>NC_059507.1:0-1250000 GCF_914767665.1 Harmonia axyridis
AATGGACAGTTTTCGAGATATGGAGCTTTGAAAATGGATTTTTTGCAATTTTTGGGGTTTTTGCTCATCAATTGGGGAGCTCTCATTTCTGGTTTTGATGGAATTTGGATGTTCGGCGGCCAGAACCCGACTGAGAAATGATCTACCTTGGTTATATTAGGCACCGCCATCGATAATTTTTTATACACTGCTCCACATTGGCTATGAAATGAGATACAAAATCCAAGATCTTCCATACATCTTTTCATGCCACACAGAATAATTCACATGACCGAGAAACGACATATTGTGAGATTTTTTTAAGACAGGCCATAATAACTGAATCCTCATATATCTGATGTCCAACAATATCAAATATGTTAGCCAAAATGTTCATAACCAGGCACCGCTAGCTGTAATGGGGGAAAATGGGAAAATCATAATCATATATCCTCAGGGATAACAATTGTGATCACTATTGATCTCATTTACATATGATATGTGATTTGTTTCTCACAAATCTCGATAATCTGACAATGGGGTGCCAAGACATTTTCCTCAGAATGTCTCGAAATTGATGATAGCATCTCACAGACAAACGAATCCGTGAAAATGTCTGCAGTTTTGATACAATACAGTACTATCTGGGTAGAATATAGAAGTCCAAGTGTTGGAAGCTAACTATGAATGGAACATCCGATATTAACCCACGAATTCTTGAAAATAATTTTTTTTTTCTATGAACTTTTTGAACTTCACACATACGAATGAATATTATCTAATAATATGATCGTTGGCTAAATGAACGAGTAGATCAATCAAAAACAATATAATAATGAGAGTGACATTCATAATAATAATAACAATAATGATAATTTTGCCCTCGATTCGATTCATAATATTCTAAATGATTTTTTGCGATTGCTAATATAATTTCAAATTGTTTTTTGTTTATTATCATTATTGTTATTATTATTATGAATGTCACTCTCATTATTATATTGTTTTTGATTGATCTACTCATTCATTTAGCCAACAATCATATTATTAGATAGTATTCATTCGTATGTGTGAAGTTCAAAAAGTTCATAGAAAAAAAAATTATTTTCAAGAATTCGTGGGTTAATATCGGATGTTCCATTCATAGTTAGCTTCCAACACTTGGACTTCTATATTCTACCCGTATAGTACTATATTGCATCAAAACTGCAGACATTTTCACGGATTCGTTTGTCTGTGAGATGCTATCATCAATTTCGAGACATTCCAAGGAAAATGTCTTGGCACCCCATTGTCAGATTATCGAGATTTGTGAGAAACAAATCACATATCATATGTAAATGAGATCAATAGTGATCACAATTGTTATCCCCGAGGAAATATGATTATGATTTTCCCATTTTCCCCCATTACAGCTCGCGATGCCTGGTTATGAACATTTCGGCTAACATATTTGATATTATTGGACATCAGATATATGAGGATTCAGATATTATGGCCTGTCTTAAAAAAATCTCACAATATGTCGTTTCTCGGTCATGTGAATTATTCTGGCGTCATCTTGTGGCTTGAAAAGATGTATGGAAGATCTTGGATTTTATATCTCATTTCATAGCCAATGTGGAGCAGTGTATAAAAAATTATCGATGGCGGTGCCTAATATAACCAAGGTAGATCATTTCTCAGTCGGGTTCTGGCCGCCGAACATCCAAATTCCATCAGAACCAGAAATGAGAGCTCCCCGATTGATGAGCAAAAACCCCAAAAATTGCAAAAAATCCATTTTCAAAGCTCCATATCTCGAAAACTGTCCATTTTTGAGCTTTGTGGCTAAGGACTTTTCTGATCAGTTCATTAAGAACTACAACATATCAAAAATTCAGCCAAATTCACGGAAAGCCATTTTCCGTACTAAACGTGCGGGGTCCTTTGGTATCAAACGAAAGGTGTTAAATTATGGATCTCAATAATGTCAAAAATTTTTGACTAGCATCAACGGTTTCCGAGTTATTACGATTCTAATAAATGTAAACAAACCCAAAATTTTTCATGTTTGGTATCAAATGAAAGGTACGGCCGAGAGGATCTCAAAAATGTCATTGAATATTCGGTGGGACCTACGGTTCTCCCGAAATAACGTTACTCAGTAAATATAAGAGGTCTTGAAGAATTATGTTAGCTCATTAGATCAGTTCTCCTTAGGTAAGAGCGATTTCTGGCACTTTTACTAAACGTGTCATTATCTCTACCCCCGTCCCATACCTAGAGAATTTTTTTGTTGAAATGTAATCTATGAGCGAAGGGGAATACAACTATACTATCCGCACCTCCGTAGCATCTCCCGTTACGGAGATACAGCCATTATAAGATAGCCCCGCCCACTTTTATAAACCACGCCCACTTTCCCAAATTAGACGCTAGTCGGTTCTCATAAAGCATTATAGGTATATAAAATATTAGTATTTGTAAGGGGTTAAGTATTTAACTTTTTATGACAGATCTATATTGTCGTTATATATTACCCACCCAGGGCCCCTATTCCCCTCCGGCCCCGAAAAATTGTTGGGTGATTGATTAAAATTAATTACATGATCTACGAGATTATGTGAGGTCATTAGGAGACTTCTCCGTAGGTTAGAGCGATTTCTGTTTTACTAAACGTGTCATTATCTCTACCCCCGTCCCATACCTAGAGAATTTTTTTGTTGAAATGTAATCGATGAGCGAAGGGGAATCCAACTATACCATCCGCACCTCCGTAGCACCTCCCGTTACGAAGATACGGCCATTATAAGGTAGACCCGCCCACTTTTCCAAAGCACGCCTACTTTCCCAAATAATACGTTAGTCGGTTCTCATAAAGCATTATAGGTATATACAATATATTTATTTATAAGGGGTTCGGCATTTAACTTTTAATGACAGATCAATATTCTCGTTATATATTACCCACCCAGGGCCTCTATTCCCCTCCGGCCCCGTGAAATTGTTGGTTGATTGGAAAAAAATGTATTCTCTACTAGAAATACCTATATTCTTCTCGAATTTCCTATACACCCACTTTTCATCAAACCACGCCTACTTTTCCTTGAATTTTAATCAATTTTCACACTTCAGTTTTAATGACAGATCAATATTCTCGTTATAAATTACTCACCCAGGGCCCCTATTCCCCTCCGGTCCCGAAAAATTGTTGGGTGATTGATTAAAATTAATTACATGATCTACGAGATTATGCAAGCTCATTAGGAGACTTCTCCTTAGGTTAGAGCGATTTCTGGCACTTTTAGAAAACGTGTCATTATCTCAACCCACGTCCCATACCTAGAGAATTTTATTATTGAAATGTAATCTATGAGCGAAGGGGAATCCAACGATACCACCCGCACCACCGTAGCACCTCCCGTTACGTAGATACGGCCATTATAAGATAGCCCCGCCCACTTTTCCAAAGCACGCCTACTTTCCCAAATAATACGTTAGTAGGTTCTCATAAAGCATTATAGGTATATACAATATATTTGTTTATAAGAGGTTCAGTATTAAACTTTTTATGACAGATTTATATTCTCCTTATATATTACCCACCCAGGGCCCCTATTCCCCCCCGGCCCCGTGAAATTGTTGGTTGATTGGAAAAAAATGTATTCTCTACTGGAAATAGCAATATTCTTCTCGAATTTCCTATTTTGAGAGAAGCCACACCCACTTTTCATCAGACCACGCCTACTTTTCCTTGAATTTTCACCAATTTTCAAGCTTCACTTTTAATTACATATCAATATTCTTCTTATATATTACCCACCCAGGGCCCCTATTCCCCCCCGGCCCCGTAAGATTGTTGACTGATAGATGATACAATGAAATAGTTGTATAATTTTTGGGTAGGATCAACGGTTCTGGAGTTATTAACATTTGAAGAAATGTAAACAAATCCAAATAGTGGTGAATTTGGTATCAAATGAAAGGTCTTATTTTATGGATCTCAAAAATGTCTAAAATTGTTAGGTAAGCCAAACGGTTTCCGAGTTATCACGATTTCAAAAAAAGTAAACAAACCCAACGATTTTTCATGTTTGGTATCAAATGAAAAGTACGGTCGAGAGGATCTCAAAACTGTCGAAAATTGTTCAGTAGGACCAGCGGTTCTCGAAATTTTCGAGATTTTCGAAAATTTCAAAAATTGCTAAAAAGGTGCTCCCGGACCTGGAGAGTACAAAAATACTATCGACACTTCTCTAGGATCAACGGTTCTCCATATATAACGTAACTCAGTAAATATGAGAGATCTCGAAGAATTATGTTAACAAGGTTAGGCGAGATCTCCTTAGGTTAGAGCGATTTCTGGAACTTTTTTTTCACATGTCATTATCTCCACCCCTGTCCAGAATTCAAGAGATGTAAAGACTGAAATGTAATCTAGGATCGACGACGAATCCAACGGTACCATCCGCACCTCCGTAGCACCCTCCGTTGAGGAGATATAGCCGTTATAAGATGGCCACGCCCACTTTTAAAAACCACACCCACTATAATTGGACACGCCCACTTAATTAGAAATCGTCCCAATACTATTCTTCCTCATCGAAAGAACACGGACCCTACCAGATCGACATAAAACTTTAAGAATCAATGGCACACGACGCGAAATTTTGAAAATTCCGAAACATGTCGAGTTTGGTATCAAATGAAAGGTACGATCGAGGGGATCTCGAAAATGGCAAAAATCGTTCGCTAAGACCCACGGTTCTCGAAATTTTCGAGATTTTCGAAATTTTAAAAAATTACGAAAAAGTTGCTCCCGGTCCTGGAGAACTCGAAAATACAATCGGCACCTCTCTACGATCAGTAGTTCTCCAGATATAACGTAACTCAGTAAATATAGGAGATCTTGAAGAATTATATGTTAACAAGGTTAGGCGAGATCTCCTTAGGTTAGAGCGATTTCTGGAACTTTTTTTTCACATGTCATTATCTCCACCCCTGTCCAGTATTCAAGAGATGTAAAGACTGAAATGAAATCTAGGATCGACGACGAATCCAACGGTACCATCCGCACCTCCGTAGCACCTCCCGTTACGAAGATACGGGCATTATAAGATAGCCCCGCCCACTTTTTCGAACCACGCCCACTTTCTCAAATTATACGTTACTCGGTTTTCTCAAAGCATTGCAGGCATATACAATATATTTATTTATAAAGGGGTTCAGTATTCAACTTAAACTGACAGATCAATATTCTCGTTATATATTACCCACCCAGGGCCCCTATTCCCCCCCGGCCCCGTGAAATTGTTGGTTGATTGGAAATTAAAATTTATTCTCTAATAGAAATAGCTATATTCTTCTCGAATTTCCTATTTTCATAGAAGCCACACCCACTTTTCATCAAACCACGCCTATTTTTCCTTTAATTGTCATCATTTTTGAAGCTTCACTTTTAATGACAGATCAATATTCTCGTTATATATTACCCACCCAGGGCCCCTATTCCCCCCCGGCCCCGTAAGATTGTTGACTAATAGATGATACATTGAAATAGTTGTAGAATTCTTGGGTACGATCAACGGTTCTGAAGTTATTAACATTTCAAGAAATGTAAACAAATCCAAATAGTGGTGAATTTGGTCTCAAATGAAAGGTCTCATTTCATGGATCTCAAAAATGTCTTAAATTGTTAGATAGGACAAACGGTTTCCTAGTTATCACGAATTTAAAAAAAGTAAACAAATCGAGATTTTTCATGTTTGGTATCAAACGGAAGGTACGGTCGAGAGGATCTCAAAAATGTCGAAAATTGTTCTGTAGGTGCTACGGTTCTCGAAATATTCGACATTTTTGAAAATTTCAAAAATCGCTAAAAAGGTGCTCCCGGACCTGGAGAGTACAAAAATACTATCGACACCTCTCTAGGATCAACATTTCTCCAGATATAACGTAACTCAGTAAATATAAGAGATCTTGAAGAATTATGTTAACAAGGTTAGGCGAGATCTCCTTAGGTTAGAGCGATTTCTGGAACTTTTTTTTCACATGTCATTATCTCCACCCCTGTCCAGTATTCAAAAGATGTAAAGACTGAAATGTAATCTAGGATCGACGACGAATCCAACGGTACCATCCGCACCTCCGTAGCACCCTCCGTTGAGGAGATACAGCCGTTATAAGATGGCCACGCCCACTTTTAAAAACCACACCCACTATAATTGGACACGCCCACTTGATTAGAAATCGTCCCAATACTATTCTTCCTCATCGAAAGAACACGGACCCTACCAGATCGACATAAAACTTTAAGAATCAATGGCACACGACGCGTAATTTTGAAAATTCCAAAACATGTCGAGTTTGGTATCAAATGAAAGGTACGATCGAGGGGATCTCGAAAATGGCAAAAATCGTTCGCTAAGACCCGCGGTTCTCGAAATTTTCGAGATTTTCGAAAATTTCAAAAATTACGAAAAAGTTGCTCCCGGTCCTGGAGAACTCGAAAATACAATCGGCACCTCTCTACGATCAGTAGTTCTCCAGATATAACGTAACTCAGTAAATATAAGAGATCTTGAAGAATTATGTTAACAAGGTTAGGCGAGATCTCCTTAGGTTAGAGCGATTTCTGGAACTTTTTTTTCACATGTCATTATCTCCACCCCTGTCCAGTATTCAAGAGATGTAAAGACTGAAATGTAATCTAGGATCGACGACGAATCCAACGGTACCATCCGCACCTCCGTAGCACCCTCCGTTGAGGAGATACAGCCGTTATAAGATGGCCACGCCCACTTTTAAAAACCACACCCACTATAATTGGACACGCCCACTTAATTAGAAATCGTCCCAATACTATTCTTCCTCATCGAAAGAACACGGACCCTACCAGATCGACATAAAACTTTAAGAATCAATGGCACACGACGCGTAATTTTGAAAATTCCAAAACATGTCGAGTTTGGTATCAAATGAAAGGTACGATCGAGGGGATCTCGAAAATGGCAAAAATCGTTCGCTAAGACCCGCGGTTCTCGAAATTTTCGAGATTTTCGAAAATTTCAAAAATTACGAAAAAGTTGCTCCCGGTCCTGGAGAACTCGAAAATACAATCGGCACCTCTCTACGATCAGTAGTTCTCCAGATATAACGTAACTCAGTAAATATAGGAGATCTTGAAGAATTATGTTAACAGCATTAGGCGAGATCTCCTTAGGTTAGAGCGATTTCTGACACTTTTTTTAAACATGTCATTATCTATACCCCTGTACAGTAACTAAGAGATGTAAAGACTGAAATGTAATCTAGGATCGACGACGAATCCAACGGTACCATCCGCACCTCCGTAGCACCACCCGTTACGGAGATACGACTGTTATAAGATAGCCCCGCCCACTTATCCGAACCACGCCCCCTTCAATTGACTACGCCCTATTATTTAGAGATCATCCCAATACTATTCTCCCTCATCAGAAGAACACGGTCCCTTCCATATCGACATTTAATTCCAAGAATCAATGGTACACGACATATAATTTTTAACAATTTTTATCATAACTTGTTCACCCAAAATTTCCTTGAATTTTCGTCAATTTTTACACTTCAGTTTTAATTACAGATCAATTATCTATTTATATAACCCACTCAGGGCCCCTATTCCCCTCCGGCCCCGTGAAATTGTTGGCTGATTGATTGTAAAAAAATTACAATTTTCAAGTGAAAGAACTATTTAATTTTCGATTTTCCTTTTTATCGATTAGCCACACCCACTTTTTCCTGCATTTTCAAACTCGAGTTTTAATGACAGATCAATAATCTATTTATATAACCCACCCAGGGCCCCTATTTCCCTCCGGCCCCGTGAAAATGTTGGCTGGATTTAAAAAACATAACATTCTCTACTATAAATAGCTAACAACACTATCCCTTACGAAGATACGACAAACAACAAGAGTAACCCTGTATAAGACGAGAGAAATCCATATTTCATTCACATTCATTACTATTAAGGCAGAATTATATTCGATATATTAATTAGATACTCCACTTTATACTTCAACTATATATTTTCCCTTCAAACGGATTTTTCTCCGGCATTATTAATATAACTTATGCGTAAATAATTGAAGTGTAATAATAAATGATGATGATTATTGGTGGGATTCCGAATAAATTATGTTTATTTCCATAAAACTAATATTTCTTTGTAGATCGAAGGATCACCCACCTGATGCTATGACAGAATTCCCGTTATAATAATCCACTACAAAAATTTCCAATAGAAATATTTCTCATTGAACCCTCCTTTAAAATGTTCGTCGGAGTATATGTTCTCGATGTTCTTCAGCAATATTTCACTGAGAAAATCAACCAAAAAGTTATAAAATTGTACCGTCGTACGTACACCCCGTATATCCATAAAATTTATTTTCGATCATATCGAATATACACTTCTCTCCAAGCCTCTATCTGAATGTACCGAAAACCGAATGACCCTGTATATCATCAGCCTCTCTATAAATATATTTCACGAAATCCTCGCTCTACTAATTTTTCAAAACATTCAAAACCACTTTGAACAATTTCATTATGCGATTTGATTCTGCTTTTCTATTATAATATTCATATATACTTATCAAACGTAGATATCAATTATATCTAACTAAATAGATATAGTGATCAATATTCTCGTTATATATTACCCACCCAGGGCCCCTATTCCCCTCCGGCCCCGTGAAATTGTTGGCTGATTTATTGAAAAATATTACTTTTAACTATTTAATTCTCTTGATACCTTTTTTTCATTTTTCATAAATTTAAAATTTATTGAATTTGAAAATTTCTGAAATATGTGAACAATGTAATTGTATTACAATTATAATGTTTGATTTCAAAGCAACATGCTCATTGAATAATGATCATGATTATATACTACCCACCCAGGGCCCCTATTCCCCGCCGGCCCCGTAAAATTGTTGCTTGATAAAAGTCCAAAGCATTCTGAAAAATTATTTCATTTTCAATTTTCCTATTATTCAGAAATAACATCAATTTTCACACTTCACTTTTAATGATAGATCACTATTCTCATTATATAACCCACCCAGGGCCCCTATTCCCTCCGGCCCCGTTAAATTGTTGGCTAATTGAAAACAATTACATTCAAATTACAATTGAATAAGCTCTTATTTGGAGTCACTATTGCTCAAGGTGGTGTACTGCCTAATATCCGAGCTGTACTCTTACCAAAGAAAACTGGAACGACTGGAGGTAGCTCTTCTGCTAAATCTGCCAAATCTCAATCAAAACACTATTAATTATTCAATGTTTATTGAACATTCATCTACTATTATTAATGTTATGATTAGTTCTGATTAATATTATTGTGCTCTTCTATTATTCTCTACGAGAAATAGCTATTTTATCCTGAAATTTCCTATTTTTAGAGAAACCACGCCCACTTTTCAGTGACCACTCCCATTTTTAATGCATACTTTTCCTCAATTTTTCTACAATTTTCACACTTCTATTTTAATGACAGATCAATATTCTCGTTATATATTACCCACCCAGGGCCCCTATTCCCCTCCGGCCCCGTAAGATTGTTGGGTGGTTGAAGAAAAATAACATTCTCTACAAGAAATAGCTATATTATTCTCAAATTTCCTATTTTTCTTGAAGCAACAACTACTTTTCATAGACCACACTTCCTTTCAAAATAGTGATTCTTCTAAAAATAGTAATTATTCTAAAAATCACATGAAATATATAAGTTTGATTCTAAATACGAAGAAAAACACTTCAAAGTAACACACTATACACAGAAACCTCATTGTTTCTTCCTATCTAAAGTTCTCCCCTAATTACCTAATATAAAAAACGATACTTCAAATTACGGACAATCAACCTATAAAGTCTCATAGGAATCCAAGGATATCTTACCCGAAATAATCGACATATCTAAGAAACGACAAGAAATAGATGTCTGAAAATAAATCTAAAGTGATCGAAAGAGGCTATACAATCAAAAAATACCCTTTTTGAGAAACCACGCCCCCTTTTTGGTAGATCACGCCCACCTTTCAAAGAGGCCACGCCCACTTTTTGTTTTCTTGAATTCTCACAATTAACTTTCAATGACAGATCAATATAGTCGTTATATAACCCACCCAGAGTCCCTATTCCCCTCCGGCCCCGTAAGATTGTTGGGTGGTTGAAGAAATAGCTATTTTCTTATCAATTTTCCTATTCATCATGAAACAACAAGTACTTATCATAAAGCACACATCCTTTCAAAATAGTGATACTTGTAAAAATAGTAATTTTTCTAAGAATCAAATGAGATATATAAGTTTCAATCAAAATTCAAGGAAAAACACTTGAAATTAAAACACTATACACCGTTTCTTGCAATCTAAGCATCTCCCCTAATTACCTAATATTAAAAACGATACTTCTGATCACGATGAATCAACCTCTAAAATCTCATAAAAATCCAAGGATATCTTACCCGAAATAATCGACATAACTCTGAAACCACAAAAGATGGAAGTCTGAAAATACGTCTAAAATGTTCAGAAAAGGCTCTAAAATCCAGAAATACCCTTTTTGGGAAACCACGACCCTTTTTCGATTGCCCACGCCCCCCTTTATAGAAGCCACGCCCACTTTTCCTTGAAATTTCTTGAATTTTCAGATGTAACTTTTAATGACAGATCAATATTCTTCTTATATATTGCCCACCCAGGGCCCCTATTCCCCCCCCCGGCCCCGTAAGATTGTTGGGTGGTTGAAAAAAATTACAATTTCCACAAGAAATAACTATTTAATTCTCAATTTTCTTATTTTTCATGAAACAACAAATCTCTAAAAATAGTAGTTATGCTGAAAATGGTAATTCTTCTAAAAATAGTAATTTTTCTAAAAATTACATGAGATATATAAGTTTGAATCGAAATACAAATAGATACGCTTAAAGATAAAACACGTCCACTCATTATAGACAGAACCCCGCGTCCCCATCCTCCGCCCCTACCAAAACCCTCACTGTTTCTTCGGATCTATGATTCTCCTAGAATTACCCAAGGGTAAAATCGAACGTTGAAATCACGAAGAATCAACCTCCAAAATCTCATAAAAATCCAATGATGTCTTACCCGAAATAATCGACATAACTCCTAAACCGCAAGAGATAGAAATCTGAAAATACGTCTAAAATGATCAGAAAACGCTCTAGAATCCGAAAATACCCTTTTCCGGAAACCACACTCCCTTTCCCGGAAGCCCCGCCTACTCCTACTAAGCCCCGCCCCTTTTTCCTAATCTACTCTTCGAGCTCTCCTCGAATAGACGACCCGCGTCCCCATCCTCCGCCCCTACCAAACCCTTGTATATACCTCCCAAGCTAAGCTCCTCCCCATGTTACCTAAGGGTAAAATCGATGTATTAGGGGTAGTAAAATCATTTCACAAAATTACAGAATCATCCATCTCCTAGCGCGGTCCCTAACCTAACCTAACCTAACCTAAACCTAACCTTACCTAATTTTCAAAATCCAACCTAATTTTCAAAATCTAACCTAATTTCCAGAATCTAACCTAATTTTTCAAATCTAACCTGATTTTCAAAATCTATTTTTCAAAATCTAACCTAATTTTTAAAATCTAATTTTCAAATTCCAATTCTCAAAATCTTATTTTCAAAATCAAATTTTCAAAAACTTATGTTCAAAATCGAATTTTCAAAATCTAACCTCATTTTCGAATTCTAATTTTCAAAATCTAACCTAATTTTCGAAATCTAACTTACAAAATCTAATGTTGAAAATCTAATTCTCAAAATCTAATTCACAAAATCCAACCTAATTTTCGAAATCTAATTTTCAAAATCTAACCCAATTTTCAAGATTTAACCTCATTTTCAAGATCTAACCTAATTTTCAAGATCTAACTTAATTTTCACAATCTAACTTAATTGTCAAAAAAATTCAAACAATTTTTCAAAATCTAACCCAATTTTCAAAATCCAACCCAATATTCAAAATCTAACCCAATTTTCAAAAAGAAATTCAACCTAAATATCAAAAAAATCCAACCTATTTTTCAAGGTCTAACCTAATTTGACCTTGACCTAATTTTCAAGGTCTAACAATATACTCTAATGATTTTCTAAATAATAATTTTATAGGCCTTTACTATTCATTTTTGCCAATTTTATATACTTTTCATCAATTTTAAATAATTTTCGATGAATTCAAGATTTTTTTTTAACTGATTCTCATCTAATTCTTCTTGATGAAATTTATATGTTATTTTATAAGGAATCCTATATTTAATTTTCAATTAATTCTATATTTAATTTTCAATTCTATATTTAATTTTCAATTAATTCTATATTTAATTTTCTATTCTATATTTAATTTTCAATTCTATATTTAATTTTCAATTATTTCTATATTTAGTTTCTAATAATTCTATATTTAGTTTTCCAATGATTCTGTATTCAGTTTTCTTATAATTCTAGATTTCGTTTTCTAATAATTCTATATTAATTTTTCTAATAATTGTAAATTTCATTTTCTAATAATTGTATATTTCATTTTCCAATAAGTTTATATTTCATTCTCAATTAATTGTTAATTCAATTTCCACTTAATAATTGATTTTTATTTTCGATTCTTTCTCAATCCATTTTGGTTCAATTTTTCCTCAGTGTTAGATTAAAATTCTATATCAATTTTAAATCGATATAATTATTGATGTCGGGTAAATAAAACAAAACCCAAAACAGGAAGATTGCAAAGGATCGAAAAGTGTAGCGATAAGAAGTCGACAAGGTAGGTTAGGTTATAGGTTGGGAACATTTCTTTATTTTATTATATTTTACGTATAATGCAATTTGAAATATTATGTCGGTATATAAACTTGAAGTATTGCTCTGAAAACAGCGATTTCATCTTAAAATCTATTCACATGATAACAAAAACCTAATATGAGTTTCCTACCTACGGCAATTTTACAAGTGTGATTTGAGTTTATTTAACAAACTTGAATTATTGCTCAGAAAACAGAGATTTCATCTTAAAGTCTATTCACATAATAACAAAAAACGCAAAATTAGTTTCCTTCCTACGGCAATTTCACAAGTGTGATTTGAGTTTATTTAACAACTTCTATATTCCATCGAATCAAATAGGCACTATAAATTGTAAGAAATATTCTTGGATATCTTAAGATATTTTTTTATTAACATATTTTTGTATTTTATGTTTTAGAATAAAAATTTGTGGACTACTCTTTTAATTTGGGGTATGTGTCGATACATTCAGTTTCATACAAATGTCTGTTATTTTTCTAATACTCAAAAATCAAAGTTTCTCTTATTGTAATAAAGAATTGAAAGAAACCATTCATAACCTTCAACCTTCTTTCAAGATGATAAAATAAGCAAGTTCTTATGAAGATGGTTCATTCCCAAGGAACTACCAATAATTGATCTCTCATAGCAGTTCAGAATCTGTTTAAAACTGTGACAACATAATTTTTCAATCCACAGCTCACTGAGCTAGTTTCCAAGTTGTCGACAACATTGAAATTTGAATAGAACAAAAAAGTGAGTGAACTAAATGTTAAAACTGATACATCTATATTTCTGATTTCTGTGGTTTGGCGAGATAGCAAAATAATAAGTCATCCTGATACTGATCTTGGAAGAAAGAAAAATATGTGCCACCAGTGAGTAGAACCATACTAGTAAATTCAATTGCATGTAAAGGTAATTATGGAACAATATTATATGGATGACTATTTAGACAGTGATCGTTCTGTGGATTGGGTATTAGATTTGATAACTAGTTTCCAAGAGGTTCACAAGAGAGATGGTTTCCATATAATATATGGGACCATAAAAAAAGAAGATTGTTATTGAGCAAAGTCCATCCAAGGAAATTGAGGAAATTTTAGAAGAGAAAGCAACAACTACTAAAGAAAAATGTTGATAATCAATTGATAGTCAATTTGTTACCCTCTTGGGTTTCTTTGCCACTATGCTATCAGAGCAAGATTTTTTTTAAGACATTTGGAAAATGAGTTTTGAATTAAATGAAGAATTAGAACTTTTAGTAAATGAAGAATGACTCAAATGGTTGCAAGACTTGAGAAATACTAACAGTGAGAAAATTCCTGTTCCAGAGCCTACTAATTCAACTAATAAAAAATTGCTACACTCTATTTCTATTTGATAAATTATTTCACCTATATGAATGTGACCTTTAATTTCTTCGGATTCTTCGCAGTAATGTAGGAAAGCTGTCCCCAATTTTTCGCATCCATTTCCATCTCACATTTTGCTATTGTGTCCTTTTCTTTCGAGCCTTTTTCCAACAGTCCAGCCATGTCTTGAGATAAACTGTGAACTTTTTCTTCATTGTGAATTATTCGAAGCTTGACTACAATTTTCACATATTTACCTGAAGACAAAAGTTGAATCAATTATTTGCTATATACCCTCATATGAATAAATAGTATCTTGAGATATAAGGATAGATAAGTTTCTATATTTCAAATAAATCACACAAATACCCTTAATTTAAATGAATTAGGGTTTTATGTAATATTGACTACCCTCAATGTGTTGCGTCAATGGCCATAGTTTGAGTATTCTTGCCAAACTTAATCATGACACAAGTCATGAGTGAGATGTCATACTTTATTTATTCTAGTTTTAACTATAAACATTTGTATCGATTTATAAGTCTCGAATTCAGGGACTTATAATTAGGGGCTATCTTTGGAGATGATATCCAAATTCAAACAAACATGTATCGATGTAGTTTTAATAACTGTAACGGAAGAAGTATTTACAATATTGAACAATTAATTACTATAACAAAAACTACAAACCTGAATCGATACAAATGTCGATATTTTGAAACTATATTAAATAAAATATGACATCTCACTCATGACTTGTGTTATGATTATGTTTGGCAAGAATACTCAAACTTACATTCATTATTTTCCTTGAAAATTAATTCATACTTGAGATTGCCTCAAAAGAACTTGTCTAAGAAAAATCACCAAATGGAGACATTCCAACAATCCTTCAAATCAACTCCTATACCAGACTACAGAAGTAGAGCCAATACGGGGAAGACTTCAAAAACTGAAAAAAAAAATTAATCAAAGACCAGAACCACAAAAACATTATGGAGCAACCAACACCATAGGGACAAAAATTCCAGCACTTCCACTTAATGTCTTTAATTAGTCAAGTTTAGTTAGTTTACAAAATGAAGAATAATTTATTGAGAACATAAGTCACTTTATGCATACTTAATGAAAAGCATGATTATAACGTCAGAAGTAGAATTGATATGAGGAAAAACTATGCAAGAACATGTATCGGACAGAATTCTCCAATGTTTCGGTCTGTTGATCGTACAGTTAATACCAATGCAGACTATGCTGCTTGTGCATCAACATGTAAAGGTTCTGTAATTCTCTACCACTATGAATGGTAAAGACTATGCAGAATAGTTTTTTTCATGCTGTTTTCAATTCTGTTCCTGTGGAAATAACATGCAGTGGAAATATTGAAAAAATGTGCCATGACCTCAAGGAGTTTCTTGAACTTAATTAATTTCTTTATATATGGGGAATTAATGTTTTTTTTTACAAGACTGACTTGAATTATATTTAAGAAATATTGTTGTTTATGAGAGATATCATGTAAATGTAGGCTGTGATACCAGCTTTTTGCTGTTTAAGGGTCAGGAATAAATATATAAAATAACATCATTCACCAAACAAAAATTAGCAAATTAGTATTGTAATATGAAAATGTCCACAACTATAAAACTAAATTCAACTATATTTCATTCTGTTCTTAAAACAACCTCTTTACAATTCAAGAACAAATTTATGTCTAATCTGAAATCTGTAAAAAATGAAATCTACTACTTGATACAAAATAATACAAGTCTTTACTATGGAAACACCTCAAATAATTAGAAATGATAAGAATGATAAAAGAAGTTTGTTGAAAAATTTTGTTGTGAATGTATGATAACCAGATATCACACCCTACTTTAAATTTGGAAATAAAATTGTAACTGTAATGGCTTATTGCTCAAGGGAAATCAAACATGTATTCCTTCCATAATGAGATCAGAGGTTGTGAGTTAACTAGGTACTGATGACTTAGAGTTATAGAGGTAATTTTTATGTGTTTTCGCTTATAAAAGTAAAAATGGTAAAACATATCCGTAAAATCATTTCCAGTTATGCATGGATATTTTTCAGCTCAAACAGGTTTTTCCAAGGGGATTGAAAATAATTCGAGTTATCGAGGATTTCGAGTTAACGAGAGTCCACTGCATGTGTAAACAAATAGTGAATAGAGTTCTTTATTGTAGAATTTTTCCCAAGTATTGAGTTTCCAATAAAAAAGAAATGATACCACCCACCGACCCAATGGAATATGTGAAGGAATATTAGATATTCTTCCTCATTACGATAGTAGATTGAAACCTTCAGTAGTTGTTTATAAAAATTATAATACACCAGTGATAAGGTCTAGACAAAAACAAAAACATTATTATGATGAAAAAAGTTCCTGGTTAAAAGCAATACCTTCAGATAGTCGGGTGAGAATTCAGAAAAAGAGAAGAGATCGTTCATATAATATAACATTGAAACGAAGTATGGTTCACATCTATTGAGAAATCTATAGATTCATTGAAATTCTACCAGACGAGATTGGAAATTCAGACTCATATAACACTTATATTGTATAGTTTCAATACTCACCAAATGATCAGAAAATGAATATTTGTGAGTATTTATTCAACAGCAGCCTTCTTTTGATTTGATTGCATCCAGACTTATCCTCTGTATAGTGCAAGACCATCGTATGGTTTTTTGTTTTTATAATATCCCATATCAGATTCCTATGACCAATTACTACACCAGATGGTAACATCCAACGAAAATCAGATCCATAAAGTTCATGGTTACCTGAGGAAAAATATATAATTAAAACCAGTTGCGAGTTCGGTTGACGTAAGTAAAGACATGATGGAACATGTCCAGTTAGGTTAAAGTGAATGGTTCTACAACCACAAAAATTTGATCTCAAACTTTTTACAAACTGACAAGGGCCTGTTTATCTTGTGCTGTATGTCATAATGTTGATGAGTATAATTTAAAAATGAATAAGATGTATGTGTAATAACAATTGTGAAATTACTGTCAAAAAATACTTATTAAAAGAAAAAGATGCTGACCTTAAATTGTTGAGAAATTTTGTTGCGAAGAACTGTTATTGCATGAAATTCCTAATATTTCTTGTTATAAAATAGGATGTAATATATGATGTTTGCTCATAGTAGATAATTATACTGTAAGGGTGGAATTGATTCACTTAGATGTTAATGCTGGTTCCGATACAGTGATAAGTTTTCTTAAATATCTGTTTGCAAAATGGGGAATAAAAAGTTTTAAATTAAATTTTACAAGTATGTTTACGGTAGACCGTTTGTTGTTGAAACAGATCACAGACCATTATTAGTAATTTTCAAAAAACCACTAGCAGCATATCCAGTTAGGTTACAGAGAATAGTTTCAAACTTGTTTACAAATTGGCAAGGATCTGTGTATACCCAATGATTTATCACATGCTGTCTGTCATAATGGTATAAGTAAAAATTTGAAAATGAATGAGATGCATGTGTAATTAAAAACAATTGTGAAAATACTAATCAATCAACCAGATATAATTAAACTTAAGATGCATAGAAAACCTGGTGTGTCTACTGATACCTGTAAAACTTTCATAAAAATCAGGAGATTTTTCAGATTTATACCTACTTGATTTAGAGGGATCGCTTCTGTTTCAGATGAACAATAATAATAATATTTTATATTCTATGCTTGTAACAATCTTCTATACTCTGTCATTATATTCCATTCATTTAATTGAAAATTCGATAGAAACTGAAATGTAATTTATTGTGAAAGTTTGTAAAGTCTAGAATCAGTATATCATTTTCAAAAGGCGCCAGGCAGACATTGGAAATTCGAAAATTTTTAAAGAGTGCTACCTTACAGAACTCTGGCGAAGTAGAACACCAAGGCAACAGGTGGATATCTCAAAAAGTCTAAAACAAAATCGAATCAGTATACACACCAGAGATTCTATGCATCTTAATTAAACCCTATTTTAAATTGATGTTGAGTAATGACTCATTTTTTTTATTTATTCATTTCTGACCCCTGAACAAATATTCCATTGCTTGTATCAAGGCCTAAATTCTTTATGGAAATCTAATAAGATCAGAAGTAATTCAAAAAAATTATTATGGTCATTTTGGAATCATAAAGTGCAAAAATAGAGCAAGACAATATTTTTGGACTAATATGTGTGAAGAAATAGCGAATAGAGTACTTTCCTGTGAAGGATATGTCTCAATTATAGTTTCCATTAAAAAAAAAAGAACTAATATTGCATGAAATTACAAATATTTCTTGGAATGAGATAGGATGTGATAATTTGTATTTAGGATCCATATATATGTAGTTTATAATACTGAGTGATTATATATGAGTGAGTGGAATTAATTTGCTTAGATGTTGATGCACATTTGATACAGAGATAGGTTGTCTTAAAGATCTGTTGCGAGATGGTGAATACCTGAGATATTGGTCTCTGATGGAGATCCTCCGTAATTCAGTTCAGGAAAATTTAAAGATTTTTCTGAATATCAGGTTCAAGGTATCCTCAATCGAATCGGATGGTGGAAAAAACAAAACTGACTTTGAAATTATCACTTAATAATGATGAAAAGAGAATTGAATTAGTTTTACTGATGGATACAAATACATAGTTAGAAAATGGTTTTTACCAACCCAGTTGATGGAATCGGAGATTATTAAGATAGACAATTAAAACCATTAGTAGTTGAATATAAAAATTATAATACACAAATGAAAAGGTCTAGACAAAAACGTTATTATGATGAAAAAGTCACTTGTTGAAAACAGTACCTCCAGATAGTCAAGTACGATTTCTAGAAAAATCTAAGATCTTAATTCAGAGATCAAAAGATCATGTAAAATTGTAACGAAAGATTGTTCAACTCAATCAATTAAGATATCATTGTTTCATAGAAATTCTACCAGATGAGAATGGAAATTCAGACATGTGTAACACTAACATTGAATAAAGAGTTTTAGTACTCACCACATGGGTGTAAAATAAATAATTGTTGGTATTTAACAGCTACCTCCTCAGGTTCGACCAGACTTATTCTCTGTGTATTGCAAGACCTATCTAGGTATTTTTTTGTAATATCCCATCACATTCCTTCATCCAATTATAATACCCGATAATAACATCCATCGAAGTATGTTCAGTTACCTAAGGAAAAATATATAATTAAGTTCTACTCAAATTATGCAAGAATAGGTAGAGTCTTTTCATGGTTATTTTCAGATAATGCAACTACATCTTATGAAAATTATATGAGAAAAGTAGATCAATTTGAACAGAATATCGACTTAAATCATACTTCACTGGATATCTCCTTGAGTTTAAATAAATACATAGGGTTAAGAACAAATGGTAAATTTGGTTGTAGTTTCCGAAAGGCTAACAGCCATAACGATCCAGATTCAATAATAACGAATAAATATCTGGAGACCCCAGAAATGTAAAGAGGTATATGAGTGATGTTATTTACAATGATGACTTGAGCATTCAATTATCATAAACTTAGAAACCAAAATCAAGACTAGTCCGACATTAGAAAATGGTCGTCATAACGATCCAGATTCAATAATAACGAATAAATATCTGGAGACCCCAGAAATGTAAAGAGGTATAGATTAATAAAAAACTCCTTATAATAATCATAATTGAATGGTCCTATCCAACTTTCGAGTTGATTTTATTTCCAATGTTAATGAAATCAACTCAGAAGTTGGAAAGGATCTTATATTTATTGTCCGTATTGTATAATGAATTGTTACAACCTATTACGCAGCACTTACTAAGCGAATTTCATGCAAAAAATGGTACGTCAAATTTATAAATAGGTATTTACAATATTTAAAATGAATTCTGAAAATACACCATTCACTGCATGAAATTCGCGAACTGAATACTGTGTATAACAAAACAGAATACTCTATCAAATTTCTTTCGTACATACCTTTCATAATATCGTTTCTGATGGTCAACAATAGACTTTTCCACCATTTGCTCTCCATTTTCATATTTAAAACAAGTATATACAAAACCATGGTAGATAACTAGTCACGCCGACGCCATTGTTATGTCAATGTCACATGATATGAATTCCCCCAATGAAATCGTTCCAAGACATAGTGACCACAAGACATTGTAGCTTTGTTGAAAATCCCCTAGATGTTACCAAATATTCCCCTAAAACCGACATTTCTCATAAACATGTTTTTATTAGAAACACGTTGATAAAAATTGTAATTAAATTCAACTCTTGAGTTGATTTTGATTTCAATACAGTTATTGAAAACAAAATCAACTCAGAAGTTGAAAAGGATCATATAATTATTGTCTCTATTGTAATATGAATTGTTGCAACTCACTACTCAGCATATAATTCGCGAATTTCGTACAGTAAATCGTACGTCAATATTGTAAATCAGTATTCACAAAATTGTAAATGAATTATAAAAGTACGGACGTACCATTTACAACATGAAATTCGCGAACTAAATGCTGTGTAGTTCATTTCATATTATAATACAGAATATCCTATAAAACATGTACATACCTTCCAGTATCGTTTCCACTGGTCATCAATAGTCTTTTCCGCTATCTGCTCTCTATTTTTATATGAAAACAAAACCACACAACACAAAATAGAAAATAGACCTAATATGCTATGATGGAAATAGTCTCGCCGACGCCATTTTTGTATCTATGTCTTCTTGTCAGTTGTCATATCCCCCAATGAAATCGTTCCTTTTAATGAGACAGTCACAGAATACTAATAATAAGAAATGCAATCTCCCTACTAATCTGTGGAAACAAAATAGCCGCCATCTTGATTAGGTCCGCACTAGCGACACCAACGGGCAAAGTGAGAAATAGGCTTTCTTCAGGGCGGGAAAATTTGAAATTACCGCAGGAAAGTTTGAAATGTAAGCGGCCTTCAATTCTACTAATAAAAAAAACAAAAATTGATTTCACTCTATATTATTTGACTTCTATCTAATATTTCAATGGACACACTACATGGAACAAACAGAAATACAGTACATAATTTATAATATTGTTGGTTGATAATGACTGTACGATTGAATGAAATTAGCAGGTAAAGGTCAAAAATTAATCATGGAAATCCCATTTATTAGTTGCCGACCAGTTTCGTTATACCTTCAGGGCTCTGAAAGAAGGAATACAATATTAAATATAAACTTAAGTCTATGAAAGTGTAAAAAAATTATCTATTTTGATGTTCTCTGGTTTCAAAGCAATTGCAACCCCTTCGTATTTTGAAAAATGACGAGCTTTTTGTGAGAGGTCTGCGATATATGGGATTTTAAAGGCTTCACGTCGGCAACTAATAAATGGGTTTTCCATGATTAATTATTGACCTTTACCGGTCAAATTCATTCAATCATTTATAATTCTGTTAAAAATTGATGATATAGTAATCAAACAGCCATTTTAGGATGTACATAACCAATGGAGTCGTCCATCGAAGATTTGAGGCACTCATTTCAATCCTTAGACTAGACCAAAAGTTGTGCAGACCTGTAAACAGATATTAGAATGTCAACGAATTCATTCAACAATTTTATGATCAATAATAAGTTTTTTTTTTTTTTATAGGTGAAAAATCTTGCATCAACTGCACAAAACAAACACAATAAAGCTTTGTACAGCTGCCTGAGAGGATCCTTCCTCACAGGAGACACTGCAAGGGTCTGCACTCAAACAGTAGTGTCAGATTCTTACTGACTAAAAAACACCATCGGTAAAAAAACAAATCTCTAATAAATATATCACAAATAATAATTTTGGAATTGAAATTGAATTTAAATGTTGAGTTTTTTTAAATACCAAATTATGTTTGGTTTTTCAAACTAAAAACGAATAACATAATATAAGATCAAAAGATTTAAAAATTTTTTTTATTGAACAAATTGATTTTTTTTAATACTCACAAAGATAAATAATAAAAATGTTGGTTTTTCAAACAAAAAATAAATTAACATAATATCTAATATCAGTCTTAACGGATAAAATTTTTTTTTCAACGAATGTTGAATATTTTTCAATACTACTATCCGAAAATGTTTGGTTATAACTGCAACTGTCGAATGTCAATTTGGATTTTGAAACATTATCCTTCTTGTCATGAGCGACAGAGATAACCATACATCTTCTATCTCTTTCATTCTCTGTTAGGTAGGCGCATAGAATATTTGTTTCCAATTTAGTACTACGAGTTTCACCCCCCTGGAGACAGTCTTGCTTATAGTCTAAGATCCCGATATAAAACGATCTTCACCGAGATGCTTATTTGATAAAACGTATTTTATAATCAATTTAACATGACAATAAATATATCACATATGGGTTGCCTAACAAATTTTAGTCCAGAGTAGGTTTAATAAATAGTTTAAAAAAATTTGTATTGAAACATTTTACCGGTTTGATTAGATAAATTCAAATTCCAATCGAAAGTATGAAGCCCATAGAATGTGCAAACGTTAGGTTGCCTATTTTTTCCGGTCACAACTCTCGGGTAGCCAGATATAAACAGGTTAATCTATACTAGCATTTCGCAACGGTCTGATTATTGAATCAAAATCAATAAAATTAAAGATTATTTCATTATGAACACGGTGGTATCGGGTTGCCTGCGAAAAATCAGTCCCGAATCCCAGTTGTCGAATTTTAAAAAGTTAAATATTGCTGCGAGTGAATGTATGCGACTGAGAGGTCCCAATCAATCATCTCATGCGATAGAAGAGGACACAGCATAGCAGCTGTTTGAAGTCCGTCCAGTGAAAGAAAGAGAGTGCGCATGCTATTTGTTCTTGGAAATGAAAAGGATAGCGATAGACTCGTATATGCGTGTATCATTTTGGAGTAGATAATTATCAAAATAGAGGAATAGTTATTTAATTTTTTTTCTAATCAATTAATTATTTATGTGTGTATATTTTTTATGTGACACAAAATGAAAAGGATAGGGATAGACTCGTGTATGCGTGCATCATTTTGGAGTAGATAATTATTGAAATAGTGGAATAGTTATTTAATTTTTTTTTAAATCAATTAATTTTTTATGTGTGTTTATTTTTTATGTGACACTAAAGTATATATATATATCTATTATTGTCTTGAGTGCTTACTTACCCTTAATCTCTGAATGGGATACAACCATAGACCTTATATCACATGGACAGGCCCTAACGAGACTTTCACGAAGAGTTCGCGTCAGGATGAATATGAAAGAGAGAGATGCAGCTAGATGAGTCAATGTCAAAATCATATGACCAAAACATTGGACTTAGTTTGGAAAATCTTGAATTTTTCTTTTATTCTGAATGAAACTCATTGTTATTTTGATATATTGGAATTCTAGCAATGTAAACGAGGGTTAGAATTGCTTGAAATCTTTCTTATATTAATCTATTTTCGACTATGAAAAGTTTAATTTTTGTTTGAGAATTTATGGAAAAAGCTATAATAAATAATATTTTTATTATTTATATACCAAGAAAGGAAAGCATTTTTTCCTTAGGTATGTATATAGTCTTTTCTACTACTTTTAAGGTCGTCATTTTTATCAGTCAGGGAGGAAAATGGTACTTCTACTCCTGCCGGGAGGAAAACATTTTTCCTTCCTTCTTTAGGGGCGAGAATGAAGTTTTCTATTAAGATAGTAGAAAAACTATATTTTTTTATTATATCGCAACTTAAAATGAAAATAATTTTCATATATTTTCATCAAGTGAAAATCGTTATATTATGTTATTATTGAGTGAAGATGAACATTCTTTCAAATGTTTGATTTGATTGAGTACATTTTTTCTTATTATTCACATTTATGTTTTTAATCGATAATATCCTATTTAACATTGAGATTATTGGTTTTCTTTGGATGTTTCTCTCAGATATTACTTCGTCTAGTGTTCCATTCTTGGAAATCCTCATTCCCAGGTTTCTAATTTCTAGTATTTCTAATATTAGTATTCAATCTGGGGGGAAAATCTTCCATGGCAGCAGCAGAGGATTTTGATATTATAAACAGTTGTACCGTCTCTGGTTGCCCCATCTCTTGCTGTTTTGTCTCTGGCTGGTCCTGTTCAATTTCTTTTGCAATAATTATTTATATGAATGAATAAAATAAGGGACGGAAAATAAATAGATATTTCACATCCATAAAAAATAAAATATTAATGTACCTTCAATATTATCTTCAAGACATTTATCTCCATAATTTAATCTCTCAGGCATATAATTGGAGAAACTGAAAACTGAAGGAATAACATCTTTTTTCAGAGTTTTTGTACCATGAATATTAATAAATCATGTTGATGAAAACGGTTGCTGCATATTTTCAACAAGGAAAAAGGGTTGAAATCAATTCTTCTTCAGCTTTCATCCACTGTTCCCTTAATTTGTCATCCTTTGGAAAACTGTGAACTGATATTTCCTTTATGTATGAATTCAGAGGGTATTAAAAGAAATAAATACTTACGAATGAAATTTCAACTTCTGGCTTTTTTCTAATCTCGCTGTACAATTGAAGGCTGCACGAGTGTGAGGAATTTTATTTGAAAATTAGTTCTTTTGGTGCTTTGAATTTCGCAAAAGCAGATGGATTCTAGAAAAACATGAGCTTTCGATTAATTTTCAAGATGAAATCGGCCTTTCAATAAGTTTCATGAACTTATTGAAATCCGATAAAGATTTCACGGAATACTTACCGCTAATTCCTTTTATTAGAATGTTCAACACTTTTACAAATCGTAATCAATCAGATTAACTATGTGTTCAATTCAGAATGAGAGAAAAATTTGCGATTTTCTGAATGTGAGTTCAATGTTTTGATCCATATGATTTTGACGTTGACTCATCTAGCTCCATCTCTCTCTTTCATATGCGGCATGCCAGAATTTCTCTCTAAGGGCCTGTCCATTTGATATTAGGTCTATGGATACAACTTGTCTGAAATTGTTTGTATGTACACCTCTTGAAAACTATACATATAATTAATACTTGAAGGGTAACGGGGAAAATTATGGTTGTTCAATTCACCGAATTTTCGAGTCTGCGTCGGTCTGTTTATTCCTTTAGCGTATCTTGCGTATCCTACCACTGGATATAGATGTAAGTAGTTCAGATAACTGCTACTCATTAGTTCTCAAAAGCGGAATCGACACTTAACTAAAAATACGGCCTTGGTATTTGGTAGAATATGCAGTCAATGATTTAAGTTACACTTAGTTTAAGCCAAGCTTCGGTTTATGATTAAATAATAAGCTAGTAAGTTTTATTTGACTCGTCTATCAACTTGATAATACTTACATATTTTTAGAAATATTCAAGTATTATCAAATTGATAGGTGAGTTGAATTGAATCCAGATAATTAATATCTATACTCATACTCAGATCGATGGCCATTTGTTTGTTTATAGGCAACAAAAAGAACCCTTACCACTAATATCTATAACACTAATAGAGCGTATTATCTTCCTGAAAGAATAAGAACTATTTCAGATTATACACTCTTCAAAAAAACTATATATCATCAATTTAAATTGACTGTGAACCACATTTCATATTAGAATTTGAAATGTATTGAAAAAACTCAATTCAGAATATATTTCATAGGTAGAATATCTTCTTTTATGTTGTTGGGTTATTCAGTTGATTTTGAATTTAGAACAGATCAGCTATAGAATTCCTGACGACACGATCAAAAAAATTGACAATTGCCAGGGACCATATTCTCGACAAGTGATCTTTCAAAACGTATACGTACATCCAGTGTTCAGAGCACTGAAAGTACTATACGTTTTGAAAGATCACTTGTCGAGAATACGGTCCCAGAACTCGCAAACAGAAAGGGCGCGAATTTATGTAAATCAAGTTCATACATTATTTTAGGAAAATAATTTAAACACCCTTCATGCACCTGATAATTTCGTAGCAATTAATGAAAAATGAGAAATACGGCAACACTACAATTCTCTTCGATAGAAGCAATTCGACCTTGAAACATATTGGTAGGATAATCAATGTTTACATTGTCGATTTCCTTTGTTTAAGATGAAATAAAGTAGTTTTCGCAAAAAAAAATGCTGGAAACATTGTATATGTGCTATATTGAACGACTACAGATGATATAAACCTCAAAAAAGGTCTAAATTGATAGATATTCCCACATTCTATATGCAAACTTTGTGAATTTTTTTCTCATGAACCAATAAAATTATAGCAATGTGGATAACATTTTCGTAATCTGGGACTCAAAAATAGTAAGTACATATTTTTTCGTAAGTTTTTATTAGTTCTTTCACTTCCATATTATTACCTTATTATATTACTCGTTTTTAGTCTACTAATTCGTAATATGGGAATGAGCTGTACCAAACTGCTGGGGTTTCATCGATGGAACTATAAGACAAATTTGTCCACGCAGTATGCATCATAAAATAGTGCACTGTGTAAAATATCAGTCTATTTAATGTACCTGTTTGAATAGAAGTCAATCAAGTATTCATTTTCATGTAAAAGCACAAGTGTTTAACAGAATTATGTTATGTATTTTTCTATCTTTTTCTACCATAATTTTGAAAAAAGTGTACTTAACATATAGTTTTATAATAATATAACTGTCAATTAATTCGGTTCTAAATTATTATTTGCTTTTTTTATGATGTTTCTTCAGGTATATACCTAGGTAAATTCTCATTTTTAATAAAATTCAGTATTTATTTATTTAGTGTGACGTCACCCACCGCCATTGTTCTCCTGTCAGTGTTCGGAATCCGAACAAATAAATTGTCATTCAAATTAGTATGGTGTTGTTGAAGGAATTGGCCTATTTTCATAAATAAGAGTATTTAAGCAACGATTTCAGTATATGTAAATTGATAGACAGAAGGAACGAGATCAATACCAGTAAGTTTGAATCCTGCATCATAACCCAGATTTCGTAAAAAGCCGTGTTTATTAGTTTGAACTTTCTTTAAGGATAACGTACCAATTTGAATATCAATTTATTTGTTTTGATTCCGAACAATCCGAACACTGACAGGAGAACTAAAATGGCGGTGTGTGACGTCATCACTAATAGAGCGTATTGTTTCTGAAAATCATTGTGAAACTTATCTATCTATATTCTAAGTTGTGAAACTTTAAGTTTGACACTTGACTAATGACAAGTGTCTTATTTCCTTTTTTTATTATTATTGATATTATGTTTCACCAAGTGATAAATGAGGAATCAAATTCGAATGAATAATTTGTATCATACATAGAATCTTTTTGTTCATTAAGTGCCGTCCACAGATTACGGATAACAAATCTGTGGTGCCGTCTCCTCGACGGAGGTTGGCGAGCATCATAGAATATTATGTCTTTGTACTCCAACCACAGATTACGGATTAACCGTAATCTGTAACTCCAACCAACTAGGCATGCGCCTTGCAAATATGATATATGAGTTGAAATTTATAATTAATGGCGGATTGATCGATACTCCGATTGAGTATTTGATTATTTTCCTCGCTTCGAATAATATTTGAAATAGTTAGCCCGCAAATAGAACTCTTTTCAAGTGAAATAATAGTTAGCCCACAGTGAAATTAAATATTGAACTAGGTATTGATTATTCAATAATCA
This sequence comes from Harmonia axyridis, assembly GCF_914767665.1. Lineage (NCBI taxonomy): Eukaryota > Metazoa > Arthropoda > Insecta > Coleoptera > Coccinellidae > Harmonia > Harmonia axyridis. The sequence goes on from NC_059507.1 coordinate 27,881, forward strand.
AGGTGGTGTGTGTAGTGCTCTACGAATTAATATTCTTCATCCTTCCCTTTCCTGAGATCAACCCATATACAAAGGAAGGTTTATATTAATGTTCTAAGGTTCTACACTTACTTCCAATATTTCGTCGAATCTCGAAGGAAACAACTTCGGTCATCTAACCAATATTTGGTAAGTAAAATCACTAATCAGTAATAAGTGTTCGAAGTTCTTGCATTGAATCATAGTAAGGTATTCATTATATCATCGATATAAGCCAGAATATAAGTTTGGTCCTATCGTATCGTATATTTTGGGAATTTGGAAAATTGATTAGTTTTTATTTATTAATCATTCGTACAATCTAGTCTCAGACATGGAATAATATCAATCTTGTTATTCAAATTCAATATTGTCACAAACTACTCTGAGATCATAAAATGGCAACCGTCAATAGGCAATCGTTAGATAGCATATACGTATCTCGCTCGGCATCTCGTATCATAATAATAAGTTTATGTTAGATAGTAAATAAATACCTAACTTTGGCATTATTTTATACCACATTACAGGATTAGAAGTAAATCAAAATGATGCTTAAAAATAAAGACCAGAGAGAACACTTAAGGATTTGGAAGTAAATAAAGAAATGTCATTTTAGAGATTTCAGAATGTGAATCAGAGGAGATAGTATTTTCAGTGAAGTTTTAAATTATTCAAAATCAATGACCAAACCAGATGCACACGTTATATTAAAATTTAATAAATTCCATGTCGATAATTTGAGAAAAGATTTAATGTCCATTTCAAAGCAATTTGTGAATCAAGATCTTGTAATTTCTAAGGGGTTGTCTAGTTAAAAAAATTTCTATCCTACTTAGAAAATCTTTCTTTAATTCTGTGGCGAATCCTTTCATTTTGCAATACCTTGTGGAATAAAATCGTGTGGGCATATTTCAGTTTCACAAAGATTTCATGGTAATAATTCATTATTATATGTTAGTACTCTCCTCTCGCGGATTCATCTATTATCTGTTGAATTTGTGATACAGAAATCATTTCTGTCAACCAACATTTAACAATGCAACAATCACTCAAATGTATTTCTGGAAAGATTCCATTAATTTCAATAAACATTCAGTGAATTAGAAAAATAATGTACTTATAATACTTGAATAGAAGACTCATTCTTACCCTGCTTCAATCGAAAACGAGGTCGTGGTTCGTTTTTGAATTTTGATCTTGTGGAAGAATATCAATGCCTTCTGCACTTGTATATAAATAACTATTCTGAGACAATGATAGGATGTATTCAACCAAAGTTCAAGCCATTGTTGACTAATACACGAAAAAAAACAACTTTCAATTCATTCCAGTCAGGATAAATTCTTTCCACTGCATTGACTACGTGAAAGGAGATCTCATCTCCATTTTCGCCTCCCGCACACGGCAATTTCTTCAGAGCTTTATACGAAATCCTTGAGCACCAGTTCCTGTTCCTGTTTTGAATCTTATCAGAAAATCGTGATCCTGGATAGCTGAAGGCGATATAGGCATTTCGTCGTCACTATTAGGCATCCTTATTATAATCATTAATGCCTTGCCCTAGTTTCAGATTTAGCCAACCTTTATGGCGTCCTGAACAGGTACATCCCTTCATTTTTTGAAAGCATAAACTACCTTCTTCCAGAAAGATAACATTTTCATTCAACGATACGGAAATACAAATATTTTTTCTTTCTGTGAAATGCGTATTGTTTAAGTCAATATTGACTTAAGTTAAGATGCGCGTAAAAGTCGGCAGAAAAAATAAAGACGCCATGCGTCCCAGCGCTGTCAAACTTTTTTCTCAGGAGCAAATATCTTTTTTTGTTAGATTTACCCTTCGGAAAATGATGTCATTTGATTTTTTTTCCAAATACCTATTATTTTTATCCGTTTTGAACAGTTAGCAATCTGCAGCGTGTTCATGTTATTTCTATTCAATTTTTCTTGCTTTCTTTTCTTTCTTTCTTTTCTCTATTAAGACAGGATGCCTAAATTTGGCGACATTTTCTTCCTAAAATCAAGAACAATCTGTTTCCCTATTATTATATGTATTTGATAAACAATACATGTATATGTATTTCAATAATTTTTTTTTAACAATTTTTTTAATAACAAACTAAAAATTTCAAATTATATAATCTCTATACCCACTTATATGACACCTACATACTTACATAAATTGTCTCTTTTTCTTATTTAATTTATTTATTTCACTTTCATAACAAGTAACACTTGCCAAAATAGAACCATATGAAATTCAAGAATATAGAACAAAAATGAGAGAAGCAATTTTCTGTAGGAAATCTTGAACGCTTGTTCATTCATGAGCTAAGGATGCAATTGGCACAATAATGAACGAGCGCTGAGAAGCTCCATCACTAAAAATGGAACGATACAACCTACAACAATGCAATGACATGCATAAAATTCACTACAAAAGTTTGAAGTCGCAATTCGCAAAACTAAAGCACTTTTGAAACTGGCGGAAAAATTTGAGCTTTTGGAAAAGTAACTGATGCGAAAATCGAAACCATGTCCGTCGTTTTTTTTTAAATAAAAATTAAACCTCTTAATGGAAAATCCTTTTTACACACTATTTCTGAATATTGACAGGTGCTTTTAATTTTCGGTAGTTCATATATCTTCAATGTTTTGAGCAAGCAAAAAAATATACACTCCATATAAGGTGGATTTCATCCATAACGGTTATTCCAATTTCGTTCCTAATTGAAACGATGCGTATCCGACATGATTTGAAGAGATGTGCACATGAAAACCCCTGAAACGTTCTCGAGGAATAGAACATGTAATTCATAGGGAGATTCTCAGGATTGAACATTGTCGTTAACAGATTCGTCCTGTTTGAAGCGCCAGGATTTCGGTTCGATTCGTCCTACGGCATCGAGATCAATTTCGAGTTAGAGGCAATAAGAATGGGAATCGGAATGCATTTGCTATGTAGAGAGAGGGTTTAGCATATAAAACGGCCTCGTTTTCTGAGACATCAGTCACCTGTCTGTCGAAATGGGCAACTACGAAGCTTCGATCCCGGTGATTTGGTAGGAACAGTGGAAAGGCGTTCCCTGTCAAATTGTATCGATTTATAAGGGAGAGCGGTGTGAAGAAAATAAATAAGGAAGACATTGATCGAATTTAGAGAATTCTCTACAAGATAAATTGATACTATTTCAATTAGGGTGGTGTTTAGAGTTTCCTAATAGAGAATTCCTAAATGATCCATAAGGAAATATATATGAATAAATATTTGGAAATTTATTTCTTGAGAATAATATTGTTCAAATGTTTTTTGACTAATTACTCACCATCTAAAAACTGGTATAACTTAGGCCCTTATGGAAAGAGCACAATGCATCGGGACATTCCCGCTAATTGAAACAATTCCCTTACGAGTTATAACGTCAGTTTCCACCCTTACTTGCACCGTAATCATATATATATTTCAACGAGAAGGTGTCATTCTCAGGCTGTCCAGATGTTCCTCTAACTTAGGTACGTAGAAATTAGCGGTAATTACAATCCAATTGTAGCTAAAAAGGGGAGAAGTTCGTGCCAAGCCTGTCATAGTTCGGATCGACTCGAATGGAATTCTGATGTGTATTCTCTTCACTAATAATAATAATGAATTATATATTTCAATTAATCATATGTCCTATATGCCCACCATACATCATTGATCATTTCTTGAAAAATGGACATCATTTGAATAAAATTGATCATCTATTATATTATCGAAATCAAAAACAGGTTCCATTGGTTTTGACATATTTTTTATATCAGCTATAGTATGAATAATCAATTCCTCGATATCCTCATCACTGGACTCAGGACTCAGCTAAGGTTGCTAACTTTATTTGTTCTTCCATTGTCGATTTTGCACTTTTAACTTAATAAATTACTTGATTAATTTCAATGCCCAGCCTGATGGACGGATATTTTGCAATCCATCACGAATGCAACTCGCGACTCAAAATTCTAACATTATGACTAAATTATAGAGTGACCTATTCGGGGCATGCGCGCTCAAAAATGATAGCGCCTTGCTAGACCAATATTCATTTGTGGTAAACTATCGGATATACAATAACTAATAAAATATCAAATCCGTGAATATCTAATTCTAATGTCGAGTTTTAAATGGATTCGAATTTTGGTAAGAAATCTGCTGATCATTACAATTATCAGAATTCATTTAGTTGTGAGTATTCCATAAAACATGAATAATTTCAAAAATCCCCCCCAATACGGGATTTTGTCTAACGACGTCTTCCCAGAAACTTTTCCAATTCTTTTGCGCTCGAACTCCAGCTTACTTTTCGCAAGAACCCCCTCCCCATCCCTGCAAGGTGGCGTCGATACGATACTTCCAAAACGGTCGAAAGTTTTGAAACATCGTCGAATACGTGATATCTGCGGAAGGAAACATCTAACTTCACACGTGCACGTCAGTATAAATGCTTTCCAATAAAGAGTTACTGGGAGATACTGGAGAATGTGCTGGATCTCGGGCTTAGCGGGATCTTGGCGCCCCAGGTTATTTGGAAATTATTGGCAAACTTCGTCTTGTGTTTGCTCGTTCTGAATGAAAAACAAATGAATCGACATCTGGCAGGAGTTTGTCTCCTCAAGATGCGAAGTTTATCTCTGTGGAAACTTTTTCCTTGTGTTTTTAGGTATAAAAACGGAAGAAAGAATTTGAAATTTCCTCCTCAGTAATTTCACGAGAGGGGGTTGAATTTGGAAGGTGAATAATAAAAGATAAATTTCGTTTGTATTTATTCAGTTCAGATCATTTCACAAGTATCACGATATACTTATGACATAATATTAAGTCATAGTAAAAGAATACACGGTATGCCTACGCGCAGCTTTCCCGTTCCCCCCGCAACATTGTGACGTTTGCGAAGAGATTGGTTCTCATACGCTAGAAAATGTCATTTTGCTGACATTTTATTTGCAATGTGATTTGATAGTAATAAAAAACACGAGGTTTTAAATTTATATTTTCTCAAAAGTTCTCACCTACATTTCAAAATGGGTACCTAGCTAGTGCGGTTTTTTATCGAAATATTCGGAAGGAGCGGAAAATATTCAATGTAGAGATCAGTAGATTTTGGTGTTTCGTGCGTCATCAAAAACAAAAGCTTCAAAACAACAATTCGAAAGAAATTAATCTTTGATGTCCGCTTATAAATTCCTACCAGTATTTTTGTTGATAGAACTGAACCAGTGTCATGAAAATTCATGTGCATACGAACAAACACCATTCCCAGAGCTCAACTAGGGCCCAAATGTTCTCAGACTCTTCCATCTATTATACAAATCCAGGATGCTGAATTTCCACAGAGAATCTGCCAGAGAATCGATTCATCAAAAATGTATTGAAGAATTCCAGTAGCGCAGAGGAAGAAGAGATATTGTTTGTTTGATTTTCGTGCTTGAATTTTTGATTCGATTCTATTTAAGATCATAATTGTCATAAATTTGATACATTGAAAATTACCTTTTCAAAAATCTCTTTTAGTATGATGGATCCAAACGTGTGTTTGTTACCTGGTGAACTAAACGGTTTTTCTTATCCTTATGAAATTTGGACACGGATAGTTGGCGGTTGTGGAAGAACGAATAAGTTCGCTGATATATGTAGGGGGAACTTAAGTCACCTTGGGATGCCCCTTGTCAACCAAGTTGTAGCCAACTGCGACAATTGGAGCCTTGATCTACGCCACTGGTCGGATTCGTCAGGAGATAGAGGTGAGGATTTATTCGATTACTTGCAGGACGGGGTGAGGATAGCTTCAACTGAATAGAGCGGTGATTGGGAATGAACAAGTATAAAGAGTCGGTGATTGAATAGTGGTAAAATATCATCTCGATCGGCAGACGCGTTTGGCGACAGGAAATTGGTATTATTTTCTTCTAGATTTCGATGAGAAGTGTACGTGGGAGCTGCGACCTCAGAATTTTTTATATTGTTTATTTTCCAGAATTCTTTTCATGAGGAGCCAGAGGAAAATATTGTTGCCAAATCATGATTGTTGAAATGACAATGGCTTTTTATGTCCATTATCTCCAAAAGGGTGTGAATTAGGAATGGATTATATAATACTGAGCATTTTTTGTTATTATTTGCTCTGGAGCTGGTTGCAATAGGTTTCAATTGGTTTATATCTTATTTGTCATTTGTCTCCCTTGGGTAGATACTCACTTGTCTAAAAATTTTCATCATAATCTTTCTAAGGATAAAACATATCCCTATCAAAACAATTCATTTTATCGCAAAAACGAAAAAGACAAAATATGCCTACATTTTTCACGAAGAATTAGCTTCTGCAAAGAAAAATGTATATTCCCTATTAAAAAAATTCACTTGACCGAAATTGAACTTTAAGGTTATGGGGAATATCTGCATTAGATTTCCGTCTGAAGACTGAGAAACTTTTATTTGAAACATTTTTTGATCCAGGCAAAGGAGTTATTTCAGTGGATCTTCTGAAATTGACCAGCCTGTAAATCTGTATGTTTCGAAGGTAACTACTATTATTTTTATTCATATGTGACCATAAATTGATTAAATTAAATAATAAAAAATTTCATGAAACTTTTCTAGCGATACCATTTATGCGCACTGTCTCAGAACGAACCGAATAAATTTTCATACCGACCGAGAAAATTTGCCTTACAAAACTACCTCAATTATTTCTGGGCGGAATTTTTTTCCCCGTCATCCGTGGTTCAGATCAAAATGAACTGGGAGTTCATTGAAATTTGCATAATTGATATTGGCCGAAATTCATTTTCCCATTAAATAAACGGAAATCTAGACGATAGTGGTCACCGCAGATTTAATATGAAATACATCGAATGTGTACGACCCGTGGCGAGAGGGGAGAGGACGGAGGGTTGTGGGAATGCGTGTATGTGCACATTTTGTACGCACGGCTGAATCGCCCACGGATTTTGACACGTTTCGATGCACATTCCATTTTAATTCCGAAAAAAGTAAACCGCAGTCCACCAGCTATGCGATTTCCGTTTTCAATTTTATCCTGAGATCGATTGATTCAAGGAAGGTAGCTAGACAAGGTATCGGACAATTGAATTGAAAATGTTGCAGAAATACATAACCCTTATTTGAAGGAATTTTCCAATGAGAAGTTTCATTTTGTTATCGGAAAAAAGGGTATATTTTAAGAGAAATCAGTGAATGTTTATTTCATTGGAAAAAGCAAGGTATAGCATTGACGATAGGAAACGATATCAGCCAAATGGCTACGTTTGCACCACCATATCCTTTTCATGAAATTTTCCATCACCACTTTGCACACTTGCGGCTATATGTCCTCGTTAACTTCACGAATTAAATCTTTAAGGTCTTGAATCGATTGTGAAACAATGTCATATGTAGACCTTATCCTTAAAAAAAAAAATTGAAGGTGTTAAATCACAACGTGTCGAAAAATCATTGATCATGGCCTAATTTCCAAAATTATCGAGGAATCGAAAAACCTGGGTTTTCGGCAACAACATGGGCTAATGCTCACTTGTTCTTGAACGACACACACGGTTTCGATCAACATCACTAACTTGTACCAACAGCTCAAATTTTTCCATCACTATTGCCGGCCGAGAAGGTGTTTCAAGAAGACCCAAAATTGCTTTAGTTTTGCGTATTAAACCATCAAATTTTCACCATTTTGTAGTAAACTAGGTTTTCTACTGTTAAAATAAACTCTAAATGCCCTTTCTTTTTTAACAACCACCCAAAGAATATACGATCAGGGTGAAGAATTTGTGACTTGTTCAATTATATCGAGTTTCATCATTTCCTATCTCCAATTTTGTCATGGACATATTAAATAAGCCTAAATACAAACCCTAATATTCATATTCGACCAAATATTGCAATTAATTCAGCTCAAAAAATACTAATGCTGAATGATAAAATTTCCGGCTCCCTCAACAGTAATTATACATAAAGCTCATTTATCGACCGGAAGCAAATTTTATTCCAATGGAAAATGTACACACTCTAATTGAAGGTAATGCAAGTTTCATCAATGTGAATAAATTGGATTTTCTGTGGTTATATTACCACTTTTCCATTGCGCATCCAAAACACACCGAGTTATATCTACATGCACAATGCAACGTTGCATAAATGAATTGGAAATTAATTATTTTTCATCAGTTGGAACGTTTATTGACAAATTTTGTTAGAAATCATTATATTATTATTTACTGTTGCTCTGTTTGTAGTTTAGAATTTGAAATTCTTCTACTGCTGTCGTGACAATATTTTCTGATATAGTTAACAACTGTTATTCGAAATTCTCTTCCAACTCCCAACATGTTCAAAAAATTGGGTTGAATTTAGTTCAGAATTTCCTAGATAACAGCAGATTATTAAAGAATTCCATTAATATTGTGTAGACTTAATTCGAGTATTATCGTGTAAAATATTATTTGATGATACTGAACAGTTGTGAAAAACAACAAACGTGTTCAATTTACGAACCAACTTGAATATATCGGTGGGCGATGCAGGGGTAAGAGCTAGTATTGAATCTTTCCGATTATGTATTTGTTTGTAGAATAATAACATTTATGTGTGAATGTGACTTCATATTGAATGTTTATCAAGAGAAATATTATTTTTGAATTTCTCCCCAATTTAAAAGTCAATTCAACAATAATGCTGAGGAACCTACAGGGAAACCTCCAATAATTAAATATTCTCCATTCATACAACTCTAGAGAAATTCGCCTATTATAAGTCATAATTCAAACGTCTTGGTAGAAACGTGAGACCCTTCAGTTATCCAGTTGCCATCACTCGAGAAGTTTTTATTACTGGCACGTGTCAACGAAACTTCTCCATTGTGCTCATCTGATACTTAAACGCCAGAATTTGAAACACCAACAATAAGAGAAACCATAATTGAATTTTTCCTATGTTTCTGCGAATTACTCTGCTAGTTAGTAGTTGGCCAGAAGTTTCGGAAAGTTGTATCAGTGAAACTTCATCTTGAAATTGAAATACGTGAAACCACTGAAACCTAACACTTTTGCCACTTGGCTACTGAAAATTTCAAGTAGGTAATATTTCTTTCGAATATTTCCCTCCTGTCAAAAATTCTATGTATCTGGAGAACAATTATCGAAAATTACAGCGATAATTGCATTGTAGGAAGCGAAACTGCACTGCGATAATTGTTCTGTTCATAGATGCATAGTTTCTATGCACCTTACACAGTTCAAATCTATGGCAATTCCATTCTACATCAGTTTGACAAGTAATGTAACAGTTCATTCGGGAAATATTCCTCCGAATTACACTCGTGCATCAAAATGACCGGATAATTTCGCATTCCAGCGTGTTTTCTTTGAAAAACTGCATTCGGTCATTTTCATTTTTGGAGAAAGAGCCCTCCACCTTCGGTGTCGGGCTCTTTCTCCAAAAATGAAAATGAACTCATGCAGTTTTTATGACAACACGCTGTCATGCAAAATTATCGGTAATTTTGATGCACTTGTGCAATTACCTACGATAAGTCCTAACCAATTTTGAACAAAATCGGACTATAATCACAAAACTCATCTCCCAAGGATTCATAATCATAATCTCCGTCCCTGACAATCCCAAGTTACCTATTTTGGATTATATAGTCGGTCCATAATCATAAAACTCGTCCGCCATGTTGAATTCTTGTGAAAACCCCGAGATAAAAATTTTGAAAAGAATCGGACCATAATCACAAAATTCGCCCGCCATTTTAGAGCCGCCATCTTGAATTATTTCGACAAAAAAACATAATTACCCACCCCGAAAACCTCTCAGATACCAATTTCCAATAATCAAACCATAATCACAAAACACATCCGCTATAGTGGTGCCGCCATTTTTTTTTCTGTTAGAAATTTCATAATGCGTTGTCACCAGTGTAATAAACACCTTCCAAATATCAAGTCAATCAGACCACTAGAAGTGTGTAAAATTCAGTTGCAAGATTCGAACCGTACTTTAAAATATTGGAAGTCAAATGAAAGCCCTCACCTGCATCATAATCTATTTCAAGAGGGCTTTGGAATACTTGCAATTCCACACATTTTATTCAAATCTATTTCGATTTGGCAATCCGGTTACTAAAAACATGTGCCGATTTGATAATCATGTCAGTACATGACGTAACAGAGAAATTCAACCACAAATTCTTGACCATAGATGCCTAAACCCCGCCTACAAATTTATGATTGTTGGCAGACTTCATTACATATTTAGTAGTCTATGCTATGACAATGACATGCAAATATACGTAAATATTCACGTGAATCAATGCGTTTATCTGTTTATCTTCAGATAGTTATTTCTAAGGTATTTTATGCACATTTTTCATACAAATAAGGTTTGATATTATGTTTTATTTTACGAAATGCTATAAATGATACTAAATACATATATTGTTTGTTATAGATTTATGATGTCCCATCACTCATCAGTCAATTGCTGATACTCAGTGTCCAGTGATGACGGAAATGGAAGACAACGAGGTTCTAAGAGAGAATTAATCCAAGTTTAAAATAACGAAAAGCTCTTTCACAATGAGCAATAAACCAATCGGTGAGTACTCAGAACAATTATTATATGTACTAAGTTCATTCGAAGAAAACAACTTTTTCCAAATTATAACTATAACGTTGAATGTTGATGATTTCAATCATAGGGGAACACAACTGCAACATTAATTTGTTTTTACTTATTTTGTATGGTATCTAGAATTGGCCAAAAAAATTGACAGTATTTTGACGATTTCTGTTTACACCCTACTGCTATTTGCTATAACTTAACAAGTTAGTGTTGAATGATTTTTCTACCTAAACAAGATCTGTACAATTTCAGAATAAGTTAATGTTTCTTAGGTTTGGTTGCACCCTTGGGGGATTACACATTTTCTATGAACCCATGTCCTAAACCAATTAATTTTGTAGTTTTGAAAAAAGTTTTCCGTGATAATTTTAACAATTTTTGTATGTGGTAGTTATTTTCAACAGCTAATCTGAATTACTTTAGCTTTTGGTAAAGTTAATCAATGGTATTTCTTTGAATTCAGTGGTAAAGAAATGACCATTGGTACCTATAGCGCCAAATTTTAATCAACATTTTTGTTTATTCCTTGAAATCCCTTCATACCCTGCAGCTTTTGAATTAAGTGGTTTATAGGACATAAGTTAAAAGGAACTTTCTTTCTTAAATGCATTCTCACATACTGTTGAGTACCTATGTGGAAAATCTAACCATTCGTTTTTTTATGATTCTGATAATATCAGCACGAAAAATTATCAGAATCTTAAAAAATTCAAGAAGAATATCGAAAAAAGAGGGAAAGCACTGACTTGAAGTCAGGAGCTTTTGAATGCTTGTTCATTAATTCGGCAGTTGCACCCTTCGAGACCACATATACCTATACCAATATTCAGTTATGTGGTCAATAAGGGTGCAATTAGCGCTCGAATAAATAAGCGCATAAAAGCTCCGGTCTTTTTTCCAGTTCTTCCCTCAGTTTGTTAATTTTATATTCTTTCCGATTTTTTTTTCGTTCTGGTACCATCAACATTAAATTTTGCATGAAGATAGAAATATTCTCATTTTTAGTTCATTTACATCCAATAATATGCAGGTTCGATTGGTTCGAAACTGACAAGAAAAACAAATATCGAATGATTATATTAATTGTAACCTTAGTTGCCTGTCAGTTCATGATATACGAACCTTCCCTGAAAATTCAAAGTAATATTTCATGCGATAAGTCCCATTCCATCCAATTATGAACAAAATCGGACTATAATCACATAATCGTCCTCCATTTTGTTTTTTCCAACGAAAATTTCATAATACATTGTCACTTTGTCACCGGAGTACATCTGCCTAATTTCAAGTCGATCTGACCACTAGAAGTGAGTTAAAATTCAGATGCAAGACTCGACCCGAATATAACCACATACAATCTTTGTTAAATAAAAGCCCTCACTTAGATCTTAATCTATTACTATTATTGAAAACATGATTTTGTGTCGATTTGATAATCATGTCTATCGATGACGTAACAGAGGAATTCAACCACAGAGGGTTTTGGATTCTAACTTCTGTAGATACTCTCGATCATAGATTGAAGGAATGCCAAAACCCCGCCCACAAATCTATGTTTATTGGCAGATTGAATAATTAAGTAGTCTATGACACACTGACTTGCAAAAATACGCGAATATTCACGTGAATTAATGTATTCTTCACCAGTTAGTTATTTCTAAGGTATTTAATGCACATTTTTCATTCAAGTTACGTTTGATATTATGAATTATTTCATCAAATGCTATAATGATACTGAATATGTAGGTATATTGTTTGTTATAGATTTATGATGTCCCATCAGTCAATTGCAACTCTCAGTGTCCATCAGTGATGACGAAAATAACATACCAAGAAGTTCTGTAGGAAAATAATGAATCGAAGTTTATAATGACGAAAAGCTTTTTCATAATGAGGAATAAACCAATCGGTGAGTATTCAGAATAATTATTATATGTAGTAAGTTCATTAAAAGAAAACAACTTTATAAGGATAAATTTTCTATAAACTAGATACTGAACCTATTCATTTTTGGGCTACAGGGTGTTTAAGTTTCAAGAAAAATAATTTTTTCATCATAATTTTAACGATTTGTGTTTGAAGTAATTATTTTCAACAGCTAATCTGAATTCTTTTCGTTTGTTCGAGAAAATCAATAGTATTTTTTTTTCAATTAAGTCGTCAAATTCATCAACCACTGAAAGAGTTGAATACTAGTTATCCTTTTTATTTTTTCATAAATAATCGTTCTTCGAAGGAAAAAATATCAAGACAATCAATTTGAATGAAAATTTCAACAATCATTCTTTTTCAGAGTGAAAGCAGTAACGTGCAATATATTTTTTTTTGAGACTCGCATATCCTGTAGATTCAAAATAAAAAGGTTTAAAACATAGATTTATAAGAACTTTTCTTCTTAGAGGCATTCAAGGATCTTTTTTTTTTTTGAGAAACACATACCAATTTGTTATGATGTATTTTTGTAATTTGTGAACCATAAATGGTCCCAAAAGATAAGGTCCGATTTACAGATGACGATTCCGTGGTCGAATTCAATTCCGTCTGTCCGTAAACATGATATCCCTTGATCGGAATAAACTTGAACTTTTCATGATAAGTTGAGATCTAAAATCCTGCTAGTATGTCGAAAATCTGACCATGGATTTTTTTATGATTCTGATGCTATCAGCACGAAACATTATAAAGAATCATGAAAAATTCAAGTAGATCATCGAAAACAGGAGGATAGCACTGCTGCAAAGTCAGGGGCTATCTACCTAATTCGGTAATTGCACTCTTCGAGACCTCATATACAGCGTACCAAAAAAGTAACTTAACTCGTCAATAATTCATGTACGAAGAATTATTAAGGAAAATCCTCGCACCCATCGATTTTTAATTTCAAAAGCAATTTATCGTATGCTTCTTTGAATTTGATATTTCTCACCCCCTACGCCCTGCACCCCTCTAGTAATTTTTTCAAATGGGAATATATGAATTGTGATACATCAAATGAAAGGTGATTTGATTACCTATTCAGCGAAGTGGCTTAGAGTAGAATTATTATATTACTCCTGATGCAATAATTTTGGTAATCGTTTAAAGTAGGCTATTATTATTATTTACCTTACGTGAAACATACTAAATTTTCAGAATATTCTATCGATCCTTGGATTTTTACCCAATTTCGTGTTTCATTTTCCCCAGAGATCAATACTTTTTTTGACAATATCTACACAAAAATTGCATTACCGCAGAAAAACGGTATACCTCCAAGTAAAGTTTTCATCAGCTGCAGTTCCTCAGCAGATATTCCCTCTTTGTTAATTATTCCTTTGTAGTGCTATTCCACTCCAGTTAGCGCGTTTTCTTCATTAAACTATGTTCCTTCCGCCACAGCGGAATAATTCGAAACTCCCAACGCTGCCGACAGAACTTATTACTTTAATACTTCACCATCGGGCTAGGTAAAAAACAATTTCAATTTCTCTGCGGAAGGCCGCCTTTATTCAACTTTCCGTTTCAGTTATCGCGAATTATCAAGATAAATGCGAAAAGGCAGCGGGAACGCTCTGAAGTCCCAAAAAGGATCAAAGGAGGGAAGGATCGGAAAAGGTTTAAAATATTTTCTCCTTTATGTGAATGGACATCAATGCTCAGATTTATAATTGCGTCGAAATGAAACTGGGCTGGTTTGAGCTCGACAGGAAAGTGAATTTCGGTCTATGAACGACCTTTTTGATGATAATATTACGTTCGAGCTATAAAGTCAATTGAAAGAAACAAAATACTATATTTCCTGATAAGGAGGGATAGTCCTTTACTTTTGATTTTAAATCTGCTCACCGAATCGTGAACCTCACAGTTCAATTCGAAAAAAAAAAATGAAAATGTAACATCGTCAAGAATCGTTATATCTCATAAAATATTGGCCACAACACCCTCAAACGTAAACGTAGTCACCTTTAAAAATAATTAAATACAGCATATCTATAACGATTCAGCTACAAAAAGATGATAAAAACTCTAAAAATGGCTATAAAATATGATACAGATGGAGGAAACTTTTTTGACCGTTATGGCAAATATGTAAGAATTCAGGTATTCTTTGAGCACGTTGAATGTTTTAGTACAACATAGTTCAGTCTGATCATTTATAATTTCAAAACTATTTCTATTTACTAGTTCATAAATTGAAAATAGTTTCTTTGTAGACATTGTTCTAGCAGGATTATGAACTCGCAATTCATCACAGGGTTTACTTGTGATTGCTGCAGAATTTCAGAATAGTTATTTATAATACAAGTGCAGAAGGCATTGATATTCTTCCACGAGTTAAAAATTCAAAAACGAGCCACGAAGTGGCGAGTTTTGGAATGAACGAGTGGTAGAATGAGCCTTCGGTACGAGTATTATACACTATTTTCTCTAATTCATTGCATTTTCATTGAAATTAATGAAATATTTCCATAAATATAATTTAGTGATTTTTGCATTGAAAAATGTTGGTTGGCAGAACTGATTTCTTTAAGGCAAATTGATGAATTGACAGATAAGGCCGTGGCGGAAAGTTCGGAGTACCAACATAGAATAATAAAATATAACCATGAAAACTGTGTGTTTCTGATATATTCTCGCACGATTTTGTTCTACAAGATGTGGAAGAATGAACGGAATAACCACAGAATTAGAGAATAGTTATTTATAATACAAGTGCAGAAGGCATTGATATTCTTCCACGAGTTCAAAATTCAAAAACGAGCCACGAAGTGGCGAGTTTTGGAATGAACGAGTGGTAGAATGAGCCTTTTGTACGAGTATTATACATTATTTTCTCTAATTCATTGCATTTTCATTGAAATTAATGAAATATTTCCATAAATATAATTTAGTGATTTTTGCATTGAAAAATGTTGGTTGGCAGAACTGATTTCTTTAAGGCAAATTGATGAATTGACAGATAAAGCCGTGGCGGAAAGTTCGGAGTACCAACATAGAATAATAAAATATAACCATGAAAACTGTGCGTTTCTGATATATTCTCGCACGATTTTGTTCTACAAGATGTGGAAGAATGAACGGAATAACCACAGAATTAGAGAAACTAAATTTATTGTTTCGGATTACTTAGGGACATATTCCCAGACTTTTCAAGTCGGGATGTAGGAAAAACGTATCATCTCGAAGAAGAAGTTATTCTCTTAATTTTCCATAAGACCTAAACTAGAATTCCATCAAAAGCATTTTCTATTATTTCATTAGGTAGGCGATCAACTACAAATAGAATAGATAATTGGATGAGAAGCCTATACCAGAAAAACAAATTGAATATCTTGTGAAACGTTGAGGAGAAAAATGCTTATTCAGAAAAGGAAAATGCGTGTTCTCATTCACGTCTCATTATTTCACAACCGCGTCAGCAGAGCGGAATTAAGGTTCGAAGGTGCGCAAAAAGAAGCAGCGGCATGAAAAACTAAAAGCGATACTGAGGGAAATCCAATAAAGGGTCCAAGCAGGATGTTTCACGTTTTTGCCCGGAGTTTAACCGAAAATTTACGGCCACGAACGTGTGCAACTAACTTACGTTCCCGTTCGGATAACAGCTTTTTTCTGACAAACAAAACGAATGTGGAACGAGATGGAATCCTGATAAAGGGGAACCTTCGAAAAATACAGCCTCTGAGTCCAGTATTCTGTTGAGAAAAAAAACACGCAATACATAATGATTTATGTTTGTGATGTTATTGTCTTTTATTGATAACATTTCTCAAAAAATGTACCTGGTTTGAAATGAATTTTTTCCAATTCTTGGTATTATCTGCTACTTTTGGATTAGTTTTTTACTAAAAACTGAGAAAGAGAAATAAAAAATAAACATCATGAATTAGTTGTTTAATATATTTAAGTAAACATGCGCAATATATCACTAAGGTAAAAAGTTATAATCAAGAATTTTTTTCACTAAGTTTTCATTCCTTATTATACTAAAGGAACAAGAAAATGTTATATCAATAAGAAACGAAATTCCACAAACCCAGACATCCATTTTTTTTTAAATTTTGGTATTAATTATTACACAA
Source organism: Harmonia axyridis (assembly GCF_914767665.1). Lineage (NCBI taxonomy): Eukaryota > Metazoa > Arthropoda > Insecta > Coleoptera > Coccinellidae > Harmonia > Harmonia axyridis. Next base: position 44,630 of record NC_059507.1, read on the forward strand.
TTATTATCAGTATTTAGTAAAAGCAAGATAAACTTCCTTCAAGTAGAGACTGAAACAATAATATATTTAAATTTTCATTAGAAAGCGATTCGAAAAATTATATTGATTCCAACTAATCTAGTTTTTTCCTCTTTCAGGCGCTCAGTGTGGAACTGTAATATTTTCGTTTTGGAAGGATGGAATACAAATGTCTGGAATATGTCGTGGGAGTAGATAATAATTCTAAAATCTTCACCGCGAGAAGGATGATTGTTTTTCCGACATTGGTCTGTGAGCGAAACTTCTGGAAAAAGTGAGTTATCTACCTATCACATAATTTTCATGCAATGACGTTATATTCATTATATCGGTTATAAATATTGAAACCTTTGAAATATGTGAAAACTGTAATTATAGAGGAAAATTCATAATTCATAGTGAATTAAAATGAGAACAAAACTCTTCAAGTCGGATTTAAGCCTTCACAAAATGCAAAATTATATCCCCTGGTAAAAAGCAATGAACAGAAACAAAGACGGTACTACCAAAAGCGGTCGAAGTAAGAAATTTATGACCTCGACAAGAATTTAATGTAAGAGGAATGCGGTATTCATGAATTGAAAAACAAACGCTCCGTCTTAATGGGCACAATAAGATGGTACTTTGAACCAGACAACTTCTTATAGTTTCGACTTGTTCACAACAAACAAGTAAGTTATAATTTATAGGAACGTCACTGGCAATGAAATAAAACATTGCAATATATTTCTTAGTTCTTTAACGGTGCGTTTTTCTGATTTTGTGGCAGTCGGTCTGCCTGGAATCGATTATTTTAGGTAATTTATTTGACGAAGGCTGACAGCTCAATACATGCGGTGAATGTTATCACATAATTCAACGGGATAGTGAAGAGTTTTTCGCGAAAATGGCGGATTTGGCCACAGGTAAATGCGTCGTTCGGAATTGGCATCGACTGCGAAATGAGCCAATATACAGTCGTGACAAATTTGAAAACTACCGGAGAAACAATACGATTATGGCGGAACCCTCCGAGAAGATTGCGTGCAGGCGTTACATTCTCCTATGAGATTTCAGTGCCGGATTCAAAAAATTCTCTCACTGATAAGGCCCAAAAAAAAGTTCTCTCTGCATCACTGCTAAAACTTATTCAAATACCCGTGACGTAAAGCAATTTCCTCGACACACTTCATCTTTAGGAATACCTATTAGGTCGTAGGCATAAAGAAATCAGCCATCGGGACAGGGAGAGAGATTATTAATATCTTTATATTAGGAAGGGAGCCTGGTTGGATCTCTGAGGCACATCAGACGTGTGAAAAAATTTTCTGGACCTCTGGCCTCCCACACATACAATTATATGATAAATATAATACCTACTAAAGACCTTTTCTAATTTTTGATCAACTCGAGAAGACGAGAAATTACACAATCAGAAAACTTATCTCGCAAAAATTGCGATTTTTAGTTGCTTTTGTGACACGTAGCACCGGCTTGTTGCAAATAAACTAACTTGTCCCAACAACTCAAATTTTTCCGCCAGTTTCACTTTTGTCGACAGAGAAGGTGCTTCTCTACGACCCAAAAGTAGTTTTTCGAACTATGACTGCAACATTTTTGTAGCGAGTTTTAACAATTTAAATGCCTTGTTGAAGCGTGTAAGCAATTTTCAGTAATAGCGGTGTTTTCGTCTGTCAAATGTGAAAAAAATTACCTCTTCAAATAATGACAGCTGACCAGATAGCTGGCTATTCAAAATGAAATCTCTAGGAATACCCTTTAAGACCACCCTTGAAATCATTATTCTATTGCATACTCAAGAGTTATTTATAAATACACTCCGTTTCGAGAGTCAATCATTTCACTACAAGTAATAGAAATATGTATATTTGTTGAACATTATTCATCAAAATTTGTGACATCTTCATTTTTAGTATGCTGAGTAGCAATATTCCGTACCTCGGGAGTCTGCAAGTTCAGTCATTTGTTACTAAAATTCCCCCTAAATACGTTCCAACCATTAATCAATCAAAATTATCCGCCGAATATAAGAAATTTGTATTCCATATGCGCAAACCCACATCGATTTATGAATGATACATTCCTGCCAATTTTCCACGGGAAAAGTTGACATAAGGGGAAACTACTATATGGAGAAAAGAAGATATTAATATTCTGAACGACGCTCCAATTTCGTGGAGGAAAAAGTTCCGTCTATTCGTATCTTCTGATGTGTCCCCTCAAGATGGCGTAGTTTTATGACTGATACTATAAGAAATGTTTATTACGCCGGAAATATCAATTTTCAAATTCGTCCCCATGGGCTCGAGAAAAAAGTATGCCTTATTTTCTGTTCGACCACATTCAAAGCGGATTTGTATTCGTGTTGCTATAATTTTGTATTGAATTGTTCCATGTTATGGAAAAATCTTTTCTCTAATTCTGTGGTTATTCCGTTCATTCTTCCACATCTTGTAGAACAAAATCGTGCGAGAATATATCAGAAACGCACAGTTTTTATGGTTATATTTTATTATTCTATGTTGGTACTCCGAACTTTCCGCCACGGCTTTATCTGTCAATTCATCAATTTGCCTTAAAGAAATCAGTTCTGCCAACCAACATTTTTCAATGCAAAAATCACTAAAATATATTTATGGGAATATTTCATTAATTTCAATGAAAATGCAATTAATTAGAGAAAATAATGTATAATACTCGTACAGAAGGCTCATTCTACCACTCGTTCATTCCAAAACTCGCCACTTCGTGGCTCGTTTTTGAATTTTGAACTCGTGGAAGAATATCAATGCCTTCTGCACTTGTATTATAAATAACTATTCTATATGAAAGTTTTCATTATGCATTCGAAGAGAAATTATTTATTTTCACATTTTACTATTTATTTTTGAACATCTTACTCAATTAGCCCACACGAAAGAGGTGGATTAGATGATCAAATGATCTCAACTATTGAAATTTCAAGAGCAATATTGGAAAATATCCGATGGGTATGAGTTTCTGCGTGAATTCAATCGCTTTATTCGTTCGAGATTCTGTTTTGAAAACGTAATCAGAAGCATGTGATTTATGTTGGACATTAAACCTTTATGTATAATTCTTGCAAGTCCAAATTTTATAAATTTTTCTTTATTAAAATTCTTCGCTATTCCATAGAACAATCATTATGTTTTACAACGTTGAAATACATAATGCCGAAATGTTTTTCTTTTTGTAGAGAGCAGATTCCATTTCGGTTATTTCCTTCGGGCCATGCCTGAATAGTAAGCAGGTAATCTCAAAACACGAAGCCTTTCTAGCCATAATCATAAGTCTCTAGAAAATCTCATTCCATTTCTGACGTGGAATGATCTAGACAGAGTTTCCGCAGCAAACTTGGATACCTATAGCTCTATATTTATTAATACATAGGTGTATAAGGAAATGGTGAATAGAGGCAAAATTGGGTTGGGAGATCTTGAAAAATGATACATTAGGTGCTCTCTGAGAATGATAACTTTCAATTCAATATTGAAATGAAATCTTAAACGATGATAAATTAAATTCTGAAAAAATGATAAATGTTTCTGAGTGCTTACTCAGTAATCATCTTGTCTTTAATATTTCTAATCACATTTTTTTTGTTCTTGTGGTTCAGCTTAAGCCAGTATTCTCATTTATTAATTTATTCATGTTGTTTGTATCTCACCTGGTCTTATTTTCGTTTTACGTCATTCGGCAATTCCTGATTCAAAAGTATTCTGTAGCGTATGTAGCTATTCATAATAAACGAGTAATACAGATTTTTATGACTATATTCGGTGATATTCTTCAAGGAGAAAACTATTTAATATTGCTAGAAAAAAGTATATCATGAAAAAATTACTCTTTTGAACTGAGGTGGTTTTCATCTAGATAAATGGAATTTCTGGCAAATATCTCAGTCTTACTTATAAAGTTGAAAATGTTTCTAGTGAAGTAGTAGGCCAGGTATGGAGACGAATTGACGATTTATTTCCAATACCTTTCCCAAATTCTACGCAAACCAAGAAATTGGAATCTTAAGGGTGAGAGCAGTGTTTGATTTATGAGCAAGCCCACCTTAGATGGTCTCTCTGGAAACGGTTTCTGATAAATGGAGCTCCGCACGTCGCTGAACTCCCTCTGCGTGGAAAATTTCTTACAGCCTGTATGGTGGATTAATTCGTGAAGTGAGATTGTGGAGATGTTTTATGGGGTGCTGAAATCGTTTGGTCGCATCAGTTTGGAAAGGGAACCCTATAATAAACGCACTCAACCGTAATAAACATTCATATGTGGTTGCTGAAGTTGATTCAACGTTATTCGTTCAATTTCATAACTCTAAATTTGAAACCAAAATTCAAACTGACGTTGAGTCCACATTTAGTAAAACCCGTCATTGCAGCAGATTCCATTACGAAACGTATTATTATCAGGTTTTCTCAAAATTTCACAAGACATCATTCAACAACGGAAAATTTTGAAACCACCAATATTCTATCTCTTTCGAAATATATACATCATTCTAAAAGCAAATTTAAAGATGTTGCTATCGGCGCAAGAAAACGAGATTAAATAATTTATACTTATATGTATATTATATAATTGTCGCATATTAATTTACAACGTAGCAACCTGTTTTTAATATATTGTTGTCTTTAATCACACTTGTCGAGTATGACCAATTAGCGTCATCATGTCACTAAATGAAATATTCTCCTTTGGTGGCAGCACTCAGACAGATCAAGAAGTCATTCATGAGTTAAATGAAAAAAGTAGGGCAATTATGATCATTCTGGGTGCCACCACCAAGAAAATATAATTAATTTAGTGACATGATTTTGCTTATTGGTCTCACTCGTTCCTCCAAGAAAACAATACATGAAAAACAGGTTACTATGTTGTAAATAATATTTTCTAATCCGTTCATTCTGCCATATCTTGTAGAACCAAATCGTGCGTATAAGAAACAAAAAGTTTTACATATATTTTATCATTATAATTCATTATTATTATAATAATATGTTGGTACTCGGAACTTATCTATTATCTGTCAAATATTTTGTGTTACAGAAAGTAGTTCTGTAAGCCAACAATTTATTGATGTAAAAATCACTAAACGATATTTATGGAAATATTCCACTGATTTCCATTGATATGAAAATTCAGTGAATTAGGGAAAAGATAGTATAATACACGTACTGAAGGCTCATTCTAATACTGGTTCATTCAAAAACTCCAATTCGTGGCTCGTTTTTGAATTTTGAACTTAAGGAAGAATATCAATGCCTTCTGCACTTACATTATAAATAACAATTATCAAAAAGTTAGATCTCCTTCAGATGGATACTTTTGGGCGGTTGATGAGGTTCATCCTGAAACGAAGATTCTAATATCACGAAGCTGAGAAAAGTACGGAAAGCTGGGTACTTAATTTTGTCCACATCTCGGAGATTAACTCGATTCATTATCCCGTCGTGAAAAGATAGAACATCTGAGTGACTCGACCATATTTATCCACAATGCTGACAATTCCAGAGGGCCGATACGTTCCTGATTACGTCATACGATGGATTCCGCGTTTCAACATGAATTAATAGGATCGGATATCGAATACGGCGTCAATTCGTAATGGGCTATCCAGTGGCGTGCCTTTCCATTTAAGAGCTTTCCAGGAGGTCAACAATTCGATCGGGATCTGGTAAACAGAGATTCGTAATTGATGCTGCAGAATTGGAATTTTATCCGGGTACGGAGGGGATTCTGGGAACATGGGAAGAGGCCGAGGGTGATGAGGATGATCTGTTTCGTTTGTTACCAAAGGCGATGTATTTATACTGCGGTGGTGCTTGAACAAGATCGGATCTTTCGATTACTTGTGATTTATCCAAAATGTGTTATTGATTCACCATCCGATATAGAGGAATTCTTGTCACTGGCTTTTACTCTCGCCTCCTCTAGCGTGCTGACTTTTGGGAAACCACTAATTTGTCTTAACTTTCGCAAAACGACCACGGTCAGATTTTCATCCCGATAGAAAATCTGGTTTTCCTTAAAATGTCCCCTCTTTTAAAAAAATGGTGAGGCCACAGAAAACATAAGGTCCATGCCAATGCTCCACAGTCACTTCAAGAGCTCAAAAATGGAATTCCTGTAATTATCGAGGACATGCTGCCGCAAATCTGCGAATTGGTCATGAAATGAATATGGTACTGCTACCGTACCCGTAGCTGATACCGTCTTTCATTGTTAATAGTGTGTCTACACGCAACTTCGATGAATCACTTTAGGCCTTATATTACATTTTACACCCCTTTTCACAGCATAATCATTGTGTTCCTACTCTTCATGAAATGATATCAGACTGAAATATCTCCAATTATTCTTGTCGAATCAATATCACGTTCAGTGTCTCCAAGAGCCCAAATGTTCATCATCGTCAAAGAACCGAATTTCATTCCAACGCGATCTCATTGTCTGAGATTTCGTCCAAGATTACATGAACTCTCGGGTTTTTCCTCATTCTAATCCTTCCATTTTACGAGTTTTAAAAATACATGACAGTTTTTATGGTTCCCTCAGGATATGAAGATGAAATTATCACGGAGCTCTTAAAGAAAAAAAAGGGAAAATGTTCTTCTCCCCCTTTCGTAATTATATTTACCGCTCCTTGCATTGAAGTCGCTCAGTGGAAACGCAAAAGTAGGGAATAAAACTAATAAATCTCTGCGAAGAATAACAATGTCCTCCCACATTACTCTACTTCCTATATTAAAAGGAGCTATAGGAATTTACGGATTCATTCGTTTCGTGAAAAAAAAAATAAGATTTCGAAGAGAAGAAGAATTAAGAAATATTTAGAATTTCTTTTTCGGAGGAGATTAACTTCGAAGATTCATACATTTCATACCAGCTCAACAAATACATGTCACCTAAGAGGGCGACATGTATATTTGTACCTTAAACTATATAAGTGTGATATAGGTGTAGTCTGAGATTTGTTAGAATAATTCGATCCATAACTTACATTCTTGAGTAATCAGGTCGCAAATAAAAACATGTTTGTATCTAAGGTAACTACATTTCAAGTCAGTTTATTTATCGTTTATTATCGTGATTCGAGGGACTTTTTCAATATTTTCATCTTTTTCTATCTCCAATACCAATTTTGGATAGAGTAGAACCATAACATAAAAATCGGTCGTCATCTAGAATTTTTAAATTTTGACGAGTGAATCATAATCTCTGACCCTGAAAACCCATAGATGAAAATATTGAAAAGGATCGAACCATAATCACAAAAGTCGCCCGCCATTTTTGATCCGCCATCTTAAATTTTTCAATTTTCGACAAAAAAATTATAATTTCCGATCCTGAAAACCCCCCTGATACCAATTTTCAATCAATCGAACCATAATCACAAAATTCGTCCCCTATATTGGTGACGCCATTTTGTTTTGTTCAAATAAAATTTCATAATGCATTGTCATCAGTGTAATAAACACCTGCCAAATTTCAAGTCAATCATACCACTAGAAGTGGGTCAAAATTCAGTTGCAAGATTTCAACCGAACATACATACAAATATCGCAAGTCAAATTAAAATCCCCATTTGGATCATAATCTATTTCAAGAAATTCCAGACATTTATTTCAAATCTGATGCGATTTGGCAATCCGGTTACTAAAAACATTTGTCGACTTGATAATCATGTCATTCCATGACGTAACAGAGAAATTCAACCACAGATTCGTATGATTTCCAAGGTTTTGGATTCTAATTAACTTACTCTGGATCATAGATTGAAGGAATACTGAAACCCCGCCCACAAATCTATGATTATTGGTTAAATGAATTATTTAGTTGTCTATGACACTGACTTGCAAAAATATGTAAATATTCACGTTAATTAATGCGTTCTTCTCCAGATCGTTAGTTCTAAGGTATTTGATGCATATTTTTCATGATATCTTCATTTAATTTATCAAATGGTATTGATACTAAATATGTTCTCTGTTATAGATTATATGATGTATCATCAGCCAATTCCTTACAGTGATGATGACAATAAAAGACAAAAAAGTTCAAGGAAGACATTGAATCTAAATTAATTGAAGTTTATAATGACGAAAAGTTCTTTCACATTAAGGAATAAACCCATCAGTGAGTACTCAGAATAATCATTATAGGTAGTAAGTTCATTAAAACAAAACAACTTTTTCCAAATTTCAACTAGATACATTCTTATAAATTTGTCGATTTCAATTATTATAGATAAAGCCAACTGCCAACAAATCTATTTCTGTTTACTTTTTATTTTGTTTGAAATATGGATTTTCCTAAAATATTTTAATTGACAACATTTCGAGAATTTTTTCCTTCCATCCTATCTGGTAAAACATAACAAGTTGGTTTTGAATGTTCTTTCTACTTGAACGAGTTCTATACAAGGTGTTGGAAAATAAGTTATTGATCCTGGGTATGCGACCTTGGGTTATTATACCAAGAAAATTTTCCATATGAACCTATGTCTAGATAACCAATAAAATTTCGGGCTACAGGGTGTTGAAGTTTCTAAAAAAAATTTTTCATAATAATTTTACAGCTTATCTGAATTATTTTTGTTATTGTTCGAGTTAACCACTGTTATTTCTCTCATTGAAATTGATTGACAGTTATTTTATTTCGACATTGAAAGTGTAAATAGAATAACTGATTTAATTTCTATTAAAATGAATTTCTATCAAGTGAAGACTGAATCAATCCAATTATTTCTTTCAAGCCAAATTTTAAGCAAATATCTTTGCAGTTATTGAAGTTATGGTAAATATATGTTATTTTTGATGGAGTCCCTTCATACCATGAAGGTTTCAAATATAGAGGTTCAGGACATAAGTTCATAGGAACTTTCTTTCTTAAATGTATTTGAGAATCTTCTTGAAATTTCCATGGTAAATTCAGATCTTGAATGCTGTTTAGTTTGTGGAAAATGTGACCATAAGTTCCGTAAATATGATTCACCTTAATTTTTTTTTCTGATCATTTGAAAATTACTCAAAATGAAATCAAATGTTGCATTTATTTGAAAAATAACAATTTAAAGCTATATTATTCTTGAATTTTCTCTGGTTCTGACGATCTTTTATTTTCAGTGTTCCTGATTACATCAATAAGTAAAGTACGGAATAATTTGAGTCTAGAAGTCATTTGGACAGGAGGGAAAATTATTGAACATTCCAAAAATAGGTGATCGACAAGTCTTGACCTTTTTAGAAAAGGAGATGTTAGGAAGGATTTGATAAGGTAAAAACTTGTAATAATTTCTAAACGTATTCTAGTCGAGATTCTAGTCTATTTTGTTATCTTCAATTATTTGTTCGTCTATTTTCGTGTGAACAACTTTCGGATTTTGAGTCTAGAAAGGTCTCGTGCGATTGGTGTTTCGACTCATAAAGTCAATCCTGCCCATTCGGTCGCCGTGTACACGATAACTGATGAACGAAAATGTCTCGATTAAATTCGTTTTACGTTTTCGTAGTTACCTATATAAAATTTTGTTAATATCCTCTCTATTTCCTTAATTTAAATGAGAAACTATCTTCCTTCCTCACATATCTAGAATTGATCAAATGTTGGTCGTTCCACGATTAGAACGTCTGCAATTTTTGAGTTTTCGGCTGAGAATGGTCTCAAATGACAAGTCTCGACTGATCCATGATTATTTCTTGTATGTCCGTCGAACCCTGTCGAATACGATAACTGTGTAACAAGCTAAAAATTTAAAATTCAGAAAAGGTCGTATCTCGAGTGCTTTCAGTTCAGACTTGGGGTTCCGTAGATATGTTCTTTCGAAATATTGTTCCCTATCACAATACTACTGATTCTATTGAAATTAATTTGAATATTTAGATGTGAAATAACAACATGAAAGACCATGCAAAATTGCACGTAATCGCATCACCATAATTAGTTTTTAGACCATTCTCGGTCCGAAATTCGAAAATGAAATAATACGAATCCGTTTTCAAATTCTTCGATTCTGTCCGTGTGGCCATCAAGAACTTTAGATTCGGTACAACGTGGTAGAGTTCGTGAATACGACTAGGGGTTCCGTAAACATGGCCGTCCGGAATTTTGTGTTTCTGTTAACTTCGAAACTGTTGTATTTCGTCACCGATCTTGCCACCAATTACACATGTGAAATATATTTTTTTTGCGATGGATGGTTAGACGAAGGAGTTGGATGAGAGAAAAACAAGATTGAAATGATTTCCCGGCGCAATAACACGACGTACCATCTGAGGGTTTCCGCATAGAAGGCCGCCAAGGGCAGAGTTTAATGAAAGTCTGTGTTGACCCTGTAGAAACCCATTTCATAAAGATAATAGGCTGGCGTAAAACTCCTTCGAACGGAAAATTGAATAATTTCGGAGCGGTTAACTATGAAAGGGGGTAGGAATGGAGGAGGGAGGAGTGAGTAATGGACGTAGATGAATGCGGGTTATCGAATATTTCAGATTCTACCAATAACGATTTCGACACTTTATTCTCCTCTCGATTGCCAACTCATGTGTCGAATACTCAAATATTGCCGCTTTATGATTCGCATTACTTCAACTTTCCACTTTTCCGCTTTTATGCTCCACGCTGCTATTTCACATTTATTCCTTTACGAATATTTAGATAGAACTCATGCTAGATTATAATGACACAATACACAAGTTTACAATAATTCATGGAAAATTTCAGACAATAGAGATCATTCACAACAAATCAAGTCCAGTCAACTAGTAGTCAAAAGTGGGTAGTTATTGAGCGATAGCGCTTTCCCAACACTTCAGAAAATCTCTGAAGTGTTTCGGAAGATAATTTATTGTGTAAAAATATTGAAATGTAAAAATACAATTGATGCTTTCCTGAAAGTTGGAAAAATGAGGATTCTTTTTAGAAAGGAGAATTCTTAGAAATAATCAATGTCAAGTGGTCACAACTTCTTTTTGTTGGAAATTTTTTTGAATCACTTGTGTATTACTCGAAAAATTTCATGGATCTCTGCGTGCGAAGTACGTATATCAATTCCTTGTTTCATTAGCTTTCCGAAAATGTATAAATGTTACCGATATCCCGAACTCGGTTGAATTGGGGTTGCCGTTCCAATACACGTTTCAGAAGTTATTTTCGCAAGTCGACAAACTCTGGGATTATTGAATGAAATATTTAGAGGCTTTCAGGAAGCACTGGAATCACAGTGGAGCTTTTGATATTATACTGTAATTGCAGCATTAGCGGTTATTCCCTGTGGATGCTGGAGGTTGCTTCCTGTCTGCCTCCCTGGAGCGTAAGAGGATGCGTCTACCTCCCGGATACACTCCCGTAATGCTCATTACATATTTGGGACCAATAACCACTCAACTTAAACGCATCCACAATACGAAATTAACGCTAGAGTCCATTCGCTCAAATTAATTAATTAGGAAAACTAAACAGGCATCCAAGAAGAACTCCTGAAATAACAATACGGTTAATTCGATTATAATAAAAACTTTTCAGAATAGGAACGGATCTCGAATGCCTCGGTTAGAGGTGTATACTTTTTCAATGGGACGTATGGAAATCCCGAATCGTTCAATTTTTCGAAGAAACCGTAGTATGGCAGTTTAGAATACACTCACTGATTTTTTCAAAAGAAAATTTGTTTTTGTTTTATCTCACTTTGAAAATTGAGAGGTTTTTCAATCGTACTTCAATAATTTCAATGATGAATTTCAATATTTTTGAAATTTTAACATTTTGGTGAGGAAAGACAATCTATTTAGAGTTTTTAAAAAAAAAACATTATGCGTTCTCGAGTATTTCAATTTGATAATTCAGAATATCAGTTAGTGGAAATTTTATATCAAATAAGAAAACGATAAATGACAATAATAAGTGTATTAGAAAAATTGGTAATTCTATGACAATAAAAAAAATTCATCATTGAAATAATTGAGATACGATTGAAAAATCTTTCAATTTTCAAAGTGGTTGGAGGAGAAAATATTACACAGAGATAATAATCCTTTAGGAATTCTTAATGTTCCAGATGAGACGAAATTTTCTACTTCTTCCTTTCAGTCATCGGCTATTGTATGGAAACCTGTAGCGTCTACATTAGGTTTTCCCATTTTCAAAGACTGAAATGCTCTTTGGGAACGAGATTATTATAAAACTGCGAAGAATTCGTCTTGTCTCGGTGGGAATTATGCAAATTTTAGCCGCCAACGTGGAAACGCGCATTTTAAATTGCATTTTCGCCACAATAAATAAGAGTTTCGCCTTTAATAACCGTCGAAATGGTGAGGGCGATGAAGATTTTCGAATAAATTTAATTGCAAATCGACAGCAACGAGCGGATTTCTTAGTGAACAGAATGATGTAGAACCGAAGCCGAGGCTGCTTTGAATATGTTGGATGTTAGTGACGGATTGCTTCATCTTTGTAACGATGTATTGACGAAAAGAAGTCGCCAATCCAATTCGTTCCTAATGCACCTTATTTATAAGTGATTTGGACTCTGTCAACTTTTTTTCAATACCACTGTTTTTCTTGTTCATTTCATTGTTCCATAAGAAAAAACAAATGTTAGCCATTCATATATTTTTAGGTACGCCCTGTGTATTTTCAAACAATTAGAGAATGTAGCTCTTATGGAGCCTAATGATACTGTGTCGAAACAAAATCAAAAAATATATACCGGGTTTTTCACCATAATTTGACACCCCCCCCCCCTTTAACATTTTTACTCGAAGAGGTACAAAAAAATGTTTTCTACAGAAGTTTCACGAAATCGACTGAAGTTTTTTAAAATGATTTCAAAAAAAGAAATATATACAGAGTGGGCAACATATTGATTGCAACTTCGTTTTTCAAATGGGACACCCTGTATATTTTTCTATACTTGACTAGCTCTTTTTCCCTTGATTTCAAATAACATATGTTTGGTCTATCCCTCTTATTCTGGGTACCACAGAGTTTCAAATTTTAAGAATCACCTGGCATTCTTAAAATTTGAAATTCTGTGGTACTCAGAATAAAAGAGATAGACCAAACATATGTTATATATTCGAAGTCAGGGGAAGAAAAGCTATTCAAATATAATAAAATATACAGGGTGTCCCATTTGAAAAAATGAAGTTGCAATCAATATGTTGCCCACACTGTATATATTTCATTTTCTGAAATCATTTTAAAAAAATTCAGTCGATTTCGTGACACTTTTGTAGAAAACATTTTTTTGTACCTCTTTCAGTAACAAAGTTAAAGGGGGGGTTAAATTATGGTGAAACACTCGGTACATATGTTCCACTTCATAGTGGAACAGGTGCTGTTAACGTTTTTTATCTGCAGTTGTTGTGAATTCTAAAATATTGCACAATTTGGTCATCTTCAGTTACAATTAGATGAACCAAAGTAAAATCAAACTGAAAAATAATAGCATTAGTCAACTGAGCACAAGCTGAAACATTCAGTAAAAAAAATATTAATCGAGCACCAGTTCTGTGGATCAGATGCTTCGAATCTTTGTTTTATGAATGGAATGAATTCCCTGTAAATTAGCTCATTATTCTTCATGGCATAGTGGGTGGTGTCTTGTTTCTTGCGTTGAGAGATAAACAAAAAGCCCCCTTGAAAATGAAGCCTGCTCAAACGTACCTACCAAGATAATTAGCAGATTCGCTTTCTGTCGAGTCCCGCGATATTTAAAGTATTCTCTGGCTTTTTTGAATGAACTACCCAAGATAAAGATCAACTTTAGATTAAAAATCTTTTCTTAGCGTCCACCAAACTGTGCGTGGGGCATTGCTGTCGGCTATGCAAAAAAGTCTGTAGCAGACAACGACATGCAGTTGATATTCTTTCTTCAAGGAAGATAAGAAAGCAAATGTTCGTTGCATCGTGTGACAATGCGAATGCCGCTAGCACAAAAAAGATACATTGTCGTCAGATTGTCAATTTATAGAACACCAGGATTCGTTACATCCGTTGATTTTATCATTCTTCAGTTATGTGAGATAAAGATCCTTTAGGTAAAATCTCTTATGTAAACACACGACATGACAGTAAAAAAATGCAGCCCTTTGAAATAGAATATTTTAAATGAAACGGAATATCTACTGAATATAGAGAACAGCAAAATAGAATACACTTTCATACGATTTATGTAATTGATGATTTATTTGGGAATAAACATATTTTTATCATTTATTATTATATCCTTTGAATACATCTTTTCCGATTTCGAAGGGTTTTCCAATTGGAGGTTTCATTTTGAAATTAAAAAAAAATGAATTCAATAGAAATTAATAAAATTTCACCAAACAGTTTAGGATGGAGAAACTTTTCAACAATCATTTCTGTATTTTCCGTGTTCCAAATGCGACAATAATGCTCGTTAACTAGGTGAAAATGGGCCAAATTTTTCTACTAGTCTCACTATTGACGGCCGAGAAGGTGCTTCACGACGACCCAAAAGTGTTTTATTCAATTCAATTCAATTTCAATTTATTCATCAATAGGTATAAATATACATCAGACAAAAACTTCACTTGCAGAAATATACAGCCTAAGCAAGCTTGTATGCTGTCATTATCTGCTTCTTCAACTGATGAACATTCTCCCCATTTATACAAAAAATCAATACATTTGTTGAAAGAGAAACAAAAAAATGTAAATTACCAATTGAAAGGCATAAAAAGCCAAAGAAAGCAGTATGTACAGTGAAAATACCCCGATAAGCGTAAAAGAACTAAACCTATATAGAAATCACCTACATCATACAACATAATAATACAATTCAATCATTATCAACTCATTTAAACTAAGGAATCTACGTCCTGTTTATCATTAACTGAAATTACACCTTTTTCAGTTCTAACCTTAATTATACCATCAACAGTCCACACATTCTTGGGAAACTTCGCTACGGCATACTTAAATATATCGATTCTTTTTCTGGTTAGATCTTCTTTCACAAAGACCTTAGATCCCACAAAAAGTTTTCTTGATGAGTAAAATTCACTACGATATGATTCATCTAAAAATTTGACAATGATCGGACGTGTTTTGTTTTTAAATCCTTTTCCTAAACGGTAGCAGGATTTTATAAATCGTGCATCAATGTTTACCATTTTATCTTGACACATGGCTATAAGTTTTTTCTTCAGATCCGAATTATCAGATTCCGGTATTCCAAAAACAATAACATTGTTTCTTCTACTTTCCTGTTGTAAATGTTCCAAATTAGACTCGGTCTTGTGGAGCCTTGATTTTAGTTCTTCCAAATTTCGATCGGTAGAAGGAAACTCATCATTTTGCAATCGAATATTCAGCCGTTTAAACTCCTCCTCCATTCTGTCCTTAATCTTGAGCATTATTTTCTCAGTAATGGTATCTAAATAGCAATCCAGTACGGCCACTACTGTCTCTTTAACGATTCCCTTCAATTCTTCTATATTTCCTCTAGTTGAACCCATTTTTAAAGATTTCTATCGATTATTATTCGAATGCGGAAAACTAGTTATCGGAGCAATGAAATGCAATCTAATCGCGTTAGTTTTGCTATTTCAGATCGCAAACTATGAATATAAAATTTTCACCATTTTAATAGTGAATTTTAACAATTCGAATGAGTTGTTTTAACGTGCATCGTTTCATTTTTAGTAATGGCATAGTTTTACTTGTCAGATATCACAAGTGACAGTTTCAAAATTGACAGCTGCCCAGATGGCGAGATATTGAAAATGAAACATTTCATTGTAAAAATCCTTTACATTAGATGATAAGCAGTTTTTTACAAAATTTCTGTTAGAGGGCATATAATTATGCTTCCACCTGTTTCCACCATAACAAATCTACTTCACTCCTAGCAGCCGAAATCGTGAAGAAAATTCTAAAACGAAACTCATAAAGGCCAAGATCATTCAATCCCAACATCGCAATTGATGTTTTCAACTGATTTCAGATTCTCTAGTCGCTCTCTGAATTCTGTGAAGACGAAGTTATCTTTATGAGAAACTTTTCTCAGCTTTTTTACGCAAGAACCAATTTATTTCTACTCGGAATTTTAATAGTAAACGAGAAGGGTGGCGAACTAAGAGCGGTTTATTCGGAAAAGAGGGGAGATCTCGAAAGTTCTATTCAAGTCATTCGAAAGCAATTCCGCTACGTAACTTTTATGACAATATGTTACAACGGACTTTGTAATTTAATTTTGAAATACTATTTTCAAAATAATATGGGGAAGTTCGAGAATTTTTCCTCGAAAACAAGAAAGCGTAATTCTACTAATTTTTGTTACAGATTTCTGATAAACATGTATTGACTCGGTCTTTACTTGATGGAAGTTAATCTTGAACGGAATTAAATGACAATTAATTTTATCTCCACTCTTTTAGTATTCGAATAACAATAAATTGCTTCGCTACACAGTAGTTTCCTGAGATTTATTCGAAATGTAAAATTTGAAGAGACTACTCTGTAGGGAAGTAATTGTTATATGAATAAAAAACTGTAATTTAAATAACATTACAGGGTAACCTATTTCAAAAGATCCACTAAAATTACTCGATGGCCAAAAAAAAAAAAAAGTTTCTCAGTCATCAGAGACCTTGGAGTTTGATTTCGTCAAGGTCATTTCAAATCAAGTAGATTTTTTAAATTGAAAATATACTTAAATTTTCCTCGTAGAATATTAATCTTTTTGAAAAACTAAGAATATTTATTCTCATTAGTCATTTTTTATAAAATGAATTGCTCTGTAGGTATAAAGTGGCATGCTAAAGATAGACATGATTGAGTTCTTCAAAGTTATTTCTCACAGAATCATCTGTATTAACATATTCAAACATGAAATTAGTTTGTTTTCTAATTTTTTTCCCGTTGAATGCATGAGTTGACACTGCGATAAGTCACCGCATGCCGAATTTTGAAATATTACCAACCACTGCAAACAGATCCAATACTACACGATTGTGTAGTATTGGATAAATTCACAATGATTATTGTGAATTTCAGATTGTGGGTAATTTCAGACAATTGTTTTCACTCTTCGGCATTATTTTTTCCTATTCATTCATTTCTCTATATTATTTTTTCTCGTTAATTGTTGCTTTATTTATCAACCGTCTGAAGCTTTGAACAGAGAATTGAACTGTGCATTGCTACTTTGGAAACTTTTGAATATTGAATAGGTGATATGTGCAATCAATTTTATTTTTGCTTGCATGTTTCAATTGAAATTTTATTGTTGATTTGTTATTTTTCTCTTCCTGAGTACCTACTCACTTCTTAAAATATGCTCAGTCGTTTGTTTGTAGAATATTCTCATCATAACCATTCTAAGCATAAAACACTTCATATCCCCACAACGAATCATTTTATCGCAAAAACGAAAGAAACAAAGATATTACTATGTTTTTACGAATAATACGATTCTGCAAAGAAAAATGTATCTACAGGGTGTCCCGGGAAGAATGCGACAAACGAATACCATGAATTAAAGTCATCATGGAGGACCCATATCAAGAGGTTTCAATCGCCTGAGTGCCTTCGTTTGAGATATACAGGGTGATGAGAGAATGTTTATTGGTCACCCTGTATGATGGTGGCAAGCTGAGTTTTAGAATGTTGATTATGAATTGATTCGTTGTGGTTACGAAAACGAAAAAATTTATGATATTGACGTATAGAGTGATCCAATATTCACGAAAATAGAAAAAGTCTAAAATTTTGTTAGTCCTGATCTGATTTATTCGATTTCAGAAATATTGAAGGAAGGCGATAGTAAAGGGCGACAAAACTTCAAAAATTGAAATTATTCGGTGGATTTGTTGAAGAGTTATTGAACTGAAAAAATTTCTCTCATAAGGGAATGTTTATTGATCACCCTGTATGAACGTGCCAAGCAGAGATTTAGAATCTTCATAATGAATTTATTCTTTGTGGTTCCGAAAACGGAAAAAAATTATAATGTTCACGTACAGGGTGATCTAATATTAACGAAAATAGGAAGAGTCTGAAATTTTCCTAGTCCGGAGCTGATTTACTCGAATTCAGAAATATTGAAGGAAGGCGATAGGAAAGGGTGACAAAACTTCAAAATTTGAAATTATTCTTTCGATTAGTTAATGAGTTATCGAACTGTAAAATTTCACTCATAAGATGAACATCACCCTATATATTCCCTATTTCATTCTCAATATGAAGAGAATTTTTCATATTCATTCTCTCAAATTCATTACAATAAACAGCATACCTGATATTCAGATTTATTCCGAATAATTTAAATAACAAGAAAGTCTACCTTCATGTACGAATGGAAAAGTTTTTTCTCCGCACCGAAATAGCAAAAATTCACAGCCGAAACACAATGTCGTTTTTCCCAAATCCGAAAACTCCACAAAGAAAATCTGGAATAATATAAGAGTTGAGGGAAATAAAAATAACGAAGGGTGAGGACAAACACGCGTTAAGATTCACGCCGCCATCCCCATTATAACAGCAGGGAATACGCTATAAACAATAAGATATATAACATCGAGCTGAACCCCGCAATTCGCATGATACTTTTGTTTCATGAATTTATAGGCGCTGTTTATTAGACAGAGTAAAAAATTCCTCATGGAGGATATTGATGGTGGCAAAAAGCCGTCAAAACGTAAATGGAAACCATTTTTCATAGGATGTGAGACTTCAGACACTGATGCGGACCTCTTGATCAACAAAAAATGATACGCTTCTAGCTCGCAAATGCTGGAAACGCCAAGTAGAGGGAAAACGGAGATCTTTTACGAATTTAAAAAAATATGCATATAAAAAATGTGGTTTGGTTACTGCGGGATAAATACGTTCGTACAACATTTTTTTAACATTATTTTCGCTATTGAAATTGACCGTAAGCTGCCCCTATTTTATGTATTTCAATAAGAAACGGGGACTTGCATGAGGAAAAACATGTTTGCTGATTCACGCTGTTTTGGTACACCCTGTATGCATGTAGCTTTGATGAAACTAAATAATACTGTGCCAAAAAATAATTCGAAAATCACATCGGTTAAGCGTAATAGAGCATCTTGCTAATGGTGGAACACCCTGTATATTGTTGAATATCAACTCTGTTCGGAGTCTGAGCCTAAATGCTGGAGAGAGAAGCAGTCACATTTCAAATAATTCACTTTTTCTTTCTGTGTCATATTTGTCATAAGATTTTTGATTGAACAATTCGAACATATAACTCCTCATTTATACCCCACAAGAAGTATGCTGTACAAATAATATGTCCTGTAATTTTAAGGTTCGTCACCTCGACACTAAAATACAGTTTCATATTCTCGGAGCTATTTGTCAAGAATAATGGAAAGCGGACATAAAAGCCTCGTATGAATGAAAACGAAGGGATCGGCCTACGAACTGAATGCATTTACAGGAACATAATATAAAACTCACCTTTGTCAAAACGACTTATCCATGGTATTTAGATGGAATTTGTCGCAAATTTATACCGTCTTCAGAGACCCAGGTGGTGTGTAGACGGAGGAAAGACCATTACTTGCATTCCTTATACGTTATTGTATATTTCACAGAAAGGAGCCACTTACGATTCCTTTTTTTTTTACTGCATTTTAGGAAATGGGACTTTGGTAATATAATGTTATGATTTCCATTAATACGTAAAGTCTTTTGTAATAAGAGGTTTCATTTTGATATTTGAAAACGAGTAGGTCTATGGTAAGAGGATGTTTATTCCACTGTTGAGATCAAGGTATATCATTAACTATGGAAAACTATTTCAGCGAAATGGCTGCCACGGCAATGGTTGTCTTTTCATGAAATGTTCTCACACAATTCTCACATTCGCGGCAGTTTGCCCTCGATAACTTGACGAATCCTATCTTCAATGTCTTGAAACGATTGTGGAGCATTGTCATAGGCACCTTATCTTTCACGTGGCCTCAAATAAACAAGAACTTGGTGATCAATTGTGATCACTTCTTCGAGAAATACACGGCCAGAAAACTTTTTTGCAATATTGCGATTATTTCGTAGCTTTCCACACAGTCTCAAACACACAGTGTACACAGTATAAACTTTTTCAGAATCTTTGGTTTGATAATGGCGAATACGCCGAAACATGTAACCAGATGATTTAATATACAAGGTTCCACCAACGGAAGTGTTTTATACAGTTTTCAACTTCAACTTTACCACACATTGTTGAAAATGAACGTCACCGACTTCAATTGCGGCCATAAAATATTATTAATGATAGCCAAAAATCGACGAAAAACCAATTACATACAATGAATCTACTTTGTAGTTCTCTACCGCTGTTGTAGGCAGAACGTTGACTGAAATTGAAAATCCAACTAGATCCAATTCTTCCTAGACTTAAATTCAATAATGGCAACATAAGCATTATATTGAAATAAAACATAATAGACAATCCTTTATTATCTACCTGAATAATCAAAACTGACAACAAAAAGTTCCGTTCTTTTTTTACGTACCGTACTACTCCCGAAGTTAACTTCCTCGGGACGATTCTACCTGTTACAGACTTTTTTCATTCAATAAAAAGTTTTGAAACGTTTACCTTTACCTCAGTTTGTGTTAAAGTTTGCACATCCTGTGCATTTCTATAGAAATAGACCGTTTCAATGGTCCCTCCGTCTTGAATATTGAATTGTATCGGTCTTTCATCTACCGGTTCCTTTCGAAAGTTTGTTATAATTTAGACGAGAAGAATGGACAGGAAATTTACCCTACAACCCACAAATAAGTCTTTGAGCTAATAACATTGTATTGATGGTAGGCAATGGGCGTGTAATGGATGGTTAGGTTTCTTGGCGTTACCTGAATGCGTCATGTTTCTCACAATATGAAGAAATTCAGCTAGATTTTCGAAAGAGTAAATTGAATTAGGAATTAAATTGTGTAACATTGAATAATGATTTTTTTTAGTTATACGTACATAAATCTTAACGTGAACGATATTTTTGAAATGCAATTAACACTTAGATTTCGATGTATGGTTCATGTGCACATTTCGGCCAATATCTCATCAACAACTTGACGGATATTGTTTTTCATATTCTCAATAGTCTGAGGATTATCGAAATAAACACGATCCTTCGTATAACCTCACAAAAAATCCAAAGGCAATGAATCACATTATCTTGGTGACAATTCACATCGTCGAAACGAGAAATTACGCGTCCTGGAAATTTTTCTTGCAGTAAAGTCAAAACGGGTCGTATGTGTGGTTTCTTGCATCATCTTGCTGGAATCACATCACAACAATTCAATTCTATATGATTAATTTCAGGACAAAAAATCATTAGACGGTAGCGATGAGAACTGACGATTTCAGTGGAACCTTCTTGAAAATTCATGTGTAGTATATCCAAAGTCACTTGGAGGAAGCCAGAATATTTCGATGATACAAGGGTTGTCCAAGTTTCCGAAATTCCTTTGGGGGTCAGTGAATTTATTGTCAAACAATATTTTCACATAAACCCCGGACTAGTTCAAGTGACTTTGGATAACTATACATGTATTTTTTTCGCCAAATGTATGTTTTATCAGAGTTCCATCTAAAAAATGATCATCCACATTTATCGTGCATTATTTATTATTATCTAGAATTGAATATTGATCGTTGTCCTGGACTTTCTCGAAATGAAGCAATAAACTAACTAATTAGTTATATCTTTATATCTAAATATTTTCAAAATTCCTTTATTGAATCTATTACATTAGCATGTAATAGATTCAGTTAGTTGAGCGTATAGCTACGCTCAACTGAAAACACACATGTGAGGTGAGGAACCCTTTCAGAGTATCGGCGAATGCAGTAATGAAATGTCCAATCTTGTTTACTGATCCATCTGCTCCATTGATCTATGTGCCTGCCTATACGTGTAGGTGTAGACAGCGATTGGTTGCCAACTATAATTTGTTGAGACATAGTTCCCGCAATAGACAAATCGTTATGAACAACCGAAACAGTTACACATAACTGCAACTGACGTAAACCGTGGAAAGTTGAAATGTACCCAGTGAAATATTTCACACCGCCATTCTAATAACTTCAGCACTCCTGTTCTGCTGAGAGATTTATAGGGATTGTATATCAGGGTTGCGGGAAATATTTATTAGGGAACGCTATGTATGAATATGAACCAAGTCAATTGTAGTTATGTATATGGACGGAACTATTAGATAATTGATTTGCAATGAATTTGATATGCACATACATTTATGAGTTTGGTATTCCCATTTGATAATGCATTTAAAAATATTCAATATAATAAGGTTCAGTATAAAAGGTTTCATTTCAAAAGTGAAGGTTTCATCGTTTGTCATTTGATGAATAAAAACTACGCCATTACTAAAAATGAGACGATAAACGATTCAATATTCCATTGAAATTGTTAAAATACTCTAGAAAATACTGAAAATTTCACCATCACAGTTCACAACACTAAAACACTTTTGGGCGGTCGTGAAGTACCTTCCGAGTACTGCCGGCAATTGTCAAACTATTGCTCGTCAAAAATCATTGACTTCTTTTTTCATCTGTTTGATCAGAACAGACGTGCGCCGAGCTCAACAGATTGTCAGTTGTCTGCCGCGAACTCGCCTTAATAACCGGTGCTTTACGGTAAATGGATTGCGCTACCGAGCTATGATAAATATTTCTTTAATGGACGGAATGGGAACATATTGAAGTGGACGATGTTTAGTTTCAACAAGACAGCGCTACATGTCCCACAAGCAACGAATAGCTGCAATAGTTACTAGACTCGTAAAATGAGCTACCGAACTGACCTTATGACATTATTAGCGAAGCCGCCTCTTCAAAAATTATCTTATTCTAAAATTGGATAAACAGTGGATTGGAACTCATTTGTCTTTTAAGAAGGAACTAGTGCACTTAAAGGCATAGACCAAAAAACAAAATGTTGGGAAGGAATGGTTTTAAACAAAACTTATATTTTGTAATAATTTGACTAAGAAATATGTTAATGAAAAATTTCAGAACAAACGCATTATTATTTGTATGCATTTTCTGAAAATAAAAAAAAATTCATTCGGTTTCAGATTTCCTAGAGTTGTTAAGTTAGTTAACTGTATGTTTTCGATTCGATAAGCGAAAAATATTAGTACCTCCAGTACGTTCAGCGCAGCATCGCAACGGAGAATATTCATAATCATTGAAATTCCAAATTGAAAAACATGGACTGTTTCTAATTTCCAAACGTCGAGTATGTTAAAGATGTATCCTAATAATTTAATTATAGATACCGCTCCTGCGTTATCATAGTACTTTATAATAATATTCGAACCGTCTGACGTTTCCTAATAACAATGTACAGGTCCCCAATTAAACTTCAAAATAATGATAATTCAGTTTTGCATACTTTTCGGAAGTTTTATTCAAATTTCAACTTTCCTCCTGTGAATATATTCCTACTAAATGATTGTATTCACGTCAGAGAAAACTGCTTCGAACTTGTTTAAGATGAGGATAATATATTCTTAGAAAATTATGTTTAATTTCGGTATATTCAAATTTTCACCGAGAACAATTCAGACGTGTAATTACACTGTAGATATTCATGAAAAAATGTCGGACGATTTGAATAATGAGTCAACGATTTGGAAGGGCGCATTATGATTTTCATGAGAACCCATACCTAAGAGAGAACCTGAAGCTTCCAACTGATTAAGTTTTTTATTTCCTCATATTTTATGGTTATCTTCCTTTCAATATTTAATGATAATGCGTAAACTCCAAAACTATACTTGTGACATCACTTCATGAAGAATCTGCCGATTCCTTGAAACCTGAAATTTTCAAAGAAATTCGCCAAATAACAATATTCCAATTTCATATTCATCGAATATAAAGGGTTTTTTCATTGTTATAAAGAAGATATACCATAAACGATAATATACAGGGTGAGTCAGGATGAACTGACCAAATTCCAGGTGAGTATTGTACCAAGTGTACTATTGTGAAAATAATTTCAAAAAACTCATATGTTCTTATCCGATTCTCATTCATTTTCAAATTATAGCGTAACTGAAATGTTTTAAATAAAGTTAACCGCTTCTTATCACGAGTACTGTAGATACCGATTGTTTGGTCCGTTTTGTTGTTCTGATATGTTGTGTTAGTTTCAGTGTGATGCGTTTATTTTCGAATTTGTACGATTAAAGTCTTATAAAATGCCACATATCTATTCAAATTTAGAATATGCAAATACGGTTTTTGTCGAAGAAGGACTTGAATCATGAATCACTCAAGAAAACAACAAAAGCCCTTCGCAGACGAAGTAGAATGTGTTCAGAGGTTAATGACGGTATTTTTGAACATTTGTTCATGTAGGAAATTTTGTTTATTTGTAATTACGCTATATTTTGAAAAGAAATGAGAAATGTTTAAGATCATAAGGGTTTTTTTAAATAACTTTTACGTGTATAATACACACTTGGAGTTTTGGCGTTCCTCCAGAATCACCCTGTATAAAATATGATACGATATCAGCCAAAAAGCCTCACCTTATCCTTTCATTAAATTTTCCATAACCATTTGCAACTGTACTTCCATGATAACTTCACGTTTCGTCTTAAAGGTCTTGAATCGATTGTGGAGCATTGGCAGACTTTAATTTTCAGATCAAGAACAGAACTGTTCTCAACACTGTTAAGATGGAGCTGTTGAAAACACTTTTTGAGCGTTCTATTTCTAAGAGATCTGTAAAAAACCAGTTCTTTTAAAAACTATTTTGTTCCAAAACAGTCTTTTAGACCGATCTATTTTCAACAAGGTTGAAAGAAGAACTGTTAAAAAATTTGAAAAAAGTACTACAGTTACTACAGTTCTTCTTTTAACTGTTTCAAAAATATTGGTACATTATTTTATTATTTGAAAAACATTGATGAAAATGAAGGTTCTAAAAAATAAGAAATCTAAAAAAATAATGGGTCTAAACAAATAACGGTTCTAAAATAACGGTTCTGAAATAACGGTTTTTGAGAAATATTGGTTTGAAAACTAACGGTTCTAAAATTTACTGATCTTGAAATAACGGTTTGAAAAATGAAGGTTCGGAAATGAGTTGTTCGGAATATAACGGTTCTGAAAAAATCGGTTTTTGAAAATAATGGTTCTTCAAATAACGGTTTGGACATTAATGATGGGTTCATGCACCATTCCTAAGAACTAAGACTAAACCTAAGAACTAATGGTGGATTTATGCACCGTACCTAAGAACTAAGGACTAAGAACTAAACCTAAAAATTCAGTGGCGTTTATGCGCTCTCTTGTTAGTTCTTAGTTAAGGCATGCGCACGTGCTCGAACAACTTTCTATTTGTTCTATACTTTGATGTTTGACGTTGATATTTATTGTGAAAAAATTAAATTTAATTCTTTCAAATACACCTAATTTTTTTCATCGATAAACACGAATAAAGAACATAAAATGATAGAAACTGGTACTCGTTAATATTGAAATTCTATGCGGCGCACGTGCACTTCTCTATATTTTACCTGAGCCTTTAGTTCTTAGTTAACAGTTGGCATGCTAGTGTTAGTTCTTAGTTCTTAGGAAACGTGCATAAACGCCACAATTGATTTGTAAGCGTTCAATTTTTAGGTCTTAGTTCTTAGGACTGGTGCATAATGGTGGATTTATGCACCGTACCTAAGAACTAAGGACTAAGAACTATGAACTAAGAACTAAACCTAAGAATTCAGTGGCGTTTATGCACTCTCGTGTTAGTTCTTAGTTAAGGCATGCGCACGTGCTCGAACTAGGTTTCTAGGAGTTCTGTTTTAACAGTTCTCTTTTGAAAGTTCCATTTTCTTCAACAGTTCCTTTTCGAACAGCTCTGCAGTGCCTTTCTGAACAGTTCTGTAAATTTTTTTTTTCAACTCAACTTTTTGGTAACTGTATTCCCCGAAAGAACTTCAAAAAATGAGAAGATTTATATGATTAAGTTTGATTAATTTTTTGTTTTGTTTTGCAGGAGTCTCCTATTGAATGAGGGCTGAAGAACCATTCCAAGTGGAAAGTGGAATATCTTATGCATTGTATATAAAGGGTTTTTTCATTGTTATAAAGAAGATATACCATAAACGATAATATACAGGGTGAATCAGGATGAACTGACCAAATTCCAGGTGAGTATTGTACTAAGTGTACTATTGTGAAAATAATTTCAAAAAACTCATATGTTCTTATCCGATTCTCATTCATTTTCAAATTATAGCGTAACTGAAATTTTTTAAATTAATTTTAACCGCTTCTTATCACGAGTGATGTAGGTACCGATTGTTTGGTCCGTTTTGTTGTTCTGATATGTTGTGTTTTTAGGTCTTAGTTCTTAGGTTTAGTGTTAGTTCTTAGGACTGGTGCATAATGGTGGATTTATGCACCGTACCTAATAACTAAGGACTAAGAACTATGAACTAAGAACTAAACCTAAGAATTCAGTGGCGTTTATGCACTCTCTTATTAGTTCTTAGTTAAGGCATGCGCACGTGCTCGAACTAGGTTTCTAGGAGTTCTGTTTTAACAATTCTCTTTTTGCAACTCAACTTTTTGGTAACTGTATTCCCCGAAAGAACTTCAAAAAATGAGAAGATTTATATGATTAAGTTTGATTAATTTTTTGTTTTGTTTTGCAGGAGTCTCCTATTGAATGAGGGCTGAAGAACCATTCCAAGTGGAAAGTGGAATATCTTATGCATTGTATATATTTTATGAAGAATAAATTTGGCTTTTTTACATTTGTGTTTAATTCATAAACAATTCCACAGCGATTCCTTTAATCATGAGATTTGAAGTCGAAATAAATCAAATTTTTGAAATTTGACTCTTTGAATGACCTTGACTTTGAAATTCAAGTCCGAGATAAAATTGAAAACTTAAATTTCCTTGATGAAACGCAGAAATTTTATAATTTCTTATGTGTATAGACCTAGTCACATCGAAAATCCTCTAATTTGACCTTGACCTAATTTCTCAAGGTCAAACTAAAATAATCTAATTTGACCTTGACCTAATTTTCAAGGTCGACCTAAAAATCCTTCGATTTGGCCTGAAAATGTTATAATTTCTGTAGTGCGTTGACCTTGATTTCAAGGTCAAGGTTATGCCAAGGTCAACCCTAAAATCCTCTAGTTTGACCTTGACCTAAATTCTCAAGGTCAAACTAAAATATTCTAATTTGACCTTGACCTAATTTCTCAAGGTCAAACTAAAATAATCTAATTTGACCTTGACCTAATTTTCAAGGTCGACCTAAAAATCCTTCGATTTGGCCTGAAAATGTTATAATTTCTGTAGTGCGTTGACCTTGATTTCAAGGTCAAGGTTATGCCAAGGTCAACCCTAAAATCCTCTAGTTTGACCTTGACCTAAATTCTCAAGGTCAAACTAAAATATTCTAATTTGACCTTGACCTAATTTCTCAAGGTCAAACTAAAATAATCTAATTTGACCTTGACCTAATTCAAGGTCGACCTAAAAATCCTTTAATTAGGACTGAAAATTTTTTAATTTCTGTAGTGCGTTGACCTTGAAATTCAAGGTCAAGGTTATGCCAAGGTCAAACCGAAAATCCTCTAGTTTGAATCCTTCGATTTGGCCTGAAAATTTTATAATTTCTCTAGTATGTTGATCTACAAGTTCAAGGTCAAGGTCATTCCAAGGTCAACCCGAAAATCCTCTACTTGGACCTACTTTCTCAAGGTCAAACTAAAACACCCTTATTGATCTTGACCAATTATTCAAGGTCAATCTAAAAATACTTCAATTTGGCATTTTCGCATTTGTATTTATTTATTTTTTATTTGAGAAAACAGAAAATATAGAAATGAGCAATTTATTGAATAAATTACAATGTAATTCAATTTATAAAATAATTACAATGTATTAGATATTCTAATTTCGCTTCGGATTTCCTCAGACCTCCATTCATTCAACAGGGGACTCCTGCAAATCAAGAATAGAAAATAAGTCAAAGTTATTCATGAAAATTATTGAAAAACGGAAATTAAAGAATCAGAATTGTTGAAAAACATAACTGTTACAGAGGGAACAGTTACAAAATGAAAATCTTGAAAAACAGAGCTATTCTTCAATAGTTTCATTTGTTGAAGAACGGCTGCAAATTTGTCCTGTTGAAAACAAATACCATTAAAAAACGTTTAAAAAAACCGTTGAATACATTACAGTCAAAACAAAACAGGTGGACAATAGAACAGCTAAAATTGAACAGTTGAAAAAAAATTGTTTTTTTTTCAAATGACTATTAGTAAAGAGTTTTTTAAAAATTTCAATACGTTGTTGAGCGTGTGTCGTTCCATTTTTAGTAATGGTGTAGTTTTTACTTGTCAAATGTCAAAAGAAGATAGCTTCAAAAGTGACAGGCACTCAGATAGCGGGCTATCCAAAATGAAACATCTCATAGAACTCCTAGGTATAGAAATTTCTGTCTAGAGATTTAATCAATCCTACCAATCCCTGTTTTAGTTTTTCAATTGAAAGATAGATAAAAATATATAAGAATCGTTCATAACGAGTTGTCTACAAATTCCGATAAAGAACTCAAAAAGTATCGTACTTCAGAGGGGATCTAATATCGGGACTCTAGCCGAATTTAAGTTTATTTGCCGCATACGCTGACAATACGGTCTCACGAGACCTCTTGCAGATGATTGCAGCGCGGTCTGGCATCCAACGGGAACGATCCCATCGGCGCGTCTACAGGACCGGATCGGGGACGTGACTGCCGCCAATATTCATAGAACTTTTTGTTTTTCCAATTATCTCTTTCACTGATCACATCTCAAAATGGTTATAATTTTATTGAATACTCTAAAACTTTATTTAATATTATCATGGTTCAGATTTTAATGCCTACTCCACAAATGTGGATTAATTTTTGTGGAATGCTGACTTTTGAATTATCGTCAAATATTCGCAAGAAACTAACAGTAACAACCCATAAACCAACCCCAACTCACGTAAGATCCTAGGCCAAAGAAAAATAGATCTGAAGAAAAAAATGATCTAAAAAAATTTAACTACGAAGCAAAAAGCTCACAATGAAAGAAACCTCAACAAATGAAGACTGGTCCTCATTTTAGCAATAATGACGCTTATAATGCCACGAATACGGTCATGACAGAAGGTTTCTTTTATAAAGGAACAGAATAGGCTAAATAATACGATTTATACAGTGTTAGAACTATTTAGAGGGGCATTAATAGGGATATCGAAAATCGTTAGAAATACAGGGAAGCTCAAATTACAAAAAAAAAGTTGCTTCATTTAGGGACGAGTGTGTTGGTGTGAACAGATCCAAAATGTCTCCAATTCTGGCTCCAGCTCACTACTTTAATAAAAAGGAAGTTCCAATTTGCGTAGCTAGACTCGAAATTTTTGTAGAGTGTGATACTGTTGAAGGAATGGGGTCCTTAAGAAAAAAAATATACTTTCGCGTTTGAAAAAATGGAAATAGATGGAATCTGACTACACCATTAGAATATCCATATTTGGATAATGGCTACCAACCGTACAGTTATCTCCAGGAACAAATGAGTTATACAGAAAAAAACCACGATTTTTAGTTTTTCGAGGTATCTCGGAAACCATCGGAGATATTTTGGATCTGTTCACACCAACACACTCATCCCTAAATAACGCAATATTTTTTCAATTCAAGTCACCCTGTATTTCTTACGGTTTTTGATATCCCTGTAGTGCCCCTCTACATAGTTCTAACCCTGTAGAGAAGTTTTAAAATAGCGTTCTGTGGTTCAATGGATGATTTGTTTATTATCTTCTACAGTTATAGGAAGCTAGAAAAAATGCTTTTTGTTGAACTCATACTTGCTGCAATTATCCTAATTGTTGACGGAAAAATTTCAATATTTCAGTAAATCTGCTGAAATCCTTGACAACAAATATTCAGACTAAGAAATCATCATTTTGAGAGATTACTATTTGAGCAGATCCCTAGGACTTTTCACCTTTGATTGGCGTTCACCTTATAACATTTTATTATTTCAGAATTTCTTTTATGTCAGCTCGGAA
Organism: Harmonia axyridis; assembly: GCF_914767665.1. Classification (NCBI taxonomy): domain Eukaryota; kingdom Metazoa; phylum Arthropoda; class Insecta; order Coleoptera; family Coccinellidae; genus Harmonia; species Harmonia axyridis. Next base: position 74,799 of record NC_059507.1, read on the forward strand.
ATAGTTTATCCTTCTAAGTATATCAACATTTTTTTGGTGGTAATCGGATTATTAAGGCGTTTGTAACTATTATTTTTCATCAAAGTCCTAGTTCGTGATATCGTGTTATTTAATTATATCATACATAATTGCAACGTTTCGTTTTCCAGTCGGTTGAATAGAAACGAACCATCAGAGTCTTTCACCTAACGAGCCTAATAGGGAACATCGTACATAATTTCTGAAATAGCTATATGTATATTTATGGCTTAAACGATTTTAAACTACAGGCAATAATGATAGGAATTTTCAAAACGCCAAAATTACGATTTAATGATTTTATAATAGTGCCAGTGATTTAACCCTTCAACATCTTATTAGCTGTATGTAAGAATTTGGAGTTTAATTGAACAAGGAACGAAAAAATTCAATGGATGTTTAATAACGATAATATCAGAGTGAAAATATGCTCTTAGAACAACCCGAATTAATTTTAATTTCAAACATCAACAATAATTTTTTTTATGGGAACGTTTATCTTAATCAGGAAATGAATAATTGATGTGGAGGATAAGAACAAAATATTCTCGAGATTATGACCCAATTCAATCATAATTACAAATCATAATGAAATAATTTTGTAAAATAATGAGAATTTTGCCTGAGTCTACGATGATATCGTTATCGTAATATTCCTATAACAGTTTCGAATAAAACTACTGAACTGGTCTATCTAAGAAAACACCGCTTTCAAAATTGAAAGAACCAAAAACAATTGTTTTTTGAACGAAACTTAATTTTTTAAGTTAGTTCGAATATATCGAATTTTTTTCTGAAATTTCATCAGAATTTAATTGAAAACCCTTATTTTGATTGGACGGGGACATCGTCGTCTTTATAAAACTTTTTTTTTTATCCGGAGGTTGCTATGGTTTACTCATGTATAAATTATCTGAACTATTTGTAGAATCTACAGCGTCTGATGATAAACTCGAAATAAATTCAAACTGTGTGTGTGCGGTTAGACGATGTAATCTCCAAATTTTTAACACCATATACAAATAGAGTTTTAAAAATTTGGAGATTACATTGTCTAACCGCGCACACAAATTTTGTACTTTATATGTTTTTACTACACAAGTAGTAAAAACATATAAAGTACAAAATTTGTTTTAATCATGAACAACTACCATTTAGTAACGGCTGCAATAGTTCAATATTTGTTCTTGTGGAGTTTTCCACATATGCTTGGTCGCACAGATTTGCCCACATATAATTTCTTTGATAATGGAATTTCTGGGTTAATTCTCTGTGCTCCAACAACGTAGCAGGGTATACGCGACTGGCTCCTTCAGATAACCGAAATCGGGTTTCGCGTTTGAATAAGAATCTCTTTGTAGTTGAAACATCTTTTGATCCTTCTGATGTATTTGCTCATACAACGAGATGCACCCTCGGTTTGCTCGCGCCCGCCGAGTCTTGTCCGCCATTCTCGCTTTATAATTGCTTTCTTGGCCTCGGGTAATGGCAATGTGTGGATATTCACTCTCGAAGAATCTCCTATCCAAAACATCAAAATTGTCGCTGCAAATAAATGCGGACTCATGGGCGTTAGCAGTCGCTTTAGAGAGCAGCCACGCGTCCATCCATTTATTATATTCAATGTATCTATATCTACTGTTGGGGTTACTTTCATGGCTTCAACCCTTAATTACTGACTATAGTCTTACTCCTCCAAACGTATTAGAGCAAGAGCCCGTGAGTGCCAGACCTTCGGATTTTCATAAAAGCTGAAAATTTTTCTATGTGTGTCCCTAGTACAGGTAAGAATGATCCCCACCCATGAAGCTGAGGCAGCGGTGGCTTTGGCAGGTAACAGGTAACAAAGGTGTATAAAATTCCATCTCAAATTTATCATAAAATAAAACTTAATTTTTTTATATTTGATTCATAATAATATCAAAACTCGCGTCGCTCATTGCCAGACAGTTAGTATGGTTGCAACCCTCTGCCGGACACCCTTAAACTATTATAATTTATAATTATACTTACGTTATATTATAAAATCTCAATTTTATATATAATTTTTTGGGGGCCTATTAATCTATGTTTACATGATAGCCGGACAGTTTCGACGGTTCTATCATCTTGCTAGACGCATTCAAAGTGAGCATTAGTTCGGGGAGCAAGGAGCGTATACAGTAACTAGTGCGAGTGAGACAGAGCGCTTGGTCTATTGCGGCCCTTTACTGCGCATCAGCTGTTGTTTATTGTAACTATCTGGTGAACGGCTATGCTCATAATAAATGTATTATTTTTCTGTGCAGTTTATAAAATAAATGTGATCAGTTGTAATAAAGTGCTATCATGAGTGACGAAAAAATAGTTTGCTTTGTTTGTAAGAAAAGTGATGAACACATAATATTATTTTCTGAAGAAACTTTAAAAAAATGCCAGACTATTCTTAAATTACGAAAAATACATAAGCTAAAATACAGAGACATTACTTTACCTAGTGAATACACCGAGAGTGGTTATCACAGAGTATGTTACAAGGTATTTACAGGTCTTATGAAAAAATATTTCACCTCTCAACCATTAAGTGCTGAAAAACAAAAAGGAAAAAAACAAGAGAGTTGTGTAATTACAAGCAACTCATCTTCAACCTTGTCGTCGATACGAGATTTGAGTTCCGAACTACCTGATCTACAATCTTCGTCAACAGAATCTTCATCTCAACTAATTTTACTATCCCAGTCCACAGAAACACAACCTTCGACATCTGAAAATGAATCTCATTTACAGTCTGTACCCTCAGAATCTCCCACGACATCTCAGCCAGCTCCAATTTGTGAATCAATAGGTCTACAATCTGCAACTCTTCGAGATATTGCTGACGTTTTCGAACCAGAAGTTATTGATAATAATTTTGTAACTCAAGATGTTAATATTTCGACTGATAATATTGCTGGTAAAAATGATAATGAAGTTGTTTGTATATTTTGTAATAAAAAGAAGAAAAAAGTGCGATCGAGAATGATTCTGCTTCATGCAGCTGATGTTCAGCAATTTAAAGATAGTGTCAAACCTAATATTGAAAGTCATGAAGAGTTTACAGATTTTTCTAATAAATTGGATAATTTTTCTGGCTCAAAAATCTATTATCATACTGAATGCCGAGTTGATTTTAATAATAAGTTATCTTCATTAAAAGCAACGCCTAGCAAAACGGAGTGGCATTATCACCGGGAGTATCATCAAACAGTTTTTAACGAAATTAGTACAATCATTAAAGAAGATGTGATTAAAAAAGGGCGGTGTTTTTTATTAGTGTATTTACATGAATCATATATCGATTTATTAGAAAAAATTTTTCAAGAAAATTCTATTCAAATGACAGCTACTTTCACAGCACACCACCTTGAAGAAAAAATTTTAAAAGTATTCTCTAAGGATATAAAATTCTTTACTGTTCGTAATAAAAAAATACTAGCTCCAAAATATCTAGAAGCCATCGATGATTCAGTACTGGATAATTTACAACAAGAAAACATTTTACAAAAATCTGCATTGATTCTGAGAAAAATAATACTCCAAATAGAAAAAAAAAATTATCAACAAAAAATATAACATCACAGCATTTAATATCCGGAGAAGTTTCAATACCAGAAGAATTATCAGACTTTTATTCTACCCTTCTTGGTGGATGTAACCAAAAACGAAAGACTGGCCAAAAATGTTCTCGTCTAGTTCGTTCTTATTGTCAAGATGTTATTTTCGGAGTTCATGATGGTCGAGTTAAAACGTCAAAGCATATCATGTTAGGTATGACTCTAAAAAGCTTAACAAGCAGCAGAAAAATAATTGACATTATAAACAGATATGGACACTGTATTAGTTATCAAGGCGTTGAAGAATTAGAAACTGAAACTACATTTACATCAATGAAAAAGTCTAGCTTATGTCCAGAAAAAATAAAAAAAAAACCAGAGCTTTTTACTGGTGTGGCATACGATAATTTTGATCGTTTTGTTGAAACTTCTAGTGGTAAGGATACTTTACACGACACAGTCGGAATAATATACCAAAATATCGATGCAGATACAACTGACGAGCCTGAAATGTCCGAAGTTTCAAGTGAAAATACTTCGCCGAATAAAAAAAGAAGAAGAAGAACATTTGATGAAATAAATATAGATGAAATGCCATACCCTAAGAAACCCAAAATGACAAGTGAGTTACAATTATCAGTCGATGATATAGAATGTATAGACTCTCAAATAAACACGGAAATTGACAACATATGGATGATTAGTCACGCTTTAGAATTACCTGATGTACCTATGTGGGTTGGTTTCAATAGTCAGATTGATGATCAGGATAGTCCACAACAACATATATCTTACTTGACGCCGATAAATGCATCTCCAACCAGTACACCAATCGTATTAGAAACTATGAAACAAAGCCAAAAAATAGCTGAAGATTTACAGCAACCCTACATACAGGTAACCTACGATCTAGCTATAGCTAAAGTAGCGTTACAAATACAAGCTACAGAAAAACCAACATTTGATAATTTATTCATTCATTTAGGACCATTTCATATAATGATGGCTTACTTCAAAGCTATCGGTAAAGTAATTAATGATTGTGGGTTGACTACTGTAATGGTTGAGAGTAATTTGCTGGCAAACGGTTCAGTTAATGGGTTTTTAGAGGGAAAACACTTTAATCGCTGCAAAAGATTGCATCCTTTAGTAGCATTAGGACTAGAAATACTACATTTTAAATCATTTTTACAAAATGATAACATTACCTTAACTGAGGATATAATAGATGAAGTTAAAAGACTCCAAAATTGCAAAATTTCTTTGTTTGAAATTGAAAATGATGGCCTTAAAGAGCTGATAAATAACTACGGTATCTACAAACAACAAACCCTTAACGGGGAGCATGGTAAAACGTCACAATTTTATCTAATTTATATAAATCTTATACATCATTACTTGGACTTGTCTCGAAGTATTCGTGCTGGAAATTTTCAACTCTTTAAATCAGTGTTACCTAAAATTACAAGCATTTTTTTTATATTGAATCAACAAAACTATGCTAGGTGGAGCGTCAAATATTATGATAATCTACTGCAAGTTGACAAAACTCATCCTGATTTGTATGAAGGATTCCTAAAAGGCTGTTTTGGAATTAAAAGAACTACCAAGCCATTTTCAAGACAACCTATTGACCTGGTTCTAGAGCAAACTATAAATGCAGAAGCTGCAAGAAGGCTGACAGGTGTTACACACTTCACTAACTCAATTTCGGCGCGACAACGGTGGGCTCGAAACCATGATGTGAGATCTACAATTATAAGTCAAGTTTATCTTGAACTTGGACTACAAAAACATCAAGATATTTCAGCAGATTTGAATCCCCATAATATCAGGAAAAACGCCAAACAATTACAACAATTTGTCGCAACTTTCGATCAATTTATCAATCCTTTCAGTTTAGAAGTTCCCAAAGACCAATTAGTAAATATTTCATCAGGAAAGTCCGCATCACTGCCAGTAGAAGAATTTCTATTAAATTTAGAAGCTAACGGCGATAGCCTTCGAAAAACATTCATTTCTGAATGCCAATCTGATATTACGCGATTTGAAAAAGCTATTAAAAAAAAATCTATTAATAATTTTTCTAAAGATTATGAAAAAAAAAAAATTAAAGTCGGTGGACAAATTCAAGAAGTTAAAATTCAAAGGGATTTATTTGGACGTATGCTGGGAATCTCAATGGATTACAGCATTGACATTTCAAAAATCTTATCCTACCCGATTACTTCAGTACCGTTGTCAATGTGTCATTTGGATGGGACCGTTTGCAAGACCGATAAATCTGCTTTGATGAAATGTTTAGAGAAAGAGGCCGAGCATGAACAGCCATCTCAAATTGATATTCTAATAATTGACGGTTTTTTTTTGTTACATACAATGAAAAATGTTCCTAGAAAATTCGGAGACATTTCTAAAAAAATGTTGCAGATGGTAACTCAATTAAAAGCGTCAAGAATTGATGTCGTTTTCGACCAGTATTTTACCCCATCGATAAAAGGATACGAACGTTCTCTGCGATTTGAATCTGCACAATTGGAGTATACTATTGCTGGTCCTGAACAAGTCCGTCCTAGTGACTTTGTCAAAGAATTAAAAAATTCTAATTTTAAAGAAGCTCTAGTTGATTTTTTTATTTTACACTGGGCTTCTGACGAAATGGCGCCGTTTATTGGCAATAAAATGATACATATAAATTTCAGAAAATGTCATTCGTTTACTGTTAATGAGGCCAAAAAAGTGATGTCAGGTGTAAATGAGGAATTGTCTTGCCCAGAGCATGAAGAAGCAGACACCAAAATAGTGTACCACGCGTGTAAAATTAACCATGAAGCAAACATTGTGATTCGAACTGTTGACACCGATGTTGCTGCTATAATGCTAAGTCACATGCATCGTCTTAATGATGGATCACATGTTTGGATGCTTACAGGAGCTGGAAATAATTTAAGATATGTGGACCTAACTAATATACACGCCAAATTAGGAGAATCTATTTGCAGAAGTTTACCTGGACTACACGCTTTCACAGGATGTGATTACAATCCTGCATTTTACAGAAAAGCAAAATTAAAACCGTTTAAATTGTTAAAAAAATATGTAGAGTTTCAACAAGCATTCATGAAGTTTGGTGACAGCAAAATCATCGAAAATAACAATGAACAAGTATTAATCTTCGATATAATTCAAAGTTTTGTATGCTATCTATACAATATGAATGATATCAATGATGTTGATGCTGCTAGGCTACAAATGTTTATTAATTCGTATACAGTATCTGATGTGAACGAAGCTTTTAATCGAAAAAAGTTGCAAAATTTCGATGCTAGCTGTTTACCACCTTGCAAAAGTGAGCTATGGCAGCAATTTTTGCGAGCGAATTACATATGTAGCATATGGAACAACGCTCACTTACAAAAGCCAACAGCATATAAACCAGTAAATAATGGTTGGATACTGGAAAATGACCACTACTATTTTAAATGGTTTGAAGGAGATCAATTACCGACTTATGTCAGCGAATCTCTAAAAACAGTTCCAGGTATTTGATAATTATGTTAAATTATTATACATTAATTTTGGACTATTTGTAATTAAATTAACTTGGTTTTTTTACTATTGCAGAAAACAATGAAGAAGGCGATATTGAAGACGATCAATCCACAGAATGGAATAATAGTGACGAGGAATATGGATGTATTGACGACGACGATGAAAATGATGAAAATGTTTAAAGATTTTATTAAAATAAATATATTTTTCTGTAACTTTTTTATTTTAAAAAAAATTTGCCCTTTGATATAATAAACAATAAAATTTGATTTACTTTATTTAATTTCATTCATTTAATTCATTGGCTTTACAATTTTGATAGAATTGAAAATAATAAACTTCGTAAAAATGAAAAATAATATAAATAAAATTATTAGAGTTTCGATATGATTGGAGTTGTATTAGAACAATTTTACTGAGTACTGTTTTAAATATTTGTTATTCAAACTGTAAAAATTTATTTAATGAAATTTCTTGACTAAGAAAAAAATAAGCTGCACAATTTGAACTTGATAACAGTGGATGCGCAGTGAAGGACCGCAATAGACCAAGCACTCTGTCTCACTCGCACTAGTTACTGTATACGTTCCTTGCTCCCCGAACTACTGCTCACTTTGAATGCGTCTAGCAAGATGATAGAACCGTCGAAACTGTCCGGCTATCATGTAAACATAGATTAATAGGCCCCCAAAAAATTATATATAAAATTGAGATTTTATAATATAACGTAAGTATAATTATAAATTATAATAGTTTAAGGGTGTCCGGCAGAGGGTTGCAACCATACTAACTGTCTGGCAATGAGCAACGCGAGTTTTGATATTATTATGAATCAAATATAAAAAAATTAAGTTTTATTTTATGATAAATTTGAGATGGAATTTTATACACCTTTGTTACCTGTTACCTGCCAAAGCCACCGCTGCCTCAGCTTCATGGGTGGGGATCATTCTTACCTGTACTAGGGACACACATAGAAAAATTTTCAGCTTTTATGAAAATCCGAAGGTCTGGCACTCACGGGCTCTTGGACTATATAGGGTGTCCCAAATTCGATGCTCACTGAAAGCATCTCGAGAACTAACAAGCGTTCATTAAAATTCGTGGTCAAGAGTGCTGTGGAGAAATAGGAGTTGATTTTCTGATTGAGTGTGAGTAGCGGTTAGCTTGTAACATATTCTTCCCAGATTCGAAGTATGTAAACAAATGTTAGTGATATGGTACAAGCTAAGCGCTACTCGTTGTCACAGAAAATCAACTCGAATTTCTACACAGCACTCTTGACCACGAATTTAAATGAACGCTCGTTATAAGATTTGGAGAACAAATCTTTAATCTCTTTTTTCGAAAGAATGAGATATCAGGAAGCAGTTCACAGATATCTTGATACATTTTCGAGTTACAGGGAATTTCTAAAATATATTTCGCTATATCTTGGTTTTATTTAATGGATTCGGTCCTTACTTGGCGGAAATTCATTATAAATAAAATAAAACGAAGTAATTTCCACTATGTTATTTAATTGTTAGCAACAATTGTTTCGCCACACTGTGGCTTCATCAGGCTACATTTCTGAACTGATAAGAGTACAAAGGTTTTCGGAATCTTATATAGGAACAAAATTGGCACAGAAATATTCGAAAGGGTATAAATATAACTTTGTAATTTATACCCTTTCGAATATTTTTGTGCCAATTTTGTTCCTATATAAGATTCCGAAAACCTTTGTACTCTTATCAGTTCAGAAATGTAGCCTGATGAAGCCACAGTGTGGCGAAACAATTGTTGCTAACAATTAAATAACATAGTGGAAATTACTTCGTTTCATTTTATTTATCTTGGTTTTAGTTCGAGATATTCGAAAAATTCTAAAACGTATACTTTTTATGGTTCATATGATACTCATAACAGATCATAGAAATTAATTACCGTTTCAGAATCCGAGGTTATTATATCAGTGGAAGCTGGATTATTGAAATCGAAACCAACTAATCGTCGAATATTTCCAATGAATGAGATAAGGTGAATATAAAACCATTAAACGAAATGTTAATAGAAATATACGCGTCTGCAATACACCATACAGTTTGCATGAATAACTTCGAATAGATGGCGACACATTTTCTTTATGTGTTTAATAAATGCACTACGCGCGAATACCTATACCTATATCTTGGCCCATGTCAGTTTCTTCTTCGAATTTCATATTATGATGCTGATATTTTCGGAATTATGCCACAGAGTGAAAAAAACGTTGTGAAAGTAAATGCGTTCTTTCGCTTTTCCTTCATCATTAGTTGTTAACTCAGTGGATAAATTTTCCTTACAGTAGCGGAGTAAAGCAAGAATATAATTCCAAATATCCAGGTGCAGTTTGTTGTTATCACGACGCACCTCACCTATATTTCCATATTTGAGAATTCACTTATTACGACCACATGTTTTCCTACGCAAGTTCTAACTGAATGATGACAAATGCGAAATAAATAGCTTAATTAAGTGTTGGCAGTGAAGTAGTGCAACTGTTCTCTGATATAATGGGTATCGTTATTTATTGTGAAATTCATTTCGAAAATATGCTGGTATGAAGTGAAATTTAATGACAACTACCTAATTCATCCTCTAACTAAAATCTTTTTGTGAAGGTTTACCTCTATAAGAAATTGAGTTTTCATTTTTTTAGGCAAAAAATTAGGCTGACAATAAAAATTGAATGCTAATGGGTCTGGTAGTACGCTTTTTCTCCTTCTGATCAAAAGTCAGCACTCCACAGTAAGTATTTACGTTATTTCATACTAGCAACTGTATTTTGTCACGATTTGCAATTACGAAATTTGCAAATACGAAACGTTTACTCATTTAAAATGTGATAAAATGTATTTGATTTCATACATTATATCCATCAAGCTAATTGAAGAAATGAAAATTATTTATTCAAGAAAACTATTCATATTAGAATCCTGTATGATGGTGTCGAAAGATATTTCGGATTATTTCATTATTTTCGATTATGTATATGGAATGGCTTTTCTCTGGTCATAAAAATGAATCAGTCGGATAGTATTTATGTATAATTTGATTTGATATTAAAGTAAATAGAAAAAGTCGAATTTTCTTATTCCAGCCCTGATTTTTACGATTTCAGAAGTATTGAACGAATAAGGCTTTCGAAAAGTTAATACAAAAAAAAAAATTGAAATTAATCTGTAAATTACTTCAAGAATCATTGAACATTAAAATTTCACTCATGATCCGAATATATCTTATATCGCAAACCAAGGCTCTCAGACGATTAAAACCTTTTGATAAATACATGATAACCTTTGTTTATGGTTTCCGTTCATCGCATTGCTCCCGAGACATCTCCTACATTATTTATTCACCTTTTTTCATCTATTCTATCTTCATGGATGTCTTGAGTTGAATCATCAAATTATTATGATTCTAAACACACGATGTTTTATGCGTTTTTGGTTTAATTTTGAATATCTTGGTAGCTTTAATCTCTAAACATTGAATAAGTAAAAGAACGTCACACGTTTCAACAAAGCATTGAAATTCGTTATGAAAATGGTGAAAATTTTGAATCGAACCAAAATTTTCTCCAAAAAGATTTAGATTTTCTATTCAATATCTTGAATTATTCTGAATGTAATATCCCACAAATTAACCTGTTTCGAATCATTTCAATTCCGATGAGAATGTAGAAATGTACAACTGTGGTTTCGTTATTTCACGATTCTGTTCGTTGTAAATGAAGAGGAAGAGATAATGATGAAAAATTCCATGAAAGTTTCCCATTAATACTGCATTAGATCACATCGTTAGAAGGGCAACCCCCTAAAAGCTAGTTATAAATCGAAACGAGTCACAATTTTGTTGTATTATAACCCTCCAGCATAGGAGGAGAGTATCATTCGCACTGGTTTCACATGTGAAAAAGTCCATTAATAAGGCAATTCATGAGGGAAAGAAGTAAGTGTATCAAGAGTTATGGTCCTCTTGAGCAAAGTCAATTGGAAAGGTGACGTCACGGCCAGTTTCGGATTGGAATTCCTCCTTGGGGATTATCTTCAGCCAGATGCAAGATTTTTGGAACTCAACCCCAAACTCTCTCAGTCAGTGGCGGTTCGTGATTCCAGACCATAATTTATTCAAAATTCATCATTGAATTATTATTTTACCCTTCGTTTCCAGGATGAACTTCAAAGAAGATGGAAAGAAACGGCCAACATTCTTCACTTAGAGCTACATCCATATTTTTAAAATAAATCAGAAATAAGGAACGCGAGAATCTTTCAAATTATACGAAAAAAAAAGAAAAAGAAGAAAATTTTAAGTGGTAGGATGAGAAAAATTCACAAAAGTTATCATTTCTAAAGTAAGAATTTATTTTCACCTTATTTCAAAGCAAAACTACATGAATAGACTTAAATACAGGGTTTCTCAATAAGATATTTCATTTTACTATTAAAAAAACGAGTATTTTTTGAGGGAAATTCAAATATTTTTCATCAGTTTCACCGGTCGAGAAGGTGCTTCACAACTATCCAAAAATGCTTTAGTTTTGCGGAACGTGACTGCAAAATTTTCACCATTTTTGTAGTAATTTTGAAAGATTTCAATGCGTTGTTGAAGCTTGTTTATTGCCATTTTTAGTAATGGCGTAGTTTTTACCTTTCAAATGTCAAAAAATGACAGACAGCGGGCTATTCCAAATGAAACGTCTTATTGGAAAATCCTACCTCTACATTTATATCACAATCCCTTTCTAACTCTATTTGCACAACCGATAACGATTCTCCACACGAACTCTAGAAGAACGATAGGACGCCAATGATGAACTCCCCCACGTCCCCACCCTCACACTAGTTTCCTCCAGGTCATATATCTCACCCCCCTGTCAATCCACATTACGTAACTCAATATAACTTTATACGTGACAAAATTTAACTTGAAGATTGTTCTATCTCAGCAACATCCCGAGGTCCACGTCTCTGGATTGTTTATTTTCGGGAAAGTTCGTAAACGTATTTGTTCTTAGGTTCTAAATTCCCCGAGGAGATGACATGGAAGATGTGGCGCTTCTACGAAGTAATAATTGACCCCCCCTCATGTTTTAACATTTCAAAATATAGAAAAAAGTTGAGCGAAAGTCAGTCTTTAAATCCACCAAATGATGAACTTCCATATACAAGTGACAAAGGATGATTAAATGTTATATGTTCAATGATTATAAAGGGTTTTCCAATAGGAGGATTCATTTGGATCAAAAAAAGAGTACATTTCAACAGATATTAATCGAAGTTTATTGCATTGTAAAGAAGAACTTATTGTTCTTTCCATTAATAGTTGCAGTCCATTTGCGGCTGTATGTTCTCCATAACTTCACGAATTTATCATATCATTTCACAAGATCTCGGGGGCCAATTGTGATCACCTATTCAAGGAATAACACAGCCAGGAAACTCCTCGTTAAAAAAAGTTATGATTTCGTCAGACGCCAATTCACATTGTTGAATTTGCAAATGTTTTAGTATAAAAAATCCGTCTGCCATTTACAATTTTTCTCGGAATCTGGGAAAGCTCATCTTCAAGAAATTCAGTACAAAATTTGGTTACACTAGCGCATTGATGCTTCTAGATAACGAGAAAACAATCCTTGAATGTTGAAATTTAAAATCTAAGGATGAAATTTAATTTTTCATAAGGTTTTATTATTTTGTTGACCTATATGGTAATCAATATTTGTTGGTTACTTCTTGTTTAATGTTGGCTGCAAATATTTGACTTAAAAAGAAAATCCGGAGGGATCTCCAAATAAAAGTTGCCGTACTTCAGATTTAGAATATCCTTGAAATTGGACACAGCGAGCATGCGTACCTACATGTCGAAATAAGAGATCCTTTTTCAAAACATAGCTTATTTGTATGTTCTAATAACTTTCTGTTTCTCTATTGTCCATTTGATTTAGTCTAAACACCGTAGTAGCTACCAAAAAAAAGGACGGCTATTGTTATATGCAATACCTACACTGGAGACCAGAGAATATCTACCCCTTTCCGCCCTTTTGGGTCGCAGAATTCGTGACCGGCCGAAGCATTCCGATCGTCACCGAAGTCCGCACTCGGAGCATGTGGGGCGCTCCGGAAACACACCGGAGCGCAGCGCCTTCAGTTCAGTTTGGAACGTAATGACGTTTGGTAGGTTATGTGCGCTCTAGTGGGGCATAACATAGAGAAATAACGCGACCTTTCAACTAAAGACATCCAATTCCGGCTACCGATGAATTACATCGATATTGAAGTGATATTAACGTATCTTTAGTTCGGTTTTAGTTTGGTGTTTTTTTAATTTTGTGCTGTGGCTGTGATCTCGGGAGGAGTGCGGCAGGATTTTCGATCGAATCTTTATTTACCCGATTAGAATTCCCAAGAATGGCGATTATGTGGAGACTGTTTGTTTGCTTTGCGACCTTTTCGTCGTGCAGGGGTATCTTCATAGGTGGAGAACAAGATGTAGGGAGCCCTTTAAGGGTTGCACAATGTAGGGCTACCTGTCTTGAAAGGGTAAGTTGTCATCCCACCGTTCAATTTTCGACTAATTATCTGGATCTGTTGTAAGGAGAGTTTGATTTTTCTTCACACTCTACTCAATTGTTTCTATTATCTCAAGGCAAGCCTACTCTACTAATCGTGTCACGTTGGAAGAAGTGACATTCAATTGTTCTGTTTTGAAACACGTTCAGCCTGAACAATGGCATTTCTCGACAACTTTTTTCCATTTCCCATGCTGTTCTTTTCTCGCTCCATATTCTTAAAATTCGCTAGATGAGCAACTATACCATTCCATCCAAATGCCAGGTGATCATTCCTTAACCCTTCATCCTACTGGTTTTTATTATGATGGGTTTCTCATCTTCTTCAGGTTGTACACTATCTTTCTCACTAAGTTCTTTAGTGCAGATTCATTTTGTTTCTGTGCGGAAATCACTCGATTAATTCTTTTAATTTTGGAAAGAAACTTTCGTTTGACAGTTCAGAACAATCTTACCAAATTTTTTCACGATAAAATTATAGTTTTTTGTTCTCTAACACTTTAAAATTGAAATATTTTCATTTCGTATCTATCTTAATTATTTCAATAATGAAATTTAGAATTTTTGGTATTTTTACATTTTGATGAAGGAATACATACTGTCTACGGACATATTTGGGAGATTTTCGAAAAGAAATTCATTCGTTCACGTGTATATATTTCAATTTGATTATTCAGAATATCAATAAATAGAAATATTAAAAAATAAGAAAACGATGGTGAGTTCACGATAATGAAAAAATGTTGAAATTCATCATTGAAATAATTGGGGTATAATTGAAAAACCCATTTTCTAATAGTTTTAAAACAAAATCTTTAAATTTAGTTGTTAAAAACTCAGCGATCAAGCGATTTCCGCACACATCAAAAAATGAATCTGCAATGAAGAACCTAGTGCGAAAAATAGAGTACACTCTAATGTTAAATGTCCGACTACGTTGAAAACAAGAATACAATTTTTAAATCCTAACAAGGACCCGTTGATAACGAACTTTGTAGTTCTGAAAATATTCAGTTACGTCGTTAGTGAGAAAGCTCTCAATATCTGACTCTGGATAAATCAATTTAATTCGATTCATCTGCCGAAGTTTCCTTGCAGTCTAATTGAACTTTCCGTTAACTATTGCGAATATTTAAAAGTTCTTTTCCGATATGGAGTTAAAGTATTCATATTTCAATACTTACTTATATCAGTAATGAGTCTAGCAGAGGTATTCCATCTCGCTTCTCAGTTTTTCCGAAGTAGTCTCTCCGTTGATATTCCGACTCATCTGATTCATGTTCCGATTAGATTAGGGCCATTCGAAAAGATCCTCATTTTTGTTTCCGTCCTCTCCGAATCTGATTCTGCTCTCTAAGAGCCAGATCATCTCAGGCCAACCACCGTAAACGATTATAATCCTGTATTTCTTGGATCAGATTATCTTTCTGCTCTTCGTGACTATTTCCATCGTTGATGCTGAATCATTCAGCTAGCGATGACCTGAAAGAGGACAGGTGTTCTTGATTAAAAAGTACATTTCTTTGTCTTCTTATTATTAGAAGCCTGGCCATTATCGGCGATCTTTTTTTTTTAATTTGCGGATCGGACGCTCCATGGATGGATGATTATCTCGATGATTCGATTACAAAGAGAAATGAAAAATAGAAAGAGGTTGAATTCGAATTATTTCCCATTGAAAACAGTTTATTTATTTATTTTATCTCTATTTATTTAATTTCTATTGATATTGCATTTGAGTTGGTAGTTTTTGACGAATGCGGTTACGTAATCATAGATTCAGGAAAATACATACTTGAATATAACGAATCAATTGTTCCGTTCACTTACTATTACTAGATATTAATGGAATTGGCCAGATTCATTGTTACACATATCATTTGCGTACCTATTCAATTTCTGATGATAGCCAATGACCCTCGCAATGACCATTTTGTTAAGATTGACAGAAATGATGAATTTTTCCAAATACGAGTAAACAATTCATTGAATTTTCTGAATCCTTCTAACTAGGGATAGATATGCGATTTTTAATTATTTCTGATCTACTGAAGTACAAAAAAACATATGTACCTACATACAGGCAAAATTATGAGAACGGATAAAATCTGAATGGAGTTTGTAGTTTATTTCCACTTAAACCCTTTGGTCGAACTTTGCAATTATTTTTTTTCAATTGTAGCTTGATTTCCCGGAAACATAATTGTTCAGATTACGTCCTCAGTTACTTCGTGCTGTAATTTCTCACAATATTAAGATGTCGCAAATAGTAAACAGAGGAAATGTTCACATGCTTACTATTCATTTATTTCTCAACCCTTGTATATAACGAAAAAAAAACGAGGTGATTGAGAAGGGTATCTGAATACAGCTACAATAAAAAAAAATTGCTAAAATTGACCGAAGGGTTCGAAAGAAAATGAACCACAAAATATGGATATTTTGTCCGTTCCCCTAATTTTGCCGGTGTGTATTTTTTTACATCGAGTCGAAGTGACCGAAGATACTCTTTTTGTTGTTTTTACGAATGTGTTTATTTATCTTCTTAAAAACGACTGACGGTAGACTGGAAATTTCTGACGGACTTGTTCAAATAAACCCAGTTGGGGGTTTATGTTTGTTTTTGTTATTCTGATATATATAGGAAACTGGCAGAATCAATGTTTCCGCATTCAATTGGATATTAGCGAGGATATTAGGGACTAGTAAATATTGGTTTATTGTGCTACACGCATTTATGTGTATTCTCCTTGCTTTCTACTTTAAGGAAAAATGTTAAGTGAATTTGTGAATACCCCTGATTTGGGGTACAAATTTGCCTATTTAGATAACTCGGACTTTTCGAACTAGAATAATTAAATTTAATATTACCATTGTACCGACCGAGGTACCGACGGATTGTATGGTCTATGTCTATCTTTGTGGTTATTTATGTGTGAATTTTTGAATGTTAGTTTCATATTGAAATGCTGTCGTAGTAATGATTATTTATATTAGAGAGATGAATTGTAATTAGAGTTTAATATCGTACTTTCTAGCTTTAAGAAAGATCAAGAGAAATGCTGAAACGCCGGTATTTCATGAAAAATTCTCAAATCCCTGCTCCCCAGCCACTAATAGTCACTACAATAGGTAGGTAATGAAGAGGACACGAACAGAAGTTGAATAATAATAATAATAATAATGTTTGTATTCATATTTATGCAGTTGGTAATTGTTCATTTCGGGATATTTCCCTCGAGAGGACCACTGATTAAAAAAACTGACATCCGAGCTGTCTCGTTCATCATCAGGCATTCCCATAGTTGACCCGAAATCTCATTTTCCTCCCTCTGAATAATGAAAGAGCAAAACGTGTCGTCGAGGGATGCAGACCAGGGGAGTTGTATAAAGTCATCTCCAATATATATTCAAATTTAAATACTCCAAGGAATTTTCGTCTTCTTCAGCGGGTCGAACCCCTAGATTGCGATGAGTCGGAAAAAATTAAATTGCTGGACAGGAATGCATGCACCTTCTGTAGTCTCGGCACGCATCGCTCTTAACGCAGTAATTTTCTCGAATTTCCTCTGAATCGCGAAGTTGCCTCCCCAGCTAGGCTGGGCATTAATCAAGTAAAGGGTTTTCCAATGAGTACCCAAAAGTGCTTTACTTTTCCGAACTGTGATTGCACACTTTTAACCATTTCTGTAATGAATTTTAACAACTTAAATGCGTTTTTGAACCGTGTATTGTTCCCTTTTTAGCAATGGTAGTTTCTACTTTTCGAATGTCAAATGATGACAGTTTCAGAAGTGACAACTTCCTAGGTAGCGGGCTGTTCGGAATGTAAATTTTTATTGGAAAACCCGTTACAATGGTTAAAGCCTGAAGAGTTTCAGAATTAGTCATTTCAACTTTTCGCTAACTTCGCAGGAAAAATTGAAGACTGAAAATTATTTGTCTGTTACACGAATTTCTGTAGAAACACCTGCGGCTTCAAATAATGAGTAATAATCCTGATAGAAGGTTCTTGGCTTTTTATAGATTTCAATAGAAAAGATTAACACCTTTCTTTCGTCCTCAATTAACTTAATTATTTGAGAGAATTCTATGTAGGTGATTTAGCCACTTTATTTAATGGGTTCTATAACAATAATAACTCTAATAATTCGTCTTGTAATCGGCCTCGAGCCTTTTTATTCATTGTTAGATAGCCTCAAATCTTGAGAGTCCGTTGTTAATTGGGAAATAGACGTCGAATTCCAGAATTATGGATTAATTTCGAAGGGTCTTCGGCTTGGCACGTTTGAAAACGCTCGAAAGACTGACGATAACGCCGCCAATAAAGATTACCCTGAATGGTTTCCGTTGGTAGCTTATTGTAAATTTTACCTGCCTTATCTCTTCGGGTTCAAAACAGACGGCTGTCCAAATTACCGTCGGCGGACTTGGCCTGAAGCTAAACGATTAGAACTCAACTATTGAGTTAATTTTGTAGCGAGATGGAACAATAAAAAACTGTACCCAATTTTGTGTAGCCCCCACAAAAAGTGGATGGACAAAAGTCGATTTGGACTACGATTCGATGGGGTTTGAAAGACATCACTTCACTGCTACCTGTTTTTAACCTTGATGACCAACTTATAGGCGAAATTATTCCGTATAGGATTTTTTTTCATTATAATTGAATATTTAGCTGCAATCAAATCGAATTTTCCAGTCAATAAACTCTAAGGCGTGTCGCCAGCTGCCTAATTTAATAACCTATTTCAGTGTTGGCAGATGTTGAATTACTTCAATACTGTTTAATGGAAATGAATACGATATCGAAGAACTGCATATCTCGGCACTTAGCAACGTCATATATGGTGAAAAAAATACATGTTAGGCAGAACCGGATTAACCGTTCAGCAAAGTAAACAACTACCTAGGAACCCTGCATTAGCTAGTCGCCCTGCGCACACAAAAATAAAAAAAAATATTTTATACAATTGGCCATCGAGATCTTTCTTTGGGGCCACATGAAAGATAAGGTTTATGTCTTTATTTCCCAATCGATTCGAGACCTTAATGATGGAATTGGTGAGGTTATCCAGGACATGCAGCCCGCAAAGGTGCGAATTGGTTATGGAAAATTTCATGAAAAGGATATGATGGTGCAACTGTAGCCGTGGCGGCCATTTGGCTGATATCGTTTTCCATCGTCAATGGTACATACCTTCCTCTTCACAATAAAATAAACGTCCATTGATTTCTCTTAAAACATACTCGTTTTTTTTTCAATATCAAAATGCAACCTCTTATTGGAAGTTGACCGAAGAAGATCCTTGTGGTTAACCTTCTTCTCGCGTTCTCGAAGGAAATAAAGAGTTTTCAAGCATCTCTGATAGAACTGTCTTGTGGATGAACTTTATGAATGTACCCAATGAAAAAACTAAATATTCATTTTCTGATTTGTGGCACTTTGTGGTTCTCCGCCCTGTAAATTAAATCAGCACCAAATCGATCGCAAATTGGACGTTTCGGAATCGCTGAGATCAAGATACGGTGCCAGCTTCTTAGTTACGAATTTCAACGTGTTAACGGAAGTCTATAATCCGAAAAATAAAAGCCGGTCATTTACCATAATTTGTTTATAGCGTAGCAAGTGGTCGAATGATCGAACAAATTATACTGATCTCGCGCAGCGATTAGACTCAAATTTCTCCAATATTAGGCATCACGGAATGATTATTTGGGATGCGCGGTCGTTAAATTAGCATATTTTTGCATAAGTGCTTGTCGGACCATAATTGGGGAAAGTTTCTCAGAAAATCATCTAAGGCCCTTTTCTCCGTATGAGCAAATCTATCCCCAAAACTATGCAGGAAAATATTGTATACTGCGCATTGAAAATAATCGAGTGAAAATTCCTGAACCAGTCGACAACTGTACGAAATTATTATTGAATCGTTCTTTTCAAGTCTTGTTATTCGAATTTTGGGAAAACGATTCCACCAATTCCCCTTACGAGAATTGCGCTCGTTAAAGAATTCTCAAATCCCATCTGAGAGACCACAGTAATTGTCGCTCAATGTTTTCTTTCAGGTTTAGCGCATTGAGAACGATATGAAACACTTCGATTCTTGGAAGGCCATTTGTTGATTGGCGACGAAAAAAGATTTAATTATATTTAGATCTTTATACCAACCAAACGAAACGGACCACACAAACGGCTCGTTTGGGTGGTCTTACGATTTTTTTGCCGGTCGAAAATTCCATGAAATTTGAATTTGGACAATAGTTACGTTCCAAGTTCGTTCAATTATTTTAAGAACGCTTTAAATTAAAGACGCGACTATTTGTCTTTTTTATAGCTTGGATTTCGAGAGGTTTTTAACACTGGCAACTCATGCTTTTACTCATAACGTGATCCCTTTTTTTTTACAAATTCAATACAGTTGGGTGAACACGTTGGAATTGAATTTAATAGATGATAGTGTTCCTGACTTTCTGTCGTGAATAATCCAAATTCGCCCTTTGTAAATTTTTGGTCCTGTGCTTAGCAATAAGGAGCTCCACGAGGAGGGCGTGGATCAAGACCACCCTAAAGATTTCAACAAGGGGAGAATTCACAATGGATGCGAAATTAATATGGTTTCAAGGATCCTCGTTGAACTTGTGGAAATTTTCGTACACAAGCGGTTTGACTATGGGGATTTTGCTTGTTGGAATAACTCAACTTTGAAATATCCCAGTCTGATGGTCTTCTACAGATGACTTGAAGTATTTGCATGGCATATCTTGGAGAGATTATTCATTCATGATGCCTGGATTTTTCCAATTCTGAGCGGTCTCGAACGATAAGGTTTGACTCACTGATGACGTGGTCAAATTTCATTTTGTCCTGCTGTATACACAATAACATTCGAAGGAAAGAATTAAGAAACTCGTATAATATGTATAACAGTTCTGTGATTTCCCATAGGCGCATGAATAAACAACAAGTTAGTACTTTTTCCGTATTTTCACCCAACACCATATTCAAAATTCCTTTAAACTTATATTGAATATCTAATTGCATTCAATTTATTTTTAATTTCTCTTACGAAGAAATACAAAAATTCAACTAGAAAACTACCAATGAGCCAAACTCTGTATAGAATAACAATTTAATCTAGTGTTGTAGAATGTCGTTTTCAATTTCGGGAAATATTTTGAAAGCCCGATAACGAGCCAGTTTTATACGCTCACTTGGAATTAATTCCAAATATCTATGCATGAGTATTTTCGGATCGTTGTGGGACAGCATCATATAATTTTTCATCAACATGCAAACACGAACAAAATATTTTAGATCCGATTAATGCTTAGTAATTTAACCTTGGCACATCCATGATGTATACAGTCTGTTATGAACTCGGAATTTGTGGCAGTTTCGCTGCCTCGTTAATAAAGTGATTTAGCTTGAGAGCTTACTTATATCTGCTTCATGAATGTTTTGTGATATTTCCTCTCCAGGACACTGATGCAAATGTGGGGACGTGTTAAAATTTAAATATTCCTATAGAGCGAAACTGGGGAATGTACGTTTCTACAATTACGACGCGACGCGGCAATTTAATCATAATTATTAAGTATTCCTTTTGAATTCTTTACAGCTACATTAGGGTTGCCATAAATGTTGGATCGTCGACCGGGACAAGTGACACAAAAATGGGTTGAAGTACCATACAAAAATTCAAAACTCATCTGATATATATGAATTTAATAATTACACGAGGTCTCTAATATTTTCATCAAAAGAATCTATAAACAAACAAAAAATATAAACTCGAAACAAAAACAACATTAAATCACAACAAAAACAACATTAAGTCTCAAAAATAAACAACATTAAGTCACAACAATAATCAACTTCCCTCTTTTTATTATTTTTTAGTATTTTTCAGAAGTTTTGGCCTTCTCAAGTAATTCTTTTTCTTTTCTTACATAATTATAAAATTCTATGCATGTCATTTCATAATTATAAACACATTGAATGATGCTTTCCACTGTGCTTACACTTAATGCATTTCTTTCTTTTGTCCACTGTGCAGATATCATCGAAAACACCCGTTCCACATGAGCATTGTGTCCCGGAATTGCAAAAATATACTGGCACATTTTGATGAGATTTGCCTTTCTTTCCTGCTCTTCTGTTTCATTGAAAAATGATAACCATTTATCATGCATGTTTTTCACTTTCCACTCATCGGACATTTTTTCATCAATGAAAGATTTCAAATACATAAATTCTTCATAAATGGAATCTTCAAGGATAATACCCTTTTCATTCAAATACTCAACAGTTTCTGCAACTAGATTCCATTGAGGAAGATCATCCAACACCATCCATGCAAATGAATCAAATTTTGACATGGGCTGAGTCCACTGTTCAAGATATCGGGCAGCCGTGGTAAAAAAATCACTAACTTCACTGTCAAATTTGAGTAATTGCGTTTTATTAATCGTACCATCATTCTTAAGTTTATTATATACTTGTCTAGTTTGATTTCCCAAAAATTTATTCAATAATCTTTCATTTAATTCTTTTTTCGTATCTTCTAAAACAATTTTTACTTCAATCACAGTAATCGATGATTTTTCAATCCTTTTGATTTGTTTTTCTATCAGAAATGCTTGACTATGTACAAATAGAGTGAAAAGTTCTGAAAAAGGATCATCAAAAAAGTCAGTTATAGCTTTTGGGGCCCTTTCTTCAGCTGCGAAAAATTCTTTCAATGGCACCCACAGCTTTAGCAAACGTTCGATAGCTGGAAGTAGTGAAAGCCATCGACTTCTAGAATGAGAGAGTATATTGCTATAACTTATTTCTGCAAATTCACAAAAACCCTTCAGTCGTTCAACCCTCACAGTAAAGATCGAAAAATATTTGTAAATTTTGAGAACAATGGACTCCACATCAATGGACATCATATCGGCTGCAGTGGAAGCAGTATTGTGGAGTATATGTGCTGGACAACCAATACCTTCGATGTCTTTGGACAAAATTTCTTTCAATTTAAAAAAAACATTATTCACTCCTCTCCTTTCTTTTCCTCCAAAGTTAGTATTCGTGTTATCCGCGCTAAAAGCGACAATATTTTTCAAGGAAATATTAAGATTCTCTAAAGATTGAATACAAAATGAAGTTATTGTATCAGATGATTCATTTGGCAATGTGTCTTATTTCAATAATTTAATTTTTAATCCTTCAGTTGCTGAAAAATAATGTATTAGCAACGGGAACATTTTTTCGGCTTTATGGTTACTGGAATCAGTTGAGATTCCATAAAAAGGAATGTTTACAATTTCTTTCTTTATTTGCTCAATGGAGTGTGGAGCCAAAATATTTTTAATTATTGCTGTAGCCTTGGTTCTGGCAGTTGACTGTTTTGCGGCAATATTCGAATCGGGATACATGACAGCATTCAGTTTTGTTGTACAATCCAACGAACTAAATGATTGGTGGTGCTTCACAACCTTATAAGCAGTGGTTAGTTCGGCAGCGCATATCAGAGTATCTTCGGTCGAATTTTGTTTGATCATAAAAGACGATATATTTTTAGACGTTGATGCAACTGACAACCTGGACTTATGATTTTTGCTTTGAATATGATCTTTCACACTCGACTTACCCCCATGACTGACGGATATGTAAAGTCCGCAAATTGAACACAAAGCTTCATGATCGTTTCTTCCTTTTTTAATGAATGACCACTCTTTAGTGTATTCATCGGAAAAACTACACTTTCTTTTAGGCATAATGTCTTTTGAATGAACTATTTCGATTATCACTGATTGATTATAATATATACGTAAAACTATGCAGCGCATGTGCAATACGACTGAGAAGTGAATACTGACTGTTCGCCACGCCGGCGCTTGGTGTGTAGTCTGGGCGCTGGGATACATAGGGGAGGTGAGTGGGGAAGATAGGGGCACTACTACAGGCGGACTGCGGTTGGTTGACATTCCTTACAGACTACAACTGCGTAGACCACGACCATTGGACTACCGCGAAGGCGTCGGCAAAGGCCTCTTACCTAATATGTGTAAGGAAATATGAATCTCGATAACGACCAAATTATTGACCGGGACAATTGAGTAACTGACCGGGACACCGGGACACAATGCTTCAAACCGGGACATGTCCCGGTGTACCGGGACGTATGGCAGCCCTAAGCTACATGCAGTCAGTTGGATTGTGCGTAATCTTGAATCTATTAATTTTCTGTATACATCCCAACATGTTCAGCATTTTTGTACCCTTTGTTTCTACTGTTTAATTATTCTACAGAAACTTCTGAATTATGATTTCCCAACAGTTTCACTATTGCCGGCAGAGCAGGTGCTTCACAACGATCCAAATGTGCTTTAGTTTTGCGAACTGTGGCTGTAAAATTTTGACAAACTATCAACCAAAAAAAAATTAATACTCAAAACTGCAATTTATGAATGTGGTTAACAAATCGAATAACTGAATTAAACTTAATATTCCTATTTGATTTGTTTGCTATTATCTGTAATTATAGTGCTTAGAATTTGAATTCTTCTCGTGTATATTATTAAAAATAATTTTCCTTGTAAGAAATAGTTTTCGAGGCAAATAAATAGGTACACATAATAAATAGTGAACAATTCAAGGGTTTGTATAGAAATGTTGTAAATTTTGATAATTTTTTGAACTCTTTTCTTGCATTCATTATACTATATGGTATATGGTGAATCTTTTCAAAGAGGAATCATAAGCTTCCTTGCCGTAATCATTCAAACGCAATTCTGTATTCACCACAATGATTAAACTCGAAACTCATTATAAAATAATGCCTTTTAAACCTCCCTTTTGTTATATCTCGGAGACATAATAACCTACTCGGGATTCATCTCTATAAATTAATCTTTATCTACCATATAATAAACTCGATGTTTCCAACAGGCCAAGATTGCAAAACTTCAGTCTCCAGTGACAGAGACGGGATATACAGACAGGTATAAACTGCAGTCGATGTTATCAGAATCACATATTTGGCTCACAGCGACCTTTGATTTTATCAAATACTTCCCATTAATGTATTTTCAATAGTTTATTTGGGTTATCGAAAAATTTTGACATTTTACCATCAGGTAAGATCTTCAATGTGAGATTTGCGATAGGTTCGAGGATAGTATAAAATAGTTTTCAATACTTCTCTCGAATGGAACGAAACGAATTGCATATTGATGATTGTCATTAAAGAGATTCCACAAGATAATTCCTGTCTGAGAAACGATGAAAGATGATCAGTCATATAGGATGTATATACAGGGTGTTCCATCATCGACGCCACGCTATATTACGCTATTATACGCGCAGAAATGCAGTTTTTTCGTCGTTTCATTACTTAAAACCTTTTTTTTTTTGAGAGAGATTTCGAATTTGGATGATTTTTAGAATTTGGAAAAACCTTTCAACTTCGAACCGCATGGATTTATTCGAATGAGATTTAGAATGTAAATCCAAGAACAATGGAGTTGAGTAATGATTTTTTGATAATCATTGAGAATTCAACTGCATGAGATGAGACAATTCAATGATGACTCATTCAAAAGTTAATATCGGACTTTTCGAAATGGTGAACTCTGTATTTTACCTTTTCATTAAGTGAAATATTTTACTTTATTATCTTCGAAAAATTCACTCCAAAAGAAAAAAAATGAAATATAGGGTATGTCATTTGGAACAACGTTTAAATAAGACACGAATAAAAAGTCTCCTTTCGAACATCCATAGTAGTAATGTTCTCAATGATTCATCAAAGAGTCGGTACTTACTCTCTTTATGATTTCTTTGTTTTGCACCTATAATATAAGTTGATTTAGTTAGTTATTAGTATATATCACTTGATTTGAATAATGTAGGATTACACGAATTTTCCATGCTAAAATGAATAAATAGGTACCTATATCCCCAAGTCACTTTTGCCTCGGATGTGGATTCATAATGATCCTCGAATTAGCCTGCCATAAGTGATTACCTACCTACTCGCTAGCTAAGGGGGGTCTCGAGAGTTTAGATTACACTTTAAAGAGTTCCTTGCCTTAACTAATTATTTCCACTTTGTTTATTAATTTTTTTCCGTGGGGTATTTTGGCGTTTCATTTATGGCGTTTTAAAAAAAAGTTTTGAATATAGAAGATTAAACAATAAACGGAATATTGAATATTGACGAAATTGTAGAATACACAGAAATTATGCAGCCAAGTAAGTATTCGAGATTCGATACAAATATCCATTGAGGTATTTATAATTTCGCATCGTTCGATGTTGCCGCTTTTAAGCATATTGAAGAATTTCTTCGTATTGTTGTAAAAGCGGCGATGTCGGATTGAGATGAATGTCAGCGAAACTCAATATTCTCAAATGGCCGAGACCGGTGCTGAATAACGATGTGCGTCCACTGAAGGTTACAATTTGGGAATGCAGTGTCAGGCACCGCCATTATACCGCTCTGCCGATTTACATTGAATGGTTTAACGTCTTCAGCGGAACACGCAGCTCATTTTGCCGGTCGCATAAATCTCTTCGCGAAGGCTCGCAACAATGCGCCGCTAAATAAATTGTATTTTATTGGGTCCTCCTTCATGAATATGAATTCCGGAATCCGGAGGGATTGAAACCTTATACTGAGGATGTGATAAGTGGAGCGGTGTACTGGACGCTCCTTCTCATTTCTCTTTTTCTTCTCCAGCCTTTCACTATCTACATATAAAGGGTTTTTCAATAAGAGGTTTCATTTTGATATTAAAAGGAGTATATTTTAAAAGAAGTCAATGGATGTTTATTTCATTGTGAAGATGAAGGTATATACCATTGACGATGGAAAATTATATCAGCCAAATGGCCACAGCACCGGTTGCACCACCATATCCTTTTCATGAAATTTTTCATCACAATTGGAAACATCTGTTATTTTATTTACTAATTCTCCCTCAGCGCTTTCGTGTGAAACGTCCAGCACTCGAAATGAATAATGTTCTTCATCAACATCGCAATTATATTAAACATCTCATTTAATTAATCCTCTTTATGAGGTTCGAATTAGTTTTATCTAACGCCATGCTTGAGAAATCATCATTTAAACTTGGCCCACTTCCGTTCCGTTCTACAGGGTGTACGAACTCACTCAGCAAACGAGGAGTGCAACATTCGAGAACAGCCCTGTATAAGATGTTATCTCGCGTTTCCACCATCAGGTGTACCTATGTCGTATCAATATACAGCACGTAATGAGCGTTATTTATTGTTAAGACCTGACAGGTTATTTTGTTGGCGGTATTAATTAGATTTATGATGTATGTGTAGGATTCTCTGTATATGTGTCTGTGTGTTGGTTTAAATGATTGGGTTGGGTGTGGTGCCGCTGCCTGTCCTTCTGCGCGATGGATGGTTCAGGAAGGACGCAGATGATGAAGGGTCACGGTTTCAGTCTCGGAAGAACTGGTTCTTGCGTCAATATATACTGCGGGGATGTTTTGTTTTTCAAATTGACGAATCGATGACATAATCTGAAACCACATCTAACAATCTTGTGAAAGTTGTTCGAACCAATTCAACACGTTATTGGAAAACCCTCATTGCGCTTTGTTCACCTCAAATTATCCTTTGACGCTTTTTCTGTCAACTGTAATGTCGTGGTTACAAATCGTTAGAACAGTAAAGAAATTCGTTGTATCGAATATTGCGTGAATAGGTACAATTACAATTACAACGGTGGTGGATTAAAGTTACGAAAAGATCCAGCAAAAACTCTATAGAGATCCTTTTCATATCTGTAATCTCATAAAATTTCTGAGAGAATACCTCTCAACTGAGACAAAATATTTAAGTTTCAAATGAGTTCTCTTAGGTATATTGAACTTTCCTCAGGACCTAATGATTGCTACGATCCTTCTGAAAACTTACGAGTCTTTCCTGCTCTTTCAGATGAGATTCACTGAATTGTCCATCAAACTCATGGAATGGTCGGGTGAGACTGTTCCTTACAATTTAGAGCAAAACCACAAGATAGCATGCATCGCAACGATATAAATCTCTAGATTATCTCAGGTGCGTGTAAGGACTTTTATCTGGCCTCGTGAGCGAAACGACTTTCCGGTTTGAATTTATTTCCTACAATCAACGGAACGCCCCAAGACCATGAAATCATCTTCATGGAAGGAGATGAACAGCGAAGCTGAATTGGTATCTCCGGTTTCTCATCGCCAGATAAGAATTGATCGTTTAAATAATCACACACTGAAAGTTGGCCAATATCGCACTGAAATCATTAGATGGAGGAAACAGCAATCTCGAATTTCAATGAACAGCTTAAGACCTGGTGGCTCATTCGACTAACCCATTTCCCACAAAACTGGCACAATGGTAGAGAGTTGCTACAAATGTATGGCTAGTTACACACACGTTCAAGGAGAAAGGTTAACAATTCGAATTTGGACTCTCCTGCTAATGGCCGTTTAAAATTCCACCTCAAACTCTTCTAAACTTGAACCGAGATCCAATGACATATGGCCCGATAAATCCGAAAATAGCCAGAAGGAATATCCTGCGGTAACGACATATCACGCCGATATGCGGAGAGAAGTTACTGGGCGAATGCCAATTTAATATTCGCCAGTCGCCTAAAGAACGGGAGCGCCACATGTGAGAAACGATCGGGATAGATAAGGGATGAACCATGAACCACCCTCTCCTCGGCACGAATACTATAAACAAACCCTACCTTTCCCGGACTGAAACGTGAGTTACCGCGCCGAAAGAAAGTGTCTGTACTAAAAGAAAGTTAGCTCACTATCTGATTTCGACGTCATCGCCTTAGACGTGAGAATCCATTGGCATAAAGGTAACTCGATAAATAAAGTTCAGAGACTGAGCAGTCGTCTAGGCTACGTTTTCACCGGCTCTTATCACATACATAGTAATGCATGCTCCAAAACCCGGGTTGAATACTGATTCAACTGTGGTCATCTTCTTCGAATCGATATAGTCTATCCAAGGGATTCTGATACAGAGAAGTTAGACTTGATAAACTGGAGGAAGTCCACCTAGCGTTTGCTCAAGAGCAAAAAAGGACCAAAGACTTGGGTAACTGTTATACCATAAATCCCACTTCTTTGTTTCGGGGGTTTGTATAGTCTTTAACAAGATCTCGATAGAATAGCATTTCGAAGAGAGCATACGAATTTCTCTCATTTCCTTGAATAATGCTCACTTTAGTTCAAGAGCTGAAAATTTATGAATACATCTATGGAAAACATCATGAGATTGAAAACAAATAGCGAGAATTCCTACTACCACATATATCTATCAAGATATGCTACAACATCTATGTTAACTTCTTGGATTATCAAATCTTAACCTACAAGTATCCCAAAGCATTCTTACGACTGCCACATGTGCTGAATGAAGGACACTTCAGACGTATCGACAAGTCAATATATCATTCACACCACACTGATCAAAGCAGACCTGTGATCGCATACAAGTACATCAATAACGGTGGAAACGACAGAAAACGAAATACTAGAAACGCGACGTGCTTTCTAGAAGTACAAATGAAGAGTGAACTGACTCTACATAATCGAGAACATGTAGAAAGCATGCATGTCACATAAGAGGCAGCTACAAGATAACGTCAGCGCATTTTAACTGGCAATTAATCATCCTGAGTATCAAGCATTAATTCATCTGTTGCTACTGATGATTTAATAACACGTGATGCTGAAGTCGAGATGCTATTAATCCAGGAGATGCTTTGTGAGAGATGCATACATAAATGCAGATCTCTCCTAATAACTGTCTCCTGGAATGTAATGTCAATGATTGACACTTAATTGAATTTTTTTCTTGAACTATTTTCATTTGGTTACTATAATTTAGTCAAGGAATATTTCTACTTAGAAGAAATCGATGCGGGAGATTTTGTACACCTAATTTACCGTGTACCATTGTTCTTTGGAAATTAAAATTGGAGAACAAACAAAAAAATATTTAACGAATGGAAAATCGAGAAAAAAATACTTTTACAATGATCCGGAGGAACAATACCATGAAACTACGCTGGGTGTCTTCGAGGAGCCAATATTATAGTCAGATGCTGCTTGGCAATGTCCACCGACCATAATTCAACAGAGCCGAGACTAAAGATCTGTCATTACCTCCAATGTATACGAACGCCTTTCATACGAATGCTGTGTGGGAGCCAGACAACAATGTTTTATGGAACCAATGCTGGTATTTCGTTTTCTCCCTCTTGCTGTTTTGGCCACGGAATAAATTAATTGCACGTTTGTACAACTGGGCGTCATAACACTCTCCCTATCTGGAATCACATGGTCTACATCATCTTGATGCTTCTACTTTATGAGGAATTGCCAAGGAGTGGGCATATTTATTCGCGTATCTCAGTACAATATGAGTTTGCGGACTGACTGCTATGGAATTTAATAGATACGTTTCAACAATTACGTTCAGAATACCAAGATATGATGACGCCGAGGATGACGCTAAGAAAATACATTTGAATTGTAAAAAATACAATCAATTACCTAATTCCCTTTTACGTCAGCGTTTGACTCTAACACTGTTTTCAAAATGATGGATCCACATAACGTTAAACAAATTATTTGTTTCTTTTAACTGATTCATAAACTATAACACCTAAAAAGTTTAAAGTCTCTTGAATGAAAATTATTCTAATAATTGTCG
Source organism: Harmonia axyridis (assembly GCF_914767665.1). Lineage (NCBI taxonomy): Eukaryota > Metazoa > Arthropoda > Insecta > Coleoptera > Coccinellidae > Harmonia > Harmonia axyridis. Next base: position 105,289 of record NC_059507.1, read on the forward strand.
AGAATTTGAACCATAAGAATTACCTATGTAAAAAAAAACGAACAAACAAAATATGCACGCTATTAGAACCTTCTGGCGCAATTTTAAGCGTAAATTTCGGCAGCCGTACCGTAAGCCGTTAAATCATAATGCATCTCAAGTAGGAGCGCTTCGGGTACTGGAAAATTCATGACACCGAATCTGCGTTGTAAACGACGCTCAAGTTTTGAATATTACGGAATATCGATCGCACCTCGGATGGTAATCTAAACAATCTACATACATTTCGCACCTCACTTTATATATATAAAATCGACGTTGCCTTTCCGTTCACAGCTTGACCAATAGAGGTATATTCTCTGCTGCGAATCACCAATCACAACGTCAGAAAGCATCAAAGCCCACGTCAAGTTTATAAATCCAGTGTCAACGTTAAGTACGCACATAATCCAAACGGCCATAGAATGACAATAGAGCATGATTTTTTGACGTGGACTACAACGAAATGTCACGCTGATGGAATCTAACTCGGAATGGCCTTTTTATCGGGGGTCCAGCTTCCTCTTTCGTTATACATTTAATTCGTCTGGTTGATAAAACAACCCACATCCAATTCAGCTACATCCTTATTATGCATTTTGGCAGTGTCCCCTCTTTTAAGCATGCAAATTCTGTTACGTCTCACATTTGTGTACCTACGTGCCTAGAAATTTTCAGAGTTTTCCCCCATAATGTTTTATATTCTATCCTCAAATACATTCGGAGGATATCTTTATGGTACAAATTTCTCTATGATTGAAAAATCCATATGGAAACATGGTTACAGATAACTCCTGAACATTTTTACTTTTTCAAGATGTATTACTCCCAACAATCAACATTGTTGCTATTTATTGGTGGAGTAATTATCTACCAGATATATTGCTATCCCTTATTCTTGTCATTATTATGATTATTATATCGACTTAAGACGAATAAGATCAACACAGTTGCCTGTGAGACTACTAGTAACAAATGCATATTTATCAACTGAAGTCCAAGGAAAAAGGTTCTCAAGGCAGCATCTATCAGTAGGCTTCAAAGATCGATTCATTCAAAGCAAGGTTCATTAAGTCAACAAAACCTGATTAATAGATAAATTTGAGGTGATGAATGATGATAGAATAGATCTGTAGTGTTGGCGTGGGTGATGGCAGAAGTCGCCGGAAAGTTGATTGGATTGTTACGATTTTCTCAACTAAGAAGTTAATTGATTCGAATACTCCTCATCAGTCTTACAACTACAGATATTTCTCGTAGTCGATTTAACCGTAGTGGATTCCCGCCTCATCATTTCCTTAATTGATGGACGTGGTCCATTATTCTCTTTCTATTCACGGAGGTGTGTTTGGATCTGTTGGATCATCAAGCTGGCGAATCTGACGATTAGAAATGGCATTCATAAAAGACAGAGACAGTAGGTTTTCATGAGGAATGTTGCTTTGATCTGTCTTAAGCTCCTGATCACCAAAAGTTTTCTTCAAAAGGTTCAGAAAATACGTTTCTCTGATTTGTAATTGTTTTGTTCAAATGGGATACATCATACAATTCTTAGAATTTGTATTGCTAAGAGTATTAGAAAACATCTCTTACGAGCCTTTTCCCTTGTTCCAAGCAATTTTTTCGCTTGGAAATTGCAAATTTCTTCTGATGGAGGCACACGGTCGTATGTGAAACATCTGGTTGTTAACCTTCGTGAACTTCTCAACCAGCAGGTGAGCGCAGAGTATTCGTCTCAGCAGCGGTAATGAATTCGGGGAATTTCCCTTGAAATCCAGAGAGGATCACATTCATCTTGTAAATTGTTCAGGAAAATGGGGAGCCGGTATGTGGCGATATGTTTTCGAAACACTTTACATGCTGAATTACCTTCCTTATATATCGTTACACGGAGTTTCGGTTTTTTTGAAGGTGAAATATTCGGGATGCAGGCGGTTTCGAATACCTTTCCGTGCGAGGCCATTCTTTCGCGCTAACAGTGGGAATTTTTTGAAAAGGCTCCCTCGGTTCGCTCGGATGTATTTCGAGAGGAAATTGCAAATGTAGAATTCAAATTCGTTAGATTAATAGTGTGGGATCTCCGAGAATCGATTACAATACCTTTGTTCATTCTCGAATATGTATAAGGAAGGGTTTCTTCAATGAGAGGTCTCATTTCGAATAGCCCGCTATCTGGACAGCTGTCATCTTTTGACATTTGACAAATGAAGATACAGTTCGTAAGCTGTGATAATTACTAGTAAATTTTGGTACTTACTGATCCAATCTATAGCGAAGAGATTAATTAAGATTCAATAAACTGGTATAATCATCACAAAAAAGGAGGATTGCAGCAAACAACCTGTATCTCGAAATCGAAGCCTTTGCGGGTCCATGTTTATAGAACTTTTTCCCCTTGAAATTATTCAAGAAATCTGTAATTTTCCTTTGTACCTCCTGTTTAGGAACATCCTCTATATGGGTATTTCGTTTTCCTCACACCACCAGTCAATAGTATCCGCTGAAGTGACTAGATACCTGGATCTGGCAATGAAACGAAAAAGCACGAGCGCAGAAATGAGCCTGAGAAGGAAAGGGCAGTTCGGTCACGAAAGATAAAAGAAGCACAAATTATTAAACGAATTTAGCGCGAGCGTGCCGTTAGGCCGCAATAACGTCCCTGGCGTACGTGTTATATTCATGATAAATGCGGGTGGACGGACGGCTTGCGGGAGGCGAATACAGAAATTTATCAAAGGGCATACGAGCTGGTCGGCGGCGACAGATGCGATTTGTCCCTTTGTATCTTTGCATACATCCAGATTTCACCCCAGGTTGGTGTCGCATTTAACCCCCCCTCAGTGTTTACATATCACTGGGAATTTCGGTATCAATTTGGGTATATTATTGAGCCTTGCCCCGAAACACGTATTATATCTGACTGGTGATGGAAACTGCGAAAAGTCGCCATAAAAAGTCCCACGCCCGCCCTGAAACCAGGGTTGTTTATTATTCCAAAAGCGGCCGAACATAAAATTCGTGTCCAATGTGCAGGCGTTGCTCGGACTATACACATACACAAATAAATTTGGTGTCTGCGACGATGGGCAGTTACATAAAAATTGTTTGTTGTTTTTACGCAACGTTACAATTCAATTTTCCCGTGTACGCATTTAAAAAAAACCACCTAACGAAGTTTACGATAATTGTTTGCCGAACGAGAGTTGAACAGGTCTGAAAAATTACAGTTCTGTAACGTTTTATCGTTATTGGTGCATTATTGCTCTTCGAATGAGGGAATTATGTTAGTCTTATCGTTTGGATTAAAATGAAAACACTTTCTTCGGACATGAAATAGTTATTTATAATACAAGTATAGAAGGCATTGATATTTTTCCAAAAGTTCAAAATTCAAAAACCAGCTACGAAGTTGCTTGTTTTTGAGTGAATTGGAGTTGGAGTGACCTTTCAGTTTGAATATTATACAATCCACTGAATTTTTATTAGAATTAATGTAAAATTTACATAAATATCGTTCAGTGATTTGTTAATACATAATGTATAATACTAATTAGTACAGAAAGCTCATTCAAACACTCGTTCATTCAAAAACTAGCCACTTCTGGTTTGCTTTTGAATGTTGAACTCCTGGAGGAATATTAATGTCTTCAGCTTCTGTATAATAAATAACTGTTCTTCTTTTTCTTCTTCCTTCTTATAATTGAGCAAATTGCTTGTTTGTTTCGCTTCGTCGCCTGTTATAATACATAATAAACTGAATGTTTGTTATCTGAAATATTTTTTTGAATTCCCAAATGAATGACCAGTACCTACTAACGATGTGAAATATGAAAGAAAGATTTAACGATTCTTTTCTCTCGCAATTATTAGTTGCAAATTGTTGAGACATGAGCAAATGCGCAGCTTCCTCTCCTCTCCTTCTCTCCCCCAAATGCAACTTGTTCGAACTGGTTCACCGAGGCGGCAACACCGAGTGGATTCCTAATAGAAAATGATAGGAATTACATGAGCTTCTTCGAAATTTATCGACTGCCACTTAAGAGATGGTATTGTACTACGGAACATCGACAAAGAATGTAGGGGTATAAATCTAAAGTAGAACTCTTCGTAATTGAATAATTTATTTTCCCATTTATCTGAAATTTATGTGAGCAGTTTCCGATTTTATGGTAGAGTATATTCCACGTAGCTAATTGACCTGGTACGTCCGTACGAAGCATTCGAAAACAGGCTCTCAAGTCGTACGGCCTTTGTGAGATGATTCAGTGCTCTTATCCCGGCATCTGCATCTCGAGCAGCTGTCAATTCGCAATTAAAAGTGAATGTTTATTTCTTATCATCATTATGCTCGTCGGTAATTTAATTTTTATTTAGCCAAACTCCTAGGAAGATCGGTTCAAGTTTGACCAACTTTCTATTCGATAGAAGATCGCTACAATATTTTAACAAAATCTATTGAATTGAGGTTCCCTACACCCATCATATTACTCATGTAGATAATTTCATAACTAAGAGGCAATTAGGATAACAAAGATTCAACTTATCTGAATTACAGGAAATTCAAACTTTCACAACGGGCATCTAAATTACGGAGACAATGGGCTTCGTAGGCTCGGGAAATAAGTTCGTGGTGCCACAAAACATGAAACCGACCCTAGAAGACGCCTGGATGTCGTTGAAACCATATGGACCGGCGTTTCGTGTAACGAGCTCTGTGCTAATTGCCAGACAAGGACGAAAACATGCAGTTATCAGACAATAAACAGCCAACCGAACGGTCTTAGAAATGGCGGAACGGTTTTATTGGGGAAATTCCATACATATCATTTTCACATTTTCGCCGTTACAGGATTATAAGGGACGGGAAGGTGCATTAGCAGGGTTTAATCTGACGATTAAACCCGGTTTTCCAACAGGAAAACCATAATTCTGAGATGGAGGAGCGTCAGCTGCTCATTCGTTCTATTACAACATTCCGCTTTTCTTGGTGTAGAAGCGATAGTCTTCATCCGCGTGGATTGTAAACAAAGACGCAATTCCGTTGAACTATTTGGAAATTTCATAACTTAACCGATAAGTCTGAAGGAAAAGGTTCAACTTCAACATTCTATAAGATGAACCATTCGCTGAGGCAATAATTGCCTTATCAAACTCATAACGACCATGTTTATTGAACAAGTTATGAGAATAATCTCTAAGTGTCTTCGATATTATTTCACACGGAGCTCATAAAGTAACCTCCAGATATGCTCATATCATTCTGAATGCAAAAAAATTGTCTATGCTGTTCTTACGTCGACAGACGGGTGTTCCACTTAAAGTGTGAACTGAAGAATGCAGTACTGATACACAGGTGTGTTTTATGTACTCGTCAAATTAAATGAGAGCATCACAATATGTTACTGCTATTCGAGATTCACAAACAGATGTTGATAAGTAAATAATTCCATGTTAAATTTGCTGAGTGGAAGTGGGACCAAAAAGATTAGTGCTTCAATTAGAAAAAAAGGTCAACTAGTAGCTAGCACACCACTAGGAGCAACACATACTTCTCTAATTTCCAACGACCGTCCAAAAATCAATGACAATCTCGACGATCACAATAGAGCTCAGCTAGCAGTCGAAACATTCATTCGATACCACGTTCCGATTTCGCCTCAAACGTATAGAGAGGATCAATTAGAGCTCCGATGTCCGATTTCCAGATCCCGTCGTGTGCCCAGCTATAAATCCGGCTGATTATTATGCACAGGTCAGCCATTTAAATGCGAAGAATGGAGCATTGAAACATTGTAACTATTTGGGCAGAACAAGGCTAACATATGTTCCTTTTGTGTGCGCACAAATTATTACCACGGCACGAAGATAATTTCCATTAAATGTTAATGATCCAATCCGATGTCACACAATTTAATCTCGTTGGGCACCTCACCACTTGTGCTTTGGCCAAAGTTTACATATATTTGACAACAAAGTAAGCCGCTACCGAAGGGTTTATGTTGCCCACTGTGAATTGCTGCGGTTCCAATTCAATGAGCTAAAATAGCTGCCTTGCTCCCATTTGTTGGTGGTTTCAAAGATGACCAACGCGGCGTTGAACGAAATATAAAGGTATTCAATACAAAGTGAGTTCCTAGTATGGAACGCCTCAATTATCTCGAAAACGGTTTGCACGATTTCCATAGGTTTTGGTGTGCGAGGAACTTGTAGTTTGGCAGATATTATGGTGTTATTTACATTGCTTTTAGATACAGCCAGATTTACATATTACCTTCGCCGAGGTTGAAATAATACAGATGCCTATGACTACTAAATATGTTATCTAAAATTTATAATTTTTCTACTACACTCTTATGTGGACATACCTTTAGCATGAAACAAATACCTAAAGATTATTCAAATTAGAAGAGTTTATCCAATCAAAGCCATCTGAATGTATTATTTTAAATTAGAAGAAAATAATGGAAATAGAGTACAACTCTAAAATTATGACGAAGTAGGTTACATTTCATAAAATATATTCAGTATTTCCGAGATAAATGAGGCGTTCCATACTTAAAATTCACTGTATAATAGAATTCAGTCATTTAATGCCCATAAAATGGTTAAACATGATTACCATCCAAGGGTTTGAATACACGTCATTTCCCGACTTTGACACGAAACTAATAATGAAAATTTTCACACAGTTGCGAACAGTTTGTCAATATTCGTAACGATCATAATAGATTCGCAGAGAATGATCACATAAGGCAATATCGGTCGATTATTTATTAAACCCCCAGGAATACTGGCAGGAAAAATTTTCCCCAAAAGGTACAGAACAATGAATCATCCCGCAGTCTTCCATGCAGCCAAAGCGAATTACGTTCCTTACGGTCAGTTACCCCGATACAAAGGACTCGAAGGGAAAGTATACGCTTAGGGGTGGCTGGCCTAGTGGGCGAACCAACACACGTACAAAAACAGAGGAAAAATCCATTCGATACTTCGTTAAACTACGGATGATTGATGACGGTAGCAATAGCTACTGACTATTTAGCTAATGGATGGAAATGATGGAGTCCACGGAAACAAGGGAAGTACAACTGAAAGTTCAATAACAATTTTGTTGAATTCGAAGTATATGGCCTTGTGCGGAGGGAAACTACCAGCTGCATAACAAATACGACAACAAAACTCAGTTCGTGATATCAAACTGGCTGTTTTAATGTGCTTGTTCCAATTCTTTATTTAATGATTAGTTAGACTCAATGATGAAGAATAAATGTCAGAATTAAGTCAGTCGTATCGGCCGATCTTCGTGTACACGATAACTCCCGAATGGGATGTACTAGAGATTTGAAATGATCAGGGTTGTTCAGTCCTCGTGATTTCATATTTTCTATTTCCAAATATCGAAAGTTACAACCAGAAATACTGGTTAGCTCCCGGTTCCAAGCGCTCGGTAGATAAACAGACACTGAACTCATGCATGATCTGCATATGTTACGCAATGCAAGTACAACATATTTCGTGGAAAGATTCAATATTTGGTTCATCTGCATTTCAAAAGCTTCCCTAAAAACCGCGTTCCGAGCTCGTTTACTCTAGGCTAAACTCAAATGTTCCATTCGGCCTGAAGTTATAATCTCGGCGGATTTTATTTACCCAAATAATAATAATATGTATTCACATATGTAGCAGTGCTTTTAATTATACAAATTTGTACGAATGGCCACGTAATAGAAATAGCAAATAATGGAAATTCGAAAAGTTTGTTTTTTCCATCATCATCCTCATGATGTAACTTCGACTAATTGGTGTTTCTTTGTTTCAGTTTTCTAATAATGCACCCGATGGAGAATCTGTTTGCTTGCAGGGACCAGACTGCTTCATGGTGAGTGAAAATAGTTTTTTTTTCCTGTCCGAAATTGAGAGCCTTAGCAGTATAATTAAATGTCTGTTATGAGGAACACTTAATTAAATAGGACATCTATGTGGGAGGTTGAAATGCATGTACGGGATGTCCCAAATTCGATGCTCACTTGAAGATTTTTTCTCCAAGTCTTATAGTTCTCGAAATGCTTTCAGGGAGCATCAAACTTGGGACACCCTGTAAGCTTCCATTTGAGATTGTGCACAGATATGGGCTGTATTATACGGAAAGAATTGTTTACCAAAGTATAGGCTACCGATAGGCTTTAGCACTGTCCGATTAGGGGATAGCGATCGCGGTTATTTGTCTAATTGTGAAAATGACAGGTCTGTGGAGAAGGATAAGACCAATTGGTGTAATTTAACTTCAACCAACATGGACAGAGTCGCTTGGTAATACGAAAATAATGTAATGATAGTAATATCGAGTTGTCGGTCGGCACTTTTAGATTCTGAATGCACCTGGATAAGTTCGGTAGATAGAGGGCGTGGTCGATTCTTTGGTCTGTGATGCGATTGATGACTCTTTGACTAGATAGTTAGTGGAACATTATCATTTTTCTAGTAGGCAAAATTAATTTCAGAAACCAAAGAAATTCTCCAAATACTTCGTATCATTATATTATTTTGAAACACCTTGTATAGTCTTCGTTCAAGTAGATAGATCATTCGAAAACAACTTAATATCAGATAGCAGTAAGATGTAAACAAAAATCCTTAAAATACTGCTTATTGAACAAAATTTCGGATTTAATATTTAAAAAAAAAGTAGAAACAAATAAATTTTGAAGTTGCCAATGATTGAAGTCATCAACGTTATAATTAGAAGTTGGAAAAAGTTGTTTTGTTTGAATGAACTTCCTACCTATAATAATAAATAGTTCTGAGTACTCACCGATGGATTCATTCCTTAATGTGAATAAGATTTTCGTCATTATAAACTTCGATACTCTCTTTCTTCTTCGTTACTTTGAATTTTCATCATCACTGTTAGCAATTGACTGATGAGACATCATAAATCTAAAACAAAAAACATATTTTATCATCAACAACATTCGATAAATTAATCATAATGTCCAATAAAACTTGAAAACTATGAGAAATGTGCTTAAAATACCCTTAAAATAACTTTCTCGGGAAAATTGATTGATTTATGTGAATTTCGTATTTTCACAAGTCAGTTTCATAGCATAGACTAATAACAATTCAGTTCACCAACAAAGATCGATTGGAAGGCGGGGTTTTTGGAATTTTTTCAATCTATGATCAAGAGCGTGGAAAAAATTAGAACTATGGTTGTATTTCTGTTCTCATCAAATAATGACATAAATCAAATCGAATTATAAAATCATGTTTTCATGTTATTGCTGGATCGCAATAGATTCGAATAAAATGTCTGAAATATCTGGTGTATCCAAGACCTCTTTAAATAGATTAAGATATAAGTGAGGGCTTTTTTTCAGTTATCAGCTCTCTTATATTTGATTTGATTCAAAGGAGATTGGATCCTAGGTATCGAAAGAATTTTTCGAAATATTGATATGTTTCACCTGAAGAATATACCAACAATAATTGAAATCCAGACCAAGACATGGATAACTCAGTATATCGATTGAACCAGTTTTCCTGTATGGGTCCCATTGACATGGTATGCTTATGTCACAACCATCCAATCGTCCATTACATTTCATCAGGTCTCGTTTGATACCAGCTTATGGACTAGTTTCTTTTAGTTTCATAGGCAAAGCCATTCGTCTGGCAAATGTCAGGGTTAACACGAACGTTTTGCAAGTTCGCGATGGTTTCAACCACCATCAGGTGAATAGAACACTTTGAATTCAATACGGCAAGAAGTAGACTGACCTTATGCAATCGACACTCGAGTAAATTATTGAGAACGTATAACAAGAATGAATTCCATGGGTTCCGCTCTCCTCGTCCGTAATAACATGCTACCAGGTGTTCAATTAGACTAATTAAACAACTTAAATATAACCATTAACGTTAGCCTATGACTCTACCGTACCATTTTTTTTTATCCATAACCGGTAGTAATCAATAGATCCTCGATGGTAGACATAAAGAGACGGTATCAGAAAAGATTGTGTTAAATGAATTTATCCCGAAGCTAATCAAATTATGGTGTGCAAGCGCAATTACGGAATCGTTTCGATGAGACTGCCCGCAGGCTTGCCCACATCCTTATCTTGATCTGGACCGACTACATGAAGGGTTGCTTTAGAAAGATGGCAGGCAATTAGGGAAATTCCAATTCTTACTTGTACTTGAAGATCATCCTCAGAAATTTTATGAATGGTATACCTACTTCATATTATAGTGATTCGGAAAAACTTGGAAAAAAGTAGTATTATTGCTAGATCGCAATAGATTTGAATTGCTGGTGTGTCCAAGCCTTCTTGAAAAATATTAAGATCTGAGTGTGGGCTTTTTAGTCAATAGCGCTGTTATATTCGATTTGATTCAATGGGGATTGAACAAACATCGAAAGGTATCGAACGAATTTTCCGAAATTTTTCAACTAGAGTATTAACCAACAATAATTGCTATGCTATGCGATTGCTGTAGTTATAGCATTACTTGCATCATTTGATATAGAGATACGTTTTTTCGAAAGATATCTATAATCTGCTTTCTGATATCTTATTATTTCGAAAAAAAAGAGATCGAGAAGTCTTGTAGTTCTCGAGATACTCTCGGTGAGTATCGAATTTGGGACACCCTGTATACCACAGAGAAAAAGTACAGCAACAGAATTATTTTAAACAAAAAACCTTCGAAAGTAAAGAAAAGCCTAAAGTCAGGTCATTAACCCAGCGTATAAAACAACAGCGATAAATCTGCACAGCCAGAAGCCTGTGGCCCGTGCATAATGGAACTATATACCTTACTGCCACTTTCTGCGAGATATACTTCAATAAATTGCGCTTCGGACCTGAATACGTTCGGATATCACGTGAAAAATTAGATCAAACACAATCAATTCGCGGTTGGATCGTACACCGGTCGACCAAACCCGGCCGATAACTCTTGTTCGGCGAGGGCCGTCCGGAAACAAATTTCCTCTGGTCTCGAAGCATTCCGTTCTGCGAGCGACAGTAATAGTACTTTTGTCAGATATATTTTCCACTCCATATTAACGTCATAATTCACGCTGGCGCTTTTGGATTGTGTAACACGGAAGAATTTCTGATCTGCCGAAAATGCCGAATGGTTTATTTGGACCTGATTGATTGAGTATTCCGAAATGCCGTTTTCCGTTTCGCTAATGACGTCGATGGTGCTACAACTGATGTACAGGCTTGTTCGAGCAGTGACCGTGATTGACAAATGAAAAACGGGCAATCCTGATACCAAATCATGTTTTCAGACCAATAGATTTGAAATTATCATTCGGAATGGTTCAACATATAGTTGTTATTTCTAAAGGATTTTCCAATAAGAGTTTTCAATTTGATATAGAAAAGAATTTATAGCTTCAAAAGTGACAGCGGGTTGTTCAAAATTAAACCTCTTATTGGAAAACCTTTATATATTTGTCCACGTCTCATTATTTATGACGGTGAATACTGCCATTCTTTTCTTATGGAAATAACGTAGGAACTGGTGGTCGAGTGTGAAAGATCTACATGGTGGTGCACGCCCACTTGTACACATAGATAACAATCAGTTAGTGTATCTATCTATCATCAACGCCGCTTCTTTCTCAAGTGAAATAAGTTGATTTGTTCACAGTTCCGTTTATTTACGATTCTGCTGGTATCGTCAACAACGGCAGTTGGAGGGAATTATGCTGGTACCTATCCTTCCAGAAAAGAACCTTCAATCAGATCGTACTAAATCAGTACGTTTAGATGACTTTCATCAATGCTATCTTTGATTCTTGATCTCGTTTTACGATCTGATCCCTGGTCTTCCTGTGCGGTCTCAGCTGTAACGATCGATAGATCACATCGTTTTGAAGATGAGTTGTCTTTGTGAGCGGTTAATACCACGTATCGGGATTTCGGGCAATAATTTAAGTGATGAAATGTATTAATTTGGTCTGAGAGGCGCTATTTAAAATTAATAAATTATACTGCAGACGTAAAAGATGCTTTACGATGGCTGTTTATACAAGGTAATCCTTGAATAACTGGTAATACGGGCTTTCCAATAAGAGGTTTAATTTTCAAAATCCCGCTATCTGAGCAGTTGTCACATCTGAAGCTGTCATCTTTTGACATTTGACAAGTAAAAACTACGCCATTACTAAAAATTAAATGATATACGATAACATGTGTTGTTAGAGTGAGATAATAATTCAAGTTCTTAAAGATGGAATTCGTGAAGTTATCGAGGACATACAACTACAATGTATGAAATGGTAATGGAAAATATGAAAAGAATATGGCGCTGAAACCGAAACTGTGACGGCCATTTGGCTTATCGTTTTTAATCGTTAATGGCATACCTTTCTTTTTACAATGAAATAAACATTCATTCATTTGTCTTCAAATATACTCGTTTTTTTTTTAAATCAAAATGAAACCTTTTATTGTAAAACCCTTTATTACGATAGTAAGTTGTTGACAATTAAGATAGGTAATACCGCTATAATTTCATCATAATCAAGATAACTCTCCGATCGATATACAAAGGGATCATTACTCTTTGCCTCCGTCTATGGGTGCCTAGGTTTGTTTTGTCTCGAATAAGATATGGAACAGTGAGGAATTTCGTTAGGTAATTACATCATGAAGCATCGCCAATAACTCTAGCAGTGTCTGCGCCGAGATCGAGATACGTTTGGTGAACTTGAGAGGGCAGACACGACCTATGGTTTATGCTCATCAAGTAGATCTGGATCTATGCAACACCACAGAGAAGACTTCTAGGTGGTGTCGATCTATCGCAGACTCAAGCCATTCCAATACTGTTACTTGGCGATCGCTAAGAAATACAAAGCTATTGTAAAGGCTCTTTATAATCGATTGTAACAAACTGGCGGCCTTTGAAATGTTTTTTAACACTTTTCACTGATACTGATAATCAGTCCATATGTATGATAACAGGTTTTAATTGACAATTTAAATTGTATACTATCAATTATTACTCGAATTTTGTGATGTCTCTGACACCGAATATGGGATGATAAATTTTCCGTCTCGAGATTTCTGTTCTACAGCAGTTCTAAAGCAAAGGCTAATATTTTTTAAGTTTATGACTTTATTATGCTCGGTGGTCTTGTTTACATCTGGATGTTTTCGGATAAGTCGGTATCCAATTAATCTTCAATTTCAAATCGGTAAAAAGTTCCATTTTATTATTTTAGATTTGTTTGTGTCTCAATACGTGTAACCCTCCGAAATTAAAACTAATAAAAAAAAACGCGAATCGATTCGAAAGTAACAATCTTTCAGCAGTCTAAATTCGAAAGATATTTATGCTGCAATCGAGAATTGGGGAGCGAACTCTTCACACTTTCATCTCATCCAATTTGGAGGAGTGTTTTCGGGAGAAAAACAGCGTGAATCTAGATGAGGCATTGTCACAAACAACTCGTAAACTTTGACAGTTTTGCCAAACGTCGATGACTGGCAATTAAATTAGAACGCTCGCTTCGTTATTTCCAGTATCTCTGTGAAGATGAAATCGTAAAGAGTAGTACAACACTAATTTACGTCTCGTTCTGTTTTTTCAAAGCAATATCATCGACGAACGAGGACGTCGAATACTAATTGGAGATATTTTGAAGTTGGTTTTTCCATAGAAATAGGTAGTTTCAACTTCTCATTTGGCATTATAAAATAATAAAGATTTCGACATTTTTGCTGGGTATAAACTTGAATCCAGCGAATTAATATAGTTATTATTATCGATTAATTTAACAATATTTTTTCATGAATGTGAATTTTGATTACGAAGTACCTACACCACTCGAGTCAGTGTCACAATTTCCTTACACTTGCTATCATATTTGATAAGAACATTCGTCTGAGGTAAATATTTTCATATTCGTTGAATAACTTTTGCAATCCGTTATTTTTCATTTCATCAGATTGATGAAGTGTTATCATCAATCCAATATTTACTTTGGATATGTGGTGAGAAACTAACTATACGATTAATACTAGTCGTTTATAATTGACCAAAATGAAATATTTCTCTGTCAACTTTGAGCTAAAATAGTTGAAGTATCTATCTTAATTTGAAAGACTGAAATTTATTCCTAGCTGGGGGGTATATTTGAGATGGTGCCTGATAATCCCTCTATATATCACGATGAAGCAGACAAATTGCCCGTTTTGAAGGACGACCACCAGAAAGTATAAACAAAAATAATGTGAACCCCATGTAAACGTTCTTACAAAAGAACACCTACAGATAGATGAATAGACCTCACTCCGTGGCTTCGTTTTTATTTCCCTCAAAGACTGAAATTAACGGCTGGTCAGCAGAGGTCGCAGAGGGTGGTAGAAACAAGAGATTTCCCTTGAGTCAACCCCATAAAGATGTCACCCCCGTCCTAAGACAAATTACCTATATGCTGGGAGGGATACACATATGGCACCTCCGCAATATTGTCAAATTGTACGGAATTTATGTTAGGGAGGAAAGTTTAAAGGATGTCCCCATCGACAAATATCGTAAAATTTGTTGTGAACGTTGATTTATAGGAAATGGAAGATCCCACGTCGGACTATACTACCGGAAACGGGTATATTTCATAACCTAACTCGATTTTTTGGATTTATACAGCGTGCCGTGTCAACGTCTAGTTGTACAAGGGGTTGAACATAAATTCTCCAGGGATATTTCACACCAGTTGCGTTATTTGAACGTCGAATTCATAAACTGGACTGATAATCCGTTGCTGCGTAATTTATAGCTATTTCCATCGATTCCGAATAATAAAGGGTTTTCCAATGACAGGTTTCATTTTGATATTTTAAAAAAAAACAAGTATTGCTTCAGAAAAATCAATGGATGTTTGTTTCATTTTGAAGTGGAAAGTAAGCCAGTTTTGATGTAAAACGGTATCAGCCAAATGATCGTCACGACTACGGTTGCAGCACCATATCATTTTATTGAAATTTTCTTTGACCAATTTGCACATTTGCAAAACTCAAAAACTACACGAATTCTATCTTTAAGGTCTAGAATTGATTGTGGATAATTGACATAGATGTTATCTTCCACATGGTCCCAAAGAAAAAATTCTGAGGGTGTTAATACATATAGATATACAAAATTAAATTTTTAAAATTAAACAATAATTTCGGTGGCAAATGTCTTGCGATTCTCGTTTTAGAGTAAATGGTTATGAATTATTTACGTTCCACATAATAAACTACGAATCAAAAAGATTCGAAAACATCTTGAATTTGTTGATGTTATATTGGAAATAAACAGTGTCTAACGATCATCTTTTTCCCCTACTGGGGTGAATAGCAAGTGGTATTCGAAACTGATACGTCCTCATCCTGTTTGTATATCCCTTTATTCTTCATTTGTGGCTGATTCCAAATCCTCTCGGATGTTCCGGTTCTGAATTCTATTTCGCAAGTACAGATCTCCTCTACCCTAAAGCTTTATACAAGGGAGAAATATGATATCTTTTTACGGTTGGTGCTGCGTTGCAATAAAGTGAATTTATTACTCTTATTTGTAAAGAATCTCCGAGATTAATCGAATGGTTATGTCGGCAGGGTGTTATGTGCCACCCTTTGCAATGTTAATACGAGTTAACCACGCGACGTTTGCTCCTGGTTTCGATTTTATTCCTAATCTGTACAGTGAAGTCCAAGAAAATTAGGGCCTATCCCTCCGTAATGGAGTTTTACCCCTGGCTCAACGTTAATGCTCAAGTGAGTAACTGAGTCCATTAAATTTCTTTATGCAGCTATGTGGGAGTTTTAATGCAGCATGAACGCTTCCTGTATTCTGTTTTGCCGGTATTGTGCTCTTTGGATTATTCTCGTTTGCGTAAAGACTCGAGTATAATAATAATGAGTGTACCTCTTGAAATGAATGTTTGCTGTGTTTTTCTCAAAATTTTTCGACAAAATGAATAATAGTCTCATGGGGAGTGTATTGTGTTTATTGCGAATATTTCCTACTGCCTATTGCGAGAACAGTCCAACCATTTCTCAATGAATCACTACTAGAACATGGAACTGCAGCTGTTCTCTTCATTAAATATTATTAGAATTCGTATTTTCAACACCGAGTAGTAGGGATGAAACAGAAAGTTATTAACGGGTTTAATGTTGTGTGCGATGTGAATTTGCATTGAATTATGGCCAGATGCCAGAAAAGGTGGTCCCAGACGATTTTGTGCTGCGAAACAGCCAATCTCTGAGCTTCTTGAGATATTCGAATGGATCCTGGTAGGAAGTTATGTGTGTAGGCATTTGCGAAACGCTCGGTATTGGGTATTATATTTAGCGGAGTGTACTCGAGCAAGACGTCTATTATTAGACGTGTATGCTCGATTAACAGTGTTTAAAGCGGGAATATCAGATACCACAAATAGTGAACGGAATCGCTTTTCATTGAAAACTAAATCAATATCATTTTATACCTACATCTGAAACAAAATCTTTCAACAATATGCTCTAATATGATTTGAGATCCATATTCAAAATTCATTGGCATATAGATAGTATGGCGAGGCTGATTGAAATCCGCTTTCTTTGTCAGGTCAAAAACAGCTTGCTTGATATAAAAGAAATCGTATTTCTAAAGATTTTTTCGTTGAAAGGGATCTCGAACGGAAGTGTAATCGACCAACAAATTCGAAAAATGTTCAGCATAGCAAAGAAAGGAATATTCTTTAACTAGTGCCTAAATGTACGATCCCTCATGATTTATTTGATTTCGGTCAATTTGTCCAAATTTGTCCACCGATTTACAACACACCTGGGTTCCATAATAGCACGCTCGATAAGACTGCATCACTTTCTTTTGTCCCTTGAAGCTGTCTGATCCGAAATACCGGCCTTCTTTTATTATCGGACCTATCCCTCGTCGCCCTGTATATTTGTGTCACACTGCGGATACTTAAGTCGCTTATTTATCCAAACACAAGGGATAATGAAAAATCCAGGTGTATTTGGGACAATGGTAACTTTAGGAGGTATACAAGAAGGTGCTAAAAATCACAGTCACTGACAAAGGATGAAGGATCAGGATGAAAGAACGTCAAAGCGTGAAATGAAATTCCTTTTTCCTTTAGAGCTCAACTACCGGATTTAAAACGGATTATATTTTTGGATCTAGGTACCTTATCGATTTTTAATCCGGTGCTGTGAGGTTTTTGTCGTCTAGATCCTCGATGTCAATGAGGGAATCAGGTTCAGGAGCTTTATTCGATACAAAAAATGACGTATAGGTACACAATGAGTCAGTTTTACATTGAAGAGTGCCGCTTTCAATGAATTTTCGTCAAAACTCAAATTCAATTCCAAAAAAATATTCATACTTTTGCGTTTTCATAGATCGAGAACTGTTTTTTGACAAATTAAAAATTTGCCTTGAATGTATGAAATCGATGGAATTTTTATATTTGTCAAATTGTTCTTGTTTTCTCAAGAATATGTTCGTTGGGAAAACATAAACAAGAAGGTGACGAAGTGAAAATGAAAGCTGTATTGATTGTCGTCAAGCATGAAGACCGGCCGTTCAAGTAATTCAGACGGAAGCCTTTAATGGATTTTTCACGCTTTAAAGGAGCTCGAGATCTGTGAAGCGTGAACAGTTAGTATTTATAAAATCCAATGTGTACCCAACGATTGTGCCGGGTTGATGCTTCTGGAAATGAAGATATGATTGTATGCAATGGAGTATCACATGGTGGTGGACTTTCGTGGAAACGAGTGGTAGGTACTGTTATTGATTATTGGCTGTCTGAAACCAGAGGATGATTGATACAACCGTCAGGCGAACAGTTAATCAAATTAATTTTATTGAAGAAAAATGTTAAAAGTGCTCGGAGCCCGCAGCGACATAAGAAACAATCGGCTAGAGACGCCCTGGAAGCTGGAGAAGAATTCACGGAATGAAGTCCGTGAAAAATTGATTCAATAAACAGATGCAAGATCCCATCATGTGTGAAAGATTGATAGTTTTGTCGATACCAGAAGGATTACTATAACTCACGTCGTGTAAGAATCATCAGGGACCGTGGGTCAACGATTTTGACGGCCATCAAAACTATGTGGGTATAATTCATTTCAATTACACTTTTTTTGACCGGTTGTATCCTGAAACAATGTGTTCAGCCTTAAGGGAATTAATTCAATTTACCAAAAGAATTGAAATGATTCTTTGGCTGAGATTGCTTGCACAGTTAACGTTGTTAAGACAGTCTTGTTCTTGAGCGACACACACGGTTTCGATTATTCACATTACTAACTTGTCCCAACAGCACAACTTTTTTCATTAGTTTCACTAGGGATGACAGCTTCAAAAGTCATTGTTGCCCAAATAGCGGGTTAGTAAAAATGAAATCTGTTGTTGGAAAACCCTTTATGATACCGTCTAGCAAATTTTACCCACCGTGCAAAAAATGCGTATAAGTATTTTCCATTATTTTTATCAGCAGTTCCTATAAAAAATTGGAATCAACTATCATCAAGCGGAAAGCTCTATCGGTATGGCCCCGCATAAAAATGCAAGATTGTATACCATATTGCCTGCAGGCAGATATGCACTACTCTATATTAGGTATTCGCAGGGGAAACAGGCCCTGCGTTTTGGGGACGGGAATATTCCTATTAAAGTTTGGGGGTGAGCGAAAATATACGATAAGAAGGGGATGTCGGCGTTCCAGCAAACGGAATCTTTTCCCATCCGACAATATCATAGGGCATTTATTTAGATAATTGACTTTGAAATTGGCTTACTTGGGGGCCGAATTCAATTTGGCTACGATATTACGGATACGGGAAAAAGATAAATCTTTCCTTGAGGATGCCGCTTTAGCTTCACACTACGTGGATTCAATCTATCTATAACAGAATGAATATTGCGAGACTTTTACTGGGCTATTTTCAATAAGTAATAGTAGAGTAGTAAAGTAAATAAAAATCTGGTATCAATTCTGAATCTTTTGACAAATGTACAAGTTGAACCTTGCATGCACTTTGCTTACTTTCAATAGCTTGTAAATCACCTGATGCAATAAATCTCGTTCTGTGTGGCTTCTTCAGCATCTAAGAATGAATTGGGAATATGTGGATTGGGCAATATTTCACAAGAAATGGACAGAGTTCACGTTCGCAAATGACAAACTACCCTTGGACCTTATCGGTATTAACTATAAGAATAAATAGAGTAGCCGAGAGAGTAGCTTTCTGTATGTTGCCAAAGACTCTACGTGCTTTAAGTGCTTGAAATCGATTCGATAGTGCAATAAATCCCGAAAGGAATGCTATTTAAACATAAATAATCATTTCTCTAATTCTAGCTAATAATTTGAACGGATTATCCACAGAATTGGAGAATTTTTTGCAAGTTTTCATCATCTATGCGGGAAACGCGATTGCAATCCAATTTGGTTAGATTTTTCAAGGAAGCTATAGCTAATGAGACATACTTTCAAACTATTTCATTTCGGAAGATTCGTGTAAATTCTCTCTACTTTTTATTAGACTGGATTAAGCATTATTCAGGATATAAATTATTAGAAAGGAGTCTCTCCAGTGCTGCCTCGCCCTCCAATTTAGCAGGACTAACAAGGAATTATAATTTAGGAGACTGGGTCATTAATTAGGATGTATTTTAGCGATCCACGGCAATTAGACCGGCCAGATGACAGGAATAGCCTTTATAAAGGCGATAAATTCACGCTTTCTTTGTTAACTACCATCAACAACACTCCTTTATACTTATTACTTAGTTTCAAACGACCTACTGGACTTGTTGGAATATCGGACTGTCGAAACACGTCAAGCGTATTTAAACTGATACATTTTTCGTTAGAAATGGAAAAAGTCTAATCTATAGTATCGTATCATCACTATGTATGTCCTCATAAAAGAAATACTGAATGTTAGGATGCTCAAAACTGCTTCATTCGAAAATATCTGCCTTCCGTATAATTGGTTTTCATATGTACCATCTTAGATTCCAAACGCATCAACGCGATGTTACATCTATCAAAATGTCTAACCCAGTTCTCCCTAAGTTTTCCACACCGTCAGCCGATCTGCTCTATCTTGGGCTTTATATCGAGGAAACTTCGAAAATCAGAATTTTATTGGCGAGATATCGACGTTCGGCCGGGCATTAAAATTCAAGGGGTGAATATAAAAGTTTGAAACAAGCTGTGTAAATCATGGAACTGATTCGGAAAGGCCCTGAAATATTTCGCTGCTCCAAATGCGAAATGGAAAAGAATAAATTTCGCATATACAAATCAATCATACCTTTGACGTTATCAACGATATTTCTCGTTCGGCCTACGGCGTTTCCGGTTTTTATTGCACAATCGAAATAAATGACGCTTTTTGCGATACGCCGAGGTCGTCGTAAACAATATGACGATTCCTGGTTTTATACGTGAATAAACATTTCGATGATTTCTATGTAGCTAGCTACCTTGAAACATGGTGGTTTAGATTCTGTCTTTTGATCTCCGGACGACTTTTATTTCCAACGAGATGGCGCTACGTGCCACACAAGCAACGAAACTATCGCAATTTTGGGAGAAAGTTTCCTGATATGCGAATTCATCATAGAACATGGATATAATGCTGCAATCGTAGCCATTGCGACCATTTGGCTGATATCGTGTTTTATCGTCAAATGAACTTCCGTATTGATTTCATCCTGAAACTCTTTTTTTTTTATAAAAAGGAATCGTTATCAATTTATGAAAATTTCGAAAAACGCCAGATGCTGTATTTTTACCCACCTAACTATGAACTATAAGATTTAAAGAATAGATTTCTGAAAATCTTTTCAAATTTAAGCTATACATTGCAATTATTACTGTAAGTATCCAATCGTTCAAAATTAAAAAAATTCAAGTGATATTTCCGTAATTCTCAAAGTGAATCACGAGGTTACGAATCAATACCGAAGACATCATTAAGAAAAACGAAGAGAATTCTTCGTTAATTGAGCCTTCCAATGGTGAAATTGCAGTATTGCGGTATCTAATCTGCGAGCCGTTACTTAGTCGAGAACATCAGTCCTGATGAACGCCAATTCAACCGCTTACATTTTCCAAGCAAGATATATCATAAAAACGCTGCAGGTCGGCATGACAGGTGGATAAATTGATCATGGTTACCAACTTTATTATCGTTCACGTTATCGCTAGGCATGTGACTCAGCCTTGGCGGTATCAGTCTGCCAACTGCATCACGCAAGGATATAAGATATCCTCACCAATATATTATCCTGTCCATCTAGGTACTATGTGGGGAAAAGACTCTTCGTTCAACCCCAGTCTTCATTATGCCATTGACACATGCGTTTGTCATGCCTTAGACCAGACGGCACGCAATGAGAGATTTTTGTAGATTTAATTTATATCGCAGGGGACCCTCTTTCGATAGTGCTAAGCCTAGACCGATTGCTGCGATGAACGGAACCCGGATTAGCAGTCGTGGAAGGGATGAGGTCGGCAAATGCATTTATTTCATTATACGAAAGAGTGCTGTCTGGGATCTGGTCGCTTGGCTCTCCAAATTAATTCAGGGACAACGCATTTGTTTTGACACTTGGAGACGTGAGGAAACGGCACCCTTTGGGATGTATTTCAATTTAGTCGAAGAGCGAGACGTGTCCTTTCGGATAGATTACCAAGCCTGAGCGAATTACCCTGCAGAAACTTGAGCATGTTTTAGACAGTGACCCAGAACTTATTTTTATTAATGACAACTCTAAAGAGTAGAATTTAGTATAATCTGAGATTGATGTTTGTTTTAGTCACATATAGTCTTGAAGGGATTTTGGGCAATCTAACTCCGAAATGAATGCATTGTTTTTAACGAGATTCGAAAGTGAATACTAGAAGAACGGAGTTAAGTACTGACTTTTTGTTACTATTCGAGAACTCTTACTAGTTGTTCAAAATGAGACGATCTATTGATGAATTATTCAAACGTGTGTGTGTGCTCATTCGAAATAGCACACCCTATATTTTGCTATTTTATTCAGTAGAAAAATTTTTCGGCGATTATAAAATTTACTACCTACTACTACCATCTCATGGAATAAAGTCATAACATTAAAAAAAATCATTTCCCTATTTGTCATCTACACCTTCTGAAGACTTAATGAAGCGAAAACATCTAAGAAAATCCAGTGAAGACGGAATATTTCAGGAAACCCCCTTTGAGTGAGAAAACTTTTTCGGATTTCAATTTCGTCAGATTCAATGCGATGCTTTCGTCGGCGATAAAATAAATAGAAAGATTTTTTTTTAATTCGAAAGCTTCCGTCCAATTAGTTGCGTATCTTTTGTATCGCTGTCAATTAGATTCGTTCCACGGGACGTTTTGTAAGTGTTGTGTTGTCACTTTCGATTCTTCTCCCTCCTTTGCTTTCATCGCAGGCCTGGATGACGTTCAAGTTATTGCTGCTCTGCGATCGGTTTGTAGCTTTATTGTGGGGAAGAAATTTGTCGGTTCGCCACGCTCGAGCGATGAATTGAAATTTTATTTAATCAGCTTTTTTTGGTAGAAAAAAACTTGATGAGTAACATCTACTGAACACAAACTGCACACAGAACTCTCGTCACTCAATTCCTCTTGAAAATAGTAAAGTTTAGAGTATGTATCCTCTCGTGATCTTCATTCATGAATGTTTTTGGTTCAACTTATCATTCAAACATTCTAAAATTGAACTCTGTCATTCGATTGATAGTTTTATAAATTATTCGATTATCTACCTGACCTTCGGCAAGCTCTATGATGATACCGTGTTCTAGCGGCATTTTTCGTATCTACCTGTCCAATATAATCCCCTCACGTAGCAGCAATTTGAACCGGAGCTGAAGCTTCTTGCACCTTTATCAATCAAATGGATCATGTACTGCAATTATCTTAAAATCAACAAGGAAATTTTAAATTACTGCTGCGATTCAGGTATAGAGTTTTATTGAAATTATAATATAATGTAAAATCACCATAATCTAGAGAACATGTGATCAGGGTAGTATCTGGCATGTGTAATTTTCCTTATTGAACCCACGTTTATGCGAAACTACACATCGACTGTTGCACGACTACATCAAAGGCAACAGAGAAAAGACTTCTTTAATAATTCTTAGATAAAATCGGGTGGATGTAATTCCACTATCACTAGAAGAAGATTTCCAGCTCTGAAGAAAAATAGATTCTGCAATTTCTAGATTTAGACCAACGCTTTCTTAAACGGTTCCCAAGCAAGCATTGCTCCTTACAGGTGTCCCATAAATCGAGTTACCGTTATTTCTTCCGGATGCATAGAACTCCATATCTGTAACGCAGAAATAACGTCTGATTACCGACTGTACTCGGGTATTATTCCTTTCAGTAATCTGCCAAGATTTTGCCGCGCTCAATTTGAGTCTGAAGCCAACTGATGATCATGTATTTTATGCAAATGGTTAGCACTTATTGTTATGTCGCTCTCGCTTGATTGTACCACAGATATTTTAGATGGCCTCAAATCTGAGCGGAATCTTGAAACTTCTTGGGAATTAATTAATAATTACCACTTGAGTTCCAGTCTTCATAATATTTGCTATTTGTTGGATTTATTTTGCCTGGCTTTCAATCCTCATCATCTCCTGGTTACATCCTAACCTCAGCTGAGTCGAATGGGGTTCCTTGCAATCTCTAAATTGGGAATTCTACCGCTGTTTTAAAAGTTCCCCAAAAATGCAGGAATAGCTGCGCTATGGTTGGTGTCCAAACCGCAACGTGATCCTCGCAAACGGACCTCATCTGCTCAACTTTGAACTGATTTATTTTTTCATTGCCGGGCTGGTTAAGGCCGGTATTGGGTTCAACAAATTACAGTGACCGTGATCGTCGTGCAACGGTCATTACTAATGTCGATATCTCACGAATTGCCCGGCTGGTCGATCGTGAGCGTTCGACATCGCGTCTGCGGGCATGACGTTTACCACCCACTCGAGATATATGCAATAAATCCATAATTCCGAAGATACGACGGCCGCAGATTTCGTCTTTCCCATCGCTGAACCCGCAGGCGCAACATTCGGCAACTCTTTTCAGGTTGCGTTCCTTGCTTTCGCCATGAAATAGTTCTGGTTTCTAATGAAGCATCATTTCCAGTAAGTGTTGAATACTATCTACCTCAAAAATTCTCCACAATATCCATATTATTAAGGGCTATCCATTCAGGGGTTTCCGAAAGTAAACGTGAATAAAACACACTTTCGTTTAGAATATCGATCAAATTTATATTTTAATAATATAATGCTTGGATATTTCCGTTATGTGTGGAATACAGCTTCATTCAAATGTCCTCCGCGTGATCTCTTACAGGACTCGATCCTTGTGAGTTTCTTTGTTCGGTGACTCACCAGCAACTTGACGAATATTGATTTTCACATCGTCACTAATCTGAGGATTACCGGCATGAACACGATCCTTCACATAACCCCCCATACAAAAAAATCCAAAAGCAATAAATCACAAGATCCTGGTGGCCAATTCTCATCTCCGAAACCACCAGACCAAATTGCACACCATACGATGATTTTTTTCGAGATTTTCAGAAAATGTAAGAACCTTCAAGCAGAAAAATGCATATAGGTATCTAAGTGCAAGTAGCAATTTTATATTACGTAATACTCGATTACTACATATATAAAGAACGGACATAAATGTGAATGAGTAAAGCATCAGTAAATATTTGTTCTTCACTCCTAGAACCCTTTAGATGTATCTCAAACATACCCAACATCGTAATTCATATCTGTTTTCTATTTTAAGTATCGTCTTGCCGTGGTAATCAGCTATTAATCTCCTGACTACAGTCTAGTCTGAAGGTTCCAGACTGTTTACATCCAAGGTTTTACAACTGGTCCCACTTGATTTAACGTTAAAAAGGTCCACTGGATCACAAATCCTCGAAACTCTGGGATATGTTCTTTGTTTATTTTTTACTTCCTTTTACGACTTCATCATATCAATGTCTGGCGTTGTATCAGAAGTGTAGACTAATTATTTTATTATTTGTTCTAGTGTTGGGAGAACTGTGAACTACTCCAGTCCAACTTCCAAGTGTGGGGCGCCATGTGTGAAGAAAAAGAGATATGTGTAAGTATTTTGTTACTAAGACTACTATGATATATCGCCTTTATATCACATTTAGTACACCCCAAAATAACAGGAAGTTGTGAGGAACTTTAATTACCCCAATTTATCTACAATAGGTGTTTTATTTTTCGGTAAATGGAAAGCTCTCTTTTTATTGTCACAGCAATTAGTGGGACGATTATTCGTTTTCAAGTTATTCGAATTTCTGGAGTCACGTGATATCGCTGGAGGGGTTTGAGTAATGAGAGTTCCGGTATTGTCTTAACGATGCCAGAAATATGTTTGGGATAATTTGGGGTATATGAACGTCCACATTTTCCAGATTGTACTAATGGAAAATGATTGTTAGTTTCATTATCTTGGTCATGTTTGAAATACATAATGAATTATTATCAATCATTCCTGCCGAATACATTAACGACATAATATGATAATGAGAAATGTTTGGGAGTTGATAATTGAATCATGTTTCAGTTAACATAATCGAAAAGTCCTTGAAACGTTTGACGATCAATTTAGTTATATTTTGGGAACAAAATTCTCAACACAATCTCAACTAGTTTTGTTATGTTGCCTCTGAAATATTGAGCTTTTTTACGAAACTCATAAACTCATTCAGTATTCCATCTGCAATCTGAACCTCTTTTTTTTGTAATTCTCGTTTACCATTGACCCCATGGGGTAATCACGTTATTTCGAGCCTCCCGGATCGTCAGGATATAGATAGTGCGGATTCATCACGATGACAATTCTTCGTACCGTTAGGATTCAAACGAAGTTGGTTTCCAATACAGCTACAGAACCGTTCAAGTCCACAATGCTCTCCATTATGTTCAGAAGGTAACGCACCAAAACCGAGATCCGAATCACAATGAGTTCAATTTATTTCTTCGTATTGGATAAGGGAATCGATTATCTCTAGCTGGTCGTTCGATCGATTGATTCAATATATTCTTTCTTTAACCATCATCATACACAATTATCTGATTATAGACACGCCCTTGTGGGTACTGAATTTAATCTTATTTTGTGCGAATGCTGACCTTATGAGTATTTTGCCCTTTTCAAAAGATATGAAATATTACAGAGAATTCTTAAATCGTTTAGAAATACACAGGGTGTACCAAAAGAGTGTAAATGACCTAAAATTTGCTTTTTCTAATGGAATACCCTGTATTTTATTGCATTTTCAGATTATATGGAATAAACGAAGACAAGTTTATTCGAAAATCTGAAAATTCAATAAAAAAAAGGTGTTTGATAAGAAGAAACGTATTTTTGGTCATTTACACTTTTTTTGGTACACCCTGTGTATTTCCCAAAAATTGGAGAATGTAGCTCTAATGGAGCCTAATAGGAACAAAATATTCAATAATTTCAGCTTCTCACCGTAATAGAGTCTATGATGGAGCACCCTGTATATACTTTCGTTCTAGTCGTTCTGGTAATTGATCAGAGTACCTTGCATGTAAAATCCTATTCCTTACGAAATCTCCGAGTGAATAATTTAAGCTGTTATATTATTTAACCTCGAAACTTCCAAAAACCCGGAATGTGCTTTGTCAATTAAATGTTGGGCGAGCATTAGTCAGGGCCAGTTATAAAGCTCGCTTTGGACGTTTGTGGAACACAACAATTTAGAAGTCCGCTACAGTTAACAAGACCAATTTCCCGAGGGGTTAAGAGAGGGATTCAGCACCATTTTCGCCTAGGTCTTTAATGAAAACAATAGTTACGAACTTAATTGACCACGAAGTTCAGGTGTGTTGTTGTATGCCTATTCTTTATCGAGCATTGTTCAACACATCTTATAACGATCCTAATAATTTTGGTTGCTGTATTTTGCTTTCAAGTCTAACGAAGGTAGTGTAATAAGCCTGAACATTCAAAATTCTTTTCCGATTTGAATAAAATTTAGTGGAGTTTTTCAGTTTGAACAGTTAATTTCCCATGAAACATACTTTAACTCATTTGGTTCACATTTTTTCGGATAGTGGAAATTATGGGTGAATGAATAATTTGATGAATCTTATTGAAATTTCAAGCAATTTTTGTTTTTTTCAGAAGTTCTTCAATCGTAAAGAATAATTCTCTTCAATGTAAATAGACCGTTCTTTGAAATATATTTATGTTTCTCAGAGAAGCGAACGGGAAAAAAGTTATTGGAATCCCCATCTCGGTTAGAGCCTCAAAATTAGAATCTATTTCCTCGGGGCGGAATCCAATATTCCAGAAAACTCCCATTTTTCCCGTTAGCTCCGTATCATGCAAGCAGACGCGCGTTTTCAATCTCACATCTCATATAGTTTCATGGTAGTTCGTATCAGTTTTCGCAAGACCCTTCACATAGCCTCATATACTCTCTCCACCCAGTCTTCTTTACTCCTCTCTTTCATTTAATAACTCCAGCTCTCGGCGCTTCAAATATTAAAACTGACGTTCTGCAAACCCATCGTGCTTTTATGGCGGGCTGCCCTATACCCGCGCGTCTAATTGAGTTCAGGTGTACCAACGTAATTATACCGGTTTAAGTTTCTGGAATTACTGAACATGGTTATTTTTGCGACGCTCCACTGCATGTAAATTACATGCTAAATAATAATTACCCCATTGTTGAATTACTATACTCGAAATTACCCCCATTATTTATTATCGTTTTAGGGATTACGCGCTGTTACTTCGAGGAAAGTTTTTTTCAATTAGTGCTACTGCTCTTCAATCCTGCATATCTTCACATACTATCTCTTTTTTAGCTGTTTGTTCTATATTCAGAAAATCTAAAAAAAAATTAAAAATCGCTCCTTTCCTCTCTTTCAATCCTTCTAGATTTTTTCAGTTTGGTTTCAAAATAATATTATATTCGATAAGGTTTTTCAACAAAAATCTTGTTTTGTAAATCAATATAAACCTATGAATTCGACTGATTAGGGTTATTTTATTGTAACCCTTCCAATCGATTCATCGTTAACCTCATTGTTTATTAAAATTTCAATTCGAAATTTGGAAAAAAACAGTAAAAATTATATCACTAGAAGAAATGTTATATTCCCTAAAATATTGGTCACAGCCTTATCAAATGAAAACGTTTTTTATAGATCGAACTTTGATCTGAATCATATTGAGGTTTCAAGTCCGTATGTTGTCTCAAGGAGAGTTGACAGCTTCGAGATAATGATCAAAATTTTCTAGAAAATTTCAGTTTACAGCTTTTAATTTCTGAAATAATGGACTAATCGCTCAAAAGCAAGCATTTTCGTAATCTACGTAATAAAGTTATTTTTGAAAAATCTTTTTATTGGATATGCTCCGTCTAACGTACTAAAAGATCGGCTTTTTAATTTTCAGTTCCCTGGTTGCCAAGAAGCATGTCGTTTCCACGCTGAAGCATCCCTACGAGTTCAGCAAACCCAGCCTGTAATCCACACCAAAGGCGAAGGTACCATCAAGGTTTCCGCTGCTCATGCCAGTTGGCCAAGACCGTCCTCAGTCGAACAAAAAACACCATTGGTATACGTTGTGATGCGGAAAACGCTTGCTGGTCCATGGAGGCAAATTATACAGACTCTAGATCTCACGACTCGCGTACCAGTTAACTCAGATCAAGGAGCCATGCTTAGAGTGCTTGTGGTCGATCCACAAGGTTTAGTCACCATCTACAGTCCAGACGAAACGAGCGTAAAAGAAAACAGGAAGAGAAAGAAGACTATCAATACTGAAATCAAAGCGACGACAAGCAAGAGTATCATGAATGACGTAGACATCCCATGGGTTCTTCGAGAAGTATCTTTGATTCACCAAAAGGTGTTGGTGATCGGAGAGATCGCTTGGGAGCCCAAAGCAGCTCGTGGTGTCTACTTGGTGACCTGGGAAGTCGATGGCGGTGGTCTTAAAGGCAACCTCTTCACCGATTCCACCTGCGTAACCCTCTCTCTTTGGCCTGACACGATCTACCACATCCAAGTCGAGCTGGTCTCGAGGATACCGGGTGTGGAAAACCTTAAATCTGAAATGATGGACCTGGATACCGGTCGAGCGCTCAAGGTTTCCACGGAAAGTCAAGAAGATCTCAGTGCTATGGCCGATGAAGTGTCCGCAGATGTCGAGTTCAACTCGCCCCTGTTGTCCGTTCTTGTGCGTGCGGCGAACGGAGATAACGACAGATTTAACAACGCTGAGTTAGTGTTGGGTAGCTGTGCGGCCATATTGTTGTTTTCTGTTGTGCTCTTCGCGTTGTTCTGGAGGTGTAGGAGGAGGTCTGGCAGGACCATCGAGAACATGATCACTGGATCTTCGACCGTGAGGAGCAAAAAATTGATAGATGATTACTCAGGCTACACAGGTTAGTAAATGAGATATATTTCTCTGAATTGATCTCACCAATTTCCCTTTATTAACTTCTAAAATCTGTCGGTATTTCCCGGAATCAACGTGTATAACAGAAAGCAAAGTAACTGAAAACGGCAACAGTTAAGTTCCCGAGGAATTAAGCTACAATTCGAAAAAGCAATTGCTAAAATAGACCGAAGTGTTCAAGAGAAAATAAACTAACGGGTGTTTTTTTCCGAGGTATATAACTTTAAGTTGGCATTACTGTTCAAGATGGCGACCGATTTAACATCTGTCAAGTGATTTATTCTCAGTTTGGTTTGGCAATTCATCATGAATAGACTCACGCCTGAACAACGCTTGCAAATAGTGCAATTTCATTTAGAAAATAATGGTTCTGTGCGGAATACGTATCGCGCACTACGTCCTATTTATTTTGTTTAGCGATGAAGCGCACTTCTGGTTGAATGGCTACGTCAACAAACAAAACTACCGCATTTGGAGTGAAGCTAATCCTCAAGTGTATGTCGAAACACCGTTACATCCAGAAAAAGTGACTGTTTGGTGCGTTTTATGGGCTGGTGGAATCATTGGTCTGTACTTCATCGAAAACGATGATGGCCAGAACGTTACAGTCAATGGTGATCGGTATAGAGCCATGATTACTAATTTTTTCATGAATTGAACAACCATGATGTCTAGGAGCTGTGGTTCCAACAAGACGGCGCAACATGTCACACAGCTCGTGCCACAATCGATTTATTGAAAGACACGTTTGGTGGCCGCCTAATTTCACGTTTTGGACCTGTGAATTAGCCTCCAAGATCTTGTGATTTAACACCGCTAGACTACTTTCTGTGGGGCTATGTAAAGTCATTGGTCTATGCGGATAAGCCACAAACCCTTGACCATTTGGAAGACAACATTCGCCGTGTTATTGCCGATATACGTCCACAAATGTTGGAAAAAGTCATCGAAAATTGGACGCCCAGATTGGACTACATCCGAGCCAACCGTGGCAGTCATATGCCAAAAATCATATTTAAAGTGTAATGCCACAAGATTATCTTGCGGATGAATAAAATTCATGTCAATCGAATAATCCATCGTTGTTTTAATGCAATTTAAAGTTCTATAGTTCTAAAAAAACACCCTTTACGAACTTTTACGAGATTTTGTCCTAAATTTGCCGGTGTGTATATTCTGATCGGAGTTTTCATTTAACTTCGAACATTTCATAATGAAACTAATAATGCTCAT
The DNA here is from genome assembly GCF_914767665.1 of Harmonia axyridis. NCBI lineage: Eukaryota > Metazoa > Arthropoda > Insecta > Coleoptera > Coccinellidae > Harmonia > Harmonia axyridis. Next base: position 136,098 of record NC_059507.1, read on the forward strand.
ATGGAACTTCCTCGTGGATTTAAGTGACCTTTGATCGATACGAATATTGCTCCGTTATTTGTAGAATGCAAACAACGACGTGAAACATCGCATGCTAATCGCGATTAAATAGTTGGCCCGATTTATAATAACGACAATATTTTATACTATTACAAAGCCATTAGTTTTCTGCAATACGGCATGCTATCGTTATGCAGCTTGATTTATGGTTCCCTTCTGATTCTTTGCCAGGGATACTGGAAATAACTCTCGTAATATCGGACGGAATTGCATGAAATATGTACGTATACAACGTACAGATTGCGATCGGCCTCTGTGTCAAAACTTCACACCGTATAATCCATGTCATTCGTAATGGTTTAAGGGTGGGCGGTGATAAAAAAAAATTACCAAAGTGTCAAGAATTTATTTACGGTTTCGAGAAATTTACCCCAATTATCAAAACGATTCGTGTCGAAACGCACTTTATAACGGTACAGATCCCAATCGTTGAAATGTCATCTGTTTAACTTCAGTTTTGAGCGCACGTTTCCTTAACAGATCGCTTGATTCGTCACGATATCTGTAATTTCAGAATTTGGAAGCGGAAATAGTCTCAATTTTCGAATAAATATTACACTTGCACGTGATTAGATTTGTTTGATTACTTTATTTATTATTGTGATGATTTTTTTCATCCTTTTTTTCTTAAAATTACTCAAAATTATCTCATTATCCTTTGTATTCAATTTTTCCGAGACAACAGATCTTATTATGTTTCATCATAAAAGATTCACCATGAATCATATCTGAAAAAATATGTTCAATAAAGTTCTGTGGTCTCCAGTATGCGCATGATTGAACAAGCGCTCACCCGGCACTTTTCTCGAGGTTTCATTCCGAGACGTTAACCTCTAATAACGACAGTTGGTCTCTTGCCTCGAATCTGTTTCAATCTTTTATTTCAGGGTATTAATCTTTGTTCGGCTTCGGTTAACGTGACGTTTTCGTGAAGTAAAGCTCAACACCATCGAAGGATTGATTTCCGAGGGCTTATTTCTTTCAATTTGTCACAAGACATAGACGGAATTGCCTAAAAAGCTTGACGTTGATTCCTTTAGATCTTCAATTTTATCGAGTCTTCGACAGCTAAAAGGTTTTTCAATAAGAGGATTCACTTTATTATTAAAAAAATGAGAATATTTTAATAGATATCTTGTTGACAATGAACATCATCCACTTCAGTATCTTTTAATTCCGCCCATAAAAAATCATTAATCCTATTTTTATCCTCAATATCGACGAGTGATCCAAAAGTACTTTAATTTTTCGAACTGTGACTGAAAAATGTTCAACATTTTTGTTGTGAATTTTAACAATTTCAATGCGTCGTTGAAGCGTGTAACGTTCCATTATTATCAATGGCGTAGTTTTTATTTGTCCAATATCAAAATATGACTGCTTCAAAAGTCAGCTGTCCAAATAGCGAGCTATTCAAAATGATACCTCTTATTGGAAAACTCTGTATACACAGGATGTCCCGTAAAGACCACGTCAAACCGAGGGAGAATGTAGATCAAAGGATAACCCACCTGCTATGACAAAATTCCCATTATAAAAATCTTACCGTTTTCGAGAATTTTTTTTTTTTGAAAATAATGAATTTTTGCCCCTTTCAATAGTTTTGCCCTTACGGTTGGTACAATTTTACATATTTCTGGTTAATTTTTTCAGTGAAATATTGCTGAAGAATGATTTCAACGTTTACATTCAAAACATCCTCCGAAAATTTTGAAGGGGGGCTATGAGAAATATTTTTGTTGTTATATTCGTAATTTTGGTAGTGGATTATTTTGTTCTTGAAGTTTAGCCCATCGTAGTGGAAAAAAAAATATACCGAGCTACTGCTGCACATTACACCAATGATTTGTCTATTTTATAGTGATTTCAAAGAGGTATCACACAAGTCATTTGTTACTCAAAGAAAAAAGATATGGCTGGCTTTATCCAAACGGGTACGTTTCTGACAAAATCAAGTTTGTCAATTCTGTAAAGGAATCTTCGATGTTGCATTACTTAGTGAACAATGGCAATTGTTTACGTGCGAAAATATTATCCGCATAATTATTCACCTCAACGAAATTCAATTGTACCAACCGTAAGGGCAAAACTATTGAAAGGGGCAAAAATTCATAATTTAAAAAAAAAAGTATCTCGAAAACGGTAAGACTCTAATAATGGGAATTTTGTCATAGCAGGTGGGTTATCCTTTGATCTACATTCTCCCTCGGTTTGACGTGGTCTTTACGGGACACCCTGTATATTCACGAAAAGTTAAACTTGAATTCAAAACAACTAGATATATTCGAAAATTACAGACATTTTGAAGCAATGATATGACGATTTGTTTGGGAAATAACCTTTCAAAAAACAAACAAAAAAAAACCTTTTTTGAAACAAATTCAATTTGTTACAGATTTTTATTCGGTGATGGTGGCACCCACCGACTTGCCTGAAGTGGAAAGAAGCGTCCATCCCAATGTGGCTTTTCAAGGATCGTACGCTTCCAGTTTTTTCAGCGAAGACGACAAAAGAAATGAAGTTCAAGTTTGACGTCACAGTTGCGACAGTATTGCAACATCACCGAAACAAATCGAGTAAGTTCCTAAGAGGCGGTATAAGTGACTGAAAAATGAGGTGATGTGATGAAGTTTCAGTTCGATGATACTGGATAAATGTAATAAGTGTATAAAAACTAGTCTAATAACTCCTTGGCATTCTACAAGCGATGTGAAGAACTGAAAAAATATTCAAAGCGAGAAACAACGAAGAAAAAGACAATTTTTGTGATTTGACTGATTGTAGATAGATAATACAAATCAACAAAATCAAATTTCGTAATGATAGTTAAATTTAAAAGCAAACACATTTTTTTCTCCGTTTTTTCCTCAACTAACACGTTTATATCGACTTGTTTGAAGTTCTTCCACAGAAAATTGATTATTATACGATTTTAATCGATAACTTTGAACGATTCAATTTTCTGCGGATAACACTTTCTTGACTGTGTTATTTCAAGTGAAACCTATTAATTTATTGTAGAAATAATTCTCAATCGAAAAAATTGTACATTTTATTACTATTGTAAATAATTTCGACCCTATATAGAACCTTCAAACCAAAAATAATGAGTATCAAATGTTTGTGTCGAAATCTCTCAAGGAATTTTAAAATATTCGTCATTATTTGGGCCATTAAAATATACATATATAAATATATATAGCAAAAAGTAGTTATTGTTAGCTAGCTTTCTATGAGAATGTGCTCATTTGTCGATATTGTCAGGAATCTTCGCTGTTGAATTTTATATTGTAACTCCAAATGATTTTCTACGATTTCTTCAAGAGATTGGACGAACTGACAGTTTTTATTGGCGGAGATTTCTTCTGCAAAATGTTTGTTTTATTGTTTTTTTGTACATACTTATCTGTATTATACTTATTATCTATTTTACATTATATAAGTTATTTTTCTATTACATAAATGGTCTGAGTCAATCAAATGACTGAATGTATATATCATGAAATATATGATCAGTGGATATCAGTTCTTGTGTGTTTTTTTCTCATTCACCCAATGACGAAGTTTTCCAAAAACATATATGTTGTTGCAACCAAAAACTGCGCAATTTGACATTTTCGCTATAAACCAAGGACGCTCAATCATAGTCTACTATCGAAACGTTTACAAAATCGCATAACGCTTAAAAAGTTGAAATTTTCCAGACTTACCGATTTTTTGGGGTGTAGAGTACGAATCCAAAGTCAACAAATTCTGATCGTCTCTATCACATTTTCTCCAAGGTCGCTTCCAAGTTCTTTCAGTATAATTGTGAAGAAATATCCATACTACTTCAATTTCTCGTGCTTTTTCAATAATAGACTTCCTCCTGTGATGAACAATGCCTTTTTAATATTTGAATGTTATCGGAGAGCGGAAGCACAACCAAATTGGTTCAATGTTCACAAAATCATCACGTAAGGCTTTGAACGAGATAAAATTCACTACTACTTCAATTTCTCGTGCTTTTTCAATAATAGACTTCCTCCTGTGATGAACAATGCCTTTTTAATATTTGAATGTTATCGGAGAGCGGAAGCACAACCAAATTGGTTCAATGTTCACAAAATCATCACGTAAGGCTTTGAACGAGATAAAATTCACTTACTTATGTTTCAAATATTTATTCAAATTTTATATCTTGACATGCAACAAACGATTCTTAATGAAAAAATAATAGGCTTAAATTGTATTGAACTATTTGAGTACTTTTTTTTAAATATCAACACCCTGTAGTCCAAAAATTGATAGGTTCAGGGCATAGGTTCATATAGAAATTTTTCCAAGAATACTCACTCTTAGGTAAGTATCATATCTTATTAAGAAATCGCATGTATAAACTTCGTTTAAGAAGAAAGATAATTCAAAACCAACTTGTTCAGTTATAGCAGATAGGAGTAGGATGTAAACAAAAATCCTGAAAATTCTGTCAAGTTCACATTTCTTGGCAATTCCGGATTTCATGCAAAAAAGGTAGAAAAAAATAGATCAAATAGTTAGATTTCCCTATTATTGAAATCATCAACGTTATAGTCAGAATTTGGAAGAAATTGCTTTCTTTGAATGGACTTATACTGCCTATAATAATTGTTCTGAGTACTCACCGATGAGTTTAACCCTTGATGTGTAAGAGATTTTCATCATTCTAAACTTCAATTCATTATTTTCCTGGAACTTCGTTGTCTTTGAATTTCATCATCACTGTTAACTGTTACTATTGACTGATGAAACTGCATGAATCTAAAACAAAGAACATATTTAGTATCATCAATACCATTTGATAAAATAAATGATAATATCAAACATAACTTGAATGAAAAATGTGCACATAAAATACCTATATGGTTAAAAATACATTGATTCACGTGAATATTTACGTATTCTTGCAAGTCAGTGTCATAGACTACTTAATAAATCATTCTGCCAATAATCATAGATTTGTGGGCGGGGTTTAGGCATTCCTTCAATCTATGATCAAGACTTAGTGTAACTAAAGAAGTTAAAATCCAAAACATTGGAGAAATACGAATCTGTGGTTGAAGTTCTCTGTTACGTCATCGAATGACATGATTATCAAATCGACACATGTTTTTAGTAACCGAATCGCTAGATCGCAATGGATTTGAATAAAATGTCTGGACTAGCTTATATCTCCAAGCCCTCTTGAAATAGAATAATTTAAGTGAGGAGGGCTTTTATTCAACTTGCTATGTTTGTATGTATGTTCCGGTCAAATCTTGCAACTGAATTTCGACCCATTTCTAGGGGTCTAATTGATCTGAAATTTGACAGGTGTATTTAACTTTGGTGGCAATGTATTATAAAATTTTAATTAGAGAAAAAAAACAAAATGGAGGCTCCAATATGGCCGACGAATTTTGTAATTATGATTCGATTCTATTGAAAATTGGTATTCTAGGGCTTTTTAGGATAGGAGTTTATGATTTTTTTGTCGATATTGAAAAATTCGAGAAGGCTGCACCTAAATGGCGGACGAGTTTTGCTATTATGATTCGATTTTATTCAAAATTGATATCTTGGAGTTTCCAGGGTCAAGATGGATTCATAGTACTCGCGAGTATAATTATTTCTCTAATTCTGTGGTTATTCCGTTCATTCTTCCACATCTTGTAGAACAAAATCGTGCGAGAATATATCAGAAACGCACAGTTTTCATGGTTATTTTTTATTATTCTATGTTGGTACTCCGAACTTTGCGCCACGGCTTTATCTGTCAATTCATCAATTTGCCTTAAAGAAATCAGTTCTGCCAACCAACATTTTTCAATGCAAAAATCACTAAAATATATTTATGGAAATATTTCATTAATTTCAATGAAAATGCAATGAATTAGAGAAAATAATGTATAATACTCGTACAGAAGGCTCATTCTACCACTCGTTCATTCCAAAACTCGCCACTTCGTGGCTCGTTTTTGAATTTTGAACTCGTGGAACAATACCAATGCCTTCTGCACTTGTATTATAAATAACTATTATAATACAAGTGCAGAAGGCACTGATATTCTTCCACGAGTTCAAAATTCAAAAACGAGCCACGAAGTGGCCAGTTTTTGAATGAACGAGTGGTAGAATGAGCCTTCTGTACGAGTATTATACATTATTTTCTCTAATTCATTGCATTTTCATTGAAATTAATGAAATATTTCCAATAATATCATTTAGTGATTTTTGCATTGAAAAAGGTTGGTTGGCAGAACTGATTTCTTTAAGGCAAATTGATGAATTGACAGATAAAGCCATGGCGGACAGTTCGGAGTACCAACATATAATAATAAAATATAAGCATGAAAACTGTGCGTTTCTGATATATTCTCGCACGATTTTGTTCTTCAAGATGTGGAAGAATGAACGGAATAACCACAGAATTAGAGAAAAATAATTATAATTCTCGCTCTAGGCAAAAAATACTTTGAAAATCTCGATATTCTCATAGCCGCCTAAAAAGGTATGCAGGTAGAACCTACAGACCTCGAAATCCCCAAATCTGGACGTCCACCCCGTTTCAAAATAGCGCTAGACGGGCGGAAATGGGACCGAAAAATGAGAGAGTGTTGTGTTTATATGCGTTGACAAGTTTAGCCGAATGGGCGTTACCATGAGGCAGGGAAGTTAATGAGTGCATCGGGGCTGGGGCGGCTGTGACAATAAACTAATTGCTTTCTGTCGCATCTCGAAATTTTCTGTTTCGAATTAAGGGATAGTGGTTTCCATCGGCACATTCGGTTTAGATTAAAATTACCATCGAGGTTTGAGTCATTTATAATCGAATAAAAACTTCAACACTTTAAATATCAGCATATCGTATTTAGAATTGCTCAACTCAAGAAAATTATTTTGGAACTAAATGACAGTTATTCAATTTTCACTTTTTAATTCTGTAAATAACATTTGTTTCACTACATATATGCTTTTTCAGGTTTTATATTTTGAATTTGAATAGGTTATTCAAAATGAAAAATCTGAAGAAGTTACCGTGAAAAATAATTTTATCATAATTTTTTGTGTTTTGATGAAATAAGTCTTTTTCGACCTACACTAAAGTAGGTGTTTTTTTTCGAGGTATATAACTTTAAGTTGGCATTACTATTCAAGATGGCGACCGATTTAACAGCTGTCAAGTGATTTATGCTCAGTTTGGTTTGGCAATTCACCATGAATAGACTCACGCCTGAACAACGCTTGCAAATAGTGCAAATTCATTTCGAAAATAACGGTTCTGTGCGGAATACGTATGGGGCACTACGTCCATTTTATTTTGTTTAGGGATGAAGCGCACTTCTGGTTGAATGGCTACGTCAACAAACGAAACTGCCGCATTTGGAGTGAAGCTAATCCTCAAGTGTATGTCGAAACACCGTTACATCCAGAAAAACTGACTGTTTGGTGCGCTTTATGGGCTGATGGAATCATTGGTCCGTACTTCATCAAAAACGATGATGGCCAGAACGTTACAGTCAATGGTGATCGGTATAGAGCCATGATTACTAACTTTTTCATTCCTGAATTGAACAACCATGATGTCCAGGAGCTGTGGTTCCAACAAGACGGCGCAACATGTCACACAGCTCGTGCCACAATCGATTTATTGAAAGACACGTTTGGTGACCGCCTAATTTCACGTTTTGGACCTGTGAAGTAGCCTCCAAGATCTTGTGATTTAATACCGCTAGACTACTTTCTGTGGGGCTATGTAAAGTCATTGGTCTATGCGGATAAGCCACAAACCCTTGACCATTTGGAAGACAACAAACACCCTTTACGTGTGGCATTTTCAGAGTTTTCGTTTGAAGAAATCCTGTTTCGAGTTACAGCCTACTTCCAAAAAAACTCTGAAGATGCATTATGCAGCAGTGGACGAAATATCAGAAAAATATGTGAAGACTAAGAAACTTTCATTTGAAAAATTTTTTTAATCCCGGCTCTTCCCAATGAGTCATTTCAGTGTATCTTTCGAAATAGATCACCCCGTATATATAAGAAATTGCCCATTCAATCTGACTTCAATAACATAAGCTTTGACATTAATTCTTACGATCTCTTAATCTCAGTCTCATTTGAAATTCAAATGAGCATTAGCGATACTTATCACACTGAGTGGGGTTTATACCAATCGAATTCTCGACATTTTTTTTCACATTTCCAGACGTCGACCGTTCAGAAAATTCGTTACATTAGAATTCACTTTAAATTCTAACTTAATCGCCTTTTAATTTGGTTCTTTGTCATCGCTCCGTACAGTCGAACAGATAAGCTTCCTGTTTTTGTCCCCGAGAAATCGATCAAAGTAGTTTGGTTCCACGGTTGCGTCCGTCCTCCCAAGGTTGCCGTTATTTTATTTTGTTGTTCGATTCCGAAAGTGTTTAATGAAACACACATTGGAGAATCGTGAGATTCTTGTCCGTTGACAATCTGGCCATCGTTTGAGCTGCCACTTTGATGCCTCTTTTATTGCCAATGAAGGCTGATTGAAGTTCTAGGAATCTCTTGTATTGAAACCTACGAAAATTGAGGATGAAGGAAATTTCAAATGGAAAATTTGGCATTACATGGCATTCTAAAACCATTAGGCGGTTATGCAAAGGGTTTGCGATTAAGAAGTTTTTATATAAAAAAACGATCAATGGATGATTATTTCATAGAAAACGATATCAGCAAAATGGCCGTCAAGGCTACGGTTTTTTTCATGAAATTTTTTATAACCAATTTGCACATTTTTGGAACGTTTTTAGGTGCTATGGAGAACTTTAGTTTAGACCCTTGTTGAGGAGGTATTTCTGGTCTTCACTGAGAGTCTTGCTCGACAAGTTGATCACCGTTTTTTGTATGCTCTATTGGTGTATATTTCTCGGAGTCTCTCATCAACTTTTCCATTTTTCTCCTTTGTGTCTCTATTTGTTGTTCGTTTGTTCTCTCATAACTCCTCTTAACCGCTTCCATGATTCTTTCATATAATCCTCTGCGCTTGTTCTGCCTTGTATGCTTGTCCTGATGCTCTCACAAGTTTGTATTTGGTTAGCCTTGTTGAACCGGTGATAGTTGAGCCTTTCTCTTATAAGTGCTTAGCTTGCTCTATACGCTCTATTAGTGATGACGTCACACACCGCCATTTTAGTTCTCCTGTCAGTGTTCGGAATCCAAACAAACAAATTGTCATTCAAATTAGTACGTTGTCGTTGAAGAAATTGGCTTATTTTGATAAATAAGATCATTTAAGGAACGATTTTACTATTAATTGATAGACATAAGGAACGAGATTAATGCCAGTAAGTTCGAACTTGAAGTTCAACTAATAAACACGGCTTTTTACAAAATCTGGGGAATGATACAGGATTCAAACTTACTGGTATTAACCTCGTTCCTTCTGTCTACCAATTAATACTGAAATCGTTCCTTAAATACTCTATTTTATGAAAATAAGCCAATTTCTTCAACGACAACGTACTAATTTGAATGACAATTTATTTGTTTGGATTCCGAACACTGACAGGAGAACCAAAAATGGCGGTGTGTGACGTCACACTAATAGACCGTATTGGAGATTCTTTCTGCTCATTTGCCTCTTATTGGAAGCTTTACTCTGAGACCCTTAGGAACAAGCTTGCGGTCTTGGGCAAGGTGTAGAAACGTAATTGAACTTGCCAAAGAAACTAACCAGGTAGTTAGTTTCTTTAAGTTTAATTGAGATTTTCTCATATTTCCTGACCTCTTGATATAATTCGGGCCCCTACCGAATTTCTAATTGTTGTCTTGATACCGAATACAGCTGTAATTCAGTTGTTCTTGAGTGACGCACATGGTTTCGATTCTTCACAACATTAACCGGTCCCAACAGCTCAAATTTTTCCACCTGTTTCACTTTTGCCTACCGAGAAGGTGCTTCACGATGATCCAAAAGTGCTTAAGTTTAGCGAACTGTGACTGCCAAATTTTTACCATTTTTGAGGCCAATTTGAAAAAATTCAATGGGGCGTGTATCGTTGCATTTTCAGTAATGGCGTAGTTTTTATTTGTCAAATCGAATGACGAAATGAACTTCGTAATACGGCAAATGAAGGATTGAAACACGTTGGAAAAAAAAATGAAAAATTGCCGTAACAGCTGGAACCGGCATTCGGCAACAATTTTAGCTAATCCGCTCATCCCGGCGTCGGATTCTGGAATGGACCGCTGAACTCATTCCGCAAATGTAAATAGTCTTTGACGAGAACTGGGTGTGGATTAAATCTACGTAGATGTAACGTTGATTAAGGATTACCTATTAACTGTTTGTTACATTCGATTACTTGCGGTTGTGCTGTAGCAACCGGACCGCATCTCTGTCTACGACTAATTAGTTTATTGTTTAGTCCACAACCTCTAATATCATGCAGTTTGAACAACATAGAGGCCGTCTTGGACAATACTGAACTTGATCATAATATGTTCTCAAATTTGCGAGTAGACTGTTTGAAAACATTTATATTGAAAAATATGGAAATATATTGGTGTTCACTTACACATACATACACTGCGCAAAAAAATTAACGCACATTCTGAAAATCTCAATTTTAATGAAAGTTAACTCTACATTGACTTTATAACTTATTTTTTATGTTCTCTCGGGAAGGTTTTGAACGAAACAGGACACATTTAATGGAAGAAAAATTCAGGATTTCACCGAATCTTATGTGAAAGAAGAGAAATAAACAATTTTCAAAATACTGGAATGCTGATAAGTGATTTAATATTTGGTATTTTCACCCCTTGCGTTAATTACAGCTCGGCAACGACGGTTCATACTCAAAATGGGTGATCTTAAAATGTTCTGATCTAATCCTTCCCAGATTTCTCTGAGTTGGATTCCTAAGTCATTAAGAGTAGCTGGATGATTATCTGAACTTCTCAGCCTTCTATTGAGGTTGTCCCAAACCTGTTCAATCGGATTGAGATCTGGACTTCTTGCTGGCCATTCCATTCGAGAGACTTCAACCTCTTCAAGGTACTCCTGAACGTTGCGCGCACGATGGGGTCTAGCATTATAGTCCATAAAAATGAAATTTTCACCAATGTATGGGGCAAATGGCACTACATGCTCTTCAAGAATGTTCCTTATATACCTATCAGCATTCATAGCTCCATTATCAACGACCACTATAGGTCTGTACGAGCATTCTCCACCCCATACCATAATCGATTCTCCCCCAAAACCAGTAGTATTCAGGAAATTGCACTGAGCATATCTTTCATGTGGACGTCTGTATACAAGGGAACGTCGATCACAATGGTAGAGGCAGAATCTAGACTCATCTGTGAAGAGAACTCTTTCCCATTCAGCCTCTTCCCAATGGATATACTCTCTCGTAAAATCCAAACGCGCCCTTCGATGGGCTGGGGTAAGAGCTGGGCCTCTTGCCGCGACACGAGGCCTTAAATCTAATTTCTGAGGCGATTGCTTATTGTCTGAGTGCTAATATGCACCCCATGAGTTTGCTCAAGCTGATTTTGAAGGAGGCGAGCGATTGCAAACCGTTGTCTCAACGAAGAAACTCTCAAGTAATGTTCTTGAATGGCAGTTACCAGTGGTCTACCCTGTCCTGGTCTTCGGACATTCATACCTGTCTCCCTGAATCGCTGCAACATTCTGGACACACTTGTATGGGAAACTCCAAACCTTTCTGCAATTCTTGTGTATGTCCACCCTTCTTTTCGCAAAACTACCGCTTGGGCGCATTCCTCTTGGGTCAAATTGCGTGTTTCGCGTTGCATAGCGATCGAGTGTAGAAAATCAAACGAAAGAAAAACTATTGATCACTAGAATTGATCGAGAACAACTGATTTCAGAATGGAGCCAATACATTCAAAATCTGATAATCTCATCTTTTTTTATTCCTGCTGGGAAAAAACATCTGTATTGAAGAAAAACGTTGAAAGTGGATAACATATGCATGCATGATTCTGATAAAAATAATTATCATTGAGAACACCTTCAGTTGTAGCATTAATTTGAGATTTCCATAATGTGCGTTAATTTTTTTGCGCAGTGTATATTAAACACAAAATTTTGATGAAAGTATCCTTTACTTATAGGATTTATTCGATCTTACAATCATACACATGGTGTTCCTGAATTAGAATGGAATATGCAATTTCATGAAAAGGAAATGGGGCTGCAATCGTATCCTTATCTGTGGCCATTTGACTGATATCATTACCGCATACCTTTCTCTCTACAATGATTTTTTTTAAGATATCAAAATAAAACCGACAATTGGAAAACCCTTTAAAACCAATTTTTAGCCGATTAATAAATATCTGTCGTTTCTGATTCGAAAAAATACTTCGATTTTCTCGTAATCGATCCATGCAACAAATAAACAAACACATTTATATGTGGGGTCACACAATTTCATCATTTCGAATATAAAAACACATCCCGTACGTAGACTTAATATATTCGTCAGAAAAAGCAAGCCATGGGGGCAGATAAGCAGTTGAGAAATGTCGAGGAACTTGTTTGCTTTCTTAATTGGTTCGTGTATTTACGACTTTGGCAGTTTTATATTTTCGTAGGTACACACACTCTTCACTATCCAAATAAGTTATTACTTATTCATTTTTAAAATTGATATTTCACGGCAGGTAAAATATAAGCGGCCATAAATGTCAGGCAATTAGTCAAAATGATATTAACTGCCGTTGGATGTCAGATCGTTAAGACTGATTTCCACTGTTGTTTGTTTCTCTCCGTTAATTCAAAGTGGGTTTTTGAAGTATTCGCGGGGATTATAAAAAAAGACAATGTGTTGGGAGATGCTCTGAGCGAACACCAGGGTATATTTATAGGGTTTTCCAAGCTCTTGAAGCTGTCATATTTCGACATTTGACAAGTAAAGACGTCCTACCTACAAGAAAATATATACTCGATTTTTTTTATCGAAGTGAAACCTTGTAACTTGAAAACCCTTTTAATCTGATAAATTTACCTATTTACATTTCTGAGGTCTCTAATGGTTACAGAGTACGCAAGAATAAACAAGCGCTCAAAAGATCCCGACTTTCCGCTTGATTTATATTTAAAATTAAAGTACAAAAAAAATTAGGCTAAATTACACTTACTTCGAACATATACCTCCATTGAAACTTGAAAGGAATGTTTCCGGTTCCTCGTCCCTAATTTGAGTAAATAAAATTGGTATTTCAAGCTACCTGCTTTCCTTTCCAAGAGCCAGATGTAAAATATGTCGTCTTCACTCTTCAGTATTCGCATAAACGCATGGTACACAAATGGGCAGGACGTTCCTGTCAAAACAGAGTGCCATATGAGAAAATAGGGTAAATTATTGGATCTGTGCTATATGTCGTCATTGATTCACTTTCCGAAAACAGGAAGTTACATGCGCGTCCTTATGCTTCGTTGGTCGGACATCTGCCAAACTTCCAGGATTTAACGAAAAGGTCCATTTGGGAAAAGATTAACTACGATAGGCAGGAAGTTGAAATGAAATTATTCTGTTGGGAGTGCCGTTCTTCCAATAGTTCAAAATTGAATGAACGAGTTTTGGAATGAGCCTTTTTCTGTACGAGTATTATATAATATTATGTCTAATTCACTGAATTTTTATTCAAGATTTAGTTTCATTTGTGATGGCGTTGTTCTAGCTTGTGAAATATCAAAAGATGACAGCTGCTCATATAGCAGGCTATTCAAAATGATACTTCTACTGGAAAACCCTGCAGATACATCATCAAGGGAATGGAAATTTTAATCGTTGCTTGAATTGAATTGAAAATGGATATCTGACGACTCTTTCAGTATACCACCTCCACGTTAAAACCCCTTCATATTTTTTCGTGTAATTCATTCCGAGAGAACAAAACGCTGAGGATGCTTCCAGTGCTCGGCACATCGGAATATGAGTCAACGACGAGAAGAAAAACGTCCCTAAGCCAGATTAGACTAGAGAGGATTTAATTACAAAGAATGGAGAACTAGGGCAAGAGTTCGAATTAACAGGGATATCACTCTTCCTTTTTTGTCCGAAATCTGAAACGTCTCCATCACCAATTTAGGATGCCACTACCTCGTTTAGCACCCTTTTTGATTCTGGCCATAAATTTGCCGGCGGGATGAGCAACCCAACGGGAACATCCATCATAGGGAGCAGCGGAAGGGGGCGACTTTACGAAATGACTCAAAAGAACTCGTAATTGTGTTGCCAGGGGCTCCAGAATCTCAATTAACTTGTATCTTTACTATATATTTCTCGCCCTGAGTGCCATTCACTCGACCCTTAGAACTTCTTCCTCTTTTGTCAACTTCATTACTTGCCCGCCTCACGAAATGATGCTACTTTGTATTTCCTCAATTTCGTTTTTCATTCTTGCATCTCTAATGTTATTAGTGAATTCATTTGGAATACGACTCGGTCGACTTTAAGACTCTACTCCGCAATATATTCTTAAGGTTGAAGGTACGAATGAAAGTAACAGAATTTCTCGGATCATTTAAAGAAAAAGAAGTCCTGCAAACATTGGCCCGCAAACGCTTCGTTTTCCAGATACAGGGTGTTGAAATTTGAAGTTTTTTTCGCATAGCGCTTTCCCCTCACAAGATATTCAACTTTAATTTGCCATGGATGTTCCAATTTAAAGTTTTCTTGATGTGATATGCTAATTTTGAATGCAGGGTAATATTTTTTCTAGAACAGTGCCCGCTTCTTTCCTCCAGAACTCATTTTTGGTGAACCACTGGTAATTTAGAAAGATGTAAAAAGAAACTTTGGTTCAGTACCTTTTTTGGGTTTTATGTAAAGGGTTTTTTTTAGAGCTATAGAACTTTAAATTGCAATAAAACAACGATGGATTATTCGATTGACATCAATTTTATTTATCCGCAAGATAATCTTGTGGCATTACATTTTAAATATGATTTCTGGCATATGACCGCCACGGCTGGCTCGGATGTAGTCCAATCTGGACGTCCAATTTTCGATGACTTTTTCCAACATTTGTGGCCGTATATCGGCAATAACACGGCGAATGTTGTCTTCCAAATGGTCAAGGGTTTGTGGCTTATCCGCATAGTCCAATGACTTTACATTGCCCCACAGAAAGTAGTCTAGCGGTGTTAAATCACAAGATCTTGGAGGCCAATTCACACGTCAAAACGTGAAATTAGGCGGTCACCAAACGTGTCTTTCAATAAATCGATTGTGGCACGAGCTGTGTGACATGTTGCGCCGTCTTGTTGGAACCACAGCTCCTGGACATAATGGTTGTTCAATTCAGGAATGAAAAAGTTAGCAATCATGGCTCTATACCGATCACCATTAACTGTAACGTTCTGGCCATCATCGTTTTTGAAGAAGTACCAGCCCATAAAGCGCACCAAACAGTCAGTTTTTCTGGATGTAACGGTGTTTCGACATACACTTGAGGATTAGCTTCACTCCATATGCGGCAGTTTTGTTTGTTGACGTAGCTATTCAACCAGAAGTGCGCTTCATCGGTAAACAAAATAAAATGGACGTAGTGCGCGATACGTATCCCGCACAGAACCATTATTTTAGAAATAAAATTGCACTATTTGCAAGCGTTGTTCAGGCGTGAGTCTATTCATGATGAATTGCCAAATCAAACTGAGCATAAATTATAAGTTTTGGTATTTATTTACCCAATCCGTAGCGAAGATTAATAAAGATTCGATACTTTGGTATAATCATCACAAAAAAGTAGTAGTACAAGTAATGTCTTAAAATGATCAAGGACTCTCTCATTTTCCTTTTTACCTCAAATTTAGGAGCATCCTGTATTTTAATGCTCAATCACGAATTCAGTGTGCTCGAATGAATTCATAGAAGTTTCCTAGCAGAAGGCATCCAACATTTCTCTCGTAATTCTGTGAGAAGGAAATGCAATTTTAATATTCCAGAAGCATTCAATCTGCTCTACCCAATGCCACTTGGTAGAAAGATGAAGCATCAGATAGTCCGAAATAGAGCTTTGTGATGTCCCACATTCTTTCTCCGTGCCTCATTTTATCACTTTGTCGAAAGCACGCACCGAAATTTGTAATTCAGCGTTGGTAGCAAAGAACCGAATTTGAGGAAGGTGAAGGATGACGTGAAGGAATTGGAGGAGGGAGAGGGTTTCTAGGTAGCGGAAATAACGTACGTGAATTTAAAATTTATATGTTTCCCTCCCGTAGAAGGCAAGAATGAATTTTATTCCCGTTGTGCCAATATTTACATTTTATACAAAGAGCGGATTCACACGTGAATCAGATAAACGCTTTTACTTTATGTTTTCGAGCCGGGAATTATGTAAGTAATCGGCTTTATATTCTGCTACCCTCGAAATGATCATTCGGCTTGCTTTCGTTGGCTTAGATCCAGTTACTTTCTGATTTAAATTCTAGATCATGAATGCGACGAGGCTTTTGTAGGATGAATTTCAAATTGTGTATCAAGTGAAAGGTTTTCCAATGAGAGGTTTTATTTTAATACAAAATAAAACGACTAAGTAAGTATACAGAGTGTTTTCTAATTAATCTAATTATGGGGCAAAAATTGAGGAGGTGATAGTACTCATCAAATAAAAAAAAAAATTCCCTAAATGAAAATGCTTTCTCTTCGAATTACAGCTATCCGAAGATTTTGCTTCGATTGATTCTAATGAAAATTTGGTCATTGGCACAACTTTTCACGGCAAATCATTTGCTGATAATATTTTCTTCACAAAAAAGTTTCAGGGGTAGTGTTCTCGAAAAAATTAATCGTTTACTATTTTTTCAGTCACCCAAGAAATATTTCGGCAACTTTTACATTTTTTACGTAAAATTTATCGGATTTCAAGAAAGAACAGTCGACATTTTTCTCAGATGTCAGAAAATGTAGTTAACAAGAGATTTACGCAGAAAACTACTCATTAAACGTTTACTGTTGCGCCTATGACCAAATTTTCATTAAAATCAATAGAAGCGTTCAAACATTATCGCTGAAAAAGTTTTCGGGTGGATTTATTCCGAAGAGGAAGTATTTTCGTACAAATGTCTATGGAAACTTTGTTTTTCTTATTTTGGTGAATTCTTCACCTTCTGAAGTTTCGACCCAAAAATTAGCAAACATCTCGTGAATTGAAATAAATCAGTGGATGGATTATTTTTGTAGTGAATTTCAACAATTTCAGTGCGTTGTTGGAGTGTATACCTTTCAATTTTGGGCGATGCCGTGGTTTTTACTCAAATCTCAATAGATGACAGGATCGAAAGTGACAGTTTCCCAGATAACAGGCTATTCGAAATGAAATCTCTTGTTGGAAAAGCCCGGACAATAAAAACAATAAACCGTCCTGATTATACTTTCAAAAGCGTAATCTGTAAAATTTGGACGTTCGCAGTGCTAGAATCCATACAGATTGAAAGGGGGGACGGTCGATTCGAAATGGAAATTCCTCCGCCTCATGCAAGGCTCGCCAAAAGTGGAATAATGATTGATTTGTTCTTCCGACCGGCGGCTTGTGAAGGTAGAGATCGGCCGTCTCTTATTTCCCAGAGGGTCTCGTGCCAGAGCAGTTCTCTCAATATTTAAATACGCGCCGAGAGAAGGCAGGGAGAGAAAAAAAGATTCAAAGTTCGACTCATGCATCTGGTCGGGAATGAGACCATTCTTATGCAAAGACAGGGAGGAAAGGCTGTCGTGGAGTCTTAAGGACGTTGTTCGAATACAACTTTTGTTTCCTTTGATTCCCTGGCGCGTTGCTCTCTCGTCAACTCTTAGGACAATAATGGATTTTGGGAGTTTAATCTTTGGACGACGTAATGAAGGCGCTTGATGGAATTAGGCGGGATGAAGAATTTGGATATGCCTAGACTGATATCCGGCGTTGAGTTATTAGATTCTTGAGGAGGATCCGTCTGGATGACATGATGGAGCATGAACGAGTAATACACATAGATAGAGGGAGCATATGTCATTTTCAGTAAGCAAATTTTGTCCTATACAAGAACTATCAAATTTGACATGAAGCGCGCGGAAATGAAAACATATCAGTGATACGATATTTCACTCATGTCGCGAGTTTCTCCACAAAGAACGCACTTCTTATGTCCAATAGTGAATCAACGTTTCATATTAACTCGAAATATATTGAAATAAATACCTAAATATATCAGAAATTCAGAAAACAAGTGCGCCAAACGACGTGAAACAACCGATGACACTAGGAGAGCAAAAGTTGCCAAACCTTGGATTTCAGCTGGTAGATACAGAAAATAATAAATATTCTGCTTATTATAAATTCGATAATTTAAAAGAATATCGAATTCCAAATATTAACATTTGCATATTCAATCGGAATTACTCAAATAAATATATTTCATTCAATATAATATACATTCATAATGATATAGTAAAATTGTGGATTTGAAAATATATTACAATCCGACAACGTAATCTAACCATGTTGGGGACATCTAAAAATTGCGTATACTCCCACCCTCTATGTTTATTAATTACTCTAAGAATCCGACCAATAACAGATGTTGTAAGAAACCATGAAAAATCATGAAGCTTAAAATCTAAAAAAGACAATTGCACAGGGTGGGGATTTGCTATGTTTTCGACTATAAAACTCTGAGGACATAAAGATTCTGTGGGAGGAATTTTCCAAAACGATTCAGCCTCTTATTTAACACCGTCCCGTTAAGATTAATCATGTCCATGACCGGTAGATATAAAAGTCAAGTAGCCTCAAGAAGTATGATTAATTCCACCTCTACAGTGAGTAATTAATAAACCTCCACCACGTTACGTTAAATATTAAGTCGAGAAGATACTTGCATGCCCAGACATAATATGTCCCGAACTTGAGGATCGTTCATCCTCCTCGAAGAATATAAGAAGTACCGCTCCCATTCTCTCCTCTACCGCATAAATTATTCAGTATCCCATTTGGGTGAAAACAAAGAACAAAGTTTATTAGATTACCTGTACTTCCCCGGAGTTCGTTTAATAGCCTCTACGTCGTAAAAATCACGAAATTATTACGGATTTATGAATTTACTTAGGAGTTTTATAATAGAAAATGCAGATAGCGGAGGGAGATGGGTTTGCATACGGAATGAAATTAAATTAAAAAATATTTACGGATGGTAATGGCTTTGGAACATCGCAGAACTATGTTTTTATATTCAACCAAGAAGTAATTCGTTCTACCATTCATTCGCCAGAACGATATCGCTAGAATCAAGATATAGGGTGTTTTTCGAGGTAAATAACTTTAAGTTGGCATTAGTGTTCAAGATGTCGACCGATTCAACAGCTGTCAAGTGATTTAATCTCAGTTTGGTTTGGCAATTCATCATGAATAGACTCACGCCTGAACAACGCTTGCAAATAGTGCAATTTTATTTCGAAAATAATGGTTCTGTGCGGAATACGTATCGCGCACTACGTCCATTTTATTTTGTTTAGCGATGAAGCGCACTTCTGGTTGAATGGCTAACAGTCAATGGTGATCTGTATAGAGCCATGATTAGTAACTTTTTCATTCCTGAATTGAACAACCATGATGTCCAGGAGCTGTGGTTCCAACAAGACGGCGCAAAATGTCACACAGCTCGTGCCCCAATCAATTAATTGAAAGACACATTTGGTGACCGCATAATTTCACGTTTTGGACCTGCGAATTGGCCTCCATGATCTTGTGATTTAACACCGCTAGACTACTTTCTGTGGGGCTATGTAAAGTCATTGGTCTATGCGGATAAGCCACAAACCCTTGACCATTTGGAAGACAACATTCTCCGTGTTATTGCCGATATACGGCCACAAATGTTGGAAAAAGTAATCGAAAATTGGACATTCAGATTGGACTACATCCGAGCCAGCCGTGGCGGTCATATACCAGAAATCATATTCAAAATGTAATGCCACAAGATTATCTTGCGGATAAATAAAATTCATGTCAATCGAATAATCCATCGTTGTTTTATTGCAATTTTAAGTTCTATAGCTGTAAAAAAACACCCTTTATATTATCGTATCAGAAACAATTGAATTAAATTCAAAACAGAAGAGGTTACAATAGCAATATTTATCGATCCCGAAAGATATAGAGGACATGTCAAAACAAATCATATTGAATAAACAAATCAACTAAAATCAACAGTGAGATTCATTCTCCAGCAAGTCTTTTACAGAATAATATGCTTTCTTTGAAAGAAAGGATTTGATTATTGACTTGAAGATTTTTGAAGCCTCTGATAAAAATTAATTGGGCCATTAAATAAAGAAGATAAAAAACACAATGTCTGTTCTGTTATGATAAATCGGATATAAATCATAAACCTTTTAATTCCCAGGGCAAAAGGAACCGTAATTCACAGATATCGGACATTCATAAACAACACAAAATTAGACTCGAAACTCTAAATGATTATTTTCTATAAACAATCAAACTGCCAAGCCGACCGTCTTTGTAATCACTTACTCCTTACAAACTTGACATCCCTGATTTCCTCATTTTATCTTATATCCCGCATATCTTTCGGATTCATCCTGTTCTTTGCATTAGTTACCTCGACCCCTGCTGCTTAGAAAATTACCATTTTGGACTGTTATTAATATTTTTTCATTCGTTTCTGCCTCTCCACCTTCACTAATGAGATTATTTCGATTCAGACATCCAAAACCCATCTCCCGTTTTCGATTAATTCTGATATATCGACGCTATAAACGTTACCTCATTCCATAAATTTCTGTTTAAATTGTTCCCATTTGAATAAAAACAATTCCCCTGTGTGTAGCAGAACAAAAACAAATTATATATTAAATCTCGATAAATTATCGGCTATCGAACAATTTACATGCATAATCAAACATAATATACCTTCCTGTCTTTCAGATTGTAGATGATGTATAGTTGAGATGAAGGGTTTTCAAATAAGAGGTTTCATCATAAGAGCCCGCTATCTGGGCAGCTGTTTCTTTTAAGCTGTCATCTTTCAACACTAAAAACTGTAAAAACTACGCTTATACCAAAACGGAACGATATTTAGTTCAACAACGCATTGAAATTGTTTAAATTCTCTACAATAATGGTGAAAATTTTGCAATCACGCCTATTGGGACAACTTACTGATGTGAAAATCGAAACCGTGTGCGTCGCTCAAGAACAACTAAGAATATTACTTGTTCTTCGACAACGCATAATATTACTACAACAATATTGCTGCTATAGCAATAGTGTTGAAGTGAGGTGAGGCTAGTGCAGTTTTTACGTTGAATGGATTGCACTGTTGAGCTTTGAATACTATAATTTTTTTATTACCGGAATTGGAAGATATTGATGTGGATGACGTTGTCGACTTTTATTTCAAACAAGACGGCGCTACGTGCCATACAAGCAACAAAACAACCGCAATTTTGCAAGAAAATATTCCTGGTCGAGTTATTTTTTGTTGAAGTTAACACAATTGACCACCCAAATCTTGATATTTAACACCTTAATTGGCCTTTTTTTGAGGCCACGTGAAATATGAGATTTAGGACAATGCTGCACAATCGATTCGTGAAGTTAGCAAGGATATACAGCAAATATGTGAATTTATAATGAAAAATTTCATGAAAAGAATATGATGCTGCAACCGTAGCCAAGGCTGTGGCCATCTGGCTGATATCGTTTTCCATCTTTGATATACTTTCCACTATACAAAGAAATAAACATCCATTGGTTCCTCTCTTTTTTTAATACCAAAAGGAAACATCTTATTGAATACCCTGTACTACTATGAGTTTCTTGACCAGGCTATTTACATTTTCTGAATGGGTGGGTCCCAGTTTGAAAATGTAGCAAGCTCAAAACTCGTTAAGCTGTTGTATTCAACCAAGTTACTGTTATTACTCCCATTTTGTAATGAACTATCAAGCAGTAAAGGACTACTCTTTCCTCTATTTAAAGTTGTCCATTCCAGTCTGTCGCGTTCAGCACAGTGAGCATGTTGGTTTTAGAATTCATTTATTTACCTCGTCTTCGATAAAAAAACCATTCGAGATAGCGATGCTCTTTCCTTATTATGCAGGTTGGGTAATCTTCTTCGAGCATTCGCAAGAAAACTGTGTTTATCGATAAGGTTGACGCACCCCGACAAGAAGCTTTTCTTTGTACGTTCCTATCGGACTGATATCAAATTACCAATATTTGATTACCATGCGACAAGGTTTATTTATAACCGAGTTATTTATTGGTATTTGTCGATATATTCGCGGCAGTTTTTTAGGCATTCAATCAACTCTCGTGTACACTATGAAAGTGAATAGTCAACAATAAAAATTTACCACAATTCAATGGTGTCATTAAGACTAGTATGTGTCAGGTGTCTTGTCCCTTTTCGTAGGTGCTATTGTTCCTACATTCTATTGTTTAAATTACTCGACAACACCCACGATTTTTCAACTTCGACTATGTGTGTATAATGATTATTTAAAACAGACCAAATGTTTTATTCAAGAATTATCCTCACAAACATCTGCATACTAACAAAAGAGCGTACTTTGTATGACATCTATATTCCACCTATCCGTTGTTGCTATGATCAATAGAATACATCGAACAAATTTGATATCAATAATACCTACATGTCAGCGGAACTTTCGTTGCGAGAATGCTATTTCAGGCATTTTTATTAGATCCTACAGCGGAATTGGATGTTGCCATATCACGAAATATATTTGATAGAGGATAATGGTGCAATTTGCGATATATTATTTTATGATGCGGTAAATAGCTTTGGTTAGATTTTCTCCAAATTCAGCACAATCCGACCAGCAGGTGCTTCTATGTTACTGTGAATTAGAATGATTTATTTTCTGTTCTCACATGATAAAATATATCAACTCGAATTTGTAACTATTATAATAAATATCATGAAAAGGCATTTGAATAATAATAACTGAAAATATTGCTGATGATCTGGTTGATCATGGGTAATAGGCATTCCACAAACGACATTACAATGTATTTTGCACAAATATTTAGGTCTTAAAGCTTTTAAAGTTAAAACAAAAACTCAAACTGGTCGACCACCAGCCAAGTTGTATCTTTGCTGATTGGGTCCTTGAAATGCATCAAAACGATCAGAATTTTCATCGGAAAATCATCTTCAGTGAGGAGGCCCATTTTGACCTCGGAGTCTACGTTAATGAGCAGAATTGTTGTGTATCCGGGAATCGGAAAATTCAAGATTGGTTATTGAAAAGCCTCTACAATCAAAAATCTCAACAGGTCTCTGATTGGTACGATTTTTGAACTGGTGGTGTAATTGGACCTTATTTATTCGAAAATGAATCTGGAGCAATTGTTATGGTGAATGGATTGTGTTACGAGCCATATGATTTATGATTTTTCATGGCTGGAATTGTGAGATATTGAACTGAACGATGTTTGTTTTCAACAAGATGGGCATACGTGTCATACAAACAATGAAACAATTTTGCTAAAATTCGATGAAAGGTAGAACAGAAAACAGAATCACAGTTAGGCTGAAAAAAGTTATCCTAATGATTGTTAATTTATTAATTTTTTTTTATCTTTCGTTCACGCAATTCACACAAGAACTTTAATCAAAGTTGTTTAGGTTCAAAAAAACGTGATTGCTCAGAATTCTCTGCCCATCAATCACAAGTTTCTGCGGGACGCATTGCATGTTCTAATCCGTAAATATTCTCCATGAAATCCAATTTTCCGAAGCTGGCGCAATGAAAATAGTTCCACTTCTAGTCATATTCAGGTATAAAAACTTAATTCAGAATATGATTAATTTCCTACCGCCTCCTCTTTTCCAGTTGGACTATTCACGATATCATAATTATATTCGAGTTAACGAACTCTATAAAACTGAACGGATATATAAATATTGGGGAGAGGTATAAAATACCTCTTCCTTCACACGTATATGCCTGGCATTAGTCACATGGCGTGATAGCGGGAATATTAGATATTTTAGGCAAGAAAACAATTTGTCAAAGCGATTAAAACTTGGGAGAATGGAGGCAATTCATAAAAATTATCGAGAGGAATAACTTTTAATGAATTCACTTCACGTATATACAATTTTAATAACGACACGACGAATGATCATAGAAAGCTGAGAATTAACTTGACAGTCTCTTCAATACGATTCGACGACAACATTTTTTTTTTTCTAGAATATGTACCTGGTTTTTCACCATAATTTAACTCCTCATTTAACTTTGTTACTAAAAGAGGTACAAACAAATGTTTTTTACAAAAGTTTCACGAACTGGACTAGTGCTTTTTAAAATGATTTTTCAAAACGAAAAATATACAGAGTGGGCAACATATTGATTGCAACTTCATTTTTTCAAATGGAACATCCTGTATGTTTTTCTATATTTGACTAGCTCTTTTTTCCCTGATTTCGAATATATAACATTTCTTTGATCTATCTCTCTTATTCTGAGTACCACAGAGTTTCAAATTTTAAAAACCACCTGGCATGCTCAGTAATCAGTTTTCATGTGGAAGGCTGCGATAATTCAAAATGCCCTTTTTTGAGTTTTCTCATTGGCAACGATATACGTGACATACACAGAAAGAGGAAAAATTTGAAATATTTTCACTTTATGTGAAGAACAATAAAAATAAGAAAGCTACAAGGAGAGAATATATGGAGTTGCATCCGAATCATCGAATTCCAATTTATAGTGAAAAACGTATGTCATATCGTAGCCAACGAGAGACAAGAAAAAAGGGCATTTTGAGTTATCGCAGCCTTCCACTTGAAAACTGATTACTGAGCATGCCAGGTGGTTTCTAAAATTTGAAACTCTGTGGTACTCAGAATAAGAGAGATAGACCAAACATATGTTATATATTCGAAATCAGGGGAAAAAAAGCTAGTCAAATATAGAAAAATATACAGGGTGTTTCATTTGAAAAAATGAAGTTGCAATCAATATGTTGCCCACTCTGTATATTTTTCGTTTTGTGAAATCATTTTAAAAAACATTAGTCGATTTCGTGAAACTTTTGTAGAAAACATTTTTTTGTACCTATTTTATTAACAAAGTTAAAGGGGGTCAAATTATAGTGAAAAACCCGGTATATTCCAATTTAAAAATTTCATCATTAGATATTTCACTTTCGAATGGAAATCTACGGGGTGATATTTTTCTGGAACACTTCTATCCTCCAGAATTTTTTTTGGTGGACCACACTGGTAATTTAGAAGAATGTAGAAGTAACTTTGATGTAGTAGTACACTTTTTGGTTTCTTGGAGCTTTGTTGTATCTGCTACCAATTTTGATAAAATATTTCAAACAATTCTCTAGTAATACTCAGGAAAATCCAAGTCATTATAAACAGTTAGTAAGCTGTGATGAATGAATTAATTATAAGTTCCGGTACTTATTCACCGAATATGTAGCGAAGATCGATAAAGATACGATAAACTGGTATAATCATCACAAAAAAATAGTAGTGCAAGAAACACCCAGTACACCATGTTTATAGGACTTTTTTTCTTAAAATATTCCAAGAAATCTTTCATTTTCCTCTGTACCACCAATTTAGGAACTGCCTGTATTCACCAGCAGATTTCTCATATTGAAAAATGAGAGAGCCTGACAATATTTTCATTCCGAATGAATATCTTATTGATCCATTAGGTACGATGGTAATCATCGAGAGAAAAATTTATAGCGATTTCAGCTGAAGAATGCAGACAGTATTAAGTCGTAAGTCTCTTTCGAGCGAACCAATATCAATAAAAATTCTTATCGGACTTGTATATAATAGATGACCAGAGAGAACACCAGAGTTGATTTTTTTATAAGCAATCAAGCTAAAAGAACGCCGCAGAAGAGCCGAGCAGGCTTCTGGCTATGCCAGAAAGGCCGTCGTCGAATTTGAATAATATTAAAACCATAAAATCGACTAATTAGTAGCGGAATGATCCAGGCGCATAAATTCTTGATTGCTGATTGGTTTTCAAATTGAAAAATAGCTTATGGTTATTCATGAGCTGAATAATCTCACGTTCCTACGCTTGTTCAAACAGAATACGAATATATGCGTCATTTCTCTCTTCGGCTGCCCAACAGAATTATTTTGCGCCTTGGGATACGTTGTTGCTACAACATAATATCAATGAAATGCAATTAACTCAAAATCAGCGATACGTTCAAATTAATTTTTGCGAAAAGAATCATGACTAAAATATTTTTCATTTCGAATAGTCCGCTATCAGAGTAGCTGTTACTTTTGAATCTGTCATCTTTTGACGTTTGACGAGTAAAACTACGCCATTACTAAAAAGGGAACGATACATATTTCAACCATGCAGTGAAGTCTGTAAAATTTACTACAGAAACGTTGATAATTTTACAGTTACATCTCGCAAAACTAAAGCACTTTTGGGTCGTCGTGAAACACCTCTCGGACGGTAATAGTGAAACTGGTGAAAAATTTGAGATGTTGCGACAAGTAAGTGATGTGAAGAATCGAAACCTTGTGCGTCGCTCAAGATCAAATGAAAATATTGCTGCTGAAGACTTAGTATTGACCAAAACCCAGGTTTGTCGATTCCTTGTCGATCTTGGGAATCAAGTTTTCATAAACGACTTAGTGGCTTTCAGAGTTGAGTTGTACTCAAGTTGATCGATCCCCAGCAACGTTGTATCTTCGGTGATTGGGTCCTTGAAATGATCAAAATTATTTTCTCGACTCGAAAAATCCCAGAATGATTATTGAAAAGACTATCATTCCTCAGCGTATCACTGTTTGGTGCGTTTTTTGGGCTGGTGGTGTGATTGGATCTTTTTTATTAAAAAATGAGGCTAGTGAAACTGTAACGGTGAATGGATTGCGCTACCGAGCTATGATTGAAGATTTTTTATGGACAGAATTGAAAGACAATGTTAATTTTCAAGAGGACATCGCTACGGGCCATACAAGTAACGAAAATCTTTTTCTCTAATTCTGTGGTTATTTCGTTCATTCTTCCACATCTTGTAGAACAAAATCGTGCGAGAATATATCAGAAACGCAAAGTTTTCATGGTTATATTTTATTATTATATGTTGGTACTCCGAACTTTCCGCCACGGCTTTATCTGTCAATTCATCGTCAATTTGTCTTAAAGAAATCAGTTCTGCCAACCAACATTTTTCAATGCCAAAATCACTAAATGATATTTATGGGAATATTTCATTAATTTCAACGAAAATGCAATGAATTAGAGAAAATAATGTATAATACTCGTACAGAAGGCTCATTCTACCACTCGTTCATTCCAAAACTCGCCACTTCGTGGCTCGTTTTTGAATTTTGAACTCGTGGAAGAATATCAATGCCTTCTGCACTTGTATTATAAATAACTATTCCATCGTTGATAGAACAATGAAATAAACATCCATTGATTTATCTTATTTTATATCAAAATGAAAACCCGTATTCGAAAACACTCCACATATAATTTTAGAGCAGAGGAACCTTTGCATCTGTGCATTTAATAAATCAAACAAAAAATGAAAATGAGCGATAAAAGAAGAGTAACAAGACAAAATGTACTCTTAATTTTTTAATTTCTTCCACTCAAACATGCTCCTTTACGTGGACATATCAAAAGCGTCTTGAGGAAAATTACTATCCGAAGCAGACTACCCAAGATTGACTTTCCGAGAACTTTGAAAGCAGAGCGCCATACTAAAAATGCAGCCCGCACTTCATAGCCTAAAACACTCTTTCCCGATTCCGATAATTATACACGTTGAAAGAGAAAATCTGAAAGCATGAATAGAAAAATTATTCATGACCCCCCCGACAAGAAATGAAAATGCTCGGCTCTCTTTTATTTTTCTCTCATTTACATCGCCTTCAAATGCAAAGTCAATGAAACGGCTGTGCTGCCTTCGGGGGAAGGAACACTCCAAAATCCATTTGGTTTCAAGTGAGAGAAAAGAACTTCAACGAAATTGAACGGAGAAATCGAACTCCGCCGTATTATTTATCAACATTTTTTTCTGATTTGCTAGAGTTTTTCTGATGATGAACAGGAAACATGTTTCATTAGGATTCAAAATTAAACCAAAGCATACATAATGAAAAGAATTGCTGAAAAAACAGAGAGGGAATTTCAAATTGGAAATAGTGCTCGATCGGTCGATAACTCTTAGAAATTTTGAGCTTAGAGAATTTTTACGGAATCGACAGCAGTTTAAATTATTTCTGACTCTACAGGCTGGTCCGAAAGTGGTGGAACACTTTTTTAAATGAAAATGCCCAATTTTTAAATCATACTCATCATCTCCATGAAATTTACGGATCACTCTACAGTTGGTCCGAAAGACACTTCAATTTTTAAAAAATATCCTTCGAAAATGCCCTTAAGCTCATTTTCTCAAATGGAATGCCCTTAATTTTTTTGCCTATAGGTTAGCCTTATTGGCATTTTTAAAAGCCATAATTTAAAAACTGCAGTGTCTTTCGGACCACCTGTAAAGTGGTCAGTTAGTTTGCAGAAGCCTTGAACATTTTCAGGGAATTCAATGAAAAATCATACAACTATTTCGAATTGGGCATTCTCATCTAAAGAAACAGGATGGTATAGCGTTTCATTCACCACTTTCGGACCAGCCTGTAGAGTCAAAAATGATTCAAGCTTATGCGCTGAGTACTGTCAATTCCGTCAAAATTTGAATCATTCTCCTAGCCCAAAATTTCCAAGAGTTATCGAAAGATCGATTACAATTGAATCACGCTGTATATTGAACCCCATCAATTGATACGATGAAGCAGTAAGTATACTTTTGTATGAATGATGCATCCCAATAGGTCCCATTAAAACTTTCAACATACTCAGAATTCTGGAACTGAGTTTTACTCTCATCATTCGACTATGATTTATGAGGGCGCAGAAATGGGAGATATACCTAATGCAAATCTAGGTGGAACTTTCGGACTCTGGGAAACGACACAAAACTTTCTGAGCAGTAAACACGGGTATAAATCAAAGAAGGAGCGATGAGACAGCGATAGAATGGATAATTCGAACTGCCCACAAAGATCCAGGGCAGAAGTTAGTTCTGAAGATTTCCGAAGGACCATTCACGGGAATAACAGAAAAACGGGGTGAACTAAAAACTGACATTTTGTGTGGGACATAAATCAGACTCTACTCTCGCATTACTCCGCCTGAACTATTTTGCCCTGAATGCATTTTTATCAACACGTACATTTATCACATCGAGAGAGCTGGATAGACTATTTAGGTAAGGGAATATGTTTTATCGCTTTTTGAAAAACATAGGTGTAATCAATAAAGTGTTCTGCTTCTTGGCGTACGTCTTGAACTTTTTCCCATTTTGGTTTTCTATTCTGTCACTCCATTCTCTTGATTTTTAGTTTATATCACCAATATAATGATTTTGGAAAGTTTCCTTTCATAATTTCTTCAAGATATTCATTTTGATCATTTTGTTTTGATTTATATGATGATGACGAAATTTTCATGTGTTCTCTTGATTTGAATTCATTTAAATCGAGACACCTTCTGATTGCCGATTACTTAGTACCTACATAGTATAGTGGTCTATGTTCCTTTGTAACGGGTGTTTTTTTCGAGGTATATAACTTTAAATTGGCATTACTGTTCAAGATAGAGACCGATTCAACAGCAATCAAGTGATTTATTCTCAGTTTGGTTTGGCTATTCATCATGAATAGACTCAACTGAACAATTTGTGCAATTTTATTTCGAAAATAATAGTTCTGTGCGGAATGAGTATCGCGCACTACGACCATTTTATTTTGTTTAGCGATGAAGCGCACTTCTGGTTGAATGGCTACGTCAACAAACAAAACTGCCGCATTTGGAATGAAGCTAATCCTCAAGTGTATGTCGAAACACCGTTACATCCAGAGAAACTGACTGTTTGGTGCGTTTTATGGGCTGGTGGAATCATTGGTCTGTACTTCTTCAAAAACGATGATGGCCAGAACGTTACAGTCAATGGTGATCGGTGTAGAGCCATGATTACTAACTTTTTCATTCCTGAATTAAACAACCATGATGTCCAGGAGCTGTGGTTTCAACAAGACGGCGCAACATGTCACACAGCTCGTGCCACAATCGATTTATTGAAAGACACGTTTGGTGACCGCCTAATTTCACGTTTTGGACCTGTGAATTGGCCTTCAAGATCTTGTGATTCAACACCGCTAGACTACTTTCTGTGGGGCTATGTAAAGTCATTGGTCTATGCGGATAAGCCACAAACCCTTGACCATTTGGAAGACAACATTCGCCGTGTTATTGCCGATATACGGCCACAAATGTTGGAAAAAGTCATCGAAAATTGGACGTCCAGATTGGACTACATCCGAGCCAGCCTTGGCGGTCATATGCCAGAAATCATATTTAAAATGTAATGCCATAAGATTATCTTGCGGATAAATAAAATTCATGTCAATCGAATAATCCATCGTTGTTTCATTGCAATTTAAAGTTCTATAGCTCTAAAAAAAACACTCTTTACTATTAGGGCCACGCCCTCTCCTCTAGACTGATTGAAAAAATCCTATTTCTGGTAGATGTTTTTCAGCTATTATTTATTTTATTTCAGGTTTGCAGGACCACAGACAGTTTATGTTTCATATGAGAATAGGTTGTTTCTTGTTGCATTACTTGGATTTGTCAATTATCGCAATTTATTTTGGCATAATCGAAAAATCTGATTTTTCCAAAGATGTTCTGCTTGTCAGTTTGATTTGATTTCAAAATGAAAGTGAGACAACACATTTATTTATTCATATCTGATCAAAATACAAGTGTGTCATTTTTTCAAAGGCCTTTTTTCTGTTAATTGACTCCTAAGTATTCTTTTCTGTATTTAATTTAGTCAATCGCATTTTCAGATTCAACCGAAAAAGCATTAAAATACTGCGGGAAGTAATCCATTCCTCTTTTTTGAATTCCACCCGTTTAGTATACACGTCAGTTCTGGTATTATTCCTATCTTCATTACGAAATTGTGAAATCAAGTCACATAAGAACTTCATTCGGTTAGAGAACTCCAAAGGGAATACGTAGCCTGCACCAAACAAGATAATGCGCTAAAACTTGTGATGGACCGGCAGACTGTTCACGAAATATATTTATGGTTATGGCCTCCTCTTATTCATAACCTCGCGATGATTTACATACAAAAAGAACCATCCCCTTGTTAAAATAAACATATATAGATTCGTGGGCGTCCGTTGTGGTTCTGTGTAGAACACAATATATATATACATAAACTGTTTCGGTTGATTCACGCCATACACAATTGTAAATGGAATGAGAGGGCAGGGCTGATTCAATTTTCGGCGGCCATACTGACAGGGTCAGTTTGTGGGGATATGAATTACTGGCAGAAATTAATTTCGTTTCTTGAATTTTTATAAGGTGGTTATCGTGTGTTTTCGTTTCAGGCAGGGAAATCTGTTTCGTTGATTGAACGTTCGATCTATTACCTTATTGATTTAATATTGAGGATTTTCTAAAAAAGTTTCAATATTATTTGAAAAAAAAAATATAAAGGGTGTTTTTTTTAGAGCTATAGAACTTTAAATTGCAATAAAACAACGATGGATTATTCGGTTGACATGAATTTTATTTATCCGCAAGATAATCTTGAGGCATTACATTTCAAATACGATTTTCGGCATATAACCGTCACCGCTGGCTCGCATGTGGTCCAATCTGGACGTCCAATTTTCGATGCCTTTTTCCAACATTTGTGGCCGTATATCGGCAATAACACTGCGAATGTTGTCTTCCAAATGGTCAAGGGTTTGTGGCCTATCCGCATAGACCAATGACTTTACATAGCCCCAGAGAAAGTAGTCTAGCGGTGTTAAATCACAAGATCTTGGAGGTCAATTCACAGGTCCAAAACGTGAAATTAGGCGGTCACCAAACGTGTCTTTCAATAAATCGATTGTGGCACGAGCTGAGTGACATGTTGCGCCGTTTTGTTGGAACCACGGCTCCTGGACATCATGGTTGTTCAATTCAGGAATGAAAAAGTAAGTAATCATGGTTTTAAACCGATCACCATTGACTGTAACGTTCTGGCTATCATCGTTTTTGAAGAAGTACGGACCAGGGATTCCACCAGCCCATAAAGCGCACCAAACAGTCAGTTTTTCTGGATGTTACTGTGTTTCGACATACACTTGAGGATTAGCTTCACTCCAAATACGGCAGTTTTGTTTGTTGACGTAGCCATTCAACCAGAAGTGCGCTTCATCGCTAAATAAAATAAAATGGACGTAGTGCGCGATACGTATTCCGCACAGAACCATTATTTTTGAAATAAAATTGCACTATTTGCAAGCGTTGTTCAGACGTGAGTCTATTCATGATGAATTGCCAAATCAAACTGAGAATAAATCACTTGACAGCTGTTAAATCGGTTATCATCTTGAACAGTAATGCCAACTTAAAGTTATATACCTCGAAAAAAAAACACCCGTTTGAACTTCTATGACATTATTTTTTTTTCGATAACTTTTTCTTCTAGAAGCTATTGCTTGAACTTTTCGACTTCTTCAATCGACTCTTTCAAGTTAAATCAAGTTGTGTAGAATATCAATCCAACGAGTTTTTGAAATGGATCAAAATGCTCAGCCGTCTTGGTTAACCAAACAATAGGAGGAATATTCAAATGAACAAATCCTCGAAGGCTGTCAGGGCCGGGACTCATTATATTAATCAGGGATTTTCGTCATGTTTTGAACAGACCCGAATCCGCCACTCGCTTAATTTACAGTTCAAACTAAGCCGCGTTCTCGTTTGTTTAGTCAGAAGACGAAACTATGTTGGTGCCTAGTAAATAATGCAGCTTTAATCAAGGACTTCTAACGACTACAACACCATGCCGCATTCTCTCGGTGAGAATTATAAAATAATGGGCTGTAAATAATTGAGAAAATTTCGGAAGAGATGAGGATGCAGAAGTTCACCAGCCAGAACATCGTGATAGAACAGAGAAAAACATTTTAATACTTCAAAAGGGTTCAATATTTTATTCATTCACCGAATACTCGAAATTTCAAGAATTTTCTCGATGCTACCAACTATCTTTGAGGCAAGATACGGACTCGAATTTTAGATATGAGTCAGTCAATGCTCGATCTATGAAAAACAATTACGATTGCTGTGGTCAATATTTTAGGAGTAATACGCTCTATTAGTGATGACGTCACACACCGCCATATTAGTTCTCCTGCCAGTGTTCGGAATCCAAACAAATAAATTGTCATTCAAATAAGTACGTTGTCGTTGAAGAAATTGGTTTATTTTGATAAATAAGATTATTCGAAGAACGATTTTACTATTAATTGATAGACAGAAGGCACGAGATTAATGCCAGTAAGTTCGAATTTGAAGTTCAACTAATAAACACGGCTTTATACAAAATCTGGGGAATGATACAGGATTCAAACTTACTGGTATTAACCTCGTTCCTTCTGTCTATCAATTAATACTGGAATCGTTCCTCAAATACTCTTATTTATGAAAATAAGCCAATTCCTTCAACGACACCGTACTAATTTGAATGACAATTTATTTGTTTGGATTCCGAGCACTGACAGAAGAACCATAATGGCGGTGTGTGACGTCACACTTATAGAGCGTATAACGATTCAATAGTAAATATTACATTTTTACTGTTTTTTTTTCAAATTTCGAGTTGAAATTTTCATACACCGTGAGGTTGACGATGAATCGGCAGAATCGTTTCGAATTGGTATTTTGTAACTCAAGTAGAATTACTATGGATATCAATTACGAATTATATTTGGCTATACAAAAAGAATTGAATACAGAATACCAAAGTTGGTCTAGAAAGAAGTGATGGTGGATTTATGCACCAGTCCTAAGAACTAAGACTTAACCTAAGAACTAAGACCTAAGAATTGAACGCTAACAAATCAATGAGGGCGTTTATGCACGTTTCCTAAGAACTAAGAACTAACACTAGCAGGTCAACTGTTAACTAAGAACTAAGGGCTCAGGTAAAATATAGAAGTGTGCGTGCGCCGCATAGAATTTCAATATTAACGAGTACCAGTTTCTATCATTTTAAGTTCTTTATTCGTGTTTATCGATGAAAAGTATTAGGTGTATTTGAAAAAATTAAATTTAATCTTTTTACAATAAATATCAATGTCAAACATCAAAGTATAGAACAAATAGAAAGGAGTTCGAGCACATGAGCAGAACTCTTAAATTAAATGAAGCTGGTACTGGTAATAACAGATTCATGAAGCGCCTGTGAAGAGTGAAAATATTTCATTTAGGTTGGCAGAACTGTTTTCTGTATCAAAAATTTGACAGATAATACGCTATTTTATGGTGGATTTATGCACCGTACCTAAAAACTAAGGACTAAGAACTATGAACTAAGAACTAAACCTAAGAATTCAGCGGCGTTTATGCACTCTCTTGTTAGTTCTTAGTTAAGGCATGCGCACGTGCTCGAACTACTTTCTATTTGTTCTATACTTTGATGTTTGACATTGATATTTATTGTGAAAAAATTTAATTAAATTTTTTCACAATAAATATCAATGTCAAACATCAAATAACAAATAGAGAGTAGTTCGAGCACGTGCGCATGCCTTAACTAAGAACTAACAAGAGAGTGCATAAACGCCGCTGAATTCTTAGGTTTAGTTCTCAGTTCATAGTTCTTAGTCCTTATTTCTTAGGTACGGAGCATAAATCCACCATGAAACCTTCCGATATCTCAGATTACGATCCGATTCCTTCGTTTCTACTCGAGTACCGGAATGGGACCCATTGTGGTTTTTTCGACCTACCGCTCAATTCGCACCAGAATTGAGTAGTTGGAGTAATAGCTCCGAGCGACTTCCGGTAGCATGCATGCACGCACAGATGACCGTCCTCGTCCAGTTCTGGCCAGTTTCCCCGGAACCGGTCCGGTTCCGGAGTGCGGAGGTGGCTTGCCTAATCAATCCACGCCCGGCCGAACAACGTAGTGTCAACAACAGTAATGAGACGTATTATTAAACGCAAATCGACTTAATGGATGTCTGTTATGATTACGAATAGGCACTCTGAAACGATTGATCCGAGTAAATGCAGTTTGGAATATTGCATCGGGTATAGGTTCACTTGCAACGCAAATGATTACTTCTCTCAAGTTTCAAGCATTCCAATTATATTGAACTAATATTGGGGTTTTCCGATAAAACGTTTCATTTTGAATTGTCCAATCTCTGGACAGCTGCCACTTCCGAAGCTGTCATCTTTTGAAATTTGACAAGTAAAAACTGCGCCATTACTAAATATGAAACGATATACGTTTCAACAACGCATTGAAGTTATCAAAATTCGCTATCATAGAATAATTCGAGCACTTTTGGGCCGTGAAGCATCTTCTCGGCAGTCAAAAGTAAAACTGGTGGAAAAATTTGAGCTGTTGGTATAGGGTGTTTTTTTCGAGGTATATAACTTTAAGTTGGCATTACTGTTCAAGATGGCGACCGATTTAACAGCTGTTAAGTGATTTATTCTCAGTTTGGTTTGGCAATTCATAATGAATAGACTTACACTTGAACAACGCTTGGAAATAATGCAATATTATTTCGAAAATAATGGTTCTGTGTGGAATACGTATCGCGCACTACGTCCATTTTATTTTGTTTAGCGATAAAGCGCACTTCTGGTGGAATGGCTACGTCAAATAACAAAACTGCCTCATTTGGAGTGAAGCTAATCCTCAAGTGTATGTCGAAACACCGTTACATCCAGAAAAACTGACTGTTTGGTGCGCTTTATGGGTTGGTGTAATCATTCGTCCGTACGATGATGGTCAGAACGTTACAATGGTGATATGTATAGAGCCATGATTACTAACTTTTTCATTCCTGAATTGAACAACCATGATGTCCAGGAGCTGTGGTTCCAACAAGACGGCGCAACATATCACACAGCTCGTGCCACAATCGATTTATTGAAAGACACGTTTGGTGACCGCCTAATTTCACGTTTTGGACCTGTGAATTGGCCTCCAAGATCTTGTGATTTAACACCGCTAGACTACTTTCTGTGGGGCTATGTAAAGTCATTGGTCTATGCGGATAAGCCACAAACCTTTGACCATTTAGAAGACAACATTCGCCGTGTTATTGCCTATATACGCCACAAATGTTGGAAAAAGTCATCGAAAATTGGACGTCCAGATTGGACTACATCCGAGCCAGCCGTGGCGGTCATATGCCAGAAATCATATTTAAAATGTAATGCCACAAGATTATCTTGCGGATAAATAAAATTCATGTCAATTGAATAATCCATCGTTGTTTTATTGCAATTTAAAGTTTTATAGCTCTGAAAAAAACACTAGAAAAAACTTTCTGCTGTAGTCCGAAGTATTGAGGAAAACCCAGGTAGTCGATTCTTCGTAGATCTAGAGGAGTTAGACTATGATTCTAAATGATTTTCCAATGGCCGGAATTAGAAGATATTGATGTCAAGGACGTTTATTTCAATCCAAACGGCACCATGTTCCACACAACCAGAGAAACAATAGAAATTTTGCAAGACATGTTTCCTAGCCTTGTGATACAAACTCCATAATCTCAATAAAAATTCAGAGAATCAGAAAAAATATGGAAGTTATCTAAGTAATCTAAGTATGGAAGTTATCTAAGTACAGTATCGTTGTTGGACATTTTATCAGCGAAAGTGGCCCAATAAGGCAAAATAATAAGGCTGTCACACACACGTAGGATTTAGAGTGAAAAATGCCACGCATTTGTCTGGAAAATTAAACATGCAAATGCGTGAGACCTTTGTAATGCACAACCGGCTATTCTATAATATTTCATTCTATTATATATACGCGCCCTAGAATATTTTCAGGATATAAAAAATGGTGGGATTTTTCAGACTAATGGAGTATATTCCAGAGTTTAGACATTCAACATTGATCGATTTCTGGCTTCTATCGTGAGTAGTCGAGATACGGTGCGCGGAAGCTCACAAGAACTTTTCAATTTTTCATCATAAATTGGATGGAGTCGGTTTGGTTGAATCAATTTATCTAATATGAGTAAAAGTAATATACGAAAATCTGAAAAAAAAGATGTTTATTACCAACCAGACGGATGAAGGTAGCTTTAATCTTGTTTATTTATTAAATTTTCAATTTACGTGTTGTTGGCTTAATATGTTTTCCATTTAGACAATCTATCGAATATTTGTAATACCATGAGGAATTAGTTCCTTCATGGGACTATTGTACCATTTTATTGATTAATTCGACTATGTAGATCACGAAAATGCTTGCAGTTTGGCGATTAGTACATTCTTTCAGAAATTATAGGTAAAAAACCGGAATTTTCGAACAAAAAATGGATGAATTTCCCAAGGCTGCAACTTCTCCTGTACGTGAGCTACGTCCATGAAACCTCACTATATTTTAGATCCGAACTAGATGTTCAAAAAACATTTTAATTCGAGGGGTCTGTGACGAATACTTTAGGAGATATAACGATTTTTGATGGAAATTCAATTTTTTCCATAATTTCGAGTTCGATTTTCTTCAAAACTGTGAGGTCTACGCAAAATCGGTAAGCGGTGCCAAAATTCTCTTTACTTTATCCACTATTTCAAACCAAGAAAATTTTCTTAATTCATTAAAATTTTTCATGTATTCCATTTATTTCCATCGCCCTTCAGAAATCATTGGAAATGATGTATTTCACGACTATATTTATACCAAATTCCTCATTATCGGTAGAAATATTCTATTCTTGGCTTGCACCATCTTTATCGTCATAAAATTTTCATAATCAACTTATTTTCAGGTTCTTCCAGATAATTAACATACATTTCATGAAAATGGTTGGGGTTTCTCTGACTCAAACTATCGATATTGACGTAGGTTCATCATTGTTGATTGCGTGCCTTCTGAATAGGGCAACTAAATGAGATTTTAATGGTTTTTTAATACACATATCTAAATGTATTGAATGCAAGACGTAGATGATGGTTCTTGCTCGATATCTAACGCGGTTAGTTCGTTTATATTTATTGTCAATGTTTGGTCCAATACCCAAATATAAAGAGCCAACTTAATCGTAATTTGGTATTCAGATGAAACAATGCATTTCATGAAGAGAAAAGTTCAATCGAGTCGTTAACTGTTCGGGATTAGAAGTCTAACGGAAATAATTATGAAACACTGAAGTAAATTTAGAAGCATTGAATGCTTGTTCAGACTATACAATAATAATCCCCGACTTTAGCCTATCAGCGTAGGAGACTCCCCTCGCTGTGGGCTTTCTCACTCCTCGCTACAGAAAGTGCATCTTAGGTGTTCTTCAATTCCTTCCACAATTTTGACACCCAATATCCTTGTTCTATTTCTACCTTTGAGGGATAAGTTTACTCATAGCTCTCCAGAAACTTAGTCCAGAACTGGTCAAAAATTCCCTTGTAGATAGGTCGGAATATATAAAACTACAGCACAGCCAGAACAATCGTTTTCAATTAATGATGTTGTTTTTGTTGATACTTGATACCCTAGAAGGTTCACTGAATTTAGCATGAAGATTGAACACACCCATCAGATCCTGCAGGTTTCTAACATTCTTGTTACATCTTATTATAAGATTGTTGAAGCCTCCAGCATCACAGACACTCCAAGTCATCAAAACAGGACCCAATATTTGTCAAAAACAGTTCAAAATCTCCCAGCGGTAGTTTATGTACCCTAATTATAATGTTCCTTGGAAGTCTCTCACATACACAACTGAAAGTGATTTTGTACAAAGTATTTTTCAAACACTCTGGTGGCCACATTTTCATTTAATTCCCGTGGATGATCGGAAGTCCACCATATCCACTTGGTCCAGAATGATGGGATCTCAGACCGAAGCTATCGTTAATTTTAAAATGGGCTTTCATCACTATTAGGTACACAATTTGAAAATGTAGATATATACGAATGATTTATATCGGTTTGGATCTTGACCTTTATGGTCAAAAATAAAGGGTGATTTTTTTTAGAGCTATAGAACTTTAAATTGCAATTAAACAACGATGGATTATTCGATTGACATGAATTTTATTCATCCGCAAGATAATCTTGTGGCATTACATTTTAAATATGATTTCTGGCATATGACCGCCACGGCTGGCTCGGATGTAATCCAATCTGGACGTCCAATTTTCGATCACTTTTTCCAACATTTGTGGCCGTATATCGGCAATAACACGGCGAATGTTGTCTTCCAAATGGTCAAGGGTTTGTGGCTTATCCGCATAGACCAATGACTTTTCAAAGCTCCACAGAAAGTAGTCTAGCGGTGTTAAATCACAAGATCTTGGAGGCCAATTCACAGGTCCAAAACGAGAAATTAGGCGATCACCAAACGTGTCTTTCAATAAATCGATTGTGGCACGAGCTGTATGACATATTGCGCCATCTTGTTGGAACCACAGCTCCTAGACATCATGGTTGTTCAATTCAGGAATGAAAAAGTTAGTAATCATGGCTCTATACCGATCACCATTGACTGTAACGTTCTGGCCATCATCGTTTTTGAAGAAGCACGGAACAATGATTCAACCAACCCATAAAGCGCACCAAAAAGTCAGTTTTTCTGGATGTAACGGTGTTTCAACATACACTTGAGGATTAGCTTCACTCCAAATGCGGCAGTTTTGTTTGTTGACGTAGCCATTCAACCAGAAGTGCGCTTCATCGCTAAACAAAATAAAATGGACGTAGTGCTTGATACGTTTTCCGCACAGAACCATTATTTTCGAAATAAAATTGCACTATTTGCAAGCGTTGTTCAGGCATGAGTCTATTCATGATGAATTGCCAAACCAAACTGAGAAGAAATCACTTGACAGCTGTTAAATCGGTCGCCATCTTGAACAGTAATGCCAACTTAAAGTTATTTACCTCGAAAAAAAACACCCTATAGTTTAAAGCGTTCCATATCTACCTAGATTTTAGGAAAAAAAGCTTTCTCGGTACCGGCCGTCGTAAGTCCTATAGTGAGAATTCAAATAATCGAGGAAGTGCAATAAATCCCGGAGTCCCACATCCATTGTTGTGCTGTTTCGACCTCCGAGGACGAAATCGCAGAGCTCTATGAGTGTCGCTCAACCCTGCCCAGGACCACGAGACTTGATTGCGATTTATTGCTTTCTGTCTTACGAATTAATGAGTTTCGGGCTTGTTCCGATTGCTGCCTTCTTTTTTTTTCCGTTCGGCCAACGAGACTTATCGAGCATTCATTGTTATTTTGGACAGCTTGAATGGAATTAGCTCTTTTCTTTATGGCTTTGGTCAGTCAGTCTCACAACGAATGATATAGCTAACACTCTCTGACTCTGGTATATTTAGCATTGCAAAAAAATCACCAAGAAATAAAACTAAATTTTTTAAATGGCACACCCTGTATTTTTCAACTCAGGTTTTCTGCCAGAGATTTGTCTAAAAGCATCCCGTTATCGGTTTGTCATCCGTTTCAAAGATATTTAGATTTTCGAGTTCACTCTTGAAATGGGATAGCTTATATACAGGGTGTTCTGATTTGTTTTCGACAAACTGAAATGGGTGATAGATCACATCATTTTAAGCAAAAAAGTTCCTATGAATATGGGTCCGGAAATGCTTCGTTTCCGAGATACAGGGTGTTAAAGTTGAAAAAATAATTCGCGTTTTCTTAAATATCTTTCGACTGATTCCAAATAATTGCATGAAAGTTGGTACATAGGGTTTTTTGAGGTGGGAAATCCAAATTTGTGGTCCATTTGGTTGTATTTTCTAGAGAGCGCCACTGGAAATCATTTCGTCCCCTTTAAACCGTAGCAACTTTTCTGTGCTACCCTGTACGTCATTCTGGACTAAAAAAATCGATTCCCCTTACTTTTCTAGTTGAAAAAGGTATGACTCATTCAAGTTGCTAAGGGCAACGGTTTCAGAGAAAAACGCATTTAAAGCCAAATCCATATTTTTGTAATCTCTAAAACATGTAGAAACAAATTTGTAATAATTTTAAATTAAATATTTTTTAGAAGTAACAATTTAGAACAAAACAAAATAACATAATAATTTTCAAAGAAGGTGTTCGAAATGTCCACCGTTCTGTTGAATGCACAAATGACATCTTCGAATGATTGATTCTTTTACATTCAACAATTGTTGCGGCAATAGATTTAAAATGGCTATACACAATGACAGATTTAAAGTGTGTTAGGTTCAGATGTCATTAATTATAATTATAGTTAACTAAGTTAATAGCTTATCAACAAATACAGGAAAATGGTATTGGTTACCAAAGGCCCGAACGAAGCATACAAAGATGTGATCTATCACCCGTTTCAGTTTGTCGGAAACAAATCAGAACACCCTGTATGTATAAATATTTTTCATTTATTTCGAGATTTAATTCATTTTGTGTTAATTGTATAGCTATAATCAAGTGTCCCATGTGAAAATACTTACACCATTTTTCCTCCTATCTCTAAAACGATAATTAATTTCTATGATCTGTTATTAGTATCATATAAATCATCAAAATTACTGAAACAAAACACTTTCTAGAATTTTTCGAATATCTCCTACACAAACTAAAATATAGCGAATCATTTGAAACAGTAATTTTTTAGAAACACCCTGCAACTCAAGAATGAATCAATATATCTATGATCTGCCATTTGATATCCTACCCTTTTGAAAAAATAATCTTTGAATATTTTTTCTCTAAGTCATATAGTTCTCTCAGTGAACATTGAATTTGAGATACCCTGTACATAATGAACCAGATCCCACAACCAAAAAAAGTCTCTTCCAAAGACATAGATATCGAATATTATACCATACCTAACTTGATCTACAAAAATACAAAAATGTTTTACTACACAAAAGAAAATCAGAGTAATAACCAAAAATGAAGAAACCTACTTGCAAACCAAAAGGACTTTAGGGACCTTCCTCCTGGAAGATGTCAAGATTTTAAACAG
This sequence comes from Harmonia axyridis, assembly GCF_914767665.1. Classification (NCBI taxonomy): domain Eukaryota; kingdom Metazoa; phylum Arthropoda; class Insecta; order Coleoptera; family Coccinellidae; genus Harmonia; species Harmonia axyridis. The sequence goes on from NC_059507.1 coordinate 178,283, forward strand.
CAACCGCAACTACAAAAAAAAGAAGTTTTCAAGATTCTACTTATGAGGGGCAACAAACATCCCATAAATAAAAAATCGGACCAATGTACTATCCCTGAAAATAGCCCCCCCATGACAGAACGATTGACGAATAGATAAAATCGGACATCCCTGACTTGCATCCTTAAAAATGACCAAAAGACAACTTAGGTTTCATTCTAATCCATTTAGAAATCAAGTCTCGTCATAACAATAACATTGCAACAACACGCATACATTTTAATGTTATCAAGCTACATCCTTAACATTGCCCCAACGTTGACAATTCACGTGAGATATCATCGATATATTCCTGGTGAATACAATATCAGAAATGAGTTATCAACGCCCACAACCAGCTGATTCAATCATGAATCTGCTGGTGAAGGTATAATTACAATAGAAGTATTCCCAATAATTCAAATGAGCAATCAGGCTATTTCAACCGCGGAACACAATCCGCACATAACTCACCAAAAGGCCTGAAGGAATACAAGGCAGCTAATATTGCGAATTCAATAAAAGCAAGTCAGTTGAGGACAGTGCAACATATTCTCCATAATAACAGATCTGAATGCATCGAACGCAAGCTACGTGTTTGATTTGAATATGTACCTATATAATGTAAATGACTGCGTTGAAAACGTCTTCAAGAATGAAGATATATCTCTTGATCCTCTGTATACGTTTCTGCTATATTATATTATAATTTTGCTGCAACACGCTGACAAAATTCAGCAGCAAACATGCGAAGCTCATTCGAAAAATAAAGGAGTGCCATCAATATCTCCAGTACGATCTTCATTTTGTATAGCGGTAGATATTCACAAGTTTTATAGTCGCTTACAAATCAGAATGGAATTATTGTGCATGAATACACAATGAAAATATTATTTGTATGCCTTCGGAGGCTTCGTCAAATAATCATAAATAACCAAGTTGCATCGTGAATTTTCATTTCGTATTTCAGTTTTTGTTTTATTGAGATCTTCAAATTAGTATTCTCTGTGTTTCTCGTTTTCTTCATAAGTTTCATTTCTAGTCAAGTTTGGAGGTCTGGTGTTCTCAACCAATTCATAAAGCGTGTCATCTACGCGGGGAATATCAATGAATTAGGTAAGAATAACAAGGTCTGTTTAGACCTGGTTCCTGGTCACTCGCGAATTGAAGTGAAATGAAGTCCAACACACTTGCCAGAAAAGGAGAATAAAACTCATTTCATTGGCTAAGAACCTTTCTGTAGAATAGGTAAATGCGAGGGTAAATGTACCTACCAAGAAAGAGTTTCAGAAGAAGGAAATAACCGAATAACTAAAAAGTATCTGGATCTTAGTACAAATAGGCTGAACCTACTCACTGGATTCCTTACAGGGCATTGCCTTTTCAGGAAGAATCTCATAAGAATGAGTTTAGCAGAATATTTCCCTACTGTCAAAAATTCTATGTATATGGAGAACTATTAACGAAAACTCATGCAGTTTTTATGACAACACGCTGTCATGCAAAATTATCGGTAATGTTGATGCACTTGTGCAATTACTTATGAATATTTCCCTCCTGTCAAAAATTCTATGTATCTGGAGAACAATTATCGAAAATTACAGCGATAATTGCATTGTAGGAAGCGAAACTGCACTGCGATAATTGTTCTGTTCATAGATGCTTACTTTCTATGCATCTTACACAGTTCGAATCTATGGCAATTCCATTCTAAATCAGTTTGACAGGTAATGTAACAGTTTATTCGGGAAATATTCCCCCGAATTACACTCGTGCATCAAAATTACCGGATAATTTCGCATTCCAGCGTGTTTTCTTTGAAAAACTGCATTCGGTCATTTTCATTTTTGGAGAAAGAGCCCTCCACCTTCGGTGTCGGGCTCTTTCTCCAAAAATGAAAATGAACTCATGCAGTTTTTATGACAACACGCTGTCATGCAAAATTATCGGTAATTTTGATGCACTTGTGCAATTACTTATGAAAACAGCACTCATGGGGGACACAATAGACCAAAAGGTCGAGATGCAATGAACCCTCCTTTAAATCCAAATCTGAAAGAAATCTACGCTGGGATTGTGGTTTTCATTCTGAGACCACTGATGGGATCATCAATAAGACAATTCAGTGGTCTTTGCTTTTCAAACTTCTACACATACATAGCAAAACTTAGTAACGGTGGCTTTAAATCCCAAGTTATGCAGTTTTACCAACTATTATCGAATGACACCAAAAATCTACTAGGAATTCTATATTCTCGAATTCCCCGAATTCGCAACGATGATTCCCGTCGAAATGAAATTCCCATAATTTGGAACTTTTATAATACCGAACCTACTAACTGCGAAGCTATTCGAGTGAACGAGGAAACACCGACGAAAGCTTCTTTTCTGTATAAAATTCAAATAACAGTGTGTTGTTCGCAGTCTGGAAAATAATAAGAGGTTCAATAAAACGGGTGTTTTTATCTTTGATCTCAACAAAGAACGCTTTTCGTTGGGAAATGGGATATTTTAAACGTTGGATTTGCGAAAGAGATATCTTAATAGTAATCCGAACCACGTTTGGAAGGAGATGTGCAGACTCAAGCAGGAATATTCAATTTTTTTCGTTCCAGAATGTGAAGATTGGGTAGTGGAAACGTTTCGATTCGCTTTCCAAAGATATGTGGTATCTTCGGGCCCAATTTGCGCTTGAATGATCGAACTCAGAAGCTATCTTTTATTTTTTGATGCACAAATATACATAGCCGCCAAGGGAAAAATGTGCTTCGCCGCTAAAGAAAAATCGTCATCCAAACATTGTTGTTAAAGCATGGCTTCTATGGTTAGATGGTTTCGAATCAGGGCTTTGAAATTCAGACTACGACATGAATAACCCAGTATTTCTGCATTTGTATTTTAGGGAAATGAAAACATAACGCTCTAATGAGTTTATTATTACTCCCTCTGACTTCAGAGTACAATCCATGAAAATTTCTGAAGCAGACAAAGTTTCAGAATCACACAAAAATAGGAATCTAGGAGAAAAATCGATACAATACTTGTTTGAGTGTACCTACATCCTATACCACCGAAATGTTGTTTCATGCGAATTCCAATTTATATGCGAAAGAGAATGCGCCTCCACCGTCAGCTCGAGAAGGCGCAGGTGCACATCGGCATAGAAATAATAAAATGTAAATATTTGACTTGTTCGACAGCCCATTTTACATTTACATATTTCATAAAGATGCAGCGCGAAACCTATTCGTACCAATCTGCCATTTTAACGACCTCACCTGGAAGACAGCCGGTGGACGACAAGGGAGATGGGGTAAAATTGAAAAGGAAGAATCTTGCTAGATCATTAATCACACCTTATTAAAATGTTAATCAAAGGACGAGAATTGATTATTTGCCTTTTCTACCTGCTATCCTCTTGAGGAACGCCAATGGGCGCGCATTTATCGATAAAGACGTGAGCCATATGGTTCAAATTCGATTTAGTGACCTTATTTAATCATCATGGACGCGCAGGCTAGATAACAATCATCGGCAGCCGGTGAATATGCTTTCGATTTCGTTTGGAAGTAATTGGGATAATTTGCAGATGGCGAATTCTTTAAATTAGTGGTTATTGAACTGGGTTCTCCATCTCGTGGTGTGAATTGTACAGACCTGGTTCAATGAAATACATTATGTCAAACATGCATTTTATTCAAATCTATTGCGATCTAGCAATTCGCTCACTGAAAACATGATTTTATACTTTGATTCAATAATTGATTCTATCCTAAGATAGAACAACGAAGAGATTTGTCTTTTTCCATATCTATTCCTAAGAATAGATATGGAAAAAGACAAATCTCTTCGTTTCTGAATTTTTTCAATGAAATCTGGAATTGCTCAAAATTGTGAAATTGATACTTTGTGGAGAATTTCTGTTTACAGCCAACTGCTATAACTTAACAAGTTGTTTTTGAATGATCTTTCTACTCAAACGAAGTCTATACAAGGTGTGGGTAATTTTAAGGATAGGTACATGTTTTTAACTGAACCTTTTAACATTTGGATTCGAGTTACTGCTGACGGATCCCTGGTCGAATTCAATTCCGTCCGTAAACATGATATACATATATTATAATCAGAAAATTCATTATTTTCTGTATCTACCTGCTGAAATTCAAGGTTTGGCAACTTTTGCTCTCCTAGTGTCATCGGTTGTTTCACGTCGTTTGGCGCGCTTGAAGTTTGTTTTCTGAATTTCTGATATATTTACGTATTTATTTCGATATATTTTCAGTTAATATGAAACGTTGATTCACTATGGGATATAAGAAGTGCGTTCTTTGTGGAGAAACTCGCTAATGTAGTGAAATATCGTATCACTGATATGTTTTAATTTCCGCGCGCTTCATGTCAAATTTGAAATCTCATGTTGGGGACAAATATTGCTTACTAAAAATGACATATGCTCCTTTTATCTTTGTTTATTACTCTAAGCCCTCTACCAACAAAGGGTGTTTTTTTTAGAGCTATAGAACTTTAAATTGCAATAAAACTACGATGGGATTATTCGATTGACATGAATTTTATTTATCCGCAAGATAATCTTGTGGCATTACATTTTAAATATGATTTCTGACATATGACCATTCTGGCCATCATCGTTTTTGAAGAAGTACGGACCAATGTTTCCACCAGCCCATAAAGCGCACCAAACAGTCAGTTTTTCTGGATGTAACGGTGTTTCGACATACACTTGAGGATTAGCTTCACTCCAAATGCGGCAGTTTTGTTTGTTGACGTAGTCATTCAACCAGAAGTGCGCTTCATCGCTAAACAAAATAAAATGGACGTAGTGCGCGATACGTATTCCGCACAGAACCATTATTTTCGAAATGAAATTGCACTATTTGTCAGCGTTGTTCAGACGTGAGTCTATGCATGATGAATTGCCAAACCAAACTGAGAATAAATCACTTGACAGCTGTTAAATCGGTCGCTATCTTGAACAGTAATGCCAACTTAAAGTTATACACCTCGAAATAAAAACCCCCGTTTTATTAATCAAAATTCATCTCCCGTTCATTTCAAATCGCAATAACTTGTAACTTTTTTCCGTGAAAAAAAATCAATACCTACCGATTCCATCCTGACGATTAATTAAAAATGATAATCGGTACGGAATTGATTCGCCCCTCCCTAATCGGATTTTCCACTGTCAATTCGGAATAATTCGGTTCCATCCAGTGGGCACGAAGGACGCATTTTACAGTCAAGAGAGAAAACAAAACTGCCATCCCCACTCAAGTGTTATTAATTAAACTCGCCGGTCGAGAGAAACACAAACTGAATCAGTGCTCAATCTTTCAAAAGGACACGAATGTGCGACCATAGAACAGTTCGGGATATCTGAACAAACGAGAGAGACATCGTATGCGGGTGGTGGATGGCTAACTTCATTGTGTCGGAATATGGCCGACTCTCTAGCTAGGGTTACTTGATGAATGGATGTATGAGGGTCATTTGTATCGAGACCGCGACGTGGACAACGCATAGACTTAGTTGTACGTACCAAAACACGGAAGATAATATATTCCTTCATGAAGTTATAAATTATGGAGGACCTGGTAAGAATGGACTTGATAATGAGCCAGCACAATGTCCTTCGAACCCAGGTTATCTATTCTTTGCTTACCTGTGTTATTAGTATAATGCTCGTGCTTTGTATACCAAAGTGGTGGTTTGAGAATAAAGCCGAATAAAAATGAATTAACATTGATGTATGACATTAACCGCCCATGGTGCTCGGAAATAATCGTTGTTTACCAGTAAGAGGTTTCGTTTTGGATCTTTTGACATTTTTCAAGTGAAAACATTCCTAATGCTGAAAATTGACCGATACACGCTTCAACAACCCATTGATTTTGTTAAAATTCATTACAAAAATGGTGAAAATATACCAAGTTTTTAATATCTATGTATCAAAATGAAACCTTCCATTGGAAAACCCTTTATAAAGGGTGTTTTTTTTTAGAGCTATAGAACTTTAAATTGCAATAAAACAACGATGGATTATTCGATTGACATGAATTTTATTTATCCGCAAGATAATCTTGTGGCATTACATTTTAAATATGATTTCTGGCATATGACCGCCACGGCTGGCTCGGATGTAGTCCAATCTGGACGTCCAATTTTCGATGACTTTTTCCAACATTTGTGGCTGTATATCGGCAATAACACGGCGAATGTTGTCTTCCAAATGGTCAAGGGTTTGTGGCTTATCCGCATAGACCAATGACTTTACATAGCCCCACAGAAAGTAGTCTAGCGGTGATAAATCACAAGATCTTGGAGGCCAATTCACAGGTCCAAAACGTGAAATTAGGCGGTCACCAAAGTTGTCTTTCAATAAATCGATTGTGGCACGAGCTGTGTGACATGTTGCGCCGTCTTGTTGGAACCACAGCTCCTAGACATCATGGTTGTTAATTCAATTCAGGAATGAAAAAGTTAGTAATCATGGCTCTATACCGATCACCATTGACTGTAACGTTCTGGCCATCATCGTTTTTGAAGAAGTACGGACCAATGATTCCATCAGCCCATAAAGCGCACCAAACAGTCAGTTTTTCTGGATGTAACGGTGTTTCGTTGTACACTTGAGGATTAGCTTCACTCCAAATGTGGCAGTTTTGTTTGTTGACGTAGCCATTCAACCAGAAGTGCCCTTCATCGATAAACAAAATAAAATGGACGTAGTGCGCGATACGTATTCCGCACAGAACCATTATTTTCGAATTAAAATTGCACTATTTGCAAGCGTTGTTCAGGCGTGAGTCTATTCACGATGAATTGCCAAACCAAACTGAGAATAAATCACTTGACAGCTGTTAAATCGGTCGCCATCTTGAACAGTAATGCCAACTTAAAGTTATATACCTCGAAAAGAAACACCCGTTATATGAAACTTTTTCATTGACTAGATACTAGTCCGTTTTGTGGTGGAGTATCAGAAGGATTTGTGCCCAAAAACATAGACATTTTCATAAAACTGAATCAGAAAAATAGCGGTAAAAGTGATAAATTAAAATTCTTAGAAGATCAAGTCTGATCTCATGGCTAAATCTATCAGATGAACATCTGACGGACATCTTTACCAATAGATCAAATTACAAGGATAACAATATCAGGATATATCTAACACCCTCTGACCACAAGATACCAAAACAAATCGGCACCACAGACATGTTTGAATTTATTTATGGCCAAATCGTCTATTCTCCGAATTTCGAATATCAGAACATTCAGAACGGTGACTAGTTCCATAGTTTTGCGGTCTGGTTGCAATGAATCTCTTTCTAACCCTTTTCAGCTGTCGGTCGGATATGGATGAAGTAATACTGCACGAATATTAATAACACTCCAAGTTTGAGAAGGCCATATCACATACGTCCGATGCCGGTTGACCACAACAGAAAAAGACGGGGACGTGTAATGGAGCCACGTTTATACGTGTGAAATATCGTCCTTCCCAGAATTTCATGGATAATTGAGATCGGCGATAAAAAACGGATAAAGCGGTACCGAGAAATTCGACTTTTTCGTCTGGGATCATGCTCAGGTAACTCTGTGAACGGATGTTACAAAATATAGCGTCTTCCAATGAGAGGTTTCATCCTGATATTAAAAATATACCTATTCCACTTATAAGCACATTTTTGGATATATGTCCTCAATAATTTACGAATTTCATCTTCGAGGTCTTGAATAAGGCCTTATCTTATGCCTGGAGCATTGTCATAGACTGGAGCATTGTCATAGACAAGACATCAGTAGCTAATAATTGTGGTCATCTCTTTGAACAATATAATTGCTCTTTACATTTGCGGAGACGGTATCAAGAATATTCCAAGAGAAATGGAACTAAGAATAAAAAAAAAAATCTTTTCGAATTTTTATATTAATATAGGGTGATTCAAAATTCAGTATCAAGATTTCAATTCTTATTATGTCCTGAAAAATACGCCCCTGAAATGTTGATACTGAATTGTGAATCACCCTGTATAAGCTGTTGCCATATAATTCCAGACATGGAATTGTAACAAGCGAAACCCGGAGCAGATTAAAGAAATACAACTTCAGGTCCATTACGTACAATCAAGCGAATCACAGACATTCACAGAAACTTTATACCGCGTTAGTCGTGTCCATTAACTTCTTCGCGTGTCCACTCCACCGTTTATGGGCCATCATTCTCATTCTTACCGCCAGTTTCCAATCATGACAAGGTCGGTTGACATTCACGTCGTATTCTATTTTGAAAATTAGACGCCCACTCGATTGCCATTCGTTCGTTTTGCTGGAATTTATACCAACATGATCACTCCGTGCTCCTCTATTTAAAAACTAGTTGGCAATGCAGTTCGGCTATTAACAACAAGATCTGATACACAAACAAAAACGTATAGTGTTTTCCAATAAGAGGTTTCAGAGGTTCAGGCACGAATGTGCGAATTGGTCATGGAAAATTGAAAAATTAATAAGATATGGTGGTGCAACCGAATGGCCATTTGTCTGACATCGTTTTGAAATCCTTTGATTTCTCTCGAAATTTATTATTTTTTTTTCAAATAACATTGAAACTTCTTTTGAAAATCCTCAATATCAAATCAATAAGGTAATAACGGGTGTTTATTTTCGAGGTATATAACTTTAAGTTGGCATTACTGTTGAAGATGGTGACCGATTGAACAGCTGTCAAGTGATTTATTCTCAGTTTAGTTCGGCAATTCATCATCAATAGACCCACGCCTGAACAACGCTTGCAAATAGTGCAATTTTATTTCGAAAATAATGGTTCTGTGCGGAATACGCATCGCGCACTACGTCCATTTTATTTTGTTTAGCGATGAAGCTCACTTCTGGTTGAATGGCTACGTCAACAAACAAAACTGCCACATTTGGAGTGAAGCTAATCCTCAAGTGTATGTCGAAACACCGTTACATCCAGAAAAACACGTTTGGTGACCGCCTAATTTCACGTTTTGGACCTGTGAATTGGCCTCCAAGATCTTGTGATTTAACACCGCTAGACTAATTTCTGTGGGGCTATGTAAAGTCATTGGTCTATGCGGATGAGCCACAAACCCTTGACCATTTGGAAGACAACATTCGCCGTGTTATTGTCGATATACGGCCACAAATGTTGGAAAAAGTAATCGAAAATTGGACGTCCAGATTGGACTACATTCGAGCCAGCCGTGGCGGTCATATGCCAGAAATCATATTTAAAATGTAATGCCACAAGATTATCTTGCGGATAAATAAAATTCATGTCAATCGAATAATCCATCGTTGTTTTATTGCAATTTAAAGTTCTATAGCTCTAAAAAAAACACCGTTTATAAGATATTACATACAAGGTGGTCCAACTTAAACTTAACACCTCGATTTTCCGACTTTAAGATGAGAATGTTGAAAATCGCTCGGACCTGTCAATTTCTGATTCGAGGGGGAACAACTTTTCCGCTTTTTTCATCCCCGTAACTTCAACCCCCTAACGGGAGTGAGCACAGCTCATTGATTTTGAATAGGGATTAGGGCAGTTGCGATACCTCATTTTGAAGATCTCCTGAAATGAAAAAAGTTGAAAAGTTGTTCCCCCTCGAAAAAGAAATTGACGGGTCCGAGCGATATTCCACATTTTCATTTTAAAATCGGAAAATCGAGGTGTTAAGTTTTCGTTGGACCACCTTGTATATAATCATCTGACATATAACTGCCGAGAGACCCTAACATTAACAAAAATCCACTGAATGGAATGCAAATTGTTATGGTGCAGTGATTGACCCGTTACTTCTTTGAAAATGAAGAAGGTGTCACTCAAACTGTCAATTCCCATCGCTAAAGCCAAATGATTACCGATTTTTTTGCCCATAATTAATGATATGGATTTGGAAGAGGTGTCACTTCAGCAAGATGGTGCAATAAGCCACACAACACCACCCGTTTTGGTTTAATTCCAAGAAAAATTCAAAGAACCCTTAATTTTTCGTTTCCGCCATGTGACTTGGCCATCAAGATCTTGTAATTTATCGCCTTTGGATTTTTTTAGTGGGGTTATGCGAAGGATCGTGCTTATGCCGATAATCCTCAGATTATTGACGATCTGAAAACCAACATCCGTCAAGATATTAGTGAGATATTGCCCTAAATGTGGCTGCGAGTCATCGAAAATGACCTCAAAAGGATCTAGTCCTGGTGAAGATCATGATGTTCCACATATACTGCCAAGGTTCAAGCCTTATAATGAATATTTCCCTCCTGTCAAAAATTCTATGTTTATGGAGAACAATTATCGAAAATTACAGCGATAATTGAATTGTAGGAAGCGAAACAGCACTGCGATAATTGTTCTGTTCATAGATGCATAGTTTCTATGCATCTTACAGTTCGAATCTATGGCAATTCCATTCTAAATCAGTTTGACAGGTGATGTAACAGTTTATTCGGGAAATATTCCCCCGAATTACACTCGCGCATGAAAACGACCGGATAATTTCGCATTCCAGCGTGTTTTCTTTGAAAAATTGCATTCGGTCATTTTCATTTTTGGAGAAAATGAACGCAGTTTTTATGACAACACGCTGTCATGCAAAATTATCGGTAATTTTGATGCATTTGTGCAATTACTTACGAATATTTTATCGATGTTCAAAATGAAAGTGTGTTTTATTCACGTTTACATTCGTAATCACTGAATGTAGTTATGGTTCAATCCACCAGGGAAATCAATTTTCAGCAAACCTCATCATCGTGGCAATAAATAATTGAAGAATCAGTTTCGATTCTGCGACGAATTCAATTCCGAACTATATCTAAAAAAATTGTTATAATGTTCTTCGCTCCGCCGGACCTTCAGGTGAATTACTTGAGGTACCGTTGGGAAGAAAAAAAAGGCCGAGTATACAGGGTAATCAAACCGTTAAGTCATGATGAAACGATTGATGGAGGGCAGGCTAATCTAAGTAAGTTATTTATTTTATTATACCGTGACAAATGTAGGTTTTTATTGCGTTTTAATTTGAGAACGACGTTTCAGTGTAATTCGAAAGCTACGCTTACTGGTTTTCAATTCACGTTCCTGAGAACATGCCGCCGCGCTCGGGAACAAAGGGAAGTTCCACTGCCTTGATGGCTACTTAATTAAAAATGAGAGTAAATACGAGTCACGTGAACGGAAGAGGGTAATATTTAATTTCGACCGGAATGAAGACGGCAGGAAGAATTCGTCAGGCACGTTATTTATTGTGCTATTCCTTTCGCGTATTCACCTTGGGGTTTTACCAGAAAGGACGTTTTTTGGTAGCTAACCGTGAAAACTCAGGGATGGGTACGGAAGATTTATGAACCTGTCCTCAAAAATAAGCACTTAAGTAAGAAACAGTCTTTACGCCAGGATAAGCAACATTGAACAGAAATCAACATTAGTTAGAGATACAGGTGGCTCAAATTTATTCTACAACTGAAGGTGTTCTCAATGATCATTATTTTTATCAGAATTATGCATGCATATGTTATCCACTTTCAACGTTTTTCTTCAACACATATGTTTTTTCCAAGCAGGAATAATAAAAGATGAGATTATCAGATTTTGAATGTATTGGCTCCATTCTGAAATCAGTTGTTCTCGATCAATTCTAGTGATCCATAGTTTTTCTTTCGTTTGATTTTCTACACTCGATCGCTATGCAACGCGAAACACGCAATTTGACCCAAGAGGATTGTGCCCAAGCGGTAGTTTTGCGAGAAGAAGGGTGGACATACACAAGAATTGCAGAAAGGTTTGGAGTTTCCCATACAAGTGTGTCCAGAATGTTGCAGCGATTCAGGGAGACAGGTATGAATGTCCGAAGACCAGGACAGGGTAGACCACGGGTAACTACTGCCATTCAAGAACGTTACTTGAGAATTTCTTCGTTGAGACAACGGTTTGCAACCGCTCGCCTCCTTCAAAACCAGCTTGAGCAAACTCATGGGGTGCAAATTAGCACTCAGACAATAAGAAATCGCCTCAGAGAATATGATTTAAGGCCTTGTGTCGCGACAAGAGGCTCAGCTCTTATCCCAGCCCATCGAAGGGCGCGTTTGGATTTTGCGAGAGAGCATATCCATTGGGAAGAGGCTGATTGGGAAACAGTTCTCTTCACAGATGAGTCTAGATTCTGCCTCTACAATTGTGATCGACGTTCCCTTGTATACAGACGTCCACATGAAAGATATGCTCAGTGCAATTTCCTGAATACTACTGATTTCGGGGGAGGATCGATTATGGTATGGGGTGGAATATCTTTGACTGTTCGCACAGACCTAGTGGTCGTTGATAATGGAGCTATGAATGCTGATAGGTATATAAGGAACATTCTTGAATAGCATGTAGTGCCATTTGCCCCATACATTGGTGAAAATTTCATTTTTATGGACGATAATGCCAAACCCCATCGTGCGCGCATCGTTCAGGAGTACCTTGAAGAGGTTGAAGTCTCTCGAATGGAATGGCCAGCAAGTAGTCCAGATCTCAATCCGATTGAGCAGGTTTGGGACAACCTCAATAGAAGGCTGAGAAGTTCAGAAAATCATCCAGCTACTCTTAATGACTTAGAAATCCAACTCAGAGAAATCTGGGAAGGATTAGATCAGAACATTTTAAGATCACTCATTTTGAGTATGAACATGGGCGCCCGCAGGGTGGGGCCAGGGGGGGCCATGGCCCCCCCTGAGATTTTGATTGTCTCATTTTTCAGCACAACACCATCAATATATTTTTCTCAATCCAAGGGGCAAGGAAAAAAGGAAAGTAATGGATTCACAACAATTTTCCGGTTTTCAATGAAAATCATGAACGCCTTATCGTTTTTCAATAATTTTCTTTTTGCCCCCCCTGAGAAAAATTTCTGCGGGCGCCCATGAGTATGAACCGTCGTTGCCGAGCTGTAATTAACGCAAGGGGTGGAAATACCAAGTATTAAATCACTTATCAGCATTCCAGTATTTTGAAAATTATTTATTTCTCTTCTTTCACATAAGATTCGGTGAAATCCTGAATTTTTCTTCCATTTAATGTGTCTTGTTTCGTTCAAAACCTTCCCGAGAGAACATAAAAAATAAGTTATAAAGTCAATGTAGAGTTAACTTTCATTAAAATTGAGATTTTCAGAATGTGTGTTAATTTTTTTGCGCAGTATAAGTAACGTTCTCCGTAACTCGAGAACGAATGAAGACATCCATGATCTATTGTCTGATATATTAACTTTCCGAAAAAAAATATTGGAGATCCTTGATGCTTTTTTCAGAATTATAGTTCTCGTGGTACCCTCAGTGAGCATCTAATTTGGAACACCCTGTATTCTTAATACACAACTGATATGAAGAAAATAATAAAGAATATTAATATATAATTATAATTCGAAACAAGTTACCTCTGAATAAAACCGCAGTGGTATTAGGTAGCACATTATGATTATTACCAAACCAACCCTATCAAAAATATAACAACATTTCCATCTAAAGGGCATAAATAAGAGATTCGTTTCATGCGAACGCAGCAGCGACAGTCGCAATGGGAAATTGTTCTATGCCGGAAACCCTAACATTTTCATAGAGTTACTGCAATAACTGCCTGATTCCCCTGCGGCCAGATATTAAACATGAAGAATGGCCTGTATTGTTGCGAAATTGCAACCCTATCTGCGGCAATGCAAATTTACATACAGTTCGAATGAAATATACGTAATTGAAATGTGAAAAATATCACAGTTTTCAACTATTCCAGAATTATGTCGGGCTCGGAACGAACTTCGATTATATTGGGATATTGGACGCAGTCACGCAGTCGAAAAAGCAATCTTTCAATTTTTCATGTTTTTTTTTAAATTGTTACTTATAATTTTTTTTATTTCTTTTACTCAATGGGAGGAGTTATGTCCCCAATAACCCCTTCCACTTTGGTACGCCTATGATTGGACAAGCGGTAGTCGAAATAGCATAATGCGTTTCATGAAATATCTATTTGTTTTCTAAGTTTACTATCTTAGGCCTTTGTGAGATACCTCAGAAGCTTAGAACCGGTTATTTTCGCTGAAAACTTTGTTACTGTATCCCATCACCACACTTCGATCAATAGTATCAACTACTTATACAACAGTAAAATGTTGGTTACTCACCAGAACAAAAAATCCTTTTTCTGGCAGGAGGCTTGAATTCACGATCTTCTGTTCAGGAATACGTTCCTTGGAAATTTTAGTTTTCAGCTAGTTTCATTCCGGTTTACAGTGGGACAGCCGGCTGGACGGACGGGCATTCTTGAATTTGATCTCGAATTCGTCATCAGTGATTCTTGCAAGATCATTATCATCTGAAAATTCGAAAATTAGATAAATACATCGAGAGATAACAGAAAACTAGCATTCAAAAAACCATCACTACGATGATAAGTAGAAAAGACGATTTAAAAAGGGATTCCACAATCCCAGCTCCCAAAAAAAAAACCTCAAATGGTACACAGATGGTTTTAAAACCACGACGGGGACTGGCGCTGGAATATTCGGTGCTGGCACCAACTCAATATCGCTAAGCAGCTGTCTAAGTACCTCTCAGGCAATCTTAAAACGTGTGGAAATAAACCTAGTAAAAAATTATCAAAAATATGATATAGCGATATATTCTGACAGTCAGGATGCAATCAAAGCATTAAGTTCGTATATCATCGATTCTAAGGCAAAATTGAAGAGGAATTAAAACATATGAAGAGGTCAACACACTTGCCAGAAAAGGAGGACTAACTCCTTTCATTGGTCCAGAACTCTTCTGTGGTATAGGTACCTAAAAGAAATAGTTTCAGGAGAAGGAAAAAACCGAAAGAGAAACACTCTGGCAGAATCTTCCTGGGTCGAATCATTCCAAAAAGTTTCATCGAAACTTTGATACTGCCAGATATAAGAAGTATCTAGATCTTTGCAGGAATATGCTACACCTCCTCTCTGGATTCCTTACAGACCATTGCCACCTCAAGAAGCACTTTATGAGAATGAGTCTAGCAGAAAACGACAAGTGCAGATTCTGTGAGGAGGAGGAAAAAACTCCAAATCACCTGGTGACGAAATGCCTCGCCATCGTTAGCTAACACAAAAAATGCTTTGGACAAGAGACTTGTGAAGGGTGTTTTTTTCGAGGTATATAACTTTAAGTTGGCATTACTGTTCAAGATGGCAACCGATTTAACAGCTGTCAAGTGATTTATTCTAAGTTTGGTTTGGCAATTCATCATGAATAGACTCACGCCTGAACAACGCTTGCAAATAGTGCAATTTTATTTCGAAAATAATGGTTCTGTGCGGAATACGTATCGCGCACTACGTCCATTTTATTTTGTTTAGCGATGAAGCGCACTTCTGGTTGAATGGCTACGTCGACAAACAAAACTGCCACATTTGGAGTGAAGCTAATCCTTAAGTGTATGTCGAAACACTGTAACATCCAGAAAAACTGACTGTTTGGTGTGCTTTATGGGCTGGTGGAATCATTGGTCCGTACTTCTTCAAAAACGATGATGGCCAGAACGTTACAGTCAATGGTGATCGCTATAGAGTCATAGTTACTAACTTTTTCATTCCTGAATTGAACAACCATGATGTCCAGGAGCTGTGGTTCCAACAAGACGACGCAACATGTCACACAGCTCGTGCCATAATAGATTTATTGAAAGACACGTTTGGTGACCGCCTAATTTCACGTTTTGGATCTGTGAATTGGCCTCCAAGATCTTGTGATTTAACACCGCTAGACTACTTTCTGTGGAGCTATGAAAAGTCATTGGTCTATTCGGATAAGCCACAAACCCTTGACCATTTGGAAGACAACATTCGCCGTGTTATTGCCGATATACGGCCACAAATGTTGGAAAAAGTAATCGAAAATTGGACGTCCAGATTGGACTACATCCGAGCCAGCCGTGGCGGTTATATGCCAGAAATCATATTCAAAATGTAATGCCACAAGATTATCTTGCGGATAAATAAAATTCATGTCAATCGAATAATCCATCGTTGTTTTATTGCAATTTAAAGTTCTATAGCTCTAGAAAAAACACCCTTTAGAAGTGAGGGAGTAACCTCCTTTGAGCAATCCCACTACTGGAGTTCTAAACCTAAATACAGCAATCTGTTCAGAGATGAACGCTCAAATAGCGACATCCCCACCACATAACACTAAATTGTCTTAACGGATCATTCTGTTTTCTGCAACCCATTGTTCAGGCTGACTTCGCAATAATAGCAATTGACAGAAAAACAGTTTCCGAGCATTCGAAATCGCTCCAGGAGTCGTCTTAAATACCGAGCCACTTCTTCAATTTACTTTTAATACGGCAAGAACGTAGAATCCATTTAAAATGTTAATTCAACTCCTGCCTATCCACCACGGAGCGCGCAAAAAGTAGACATTTTTAAAATGGATCCGTGCACTTAATAAGGCTGCAGACTTGGCGTAGTGGCATTTCGCCGTGCCGATGTCGATGCAAAAAATGGAAACAATCAAAGCTAGCCAGGAGGATTGCCAAACATTCAACTGATTTAATCGCGCTTCGTCACCTAATTATAAACACCAACTGTGTTGGTTTCGCAGTTCAACGCGCCTGTTTTATTATGACCACGCATAGTTTGCTGCCTTTAGCAGAGATGGCAGTACCTTATGAGTTATACTGGTCACAAGTCGTCCGGTGACTTGATAGCTCCACTTGTTTTTTATACTGGCAATGGCAGCTGATCACAGAGTGAAGAATTTGAAGAACACGTCCACCATTTATGAAAAAAAAATATGGAAAAGCATTGGTCATTGGTCTATGAGGATAAGCCACAAACCCTTGACCATTTGGAAGACAACATTCGCCGTGTTATTGCCGATATACGGCAACAAATGTTGGAAAAAGTCATCGAAAATTGGACGTCCAGATTGGACTACATCCGAGCCAGCCGTGGCGGTCATACGCCAGAAATCATATTTAAAATGTAATGCCACAAGATTATCTTGCGGATAAATAAAATTCATGTCAATCGAATAATCCATCGTTGTTTTATTGCAATTTAAAGTTCTATAGCTCTTAAAAGAACACCCTCTAGGTGTTAAAGTTCTATTTTTTTTCTGATAGCACCTTCCCTTACAAAATATTCAACTGGCATTGATATATAAATATATAAATAAAAGATTTTAACGTTGAATTGAATGGACTGGAATCAATCAGTGTTTGTAGGACTTTTTTATAACTACTCCAGGAATCTGTCATCTTCATTTTTACCCCCAATTTAAGAACACCATGTATACCTGGTTTTTTTTTTGCAATATCGAAATGAAACCTCTCGTTGGAAAACCCTATATATATATGATCGGGTAGCCCTAATAATATCATATTGCATTCGTACGTATCAATCGCATTGATGGCTGAATGGGTCCAGAAGGAGTTTCGCTCTGCGCCAAAGATCTGCCGCGTAAGAAATTTCGAACCCTTTCAAAATCGAGCTCTTTGTCGGTTTCTCACAACTACTGGTCGGCAAAATTCAAAGGGCATTCGCACAATGGGCCCGCTATTAAATTGATGATCCCTAAATCCCGCCGGTTTTTATGCGGGGGTTGAACAAGCCCTTCGACCACCTTTCAAGTTTTTTCGCGAATCTTTTGTTGCTTTTTTACTATTTTTGAATAGATGTAGTCGGAGAACGTATTTATTTTTATATGTCGGTCATGTTTCGACTGTGGGAATATTATTTAAAGAAAAGTTTTTGAGCTTATCTTTTTATTGAAGGTACTAATACTTATCCGAAAAGTCAAATGTATTATTTTTAATTTTTGAGAAACATATACAGGGTGCCCCTAAAATGGAGGTACAAACGACAATTACTGATTCCACGGATCATTGTAAGCAAAAGAGGCCTACATAGTCCCGCAACACTTGGTTCTTGAGATATAGGGTGTTTTTTTTTCATAGCACCTTTCCTTCACAAGATATTCGACCCAAATTTAGCATAGATATTTCAATTTAAATATTCATCATCTGATATAAAGGGTGTTTTTTTAGAGCTATAGAACTTTAAATTGCAATAAAACAACGATGGATTATTCGATTGACATGAATTTTATTTATCCGCGAGATAATCTTGTGGCATTACATTTTAAATATGATTTCTGGCATATGACCGCCTCGGCTGGCTCGGATGTAGTCCAATCTGGACGTCCAATTTTCGATGACGTTTTCCAACATTTGTGGCCGTATATCGGCAATAACACGGCGAATGTTGTCTTCCAAATGGTCAAGGGTTTGTGGTTTATCCACATAGACCAATGACTTTACATAGCCCCACAGAAAGTAGTTTAGCGGTGTTAAATCACAATAGCTTGGAGGCCAATTCACAGGTCCAAAACGTGAAATTAAGCGGTCACCAAAAGTGTCTTTCAATAAATCGATTGTGGCACGAGCTGTGTGACATGTTGCGCCGTCTTGTTGAAACCACAGCTCCTGGACATCATGGTTGTTCAATTCAGGAATGAAAAAGTTAGTAATCATGGCTCTATACCGATCACCATTGACTGTAACGTTCTGGCCATCATTGTTTTTGAATAAGTACGGACCAATGATTCCACCAGCCCATAAAGCGCACCAAACAGTCAGTTTTTCTGGATGTAACGGTGTTTCGACATACACTTAGGATTAGCTTCTTTCCAAATGCGACAGTTTTGTTTGTTGATGTAGCCATTCAACCAGAAGTGCGCTTCATCGCTAAACAAAATAAAATGGACGTAGTGCGCGATACCTATTCCGCACAGAACCATTATTTTCGAAATAAAATTGCACTATTTGCAAGATTTGTTCAGGCGTGAGTCTATTCATGATGAATTGCCAAACCAAACTGAGAATAAATCACTTGACAGCTGCTAAATCGGTCGCCATCTTGAACAGTAATGCCAACTTTAAGTCATATACCTCGAAAAAAAAACACCCGTTATTAACACGATTCTTCGTATGACCTCCCCACAAATTCAGGTGAGCTGAATCACAAGATTTTGGTGGCCAATTCACATCGCCGAAATGGGAAATTACGCGTCCAGGGAATTTTTCTTGCAATGAAGTCATAACGGTTCGTGTTGTTTGGTTTGTTTCACCATCTTGCTCGAACAACATCACTCCCAATTCTATAATATCATTAATTTCAGGCCTAAAAAATCGGTTATCATTTGGCTATAGCATGGAAAATTGACGGTTTGAGTGACACCATCTTCATTTTCAAAAAAGGACGGGCCAGTCGCTTCACCAGACTAATTTGCATACCATACACAGCCTTTTTGTGTATAATTGGTCTCTATTAGCTGTTAGATGAGAAATTTCACTGCCCCATATGCGACAGTTTTGCTTATTTACTTTACATAGCCATCGAGTGAAGCTGAAAAAAATTCGATGCGAAACATCGTCAATCTGCATGTTTTGAGCATTCCATGGTCAGCTGGCTTCAGTTCTTGTGTCACTTGAACCTTATAAGGATTGAGATGCAAATCCAGATGCAAAATAAGCCATATAGCGTGCAGTAAGAGAGACCTAAATGTTGTTCTCGCCGGGGAATGGATAAATCCTTCTACACTTTCACTTACAACAGCAATATTTTCGGTCGAGCGTGCATTTCGATGATATATGGACCTTGAGACATCAGGAACAGATCTAGACTCTTCGAATTTTATCACTGCACGAAAAATATTTACTACGGAAACATTATTTTGGTAGTAAGTTTTCACAAATTCGGCTGTAGATAAGGGATCCATATTGTTGGATGGCTAACCTTCAATTGAACATATAAGTCTAATTTAATTACTAGCGTCAATTAGGTATCCTTTGACGGGCTTCAATAAAGAAAGCCAAAACCATCTCTAAGAAACGCTGTTGTCACTGATTTTCCACTGGGCGAAGCAAAACCCGGGTTGAATACCTCCGAATCAGCTTGGAGAGAGTAGGTCTTTCACCTTTTCTAAGGCCCGCTTTCCACCCTCTCACCATGTCGCGAATCTTCGTCTTTCATCCGGATGCGACTGCATCGGCTGCAACATAATTATTTCCCATTTTTCGGCTACTCCTTTGTCACGGATACGGGACTCGAGTGTACTCCAAAGGACCGGGCTCCACGAAAAAAAAACAAAAAAAGAAGAATCCTCGGCATCTCAATTTTTTTTCCGCCTAGACGTAAAATGCTGAATTCGCCGAATAAAATTCCTCCGCGGCTTCCTGAATTTCAGATGAGATGTGCTCCACAGTGTACTTTTTACTTTTTAAGGCTTTCCCCGATTAAATTCATTCAGAGGAGGCTGGGTGAAATGAATTGCTGATCATTAGCAAATAATAATTCCATTCTACCTTACTACTAACAACTACCTAGAATATATATTTTGTTGATAAAATATCGATATCAATCAATGTCTAAAAAGAAGTTTTCGAATAAGAGGTTTCATTTTGAACAGCTTGCTGTCTGGGCAGGTGTCACTATTGAAGTTGTCATCTATTGACATTTGACAAGTAAAAACTACGCCATTACAAAAATGGAACGATACACGCTCTAATAATGCACTCACATTGTTAAAATTCACTAAGAAAATGGTGAAAATTGTGCAGTTACAATTCGCAAAACTTAAGCACTTTTGGGTCTTTTAAAGCTCCATCTCAGCCGGCACTTGATGAAAAAAATTTATGCAATAATAATATAGCGTGCTATAAAGAGGTCCAAATATGTGGGCCTTGAAACGTCAGTAGTAGATCAATCTCTTCGAATTTTTTAATTGTCTTACCAATTATACTCTCCATAGAGTAATAAACATAGAGGAAGTATACCCAATTTTTTATATTTCCCCAACATGGTTAGATTACGTTGTCGGATTGTGACATATTTTCAAATTCTCAATTTTTCTATATCATTATGAGTGTATATTATATAGAATGAAATATATTTATTTGAGTGATTCCCGATTAAATATGCAAGTTTGAATATTTGGAATCCGATATTTTTTCTAAATGTCAAATTTATAATGAGCAGAATATTTTTATTTTCTGTATCTACCTGCTGAAATCCAAGTTTTGGCAACTTTTGCTCTCCTAGTGTCAACTGTTGTTACACGTCGTTTGGCGCGCTTGAAGTTTGTTTTCTGAATTTCTGATATATTTGGGTATTTATTTCAATATATTTTGAGTTGATATGAAACGTTGATTCGCTATGAGACCTAAGAAGTGCGTTCTTTGTGGAGAAACTAGCCAATTGAGTGGAATATCGTATCACTGAGATGTTTTCATTCCCGCGCACTTACTGTCAAATTTGATAGTTCATGTTGGGGAAAAAATTTGCTTACTGAAAATGGCATATACTCCTTCTATCTATGTTTATCACTTTGCGAATTAAATATATGACAGTTTGATTGACATATGTCATTGAAACAGGGTTGTGAAATCCGGTACTTTCACAAGTTTTCCTTAAGTCCCACTTACGCCAGCTAGGTAATTCGATATGACCCAGTATGGGGCATACGAAAAACCTGGTAAGTAATTGAGTACCTAAGCATTGAGCTCAGTCGTCAAATTTTTTTACCGCGTACTTTACGACCGCGCCTAAGTCGTATAAAGCAGTAATATATGAATATGAGTTTTGGGGAATTTGTAGGTGCCAGCTTTGCCGGTATAAAACGTTCCGTGTAGCTTTTATTTTGATTATTTATGAGATGTATAAATGCCTACACTTCATTTTACGATATTTATGAATTGGTTTTTGAGTGTCTCCAATATCAATTTACTTTCCGTGTTATGGTCATTCGGACTCGGTTGTTTTTCACATTTAATAGCGGGAGTCGTTTTTGGTGTTTCAATAATATTTACGCGGGCCACGCCGTATATCTGTTGGAAATGGAGAAATTATTCGAGAGGCTTAACACACTTGCCGGGAATTTACGACGTCCCCATCTCGTCCGATTTGTGTCAATTGTTTTAGGTTCTCGACATTTTAGTTTCACCAGAAAATGAGTCGGATTTATACAGGGCGTTGACGAAAATCCTTGTTTGTCGATTTCTCGTCGATCTTGGGAATTAGCTATGATTATTTTTTTTTGTCCGGGATTAAACTATATTGATATGAAGGGCTCCACATGTCACGCAAGCTACGAAAATACAGGGTGTTTTTTTTCGAGGTATATAACTTTAAGTTGGCATTACTGTTCAAGATGGCGACCGATTTAACACCTGTCAAGTGATTTATTCTCAGTTTGGTTTGGCAATTCATCATGAATAGACTCACGCCTGAACAACGCTTGCAAATTGTGCAATTTCATTTCGAAAATAATGGTTCTGTGCGGAATACGTATCGCGCACTACGTCCATTTTATTGTGTTTAGCGATGAAGCGCACTTCTGGTTGAATGGCTACGTCAACAAACAAAACTGCCGCATTTGGAGTGAAGCTTATCCTCAAGTGTATGTCGAAACACCGTTACATCCAGAAAAACTGACTGTTTGGTGCGCTTTATGGGCTGGTGGAATCATTGGTCCGTACTTCTTCAAAAACGATGATGGCCAGAACGTTACAGTCAATGGTGATCGGTATAGAGCCATGATTACTAACTTTTCCATTCTCGAATTGAACAACCATGATGTCCAGGAGCTGTGGTTCCAACAAGACGGCGCAACATGTCACACAGCTCGTGCCACAATCGATTTATTGAAAGACACGTTTGGTGACCGCCTAATTTCACGTTTTGGACCTGTGAATTGGCCTCCAAGATCTTGTGATTTAACACCGCTAGACTACTTTCTGTGGGGCTACGTAAAGTCATTGGCCTATGCGGATAAGCCACAAACCCTTGACCATTTGGAAGACAACATTCGCCGTGTTATTGCCGATATACGGCCACAAACGTTGGAAAAATTCATCAAAAATTGGACGTCCAGATTGGACTACATCCGAGCCAGCCGTGGCGGTCATATGCCAGAAATCATATTTAAAATGTAATGCCACAAGATTATCTTGCAGATAAATAAAATTTATGTCAATTGAATAATCCATCGTTGTTTTATTGCAATTTAAAGTTCTATAGCTCTAAAAAAAAACACCCTTTAGTTTAGTTTTTGCAAACACCAATTGGAAATGTCAGAATCAAATAAGGAATCATTCAAGATGACACATCAGACGGAGTAAACAACATGCAAATCTTCGTCAAGCAGGGTTCCATCATACATCATTCACAATTCTCGAAGAGTCCCAGTTTCTGTTCAGCAGGGATTTTCGCGATTATTCAAACTGGCTTTGCGCTCCGGTCTTCAACCCTTCACCCTTCAATTCCCATTTGTCTCGTCGTCCCAAGTCTGAGAAGACGAAACAGAACAGAACAAAGGCATAATGGCCGAGTGGGATATTTGCATTGAAGCTGTACAAGTCTAAGAGAACGGAAAGAGAGAATCAACCCCATCGTTGAAACCCCATAAGCCTCTCGAAATGAGTGTGCACTTCGGAAAATTACACCCAACTTTTACTCGGTGTTTGTGAATGCGGGCATATCGGATAAAAATGGCTCCTCCCATACGAGCCGCCTGTGGGGATCCCATAATAATGAGACGTATTATGATGGTTGTTTGATATGCGAAGCACATGGCTAACTACCGGTATCCGCCCTACTACTTCCGGTTAATTACGGAGTTAGAGCCGGGCCGAAAACAATGGAAGAAGATGTGCAGGCAGCGGTTGGAGGCTCCCTCGACTGATACGCGACCAATGGTGGTGAAGGTTGAGGAACGTTGTTGAGTGTTGTTTACATTCGCCGGTATTTGGTTACGTCGGTTGAGAACAAAAGGGGATTTTCGAATATAAAATGGACGATGCGTTTATTAGGTATATCGAAAAGGTAAGGTTAGCGACAATATTCCCTAACAATGGAGTATAGGAAAAAAATTGATTAAGTACAAACAAAAAACTTTACCACTACCTATAAAGTGTTGTATATCATGAAAAGAAGAAAAAGAAGAATGTCTTTGTCGTAGTTAAAAGATAACCTCAACAGCATTGAACGGTAAATAAACTGTTAAAGTGAATATTTCCCTCCTGTCAAAAATTCTATGTAAATGGAGAACAACTATCGAAAATTACAGCGAATATTTCCCTTCTGTCAAAAATTCTATGTAAATGGAGAACAATTATCGAAAATTACAGCGATAATTGCATTGTAGGAAGCGAAACAGCACTGCGATAATTGCACTGTTCATAGATGCATAGTTTCTATGCATCTTACACAGTTCGAATCTATGGCAATTCCATTCTAAATCAGTTTGACAAGTGATGTAACAGTTTATTCGGGAAATATTCCCCCGAATTACACTCGTGCATCAAAATGACCGTATAATTTCGCATTCCAGCGTGTTTTCTTTGAAAAACTGCATTCGGTCATTTTCATTTTTGGATTTTTCTCCAAAAATGAAAATGAACTCATGCATTTTTCATAACAACACGCTGTCATGCAAGATTATCGGTAATTTTGATGCACTTGTGCAATTACTTACGAAAACTTTATTCTGTTCGAGAGATATCGTGTTTACGGACGGAGGGAATTGAATCTGACCACGGAATCGTCATCTTTAAATCGATCATTTGAGACCATTTCTGGTTCAAAAATTCCAAAAATACATCATAACTAATTAGTATATCTTTCTCAAAAAAAAAGATGATCGTCGAATACCTTTAAGAAGAAGAATTCTTATAAATCTATGTCTAAAACCTCTCAATTTTGAATCTACAGGATATGCAAAATATAAGAAAAAAAATGGAGGCATAAAATATTTTGCACGTTATTGCTTCCACTCTGAAAAAGAATAATTTTCGAAATATTCATTCAAATTTATTATTTTGATATTTTTTCGTTCGATGAACGATTATTTATGAAAAAATAAAAGGTCTAACCTGTAGCCCACATAAAAAGGTTCAATTTAACAATTTCGGGCTATTCCAGATTCAATACAGTAAAAGTGGAAACAAATAAATTTTATAGTTGCCTTTGCCTTTGATCGAAATCACGTTAATTGTAGAAGTTGGAAAAAATTGTTTTCTAAGAAAAAACTCTTTACCTATAAAATTTGTTCAAAGTACTCACCTATTGATTTATTCATCATTGTGAAATAGCTTTTCATCATTATAAACTTCGATTCATTTTTTTTCTAGAACTTCGTTGTCCTTTATTTTCATCATCACTGTTAGCAATTGGCTGATGAGACATCATAAATCTATAACAGAGAATATGTTTAGCATCAATACCTACCATTTGAAAATGATAATATCAATTATAACTTGTATGAAAAATAAGCATCAAATACCTTAGAAATAACTATCTGTAGAAGAACGATTCACATTAATATTTACGTATTTTGCAATCTCTTGTTACTCTTTTTTAGAGTATTGAAATAAAAACTTATTCCTAAAAATGATTTTTAACTATTTAATGATTCAATACCAAAATGAAAGCTCATATTGTAAACCCCTTTGATATGTTAAAATACAGAAGGCCAGTACTAATTTCCATCAAGACAGATGAAAAAAAAAGTGACAGTACAATTGTGAATACCCCCGCCTAATTGCATTTTCCGCCAGCTAGTGAATAACTTAATTAATTTTTTCTGTGGAAGACCGGAACGAATCCGTGTGTTTCATCTTAATTAGTTTAGGCTATGCCGAATTAAAATTTTCAGTAGCAAATTGAATGAAACTGAAAAAAGGAAGTAATGAATGTCCGGCCGGCATGGAAGAGGGTATCAATTATATACCGTGTGAGTGCAATCAGGGCTGGATTAGCCGCTACCGGAGTTCAGACAAAACATCCTAATTGCTTCTCTACAAACGCGGAACTGCTTTAGATGCCTGATGGCGTCGCGTCATACAGGGTTATCTATTTCGTAGTCTGGATTTCACAGCCCTGTTTAAATGACATATTTCAAACATAACTGTCATCCGAAGCATCACATCATACGTTTAGTTGAAGTTTGCCCTTTCAAAAATATGGATCGTTTATCTACTGCTGAACATGTGATAATAACTTACTACAAAATTTGAAATGTAGGCTCGACCGAAAATACTCCTGCTGTAAGTCAAAGTGTTGAAGAAAATCAAAATGTATGCATTCCTCGTCGCGCACAACATTTGGGCTTCCCTTACCGCACGTCATGGAGTATTTTGCATCTGAATTTGCATCTTTCATTCTTTTAAGATTCAGTGTTTACAAAAACTGAAGCCAGCTGGCCTTGGAATGTGTAGAATATATGCCGATTGGATGCTTGAACAATAACACTTGGATGACGATTTTTCGCAACGAATTTTCTTCAATGACATTTTTCACTCGGTGGCTTTATAAACGAGCAAAATTGTCGTAAATGGGACATTGAACTTCTTTGAAAATGAAGGTGTCACTCAAATCGACTATTATCATCGCTATAGCCAAATATTTACCGATTTTTTTGGTCCGAAATTAATGATATGGAGTTCGAAAAGATGTGGTTCCAGCAAGATGGTGCAAGCCACACAACACAACTCGTTTTGGTTTAATTGCAAGAAAAATTCCCTTCAGACGCAAAATCGTCGTTTCAGCGATGTGAATTGGCCACCTGGATCTTGTGATTTGTCGCTTTTGGTTTTTTTGTGAGTTTATGCGAAGGATCGTGCTTAAGCCGATAATACGCTCTATTAGTGATGACGTCACACACTGCCATTTTAGTTCTCCTGTCAGTGTTCGGAATCCAAACAAACAAATTGTCATAAAAATTAGTTAGTTGTTGTTGAAGAAATTGGCTTATTTTGATTAATAAGATTATTTAAGGAACGATTTTACTACTAATTGATAGACAGAAGGAACGAGGTTAATGTCAGTATGTTCGAACTTGAAGTTCAACTAATAAACATGGCTTTTTACAAAATCTGGGGAATGATACAGGATTCAAACTTACTGGTATTAACCTCGTTTCTTCTGTCTATCAATTAATACTGAAATCGTTGCTCAAATAGTCTTATTCATGAAAATAAACCAATTCTTTCAACGACACCGTATTAATTTGAATGACAATTTATTTGTTTGGATTCCGAACACTGACAGGAGAACCAAAAATGGCGGTGTGTGACGTCACACTAATAGAGCGTATCCTCAGACTATTGCCGAAATTTCCGGTGAATCATCGAAATATCTAACATTTCCATGAAAATATTAATGTCCCAACTGAAATTTGTCTCTACCCTCGAAACTTAATTTCTCATTGATTTTTCATCGTAAATTTCGTGACAAAATACGAAAAACACATCGTGAAAAGGAGTCAGCTGAATCAGCTCAGTGCGTTCCTGGGCTTTCAGTCAAAAACAAAATGATTGATTATACTGTTTCGTTGTGGCTTTATTTCTAATAACTGATATTAAATAATTCTCTCGTGGCCGTGTAGAATCCGTTATTCCACTGATTTCATATGGTTTGTTTGTTTTCGTGCAAGGAAAAACGTTACATTTATTTGATTTTTTCAGGAAAGAAGATATTTCCGATTCACAACACACGGCGAATGATCAAAATTTTCAATTAGAATAGAAATTTCGTGTCATGATTTCAAACTATCAATAGCGCATCAAAAAATTTGTCTGTACAGGGTGGGCAAATTTCGATGTTTTAGCACTACAACTTTTAAACCAGATGAGATAGACAAAATCTGATACCCCAGTCTGGGTCTCTTTTTCTGAGAAACTAACAAGGGTAGTATGATTTTTGGCCACCTTCTTTTGTTTTCGAGTTATAAGCGACAATCGGAAAAATGGCGATATCGAAAAACATTTATATCTCCGCTAATACTGATGATAGAGCTCTGAAATTAAAACATTATACAGGCACTTTTTTACGTAGAACCCAGTGGCGTGTTCGTCTTTTCGGAAGGGTTTTTAATTACGCAGCTATGACCCAAAGTTATGTTTTTTCAAATGGAAACATTTTGCCATTTTTTGAAAGCTCAATTTTTCCTGATTTCAAAAATATATAACATCGTATGGTTTTTATTGAAATAACCAACAGAAAATGGTCAAAAACCTTTTTTTACCTAAGAGTCTCAATATTTCTATGGTTTCAACTGTTGGATGAGCACAGAAAAATTGAGCTTTCTAGAACAAGAGCAGTGTCATTCCGTCAATCTGATTATTTCTATACTTTTTACTAATTTCTACAAAATTCGAATCTAGATATATTTCATAAAAATATTTCGGAAAATATAAATGAACTCGGAGAAAATTTCCTTGGTTGCTTGAATACAGTTTCAAATTTTCCTCTGGTTTAAAAGTTGTATTGCTAAAACATCGAAATTTGCCCACCCTGTACATTGTTCCCGAAAAAAATATCATTATGTAGATTTTCACAGTTCATTCCTCCTATTTTAAAGCTCAAATAAAGTGTCTGGAATACCAAACGGGTAAATAACTCAGACTGTCGTCTCGATTGAGTATACGAGAGATCTGTCGCATTAAAGATTTAGAGGGAAATCGATGCTGGACCAGATGAACAGGTATGTATATTTACATTCTGTTCGAAACTACCGAGAGCGTCCAAATCCCCTAACGAATCTTACCGGATCCTAAGTAAATCACTCATCTAAGAAACTTGATACATCCGTCAATATTTGACCGAAGAATTTGGCTAACCGTTCCAGGTTGATGCTGGTCCCGTTAGGTTATTCATGTTACCGATTCACCATTTGGAGATTGAAAAATACTCTTAGGAAAAACAAACATTCATCTCGATGATTGACATTTATCGATAAAATAAATATTTTTCATTTGTGCAAGGTGGCCCAAATTCGATACTTACTGGGAAGTGAGAGCATCTCGAGAGCAATAAGACTTAGAGAAAAAATCGTCAAGGACCTCTGATCTCTTTTTTCGTAATAATAAGATATCAGAAATCAGATCGTAAATATCTTGATTCTTCTCGAGATGCTCCCAAATTCGATGCTCACTGACACTGACACACTGTACATTTTTTGTTCAAAGATTAATAGCTAGAGAAATAGAAAAACCGAAAATAATACAAAATCAACCGTTTTCTTGAAAATCGCTGATATCAAAATATAAGAACCATCAAAGATTACTGGCAATCACTGAAAACAGGTTTGCTGTATTGTAGGCACACATGTTTTTCACAAGCGTCACTTGTAAACAAATAAATACTTCATTCATTCAATTGTAAGCAGTCTTACGATTTGATTTTGAAGGACAGATGTGAAGACAATCTCTGATTTGTTTTCTTGTACTTTATTTTCTTCGCTTATGTTTTCTGGTGCATCTGATCCAAGATTTCTATTTATGAACAAGTTGAATTCTCTTGGAAGATGTTTATTTAGAACTCTGCGTAGTATTTGTGGAACGACGAGAGATCTTGCAAGTTGATTCAAGAAGACAGATCTGTTTTTAGCATATATAAAATACTTCATGGTGCTCAGACCTGATATTTGCGTAATATTAGATTTTTTTTTTCTTATAGGGATGGATTAAAAGCAGAATTGTCTCATTTAAGGCTCGGTAATTTCTAGAATGATTGTTGAAAAATCTCCCTATCCTCAACTAATCACTGTTTAGTGCGTTTTTTGGGCTGGTGGTGCGGTTAGACCTAATCATGGAAAGTGAGGTTGGTTCAACTGTTACGATGAATGTATGGCGCTACCGAGCTATGATTAAAGATTTTTATTTTCAACTAAACTGCGCTACGTATCACACAACCAATCAAATAATACCAGTGGCAATTTTACCAAAACCACTGAAATCTTGGGATTTTACACCTTTAGACATTTTTCTTTGGGGCCACGTGAAAGATAAAATCTATATCAGTTCCCCACAATCGATTCAAGACAGATTCAAAATGGAAATGGTGAAGTTATCGAGGACATACAGCCTTAATGTGCGAATTGGTGATGGAAAATTTGAAAAAAGGATATGGGGCTGCAACCATACTTTGGCGACCATTTGGCTGATGTCTTTCTCCTTCATCAATGACATACCTTCCTCTTTACAATGAGATAAATATACATTGATTTCCCTCGAAATATACTTGATTTTATAATACCAAAATTAAATCTCTTATTGAAAAACCCTTTTACTTCATGCATACTTCAGCTGCTGCT
This sequence comes from Harmonia axyridis, assembly GCF_914767665.1. Lineage (NCBI taxonomy): Eukaryota > Metazoa > Arthropoda > Insecta > Coleoptera > Coccinellidae > Harmonia > Harmonia axyridis. Next base: position 208,523 of record NC_059507.1, read on the forward strand.
TCGCGAGAAATAGTTCCTGTCAGACTCCACGCTTTCCTGATCAGCTAAACCATTAACCATTCCTCGTAGAGATTTCAACATATTATATGAATATTACACATTCGAACCGAACTAGCGTTGGTAATTAAGAACTAGATCGAATAAAAGTGCAGTAATTTATAACGCTTTAATTATAACATAGTCGTTAGCCGATATGCAAATGAGACAGAAATTAATGTTCGATGCAGTTCTCTAATTACTCCAGTATACAGCGGTTCCAGTTTTTGCATCTTTATCATTTTTGCCTTCTGCGAGTCTTGCGGCGAACGACTCAAGGATTTGCGCCTCGCAGAATCAGATATTATAGAAATATCGGAGAGGAGAACAACACAGCGATTGATAAATAGATGAAAGATACGTAGAACGATCACGATGAAGGATAAAATCATACCTCCCTCATTACTTGGACGTCATTGATTGGAGATTATAATGCTATAAGAATTAAATGTGAAAAAATTCGGGGAAAACACTTATCTACAGGAGCTTTCATGCCTTGATAAGTTATGCGCCTATGGCTGCTTTGGAGACCACATAATTGTAACGGGTGTTTTTTTTTCGAGGTATATAACTTTAAGTTGGCATTACTGTTCAAGATGGCGACCGATTTAACAGCTGTCAAGTGATTTATTCTCAGTTTGGTTTGGCAGTTCATCATGAATAGACTCACGCCCGAACAACGCTTGCAAATAATGCAATTTTATTTCGAAAATAATGGTTCTGTACGGAATACGTTGTTTAGCGATGAAGCGCACTTCTGGTTGAATGGCTACGTCAACAAACAAAACTGCCGCATTTGGAGTGAAGCTTATCCTCAAGTGTATGTCGAAACACCGTTACATCCAGAAAAACTGACTGTTTGGTGCGCTTTATGAGTGGTGGAATCATTGGTCCGTACTTCTTCAAAAACGATGATGCCCAGAACGTTACAGTCAATGGTGATCGGTATAGAGGCATGATTACTAACTTTTTCATTCCTGAATTGAACAACCATGATTTCCAGGTGTTGTGGTTCCAACAAGACGGTGCAACATGTCACACAGCTCTTGCAACAATCGATTTATTGTAAGACACGTTTGGTGACCGCCTAATTCCACGTTTTGGACCTGTGAATTGGCCTCCAAGATCTTGTGATTTAACACCGCTAGACTACTTTCTGTGGGGCTATGTAAAGGCATTGGTCTATGCGGATAAGCCACAAACCCTTGACCATTTGGAAGACAACATTCGCCATGTTATTGCCGATATACGGCCACAACTGTTGGAAAAAGTCATCGAAAATTGGACGTCCTGATTGGACTACATCCGAGCCAGCCGTGGCGGTCATATGCCAGAAATCATATTTAAAATGTAATGCCACAAGATTATCTTGCGGATGAATAAAATTCATGTCAAACGAATAATCCATCGTTGTTTTATTGCAAATTAAAGTTCTATATCTCTAAAAAAACACCCTTTAGTATTATTATAATTCATCGCCATGAGGAAATATTTTCACTGAGATTATATCGTCAATTCGACGATATCCACTTACTGAAGGTACGAAAATCAAGTCGAAGACGAGTGACAGGATCACATGACAGCATTCAGAGGCTAATTTCTAGCCGGAGCAGCGTCTATCAAACCGGCGATGCAACAGATTGATGGATATTATTGGCTTGCTCGACGATCCGTCAAAATGTGTGCCTGTCAACTGCAAACGTTGCTTTCGAACGAAACGATCGACTTACATACCGCAATCCATCTTTGGAACTTTTAGTCGGATTATACAGTCTGTCACGAGAGGCACGAACGATGCTTACGATTATTGATAGCTCGCTTTGTGATGTATGAAATTCAATTAATTTATGGGACGTTCGGAAAAGTCGGGAATTCGGAGAAAACTCCGAGATTCGGGGGGATATTCGGAGAATCTCCATGAGATGGATTTGAATGCTGGAATTTTGATAGAAATTGTTTTACCTAATAATTCTCAGTATCTATAGGCAAAACTATGGATTTTCCTTTTTTTTGGTATTCAGGCTGTCACTGTGCAAAGGAAAATTATAAAAGCCTTAGGTAATTCAAAGAAAAAATGTTATGTATCGAATAGAAACCGTGTGCGTTGCTCAAGAACAACTGAGAATATTATTCACCTATAATTTGATGCATGTTTAGAGCAAAAAATTGCAGTAAAATATTAAAAATCTCGAAATACCTTGGTATCCCTCAACTTGTGATGGCTGGAGCTGTTCCGGTTGTCAGTTAGTTCCTTCATGTGAAAAATTTGTTTCCTCCTAGTTCAAGGCTAACGATCCTCTGGGAAATCATTCGTTAGTTTTGGTTGATAAGGGAATATCAACAAAAGCTGAAATTGGACAAACAATTATTACAACAATGGTAAAGGTAAGAAGGTACAAACGAAAACGACAGATTTCATGGATTTTTTCAAGAAAAAAAAAGTCCTACAAACCTCGGCCAACAAACGTTTTGTTTTTGTTTTGAGGTAAGAGGTGTTGAAGTTAGATTTTCTTTTTAAGTTTTTTTATCATAGCACCTTCCCTTCACACAAGAGATTCAACTCAAATTCGGAATAGATATTTCAATTCAAAGTTTTCATTATATGCTAATTTTTAATAATGCAAATGATATTTTTTCTGGGAGAGTGCCCACTTCTGTCCTCTGGAACATTTTTTTCTGGTGGATCACTGTTACTTTAGAAAAAATTAAAAAGTTCTTGTAGTTTTGTCGTACCTATCTGCTGCCGATTTGGAGGAAAAGATTTAAAACAATTCTCTAGAAATCCTCAGGAGAATCCAAATTATTATAAAGATCCAGTTAGTAAGCTATGATAAATAAATTATGGTGGATTTATGCACCAGTCCTGAGAACTAAAACTAAACCTAAGAACTAAGACCTAAGAATTGAACGCTAACAAATCAATGAGGGCGTTTATGCACGTTTCCTAAAAACTAAGAACTAACACTAGCAGGCCAACTGTTAACTAAGAACTAAGGGCTCAGGAAAAATATAGAAGTGCACGTGCGCCGCATAGAATTTCAATATTAACGAGTACCAGTTTCTATCATTTTATGTTCTTTATTCGTGTTTATCGATGAAAAGTATTAGGTGCATTTGAAAAAATTAAATTTAATTTTTTCACAATAAATATCAACGTCAAACATCAAAGTATAGAACAAATAGAAAGTAGTTCGAGCACGTGCGCATGCCTTAACTAAGAACTAACAAGAGAGTGCATAAACGCCACTGAATTCTTAGGTTTAGTTCTTAGTTCATAGTTCTTAGTCCTTAGTTCTTAGGTACGGTGCATAAATCCACCATTGATTATGAGTTTTGGTACTTATTCACCTAAACTGAAACTAAGATTGATAAAGATTCGATAAACTGGTATAATCATCACAAAAAAGTAGGACACCCTGCATCTCGAAAACAAAGTGTTTGCGGCCATGTTTCTCACATTTTATTTTTTAATTATTCAAGGTATCTCCCGTTTTTCTTAGTACCTCCAGTTTAAAAACACCCTTAGGAGCCATAACAAATTCGCTGCTAGATAGCTAATTATTGAAAGATTCGATTTCGTGAGATTTTCCAACGACAGTGATACTAAAGCCACGAATAAATAAATGACGATGTTTTTATTCTAGAAAAACCATACCTGAAGAGAATCTCCCTGTATAGTAACGGGTGTTTTTCTTCGAGGTATATAACTTTAGGTTGGCATTACTCTTCGAGATGGCGACCGATTTATAAGCTGTCAAGTGATTTATTCTCAGTTTGGTTTGGCAATTCATCATGAATAGACTCACGCCTGAACAACGCTTGCAAATAGTGCAATTTTATTTCGAATATAATGGTTCTGTGCGGAATACGTATCGCGCACTACGTCCATTTTATTTTATTTAGCGATGAAGCGCACTTCTGGTTGAATGGCTACGTCACAAAAAAAACTGCCGCATTTGGAGTGAAGCTAATCCTCAAGTGTATGTCGAAACACCGTTACATCCAGAAAAACTGACTGTTTGGTGCGCTTCATGGGCTGGTGGAATCATTGGTCCGTACTTCTTCAAAAACGATGATGGCCAGAACGTTACAGTCAATGGTGATCGGTATAGAGTCATGATTACTAACTTTTTCATTCTTGAATTGAACAACCATGATGTCCAGGAGCTGTGGTTCCAACAAGACGGCGCAACATGTCACACAGCTCGTGCCACCATCGATTTATTGAAAGACACGTTTGGTGACCGTCTAATTTCGCGTTTTGGACCTGTAATTGGCCTCCAAGATCTTGTGATTTAACAGCGCTAGACTACTTTCTGTGGGGCTATGTAAAGTCATTGGTCTATTCGGATAAGCTACAAACCCTTGACCATTTGGAAGACAACATTTGCCGTGTTATTGCCGATATACGACCACAAATGTTGGAAAAAGTCCAGATTGGACTACATCCGAGCCAGCCGTGGCGGTCATATGCCACAAATCATATTTAAAATGTAATGCCACAAGATTATCTTGCGGATAAATAAAATTCATGTCAATCGAATAATCCATCGTTGTTTTATTGCAATTTGAAGTTCTATAGCTCTAAAAAAAACACCCTTTAGGTATACGATAAAATAGAACATTGTCATTGTCCTCAAACTTGTCAATCCCATCAAAGCAAACATACGAAATGAAATTTCGTCGGCGTGAATGAAATACCAAAAAACTCTGGTAAGCTTTCACCTGCGCCAGGAACGGAATGCAAATATGGACCAACCCTTCTACCGCAAACACCGTTCGGGAAAAAAAAACGGCAAATTTAAGGGAGGATGTAACATCCCGTCGGCGTGCGCTCCGTAGGGGATGCAAAGTCGAGTGCGAACCTGAATATTCAATATGAATGAACATCTGCGTTGACAAGCCCCAATTAGACATTCCGTTTCACCGTTCCCGGCATTATTTTTGAAGCATTAAAATTATGCGTCGTTACGCCCGGATTTCGGCTTAGACGCCGCCGTACCGACTGCACGGCGATTTTGGTGGACGTTTTCCACTAAGAAGTTTTGGTGGAGTTTCGAAGCGGTTTATTTTTCTGTCATCAAAGATGGAATTGTGAAAATTAAGGAAATAATAAAATAAGGGTTTTAGAATGTTAGGTTTCATTTTTAACAACCCGCTGGAACAGTCTGTGCAAATAGAGTTATATTTTGACGGGCTCTAAAACCTCTAAGTCCACTATGTAGCTTTATTATAAAGGGTGTTTTTTTTAGAGCTATAGAACTTTAAATTGCAATAAAACAACGATGGATTATTCGATTGACATGAATTTTATTTATCCGCAAGATAATCTTGTGGCATTACATTTCAAATATGATTTCTGGCATATGACCGCCACGGCTGGCTCGGATGTAGTCCAATCTGGACGTCCAATTTTCGATGACTTTTTCCAACATTTGTGGCCGTATATCGGCAATAACACGGCGAATGTTGTCTTCCAAATGGTCAAGGGTTTGTGGCTTATCCGCATAGACCAATGACTTTACATCGCCCCACAGAAAGTAGTCTAGCGGTGTTAAATCACAAGATCTTGGAGGCCAATTCACAGGTCCAAAACGTGAAATTAGGCGGTCACCAAACGTGTCTTTCAATAAATCGATTGTGGCACGAGCTGTATGACATGTTGCGCCGTCTTGTTGGAACCACAGCTCCTGGACATCATGGTAGTTCAATTCAGGAATGAAAAAGTTAGTAATCATGGCTCTATACCGATCACCATTGACTGTAACGTTCTGGCCATCATCGTTTTTGAAGAAGTACGGACCAATGATTCCACCAGCCCATAAAGCGCACCAAACAGTCAGTTTTTCTGGATGTAACGGTGTTTCGACATACACTTGAGGATTAGCTACGTGCCATAAAAGCAATGAAACAATTGCAATTTTGGAATGAAAATTTCCTGATCGTGTTATTTCTTGAAGAGGTGATCGCTATTGGCCACCGAGATCTTGTGATTCGACACCTGTAGACTTTTTTCTTTGAGGACACGTAAAAGCTAAAGTCTATGATAATGCTCCACAATCGAATCAAGACCTTTATTAATATCAAATTGAGAAATAGTATATTCTGAAACAAGTTGCAGAATGGGCTCCACGAATGCGAAATTCGAAAACGAGCGACGAAGGAGAGAGTTTTCGAACGCAAGAGTGTTGGAATTGCCTTCTGCAACGAGTATAAGACGATATTTTCTGTATTTCAGTCAAGTTTTGTGAAATATTATCGTAATTCAATGAAAAATTCAGATTATTTATCCTAGTGACTTTTGTATTGTATCTTGGCAGTTGGTGTGACTGTTACAAAAATTGAAAGATCACGGAATTTGAATATGAATCGTACCTTTCGAATTTCGAAATAATAGATATACAATTACGCATTAAATTCGTGAATTATGTCTGACGAAACCGATTAACACCACCAGAATCAAGAGAAATTTCGAATAATGTTGCAAATTATTTCACTATATCCGAATTATATTATATTGACAATAATTGACGTTTGTTGAACTTTGATAGGATTGGAAATCAGTAGAGACAACCACAAAACGAAAATTATAACTGAAAACGATGCTGTAATGAGTTTATTACAGCACTGTTTTTAGAACTGTAATGAACTCATTACGATACTGAAATAGAGAAAATCCTTTATTTTCACTGAATGTTAACCTTCACCACATAAAAGCTAAAGGAATCAACAATTTCTCAGAATTTTCCTCAGAAAAACAGGTTAATTTAGGAATATCTTCCTAATGTTTGTTCTGAATCCATATCATTTCCATGAAAAATTATGGGAAAAAAATCTGTGAGTTTGTTTATTGAAATGAACTGAAGAAAGGATGTTGTTTTTTGGAATTTCCGAAATTAGAATTTTCAATCAAACAAGCAGCGCAACAATTTTTGGAATATCTGAAAATATCAATAATCGGGATTTTCAACTCACTCGATATTCACCCTACTGCCTCGGAATTTTTACTCCCAAGTTAAAACGTATAGCTCCAATCCGATCTAGTAACACTTGACTGGTCGACATCAAGAAGACGGAAGAATCCCTTCGTCATGATCCGTTATCAATTTGCAAATTTCCTCCATCTCCGAGCTCTCTCCGGCGAGACATCAAAGAGATGCCATTATTGAAAAACTAAGCACATTTACCAAACAGAAATAGTTTTCCCATTCCCTTCTGTCGCATCAAAGCCCCTCGTTAAACAAATGAAATTATCGCAATAATTTTCTAGGGAAGGGCGCTCTTACACGTGACCCAGACGTTCTGAAGGAAAAGGCCCAAAGTAGAGACATCTCTGTGAAAGTAGGTATAGAGCGAGGAGAAGAGTACAATTTGTGAATCTTGTCCAATCTTGTTACATTGGACGAATTCAAGATATGAAAATTTTCTCAATTTTAATATACTTAGGGCCAATTGCACCATTCAAAAAATAAACGCTGTTTACCTAATCAATGTTTAGTACTAATCGATGATTATAATTTCTACCGATTGCACCGTTTGATAATAATCGATGTTTAGCTAAACATAAAATATGTTTGGCAACATTTCAAAATATCGACGGTGGTCATAGAAAAATCAGGACTATCAATTTTCTAGTATAATGTTCTCTGTTCTTGTGGTGACAAAGTTAAAATAAATCACAAATTATCATTATAAATTGTCATTGAATGATAATTCACGATCTGAATCAGAATCAATATTTCAATTTTGAAATTCCTCACAAAACCAAACACAGAAACATATAATGTGACACCATCAGGTTATGTCCATCAAGACATAATGTTTATGGTTATGTGATAAGTCATATGTTTTGACGTTTTGAGTTGCGCAGAACCATAGACATTATATCAAATTGATATTAGGTCTATGCGCAGAACCCTGTTTAAAACTAATCGGGAAAATAAACGTCCAAATTTTCCTGTTTAGTGTGATTAGGCCACATTAAACGTCATTTGACAGATGGTGCAAGAGAAATCAGAAAGTAATCAATGTTTGAATTTTTAATCAAAGATTAGGCAAATGGTGCAACTGGCCCAGAATATTACACTATCAGTTCATCGATATGTCTGTAATTTTGGAATTTTATACCAGAAATGGTGTTCGAATTTACTTATACAGGGTGAGTCTTTGACTTGTACATATATCTTAACCCAAGATTCCTGAGGTCAAAAGAAACACTTTTTTCCTTTACCATTTTTCCGATTCGCCCCGGTTGAAAAGGAACAGGCTGTTGAAAATCGTTGAAAAAATGTCATTTTCGGCTATATCCCGTAAATGGTTCTATCGAAGGAAATGATTTTTGGAATATAGTTTTTTTATATGTGATACATCTTCTGCGGACACAAGATTCCTTACACATTTTTCAGTTTCTTTATTATGAACATTACATCCCATAAAAATACCAGAAATACGAAGAACCCTACTATTAAAAGTAATTTGAACGTTCATTGAAGATATTTGGCTGATTTGAAAAATAAAGTATTCTTCTTATTTTCTCGTACAGAGCGCCGTTTTCGAGTAACTTGATCTTACAAAAAAAAAAATATCTGTGAAATTCAAAAAATTGGGTACTTTGGCTGAATCGGAAAAAATGGTAAATGAAAAAAGTGTTTCTTTTGACCTCAAGAATCTTCGGTTAAAATAAATGTACAAATCAAAGACTCACCCTGTATACCTACTATACTTATAATAATTATCCTGAGTACTCACCGATTGGTTTATTTTATTCTCCTTTGTGAAACAGCTTTTCGTAATTATAAACTTCTATTCATTTCGATTCATCATTTTCCTAGACCTTCGTTGTCCTTGATTTTCATCTTCACTGTTAGCAATGGGCTGATGAGACATCATGAATCTATAACAGAAAACAGTTTTGAAGAAATTTGAACTCGAAATTTGGGAAAAAATTGAATTTGCCTCTAAAAATCGTTATATCTCCTGAATCATTCGTCACAGACCATTCAAATAAAAACGTTTCCAAACTTCAAGTTCCGCTCTAAAACATAGTGAGGTTTCAAGTGCGTAGCCCATGTCTAGAAGAAGTGGCAGCTTCGGGAAAATTATCAATTTTTTCTTTAAAAATTACAGATTTTTGCCTATAATTTATGTAATAATGTACTGATCGCCCAACTGTAAGCATTTTCGTAATCTACATAGTCGAATCAATCAATAAAATGATACAATATTCCCATGAGGGAACTTTTATTTTTTGGAAAATTTTCTAAGGGTTAGGTATAGAAAATTTTACGAAAATTTTTGGACAAAAAATTTTTCAGGTGAGATCGAAATTCGGCTAATCAGAGATCGTCAATTATGGCACTGCTCACCGATTTTCCGTAGAGCTCCCAGTTTTGAAGAAAATTGAACTCGAAATTTGGGAAAAAATTGAATTTGCCTCTAAAAATCGTTATATCTCCTGAATTATTCGTCACAGACCATTCAAATAAAAACGTTTCCAAACTTCAAGTTCCGCTCTAAAACATAGTGAGGTTTCAAGTGCGTAGCCCATGTCTAGAAGAAGTGGCAGCTTCGGGAAAATTTTCAATTTTTTCTTTAAAAATTACAGATTTTTGCCTATAATTTATGTAATAATGTACTGATCGCCCAACTGTAAGCATTTTCGTAATCTACATAGTCGAATCAATCAATAAAATGATACAATATTCCCATGAGGGAACTTTTATTTTTTGGAAAATTTTCTAAGGGTTAGGTATAGAAAATTTTACGAAAATTTTTGGACAAAAAATTTTTTAGGTGAGATCGAAATTCGGCTAATCAGAGATCGTCTATTATGGCACTGCTCACCGATTTCCCGTAGAGCTCCCAGTTTTGAAGAAATTTGAACTCGAAATTTGGGAAAAAATTGAATTTGCCTCTAAAAATCGTTATATCTCCTGAATCATTCGTCACAGACCATTCAAATAACAACGTTTCCAAACTTCAAGTTCCGCTCTAAAACATAGTGAGGTTTCAAGTGCGTAGCCCATGTCTAGAAGAAGTGGCAGCTTCGGGAAAATTATAAATTTTTTCTTTAAAAATTACAGATTTTTGCCTATAATTTATGTAATAATGTACTGATCGCCCAACTGTAAGCATTTTCGTAATCTACGTAGTGGAATCAATCAATAAAATGATACAATATTCCCTTGAAGGAACTTTTATTTTTCGGAAAATTTTCTAAGGGTTAGGTATGGAAAATTTTACGAAAATTTTTGGACAAAAAATTTTTCAGGTGAGATCGAAATTCGGCTAATCAGAGATCGTCAATTATGGCACTGCTCACCGATTTTCCGTAGAGCTCCCAGTTTTGAAGAAATGTGAACTCGAAATTTGGGAAAAAATTGAATTTGCCTCTAAAAATCGTTATATCTCCTGAATCATTCGTCACAGACCATTCAAATAAAAACGTTTCCAAACTTCAAGTTCCGCTCTAAAACATAGTGAGGTTTCAAGTGCGTAGCCCATGTCTAGAAGAAGTGGCAGCTTCGGGAAAATTATAAATTTTTTCTTTAAAAATTACAGATTTTTGCCTATAATTTATGTAATAATGTACTGATCGCCCAACTGTAAGCATTTTCGTAATCTACGTAGTCGAATCAATCAATAAAATGATACAATATTTCTTTGAAGGAACTTTTATTTTTCAGGAAATTTTCTGAGGGTTAGGTATAGAAAATTTTACGAAAATTTTTGGACAAAAAATTTTTCAGGTGAGATCGAAATTCGGCTAATCAGAGATCGTTAATTATGGCACTGCTCACCGATTTTCCGTAGAGCTCCCAGTTTTGAAGAAAATTGAACTCGAAATTTGGGAAAAAATTGAATTTGCCTCTAAAAATCGTTATATCTCCTGAATTATTCGTCACAGACCATTCAAATAAAAACGTTTCCAAACTTCAAGTTCCGCTCTAAAACATAGTGAGGTTTCAAGTGCGTAGCCCATGTCTAGAAGAAGTGGCAGCTTCGGGAAAATTATCAAATTATTCTTTAAAAATTACAGATTTTTGCCTATAATTTATGTAATAATGTACTGATCGCCCAACTATAAGCATTTTCGTAATCTACGTAGTGGAATCAATCAATAAAATGATACAATATTCCCTTGAAGGAACTTTTATTTTTCGGAAAATTTTCTAAGGGTTAGGTATAGAAAATTTTACGAAAATTTTTGGATAAAAAATTTTTCAGGTGAGATCGAAATTCGGCTAATGAGAGATCGTCAATTATGGGACTGCTCACCGATTTTCCGTAGAGCTCCCAGTTTTGAAGAAAATTGAACTCGAAATTTGGGAAAAAATTGAATTTGCCTCTAAAAATCGTTATATCTCCTGAATTATTCGTCACAGACCATTCAAATAAAAACGTTTCCAAACTTCAAGTTCCGCTCTAAAACATAGTGAGGTTTCGAGTGCGTAGCCCATGTCTAGAAGAAGTGGCAGCTTCGGGAAAATTATCAAATTTTTCTTTAAAAATTACAGATTTTTGCCTATAATTTATGTAATAATGTACTGATCGCCCAACTGTAAGCATTTTCGTAATCTACATAGTCGAATCAATCAATAAAATGATACAATATTCCCTTGAAGGAACTTTTATTTTTCGGAAAATTTTCTAAGGGTTAGGTATAGAAAATTTTACGAAAATTTTTGGATAAAAAATTTTTCAGGTGAGATCGAAATTCGGCTAATGAGAGATCGTCAATTATGGCACTGCTCACCGATTTTCCGTAGAGCTCCCAGTTTTGAAGAAAATTGAACTCGAAATTTGGGAAAAAATTGAATTTGCCTCTAAAAATCGTTATATCTCCTGAATTATTCGTCACAGACCATTCAAATAAAAACGTTTCCAAACTTCAAGTTCCGCTCTAAAGCATAGTGAGGTTTCAAGTGCGTAGCCCATGTCTAGAAGAAGTAGCAGCTTCGGGAAAATTATCAAATTTTTCTTTAAAAATTACAGATTTTTGCCTATAATTTATGTAATAATGTACTGATCGCCCAACTCTGAGCATTTTCGTAATCTACATAGTCGAATCAATCAATAAAATGATACAATATTCCCATGAGGGAACTTTTATTTTTTGGAAAATTTTCTAAGGGTTAGGTATAGAAAATTTTACGAAAATTTTTGGAAAAAAAATTTTTCAGGTGAGATCGAAATTCGGCTAATGAGAGATCGTTAATTATAGTACTGCTCACCGATTTTCCGTAGAGCTCCCAGTTTTGAAGAAAATTGAACTCGAAATTTGGGAAAAAATGGAATTTGCCTCTAAAAATCGTTATATCTCCTGAATCATTCGTCACAGACCATTCAAATAAAAACTTTTCCAAACTTCAAGTTCCGCTCTAAAACATAGTGAGGTTTCAAGTGCGTAGCCCAGGTCTAGAAGAAGTGGCAGCTTCGGGAAAATTATCAAATTTTTCTTTAAAAATTACAGATTTTTGCCTATAATTTATGTAATAATGTACTGATCGCCCAACTGTAAGCATTTTCGTAATCTACGTAGTGGAATCAATCAATAAAATGATACAATATTCCCTTGAAGGAACTTTTATTTTTCGGAAAATTTTCTAAGGGTTAGGTATAGAAAATTTTACGAAAATTTTTGGATAAAAAATTTTTCAGGTGAGATCGAAATTCGGCTAATGAGAGATCGTCAATTATGGCACTGCTCACCGATTTTCCGTAGAGCTCCCAGTTTTGAAGAAAATTGAACTCGAAATTTGGGAAAAAATTGAATTTGCCTCTAAAAATCGTTATATCTCCTGAATTATTCGTCACAGACCATTCAAATAAAAACGTTTCCAAACTTCAAGTTCCGCTCTAAAGCATAGTGAGGTTTCAAGTGCGTAGCCCATGTCTAGAAGAAGTAGCAGCTTCGGGAAAATTATCAAATTTTTCTTTAAAAATTACAGATTTTTGCCTATAATTTATGTAATAATGTACTGATCGCCCAACTCTGAGCATTTTCGTAATCTACATAGTCGAATCAATCAATAGAATGATACAATATTCCCATGAAGGAACTTTTATTTTTCGGAAAATTTTCTAAGGGTTAGGTATAGAAAATTTTACGAAAATTTTTGGACAAAAAATTTTTCAGGTCAGATCGAAATTCGGCTAATCAGAGATCGTCAATTATGGCACTGCTCACCGATTTTCCGTAGAGCTCCCAGTTTTAAAGAAATTTGAACTCGAAATTTGGGAAAAAATTGAATTTGCCTCTAAAAATCGTTATATCTCCTGAATTATTCGTCACAGACCATTCAAATAAAAACGTTTCCAAACTTCAAGTTCCGCTCTAAAACATAGTGAGGTTTCAAGTGCGTAGCCCATGTCTAGAAGAAGTGGCAGCTTCGGGAAAATTATCAAATTTTTCTTTAAAAATTACAGATTTTTGCCTATAATTTATGTAATAATGTACTGATCGCCCAACTGTAAGCATTTTCGTAATCTACGTAGTGGAATCAATCAATAAAATGATACAATATTCCCTTGAAGGAACTTTTATTTTTCGGAAAATTTTCTAAGGGTTAGGTATAGAAAATTTTTGGATAAAAAATTTTTCAGGTGAGATCGAAATTCGGCTAATGAGAGATCGTCAATTATGGGACTGCTCACCGATTTTCCGTAGAGCTCCCAGTTTTGAAGAAAATTGAACTCGAAATTTGGGAAAAAATTGAATTTGCCTCTAAAAATCGTTATATCTCCTGAATTATTCGTCACAGACCATTCAAATAAAAACGTTTCCAAACTTCAAGTTCCGCTCTAAAACATAGTGAGGTTTCGAGTGCGTAGCCCATGTCTAGAAGAAGTGGCAGCTTCGGGAAAATTATCAAATTTTTCTTTAAAAATTACAGATTTTTGCCTATAATTTATGTAATAATGTACTGATCGCCCAACTGTAAGCATTTTCGTAATCTACATAGTCGAATCAATCAATAAAATGATACAATATTCCCTTGAAGGAACTTTTATTTTTCGGAAAATTTTCTAAGGGTTAGGTATAGAAAATTTTACGAAAATTTTTGGATAAAAAATTTTTCAGGTGAGATCGAAATTCGGCTAATGAGAGATCGTCAATTATGGCACTGCTCACCGATTTTCCGTAGAGCTCCCAGTTTTGAAGAAAATTGAACTCGAAATTTGGGAAAAAATTGAATTTGCCTCTAAAAATCGTTATATCTCCTGAATTATTCGTCACAGACCATTCAAATAAAAACGTTTCCAAACTTCAAGTTCCGCTCTAAAGCATAGTGAGGTTTCAAGTGCGTAGCCCATGTCTAGAAGAAGTAGCAGCTTCGGGAAAATTATCAAATTTTTCTTTAAAAATTACAGATTTTTGCCTATAATTTATGTAATAATGTACTGATCGCCCAACTCTGAGCATTTTCGTAATCTACATAGTCGAATCAATCAATAAAATGATACAATATTCCCATGAGGGAACTTTTATTTTTTGGAAAATTTTCTAAGGGTTAGGTATAGAAAATTTTACGAAAATTTTTGGAAAAAAAATTTTTCAGGTGAGATCGAAATTCGGCTAATGAGAGATCGTTAATTATAGTACTGCTCACCGATTTTCCGTAGAGCTCCCAGTTTTGAAGAAAATTGAACTCGAAATTTGGGAAAAAATGGAATTTGCCTCTAAAAATCGTTATATCTCCTGAATCATTCGTCACAGACCATTCAAATAAAAACTTTTCCAAACTTCAAGTTCCGCTCTAAAACATAGTGAGGTTTCAAGTGCGTAGCCCATGTCTAGAAGAAGTGGCAGCTTCGGGAAAATTATCAATTTTTTCTTTAAAAATTACAGATTTTTGCCTATAATTTATGTAATAATGTACTGATCGCCCAACTGTAAGCATTTTCGTAATCTACGTAGTGGAATCAATCAATAAAATGATACAATATTCCCTTGAAGGAACTTTTATTTTTCGGAAAATTTTCTAAGGGTTAGGTATGGAAAATTTTACGAAAATTTTTGGACAAAAAATTTTTCAGGTGAGATCGAAATTCGGCTAATCAGAGATCGTCAATTATGGCACTGCTCACCGATTTTCCGTAGAGCTCCCAGTTTTGAAGAAATGTGAACTCGAAATTTGGGAAAAAATTGAATTTGCCTCTAAAAATCGTTATATCTCCTGAATCATTCGTCACAGACCATTCAAATAAAAACGTTTCCAAACTTCAAGTTCCGCTCTAAAACATAGTGAGGTTTCAAGTGCGTAGCCCAGGTCTAGAAGAAGTGGCAGCTTCGGGAAAATTATAAATTTTTTCTTTAAAAATTACAGATTTTTGCCTATAATTTATGTAATAATGTACTGATCGCCCAACTGTAAGCATTTTCGTAATCTACGTAGTCGAATCAATCAATAAAATGATACAATATTTCTTTGAAGGAACTTTTATTTTTCAGGAAATTTTCTAAGGGTTAGGTATAGAAAATTTTACGAAAATTTTTGGACAAGAAATTTTTCAGGTGAGATCGAAATTCGGCTAATCAGAGATCGTTAATTATGGCACTGCTCACCGATTTTCCGTAGAGCTCCCAGTTTTGAAGAAAATTGAACTCGAAATTTGGGAAAAAATTGAATTTGCCTCTAAAAATCGTTATATCTCCTGAATTATTCGTCACAGACCATTCAAATAAAAACGTTTCCAAACTTCAAGTTCCGCTCTAAAACATAGTGAGGTTTCAAGTGCGTAGCCCATGTCTAGAAGAAGTGGCAGCTTCGGGAAAATTATAAATTTTTTCTTTAAAACTTACAGATTTTTGCCTATAATTTATGTAATAATGTACTGATCGCCCAACTGTAAGCATTTTCGTAATCTACGTAGTGGAATCAATCAATAAAATGATACAATATTCCCTTGAAGGAACTTTTATTTTTCGGAAAATTTTCTAAGGGTTAGGTATAGAAAATTTTACGAAAATTTTTGTATAAAAAATTTTTCAGGTGAGATCGAAATTCGGCTAATGAGAGATCGTCAATTATGGGACTGCTCACCGATTTTCCGTAGAGCTCCCAGTTTTGAAGAAAATTGAACTCGAAATTTGGGAAAAAATTGAATTTGCCTCTAAAAATCGTTATATCTCCTGAATTATTCGTCACAGACCATTCAAATAAAAACGTTTCCAAACTTCAAGTTCCGCTCTAAAACATAGTGAGGTTTCGAGTGCGTAGCCCATGTCTAGAAGAAGTGGCAGCTTCGGGAAAATTATCAAATTTTTCTTTAAAAATTACAGATTTTTGCCTATAATTTATGTAATAATGGAAATGAAATTCGGCTAATGAGAGATCGTCAATTATGGCACTGCTCACCGATTTTCCGTAGAGCTCCCAGTTTTGAAGAAATGTGAACTCGAAATTTGGGAAAAAATTGAATTTGCCTCTAAAAATCGTTATATCTCCTGAATTATTCGTCACAGACCATTCAAATAAAAACGTTTCCAAACTTCAAGTTCCGCTCTAAAGCATAGTGAGGTTTCAAGTGCGTAGCCCATGTCTAGAAGAAGTAGCAGCTTCGGGAAAATTATCAAATTTTTCTTTAAAAATTACAGATTTTTGCCTATAATTTATGTAATAATGTACTGATCGCCCAACTCAGAGCATTTTCGTAATCTACATAGTCGAATCAATCAATAAAATGATACAATATTCCCTTGAAGGAACTTTTATTTTTCGGAAAATTTTCTAAGGGTTAGGTATAGAAAATTTTACGAAAATTTTTGGATAAAAAATTTTTCAGGTGAGATCGAAATTCGGCTAATGAGAGATCGTCAATTATGGGACTGCTCACCGATTTTCCGTAGAGCTCCCAGTTTTGAAGAAAATTGAACTCGAAATTTGGGAAAAAATTGAATTTGCCTCTAAAAATCGTTATATCTCCTGAATTATTCGTCACAGACCATTCAAATAACAACGTTTCCAAACTTCAAGTTCCGCTCTAAAACATAGTGAGGTTTCGAGTGCGTAGCCCATGTCTAGAAGAAGTGGCAGCTTCGGGAAAATTATCAATTTTTTCTTTAAAAATTACAGATTTTTGCCTATAATTTATGTAATAATATACTGATCGCCCAACTGTAAGCATTTTCGTAATCTACATAGTCAAATCAATCAATAAAATGATACAATATTCCCTTGAAGGAACTTTTATTTTTCAGAAAATTTTCTAAGGGTTAGGTATAGAAAATTTTACGAAAATTTTTGGACAGAAAATTTTTCAGGTGAGATCGAAATTCGGCTAATCAGAGATCGTCAATTATGGCACTGCTCACCGATTTTCCGTAGAGCTCCCAGTTTTGAAGAAATTTGAACTCGAAATTTGGGAAAAAATTGAATTTGCCTCTAAAAATCGTTATATCTCCTGAATCATTCGTCACAGACCATTCAAATAAAAACGTTTCCAAACTTCAAGTTCCGCTCTAAAACATAGTGAGGTTTCGAGTGCGTAGCCCATGTCTAGAAGAAGTGGCAGCTTCGGGAAAATTATCAATTTTTTCTTTAAAAATTACAGATTTTTGCCTATAATTTATGTAATAATGTACTGATCGCCCAACTCTGAGCATTTTTGTAATCTACATAGTCGAATCAACCAATAAAATGATAAAATATTCCCATGAGGGAACTTTTATTTTTTGGAAAATTTTCTAAGGGTTAGGTATGGAAAATTTTACGAAAATTTTTGGACAGAAAATTTTTCAGGTGAGATCGAAATTCGGCTAATCAGAGATCGTCAATTATGGCACTGCTCACCGATTTTTCGTAGAGCTCCCAGTTTTGAAGAAATTTGAACTCGAAATTTGGGAAAAAATTGAATTTGCCTCTAAAAATCGTTATATCTCCTGAATCATTCGTCACAGACCATTCAAATAAAAACGTTTCCAAACTTCAAGTTCCGCTCTAAAACATAGTGAGGTTTCAATTGCGTAGCCCATGTCTAGAAGAAGTGGCAGCTTCGGGAAAATTATCAAATTTTTCTTTAAAAATTACAGATTTTTGCCTATAATTTATATAATAATGTACTGATCGCCCAACTGTAAGCATTTTCGTAATCTACGTAGTGGAATCAATCAATAAAATGATACAATATTCCCTTGAAGGAACTTTTATTTTTCGGAAAATTTTCTAAGGGTTAGGTATAGAAAATTTTACGAAAATTTTTGGATAAAAAATTTTTCAGGTGAGATCGAAATTCGGCTAATGAGAGATCGTCAATTATGGGACTGCTCACCGATTTTCCGTAGAGCTCCCAGTTTTGAAGAAAATTGAACTCGAAATTTGGGAAAAAATTGAATTTGCCTCTAAAAATCGTTATATCTCCTGAATTATTCGTCACAGACCATTCAAATAAAAACGTTTCCAAACTTCAAGTTCCGCTCTAAAACATAGTGAGGTTTCAAGTGCGTAGCCCATGTCTAGAAGAAGTGGCAGCTTCGGGAAAATTATCAAATTTTTCTTTAAAAATTACAGATTTTTGCCTATAATTTATATAATAATGTACTGATCGCCCAACTGTAAGCATTTTCGTAATCTACATAGTCGAATCAATCAATAAAATGATACAATATTCCCATGAGGGAACTTTTATTTTTTGGAAAATTTTCTAAGGGTTAGGTATAGAAAATTTTACGAAAATTTTTGGACAAAAAATTTTTCAGGTGAGATCGAAATTCGGCTAATCAGAGATCGTCAATTATGGCACTGCTCACCGATTTTCCGTAGAGCTCCCAGTTTTGAAGAAAATTGAACTCGAAATTTGGGAAAAAATTGAATTTGCCTCTAAAAATCGTTATATCTCCTGAATTATTCGTCACAGACCATTCAAATAAAAACGTTTCCAAACTTCAAGTTCCGCTCTAAAACATAGTGAGGTTTCAAGTGCGTAGCCCATGTCTAGAAGAAGTGGCAGCTTCGGGAAAATTATCAAATTTTTCTTTAAAAATTACAGATTTTTGCCTATAATTTATGTAATAATGTACTGATCGCCCAACTGTAAGCATTTTCGTAATCTACGTAGTGGAATCAATCAATAAAATGATACAATATTCCCTTGAAGGAACTTTTATTTTTCGGAAAATTTTCTAAGGGTTAGGTATAGAAAATTTTACGAAAATTTTTGTATAAAAAATTTTTCAGGTGAGATCGAAATTCGGCTAATGAGAGATCGTCAATTATGGGACTGCTCACCGATTTTCCGTAGAGCTCCCAGTTTTGAAGAAAACTGAACTCGAAATTTGGGAAAAAATTGAATTTGCCTCTAAAAATCGTTATATCTCCTGAATTATTCGTCACAGACCATTCAAATAAAAACGTTTCCAAACTTCAAGTTCCGCTCTAAAACATAGTGAGGTTTCAAGTGCGTAGCCCATGTCTAGAAGAAGTGGCAGCTTCGGGAAAATTATCAAATTTTTCTTTAAAAATTACAGATTTTTGCCTATAATTTATGTAATAATGTACTGATCGCCCAACTGTAAGCATTTTCGTAATCTACGTAGTGGAATCAATCAATAAAATGATACAATATTCCCTTGAAGGAACTTTTATTTTTCGGAAAATTTTCTAAGGGTTAGGTATAGAAAATTTTACGAAAATTTTTGGATAAAAAATTTTTCAGGTGAGATCGAAATTCGGCTAATGAGAGATCGTTAATTATGGCACTGCTCACCGATTTTCCGTAGAGCTCCCAGTTTTGAAGAAAATTGAACTCGAAATTTGGGAAAAAATTGAATTTGCCTCTAAAAATCGTTATATCTCCTGAATTATTCGTCACAGACCATCCAAATAAAAACGTTTCCAAACTTCAAGTTCCGCTCTAAAACATAGTGAGGTTTCAAGTGCGTAGCCCATGTCTAGAAGAAGTGGCAGCTTCGGGAAAATTATCAAATTTTTCTTTAAAAATTACAGATTTTTGCCTATAATTTATGTAATAATGTACTGATCGCCCAACTGTAAGCATTTTCGTAATCTACATAGTCGAATCAATCAATAAAATGATACAATATTCCCATGAGGGAACTTTTATTTTTTGGAAAATTTTCTAAGGGTTAGGTATAGAAAATTTTACGAAAATTTTTGGACAAAAAATTTTTCAGGTGAGATCGAAATTCGGCTAATCAGAGATCGTCAATTATGGCACTGCCCACCGATTTTCCGTAGAGCTCCCAGTTTTGAAGAAAATTGAACTCGAAATTTGGGAAAAAATTGAATTTGCCTCTAAAAATCGTTATATCTCCTGAATTATTCGTCACAGACCATTCAAATAAAAACGTTTCCAAACTTCAAGTTCCGCTCTAAAACATAGTGAGGTTTCAATTGCGTAGCCCATGTCTAGAAGAAGTGGCAGCTTCGGGAAAATTATCAAATTTTTCTTTAAAAATTACAGATTTTTGCCTATAATTTATGTAATAATGTACTGATCGCCCAACTGTAAGCATTTTCGTAATCTACGTAGTGGAATCAATCAATAAAATGATACAATATTCCCTTGAAGGAACTTTTATTTTTCGGAAAATTTTCTAAGGGTTAGGTATAGAAAATTTTACGAAAATTTTTGGATAAAAAATTTTTCAGGTGAGATCGAAATTCGGCTAATCAGAGATCGTCAATTATGGCACTGCTCACCGATTTTCCGTAGAGCTCCCAGTTTTGAAGAAAATTGAACTCGAAATTTGGGAAAAAATTGAATTTGCCTCTAAAAATCGTTATATCTCCTGAATTATTCGTCACAGACCATTCAAATAAAAACGTTTCCAAACTTCAAGTTCCGCTCTGAAACATAGTGAGGTTTCAAGTGCGTAGCCCATGTCTAGAAGAAGTGGCAGCTTCGGGAAAATTATCAAATTTTTCTTTAAAAATTACAGATTTTTGCCTATAATTTATATAATAATGTACTGATCGCCCAACTGTAAGCATTTTCGTAATCTACATAGTCGAATCAATCAATAAAATGATACAATATTCCCATGAGGGAACTTTTATTTTTTGGAAAATTTTCTAAGGGTTAGGTATAGAAAATTTTACGAAAATTTTTGTATAAAAAATTTTTCAGGTGAGATCGAAATTCGGCTAATCAGAGATCGTCAATTATGGCACTGCTCACCGATTTTCCGTAGAGCTCCCAGTTTTGAAGAAAATTGAACTCGAAATTTGGGAAAAAATTGAATTTGCCTCTAAAAATCGTTATATCTCCTGAATTATTCGTCACAGACCATTCAAATAAAAACGTTTCCAAACTTCAAGTTCCGCTCTAAAACATAGTGAGGTTTCAAGTGCGTAGCCCATGTCTAGAAGAAGTGGCAGCTTCGGGAAAATTATCAAATTTTTCTTTAAAAATTACAGATTTTTGCCTATAATTTATGTAATAATGTACTGATCGCCCAACTGTAAGCATTTTCGTAATCTACATAGTCGAATCAATCAATAAAATGATACAATATTCCCATGAGGGAACTTTTATTTTTTGGAAAATTTTCTAAGGGTTAGGTATAGAAAATTTTACGAAAATTTTTGGACAAAAAATTTTTCAGGTGAGATCGAAATTCGGCTAATCAGAGATCGTCAATTATGGCACTGCTCACCGATTTTCCGTAGAGCTCCCAGTTTTGAAGAAAATTGAACTCGAAATTTGGGAAAAAATTGAATTTGCCTCTAAAAATCGTTATATCTCCTGAATTATTCGTCACAGACCATTCAAATAAAAACGTTTCCAAACTTCAAGTTCCGCTCTAAAACATAGTGAGGTTTCAAGTGCGTAGCCCATGTCTAGAAGAAGTGGCAGCTTCGGGAAAATTCTCAAATTTTTCTTTAAAAATTACAGATTTTTGCCTATAATTTATGTAATAATGTACTGATCGCCCAACTGTAAGCATTTTCGTAATCTACGTAGTGGAATCAATCAATAAAATGATACAATATTCCCATGAGGGAACTTTTATTTTTTGGAAAATTTTCTAAGGGTTAGGTATAGAAAATTTTACGAAAATTTTTGGACAAAAAATTTTTCAGGTGAGATCGAAATTCGGCTAATGAGAGATCGTTAATTATGGCACTGCTAACCGATTTTCCGTAGAGCTCCCAGTTTTGAAGAAAATTGAACTCGAAATTTGGGAAAAAATTGAATTTGCCTCTAAAAATCGTTATATCTCCTGAATTATTCCAGACCATTCAAATAAAAACGTTTCCAAACTTCAAGTTCCGCTCTAAAACATAGTGAGGTTTCAAGTGCGTAGCCCATGTCTAGAAGAAGTGGCAGCTTCGGGAAAATTATCAAATTTTTCTTTAAAAATTACAGATTTTTGCCTATAATTTATGTAATAATGTACTGATCGCCCAACTGTAAGCATTTTCGTAATCTACGTAGTGGAATCAATCAATAAAATGATACAATATTCCCTTGAAGGAACTTTTATTTTTCGGAAAATTTTCTAAGGGTTAGGTATAGAAAATTTTACGAAAATTTTTGGATAAAAAATTTTTCAGGTGAGATCGAAATTCGGCTAATGAGAGATCGTTAATTATGGCACTGCTCACCGATTTTCCGTAGAGCTCCCAGTTTTGAAGAAAATTGAACTCGAAATTTGGGAAAAAATTGAATTTGCCTCTAAAAATCGTTATATCTCCTGAATTATTCGTCACAGACCATCCAAATAAAAACGTTTCCAAACTTCAAGTTCCGCTCTAAAACATAGTGAGGTTTCAAGTGCGTAGCCCATGTCTAGAAGAAGTGGCAGCTTCGGGAAAATTATCAAATTTTTCTTTAAAAATTACAGATTTTTGCCTATAATTTATGTAATAATGTACTGATCGCCCAACTGTAAGCATTTTCGTAATCTACGTAGTGGAATCAATCAATAAAATGATACAATATTCCCTTGAAGGAACTTTTATTTTTCGGAAAATTTTCTAAGGGTTAGGTATAGAAAATTTTACGAAAATTTTTGGATAAAAAATTTTTCAGGTGAGATCGAAATTCGGCTAATGAGAGATCGTTAATTATGGCACTGCTCACCGATTTTCCGTAGAGCTCCCAGTTTTGAAGAAAATTGAACTCGAAATTTGGGAAAAAATTGAATTTGCCTCTAAAAATCGTTATATCTCCTGAATTATTCGTCACAGACCATCCAAATAAAAACGTTTCCAAACTTCAAGTTCCGCTCTAAAACATAGTGAGGTTTCAAGTGCGTAGCCCATGTCTAGAAGAAGTGGCAGCTTCGGGAAAATTATCAAATTTTTCTTTAAAAATTACAGATTTTTGCCTTTAATTTATGTAATAATGTACTGATCGCCCAACTGTAAGCATTTTCGTAATCTACATAGTCGAATCAATCAATAAAATGATACAATATTCCCATGAGGGAACTTTTATTTTTTGGAAAATTTTCTAAGGGTTAGGTATAGAAAATTTTACGAAAATTTTTGGACAAAAAATTTTTCAGGTGAGATCGAAATTCGGCTAATCAGATATCGTCAATTATGGCCCTGCTCACCGATTTTCCGTAGAGCTCCCAGTTTTGAAGAAAATTGAACTCGAAATTTGGGAAAAAATTGAATTTGCCTCTAAAAATCGTTATATCTCCTGAATTATTCGTCACAGACCATTCAAATAAAAACGTTTCCAAACTTCAAGTTCCGCTCTAAAACATAGTGAGGTTTCAAGTGCGTAGCCAATGTCTAGAAGAAGTGGCAGCTGCGGGAAAATTATCAAATTTTTCTTTAAAAATTACAGATTTTTGCCTATTATTTATGTAATAATGTACTGATCGCCCAACTGTAAGCATTTTCGTGATCTACGTAGTCGAATCAATCAATAAAATGATACAATATTCCCTTGAAGGAACTTTTATTTTTCAGAAAATTTTCTAATCGATTCAAATAAATATTCACGTATTTTTGCAAGTCAGTGTCATAGACTAGTCTACCAATAACCATAGATTAGAAGGGGTTTTGGAATTCCTTCTATCTATGATCAAGAGTAACTACAGTAGTTAGAAACCAAAACCTTCTGTGGTTGAATCGGTGTGACGTCATCGGATCATGAAATTAACAAATCGACACATAAAAAAAAATTCTCCTTATAATAACATAAGGATGCACACTCTCAACTATCATAATTTTATTCTGAAACACCTTGTATAGACTTCGTTTAAATAGAAAGAGCATTCAACGGAAATCCTCCAAATAGGTATTATCAATATCGGAATTTTGGGCAATTCCAGATCCAATAAAATAAATTAGAAACAAAAAGATTTTCCTGTTCACATGATTGAAATTACTACGTTATAGTTATAGTTATAGTTGGAAGAAGTTGTTTCCTTTAAATAAACTTACTACCTATAATATTATTTCGTCTGAGTACTCACCGATTGGTTTATTCCCCATTGTGAAAGAGCTTTTCGTCATTATAAGCTTCGATTCATCTCGATTGATTCTTATCCTAGACCCTTTGTTGTCCTTTATTTTCATCATCCCTGTCAGGAATTGGCTGATGATGCATCATGAAATCTATAAGAGAGAACATATTCAGTATCAATACCATTTGATAAAATAAATGATACTATCAAACGCAATTTGTATGAAAAATGTGCATAAATACCTCAGAAATAACTATCTGGAGAAAAACGTATTGATTCACGTAAATATTCACGTATTTTTGCAAATCAGTATCATAGACTATAGTCTACCAATAACCATAGATTTCTAGGCGGGATTTTGGCATTCCTGCAATCTATGATCAAGAGTAACTACAGTAATTAGGAACCAAAATATTCTGTGGTTGAATATATCTGTGACGTCCTCTGATCATGAAATTATCAAATCGACACATAAAAAAAATTCTCCTTATAATTACCTTAGGATGCACACTCTCAACTATCTTCATCTTACTCTGAAATACCCTCTTTAAAATTCGTTCAAGTAGAAAGAGCATTCAACGGAAATCCTCCAAATAGGTATTATCAATATCGCAATTTTGGGCAATTCCAGATTTAATAAAATAAAGTAGAAACAAAGAGATTTTCCTTTTCACATGATTGAAATTATCTACGTTATAATTAAAATTTGGAAGAAGTTGTTTCCTTTGAAAAAACTTACAACCTATAATAATAATTCGTCTGAGAACTCACCGATTGGTTTATTCCCCATTTGAAAGAGCTTTTCGTCATTGTGAACTTCGATTCATTTCGATTCATCATTTTCCTAGACCCTTCGTTGACCATTATTTTCATCATCACTGTAAGGAATTGGCTGATGATTCATCATGAAATCTATAACAGAGAACATATTTAGTATCAAACATACCATTTGTTACTAAATGATACTATCAAAAGTAATTTGAATGAAAAATGTGCATTAAATACTTTAGAAATAACTAACAGGTGAAGATTCACGTAAATATTCACGTATTTTTGCAAGTCAGTGTCATAGACTACAGTCTACCAATAACCATAGATTTGTAGGAGGGGTTTTGGGATTCCTGCAATCTATAATCAGGACTAACTACAGTAGTTAGAAACCAAAACCTTCTGTGGTTGAATATCTTTGTGACGTCATCGGATCATGAAATTATCAAATCAACACATAAAAAAATTTTTCCTTATAATTACCTTAGGATGCACACTCTCAACTATCATAATCTTATTCTGAAACACCTTGTATAGACTTCGTTCAAATAGAAAAAGCATTCAACCGAAATCCTCCAAATAGGTACTGTCAATATCACAATTTTGGGCAATTCCAGATCCAATGAAATAAATTAGATACAAAGAGATTTTCCACTTGAGATGATTGAAATTATCTACGTTAGATATAGTTATAATTTGAAAGAAGTTGTTTCCATTAAATAAACTTACAATCTATAATATTAATTCCTCTGAGTACTCACCGATTGGTTTATTCCCCATTGTGAAAGAGCTTTTCGTCATTATGAACTTCGATTCATTTAGATTCATTATTTTCCTAGACCCTTCGTTGTCCTTTATTTTCATCATCACAGTTAGCAATTGGCTGATGAGATATCATAAATCTATAACAGAAAACACATTTAGTATCATAAATACCATTTGTTAAAATAAATGATACTATCAAACGTAATTTGAAATAAAATGTGCATAAAATACCTTAGAAATAACTATCTAGAGAAGAACTAATTGATTCACGTAAATATTCACGTATTTTTGCAAGTCAGTGTCATAGACTGCAGTCTACCAATAACCATAGATTAGGAGGGGTTTTGGCATTTCTGCAATCTATGATCAAGAGTAACTACAGTAGTTAGAATCCAAATCCTTCCGTGGTTGAATGTCTCTGTGACGTCATCAGATGTTAAAATTATCAAATCGACAGATAAAAAACATTTCTTCCAAAATCCTCCAAGTGCTGGCAATTCCAGATTTCATGAAAAAAATAAAACTAAAGAGATTTGCCTTTTCCCATGATTGAAATTATATACGTTACACATAGTTAGAATTTGGAAGAAGTTGTTTTCTTTGAATGAACTTTTGTTCATTCTGTTCTGAGTACTCACCGATAAATTCATTCCTTAATGTGAAAGAGCTTTTCATCATTATAAACTTGGATTCCTTTTGATTCATTTTCTTTCTTGAACTCCATTGTTTTCTATTTTCATCTTCACTGTTAGCAATTGACTGATGAGACATCATGAATCTAAAACAAACAATATATTCAGTATCATTAATACTATTCAATAAAATAAATGATAATATCAAACGTAATTCGTATGAAAAGTCTTTATAAAATACCTTAGAAATAACAAACTGGTGAAGAATACATTGATTCGCTTGAATATTCACGTATTTTTGCAAGTCAGTGTCATAGACTACTTAATTATTCGATCTGCCAATAATCATAGATTTGTGGGCGGGGTTTAGGCATTCCTTCATGATCGAAGATATCTACAGAAGTTAGAATCCAAAACCCTCTCTGTTTGAATGTCTCTGTGACGTCATCGGATGATAAAATTATCAAATCGACACATAAAAAAAATTCTTCCAAAATCCTCCAAATACTGGCAATTCCAGATTTCATAAAAAAAGTAAAACCAAAGAGATTTGCCTTTTCCCATGATTGAAGTTACGTTATAGTTAGTATTTGGAAGAAATTGTTTTCTTTGAATGAACTTACTCTTAATAGGTAATTGTTCTGAGTACTCACCGATTGATTCATTCCTTAATGTGAAAGAGCTTTTCATCATTATGAACTTAGATTCATTTTGATTCATTTTCTTTCTCGAACTTCATCGTCCTTTATTTCCATCTTCACTGTTAGCAATTTACTGATGGAACATCATAAATCTATAACCAATATATTCACTATCATTAATACCATTCAATAAAATAAATGATAATATCGAACGTTATTTTTTTTCAAAAATTCGCATAAAATACCTTAAAAATAACAATCTGGTGGAGAACGCATTAATTCACGTGAACATTTACTTATTTTTGCAAGTCAGTGTCATAGACTACTCAATAATTAAGTTTGCCAATAATCATAGATTTGTGGGCGGAGTTTCAGCATTCTTCTAATCTATGGTCAAGAGCAACTAAAGAAGTTAGAATACAAAATCTTGTGAACCATACGAATCTGTGGTTGAATTTCTCTGTGACGTCATCAAACAAATCCACACATAAAATAATGTTTTGAATAATAGAATTGCTAGTTCGCAATAGATTTTAATCAAATTTCTGGAATTGCTGATGCGCCAAAGCCTTCTTGGCTTGGATCATAATCCAGGTGAGGGCTTTTTAAGTTATCAGCCCTCTCATATTCAATTTGATTCAAAGGAGATCTGACTGCAAACTCTTCTTCATCGAATTAATTTTTCATTCTGAATTTTTTTCTATACATTGTTTCTCCATCACAAGTATACATTACAACTGAAATTGAATTCCTCGGAATTCGACAATTTATTTTCAAAATCGCTCGATGATAATGCGTCAATTTAAATTTGACAAACCAGGAAAAATGTATAAAATGTTCTTGAACGTATACATTCCGTTTTTAATTAAACTACGTAACATTCCACCTAGTCCGATGATATTTTCGGGTGTTGTTTTAATAGCATCACACACCGTTGGTTATATTGTTGAAATTGATCCCAGGAGTGCAGTCCACGTTAAAAGAAGTAGCGTCAGGATACGAGGATGTTGTTACTTTTATTATCTGTCTTGGTTTAATATAAAAGAACGAAACACCGGCAGGGGAAAATTCGGGCAATAAAACTGATGTGGGTAATGTATGCCCAGATAACGATACCTGTGTTCCATTTTCCAAATATAATTTTCTTGGGAAATTACCTTGAAGATGTGTTTTGGTTGTTCAAGGTGATAACGTTGAGAACTAGTGGAGAACTATGGAACTGAGAATAATTTCAGAGATTATGATAGAAATTCTGCTAGAATTCTGCTTCTGGTCTTTTCAAAATACTACTTATTCTTAAAAACTGGGAATTGTAAAGGGTTTTCCATGAGAGGAAATTAATTTTTCAGGAGAATCAATGGATGTTTATTTCATTGTGAAGAGGAAGGTATGTCATTGGAGATGGAAATCGTTATTGGTTACCGTTGCAGTACGGTATCCTTCTCATAAAATTTTTCATGACCAATTCGCACATTTGCGATTGTAAAGGGTGTATTTTTTAGAGCTATAGAACTTTAAATTGCAATAAAACAACGATGGATTATTCGATTGACATGAATTTTATTTATCCACAAGATAATCTTGTGGCTTTACATTTTAAATATGATTTCTGGCATATGACCGCCACGGCTGGCTCGGATGTAGTCCAATCTGGACGTCCAATTTTCGATTACTTTTTCCAACATTTGTGGCCGTATATCGGCAATAACACGGCGAATGTTGTCTTCCAAATGGTCAAGGGTTTGTGGCTTATCCGCATAAACCAATGACTTTACATAGCCACACAGAAAGTAGTCTAGCGGTGTTAAATCACAAGATCTTGGAGGCCAATTCACAGGTCCAAAACGTGAAATTAGGCGGTCACCAAACGTGTCTTTCAATAAATCGATTGTGGCACGAGCTGTGTGACATGTTGCGCCGTCTTGTTGGAACCACAGCTCCTGGACAACATGGTTGTTCAATTCAGGAATGAAGAAGTTAGTAATCATGGCTCTATACCGATCACCATTGACTGTAACGTTCTGGCCATCATCGTTTTTGAAGAAGTACGGAATCAACAAACTTGGATTTTCGTCAACTCTACAGGCTATACAGCAGCGATATTCTCAGTTGTTGTTGATCGACTCACACGGGTTCGATTCTTCACATCACTAACTTGTCCCAACAGTTCAAATTTTGCCACCAGATTCAGTATTGCCGCCAGAGAAGATGCTTCACGATGACTCAAAAGTGCTTTAGTTTTGGGAACTGTGACTGCTAAAGTTTCACTATTTTTGTTGTGAATTTGAATAATTTCAGTGCGTTGTTAAAGCTTGTATTGTTCCATTATTAGTCATGATATAGTTTTTACTTGTCAAAAGTCAAAAAATGACAGCTTCAATAGTGACAGTTGCCAAGGCTATTGAAAATGAAACCCCTCATTGGGAAACCAATTAGTTACCACACAAATGAATTGTATAGGACCGTCATGATTCATTTTCTTCAGGATATACCTAGACAATCGAATAATAAAATATCATTGATATCTCAAGGTCTGGCGGGTCTGTGGTGTTAGGAAGCATGCCAAGTGCACAAAATCCAAATCGGGATAGGCTGTTCGAAGCCATTGCATCAGAAAATATACAAATTCTTTTCCATTCGCTGTCGCTATATGACTGATTTCCTTACCATATCGCATATCACTCACGGTGTAATGCACAGGGATAAGTCAATCCCATTTGTCGGGCTTAGAACTTTCATCAGCTGTCGGCCCAATTATGGTTAGACCGTTCTGATGTATCTATAATGATAAACGACAGGACTCTTCGGTGACAAATGCGATTATTTCCCTGAACGGTTCGAATGCTCGCTTTTCGAACTGCTGCAGGTATTTTTATCGTATAAGCCAGCCTTGCTTGTCTCTGTCCAATCAAGATAACATCACGTTGTGCATCGTGTCATCAAAGGACATATTAGTGGAATTTCAGTTATGCTTATGCTCGAGAGGAGTAGAGTAGGTTGGAATGTTCATACATTCAATGGATAACTACAGGGTGTTTCCTAATCGGGGGCTTAAACTCAAGGAGAGAAAAAAATTTGCATCAATATATCCTTTTCGAATTATAGTCATCCGAAATCTCCATTTTAATCATACATTTTCTGCGAATATTTCCCTCCTGTCAAAAATTTTATGTAAATGGAGAACAATTATCGAAAATTACAGCGATAATTGCATTGTAGGAAGCGAAACAGCACTGCGATAATTGTTCTGTTCATAGATGCATAGTTTCTATGCATCTTACACAGTTCGAATCTATGGCAATTCCATTCTACATCAGTTTGACAAGTGATGTAACAGTTTATTCGGGAAATATTCCCCCGAATTACACTCGTGCATCAAAATGACCGGATAATTTTGCATTCTAGCGTGTTTTCCTTGAAAAACTGCATTCGGTCATTTTCATTTTTGGAGAAAGAGCCCGACACCGGAGGTGGAGGGCTCTTTCTCCAAAAATGAAAATGAACTCATGCAATTTTTATGACAACACGCTGTCATGCAAAATTATCGGCAATTTTGATGCACTTGTGCAATTACTTACGATAATGTGTGAACGCTTCGATGGATGTCGTCGATATATCTGATTCAAAAATAATAATTTGAAGTTTTCTGCAAAATTTCAAGCTGATCACATCATCAAAACCATAGACAATTAAAGAATAATAGATAAAAATTTCCCAATTCAAAATTTTTATATCTACCAATAACTTCGAATACCTCCTCGACTTCCTATATTCCTAATAAGCAATTTCAGATTTTATGAAATGGGTACCAGGAACATAGAACGGTCGAGGAGTAAGTTATCCAATGGGTTACTATAGAATTTCTTTGATATATAATTTATTGTTTCTACAGGCTCGATTTCAGTGCTGTTTACCGTTTTTTCGTAGCTTACGTCGGTTTCTAAATATCGAGCTCAAAATCTGGAAAAAATCCCTAGAAATTGGACATCTAGGTACAAGAAACGTTATATCTCCGAAACTATTGGCTACAGACCCCTCAAATAAAAACGTTCATCATAAATCAAGAGTTGGTCTATATTATACTCGAATTTCAAATAAGTATCTATCTTATCGGGAGATGGCAACATGCAAAAAAAATTCCATGTTTTTTTTTTATTTTAGTTCTATCGCTATAACTTTTACAATTATTGGATGCCCGCTCGCTCGAGATTTACTGTTCAAGATGGCGACCGATTTAACAGCTGTCAAGTGATTTATTCTCAGTTTGGTTTGGCAATTCATCATGAATAGACTCACGCCTGAACAAATCTTGCAAATAGTGCAATTTTATTTCGAAAATAATGGTTCTGTGCGAAATACGTATCGTGCACTACGTCCATTTTATCGTCGACAAAATCGTCCAACAAACTATGTCAACAAAAAAACTGCCTCATTTGGAGTGAAGCTAATCCTCAAGTGTATGTCGAAACACCGTTACATCCAGAAAAACTGACTGTTTGGTGCGCTTTATGGGCTGGTGGAATCATTGGTCCGTACTTCTTCAAAAACGATGAAGGCCAGAATGTTACAGTCAATGGTGATCGGTATAGAGCCATGATTACAAACTTTTTATTGCTGAATTGAACAACCATGATGTCCAGGAGCTGTGGTTCCAACAAGACGGCGCAACATGTCACACACTTCGTGCCACAAACGATTTATTGAAAGACACGTTTGGTGACCGCCTAATTTCACGTTTTGGACCTGTGAATTGGCCTCCAAGATCTTGTGATTTAACACCACTAGACAACTTTCTGCGGGGCTATGTAAATTCATTGGTCTATGCGGATAAGCCACAAACCCTTGACCATTTCGAAGACAACATTCGCCGTATTATTGCCGATATACGGCCACAAATGTTGGAAAAAGTAATCGAAAATTGGACGTCCAGATTGGACTACATCCGAGCCAGCCGTAGCGGCCATATGCCATAAATCATATTTAAAATGTAATGCCACAAGATTATCTTGCGGATAAATAAAATTCATGTCAATCGAATAATCTATCGTTGTTTTATTGCAATTTAAAGGTCTATAGCTCTAAAAAAACACCATTTAGACGTGAGGTAGTAACCTCCTTGAAGCCATCCCAGATACTGGAGTTCATTAGAACTCTGGAACTCGAGGACGAGCTGTAGGTGTAGACTACGAGGACTAATGGCGAGAACAGCTCTTATGGGGGCACAATAGACCATAAGGTAGCGGTGCGATGAAATCCCCTTAAATCTAAATCTGATCTAAATCTTGTACCGCCTATGTTCAAACCGAGCTCACATGGCTGAAGAGTCTTTGTTCCGCTCTATTTAAAACATATGTTCATTCCTATAATTTGTTGTCTAATACTTGGAACATATCAACAGCATTATATTTAGCCGAGATAAATCCCCATGGAAGTATCTCTTCAACGATAAGCATTCGCTTTTATATTTATATTCGTTATTGATACTCCGGGCTGTATAGGAATAACGACTACTAGTTTTATTATAGAAGCTGCCTTTCAATTACAGCAATTATGTTTGATATATTTCAGCTTTCGCATTTAACGATTCCGTCTTTTTTTTAATTAAATTTAAATTCCTAATAACATATGTTTGCAGATGAGTCTCAAGGAAACGTGTTATTTCAAATAACTCTCCTTGTGGTTTTAATTTATTTAATGATGCAAATGCTCCTAAGCTATGGGCTTGCATGTAGTATATATATATATATATACGCCAATTAATTAAAATTTATAATTTTAGCCACTACTACGCTTTTAATATCCCAGATATTCAAACGCTGCTCTTATTTAGCGTGACAGGAAGAATAAATTTAGTTTTTGCTTTATTTGAGCAAACCTCATCGTCCCTCACAAACTGTCGGGAATGTCAACAGAATCGTCTGCATGATCTTCTATGAACCGCTTTGAAAAAAAAATATTCGTAAGAGATTGAAGTTTCAGAATGTGGCTATGTAATGAATTATTCATTGAAATTCAAACAAAATTCAAACATACTCGTTTAATCGTTTTAATTAATGAGAATTATAACTCCAATTCACTCGCCTATACCTGGGCATTATTACTACCGTTCGCAAACTGCACATAGTATCATTGAGTGTATGCGCATAATGAATGATATATTGCTATTTGTTTTGACATTTATAGCTGAGCAAATTATCCATGATTGCACTGAAGTGCAACACTTATCGTTATTAATATAGCTGAAAGCATTGGACAACGTCCAGAATACTTGAAAATCCCATACTTATGGCTATTTTGTCATATTTTTGTTACTAATAGTTTCATTCAATATGATAATGAGCGTATCCATGTTCCGGTATGTTTGTGAATGATATTCCATTCGGGAAACTTTATTTGAGGAAATAATGAGTACATAAAGGGTGTTTTTTTTTTAGAGCTATAGAACTTTAAATTGCAATAAAACAACGATGGATTATTCGATTGACATGAATTTTATTTATCCGCAAGATAATCTTGTGGCCTTACATTTTAAATATGATTTCTGGCATATGACCGCCACGGCTGGCTCGGATGTAGTCCAATCTGGACGTCCAATTTTCGATGACTTTTTCCAACATTTGTGGCCGTATATCGGCAATAACACGGCGAATGTTGTCTTCCAAATGGTCAAGGGTTTGTGGCTTTTCCGCATAGACCAATGACTTTACATAGCCCCACAGAAAGTAGTCTAGCGGTGTTAAATCACAAGATCTTGGAGGCCAATTCACAGGTCCAAAACGTGAAATTAGGCGGTCACCAAACGTGTCTTTCAATAAATCGATTGTGGCACGAGCTGTGTGACATGTTGCGCCGTCTTGTTGGAACCACAGCTCCTGGACATCATGGTTGTTCAATTCAGAAATGAAAAAGTTAGTAATCATGGCTCTATACCGATCACCATTGACTGTAACGTTCTGGCCATCATCGTTTTTGAAGAAGTACGGACCAATGATTCCACCAGCCCATAAAGCGCACCAAACAGTCAGTTTTTCTGGATGTAACGGTGTTTCGACATACACTTGAGGATTAGCTTCACTCCAAATGTGGCAGTTTTGTTTGTTGACGTAGCCATTCAACCAGAAGTGCGCTTAATCGCTAAACAAAATAAAATGGACGTAGTGCGCGATACGTCTTCCGCACAGAACCATTATTTTCGAAATAAAATTTCACTATTTGCAGGCGTTGTTCAGGCGTGAGTCTTTTCATGATGAATTGCCGAACCAAACTGAGAATAAATCACTTGACAGCTGTTAAACCGGTCGCCATCTTGAACAGAAATGACAACTTAAGGTTATATACCTCAAAAAAAACACCCTATATTATCCAATAACATGGCCAGGAAACTTTTCTTACAAAATTGCGATTGTTTCCTTGCTGGTGTGGCACATAGCACCGTCCTGTTGAAAATGAATTTAATCCACGTCAATATTTTTGAATTCTGATAGCAACAAAAAATCATGAATCATAGCATAACTAATTCTCAAGATTCACTTGTCAAATATCGAAAGATGATTCAACAGATTCAACAGATGACAGCTAGCCAGATAGCGGGCTACTCAAATTAAAATCTCTTATTGGAAAACCCTTTCCTACAACTGTTTGAATTTATCGCATTTTAATTAAAATCAACTGCTACTAATAATGAAATTCCAACCTAAAAAGCTTGTATCAATATCCGTTAGAGAAGTTTTGATCAATTTCCATCTAATAGAAGCCTACACTCAGTACTGATAAATTTCTGATGTGCATTCAGAATTCGTTAGAATTACGAAATGATGAATCACCTGATTACGATGCTCACTTTTCATCTCGCTGACCATTTAATCATTCTTTCCAGAAGCCTATTACCGAAGTTGGGTTATTGGCCATCAATTATACATCAACCTTTCCAGGATGAAAATTGATATGAAAATGTTTGATAAATTGGCAATTTTCAGGGTTTCATAGAAAGCGAATTTCATCCGCCATTTCGCCTGTCAGAAACTCCCAATTTATGTCTTTTTGTCAGACGCGATCCCCTGGCAATTAACAACTATGGAAAGTGCGACAGTTTTTCAAGAAAGAAATGATGGAAGAAACAGATGGAGAATACATTAATCAGCTATTTTTCGTCTGTGGACGTCAGGGATGTTATATTTCATCCAGAAAGAACAGAACTGGCGAGAATGATGAATATGCCTGTTTTCACCAGTTCAATTCCATTCTTGGATGAGAAAATATTGATATTGCCAAATCATTAGAGTCCAAACTGGAGAGCTTCTGTAATCAAACTTTTCCAATAATGGCAATAATGTAATGAATATTTGAGGTAGGCAAGGCTCACGCCATTGCTTTGCATCTTTTTCTTTCAGGCAAGGTTTTTTTCTTGGACACATGTCTGGATTGAAGAAAGATGTTTCTTCCCATATAAAGAGTGTACCGATTTCAAGTGCCTGTTAGACGTTTCTGGAAAACTGGGCATTTTTGAAATCAGAAAAATGGGATTTTGATACTATTCCATATCCTTTACTGAGCTAAATATATTAATCACCTAAGTAACGGGTGTTTTTTTTTCGAGGTATCTAACTTTAAGTTGTCACACAACATGTCACACAGCTCGTGCCACAATCGATTTATTGAAAGACACGTTTGGTGACCGCCTAATTTCACGTTTTGGACCTGTGAATTGGCCTCCAAAACCTTGTGATTTAACACCGCTAGACTACTTTCTGTGGGGCTATGTAAAGTCATTGTTCTATGCGGATAAGCCACAAACCCTTGACCATTTGGAAGACAACATTCGCCGTGTTATTGCCGATATACGGCCACAAATGTTGGAAAAAGTAATCGAAAATTGGACGTCCAGATTGGACTACATCCGAGCCAGCCGTGGCGGTCATATGTCAGAAATCATATTTAAAATGTAATGCCACAAGATTATCTTGCGGATAAATAAAATTCATGTCAATCGAATGATCCATCGTTGTTTTATTGCAATTTAAAATTTTTTTTCCGAGAAATGAGATTCTGCAAATGAAAATGTATATTCCTTATTCAAAAATTCTACTTGACCTTGAAATGATCTTCAAAAGACCTTGAAATCAAACTTCAAAGTCACATGGAATGTCCCCTTGAAGACTAAGAAACTTCTTTTGAAAACATTTTTTGATTCAGGCTCTTCCCAAGGAGGTATTTCAGTGGATCTTTAAAAATCACCCTGTTCAAAGGCTGCAATGTGAGAATTTTCAGAACAAACTATAAAATATCGCAGACTCCTCCTGTGGTAAAAATTCAGACCAATATTTCCTTCAGATACATTGTTTATTCTGAATATTTCGTATAATGCAATGTAAATATTGCAATTAATCTTATCTGAATGAGTAATCGACTTCAAATTCGGAAAACAGGCTCAGCTCATTAGCAATTTTACTCATAATTAGTTGTAGCTACAATAAATTCACATTCTTACGATGTATTTTGAATTCATCGGCAATAATCTATTTATTTCTGAAATCTGCAGGTAGCTGACATGATATTGAAACTGGGGTATTTAGTTTTATTTGAAAGGTTATCTCTTATCATTTTATCATATAGGTACTTCCATGATCCCGCATAATAAGAATGGAACTCCACACTTGCATATTCACGCGTCACTTTATTCAGTGTATAGGTAAATACCCGTTTATAGGTTGGCCTCGTAGTTTGACCTGTT
Organism: Harmonia axyridis; assembly: GCF_914767665.1. Taxonomy (NCBI): domain Eukaryota; kingdom Metazoa; phylum Arthropoda; class Insecta; order Coleoptera; family Coccinellidae; genus Harmonia; species Harmonia axyridis. Next base: position 245,486 of record NC_059507.1, read on the forward strand.
GATTTTTATTCAGTCATTAGTTTATTCGATACTCGCTTAGAAATGTTTGTTTGATGTGTGAAAACTAATTTCAAAATGTTCAACTTCGCATTTTTTTCTCTAATTTTCGTATTCCTTGGGATAAGACAGGTGAATTTCTGCGTACTGACAAAGTGCATTTTTTGATGAGATTATTTTTTAGGGAATATTTGCCTATAAAGTGGCACTTGTCGAATATTTATATGATGAACAGGTTTTCCATCATCTTTCCCCATTGGATTTAGGGAACAGGAATGCCAGAATATATGATGATATCGTGGGTAGTATCAAACATAAACACAAGGTAAGCTGAACAATGTATCTTTGATTTTATTCAGTAAAAAACTATATGGCAAACACTGCGAATGTTCGAAATGAGTGAGTCACGTTTTTGAATATTCAAATAATTGTCCAAAATAATTAATAATGTGGTGGAATGAACGATCGTTATATATTACGGTTATTCATTCCACCACGGTAAATAATTTGTATTTTTTCTTCTAAATTTTCTCCTTTTGATGACTGGTTGTCTTGGACTACATCGATACCAATATTTTGGAGAAAGAATCAAAGATAACTCCAAAATTACGGAAATATAAAACAATTTATATTTGTCACGTATTATTTTCTCTTATTTTTTTAGGAACTCGATCTAGTAGTATTTCCAGAAGCGACACTAGTAGCAGAACCCTTAAATACTCCAAATGGTAGACTTGGAATGACTTTTGTCCCTAAACCTGAGGACAAAATAATACCTTGCAGTTCTTCAAGAAAACAGTACTCAAGTTTTTTCAAACTATTATCATGCACTGCGCAGAAGTATCGCACCTATTTGATAATAAACTTGAAGGAAAAAGATGATAGCAACGGAAGTATGGAATTTTACAATACTAATGTTGTATTCAACAGAGAAGGAGAAGTTATCGCAAGGTGATTTTTTATTTGAAGTTCAGTATAGTCAATCGCTTGAAAGAATTTGTAAGCCTTTAACCCATTTAAACCTAACCTAACCTAACCCATTTAAGCATCCATCTTTTCTAGTACTTGTTTTTTAGATATCGAAAATATAACCTCTACTTAGAACCAGATACTAACAAACCTAAAAAACCAGAACTGGTTACCTTCAAAACTGATTTCGGTGAAACCTTTGGTATTTTCACGTGCTTTGATATTATTTTTGAATCTCCAGGAATTGAACTAGTACGAAAAGGCGTGAAAAATTTCATATTCCCTACTTTATGGATTCCAGAATTACCATTCCTTACGAGTGAGTTATAAAATAATACATAAAATATACAAATAAGCTATAGTTACAATTTTTGATTTCAGCTAATCAGGTACAACAAATGTGGGCAAATGGAAATGATGCTTATTTAATGGCCGCAGGTGCTGCTCAACCAAGATATGGAGCAGGAGGTTTAGGAATGTATTTAGGTGGGATGTTTAAAATGTTACATTCGTATTCAATTCTCAATCTTTTAATTTCAGGGAATAAAATAACTTTGTCAAAAATAGTCACACCACGAATAGATAATTTTTATTTATATGAAAACATCCCAAATAAAACTAGTCACATTGAACAAAAGTGTTCTGCAAAGGTGAGCGATAAAACTGCCAAAGAAATGGATAAGTACAACTTATTCCAGGAGGACCTATCAGGTAAAATTAGCAAAGTCAATAGTATATAATCCTAATTTACAAATTCACGTTACAGAATACTTTTATAAGAAATTGGATCTAGCAAAACCAACAACGATAAACGAAACATTATGTCAAAATGGTTTATGCTGCGATTTTATCATTGAAACGACAAATGAGGAAGTGAAAGAATCTTTAGATCGTTATGAATATTTTCTAGTGGTAAGAAATGGATTGAGAACATATGGAAATAAGACTTATCAAAATGCGTTGGAAATATGTGGCTTGATAGCCTGCAAAGGAAATTCTATTAGTCAATGCGGGCAAAGGTAAAATAGTTTATGGAATTAATTTGAACTATATCATTTTAGACCAATCTCGGCTCAAAATTCTTAAATTACAGATATTCTGACAAAGCTGCAGGATCTAACATCAATAATAGTATAATTATTTTCCAGATTACCTGATTATGATCGAATTTCATGGCCTATCACATTCAAGAAGATCAGTATTTCCTCCAAATTCAAGAATCCCGAGAAGAATATGCAATTTCCTAATTCATTACTAGCAGATTTTTCTCCAATATCTCCAGCTTGCACCACTTGGACCAGCGAAACAGATGACCAAAAATCTACTATTAGAAGAACTTTCACCACCAAAACATCAATAACAAAACTTCTCACATTCGCAATTTTTGGTAGAAACTATGCCATGGACGAATAATTAGGATAATATTCTATGAATTTTTATACAGTGCTGGCTAGAGAAGACGCTAGCCAAACTGCTGCCCCAGGCTGAGACACAATTTGCCGCCCTAAGGGAGTCAACTTTTCAGAATGCAAGAAATTCATATTGTATAAGATGAAAAAATGAAAGCACTTTTTCGAAAAATTTTAATGAGTTGTTTCTATTTAGTTGTTTTGTATGAATCTTTGTTCAATAAATTATAATCCTAAATTGTATAAAATGAAAACTAATTTGAAATTTTTGGTATAGATCTTGCATTGCATATCTTCACGGAGCTTCATAATTTCGATCATCTGAACAAAAGATATATGGTGGGTTCATGCACCATTCGTAAGAACTAAGACTAAACCTAAGAACTAAAAACTAACACTAGCACTAGAAAGTTGACCAACTTCTAACTAATGGTGGGTTTATGCACCATTCCTAAGAACTAAGAACTATGAACTAAGAACTAAAACTAAGAATTCAGTGGCGTTTAAGCACTCTCTTGTTAGTTCTTAGTTAAGGCATGCGCACGTGCTCGAACTACTTTCTATTTGTTCTATACTTTGATGTTTGACATTGATATTGATAGTGAAAAAATTAAATTTAAATTTTTTCAGATACACCTAATACTTTTCATCGATAAACACGAATAAAGAACATAAAATGATATAAACTGGTACTCGTCAATATTGAAATTCCTGAACCCTTAGTTCTTAGTTAACAGTTGACCTGCTAGTGTTAGTTCTTAGTTCTTAGGAAACGTGCATACACGCCCTCATTGATTTGTTAGCGTTCAATTCTTAGATCTTAGGTTTAGTCTTAGTTATTAGGACTGGTGCATAAATCTACCATTAGTTAAAAGTTGGTCAACTTTCTAGTGCTAGTGTTAGTTCTTAGGTAAAGTGCATAAACGCCCTCATTGATTTGTTAGCGTTCAATTCTTAGTTCTTAGGTTTAGTCTTAGTTCTTAGAAATGGTGCATAAACCCACCAATAGTAGCATGGAAAATGTTTCAAGATATCAAATTTGGAAGGTGATTCCTTCGAATCACCTTTTTTGAAGCGTGGTTTCTACTTTTCAAATGTCAAAGGATGAGAGCTGCCCAGATAGCGAAATTTCTTATTGGAAAACCCTTCATTTCCGTGGATTTCGTGTATCAAAGCAAAGTTCAACAATAATTCATCTATGAACTACGATGCTTCGCGAGATTCTATCTGCTGTGTATCGCTGTTGTTTCTAAACTAGGAACGATAAATCGCATCCAAGTGTGTCATATTTTCGAGGGTTGTACGTTGCCGGTCAGGGCGTTATAGCCTTAAGTGCAAAACGGTCATAACTTACATTACATCCCGTAGCTCACCCCTGCGCTCGTGTAAACAAACTGTGTTCCGAACAGCAGTTCTGCTAGATTTACAGCGACATAAAACTCCACCTTCTTTTCTATCGCGTTGTCTTGATGAGTCTCGGGATGGAGTTGGACGATTTCGGTTTTTCCCTGATTTACCGACAGAACTACACACCTACGGCAATATACGGAGTGTTTCTCAATTGAAGGGAAACACGAAATTGACAGATTCCTCGCATCAACAGTTTAGTAGCTTGACATTTTAACCAACTACCTACTTGACTTGAAAATCAAGCTCGTGAGAAATTACAAACTTAAGCTTGGCTTGACTTGACTTGATTTCAGATATTTAATGCTTGACTTGATATTAAGCTACTTGATTTTACTTGAGCTTGATATGCACGCGTTGCACGGCATATATTCCTGCAATCTCGTGCACGCTTAGACTAAATAAGGGGATTCCTCGAGAGCCGAGAGACTGAAGCATTCGCCAGTGTGACTTTATTAGTAGTTTTCTCACATTTCTATGAAATCTATTGGTAGATTTTGGTAGTTTCAGAAATATCTTTCCAAATTTGGCCAAGATTTTTTTATCAACGCCAGCATCTTCAGCTCCTGTTGAAGGACAATTATCCAGATCTGCTCTTACAGTTACAAAAACCCGCAATAGGTTAGGCGACAAATCTATAGGATGCCTCATATGTCTTAAACCCTAGATGAAAAATTATGAAATCAAACGAAGCCTGGAGGTTTCCCAATATTAAGAAACTTAATTTTTTTAATTTTGTTAGGATTTATAGTGATTTAATTTATGTTTCTATTTCAAAAAAGGTGATGTTTTCTGTTATTTTATACAATAAGTTTAATAAATGAAAGTGTTTTTTTCAAGATTCCTTCTCATTTAATCATTTTTTATTGATGTGACAGTGCACAATAAAACTGCTAAAACCAAGAAGCTTGATATGATTCAAGTACTTGATAAATGAATACTTGACTTGAGCTTGACGTGAAATCAAGTCAAGCTCAAGCCAAGTAGCTTGAAAATCAAGCCAAGCCGTGAATCCCTTCCTTCAATAAAAATATAGGCTCAAAAACTTTTCTTCATATTCCCACAGTCGAAACATGACCGACATATAAAAATATATACGACCTTCAAGAACATCTATTAAAAAAAAAGCAACATCAAAATGGAATATCTTATTGGAAACACCCTCATCTTGTTTCGTCTTAATTTCAACTTGTTTGTTTTAATAAATTTGCAAATTTTTTGGGTGGAAGATGGTGAAAAATAAACCACCGAAATGTTGCCCTACTTCTAAACAGATATATTTGTTTCTTCGACCGAAAACCCACTCGATTTCGGCAAGTTCATATTTGGTCCCCTAGTTCAACAAAGAAAACAATACGAACAGTATGGGAAACGGAACAAGATGAAAATTCAATTGGAAGGTCTCAACAGATAAATATTGGTTTACATCGGTGGAATCTCGAGAAGTAATTAAACTAAATAATTGCTCATTGTTGAGTTTGGACCAAAGTTCGCTCATTTCCCGAAAAGTTTCATCAACAAGCGAAGGTAGCCCTGCCTACAATTCCGTCACAGGTCAAAGTTGAAGTGATTATCTCGTCCGTTGGTTTTAACTTATCGATGCTGTTCGATATTGGCTGTTTTTGAAACGTGGCTTGAATGAAAAAAAAAATTTAAGATTGGAAAAATATTTTTTTTCTGTTGGTCTAAGAAATTGAGCTCAGGAATTTTGTTGATTCTGACAATTCTGTTTTGCTTTGTAGGCTCCCACTGTTTCTTCGTATAATCTTTTGAATTCTTTAGGCTTTGTCTGCCATTTAGATTTATCCTCCAATTCTCTCCATGACGTCCTCCTTCCTTGGATATCACTAATACTTTCATATCTGGATTTTGAACTCGATTTTATTCCTATTTTCTTTCAACCATAACATGAATGCAGTTTGGGGTCTTTTTGGTTTATCCTTGTTTTGAACCTTCTTTCCCTTCTTCATTTTGAGATATTCTTTGATAAAACTTTCATGTACTGAATACCTTAAATAATAAAAAAAAGTGTTAATAGATGTAGATTGTAGAGTATAATTTCTCTCGGCAAATATTAAAATGAAATAGCTGAACACCTTTCCACATAATTCCCAATTCTACGCTCAGACAATAGCTAATATAAAATTATCACCTATGCTGCCTGATAAAACCAACTGCAGGGTGTAAATTCAAACATTTACGTAACCTACCCTCTGTATGATCGAGAGAAGATAGGATAGGACTCCACAATATTAATTTATCCCGTAATTTATGTTGAACATTTATGTTGATAAAATTAATGGAACCCTTCAAGACTCCCTATCTTCCCCTTCACAATTAACTCAGGAATTGGGAAAATTTTTCACGCCTAGCGGATGAGCGAGAATATGGAGGGGAGAGAGCTGAAGGTGACAGCCATTGAGTTTGCGGAATTTTCAGGAAATTATGTGTGCAGGATTAGGGTTCAGGATGTTACCGAGGACAAACATAGTTAATTCGAGGAATTTGTGCGATATTGAATTCAGTAGAGTAAACTAGTATTGGAAATTCGTGAAAACAAAACGCTGGGACAGATAATTGATTCTTGATGAATATAAAGGAAGCCATTACTAAAAATGGAGCAATATATGTTTCAACAACGCATTGAAATTGTTAAGTCACTGCAAAAATTGTGAAAATTTTGGAGGCACAGTTCTAAAAACTAAAGCACTTCAGGGTCGTCGTGAAGCACTTTATCGGTCGGCAATAGTGGTTCTGGTGGAAAAATTTGAGCGGTTAGGACAAGTTAGTGATGTGAAGAGTTGAAACCGTGTGCGTTGCTCAAAAACAACTGAGAATATTGCTTCTGCAGCACATAGTATCGACGAAGACCCAGGTTTGTCAATATCTCATTGATCTTCGAAATGAGGCATTCCACAAACGACATTACACCGTATTTTGCGTAAAGACTTAGGTCTTAAGGCTTTTAACTTCAAGTAAACATAAGAACTCAAATCGTTCGATTACCAGGAACGTCGTAGCTTCGCTGATTCCTTGAAATGCAATAAAAGGATCATGATTCTTATCTCAAATAATGTTCAGGGTCTCATTTTCACCAAGGAGGCTACGTTAATAAGCAGAATTGTCGCAATTGGGTTAGAAAAACCCGAGAATGATCGTTGAAAAGGCTCTCTACCACAACGTGTCACTGTTTGGAGGGGTTTTTGAGCTGGAAGTATGATTGAACCTCATTTATTCGAAAATGAGGCTGGTGCAACTGTAACGGTGAATGGATTGCACTACCGAACTAAGATTAATGATTTTTTATGGCCGGAATTGAACGATATTGATGTTGCCACACAAATAGCAGAACAATTGCAATTTTGCGAGAAGAGCTTCCCGCCGAGTAATTTCTCGAAGAGATGATCACAATGGGCCACCGAGATCTTGTGATTTAACACCTTTAGACTTTTTGTTTGGGGCCACGTGAAAGACAAGATGTATACCAATGCCCCACAATCGATTCAAGACCTTAAAGATGTAATTCGTGAAATTATCGAGGATAGCAGCAAATGTGTGAATTGGTCATGGAAAATTTGATGAAAAGGATAAGGTGTTGCAACTGTTGCCATGGCAGCCATTTGGCTGATATCTTTTTCCATCGTTAATGACATTCCTTCCTCTTCCCAATTGAATAACATCCATTGATTTCCCTGAAAATATACTCTTTTTTTCTGAATAAAAATTAAACATTTTATTGGAAAAATCTTTATTTTGGCCGATAAACCAAAATCACACAAAAGTAGATGCTCATAAGTTCATCAATCTATAAAACCAAACCCAGTCAATATGTCCCACATCGTTCATTCAACTTGATCGCACAGAATCACCAATGCGTAGGAACCTTTCGATTTTGGACATCTCGACTGGGTTTGCATGAGGTTCCCAGACATGAGACCTCCCTCAGGACTCACACTCCGTCAATTTCCAATCTCGTCCCTAACAGATATCCTTATGCCTTATCACGACAAAATCATCGGAAATCATTTAGATTATCCCAAATCCTTCGAATGTCCATCGGACCGCATGCGCTGACTTGTTGCCGTGGCAGAAAACATGCAATGTCTCGGTCCAATGAACCAGAATATTGGGATGTTAGTCACATCTGATCATTTGCGAACGGGTTATTGAGTGACATAATATGTTACAGTATGGCACTGAATATTACAATATGAATTTATGATGGAAAGGTTGCAGATTATCTGATATTAATAGAGGGTTGATAGGAAGGATTTCAATAGGTCATAGTCTCAACAAAATAAAAATTTATAATCAAAAAAAGTTTAAGAATCCCAGATCATGTTCACGAAAACTGACTTCACTATTATCTTTAACAGAATAACTCGATTCGTTCAAATAAATAATATTATAATGCATATCATTCTCTATGATCTCAACAAGGACTATTTGTTTTGAATTCTGAATAGATTTTCGAAAATTTTCAACTACAAGATGATATTAAAGTATTGGTAATACATACTTAGGTGATTAATATAAAGGGTGTTTTTTTAGAGCTATAGAACTTTAAATTGCAATAAAACAACGATGGATCATTCGATTGACATGAATTTTATTTATCCGCAAGATAATCTTGTGGCATTACATTTTAAATATGATTTCTGGCATATGACCGCCACGGCTGGCTCGGATGTTGTCCAATCTGGACGTCCAATTTTCGATGACTTTTTCCAACACTTGTGGCCGTATATCGGCAATAACACGACGAATGTTGTCTTCCAAATGGTCAAGGGTTTGTGGCTTATCCGCATAAACAATGACTTTACATAGCCCCACAGAAAGTAGTCTAGCGATGTTATATCACAAGATCTTGGAGGCCAATTCATAGGTCGAAAACGTGAATTTAGGCGGTCACCAAACGTGTCTTTCAATAAATCGATTGTGGCACGAGCTGTGTGACATGTTGCGCCGTCTTGTTGGAACCACAGCTCCTGAACATCATGGTTGTTCAATTCAGGAATGAAAAAGTTAGTAAGCATGGCTCTATACCGATCACCATTGACTGTAACGTTCTAGCCATCATCGTTTTTGAAGAAATACGGACCAATGATTCCACCAGCCCATAAAGCGCACCAAACAGTCAGTTTTTCTGGATGTAACGGTGTTTCGACATACACTTGAGGATTAGCTTCACTCCAAATGCGGCAGTTTTGTTTGTTGACGTAGTCATTCAACCAGAAGTGCGCTTCATCGCTGAACAAAATAAAATGGACGTAGTGCGCGATACGTATTCAGCACAGAACCATTATTTACGAAATGAAATTGCACTATTTGCAAGCGTTGTTCAAGCGTGAGTCTATTCATGATGAATTGCCAAACCAAACTGAGAATAAATCACTTCACAGCTGTTAAATCAGTCGTCATCTAGAACAGTAATGCCAACTTAAAGTTATAAACCTCGAAAAAAAACACCCTTTAGTTTATCCTTTGTTACCTTTATACAGGGTGTGATATGGTAGGAAATATAAGGAGGTTTGTAGAGAAGAATCGATAGAATTTGGAGATATTCCAGTATTTAAACTTAGCAGAACCTTGTCGAATCTTCCTCAAGCACCACCTAAGAAATTACAGACGTACACAGAGACCAGAAAGCAATTAACCCAATGTGTGGTCTAGAAATTAGTAAATGAAAACGGTCGAAGGCAGCTCCGCTACCGTCGTTCCTCCCTCTCATTTGACGTACAAATATGGAGTTGGAGTGTATTTAAATAGGCTCACTTTTGGGACGGCCCCGTTGCTGGCGACACGAGTAAACATGGCCCTATTGTGTTTTTGGCGTTCTAGGGTAAATACCAGTTCCGTTCATTTTCATTCCTGCACATAAATTAACTGGAAGATAACGTTCAGCGGCAGCTTTAATTTTTGTTTGTTCCCGCGTCTAGAGGGATATTTGCTATTGCTGATACCTTATGCACTTCGTTAGTATATGCGTGGAGCTCGTACAAACTACCACCGATGCGTAAAAAGTTGAGGATAGTTAGTCAGTTGAGTTTTTCACAAAATATTTTTACTATAAAATGAAATGTACAAATTTAGATGGTTTCTTCCTTGATATTTGGCTCAGTTTCAGTGTTTTTACCCTTAACTTTAACATAGCTCAAGTTCTTTTCATTCATCACTTATTGATACCGATTGCAACCTCTGATTCCAATCTTAGTAAGGCGCTTACTGAATTGCTAAGTACCTAGTTTTATAATAGTTTTCATGTCCAGTACTCTTTCAGGTCTAGTTAGTAAGTTCAGTTCAGTCAATGTTTTAGTTCAGCCACGCCCACGAGATAGCTCAAAATAAGGCATTTTGAATTATCGCAGCCTTCCACTAGAAAACTGATTACCTACTTAGCTTGCCAGGTGGTTCTTAAAATTTGAAACTCTGTGGTACTCAGAATAAGAGAGATATGCCAAACAAATGTTATATATTCGAAGTCAGGGGAAAAAGACCTAGTCAAAGATAGAAAAATATACAGGGTGTTTCATTTGAAAAAATGAAATTGCAATTAATATGTCGCCCACTCTGTATATATTTCATTTTGTGAAATAATTTTAAAAAACACTAGTCGATTTCGTGAAACTTTTGTAAAAAACATTTTTTTGTACCTCTTTCAGTAACAAAGTTAAAGGGGGGGTCAAATTATGGTAAAAAAACCGGTACCTTACAAGATACACATTCCAAAAATTCAAGGAAATTCTATGTTCCGCTGACCTATATTTTCATTATAGCATGTGATGCAATAAATGGTGCAATCGCATAGCATGCAATTTCTTCAGGAGAAAAATTTCGACATTTCGAAAAATTTATTTGATTGCTAAGTTTCCAATCTACTTTGAATCAAATTAAATATAAGAGGGCTGACAACTAAAAAAAATTCCCCATTTAAATCTCAATCTATTTTAAGAGGGCTTGGACACACCAGCAATTCCAGACATTTTATTCAAATCTAATGCGATCGAGCCATTCAGTTACTGAAAACAGTATTTTATACTTCGATTCAATAATTTGAGGACATAGCAGAGAAATTCAAACACAGTTTTATATGTTCTCCAATAAGTTATAAAATGAATAGGTGCTTGTTCTCAGGGGTAATACAGAACTGGTGATATTTTTGAATATGCCAGTGAAAAAAATAAATTTAAATTTAAATCAAGAATTGAACTGTGGGCGCCATCTATACGCATTTTACTGAACTAACTATAACCGAGGTCAAACAATATGTAATGTGCTATCTTTACTAAAACCTGATTTGATTTACTCTTCCTAGATGGAGTCCCTGAAAATTGTTTAAAAAAAATCCGAATAGTATGTAACGTGGGCTTTTTGTTTTCGAAATACAGGGTGTTGAAATTTCATTTTTTTTCAAGTTTTTTTTATTGCACCTTCCCTAAACTAGAAATTTGAATCAAATTTGGCATAGCTATTTCAATTGAAAGTATTCATCATGTGGTATACAAATTTTTTATGCAAATCTACAGGGTGATATTACTGGAACAGTGCCCACTTTTTTCTCCAGAACTTTTTTTTGGTAGACCACTGGTAGTTAAGGAAAATGTAAAAAAAAACTTTGGTCCAGAACTATACTTTTTTTGATTACTTGTAGTTCTGTTGTATCTGCTACCGATTTCGAAATTTCAAACAATTCTCTAGTAATCTTCAGGAAAATCCAAATTATTATAAAGATCCAATTAGTAAACTATTATGAATAATTTAATTATAAGTTTAGGTACTTATTTACTCAATATACAGCAAAAATTAATAAAGATTTGATAAACTGATATAATTTTTTTTCTTAAAAGTGAATATCTCATTTACCTTTCTATCTCCAATTAGGAACACCTTGTATATAAAATAATCATTTCAAGCTTCATGCAAACTTTTATGTTGATAGTAATTAGTATCCTTAGAACCAATGAAAACTTAAGCAAAATGTGGAAAAAAATTACCCAATAATTCCGTAACAAGCCGAAATGAGGGAGTTGAAATTTTGCAAACATGTAACTATAAAATAATTGTTTTAAGCTTTATTTTAAATTTCTTGTAAACTCATATAAGAATCTTAACAAATTCAAGATAAATATCGAAAAGACTCTCGAGTTAAGAGCTTTAGAATGCTCTTCAATCATGTGCTAATTGGGAATTTGGAGACAGTAGAATTATCGTTTATGACAGTTTATGTGGTCTCCAAGGGCGCAATTGATGCGAGAATAAATTCTCGAAGACATTTCAAATCAATCTAATAATGATACACCTTTTTTAACAGGTAGCATAAATGCTAACAATTTTATTATTTAGATGGAAATCTTATACTAAAAAATTGTCATTTATTCAACAATTTCACAAATATGTAACAAAAATAAGTTTTTAATATCAAGTAGAGTATAAATATAATAAGTTTATGAACATTTTATCTTCGATCAGTCCATTATTTTTAATAATAGAATAATAATACATGTAAATAGCTATCACAATATTTCGTTTTTTTGGAACAAGAACAGTCTCAAAAGTTACACTAGTTTTTATTGTTTTCAATCATCGGCAACAAAGCTTAGCCTGTAGTTGGCTTTAGGAATTTGTCGATCACTTTCTGGCCTTGTATCATCCTTGGTGGCTTCGTACATTTCGCTAACATCATCTTCGGGTTCCTCAACTTTGACAGTACCAGTCCATTCACTTTCTGGGTCAGAAAATAATGAGGTTTCTTTGTCTAGTATATCTTCCATGGAGTACTCGGAAATTTCAGCAAAACTCTCTTTTCGGAGTCCAGGACAGTTTTCTGAAAAAATAAGCTTCCTTTAATTTATCTATTATTTTATCATATTATCTATTTTTTAATTATCTATCTATTAAAGAATGTATGCTTTCTTCGATTCATCTATTATTTTAGAATCTATTTTTAATTATTTATCTATTAAAGATTTTTTTAATTTATTTATTATACATGTTTATTTTTACTATTTTATTCTTATTAATTTTTAATCATCAGAGATATTCTGTACAAAAGAAGGGTTAAGAAAAGGGGGAAGTTTGAGTCCTCTGTTGTTCCTAATATTTATGGATGAAATACTAAAGGAATGTACGAAAAGAACCAAGAAATTTCAAGTTGGATACAAAAATATGAAGATGGTGGAAATATCAGAGTGTGCTTTTGTGGATGACATCATAGTGATTACAGGACAAAAGAAGGATCTACAGAGAAACATGGAGATCTGGAATGCAGTCATTAGGGATTTCGGGATGGAAATAAATAAGAACAAAACGAAAGTTATGGTGATAGGAGACCATGAAGAAATAAAAATAAGGTTGGATGGGACAAACATAGAACAGGTAAAGACATTTAGATACCTGGGAGTGGAATTGAGTGAGGACGGGAAACAAGATACAGAAATTAATCGCAGGATAGAAAGTACAATAAAACTATATCACATGATGAATAGCAGTTTCATAAATAAGAAGGAAATTTCCCAAGGCACCAAGATAAAAGTATATAAGGCAGTTTATAGACCGACATTGACCTTTTCCTGCGAGTCATGGGCATTGAATAGAAGACAGAAAAGTAGAATCAAAGCAGTAGAAATGAAATACCTCAGAAGAGTGAAGGGAGTGACACGATTGAATAAAATAAGGAACGAGTCAATATGCCAAGATCTGGAGATAGAGCCATTACAAGATTTTGTAGAGAGAAGACAACTCAGCTGGTGGGGACATTTAAATGGAATGAACAACGAGAGGCCTGCGAAGCAAATATGGGAGGCCAAAATCCAAAAGAGGAAGAAAAGAGGAAGACCAGAGCAAACATGGAACAACACCATCACCGAAATAATTAATGAGAGAGGACGAACATGGAGAGAAGCAAGAGATATGGCTGTGGATAAAAGAGTATGGACCAAATTCGTGCATGGGGGAGAAATCCAACAATGAAGAATTGAAAATTTTTTTTATTTGTTAAATTATTGAATTATTCTTTTATGAGGTAATATTGCACCCTACACCATTTTCATGGTAATTGGGTTTTTTGATAATATATATATAATATATATATATATATATATATATATATATATATATATATATATATATATATATATATATATATATTATTATTTGTATTTTAAAGAATGGACTTACCATCTCCAGCCTCCCAGTGCGTAGGGGTCCAATCTTCTTCGTCAAATTCCAAAGCCTTGTTTACCGTTTTCTCTTGATCTGTCTGAACCAAAGGTGAATCACTATCAGTTACGTCGAATATTTCAGTCACTTGAACCTGGAATATCGAAAAGAAAAATCAGCAAAAAAGTTAACATTTCAGGAAGTTAATACAAAAATTAAATAATTATAGCTATATGGTAAGCAAGCGAATGTGCAAAAATAACAAGCAAGTTTTTTTACAGAAATTATTCGATGATTGAGAGGTAAGTAAATAATCATCAAGACTTTTTAGTGAGGGAAGCTGTAAAGCTGTTGCTACTCTTGTAAACCTGTTATACCAGAGATATGTTCCAATATTAATTTTTGTCTTGAATATTTAGGAATATCCCCAGATAGCAAAATTCTGTGGAACAAGCATATTGAGGTTACTATTAAAAAAGCACCAAAGGTCTTGATAGGGTGCAGAAGTCTGGCTGGAAAGACTTGGGGAAATAACCCAAAAATACTGCGATAGATGTTAGTTTCGATTGTGAGGCTGATAATAACCTATGGGGCAATAGTCTGGCATGTCAAAGCAAGTCAGAACAGCACAAGGAGATCTCTGATAGGTTAGTCTGTGTTGGTATCACTGGGGCTAGGTAAGTACCCAACACTAGGGCATTGGAGATCATAACAGATTTCACACCTCTTCATCTTGTAAGTTAAAATACAAAAGAAGTTTGGGAAAGGGTGTCCACAATCCCAGCTCTTTAAAAGAATACCATCAAATGGTACACAGATGGTTCTAAAACCACAACGGAGCCTGGAGCTGGAGTATTCAGGGCTAGCACCAAGTGCTCACTATCGTTAGACCATTGTCCAAGTGCTAGCTTTCAGGCAGAGATACTTTTACTGTCAAAAGATGTATGGAAATGAACATAATAAGATATAATAAATAAATATAATAAGATATTACCAGAAATGTGATATAGCAATACATTCTGACAACCTGACTGGAATCAAAGCATTGAGCTCATTTATAATCGATTCTAAGATGGTATTGGAGTGCCGAAGGTAACTCAAAGAAATAGGAAAGAGTAACGAAATATATTCAATAAAATAAAATATATTCTTGATTTTTCTCCTTGCTATCACATCGTTCCTGATTTCCTTTTGAGATTTTTTCATTCTAGCCAAAAATTGGGGTTTGTTGCGCCTGATTGCACTTATATTGCAGGATATGTTAGAAGCTTTCTCAGGCTGTATATATCTTCTTCTGTCATTGTTACTTTTATAAATCCTTTTTTTTTTGTGAAACTTGTTATGAATGAATTGAAATGATTTGAATAATGTTTAATTCAGATGCAGCAATTAGTGAGTTTAGTGTTTATGAAATCTGTGTTACACCCACATTATAATCGATTTCAAATGTCATAAGACTTACTGTGTTATTTTCGTCTAAATAATAATAAGTCATGATGGTCTCATGTTGATTTGTGACCTTCAAAATGTGCTCGAAAGCATCTGGATCCATTTCGCAAGTATCTATTGTGATACTTGGCTGTCTCTGCCTTTGTATTGCCTTCTTTACTGTACTAACATCTTTACTAGTTCCAGCAAATGGCGCTTCTCTGTGAAAAAATAATCAATCACATTTAGAGTTCTTTGACTCGAAAAAGTGTTGATGGATGAGATCATTACGAAACAATGATGCGGCGAGCACAGATGAAACTTATTCTTCTCGAATTTACTATCCTTCTGATGATGTGATCGACTTCAGATTTTGCACGAAGCTAGAATTATTTACGGAACCCCCAATTCCGAAAACGAACTTAACAAGATCCGAACCCACCGGAAAATTTAAAGTTTCTCTAGTGCTTTCAGTTCCGAGAGTTATCGTGTTTACGGTTGGACAGACACATTTGAATTTCACCACGATTTCATCATCGCGAGTCGGACCTTATCGCTTGAGACCAGTACCGGTTCAAATTTCCAAAGTTAGACATCGTGACGAAGTGATATTCCAAATGAACATATTTTTATACAGGGTGTTCCTAAATTGGAAGTACAAACAAAAATGGCAGACCTCGGATCGTTTTAAGAAAAAAACATGAGCGTGCCGAAAACTCTTTGTTGTTTTAGATACAAAGTGTTGAAGTTTGATTTTTTTTGAGTTTTTTTTCTCATAGCACTTTTCCTTCACAAGATATTCATCTCAAATTTGGCCCAGATGTTCCAATTTGAAGGTTTCATCATGTGATATACTAATTTTGAATGCAAATCTACAGGGTGATATTTTTACTGAAACAGTGCCCGCTTCTTTCCTACAAACCTTTTTTTTTTGGTGAATCACAAGTAGTTTAGAAAAATGCAAAAAGAAACTTCGGTCCAATACGCTCTATTAGTGTGACGTCACACACCGCCATTTTTTGTTCTCCTGTCAGTGTTCGGAATCCAAACAAACAAATTGTCATTCAAATTAGTACGGTATCGTTGAAGGAATTGGCTTATTTTCATAAATAAGAGTATTTGAGGAACGATTTCAGTATTAATTGATAGAAGAAACGAGGTTAATACCATTAAGTTTGAATCCTGTATCATTCCCCAGATTTTGTAAAAAGCCGTGTTTATTAGTTGAACTTCAAGTTCGAACTTACTAGCATCAATCTCGTTCCTTCTGTCTATCAATTAATAGTAAAATCTTTCCTTAAATAATTTTATTTATCAAAATAAGGCAATTCCTTCAACGACACCGTACTAATTTTAATGACAATTTGTTTGTTTGGATTCCGAACACTGACAGGAGAACTTAAATGGTGGTGTGTGACGTCATCACTAATAGAGCGTATACTACACTTTTTGGTGTCTTGTAGTTTTGTCGTATCTGCTACCCATTTCGAGAAAAAAAATTTCAAACAATTCTTTAGTAATACTCAGGAAAATCCAAATTATTATAAAGATCCAGTAAGTAAGTTGTGATTAATTAATTAATTATAAGTTTTGATAGTTATTTATCCAATATGTAGCGAAGATTAATAAAGATTCGAAAAACTGGCATAATTTATCACAAAATAGTAAGACTACAAGAAACACTCTGTATCTCGAAAACAACATGATTATAAGAGTTTTTTTTTCAAAAATGATCCAAAGAATTTGTCATTTTCCTCTGTATTCCCAATTTAGAAACACCCAGTACAACGAATGGAAAATATCTCGGCAATCATGAAAGTCACGTACAGTTAAAATGAAACAAAATTAATAAATGAATCGATGAAGTCATCTCGTATTCTCTCAATTTCGAAAAATGGGTCCAACTGTTCAAGTGCATAGGTGCAAGATAAGCCCAATTATCGCAACCGAAATTGAATGGAATTGAACTTTACTCGGAATGCACCGCCTCGATAGGAATCTTCACAGATGCACGAAAAATGGACAAAAAAATTGATGCACATCCGCATGACTTACCCGTCATTGATATTCAGTGTAAAGTTCACATTCATCTTGTTCTGCGTTGCGTAATCTTGACAGGATTCGATCTCGAAATTGTCTGAAAAACATGAATATTTGCAGTAAACTTTTAATGAGAGGTTTATGGAGAAATGAAGTGAGATCCTGTTTTTATTGCTAATGTTATTACATCTGCTGTAATAATAATAAGAGCAGCCGCCAAAATTGCAGCATCCAACTCGAGTCAAAGCTTTTAAAAATTTTCCTCGATAATCTTCCCTACGAAATTCGGGCCTCTCTTACGGCACGATATGGCGTTTGCATCTCCATCCGTTTAAGGTTCAGTTAACACAAGAACTAGTAGCTGACCATGGAATGCGTAGAAAATAGGTCGATAGGGGAAAGATTCTTCGCGTTGAATTTTCTTCAGCAGAGAAGCACATTTTGGATTACATCCACAAGAAGTCATTGTATGGTGTACATACAATTTGGTCTGGTAGAGTGATTGGGACGTACTTCTTTCAAATGAGTCACTCAAACCTTCAATTTTAATTGGTATAGCCAAATGATTACCGATTTTTTCGGTCTGAAATTAATGATATGGTATTGGAAGAGATGTGGTTCCAGCAAGATGGTGTAAGAAACCACAAACACGACACGTTTTGACGCGAAATTTTTCGTTTCGGCGATGTGAATTGGCCACCAAGATCTTGCGATTTATCGCCTATGGATTTTTTGTTTGGTTATGCAAAATAACGTGTTTATGGATATAATCCTCAGATTATTGACGATCTGTAAACTGAAATCAAGTTATTGGTGAGATATTGTCATCGAAAATGACTTCACAAGGATCGAGTCCTGTAGGAGAACACTTGGAGGACATTTAAATAATGTTGTCCACACATAATGGCAAAATCCAAGCATTATATCAAAATAAAACTGTGATCGATATTCTAAATAAAAGTTTGTTTTATTTATGTTTATTTTATTACACTGAAGTTGTAGTGACTACACTAAAATCCACAGAATCTTCATAAGAGTGTAACGAATCGTTTCGACAACAATATTCTAATTTTCACTAACCAAAAAGTGAATTTTGGATATGACAATGTTGTCGGAACTATTCGTTAAACACTAATCTTATAAGAATTTTCTTTTGGTCACTGGTTCCTACAACTTCAAGACGCTCTATTAGTGATGACCGCCATTTTAGTTCTCCTGTCAGTGTTCGGAATCCAAACAAACGAATTGTCATTCAAATTAGTACGTTGTCGTTGAAGAAATTGGCTTGCTTTGATAAATGAGATTATTTAAAGAACGATTTTACTATTAATTGATAGACAGAAGGCACGAGATTAATACCAGTAAGTTCGAACTTGAAGTTCAACTAATAAACACGGCTTTTTACAAAATGTGGGGAATGATACAAGATTCAAACTTACTGGTATTAACCTCGTTCCTTCTGTCTAGCAATTAATACTGAAATCGTTCCTCAAATACACTCATTTATGAAAATAAGCCATTTCCTTCAACGACACCATACTAATTTGATTGACAATTTGTTTGTTTGGATTCCGAACACTGACAGAAGAACCAAAAATGGCGGTGTATGACGTAGTGCATTTCGCTGATGAATAACTCACAGTGATATGTCTCAAAGTGGGGGAAGAAGTAGACAGTACCAAAGCTACAAAAAAAAATGTAACCAGTTCTCTTTTTGAGAGTCGAGTTGAGTTTTTCAGGGTATCAGTATAAAATTTATCAAGACTTACTTCCATATTCCGTTATATCCAATTGGCAAGAAATCTGTGCGGTCATTTGTTGATTTGATCTAGTCACCTTGCTGAGAACCTGCCCCATCTGGTCCATGCAGAATTTGCTCGCCTCCCAAACGCTGTTGCCCAGTTGAGGAGCGGCCGACATGAACCTGTTTATGAAAAGTCAAATAAGTAAAAGTAAAAAATTTATTGGTTTTAAGTTCCCTGCTTTAATCTCACGCCACCTGCATAAATGAGTTGATGTCTTGTGAATGGTTGAAAAGATAAAACGAAAGAAATGTCTATTCTTCTTATTTTATTATTTGCCTATGGGGAACACCCTGTTTTTTATTGAATTTTAAAATTGCATGGAATAAATTAACCCAAGTTGAAGTTAAAAAAATCGAAATTTCTCAATAACTGTAAGTTTTAAGCATATAAAACTTTGAAAAACTTGTCTCCATGCAATCTGAAAAGTCAATCAAAAACAGGGTGTTCCATAAGAAAAAACATGTTAGGTTGTTTACACGTTTTTGGTACACCCTGTGTATTTCCAATTGATTTGAGAAAGTTTCTCTAATGGAGCCTAATGATATTGTGTCGAAAATAAATTCCAGAATTTTAGTGCTTAACCGTAATAGAGAGTCGCGTCAATGGTGGAACACACTGTATAATGAGCTGGTTTAATAAATGCCTGAAATTAAGTAATGCTTTGAAATTCCATCAATTTCGACTCTATTAAAATTCCAGGTTTTGCTGGATCACTTGAGGAAGTAAGCCCAATTAATTCTTTAGCTATTCTCTCTTCTTAAGTGGTATAACTCTGGTGTTTGAAAATGCATCAAGCCAATGATTCACACAACGGTTTTATATCGTTAAAATTTCTATTATTCATGGTTATATTGTTGATTATTATGACTAGATATGAAAATTTTCAGATCATATCTACTATTTTATGCTTCCATTGTTCAAGTATCTGCATATGTAGGTGTAAAAACATTTCTTTCGTAATAATCTCCCAATAATTTTTCATTTGAATGGATAAATCGAAATTGACATTCAGTGACACAACAAAAACATTGCATGAGGGCAGTTCGAATAAAGAATTTGACAATTTGTATTCCACTCGATGAAAACATTCGAAAAATATGATTTCAAGAGAGATTGAAAGAATTGAGAAAGCACCGACGCAAAGTCAGGAGATTTTGAGCGCTGGATCATTCATGCGCCAATTGGAGATCACCATGTGGCCACCAAAATCTATAAAAATCGTGCGATCAGTTTCCGAGGTAAATAAGGCCTCAAATACTTAAAACCCACTCTGTACACTTTTACAGCACAAATATGTGATAATCTAATTCTAAAGAAGAACAAAATTCAAATTATCCATTTTCATTTGGTTAGGTTTTGCGATACTGATGAGCTTTAAGAAGAGCGAAACCGGTATATCGCTTTCTACCGATGCCAGCTTGTTTATCTATTGATTTAGTTGTTTGCTTGTCTCTTTGTTAAAGTGTTAATTCTTCTTCTTTACAATTAGACTGAAGTGAACCGAAACACCCACACCATGATATTATCGAAATTGATTCCTCGTCTATCACTTGGTGACACATAATTTCGATATCGATAATAAAAATAAAAGAGTTGATTATACATTTCACATTTTTTTTTTTTTTTTTGTGAAACGTATAGTCAAGTATTTTATTTATTTTATTGATAAATCATGATATCAACTATTGAAGTAGAAAACCATCTTTTCTCGATCCAAAATAAGATTCAAAATCAATTGGATAACAAAATTTAAAGATCTCGAACTACCCTCGAAAATAAAAGCAAAAAAAACGAACTGCGAGAGAGGACAAGAAGCCGTTCAGAACCCTCTTTCTGTCACCTTTGCTCGCGTATCAAATGGTTATGTAGTGGGTTATTTTGGACCATCCTGTACGTCAACTGTTTTATTTCGTATTGTTCACCAATGACGCTCGTAATATGAATATCGATCATACTGCGGTACATCTCGAAGTGCTTTCTGTTATTCAACCTAGAATGAGACAATCAGGGGGTTCACACCATGCACGTATCAAAAAGGGGGGCCTCGTACGAACAAATAAAAAAAAATCTGTCGGAAATATTGAGATGGTGGAGTTGTTACTCACTTAGTTATTGTGGCGTAAGCTAAATCTGCTGGTACAGTGTAGGGTAGACTCAAAACAGAGAGCAGCTTCATTCCACGATGCTTGAAGAGCCAGTTGAGGAGACCCTTGTTGGCTTTTTCGATAGCTTCCTGGAATATGCTTATTACCGTGTCGGGCATGTTTGACATCAAAGCTTCCTGAAAACATTAATATTATTGTTTCCACATCTGATATGAAGTCTTTAAATCCGCAGAATGAAAAACGTGAAAATATTCTCAAACTCTATATCCTGGAAAATTCTAGCAGATTCACAACAATTCTTGAATGATTGTGGTTCTTTTGTTGTTTTTTCTTTTTCCTTTTCTCAGTTGAAAGTATCAACAGCTCTGGTTTCTTTCTTTTATATGCATCCAATCAATTGAAATATTTTGGAAAAAAACTGCTCTAAGGGCCAATTGCACCATTCAAAAAATAAACGCTGTTTACCTAATCAATGTTTAGTACTAATCGATGATTATAATTTCTACCGATTGCACCGATTGATAATAATCGATGTTTAACTAAACAGGAGATATGTTTGGCAACATTTCAAAATATCAACGGTGATCACAGAAAAATCAGGACTATCAATTTTCTAGTATAATGTTCTCTGTTCTTGTGGTGACAAAGTTGAAATAAATCACAAATTATCATTATAAATTGTCATTGAATGATAATTCACGATCTGAATCAGAATCCATATTTCAATTTTGAAATTCCTCACAAAACCAAACACAGAAACATATAATGTGACACCATCAGGTTATGTCCATTAAGACATAATGTTTATGGTTATGTAATAAGCCATATGTTTTGACGTTTTGAGTTGCGCAGAACCATAGAAATTATATCAAATTGATATTAGGTCTATGCGCAGAACCCTGTTTAAAACTAATCGGGAAAATAAACGTACAAATTTTCCTGTTTAGTGTAATCGGTGATTAGGCCACATTAAACGTCATTTGACAGATGGTGCAAGAGAAATCAGAAAGTAATCAATGTTTAAATTTTTAATCAACGATTAAGCAAATGGTGCAACTGGCCCTTAGGGTTTTTCAAAAAGAGGTTACTTTTTGAATAGCCCGCTATCTGGGAAGCGTCATATTTTCATGTCATATTTTGACATTTGACATGTATTATCTACGCCATTTCTAAAAATGGCAAGATACACGTTTCAACAACCTAAAGATGTAATTTATTTAGTTATTGAGGACTTACAGCAGCAAATGTGCGAATTGGTAATGGAAAATTTCATGAAAAGGATATTATGGTGCTGCATAACATACTCACTTGTCTCTGAAGCACGCATTCTTGGCATTGAGGATCATATTCCAGGTTTTCCTTCTTTTTCGACACGGTGAATGTGGAATCGACAGCCAAGCATCTTGTGCAATTGATCAGGTTGTTTCTGTGCAAGAACCGGAGAGCGTCGTCGAAGCCCTGTTTGCACATGTTCGATAACACTTCCGGTCTGGGCGGAAACAGTATCCTGGCCGCCCTGTACATGTTGTGCTTTGACAGTTCTATGCTTGTGTTAAATACGTTGATCTGGAAACGAAGATACAAATAATTTATTGATATTAATTCAATTCGTAGAAATTTCAATTGAAGAACAAAGCCAATATACAGGGTGACCCATTTTAAAAGATCCACTGAAGTGTAGTACTGGATCAAAGTTTCTTTTACACCTTTCTAAACTTCCAAAAAAATGTTCTGGAGGAAAGAAGCGGACACTGTTCCAGGAAAAATATCACCCTGTAGATTTGCATTAAAAAATAGCATATCAAATTATGAAAACTAAAAATTGGAATATAAAGGGTGTTTTTTCTACCATAATCCCTGAAATTATCTCAGTTCCATAGTTCTCCACTAGTTCTCAACGTTATCACCTTGAACAACCAAAACACATCTTCAAAGTAATTTCCCAAGAAAATTATATTTGGAAAAAGGAACACAGGTATCGTGGTATCCGAAGAATTCAATTTCAATTATAAATGCTTGAAATTGTGAAAAAAATTCAGAATGAAAAATTAATTCAATGAAGAAGAGTTTTGCAGTCAGATCTCCTTTGAATGAAATTGAATATAAGAGGGCTGATAACTTAAGAAGCCCTCTCCTGGATTTCGATCTATTTCAAGAAGGCTTTGGCGCATCAGCAATTCCAGACATTTTATTAAAATCTATTGCGATCTACCAATTCTATTACCGAAAACATGATTTTAGGTGTCGAGTTGTTTGATGACGTCACAGAGAAATTCAACCACAGATTCGTATGGTTTCCAAGATTTTGTATTCTAACTTCTTTAGTTACTCTGGATCATAGATTGAAGGAATGGCGAAACTCTGCCTACAAATCTATGGTTATTGGCAAAATTAATTATTAAGTAGTCTATGACACTGACTTGCAAAAATACGTGAATATTTACGTGAATCAATTCGTTCTTCTTCAGATAGTTATTTCTAAGGTATTTTATGTACATTTTTCATTCAAATTACGTTGGATATTATCACTTATTTCATCGGATGGTATTAATGATACTAAATATGTTCTCTGTTATAGATTAATGATGTCTCATCAGCCAATTGCTCACACTGTGAGCAATGTGATAGAGCTTTTCATCATTATAAACTTAGATTTATTTTGATTCATTTTCTTCCTTGAACTTCATTGTCCTTTATTTTCATCATCACTGTGAGCCTCACAGTGATGATGAAAATAAAGGACAATGAAGTTCAAGGAAGAAAATGAATCAAAATAAATCTAAGTTTATAATGATGAAAAGCTCTATCACATTAAGGAATGAATCTATCGGTGAGTACTCAGAACAATTACCTATTAAGAGTAAGTTCATTCAAAGAAAACAATTTCTTCAAAATACTAACTATAACGTAACTTCAATCATGGGAAAAGGCAAATCTCTTTGGTTTTACTTTTTTTATGAAATCTGGAATTGCCAGTATTTGGAGGATTTTGGAAGAAATTTTTTTATATGTCGATTTGATAATTTTATCATCCGATGACGTCACAGAGACATTCAACCACAGAAGGATTTGGATTCTAACTACTGTAGTTATTCTTGATCATAGATTGCAGGAATGCCGAAACTCCGCCTACAAATCTATGTTTATTGTTTATTTAAGTAGTCTATGACACTGACTTGCAAAAATACGTGAATATTTACGTGAATCAATTCGTTCTTCTTCAGATAGTTATTTCTAAGGTATTTTATGCACATTTTTCATTCAAATTCAGTTGGATATTATCACCTATTTCATCGGATGGTATTAATGATACTAAATATGTTGTCTGTTATAGATTTATGATGTCTCATCAGCCAATTGCTAACAGGGAAGATGAAAATAAAGTACAATGAAGTTCGAGGAAGAAAATGAATCAAAATGAAATTGAGTTTATAATGATGAAAAGCTCCATCACATTAAGGAATGAATCTATCGGTGAGTACTCAGAACAATTACCTATTATAAGTAAGTTCATTAAAAGAAAACAACTTCTTCCAAATTCTAACTATAACGTTTATAATTTCAATCATGGGAAAAGGCAAATCTGTTTGGTTTTACTTTTATATGATATCTGGAATTGCCAGTATTTGGAGGATTTTGGAAGAAATGTTTTTTATGTGTCGATTTGATAATTTTAACATCCGATGACGTCACAGAGGCATTCAACCATAGAAGGTTCATTCAAGTTGAATATCTTGTGAAGGAAAGGTGCTATGAGAAAAAACTCGAAAAAAATAGTACTCGAAAACAAAGTGATTGCTGGTCCAAACTGCATTATAGACCTAAACACCGATATTTCAATTCGGAACTCCACTGTTTTTGAGCTACATGACGAGTAAGCTGTTTCTGCCTAGAACACACTTGTCGTAAATTTCCGATTGCGTAATTATTTTTCAATCAAATTTTGTACGACGGTCAACACCAAAAACTCTCATCATAGTGAAAACACGAGATAAATATTCCAGGAACGTATTGAAAAAAAAATTAGATTTTATTGCGATGTTGAGAATATTCACGCTATATAATATATCCGAAAACAGATTGATTTGGTTGAAGCTTGCCTACGCAGCATTCATCAAAACAATAACAACACATTAAGATGACCGTGTCAACAAGTGGTTCGTGAGATTTCCGAACATATGTTCATCAAGATGCGTCATTTGGTTATTCGTTTACATAAATGGGAATTTTTTTGAATTGAAATGCCTTTATGAATGAAAATTCTTGTGTGAAAATTATTCTAGAAATGGTTCGTGGATATATTTTTGAAAAAGGAAAAAAAACATTTCATTTGTTATAGAAATTTTTACGGTTCAGATTTAAAAAAAAAACCCAAGTTCAACTTCAAAACTGAATGCAATAAAAAAACAAATGAATACACTCATGGATTCTACTGAAAAAAGTGGCTGTAGAATGTTTGTGTTTCATGTTTATAGCACCAGTAATAAATGAGTTATGAGAACTTTTCATTTCGCATCATTTTCTATTATAGCATGAAAACAATTGAACAATTTGCGGTTTTTACCAAATTTATTATCTCAAAAAGAAATAGTTCGTAGATTTTTCAATGCCAAAAGGCTAAACCTGTTTATGGATTTTTTGCAATCGACAAGAGTGAAAACGGGTTTTATGAAGGTATTATTTACCAAACAGGTGATTTTTAAACGCATAAAGCTATATTCATTATCACTCATCTGTTCTTATTGCTGATCTGCTGTTTGTTTCTTAGTTCCGTTATTCTCTGAATAAACATTTCCTGTTCAATCTCAATAAGTCAAATAATTTTCCGTAACATATATTTTTGATATTTTCATATTCTTTCGAAGATTACTTTGAATAACAGTAATTGGGAATTTTTAAATGAACGGATTTGACACAGAATTAAAGAAATTTGTTTTAGTAAATGGATTTATTGGGTGTCCTATATTCGCTGTATAGTGAGAGGATCTCAGAATTCCTTTGTGCTCAAAAATAAATAACATGATAACGGATTTCTCAAAAAACTTTCAAATCAACCAAGTGCCTATCTATGATAAACTGTGCACACAGATAATTAAAATATTCGGTGGCCACCAAGATCTCCGGATTTAACACCGTTCGATTCTTTCTTTCGTCACATTTAAAAAACATCATTTATCAATTCGTTGTGTGGTGTTGTGGTTTGATCAAATTAACTATCTCAAAAATAGAGCCCGAAATTGTATCATTCATTTGTTTTTAGCTCAAAGGAATTCTGAGATTCCTTCATTATACAACGAATTTGGGACGCCCCATATTTGTCCATATTTTTCGAATTTCGATCCTCGAATGTTTTCGAATGATAAGGTTCCATCTCGCTGATGACGTAATCGTCCTCAAACTCAAGTATGTCCGCCGTAAACACGATAACGCTGATCGAAAAGAAACCGTTCACACGTTCTATTTATTTCGTCACATCTGTAAATTTCTAATTTCGAACGTTATCTTTTGAGGATATTCCCAGGTCAAAATTTCAGAAAATCTATCTGTCATGATAACTTTCGATCAAAAGGACCTTAAAACCTGAATTTTGCAGGGTAGATTGGGATCTGGAAGGAAGTCCTATGGGTGGTAAAATAGGTACCTACACGGTTTTTTAACCACTTTCATTCTCTTTTATCATTCTTGATTATTCTGTTATCTTTAACCTTCAACTAACGAATAAAGTTGCAATCTATCCCATACTTACGTAGATAAGTTTTCTAGATTTTGGATTTTATTGTACCACATCGGAACGAAATTAGAGATAATATGAGGCGATTTGATATAAAATGATCCCTGAAAAAATTAGTAGAGATACTGATATATGTATATTAGAAAGATACGTTCGTGAATTGTAACAATGTCATTTGATAACTCATTAGATATATTTTTTTATTCTTATTTTGTGTACTAAAACGCCAGCTTTGTCATTACCTACTGGAAAATTATTGGTTTCGTTTTGTTTTTGAATATGTTCACCCTGACAATTTTGATGTTTCGTTTTTTGCTATAGGTATCTATAGAAGAAACTTGAGTAAATTTCCCGATCATATAATTTTGCGAAATTCAGTCGTTTGGTGGCCAGCTCGATCGTGTGATTTAACACCGCTGGATTATTTTTTATGGGGTTATGTTAAAGATATGCATAATACATAATTCCTAAATTGAAGCTACAAAAAAAAAAGAGGAAATCTTTGGATAATTTCAAAAAAGGGCCTATAAATATGCGTTTTGTTTTGAAGATACAGGGTGTATCTTTCAGTCCTATTT
This sequence comes from Harmonia axyridis, assembly GCF_914767665.1. Taxonomy (NCBI): domain Eukaryota; kingdom Metazoa; phylum Arthropoda; class Insecta; order Coleoptera; family Coccinellidae; genus Harmonia; species Harmonia axyridis. The sequence continues at coordinate 273,113 of NC_059507.1, forward strand.
TTTGTACTGATCAAACCAGTTTTTCGAATCTAAAGGTTGTCCCTCGTCAAACCGAGGGAGAATGTAGATCAAAGGATAACCCACCTGCTATGACAAAATTCCCATTATAAAAGTCTTACCGTTTTCGAGATACTTTTTTTTTGGAAATAACGAATTTTTGCCGGTTTCAATAGTTTTGTCCTTACGGTTGGTACAATTTAACACCTTTTTGGTTAATTTTTTCAGTGAAATATTGCTGAAGAATGATTTTAACGTTTACATTAAAAACAATTGCCATTATTCACTAAGTAATGCAACATCGAAGATTTCTTCACAGAATTGACAAACTTGATTTTGTCAGAAACGTACCCATTTGGATAAAAACAGCCATATCTTTTTTCTTTGAATAACAAATGACTTGTGTGATACCTTTTTGAAATCACTATAAAATAGACAATTCATTGGTGTAATGTGCAGCAGAAGCTCGCTACATTTTGGTTCCACTACGATGGGCTAAACTTCATGAACAAAATAATCCACTAACAAAATTTCCAATAAAAATATTTCTCATAGCCCCCCTTTAAAATGTTCGGAGGATGTTTTTAATGTAAACGTTAAAATCATTCTTCAGCAATATTTTACTGAAAAAATTAACCAGAAAGATGTGAAATTGTACCAACCGTAAGGGCAAAACTATTGAAAGGGGCAAAAATTCATAATTTTCAAAAAAAAAAAAAATATCTCGAAAACGGTAAGACTTTTATAATGGGAATTTTGTCATAGCCGGTGGGTTATCTTTTGATCTACATTCTCCCTTGGTTTGACGTGGTCTTTACGGAATATGTATATGCTAAATTTGAGTTGAATATCTTGCGAAGAGAAAGTGCTATGAGAATTGAAAAAAAACTTTAACAATCTGAATCTCAAAAATCGGTCCCATCATTTAAAGACATTTTTTTCTTGAAAAATCCGAGGAATCTCTCATTTTCGTTTTTATTTCCAACTTAGAAACTGAAAAATTGTCCTAACAAATAATGACTTACATGGAACAACTGCGAGCTGTCGTCCCTTGGACAAATATCGCTCTCTCCACAGAAAGGACTGACTGTGATGGTGTTCTCGTCGAGGGTAGGTAAATTATCGCTGCAACCGCCATCCATGTAGCGGAATCCTTTGAATTTGGGAGGCCACAAGCCGGACACCAGAGGGATGAAAGCAGAGGCCAAAAGGGCTTGGATCAATTCCTCTCTGCTGTCGAATTGTGATACTATAACATTTCTTCCATCGCAAACCCTGGTCAGGGATATGTGTAGCTTTCCGTTGACCCTTAGGTGGGCGTCATCTGGCAAATATTTCTCAAGGCCCTCTCGAAGAAGATTGTTAATGTTGTAGGACGGGGACAAAGGACCCAAAGACCTTTTTCTAGCCTCTGTAGCGGCTCGAAGGACATTGCTAGTCAGGTCACCTATAAAACATACAATATTGGGGTCTATAAAGAAAAAAAAAATCGGAAAAAAATCTTGGAAGGAACTTTAGAGCTCAAGACTTTTTCTTTGGGCTAAATAAAGGATAAGATCTTTGACAATGCTCCAAAATCGATTCAAGACCACTTATATGGATTCGTAAAGTTATCGAGGACATACTCTTTTTCAATATCAAAATGAAACCTCTTCTTACCGAATACATTTCGTGAAATAGTTATTTATGCAACAAGTGCAAAAAAATAATCAGAATCAGAATAATAGAAAAAGTGTTGTATGCAACTCGTGCAAAAATTGTTTATTGCACTCGACGTGTTGTCCAACTCGGCCTGACGGCCTCGTCGGACAATTTCACGTCGAGTGCAATAAACAATTTTTGCACGAGTTGCATACAACACTTTTTCTACGTTCATGCAAAAAGCAAAAAATGATTTATTGAGGTGCGGCACTAGGTGTAGGAAAATGAAAAGCGCAACTTGAATACTTTATTATTAATATCGATTTGCATTGAAACAGGAACTAATACGTTACGAACAATTTAACTCAAACTTTATTTTTACCCTCAATGTTGAAAGTGAATGAACAATTGGTGCAATTTTCAATATGAATATTTCTTAGTGAAGTACTTTTTAAATCCACTTCTTTATTTGTTACTGCTGTAAACGTACTAGTACTTGGTAACTGTACATCGTTATTTCCTTCAGGCTGAAATATTTGTTTGTCATGATGACAGCACGTTGAATTAGAATGACAGATGAGTGCAATAAAAACTTTATTGCACTAGTGCAATAAAGAACTTCTTTTTCCACTAAATATAGTTCGGTAAAGTTTTGCTTTTTGCATGAATGTAGAAAAATTAAGTTATTTCACTTTTAATCAATATCAAACTAAATTATCGTTAACGAGGAACCAAAGCAATCAAGTATTTAATTAAATGTGTTTTAATTTACAAGCAATTAGTGTTTGAGGAGAGAAAGTCAAAATAATTGAAGTAATCGTCGTCATTGTATAAGAATTATTCAAAGTAATTCGAGAATAATTGAAAATGTGTGAGAATTTCGACAGTCATTACATCAAAATTACTTCCATTGTAAACGAGTTCAATAACGAGGTGTCAACAACCATATGAATTGACTTATCGATCTGAATCCACATTATTAACAATACAAATTTATTTTGTTTTGGTTAAATAATGATTTAATGACGGAACGAAGCAATATCCTGACTACTGACTAACTGTATTCCATAATTCAACACCTCAATTAAATCCATAAAATGTATATACCTACATGAACCAACAACAATTTTATTTTTAGATAGATCAATAATGATAATTTTTCAATTAAAACAGAAGTATCTCATCTACTAGTATGATCAGTTTAGATATTTAATATCCTTATTGAGAAAATCCTGATCTGTAAGTTAGAGTTTACAAAATTGTGATGCCACTATTGGCATTTTTTATTGTGACTAACCAATTAATCGGTCAACTAATATTGCAACACTGTATACTGATCAGATATTTCAATTTTATTCACACGATAACTTTATTTGTCTTGATTCACAAATAAAACTTTATTAAAGATAAAATATTTCAATAACAAAGATAATACTGCTTATTCAAATGGATCGGTACCAAAGATAAAATGACAAAAGAATAGATATTACAAATTTTTATTCGCACCTTGCAGAGGCCCGAAAAGCCTCTAGGGATATCGAAATCGAATCTTGATTAATCTGATATCAGATAAGAAACCCACGACAATAGTGTAAAAAGCAAAATGTAGAAAAACAAATTTCACAGAAAAATTGGTAATATCCGATATTTCATAAAATATATATAAAAAATAATATATTATCTCGCTTAGGTTGACTATCTTATGAGAATTAATTCGAAAAAATATTGTATAAAGATTATTTTCAATTTCCACAGTTTACTGAGTATATTTCTCTACAAATAGCTAAAAATTTCTTGAACGAAATGATAGGAACCAGGAAATTTCAGAAATAACTTGTTTCTGGAAATTCTAGTCCTGTGAAAATACATACATAAATACATGAAAATATTCATGTATTTGCTCAGTTTGCTCTATCAGCAATACCTATACCAATTTCCATCATAATTATTTATTTCAATAGCTTCTAGGCATAACTTTTTTTTGTTATGGGTAATTATCATTATTCACATCTAAAAAAAAATCTGACGAAGCAACTGCAAACAGTATACATATTATATCAGCAACAATGAAAATTAAGGTTAACCTTCATTCATTATTAATTGATGTAATTATATTGAACCTACCTATAAGTTTTCGAAAATTTTTGACCAATATTTTATCGTTTTAACTGAAATCTCTAGATAAATCTCAAAAGGAAATTGTAAAAGTTCAGATCGAATTGAAAGTTTTTTCACAACTGCTGTTGGATGATTTTCCTTGAAAATTTCATGATTCATTGAAAAAATTCACTGCTAATATATAAAATTCCAGAATAGATTATTTCAATGTTTATCCAATTACTTAGCGGTTTATCCATAAAACGATTAAACATTCTATGCTATATTTTGAAAGAAATAGTTCGTTCAGTGTTTTTAATGATGTGATATAATTTTCAAGCTGTGTCAAAAGCCTCCAAAAAGTTATTAAAAACTCTTACCTAGAGGTAAATCACAGAGAAGGCAACAAGCTGCTGTTGCACCAACTGAAGCACCAGAAATTTTGTTCAATAGCAGGTGTGGGGCATATTTGCGAAAACAACAGGCAACTCCTACATGATAAATGCCCAAAAATCCACATCCAGCGAAAGAAAGATTCATCACTGCACTACGAAACTAAATTAGGAAATTCTATGTAAATCAAATTCACCAATAATTGGTGACTATGTTCGTATGATTGTAGAATGTCAAAGTTCGAAAATCAATACGACAACAACTTCTGAATACGTTTCCGTTAATGGGACAAAGGAGGAAACGTAAATAATAATATACGGAATCAACGATAAGAAAATCAAACCGGACGTCTATCTCACTGCCTTCTCACTATCTGAATGACAGCAACTCGGCTCAACATAAGAATGCAATGAGCGGAATGATATAATAGAAATAGTTCACTAGGCGGTGTTGTCACATTTCCAGGATGATACCTTAAAGCGTATTATGAATGCTGACCTTTTTTTTCAAAAGACCCTTGGATGCAAATCTTGATGGATCATATATTTCTTTTGAAGACCATATGATTACGAAACCATTAAAATCATGAGAAATAATCAAAAAATTAACGCAGTGTTTTGAGCAATTTTTGTAATTCATGCCATTTGACCTGAAAATGTGAAATATCTATATGGGATCTTTGCAGGCTAGTAAAAATTGTGTATTACGTACAAACTGTACTACAATTGATTGAACTTAGTTTTCTCCAAATCAAGTCAAGAGGAGACTATCATCATCAATTTTTATTTGATGTAGCCTTGTTTATTTCAATAGGTTAAACGTGTATTATTATTATTTTCAGTGATAATGTTTTAAAATTATTGATGAAAATTGCATTCCTCAAAAAAGATCATCAACAGAGAACAGAGTACCCCAAAGAAAATCTTGTCGAGCATACGGATTAAGGAAAAAACGTGGCAACGTTTAAAAAGCGATTCACAATAATGTTCATTGAACAGCTGCTAGTTGTGACGTCACACTAACTCCAGTTCTGTGATACCATTGGTCGGATTTGGTGGTGTGGTCCATGCATTTGTACCATAAATCATTCTTGACATAGGTATTTTCAATAGGATAGGAAACTTCCCTTTTTCTGGAAAAGGTTATATATCTGTAAAACTGGTTTCGCTTATCTATTGTTGTTCGACTTCAAATCCCATAGTGGACTAAAACTATGCAGTTTTCAGATATTTTCAGGTACCTGCTGAATGCTGGTACGTATAGTTTAGGTAGTCACGCCAATTTACAATACTACCTATTATACCTACATATTTTTTATTTTATAACGAGGTAGGTACATATTCACTTCTTTGAGAACTAAAATAAGAGCTTAAACAAAAAAATTTATTACGAAATATATGCTTAATCTAATATCTTCTATTCTCATATGAAAGAGGTATGGAATTTTGACTTCCACATTCCAAAAATATTTTTTTATATCTTTAAATGTTTTTCAAATAGTCATCAGGTGCTAGAAAGCGTTGTACTTCAATCAGAAGAGAATTTTTTTTTCGAAGCACCTTATTAGTAGATATGTATACAGGGTGTTCGATTGATTATTGAAATCTGAAAATTGATATTATGATATTGTTCAATATTCTCTACTAAACTAGAATATTTTAGTGTCTTTCGGACCACCTGTAAAGTGATACGTGAATTGGCAGGAAGACTTGAAAACTTTTCGGGATCCAATAAAAAAAAATCTTACAATTATCTCGATCGGTTTTCAAGATATGATATTTAGTTTAAATCATTATACCCATGAAATTTTTCGAAAAAAGCGACCTAGGTCAAAGAGTGCCACAGATAAATGACAAGTGGGTACAATGGGGGTATTTTGAAATCAGAATTTCATAGAGATGAGTATGATATAAAAATTGGGCATTCTCATTTAAATAAACAGGATGGTGTCGTGTTTTACCACTTTCGGACCAGTCTGTATAGTCGAAAATAATTCAAGCTTATGCGCTGAGTACTGTCGATTCTGTTAAAATTTGAGTCATTCTCCTATCCCAAATATCAAAGGGTTATCGACTAATCGAGCACAATTGACTCACCTTGTATATTTTTCATAATTAGATATTTTTGATACTCGTAAGGAATATATTTCAACAAATTTTATCAACCTCAATAATTTTTATTAATCTTGAAATAAATATAAATATTCATATTTGTTTGAAAAAACTTATGACTAGCCTGGGCCTGACTTTAGCAAGAGTAGATCATAAAAGCCAACCTACAAGTAAATTTCAGATTGGCATCTCTCTTAGTTCTACATAAAACTTTAACGAAACAGTTGGGGGAATCAACCTCTACGTATGAACAAACTGTAAAAATCAACAAAAATAATCTACGAAAACTCCTTCACTTTCAAGCCGTACCACAGGGGTTCATCTTTATTGTGGTTTCTCGAGTTGTCCAATTTCCTACACAACAAATGAAGCTTACGCCTCAGCTTACATTCCCCTAACTTAACAACATGGTTCATCATTTTAACAAATTTCAATTGCTCAGCACTCAAAGCGTAGTTCACATAATTACCGTACCTTTGAAACTGATATTGTCCCACTAATTGAAATGTGTCGAGCCAAATGGACCAAAAGTTATTTTCAATTCCCAAAAAGACCTTAACCATGTCCAATTTATTAATAGTGATTTTAGAGGGGCCCATACTGTCCCTTGCTGTCACTAGCAATTCACAAGTGGTTTCCATGTCACCGTTACATTCAACACAACTCGTTCCCTTCATCCTTGACCTGTAAGAGCATCGAACACAGCTTCTTTTCACAAACAACTTGATGACCTTATAACTCTCAACGGTACAGTGCACCAATACACCGTTAGGAATGCTGTTAGGACCTCCAAAATAATACGGAGTCCCCCAGTCGTCCTCTGTTAAAAGTCTGGCTGTTTGGAACCTACAAGGGGGTTTGTAGTCAACCACTTCCAATGATGTGAGAGCTGTAGACTTACAATAGGTTTTTTGGACCATAACATTCCTCACATTCACCAAAACTCCGGGTAGAAGCCCAACTGGAGTTGCCATCCGTTCCCAGTTGTTCAGGTAGAGAGTCAAGGTCTTTACTCCGTCCACTTGGAAGTCTAGGATGTGAGTCTTCTCACCGATTGTACCAAACACGGGGGGAATATTCAAAGCCATTGTTCTTGAGCTGTTATTCGGGTTGAACTTCCTGAACTTAAGGACAGCTTGAAAGTTCACAGGACCAGTTGTTTTTAATATATCCGGGATAGTTTCGGAGTTCAAGAAAGGCAATTTTTCCTGTTGATTATATTTTCTACAGGGAATCAACTCAACGGAATTATCGGACCTCAAAAAAAATTGGGGCAGTCTAGGATTGACTCTAATATATTCAGAATCTCTTATATTTATCAGTTCTTTGGCAAATTTTATCGTATAAGTATAAGAAACTTCCAACAGAGGCCAATGTTCTATCAACTGCTCAGGTAGGCACAAAAAGCACCTTGCAACACTACTTTTGTATTCCTTGATATTCGTCACTTCAACCCAAAAATGAAATCCTTTTTCTGAAGAGTAAGTAATATAACTCTTACTCAATAGGTGAAAAGTCATTTGAAATTTCAAATTTGAAACATTGCACTCATCCCTTTTCCTTTTTTTACCCAAAACATAGATATCCTTAAAATTCAAAAATAGATATTCTAGATTGACCTTATTGTTCGGATTGAAGATCTCCGAAAATATACAATATTTCTCAATATAAACTGGCTTATTCATAATATCCATTAAGTCTTCACTGACATTTTTAACAATGATACAACCTATTGTAGAATCAGAATCCCTAAAACAAATAGTTCCAACTTTCGGATGAACAAAGAGAAAACCAATCATCACCTCATTATGTGGAGACCAGAATGTCCCAAAGCTCCAATAAGGAAAATCTCTGTACATATCTCCACGAACTCTAATACATTTATTTTGGGAAATAGTCGAACATATAATTTCTGGTAGTTGTTGAATCTGACAATTTGGTAGTTGTTTTGGGTCAATTTCTATATCTGAAAGAATTTTGTTGATATAAGTTAATATGAACTGACTAAGGTCAACTTCAGGAGTTATGGTGTCTTTAACAGATTCATACATCTTGGAAACTACCAACAAATCTTTGCATCCCAATCTGAATCTAGGAATCATTTCAAGGTAGTTGTTACTGGCATTACATTTTTGCCAATTTTTTTCTAAGAATTTAGGGTACTTTTTATGACACAAAGACAATACAATTTTATTATCATCAACCATTGGTTTGTGGATGTGATATAGAGTCTCGTCAATATTGTAATTTCGAAGTTTGGGTAGCAATAAGCCATAATAAGCACAAGTAATGGCAGCATTGACTACGAAAATGTTATCACCTTTTTTGCATATGAAATACATAAGTTGTTCATTTCTATAGATGATTTCGAGCTGGAAACATTTACTTAAAAAAATTTGTTTTCTACGTCGATATACTCGCCTCACCCCAGACAAATCCAATCCATACATTTTTATAATAATTTATTCTGAAGTATCCAAAATTAATACTTATTTATATTATTGAAATTAATTTAAAAGTAACGGACATGGGTGGTCCTCACCATAGAGTATTATATACAGAATAATCACAGAACAGAACACATGATATTCCTCAAATGAACCTGACAGTAGTAGAGTTAGAACAGGTTATATGAAAGAACAGATCCGAGCTGTTCTGTTTGGAACAGCCAAGATCCTGTTCTTTTGAAGAACTTGAGCAGCTTCGCTGTTTTCGAGAAACATGATGTTTCTTGTAGTCCTACTCTTTGCGATTAACATATCACATGATGAAAACTTTAAATTGGAATATCTGTGCCAAATTTAGGTTAAATATCTTGTGAACGAAAGGTGCTATGGAAAAACACTCGAGAATAAAATAATCTTTACAACATATTTAAGATTTATAAAATTTTTATACTCTAAGCCAACGATTTTATCATCAATTGAGTGGAGGGATGGAGGTTTCTATTGGAAAGTAAATTTAGATCAACAGATAAAATTTATTGTCAGTTTTTATTTCAAAAGACTCAACTTGTAGCAACTTTCTTTTCAGCTTTGCCTTTTTTGGCAGGTTTCAAAGGTGATTCTGGTTCGCTTGAATTCTCTGTTAACCAAAGCTCTATGTGGCAGGGGGAAGACATGAAGGGGTTTATTCTACCATGAGCACGGTATGTGCGTCTTCTCAAGCATGGTGCACGATTAACCTGAAATTCAGAACAACTCATTAAAATCTCTTCAAGTCGAGACAATAGCAGTTAAAACTGTAATTAATTAGGATCCACGTATGATCTATATTGTATAATCTTTCAAATTTCAATAGAAGTATGTCAAATCTCACCTGAATATGATCTACTACTAGACTTTGTACATCAAGTCCACTATAATCAGCATTACTTTCAGCATTTCTCAATAATTGAAGTAAAAATTCAGCAGACTTCTTTGGCCAACGTCCCTGTGTTGTGCCGAACTGCTTAGCTTGAGCACAACGTCCTACTCCACCATTGAACTTTCTGAATGGTACACATTCTTTATGATCTATAACATTTTTAAGGTAGGCAACAGCTCGTTGCAAAGGCATTTTCCTTATAGCATTAGCTGTTTCACAGGTGTTCTGAAAGTTTAAATTTCAAATTAACCAAGATATGATCTTCCGAGATGATATTTTCTCGAGATAAACAACTGCATGTTGTAGCATTTTTCTCATTGCAGTAGCCATCTCACAGGCTTTTAGAGTGATAGATATTTATATTAATGAATGTTAAATGCACAATAGAGTCAAAAGGAGAATTCTGGACTATGAGGGAAACAATAACAGTTAATTGTCAAATATAAATGTCACTGTTAATATTTGTATACGAATCAAAACATTCAAGTTGTATACTATAAACTTTACTAATGTAATTATTACCTTGAAGTGAACCCTAAGGTTGGATCCACGGGCTTTGCATGTTTTAGTGGCAGTGTCGGGTTCTCTAGCGTATCGACCCATTTTTTACCTGAAATATCAAGAAACAAAGGTTCAATGAAAGCAGTATAATAGGCAAATTAGAAAAATAATAATTCCTACACTCAAAAAAAAATTTTAAATACCAAATATTAGAATAGATAATCGGGATGACTAATTTCTCTAAAGATTGACAAAAATTAAATTTACCTGAAAGGAAAGAAATTATATAGGTTATATGAAGCTAACCTCCGAAAGTCGGAAAGGGAATTACTTCTATGTTTTTCAAACATCGAGGTTTGTTGGGAGAAATGAACTACGGAACATAAAATTGATATGAAATGAATTTGTTGAAAAAAATTAACAAAGATGTCCTTAGAATTTTCGTAATGAATTAACCTAACGTAATCTAACCTTTTGATATAAATTATAATTTTACTGAATAAGAAAATTCATTATACAAGTTGCTATGACACATATATTTTTGTCAATGAAGAGGTTTCGTAGGGAGTTGTTGAACCAATAATGAATTATATCTTATAATATATCATGAAAGAGAATATAACACAATTTTATTTTTAGTTCAATATTTAGTGTTCTGTGTTTTAGACCATCTGAAATTTGTTGGAACCGGCAACGGGCAACATCGCATCCAAAGATTAGGGATTAGGAATCTTTGATCGCATTCTATGTCATTATGAAAGTCTTTGACTTCAAACGAAAATAAATATTAATCCTTTTCGTTTTTTGGATACACTGATGTAGGAAAAAGCTTAATATATCAATGATATTTAATATCTTCATGTTCCAAATGCAGAATTTGAGAAAATCAAAATAGTCATTAAAAATAAAACATTTTCTTTGATATTAAGTTCTGTATAAGTAGATACAACAAAACAATGAATACTAATTCAAAAATCATAATATCCAGTTTCATAATTATTGAAAATATCTTTCATGAAATCAATATGGCAACTATTGCCCTTAGGTCTAACAATATTTTCAACAAATATATAATAATTACCCTTATGCAAGGATACATCACCTGTAATTAAAACTTTATCACCCAAGTTAATTTTATCAAAAGTAGGTAAAGTATATGTACTCTCTATTGATTGCTCTCTAACATATTTAAAAACTTCATAAAATGAGCTATCAACATTAAGTTCATCATCAGCTCCTTCTGCCACAGAATCATTTATGAAATCTTCAATATAACACATTATCTGAGCCGTTCCATCATCTATAACTAATATTTTGTTTTTATTTGTTACCTGAGAACTAACAACAGTACCAAAAATATGGACAGATTTGAAGAAAATATTACCAAGCTTAAAGCACTTTTTATATTCTTTGCAACGCAATATATGACTAATAAATAATGGTAAAAGTTTGCCATTGTCTTCATCTACCAAATCTGTCACTAGGTCCTTATTTTCCTCTTTGAATTCATTTGGCAAAAGAATACTATCTACAATAATAATTTTTGAATCACATGAAAATTAATGAAATGATTTAAAACCTTTGGTGATTTCAGAATCAACAACCGTAATTTCATTTTCAGAACTGAATGTTTCATTTTCTCCGTAAGGAAGAACTAAAGAATTGTTCCCATTTCCATCTAACCACTCAAAAGTTGTTGATATTTTGGAATCTGATTCATTTTTCTTATCCTGGTTTCTTCTGGATGTTTTATACATTTCAAATCCACTTTGAACTACCTCGCATGATATCCATGAGCCTTCGTCAAACCATTTCTTTAATTTAATTATATCTTCTGATTTATGGGGCAACATTATAATGCCAGATAAACCTAAAGTAATAATTATTTGTTGTTGTTACGAAAAGAACCGCGCAGATTCTACGCAAGTCGGAACAATCACAACCTGTTTCTGATACCTGTTCTTTTCAATGCACCGAAACTGTTCTTTTCCTCAAATGAACGATGCACGGATTCAGTTCTTTTAAAGAACAGGTTTTTGGCTGTACCGAGAAAATAGGTAAATTAATCATTGGGTCAAGGAGCAATATCGAATTATTCTTGGCTATTCCGTAAAAAGAGAAGCTGCTGTAAAGAACAGTCTTTACTAGGGATGGGACGGTATTTCAATACCGCGATTTTGGAGCGGTATTTTGTAGGAGCGTTGTCGCCCGTTCCAAAAACGTAAAGTAACCGGTTCCTCAGTAACGTAGTGATAGTCACGGCGTAGCTGCACCGAACTTTGACGGATGGAACTGAAACGTGTGTCACGAGCATAGATAAACGTCACAAGGCGTTCGGTAACAGGTGTTAGTTGTTTCTATCAACTGTTTCTACATCGTTACTTCGTTTTTCAATTACATTTTTAAAGGGAATTGGGGAAGAAGTGCAGAATGATTATAACAGACTAGGATAGTCATTTTATACGTAGGTAGTAATCAATTATTTATACATTTAGGTAACCTGAGTGGAGGGTAGGAAGATTTACTTTAAATTTATATCTATCGGTGATGGTTGAAATGAAACATATCATTTGCAAATTGAAGTGAACAAAATATCCAAAGATTCAATGAATCGAATGACTGATTAATTATATGAAAGAAATAATGAGTAAAAAAAATTTTATGTACACAATTGGTTTAGTGAATCAATTATCTTTCAGAAAGAATGAGAAATATGTACTACATATTTTATAATATAAGAAATGATCTCCCTAGGAAAGCGTGCTTTTAGATATATGAGGCTTTGATTTCGTCGATTCTTAGGTATAGTATGAATAACAAATGACCAAAAAACAATTTTTATAATTATTGGGAGAGTGAGTAGAATGTATTCATCTGATTTGTTGTTTAAAGTTGCTGAAGAACTAAAAATTAAATAACTTTACACCTATGAGATCCTATTGTATCAAATTAAAATAGAAAAAATATTGCCCAGCATATTTTCTTAACAAGACAGGATCAGAATAGAAACATTGTAGTCCCAAGGTTTAACAAACAAAAAACACAGAGGAGTTTATTTTATTACGGTCCCAAATGTTATATTTTATATCTACTGAAATAAAGGAGACATTTCATTTGAGAAGTGAGAAGTATTCTGTTACATGTTTAGCATTCAGTATTGTGAAAGAATGGATCGAATTTTATCTATAACGTCGTAAAATCGTTTCTGTCATTGTGTTTTCAGTACATACCTACTGGAATATTTCTTTGCGCAAGTATCAGAGTAATGAGAACTTTATTTTATTGAAAATATGAATTTCGGGAATTTAGGAAGAATCCTAATGGAACTTATTTACGTCTTAATTCCTCGATCATTATACGAGTTTAATCTTATCATTTAAATTTTCATTTCTGTGTATATACCTAACTTGTAAATAATGCTATTGTTGTCTGATGGACTATTGGCTATTTTTTCATACTTTTGTAATTATTTCTTCGATAAAAATTGTTGCAGCAAATATTTAAGTGAAGACAAAATTGGGTCAGTCCGAGATTGCTTTCAACTATTGAACATATACATATATGAATCGAAATAATTGAATTGATAGGAAATGCAAATTGCAAAGGTACGTAAAAATTCTTTGTAAAATAAAGCTTATCAAAATAAAAAACGATTCTGTAATGTGAAATGAATATCTATAAATCTAAAACATTCAGCCACTTCATTTTGTCAATTAAATTCCAGTTACATAATTTTTTTTCCGAGTAATAGTAGGTATACCCGATAATGGTATAATTCCAACTTAAATTTACACCACCTATTTTCAATGAGGTGTCGTATTTTTAATGAGGTGTCGTATTTTTTATTGAGGTGTCGTTTGTAGATCCTATCAACCTTTGTTAAGTTGTAGTTATTCTCAGCCGACAGTCACCAAAGAAGTATTTTGTTTTATGATCTTGTAATAACAAGATCATAAAACATAATACTTTCTCTGGAGGAACCTACACAATAGCATAGAATCACGTACAACCTCAATCAACAATGAAATCGGTCCGAAGATTCACCTAACAGTCCCAAGTTGGGAATTCCAAATTCCTAACTACCGACCGTCTCGCTACTAAGCGAGGAACGAAGGTGCCGACCTTCGTTCCTCCGCCACTGGAGTTGGTCCTCTACTTAGTCGCAACTCGTAATCGTCTACGGTTTCGTTTCCTGTAACCACAGTTACAAAATCGCGGTATTTTGGAGCGGTATTTTTCTGGAGCGGTCGCGAAAGTAACGCGACTGGTAAGTAACCGGTATTCGCATCCCTAGTCTTTACAAGGACAGGTTCTTGGCGTTCCGAAAAGAACAGTTACTAAGTTTAGTAACTGTTCGAATACTCTATGTCTCTGAACGATATTCTATGCATCTTGGTTAAAATCACAGATACATACATTCCAATTAATCTATGATCAGAATGAAATAATTAGCAAAATGAATAGCCTTATATTACTTGTAATTTGTAATTGTAATTAACTGTAAGCTAAAGAGCTAACTGCTGTATACTATTTTGAATCATTAATTGAGTTTTTTGGGTAATATGTATGTTAAAATATATAGCAATTAACTAAATTGACTAAATATTCTAGTTTTCTTGTGAAAACATGGAAATTAAAGATACCTATTATGATAAAAGTGAATATGTTGAGACAGTAAGTAAAAAAAAATCAAGTCTGTATAGTTCTTGAATATGTAAGGTTTACTGTTACTTCCTTCTAGGCATCGGGGAACAAAGTATGTCGACGAACAATTTTGTGTGGATCACAGAACATAGTCCTTCAAGGCAAGGTTATCATTCAATCAGAAGCTATTATAAGAGGAGATCTCGCAAATGTAAAAACTGGGAGATACTGTATAATAAGTAAACAAGCTGTTATACGACCACCATACAAGAAATTTAGTAAGGGGTAGGAATCGAATATTACCATAGTACCAAAACCATCTGTTTCAATTTCTAACACTTTTATCACAATTTTTCCAATGGAAGTTTGTACATTTCTATTATTCTATCTACTTTTAAGGTTTACCAACATATATGTGACATATATTTTTTAGTGTGGCCTTCTTTCCTTTGAGTATGGGTGATCATGTTTTCATTGGAGAGAAATCTGTGGTTTGTGCTGCCGTTATTGGAAATTTTGTATACATTGGAAAAAATTGCGTCATTGTAAGATCAATAGTAATCAAATGTCTTTCTTTCTTTCTCAAACTATCATTTTCAGGGTAGGAGATGTGAATTGAAAGATGGTTGTGTAATAGAGGATAATACGATATTAGCTCCTGAAACTGTAGTACCGCCATTCAGTAGATATGGGGGTTCTCCAGGTGTACAAGTTGGTACTCTACCTGAAGTTCAGCCAGACATTATGGTTGATTATACTAGAAGTTATTATCAACATTTTTTAACTAGTCGTAATCCAGTTTAGATTTATAATACATTAATTATATAAAAAGCTTGCTTATTATCATTATTGTACTAATTTATTTCTTAAATAAGATAATCAAAAAAAAAATTATATTTCAGTATTAAATAATACTAATATTGTATATTTATTGTAGCAATACCAAGAAAATAACGTTTTAGAATGTTTCGAATATCTTGAACAGTAACGGTTACTGTTCAACCGAAAATGGAATATTTGAAACAGTTATTTTTCAGAAACTAATATTTGAAGAAAAAGATCAGGTTCCTCGAAGATTTTTTCCTCTCATAGTTTTCGAGAAGCTTCAGTGAGCATCGAATTTGGAACACCCTGTACTTATTCAGATTGTGTTTTTCATAATAAGAATATGAATCATAATTAATCTTCCCGTATGCATTGGACATGTTTCGACAGTCTGGCAACTATATTCTTCTTTGATTGCTGACGTCATGACATTTCTAAAATAATTCAAATATACTCCTAAACTTTGGTAATATCAATCAGTTTATATTCTCAAGTTATTCCTGTTTTGTAATTTTTTTCTAGAAATTATTTTTTTCAGAACAATAGCTTCTATTTAATTGTTACTGTTTGTTTTTACCTTTTTCCCTGAATTCCTGAGGCTTTTCAGAAAAATCAATGCTGGATAAAATTAAATTCATAGCGATAGCATATCTACAAAGGTTCCTGAACTTATTTTCTACTCATAGCATTCTTAGAAAAATTTCGAGAAAAAACCGCTTTTAGTTTGCGTTCATCCATGCTCCTATTGCGCTCTTGAAGACGAAAGAAGTGTATACATAAGAATATAATGAGTTTCAACCTAATCGGCTATATTGTTAGTGAGGGATTAGTTTAATCTAGTAGTATAAAATTTAATTTGTGGTGGAAAAGGAATGAATAGTTAAACTCGAGTTTTTTTAGTTTGAGTGGGGATAAGCACTCGGGCCTAATACGGAGCTGGTGATACTCGAATTATGTCAGAATTCGAAAAAAAATTTTTAAATCGATAGGAAATTTGACTATAAGCCATCTATTCGCATTTTACTGAACCAATTATTCCCGCGGCCTAACACGTATAGAAACCTGCAATGAGCTCCTCATCAAAACCTGGTTTGAGCTACTTCACCTAGATGGCACCATCGAGCATAATCCTCGAAAAAATCCGAATTTTACTGAGAGAGTTTATGGCCAGATTTGCTTCAAAATTTGATATCATATGGTAATCACGACTTGCAATCAGGTATTTCCTAAGAGAACTGTGAACAGAGATAACTAAAGTCTTGCGAGATTTTTTGTAAAAAAAAATTGATACCATGGAGAATTTTCGATTCTAAATACTAACCTATCTTCGATTTCTGCCAACACTCCTGAAAGCTGAGATACTGCGAATTTTGTAGAAAAATAGTGCTTCAAAAGTATAAACAAATTTTTCTGATCAGAATCTACATCTTCCAAACTCTCTTCTTAGTTCACCATGAAAAGATTAAATTCGATCAGTCGATTTTTTATAAAAAATCTCACGAAAAAAAAAATTTTTTTGCCTGAAAATTTAATAGCAGCGAAATTCGACCATAGCGAAAATAAATCTTTTCGCTTCTAAAAGGTGTCAATTTCGAGATTTGTGGGTAAATTTTCAATGGGGCATATTTCTGAGGCGTCTAAAATGGGTATATTTGCCCCACAACTTCAGTTGATTGAAAACTGTGCTTTTAAGGTGTATAAAAAATTTTCTGGCAAAAATAGATTCCAGAATCGGAATCTACGGCCTCGAAAACACTTAAAAACACCATAAAATGATCGAATTCGATCGGTCGATTGCTTAAAAGCGCTGCATCCAAGCCAGATATTGCTTAGGATTTGGGAATAATTTCATTCTTTGAATCAAATGAAAAAAAAACTTAGAAAAAAGCTCAGGCAGTTTGAATATAAAGCTTGAGGTGAAGTGATGTGTGATTAAAAACAATTTTGGATAGAGTATCATTTTATTTTCTATTGTAGAAAAATTCATACAAATCAACCAGCTATCTGGTTTTATCTATATAAAACTTATTCAAATTAAAATTACTTCACATTTAAATGTTACATTTCATTCTGGTTGAATTGTTAGTTTTGAAGTCATCAGTGCAACATAAATTCGAATGGCCATATTTACGGAATCCTGAGATGGATTTTGCTCTCTTATCTGTGGCATTCGAGAAGTGAACAGTATTAATTATGTATTAAGTATGAATTATGAAAAGTTCAGGGATCATGTACACATAAAAAAAAACTCATATTATGTCAAATTCTTTACTAAAAATAATATATACAGTCCAAACATAGACTTAGTCTAAAACAAAATAAATATCCTCAAAAATACTAAAAACGAACAGCTTTGGTTTTATAAATATAATAAAGTGGTAATAAATACTTAAAATTGAAGAAGTTTCATAATAAGTTCAACTTCTTTATGCTGTATATACAAGTTTTTCTTATTTTACAACCTAAAATTTATCTAAAGACTAGATAACAAACCATTAACCAAAACACATTCACACCAAAAACCGATTCTGAAACAATCTTACAATTTGTAAAATCTACATGATTTCGTGTTTTATCTATTACATCACAGCTGGTTACATAGTAACAATAAGTAGACTTAATCGATCATACCGATTTTGAGATCTATATGGATGAATTTTTGGTAGTAATGGTAAAATACTGGCACGATTAATTGACGAAGAATTGGTAGAATCTAGTCGACTGTAGTCAGTTTCGTAAATGTTACTCTACAAATGTTACTGGAACAAATAGAACCTGCTACAACTATTCCCGATTTCGAATATTCTAAGGAATGAGATCATATTTTCAAGATTTACACTAAAAATACAGTAGTGAAAAAAAGTAAAGAAACTTTTTTCTGACTAAGAGAGATCATTGGATTTTCACAGTCTTAAGTACAATTTTTTCTTTGGATATAATGTTGGAATGCATTGCAAACAAAGCAATTAAGTTAAAATAATCCAATCTTCTGACGCAGCAATAAAATTAGGCTATATTCAAGACCGATAACAGAACAAAAACGCGAATAAAATTCTTGATAATAAACATATTGACGAGATAACAAACACATACAGGGCAGAGCACGGAGTTTAGTTAAAAATAAATGTTTTCAACTTCTGTTGGTGTGTTGGGCCCGTGTTGTGGACTTTCGTATCCTTGCAGTTTTGGCTCTGGCTCTGGCGTCGATGGTGGAGATTTTGGAACGCTCCTTTCCACAGCTTCATCGACGACCCTGACTACAGTCTCTAAATCGGAAATTTTGATTGATGCAATGCTGCATATGTCATTCACCGCTTGGTTCGTTGATCTCAGCCTCAAACCACGTATGGCTGATGTTAGGCAAGCCGCAGCTATCATCGATGGAGGTGTCTTTATGAGTTTGGAATCTGCAACAAGGAAAAATTTGAATTAGTTAAATGAATGGATTCTAATAAAACTTTAATATGTGGAGAGAATTTCAAAGCTACAGGTTCGAACGGAATATTATATGTTTATGGAAGACTAATCATAATTTTGAGCTGAAAATTTGCATATTGGGGTTTGAGACAATGATCTTTCTTCCTAAAATATTTTCAGATCTCTAAAACTTCCGGTTATACCGAAACAGACTACTACTTCTTTATTCCAAGTGGCACACCCTATCACCATATCACATGATGAAAACTTTGAATTGGAATATCTATGCCAAATTTAAGTTGAATATTTCATGAAGGGAAGGTGCTCTGAGAAAAAATCAAACTTGAACACCCTGTATATCGAAAACAAAGCATTTGCAGGCTCATGTATATCAAATTTTAGTTTGGATTTGAAGAAGGTTCAAGCTGCTACAAAAGTCTTGGAGTTCGTGTATAATGAGCTGCACAATTTGATTACTTCAGTGATTAGAGTCTTCATGAAAGCATTCGATAACGCATATACATATATATCGTTATTATTGTTTTCCTCCAAGCGTAACTAATTCTAACGGGGGAGTATCCAGGTCTCCGGGTTGTTAACCGCAAGAAGTCTTTCTCCTCGCTTCCTTCGGACTTCGTGTCAGAGGGTAATCGTGCTGGAAGAACCGACCTAACAATAATTACTACAAAGGCAGGTGGCCCGCCATAAGGCAGGTAGCCTTCACTCTATCTTCCGCAACTAGAATACACCTTGCGCTGTGTCATAGGTGTTGGATATGAACGCTATCCTTGTCGGTGGACCAGCGGATGTTACGTGAAATCTCGAAGGATGTGCAACATCTGCCTACCAGATGCGGGGCATATGAAGGGGTTTCGATGAGAGGTATCATTTTGATATTAAAACAAAAAATAGAGTATATTTCAAGAGAAATCGATGGGACAAATGACCACCAAGGCTACGATTGCACCAACATATCCTTTTCATGAAATTTTCCATCACCAATTGCCACATTTGTGGTGTTAAGGTGTTAAATATGTCATTTCAAGAATTGTAATGAATTATTCGTAATTCAAAATTGTATTGGTTTATAGATTTCTCAACAATACCAACGAAAAATTAATTATAATTCATGAAATGTAAAATTTAGTTATAAAGGACGTTTTTTTTTTTAGAGCTATAGAACTTTAAATTGCAATAAAACAACGATGGATTATTCGATTGAAATGAATTTTATTTATCCGCAAGATAATCTTGTGGCATTACATTTTAAATATGATTTCTGGCATATGACCGCCACGGCTGGCTCGGATGTAGTCCAATCTGGACGTCCAATTTTCGATTACTTTTTCCAACATTTGTGGCCGTATATCGGCAATAACAAGGCGTGAGTCTATTCATGATAAATTGCCAAACCAAACTGAGAATAAATCACTTGACAGCTGTTAAATCGGTCGCCATCTTGAACAGTAATGCCAACTTAAAGTTATATACCTCGAAAAAAAAACACCCTATACTATCGATTTAGAGAAAAAATTTCAAACAATTCTCTAGTAATCTTAATTATCATAAAGATTCAGTTAGTAACCTGTGATGAATAAATTAATTATAAAATTTGGTAATTATTTATCGAATCTGTAGCGAAGATTAATAAAGATTCGATAAACTGGTATAATCCTCACAAAAAAATAGGACTACAAGAAACACCCTGTATCTCCAAAACAAAGCGTTCAGATTCTCCAAGGAATCTCTCATTTTCTTATATACCTCCAATGTATATAGTTACAGATTTTAGTTTATTCATATAAATACCACGATTTGATTAAAATAAAACATTAATTAGGTATTTGGAACAAATGAAATAACATTTGTTTTGGCGCAAAATGGCGAATGCGCTACAATAATTGACGTTTTGTCATGAACTCCTTGATGATACTTGAAAATAAATTAATATTGATCCAAACAAAATCTTGATATTGTAATTTACGTATACTAAGTTTATTATTATCATTACTTTATGAGCTTCACATAATTCTATATCGTTTAATTATAGAAATTTAAATTTTTTAGTGTGAACTAAAGTATTGTAAATATTCTGTTCTTCTATTATGATAAGGATGGTCTCATTTGAAGGCAATTCGACCGTCTCGAAGATTCATATCTTGGCTCGCGCCCATATGCCAGAATGTAGGCATACAAATTAGACAACATCTTGACACTTTTTGAGGGTAGCTAGACACGCGTCATGTCCGCTCGTGCCCTTCGATAATTGAAACAAAACCGTCTTTATCGGTTTCGACCACGGTCCGTTGAACATCCTTAGGACGACAGATCGACTTACGGTTTACCGAAAAAAAAAAATTGAAGAAGGGCATGATTTCAAACAAAGGGGACAACAGTTGGCAAAACTGTTGGGACTAAGTAAAATTAGATATGCGATACACAGGTCATTATTTAATGTAAGACGGTGGAACCAACTGGGGTGAAAACGGTCTCTACAACCCTTGAGGATGTTAACAAGAACGTAATTATTGCAATTGGGTGGTGTGTACTGAAAAAAATAACGAAAATTGAGGATAATAGTTTCGAGGGTGTTGCTTAGGATCATTAGAGACATCAACGGAACTCAACGTACAAAAATTAAAGTGAAATTGGACTCTGAATGAATTTTTGTTCCTAAACTAGAGGTAAAGAGGAAAATGAGAGATTTCTTCGATAATTTTAAGAAAAAAATCCTATAAACAAACGTTTTGTTCTCGAAATAAAGGGTGTTTCTCAAGTCCTACTTTTTTGTGACGATTATACCAATTTATCGAATCTTTATTAATCTTCGCTGCATATTGGATAGATAAGTACCAAAACTTATAATTAATTTATTCATCACAGCTTACTATTTGGATTTTTATGATAATTTGGATTTTCCTGTGAATTACTTGAGAATTGTTTGAAATTTTTTTTCTCGAAATCGGTAGCAGATACGACAAAACTACAAGATACCAAAAAGTTTAGTACTAGAACAAAATTTTTTTCTACAATTTTCTAAACTATCAGTGGTCCACAAAAAAAGTTCTGGAGGAAAGAAGAGGGCGCAGTTCCATAAAAAATATCACCCTGTAGATTTGCATTAAAAATTACCACATCACATGATGAAAACTTCAAATTGGAATATCAATGCCAAATTTAAATTAAGTATCTTTGAAGGAAATTTGCTATGAGAAAAAACTTGAAAGAAAAATTAGACTTTAACTCTCTATATCTCGAAAACACTAGACCAAAATTTCTTTTTACAATTTTCTAAACTATCAATGGTCCACAAAAAAAAAGTTCTAGTAGAACGAAGCACACATTGACCCAGAAAAAATATCACCCTGTAGATTTGTATAAAAATTAGCAAATTACTAGATGAAATATTCAAATTGGAATATCCATGTCAAATTTAAGTTGAATATTTTGTGAAGGAAAAGTGCTATGAGAAAAAAAATTGAAAAAATAATCAAATTTTAACACCCTGTATCTGAGAAATAAATCGTTTTCGGGCCCATGTTTATAGGACTTTTTTTTCTTGAAATTATCCGAAGAATCTCTCATTTTCGTTTGCACCTTTTGTATCACTCCAATCTGAAAATCTTCCCCAAACTTTTCCCATCCCAGCAAGCCATGGTAGTTACCTCGGGGTCATCATATCCCAGGGAGTCAACCACCGCTGAGGGTCGAATAACAAGCTGACACAAGAAAAATATCGTGGCATTGTCCCAGGCAGAAAGAGGGTAATGATCGGGGAGTAGCAACAGGTTTGAATGGGTAAGAAATCGACGTAAAAAAGAAATAGTCCAAGCAACACCTGCCCAGAGCAACAAGCGGCATATGTTCCCAGTTCTTCAACCTTTCCACCCCGAGAAATGCAACCGGTGGCACAGTTAGGAGGGCACAAGAAAGGGACACGTTATATCTTCTAAATTAGATCGGTCAATCTTCGGAATACATTAAAGAAGAAGAATAAATTACGGGCAGAGCTATCTAGGACTCGATTGCAGATGTCTCTAGATTGTTAAACGAGTTTTTGTTCTTGAAAAATATTTCGTTTAATAATAGAATTGGTAACATACATATCTGCGTCTGTTAGTAGATTTTGGTAGTTATAGAAATCTGACATTTTGAGTATCAGCTCTAGCGAAAGAGAAACAAAGGTCGAAATCAAGTAGGTATAAATATGAAAAACCTCCCGTTTTGACTGAAAGTTTTACAGGTAAAGGGTGTTTCTTTTTTAGAGCTATAGAACTTTAAATTGCAATAAAACAACGATGGATTATTCGATTGACATGAATTTTATTTATCCGCAAGATAATCTTGTGGCATTACATTTTAAATATGATTTCTGGCATATGACCGCCACGGCTGGCTCGGATGTACTCCAATCTGGACGTCCAATTTTCGATGACTTTTTCCAACATTTGTGGCCGTATATCGGAAATAACACGGCGAATGTTGTCTTCCAAATGGTCAAGAGTTCGTGGCTTATCCGCATAGACCAATGACTTTACATAGTCCCACAGAAAGTAGTCTAGCGGTGTTAAATCACAATATCTTGGAGGCCAATTCACAGGTCCAAAACGTGAAATTAGGCGGTCACCAAACGTGTCTTTCAATAAATCGATTGTGGCACGAGCTGTGTGACATGTTGCGCCGTCTTGTTGGAACCACAGCTCCTACACATCATGGTTGTTCAATTCAGGAATGGAAAAGTTAGTTATCATGGCTCTATACCGATCACCATTGACTGTTACGTTCTGGCCATCATCGTTTTTGAAGAAGTACGGACCAATGATTCCACCAGCCCATAAAGCGCACCAAACAGTCAGTTTTTCTGGATGTAACGGTGTTTCGACATACACTTGAGGATTAGCTTCACTCAAAATGCGGCAGTTTTGTTTGTTGACGTAGCCATTCAACCAGAAGTGCGCTTCACCGCTAAACATAATAAAATGGACGTAGTGCGCGATACGTATTATGTACAGAACCATTATTTTCTAAATAAAATTGCACTATTTGCAAGCGTTGTTCAGACGTGAGTCTATTCATGATGAATTGCCAAACCAAACTGAGAATAAATCACTCGACAGCTGTTAAATCGGTCGCCATCTTGAACAGTAATGCCAACTTAAAGTTATAAACTTCGAAAAAAAACACCCGTTATAAGTATACACATCATGTTTTCAATGTATCTTTTTGATAACCTTTATTTCACAGAAAATTTTCACGTATCCCAATAAATTCAATTATTTAGATTCCTATAATTTTGTAATATGAGACTATGGGAGCATTTGTTCAATTATTGAATTTTCATCGAAAAAATAATCCCTAAATAGAGGAATGTAAAAATTCTCACCCCTATATGAACAGTTTGGGGTCAAAAACAAATACCAACGCACCTCCACACTCTGTTGCGGTCAGTGGCGTTCCCGGAAATCCGAGGTGTTTTATCGTGACTTTTCGGCGTAAAGTTATCCGAGTCAGGTGTGGGTCCTACGGTGGATGAAAACGCCCCTAAAGTGTCCGGATCCAGATGTACGTCCGAGCGGAGGCAGCTGAATTCGAGTACACGGCGTCACCGACGTCCACCACGTCGTTTTGAATAATTTCAATTACGTATTTTATAAAGATAAACGTGCCCTACGCAGTTTTCTATGGTTGAACAGGTGTTCCATGTGTTGCTTGATTGAGATGGGTCTATTAACTTCGTTTTGACGTTGAGTTTCGTGAAAATTTCGCTAATTTAACACTCGTTTATTATTTTTTTCCAAATCGAGAATAATAAGAATTCATTATGTAATTATGCGATAAATGAGTTTCTAAATATCATCAAATGTGATGAACACTTTATAAATTCGAGTATAATTTCGAAAATTGGTCCGGTAAAATATGGATCTAAATGTAAATGAAAATCAAATTAAGTTGATTCTGCTTTCCTAATTCTCAAAACACAGAAATTCAAACTGATAGTTCCAAAAAAATATACAGAATGATCTCTTACATTCTGAATCTAATAAAATGAGTACACAATTCAATAGTTCAAATTCATCAATGTCTTAATTCAAACGTTAATATCGGGCATATTCCAAATGGCAGATCCTGTATTTTATTTTCTTATTTGGTAGAGAAATTTTAGAAGGTGGAATTTGCTATCAAATAAAAACTAAAATAGAGGGAGTGCCATTTAGAATAAACCTTATTAACATTTCGTTGAGTCATTAATGAATTCTCTTTTTGAACACCAATTGAATTTTCAATGCTCTTCCATGGGCGCCCGCAGGGAAGGGCCAGGGGGGGCCGTGGCCCCCCCTGAGATTTTGATTGCCTCATTTTTCAGCACAACACACTCAATATTACTTTCTCAATCCAAAGGGCATGGAAAAAGGAAAGTAATGGATTCTCAACAATTTTCCGGTTTTCAATGACAATCATGGACGCCTTATCGTTTTTCAATAATTTTTTTTTTGCCCCCCCTGAGAAAAATTTCTGCGGGCGCCCATGTGCTCTTCTAGTATTTACTTTATAATATCAATTCAGAAGTCATTAGGTTTTTCTAAAGGCCCCTCGAATATATTAAAAAATCGAAATATCTCAAAGACTTTTAAACTTTTAAACAGTTCTAAGATGATAGGTGATGATTTTTCGAAAAAACTCGCGAATTTCAGTTTTCTTCCCAAAATTATATCTGTACTATAAGTAAATCGTATGAAACTCAAAAAAAATATATATATATATCCTGCCAAAAATTAAGGAAACAGAACAAACAAAAATTAGAATCAATTCTTTTGCGTTCTCCTTTAAGATTCACCCTCATCTCTAAATAAATAAACCCTTGGTACCAAACCAACAATACTTCCTTCGTACAACAATGCTCTAGGAAACTACAATAGGTAAGGATAATTCAGGTGAATTGAATTCTTACCTAAATTCAGAGCGCAGTTAGGTAGTAAGACGTCCCGTACAAATCTAAATCAATTCAGTTTGTGGAAGACTCCCTTTTTTTTTAGTCCGCTACAGCTTGATCGAGTAACATCTGCTCGTTTATTGTCCCTCTTGGGCAAGTTTTCGCTATTATCACTTCTTATGGTCCCTCCTTGCAAGGATATTTCTATTGTGATCTATTTGACTTGAAGACGCAAGTTGCCAATGCCAGATGGTACGATCTTTGATCAGGTATTGTTAACGGGAAAGGTGGCTAACCCATACTAGGTACAATCGAAAGTGTTTGAGGACTCGCTCCCCGAACTGAGCTTTATATACACACACCTTCTTCCAAAAATACGCTCTATTAATGTGACATCACACACCATCATTTTTGGTTTCTCCTGCCAGTGTTCGGAATCCAAACAAATAAATTGTAAGTCAAATTAGTACGGTGTCGTTGAAGGAATTGGCTTATTTTCATAAATAAGAGTATTTGAGGAACGATTTCAGTATTAATTGAGAGACAGAAGGAACGAGGTTAATACCAGTAAGTTTGAATCCTGTATCATTCCCCAGATTTTGTAAAAAGCCGTGTTTATTAGTTGAACTTCAAGTTCGAACTTACTGGCATTAATCTCGTTCCTTCTGTCTATCAATTAATAGTGATATCGTTCCTTAAATAATCTTATTTATCGAAATAAGCCAATTTCTTCAACGACAACTTACTAATTTGAATGACAATTTGTTTGTTTGGATTCCGAACACTGACAGGAGAACTAAAATGTCGGGGTGTGACGTCATCACTAATAGAGCGCATTGTAAGAATCTACAGTGAAGAACCTAGTGAGAAAGGTAGTGTACACCTTGAAGGAAATCGAAAATGGCCATCCTCGACTCAAAACTCGAAAATTACAGACATTATGACTAAATGATATTTTGATACGTTCAAAAAAGATTAAAACCGAACCCCAGCTTCCTAATTTAATCGATATGATACCTCATCGAGCATCCACGTCGGTAAAATCCGGAAATCTTGCCCTCGAACAAGAAACCCTTCCAGATGATCAGGGAAGTACCTCCCAGTCTGGGCAGATCAAGGGCACGCGCTGGACCCGGCCAAAGTCAACGTCTGACGAAACAATGGAAGAACAGCCATCCTCGCAGACTGCATTGTGTGCACGGCTTCTTCGAGACGCGACGCGAGATCCGGTGCTGTGCACCAGGTGTTTGGGAAGAAAGAGCCAAGTGGAGAGGTAGCTCCAGGCGTGCATTCTGAGGGAGATCCCTCGGTCCTTCAATGAGAACGGGCAGACTGGGATGCATTATTTCAAAGAATATGCATATATAGGGGGTGCCGCGACGACGACGACGGTTGTCAGGTAACTACCCTCAGACTGTTTTTAACCGACCTGCCTGCATCTTTTATGAACTGGAATTAGGAATGAGGGATGAGGAACTTGGAAAAAAATCGAGAAGAGCTTGCTTTTAGTTTATCTAGATGAGAGATCCTCTTGAAAATGCATGTTGAAATATGTTATCATAATAATTATTATCCTAGCATACCTGGGCCCATAACCTGTTATTATAATTATTAGAGGTTTGGTGGATCTTTGTTTTCACTGGTATGACTTCATTAAAATACAAATTAATAAGCTCCACTTAATTCTCTTGTCAACGTATATTACCCTTGCCTCGTAGAAACTGAAATGACTTTTAAAATAATTGCCAACTAGCAGAGAACAATACTGATTTCAGTATGTATTTGTAAAAATAGCTCATCACTAGAAATACATAGATATTTTCACCCTACATTTAAAGTGCGTTTCTTCCAAGAAAAAATGATTACAAACTTCGTTGAGATTTTTTCACCCTAATTTTGTCGATGTGTATACAAAGGTTAGTTCGGGGAACGCGTGCTTAAACACTTTCGATTGTACCTAGTATGGGTTAGCCACCTTTCCCGTTAACAATATCTGATCAAAGATCGTACCATCTGGCATTGGCAACTTACGTCTTCAAGTCAAATAGATCACAATAGAAATATCCTTGCAAGGAGGGACCATAAGAAGTGATAATAGCGAAAACTTGCCGAAGGGACAATAAACGAGCAGATGTTGACTTGATCAAGCTGTAGCGGACTAAAAAAAGGGAGTCTTCCACAAATTGAATTGACTTAGATTTGTACGGGACGTTTTATTACCTAACTGCACTCTGAATTTAGGTTAAAATTCAATTCACCTTTGGCAGTTTGAATTAAACTCACAAACTACAAATAAATTTATGGTTTTCTCTTTTATATCACAATTCAATGATGAATTTCAAATTATATTCATTATAATGGAGTTACTTATTTTTCTAAAACACTACTTTAAGCTAGTTGCCATTCTAATTTGATAATATTTCAAGATACCTTCTGGATACAAATGGAAACACACGAGAACATTAAATTTTTTCTTCTTAAACTCTAAATAATATATTTTTTCGTCATAAAGTAAAAAAAATTGGAATAATTGAGATACAATTGAAAAAGGTGCGTTCCAATTAGAGATTTAATTTTGAATAGCCCGCTATTTAGGCAGCTGTCACTTTTCAAGTTGTCATCTTTTGACATTTGACAAGTAAAAACTATGCCATTACTAAAAATGAAACGATACATATTTCAAAAGCGTACTGAAATTGTTGAAATTCACTACTAAGATGAAAAATTTGCTGTCACACTTGGCAAAACGAAAGCACATTTGGGTGGTTGTGAAGGGAAACATTTGAACTATTGGGTCAAGTCAGTGATAAAGCAGAATTGTAGCATTTGGGACTCGGATAATTCAAGAATGATTATTGCAAAGCTGGTGTTGCGATTGGACTTCACTCATTGGAAAAATATAAATTAATTTCAACTAAAATTGGACCCGTCGAAGCATAATAAACACCTCAAATGGAACAGTAAAACGGCTCAGTCTGAATGAAGCAATTTACAGTAGCAGCTAACCTTTGAATGGAACTATTTTTTTATTTGTTTTAGTGCCCCCAATCGGGCACAGATGAATGGCTCTTGACGATAGTGCACCTAGCCATTAGCGTCGGGCGTGCTTTATTGGATCACCTGGCGCACAACGCGTTATCGGGTTATCGGCAAAACCGGGGGCATAAGCCACGAATTCCAATGGAATCATTGAAGGGGTGGAAAGTTGACCGGACCTTGCCTTGACACGTGGTGCAATTTTAGACGCAGATGGTTGAGGTGTTTGAAAATGGTAGCGACGCCAAAAGTGATTCAGATATCCAGAATTCCGGTCAACCCACTCGAAAAATATACAGGGAGTCCTTAAACAAACGTTTAAACAGTTTGATTGTTCACTAGTTTTTTTTCTTATAACATCATTCCTTCACAAAATTTTCAACTTCAAATTTTGCATTTCAAATGCAAAAAAACCTAAGGTTGATATTTTTCATCAAACATTACCCACTACTTTCTTCCAGATTTTTTTGGTGGACCACTGGTATTGTGAGAAAAATGTAAAAAGAACTTTGGTCCAGTTTTTGGTTTCTTGTAGTTTTGTCTTATCTGCTACCGATTTCGAGAAAATAATTTCAAACAATTCTCTAGTAAATCCCAGGAAAATTCAAATTATTATAAAGATCCAGTTAGTAAGCTATGATGATTTAATTAATTATAAGTTTTGGTACGTATTTACCCAATCTGTAGCGAAGATTAATGAAGATTCGAAAAACTGGTATAATCATCACAAATAAGTACTACAAGAAACACCCTGTACCTCGAAAACAAAGCGTTTGCGGTCCCATTTTTACAAGACATTTATTCCTAAAATTACCTATGAAATTTTCTTTTTCTACCACCAATTTAGGAACACCCTCTATAGATTTGGGTTTTGTCCTTTTTTTCGTATTGTTATAAATCTTCAGCTCGTGCATAATCGAACAACTTCTGCATATTTTTATTGCAATGGTTATTAGAAATGAGCGACCCACTTTTCTTATCGTGAAAGACGACATCGTTGTGTTTTTTACGTATTTCCTTTCGAACTGAGATAATCCGAAGGTATTGCATTTGTGCTAGGACACAAACCTGCCTTTTACTGCAAGTTATTTAGTACATTATATTCTGAGATATGATATAATATCTATGATTACCTAAAATCATATAATTCGAATAATTTTCAATGATTTATAAATTCTAAAAGAAATCATAGAGTGAATGCACTGAAAGCAGACGCTCAAAATGTCAAAATTCGAAGAGACTGGAATTGCTACTGATGTTTTAAGACCCATATACATCATTGAAATGCTCTCTAGAACGAAAATATTGTGAAGTTGTTGATAGAGTGAATGCACTGAAAGCAGACGCTCAAAATGTCAAAATTCGAAGAGACTGGAATTGCTACTGATGTTTTAAGACTCATATACATCATTGAAATGCTCTCTAGAACGAAAATATTGTGAAATTTATTTATCCATTCATGAGTGCGCACAACATTTGGGCCTCTTTCACGGCACACTATTAGCGATTTTTTTTGGCCTGAAATTAATGGCATCGAATTGGAAGAGATAAGGTTTCAGCAAGATGGTGCAACAAGCTATACAAGCCACTTTTGACAAGCATCATATTAAAATAAAGAATTTCAACAATTTTCTGAATGAGAGTTTGATATATTTACGTTAACTTTCTGATATTCAAACTATTGAACATTTGATAAAGGTGCAACGACCTTTTTCATTCCATTCGAATTGTCTACCCTACACCGATAACTTTTCTAGCTCCATTCTAATCCAAAATGTACATTTTTCTCGCAACCATTCATTAAGTTTCAGCTGCCTCCTCGTAATATTACGTCTCATAGCTAGCGTCTTGGCAGGAGCTAATCTCAGGGTGACTGAGACCTCATGTCGCCATTGTTAAAAACTCTGGGTCCCTAAAATTTTCTTGCTACCTTCAATTGTGTTTGTGTATTTATTGTCCCCGGTTCTTTGTGCGGCGGACCCAAGACTTTTCTTGCACCCTACGGCTGGCTAGGGTGCTTTCTTATGCAGCAGACGTTCAAGCTGTTTTTACCCCTGTACGGCCCCTCGAAGACTTCTGGTCACCGCTGTATGCATCTCTTGTAAGCGATGTATTAGGTGATGATCGTTATGTATATCATGCACCTGCGATGCATGTTCGTTGACTCTGATATGGATACGCTTCTATACCTTCTACTTAATGATGAAAAAAATGATGACGTAATAGAAAGGAACACCCTGTATGTTGTGCACATAGGAATTTTTTGTTGACGATTTGAAACATTTAAAATATGACGCAACTGCGAAGTGACTGTCAGAACAGTACTTTCTACATTGACTGTTAATAAAGTAAAGTTAAAAAACTTGCAGCTTTTTGGGAAATGAGGTAATCAAATAAACCTCTAGCTCTTCAACTATGACATATATTCTAGATATATGGACTGAAATCGTGTGACCCTTTTTTAACGACTGCATTTCAGAGCTTCATTAAACGAAATTAATTTGCAATGCAAAATTTTAGGCAATTTCTTTGTTCGATGTTTTTATCGATTGTAAGGAGGAACTGACAAACTAGAGCATTGTGAAATAAGGCAGATGGCACTGAAATTCCTCTTGCTTCTAGACGTTCTGCCAATCAAGTGACCTTCAAGCAGGCTTTCAACATTATCAGCACTTTTTCAATGATTTTTTTCTCCTATAATTAACATATGGAAAGAGTGTACATTTTGATGTTCATTGAAAGCATCTCGAGAACTATTAGACTTGAATAAAAAAACTTCAGGGACTCCGATCCCTTTTTTCGAAAAAATAAGATATAAAAAAGCAGATCATAGATATCTGGATTCGTTCTCGAGTTACAGGGCGTTTCTGAAAATTGACTGTTTCAAATATTTCGCTATATCTTGGTTTCTGTACGCGATATTCGATTCTAAAATATTTTTTTCAATGATTTTTGTAGTTTATTATGATTTACTCATAACATATCATACATCACAATTATACCGTTCAAGAGTTATAGAGGAGAATTGGTTTTTCTTAAATGGGACACCCTATAATTTTCAACGCGATTTTTAAGC
The DNA here is from genome assembly GCF_914767665.1 of Harmonia axyridis. NCBI lineage: Eukaryota > Metazoa > Arthropoda > Insecta > Coleoptera > Coccinellidae > Harmonia > Harmonia axyridis. The sequence continues at coordinate 305,148 of NC_059507.1, forward strand.
TGCTGATTCGTTGAGAAGCATCCCATTTTCGGTTTTTCAAAAATGTCATCCGTTTCAAGAATATTGAGTTTCCTACTTCGTTTTTCATGGGACACCATATATATAAAATTTTTTTATTTATTTCGAGATATAGAGGGTCACTCTATATATGACTTGATTACAATTATGCAATGGACACAAAATGAATCAAATCTCGAAACTAATGAAAAATTTATATATAAGGTGTCCCATGAAAAACGAAGTCGAAAAACTAAATATCTTTGAAATGGATAACATTTTTGAAAAACCAAAAACGGGATGCTTTTCAACAAAAATCTGTGTCCCATTTAAGAAACACCAACTCTCCTCCATATCTCTTAAACGGTAATTGATTTCTATGCTTTGTTAAGAGCATCTTATAAACCATAAAAATAACTGAAAAAAACGTAAGAGAATTTTTCATATATCTCGAATAGAAACCAAGATATAGCGAAATAATTGAAACAATAATTTTTCAGAAACGCCCTATAGCTCGGGAATGAATCTAGATATCTATGATCTGCTTTTTGATATCTGATCATTACGAAATAAGAGATCGAGGGTTCTTCTAAAATGGGACACCCTGTACTTTATTCGCCAAATGCCTAGATCCAAACGAAACATTCTCAATTTTCATTCAATTTCGATATCGTCAATTTTTATATCCAATCGATCAATTTAAACGACCAACTCTAGGCCATAACTCAGAAGTAGGTGAAAAATTTCGCCCGTGCAAAATTACCACTTGGGCGTCAGGTGAAGCACTCTTCAACCAATCGCAGAAACTAGGCCGTGGCACGTGTGTGCAATCTCTGCTGGATTTTGCGTGTAAACAAAGAGGCCACGTTTTTGAGGTCGAACTTTTAAAGGTCCACGACATGTGCCGACTTAACTCCTGCTGCAGCAGCAACACCTGGACATCGTAATAATCATGCCTCGATTACGATATTATGCCGGCATCTGTTCGGCCGGTTATAATTTTTTTTAGGAGGAGGCCAACCTCTGGGCTGGACCCGATCCCATTCTGCTGAGATGCAGGATGCTCGATCAGACCGGCTTGCAGGATGAGCAGGACGCTGCAGCATGCGTCTATTGTGTTGCATGTGTTGAAATTCGGGTTTGGATAAACGCCCTACTGAAGGATGGCATATATTCGCTCATTTAAATGTTTGACGTTGAAAAGCAGGTTTATGTTTCATTCGGAAACATAGAGGGAGTATATGCAATTTTTACATGTCCCCAACATGGTTAGATTACGTTGTCGGATTGTGATATATTTTCAATTCCAAAATTCTACTATATCGTTATGAATGTATATTATATCGAATGAAATATATTTATTTGAGTGATTCCCAATTAAATATGCAAATTTGAATATTTGGAAACCGATATTTTCCTTAATTGTCGAATTTATGATAAGGAGAATATTTATTATTTTCTGTATCTACCTGCTGAAATCCAAGGTTTGGCAACTTTTGCTATCCTAGTGTCATCGGTTGTTTCACGTCGTTTGGCGCGATTGAAGTTTGTTTTCTGAATTTCTGATATATTTAGGTATTTGTTTCAATATATTTTGAGTAAATATGAAACGTTGATTCACTATGGAACATAAGAAGTGCGTTCTTTGTGGAGAAATTCGCGAATTCAGAGAAATATCGTATCTCCGATATGTTTTCATTTCCGCGCGGTTCATGTCAAATTTGATAGTTCATGTTAGGGACAAAATTTGCTTACTGAAAATGACATATGCTCTCTCTATCTATGCTTATTTCTCTGAGATTCGATTTCGGAATCTTCATTGAGGAGAATTCATGAATTTCTCGTTAAACACAGTAAGAAGTGCTGTAATTTCCCTCGAAATTAAGATATCGTACCTAATTAATGAAAAGAAAAAATGTTCAGAAAAGGTGAAGCAACGTTTGAGTCTTCGTGAACAATCTCGTCTGTCAACGAATCACTGCACAGGGTGTTCCGAATAAAACCTTGCATATAATTTTTTGTTCATCCCTGTATATAACAAAAAAACTGAATAAATGAGGACGGCATCTGATTGGTTATGTTCTCGAGGAATCAAGGTACAGTTTAAAAAAATAATTGATAAAATCGACCAAAGGGTTCAAAAGAAAATTAATGTTGAGATTTTGTCCATACTGTATGTTGAAGTGTTAAAAAAATCACGAATGGTTGCAAGTATCTGTCCCAAGGTACCAAAGTTGTAGGAGGGCTAACGATTCATTGAAAAAGAACCAAAAATCCCTTCAAGTTGGAATTAAATTGAATTGGATTGAGAAAAAAAATGATCTGGCATGCATCTCGTGGTTGCGTATGAAGTTTTGAAAATGTTTCCTCTTATGTGTAATTCTATTCACGAAAAAGGATTTGCTGCATACATTCTATGAACAAGCTTGAAAAAATTCCACAACTCCAAAAAACCCAAGGAGGTAAATGCAAATTAAAAAAAATCGAAGAAAAAAAAATTTCCTATGTTCCCATATCTAGTACTACTTGATAGTAGTACAATAAGTAGTAACGTTATCGATTGGAATGATCTCCAGCTGCCACAAAGGGACCAAAAACGCACTAATACATCCACACAGCTGTCAAACCATGCGTTTGTGTGTCCACTTCATCAAAGCAATGTCACACAGTAAGCGATCATTATTTATAGATTGGTCAGTGCAATTGCCCTCGATTGTACGCGATTAGGAGAGGGTTGACCACCCTTATGGATTTTCGCTGTATAATTATTTCGCTAAAATTATAGGTGTTACAGTTACAACATACCTGTATATGAGATGGACACCAATGTTCTGGCATGTCGATGGAGAAGATTACTTTCGGCTCCCCATGGGAACATCTCGACGATTTGGTCGATGTAGTCGAAGCCCGTGATCGAAGCCACGTTCCACTTGAGTTTGGACAGCACCAAAAGCTCCCAAGCCTGAAAAAAGAAAATTTTAATATCAATATTCAAGCTAAAAAATAAGTAAATTTTCATATCTATATTAGAAACCTCAGAGTAAAAATCATAGATAGAGGGAGCATATTTCATTTTCAGTAAGCAAATATGTCCCCAACATGAACTATCAAATTTGACATGAAGCGCGCGGAAATGAAAACATATCAATGATACGATATTTCACTCAATTTGCGAGTTTCTCCACAAAGAACGCACTTCTTATGTCCCATAGTGAATCAACGTTTCATATTAACTCGAAATATATTGAAATAAATACCTAAATATATCAGAAATTCAGAAAACAAACTTCAAGCGCGCCAAACGACATGAAACAACCGATGACACTAGGAGAGCAAAAGTTGCCAAACCTTGGATTTCAGCAGGTAGATACAGAAAATAATAAATATTCTGCTTATTATGAATTCGACAATTAGGAAAAATATCGGATTCCAAATATTCAAATTTGCATATTTAATCGGGAATCACTCAAATAAATATATTTCATTCAATATAATATACATTCATAACGATATAGTAAAATAGTGGATTTGAAAATATATCACAATCCGACAACGTAATCTAACCATGTTGGGGACATGTAAAAACTGCGTATACTTCCTCTATCTATGTTTATTACTCTATGGTAGAACCAATTGTTACGATCAATTCAATTTCACTCGAATATCGCGTTAAAATAATGAAAACTCGCTATGAAAATGGTGGATCTGTAAAAGTTACATTTCATAAAATTCAGGATATTTTCGGTCAACATAATCATCCTTCTGAGACAGCTATTAAGAATTTGGTGAATAAATTTGAGTAGACAGACTAGTTACATAATGTGCTAATACCAACACGTGCTTGACAAGATCGTTCAACTGGAAACATCGCAGCTGTGAGTCATAGACTTGGAGAAGATCCGAATTTGTCAATTTCTCGACGTTCTCAACAATTGAGCTCATCAAAAACAACCACATGGTGAATTTTGCGTGAGGATTTGGTTTTATAGCCTTACAAAGTGTGACAATTGAAGACGGCTGATCATTCACATCGCTGTAGATTCTCTCAATTAATTCAATAAAACGTTTTTCGTTTTTCCGGAAAAAAAAAATTTTCAGACGAAGCCTATTTTCATTTATCACGCTACGTCAAGTAAAATTGTCGAATTTGGTTTTCTCAAAATCCTAGACCGATTGTTAAAAAACTTTAACATGCTGATGTGTAACTGTAACAGTTTTTTTTTTCGAAAATTTGGCTGTAAATTCGGTTACGGTCAATGAATTGCGCTATCGAAAGATGTTGACAACTCAATTTTGGCCTATTATTGATGATATGGATATCACTAACATGTGGTTTCATCAAGACGATGCTACAAGTCACACAGCCACCAAAACAATCGCTTAATTTCACGAAATTCAGGCTTAAAGTGGCCAGCTCGATCATGTGATTTGACACCACTGGTTTATTTTTATGGAGTTTGGTTGAAGACAGATTCTATACGGGGACAATTGGAACAGAGATTGACTGACACCGTGTCATATATCACATAAAGTCCAATTGAAACTGTCATTGGAAGCCTTTTTCGGAAAAGTTTGGGTTAACAAAGCTCCATTCTATTCCCATCATAACCCTAATTTCATCAACTCAAAACGTAGTCAACAGTACCTACAAATTCGTGGGAACTCAGGAATGAATATCATACCTTTCTTACCCACTACCTGCATGATGGTAGTATTATAGTATTTCATTTTAATCCCTCATTTAGTCATCATTGTGTAGGTACAGGGTGATTCACTCGTCTAGGTATCCCCAATTTTCTCGAAAAGGGCCCAATATTTTGTTATTCAGTAAACGTTTTGTGCAAGTCGATGTTGACTTGAGATACAGGATGTACAGGATGTTTCTAAATTGAAGGCAAAAATTCCGTAGATAGGGTGTTTCTTGTATACCTATAGTACTTCTTTTTTGTTATGATTTAGGTTTAGTTTATCGAATTTTTATTAATTTTCTCTACATATTGGGTGAATAATTATCAAAATTTTGAATTAATTTATTCATCATAGCTCACTTACAGGATCTTTAGAATAATTTGATTTTAATGAGAATTTATAGGGAATTGTTTGAAATTTTTTTTCTCAAAATCGGTAGCAGATACGACAACACTACAAGAAACGAAAAAGTGTAGTACTGGACCAAAGTTTCTTTTTACATTTTTCTAAACTACCAGTGGTCCACCAAAAAGAAGTTCTGGAGGCAAGAAGCTGGCACTGTTCCAGAAAAAATATAACCCTGTAGATTTGCATTCAAAATTAGCATATTACATGATGAAGAATTCAAATTGGAATATTTATGCCAAATTTAAGTTGAATATCTCATGAAGGGAAGGTGCTATTAGACAAAACTTGGAAAAAAAAGCAAACTTCCACACCCTATATCTGAAAAACATAGCGTTTCCGGGTTCATGTTTATGAGACATTTTTTCTTAAAACGATGCCAGGATTTAGTCATTTTCTTTTGTACCTTCAATTTTGGAACACCATGTATGGAGTTTCAGATCTGTAGCTAATTTGAAGATATTGTTACAACCCTTCCATTATTGGATGGTACCTTATTTGCCCACCGTTTTCTGAAGTGACTTGCTCATTTAGCCCTCTCAAATAGTAGTTACATTTAATCTCACCGCATGGAAAATTCCTCTATTATAAATCCAAACAAGGTGGTTGAGAAAGTATATTTAATTTAAAACTCGTTCTTATTATATTAGAAAAAGAGACAGACCATTGTTGGGGCAAACCCCAAAAAGACAAGCACTCCGCCTTGGAGGCAAATATCAACGTATTTCATACGTGCGATCTTATTCATAACGCTAGGACCCTCGTCTAGTTCAGCTATTCTGTCAGCTAGGGTATACTCGAATAGATTCTAGGCAATAAGTCTTTAACGGTGTCAAGAGGGTCGATTGGAAACTGTCTGGACCACCTCTTTGCTCCTCCTCATTTCCCACAGCACGTTGTACAAGTTACGTTTCTAATTTTTTATTGTCCCAACTCCCTCTTAACGGAGTTGCGACAATGCATCAGATTTCTGCGCGAAGGGTTGCCACAAGCCTTACAATAATTACATTCCGAACATTAACATACCTAGGCCTTCGGTTTTATCTATCAAGAAGACTTGTTTTTCTATGGTCAACCGGCGAATTTTTCGATTCGTTGAGTTGGAAAATTGGCTCAAGAGATTTATGAGCTTATCTCTTCTCGATTGAAATTAGTCCACTTGACACTTCGTTGTTATAATTTCAATGTATTCATTTTAGATTAGAATTTTAAGGTCAGTTTAAACATTCAAGATCTTTAATTTGATTGTTGTTGAAGGAGTTTTCTACAAGAACTTCGTTTTTTGATATGGTCATGTCCTCAGATTATTAAACATAGATAGAGGGAGCATACGTTATTTTCAGTAATCAAATTTTGTCCCCAACATGAACTCTCAAATTTGACATGAAGCGCGCGGAAATGAAAACATATCAGTGATACGATATTTCAATCAATTCGCGAGTTTCTCCACGAAGAACGCACTTCTTATGTCCCATAGCGAATCAACGCCTCATATTAACTCAATATATTGAAATAAATACCTCAATATATCAGAAATTCCGAAAACAAACTTCAAGCGCGCCAAGCGACGTGAAACAACCGATGATACTAGGAGAGCAAAAGTTGCCAAACCTTGGATTTCAGCAGGTAGATACAGAAAGTAATAAATATTCTGCTTATTCTTATTTCGACAATTGGGAAAAATATCGTATTCCAAATATTCAAATTTGCATATTTAATCGGGAATAACTCAAATAAATATATTTCTTTCAATATAATACACATTCATAACGATATAGTAGAATTGTGGAATTGAAAATATATCACAATCCGACAACGTAATCTAACCATATTGAGAACATGTAAAAATTGCGTATACTTCCTCTATCTACGTTTATTACTCTATATGTGGTAGACATTTATCAGATGTCATTTTCTCTTCATAATTGCCAAACTTTACTTGTTTTAATACAATGAAAATTCGAATCATTGTCGTCTAAATTTATTGTTTTATTTTGATTTATAAAACGAAGTTCTTGTTGAAAAAACCTGTACTTGTATCTGATCACCAGCATTTTTACATCCTCGTTATAAGAAGGGATTTCAAGTATGGAGAAACCGGAAACGTCATAACGAGACGGGGAAGTGGAAAAGATGCAAATTTTTCAACGGTAAACCTCTTATTCTCCGGGTTTGAACAAAAGGATCGGAAGAAGGATCCAACGGTTCCCACAGAACGGAAACAAATGATAGGAAGGTGTTGTTCACCCTCCAAACGAATATCCTAGGTTTTTATTAAATGGTTGCTCCAGATAGAGACGTGTGAGAAACGTCTACCCCTATTGTCCGATAAATTCCGATATGGGACCCTTATTTGGGGGTATTACGCCATGGCAGGGTCGACGTAACTTTACACCAGAGGTTCCCAGAAAGAACAGGAAAGGTTTCTGTACCTAATTGTAGTGTTTTGCATCGCACATTGTGAACTTCTGAAGGAAAGAAACAAACTCAACAAACAACCCCCAAGTGATATTCATTTCGTACAGGGTGTTCCTAAATTGAAAATGAGAGATCCACGATCATTCTAAGAAAAAAAGTCCCATAAACATGAGCCCGCAAACGAGATACAGGGTGTTGAAGTTTTATTTTTTTTCCTCATAGCATCTTCCCTTCACAAGATATTCAACTTGAATTTGGCAAAGTTTTTTCAATTCAAAATTTTCATCAAGTGATGTGCTAATTTTGAATGCAAATTTACAGGGTGATACTTTTTCTAGAACAGTGCCCACTTTCGTCCTCCAGAACTTTTTTTTGGTGGACCACTGGTATTTTAGAAAAATGTAAAAAGAAACTTTGGTCCAGTACTACACTTTTTGGTTTCTTGTAGTTTTGTCGTATCTGCTACCGATTCCGAGAAAAAAAATTCAAACAATTCTCTAGTAATTCTCAGGAAAATCCAAAATATTTTAAAGATCCAAATAGTAAGCTGTGATGATTGAATTAATAATAAGTTTTGGTACATATTTACCCAATTTGCAGCGAAGATTAATAAGGATTCGATAAACCGGTATAATTTTCACAAAAAAGTAAGACTATAAGAAATATCTTGTATCTCGAAAACAAAACGTTTGCTAGCCCATGTTTATAAGACTCTTTTCCTTAAAATTATCCAAATAATCTCTCATTTTCCTTTGTACCTCCATACTCAAATTTTCACTGATGATTCGAAGGCCAATAAAATGAATCTGAGTTGACCTCATGAACTGTAATTAAAATTGATATGGGCATTTCCTTTCTTCTAAAGAATCGTTTCCTCTGCTCATAACAATCCTAATTATATCCGTCCCATCAAAGAAAAACGTAGGAAATGTTCGATACGCCATAACTTTGAATTGTCTTTCTTCCCTTAAATTCGGTCTGATTTTTTTTCGTGATATTAGTGGACAAAAAGGGTCACTGCTTCCTGTCGAGGGAAAATTATCTTACGATCTCAATTTCTTGAGCACGTTTCTTCACGGATTTCGTTCATTATGCCACGATTGGTTGTTTCCGCAATGTAGGATTTGTCCCCATCAGCGATAAAAGTCGTACTCAAGGAGCTTGGTTCCTGCTGACCATAGGAAATTAGATGACACGAGATAAAAAAAAATTTTATTATTCGGATAATTTTGCACCAAAGTTCCTTTTTACATTTTTCTAAACGACCAAAAAAAGTTCTGAACGAAAGAAACGGACACTGTTCCCGAAAAAAATACCACCCTGTAGATTTGTATTCTAAATAAGCATATCACTCGATGAAATCTTCGAATTGGAACACCTATGCTAAATTTAATTTGGTGATATGAGACGAAAAGTTGAAAAAAAAAACCAAACGTTAACACCCTGTATCTCGAAAAGAAAGACTTTTTCTCTAAAACGGTCCGAGGAATCTGTCATTTCGTTTGCAGGTACCTCTCATTTAGTAACACCATCTATTTACATCTTAACTAGGTACCTAGGTGTTAAATTATCCGGAAATTCTCTGACCACTTTAACTTATCCGACAATTATTGTGAAGCACAATTGTTGGACAAATTATGCATAGGGTCGTTAAAAGAAAGTTTCGAAACAGGTACTTATGGAACGATTAAAAACAGGGTGAGATTACAACAGGTCAAAAAATTTTGTCCTGTATTCCAAAGGAGGTAAAAGTCAAAATTTTTGGAATGTCGACTTTCAAAAGTGGTCAGAATATAAGTTTGAAATAACGACTTACCAATATATATTCGCAATTTATTCCAAAACTGCAAATGTTATTATGGAATTGAATTTTTGAAGATTATGTGTTCTTCATAGTATCGAAAATTGACACAATCGTTCCTAAATAATAAAAGAAATGTATTTCCAATTGAGTAAAAAGATAATAATTCTGATGCTATTTTAATAGATGATCATAAAATGAAACGTCAAAGTCTATGCTGCTCAAATTCGAAATAGCCGGTAAAACTTTAAATCTGTAACTAGTGTTACAAACGGGAAATGAATTATATATGCATAAGTTCGTTGAAGGTCTTTCATACATCGATAAAAATCCAATACGCCGCCTGATCATGAATATACTCAATTTTAAACACTAGTAAACAAACCCAAGTTCAATCAAAATATTACTTACCACCATAGCAGAGTGGGACACACTATAATCTGTGTAAGCACAAAGTATCTCCATGGAAAAAGAATTGGTACTTCTCAATTTTGAGGCTATGAGGAGGCAAACGGCCCCAAGAAGTTGAAGTTGATTTCTTTTGATCGGACACAAACATAGGAATCTATCCATACAGTTGACAGCTAGTGGAAAAACCTGATCTTCGCACATTTGCTCCTCGCAAACCTGAAAAATTACGATTTAATGAAAACTTTACCGAAATAATAACAAACTAAGTTATATCACTCTAAAATCTTTTCCACTAATTGTCAGTATTGGGACATTTAAGTTTCGTAACTTTAAATAACATCAACATTTATAAATACAAGTGAACAACGAACAAACTATGGCTGAATTCTTGAACTAACCTCATGCATCCACGTAGTTACAACCTGTCTCATGAATGGTTGGATCTCAGTCTGAACTTCTAGGAAATAATTTTTATTAGGGGTGAACCTCCTCTCTTGATTATACAAATTGAGAAGCACACGTGGATCTTTTAAAATTGTATAATCCTTCTCGGCATATACTTCGTGTTGATGTTCAATGCAAGCTAATAAATCCATCTTCCTCGAATGTGCAAATTTCACTTAAAACTTGATCGCAAATATGAGAGCACTCTTGGATCGTTTACTGTCAAACTTGTCGGCAGCGAGAAATCCACACACTGAACAAGACACAAGAGAAATTGACAAACTAGCTGAGTAGTTAGAGAAGAGTGGTTTTATACGAAGACCTGCGCGTTGACGCATGCTCTGTAACTTCAAAGCTCGTCTCTTTAGCACCTGGCAAGCTGAATGGAACATTTGTTTTTGTTTACAAGAATCTGTCTCGGTCTTTGGCCGGTTTTCTTTTACCTGTTTTCTGCTGTGACTTCCAGATTTGAAACTTTTTTTGGATTTCGGAGATCACAGTTAGAACAGATTGTCGAGATTGAGTTTTATGTAGAAGGTGATAATAATATTTATTTATTGTATGGTGAAATTTGATTTCAGGGTTGTTAATGAATATATTTATTATTGTTTGAAGATTTAAACTGTCATTTGATAGGCAACGTTTCGGGCAGTGCCCTTTTTCAAGCCTTCTTATTTAGATATACATATACATATTCTATTTTTGTTTCACCAACTCATTTCGTCGGACATTATTGTGTTAATTTCAAATTTCACCATACAATAAAAAATGAACAGGGTAAATAATTAAATCAGTAAATATTTATTTATTTATTATCAATATTAATGAAATTATAATCTTGTCAATTGTTATCAATTATTGACTTGTCTCATACATTGTTTATATGTCTGAAGAGACCATAAATATTATTATTATCAATGAAATTATGAACTATAGGGGAAAAACAAGAAATGAGACAATTAATAGTATATTCTAAAACAAGTTGCAGAATGGGCTCCTATTCCAACACGAATGCGAAATTCGAAAACGAGCGACGAAGGAGCGAGTTTTGGAACGCATGAGTGTTGGAATTGCCTTCTGCAACGAGTATTAGATATTTTCTCTATTTCAGTCAAGTTTTGTAGAATATTGTCGAAATTCAATGAAAAATTCAAATTATATAATCATAGTGACTTTTGTATTGTATCTTGGCAGTTAGTGTGACTGTTACAAAAATTGACAGATTACGGAATTTGAATATGAATCGTACGTTTAGAATTTTAAAATAATTTATATTTACGCATTAAATTCGTCCATTATGTCAGATGGAATCAATTTAACACCAACATAATTAAGAGAAATTGCGAAAAATGTGGCAAATCATCTCACTAAATCCAAATTATTTTATATTGACAATAATTGACGTGTGTTGAATTTTGATAGGGTTGTCTGTACACAGACACAGAGCGAAAAATATAACTGAAAACAATGCTGTAATGAGTTCATTACAGCACTGTTTTGAGAACTGTAATGAACTCATTACGATACTGAAATGGAGAAATATTATTCAATACAAATTACCTAGTTTAGTTTATTTAGCAATACAGCATCGACAACTAGGGTCATTAGCTGAAATGGTGCGAACTCTCAATACATATTAGAACTGTCACTGCACTTCTGGAATCTCTGATAACAAACACATTAAAATTTCTTCGAAACTAGTATGACTCTATACAGGGTGTTTCTGAATTGCAGGTACAAACGGAAATGGCAAATTCCAGCTGGGATCATTCTAAGAAAAGAAAGTCCTATAAACATCGTCCCGAAATTGCTTTGATTTCGAGATACAGGGTGTTAGAGTTTATTTCTAGTTTCTACAGGGTAAGATTTCTTCTGGAACAGTGTCCGCTTCTTTCGTAAAGATTCAGGTAGTAAATTGTGATAAATAAATAGAGTATAAGTTTTGGTACTTATGTATCCAATCTGTAGCGAATATTAGTAAAGATTCAATAAACAGGGTATAATCATCACAAAAAGTAGGATTACAAGAAACACCCTGTATCGCAAAACTAAGTGTTAGCGGCTCATGTTTATAGGACTTTTTGTTCGTTAAGGAATTTCTCATTTTCCTTCATACCTCCAATTTAGGAACACCTGTATACTCAGAATGTAATGTTCATAATGAAGAAACTGAATTATGTGGATGTAAATGGAATTTTGTATTCAGAGAAGATGGATGCATCACATCAAGGAAGCTATATTTCAAAAATCATTTCCCTCGATAGAACCATTCACGAGATATAGTTGAAAATTACATATTTTTATCGATTTTCAACAGCCTGTATCTTTTCAACCGGACCGAATCGGAAAAAATGGTTAAGGAAGAAAGTGTTTCTTTTGACCTGAGGAATCTTCGGTTAAAATATATGTACAAGTCGAAGATTCATCCTAATTGAATAAATAAACTAAAACTAGTACAATAAAATTGAAAATTCTAAAAAAGTCTCTCAGAATTAAAAATGAATATCAACGAATCATATTGTAATAATGCTGAATGTTTCACTTTCTATCATGTCGAAGTTTGGTATTCCGTAAACACAATCGTAAAATCTGCAAAAATCGTATTTTCCATTTTCATTTGATTCATTGATCCGAATATTGCACCGGCAACGTCGAAAAATCACTGGAAACTATTCCTTAATGACCACTGACGTTTATCAGTTTGTTTATTGGAGATGCTATAACTCAACAATTGGCAAATGTGTTATAAAATAGGCCATTTTTGTGTGATGAAAAAATCATGTAACTGTTACAAATATTTGAATGTAGAGTAAGATAAATTATTCAACATAAAATCGGTGAGATGTTTATTTCTTTCATCGCCGGTTGAAACTGTGGCAGTAATTGGCGAATATAGGTAGGTGCTTCAAATTATGTGCCATCAAAAACATAAATTAGGGACTAAATTTCAGTGGAAACACAAATACCAAATACGCAAAACTCACAAGTCACAATGAATTGGCTTAATATTGACTTATCCATGTGAAATATTCTACAAAACACATGTTTTCAATATGTCATGATCTGAATGAGTGATGAAAAGCACTGAGTATCTAAATAATTTTAAAAAACTGGCAGGTAGTGGCAATTTGGATTTTTCATATCTTCTAGCCCCAATGTCTCAACAATCAAAATGCTTCTAAGCACCTTCTAATTATCACAATTTGCATTTCTTTGACATCAGAGAAAAATCACTCTGCTCTGCCGTTCTTAAACAAGACGTTTTTTTTACCTTGAGTTTCACTTTGAACTACCATAATAAAAAGGACAAAGATAATCGAGCTTCCGTCACTCTCTCTCTACAAGATTAAAAACAAATTTAAACTGTCCGATTAATCAGGCATTAAAATATCTTCTTACAAGTTCGAGTCAGCTGATTTTGACAGTAACCGCCATTTTGCCTGTGGGGCAACTAGTTAGAGACAATTCCATAATCCATGCGAAAAGGATCTTTTTGGCAAAAAAATATAGCGAAATCCTTTGTATATGGTAAAAACCACTTTATTAGAAAGTCGCCTTTAAAAGAAGCTTGAAATTAACTAGAAATTGAAATTGACGAACTGAAAAATAAGTAAAGTATTTTTTGTATAAAGTGAAAGTAAACGAAGGTCATTTCGTAGCTTTTTTCTTTTAAATTAACTATAAATATGTTCCCTTAATGATGAAAACCCATATATATATACTACATGAATACCAAAACATTATATTTCTATGAAAATAACCCACACCCACGTTTAAATTTTGTATTTACCATACAAATATTTCTGTGACAATTCGCATTGTAAGTAATATAATATAAGTATAGTACTATAAACAGTAATAAAATTGATTTAAGAAAATATTACTGGAATTAAAATAAATTATACGCATAAAGAGGACATAGAAAACTAGGCATTCTCTCTACGAAGTTTTCTCTGTGATCGTTATTAAAAGTGTCTTCTGTCATTTTGTGATGTATGATGTATATGTCGTTCATTCAAACATGGATTGTTTAAATGAGGAAATTTGGAAAAATTGGGAAAAAGTTGGCAAAAACGAATTGTAAGATGAATATTTATATAAATTTTGTTAATTAATTTATCATAAAGCATTAAAATTTATTCTCCTTATTATTGAAGGAGCAATATTCTTATAGTCAATTTTCAATTTCATGAAGTGAAATTGTTTTTTCTGTATTTGTTGTATGATGTAATAAAGGAATGTTAATTTTTTTCAGTACGAAGCTTTGTGTGCAATTAGTTAAGGATGACACACGTAGTCCCCTATTTGATAAAAATGAGAAGTTGACTGAAATCACAACACTGTTGAATATTTTAGTTGAAAAAGGTCTTCAAGGAGTTATCAAGAAAGAGTCTGTTGTTGGTGTGTTGCAAGAATTAGTGGTAAATGTTAATCTTTTTTGTTTTTGGATTAATCGTTTCCGAAAGGAAGATGTCACTATTATTGTTTATACTTTTTAGATCCTCCATAACGATATTCCTTCACTAATACTAGATGTTTTAAACATAGCTGATGCATCATCAGCTCAAGTTGATAATTCATCAGAGGAATCAAAAGAAAGAAATATATTTTGTTATATTATCAAAGAATGTGAGAAGGTAAGAGAAAAAATGGAATGACTACTACAGATTTTAACTAATTATACCATCCATTTCTTTCAGTTCATTTCAGATAAGTTATTGAAAGAAAGATTAGAAATTGATACCCTGCAAGAAGTTGGTATCTTAAAAAATAGAGCATTTTACTCAAAATTTATCAAAGTTAAAACAAAGTTATAGTGAGTACTTGCATTATCAGTTTTGACCATAACAAACATAAGAATTATCAAGTTGAAGAATCTCGCTAATTAAATCTTCATTTCAGCTACAAACAAAAAAAATTCAATCTCTTTCGTGAGGAATGTGAGGGTTTTTCAAAGCTCATTACAGAGTTGAATCAGGAATTTGGCGAAAGTACAAACAATGAAAGAATTTTAGGAATAGTTCAATCGCTCATTGGTAATTTCATATGATTGAAAAAGTTATAGTAGATTTATAGGCAATTTTTTCTAGGTTGCTTCAATTTGGATCCTAACAGGGTATTAGATATTTTGTTAGAAAGCTTTGAGAACAAACCAAATGATGCGAACTTATTTATTCCTCTTATCAAATCTTATATGAATGACCCGAAAATCATTAGCGAAGTTTTGGGCTCTAAATATAGCTTTCTGAGGAGTAGTGAGAATGGCGCTCCAAAATCTCTTCATGTTCTCACAGCTCAATTATTGCAGAACTCTATCATATCTCTGGAAGACATATACCCCTGGGTAAGCAAAATATTTTTTCTCATCTATAGATAGATGGAGAAAATCAATTTTATGAAAGTTTATTATTTCCATCGTTATTGATACCTTATTGATATTGCAGTTAACTCCAGATGATAAAATTATGCAAAAAGAGTGTGAAAAGAATATGAAGGAAGCCAAAGAATATTTCAGAAAGTTACAAGTAATATCAGTTAATAAGACTGAAAAAGAAGAAACTCCAGAAGAACCGGAAAACCCCATTGAAAAGTATAAATCAAACCAGAAGCTGGGTTTATGTGAAGCGTTACTTTTGATAGCAGATTGGGATAATGCAAAAACATTGATCGATCATTTGCCAGAACATTACGCTGTTAGTTTTGAACCAATCGCGTTGGCATTATGTAACTTACTACATTATGTGATCGAACCAGTTTATAGAGAGTAAGTAATAATATTTGTTTTGAAAGATATACAGGGTGTTCCTAAATTGGAGGTACAAATAAAAATGAGAGTGAAATTGCATTCAAAATTAGCATACCACATGATGAAAACTTCGAATGGAATATTTATGTCAAATTTAAATTAAATGTCTTTTTTTTTGTAAAATTATTCAAGGAATCTGTCATTTCTGTTTATATCTCCAATTAAGGAACACCTTGTAAAACTAATGCATTATATTTCAGAAACTTCAGAATAAGTCCCAAATTCAAAGGAAAACCGATTCCTCCGCATAAAAATCCTAAAGCCCCAAAGGCGGCCCATACTTTTGAAGATTTACGTCAAAACGCATTTCCGATGCTAATGACCTTAGCACCTTCGTTACAGCACGATACCGTTCTTATGTGCAAAGTGATCAGATTGGCCAAGGCGATACTGAGTTCTTACGGCGTAGAAAATGCCAAAAGCGAAGTTACAGAGGATAAAATGCTCTATTATGACATTTTAAGCTTACTCGATATAACCATTTTACCTTCATTATCCTATTTAGACTGCAATTGTTGCATTGCCGAAGAGATATGGACTTTATTGAGGCTCTATCCTTATCAAATACGATATTGTTTGTATAACAGATGGAAAAACGACACCTACATGATTTATCCCGATCTGCTCAAGAAAAGAGGGGATTCCGAAAAGCAAATTAAAAACATCATGAAACGTGTAAGCAAGGAAAATGTAAAGCCAGTTGGAAGATCAATAGGAAAACTGACACATTGCTCACCTGGTTTTTTATTTGACTATGTGCTCTTACAAATTCAAGTATACAATAATCTCATACATCCGGTGGTTGATTCTCTGAAATATTTGACCAGTTTATCGTACGACGTTTTGGGATATTGTTTGATTGAATGTTTGGCAAACGCTGATAAGAAGAGGGTAAAACACGATAGCACGTCCATTTCGACTTGGCTTCAAAGTTTGTCCTGTTTCTGTGGCGCTATTTACAAAAAGTACAATATTGAATTGTCGGGGTTGTTGCAGTATGTGGCCAACCAACTTAAAGCTCAAAAAAGGTGAGTCTTGATACCCTTAAAATTTTCAATTTCAATTTTGAAAATATCTCAGTTTCACACAGATTTCATGGTTATATTTAATTATTATATATTGGTACTCGGAACTCTTCTGTCACAGATTTATCTGTCAAAGAGAACAGTTCTGCCAACCAACATTTTTCACAACAAAAATTACTACACGATATTTAATAACAATAATCTTTTATTATCATCTTATTAATGGAAATATCAATCAATTTCAATAAAAATTAACTGAATCAGAGAAAATAATGTATAATACTTGTAGAGAAGGCTTTTTCTAACACTTGTACATTCAAAAATCGACACTTCATGGCTTGTATTCAAATTTTGAGCTCATAGAAGAATATCAATGCCTTTTGAACTTGTATTTTAAATAACTTTTATTAAAACTAAAAGCATTTATTCAATTACAGTTTAGATTTACTTATCCTAAAAGAAGTTGTTCAAAAGATGGCTGGTATCGAGTCGGCAGAAGATCTTACTATCGAACAATTGAGTGCTATGGCAGGTGGGGAATTATTGAGAGCTGAGGTATGTTTAAACTTTCTACGAGTCGTTTCAGATAATTTTCGGATTGTGTTCTTATTTTTAGGCTGGTTATTTCGGTCAAGTTAGAAACACAAAAAAATCCTCTCTGCGGCTTAAGGAAGCCATGGCAGATCAAAATTTGGCGGTTTCCTTGTGTCTACTGATGGCCCAACAGAAGTATTGTGTTGTTTATAAAGAGACCCAGCAAAGCCACTTGAAATTAGTCGGGAAGCTTTCTGATCAGTGTCAGGATACGCTGGTACAGTTCGGAAACTTCCTAGGTTCTACGATGTCTGTCGATGAATACGTTAATAAATTACCCAGTATTCAAAGTATGCTGTTGAATTATCATATCCCCAACGAAGTTGCCTTTTTTCTAGCCAGACCAATGTTCAATCATGAAATCAATGTGAGTAGATTATTTCTATTTTCTCCTTTTTCTTCTCAAAATGATTCAAGGAATCTGTCATTTTCCTTTGTACCTCTAATTTAGAAACACCCTGTATGTTCTACGGGAACAACTCAGTTTATTTGTAGATTAAATGTAAGAAAAAATAAAAATTATTTGGTGATTTTTCAAAATATATATCTTTAGTCAATTTCATTTCCACTAGTACTTAATTTTGATTTTCCATATGTCAATTTTTCCTAAACGGACTATAGATTACTAAATTATCCCTTTACTATTCATATCAAATTATTTTTTATAATCAATAGTAATTTTTTATCATAGATAAAATATGACCAACTTAGAAAAGCAGACGCAAATTATAAAAAACTTTCCACGAGTGTAAAGCATCAGAAATATTTCGAAGCTGTAAACGAGGTTATGCAACCAGTTCACAAGTCTTTGACGCCACTCCATCCTCCCAAAATATGGGAAGACATTTCCACGCAATTCTTAGCTACTTTCTGGTCCTTAACGATGTACGATTTGTGCATTCCCGAAGACACATACTTGGAAGCAGTGAATAAGCTGAAACAACAGAGTATCTCGATTCTGGATTCGGGCAGCAATAAAGGCAAAAAAGAACAAGAAAGGCACGCAACCCTAATAGAAAAACTTCAAGATGAGAAGAAGAAACAATCGGAACATGTAGATAAGGTTATGTACAGATTGAAGCAGGAAAAAGATCATTGGTTTGTGTCCAAAACCGCTAAAACTGCTAAGAACGAAACTATCACCAGATTTCTACAGCTGTGTCTGTTTCCAAGATGTACATTCACCGCTATCGATGCACTCTATTGTGCTAAATTTGTTCACGTCATTCATATGCTGAAAACTCCGAATTTTTCTACTCTCCTCTGTTATGACCGCGTAAGTATTATAATAATGATAATAGTATTTTTTTGCAATATTTTTCAATTTATTGTTTCTCAGTTTCACACAGATTTCATGGGTATATTTCATTATTTTATGTTGGTACTCCAAACTCACCTGTCATGTATTTATTAACTGTCAAATTTGTGATACAGAACAGTTCTACCAACAACCAACATTTTTCAATGCAAAAATCATTAAAACATTCCATTAATTTCAATTAAAATTCGGTATATCGGAGAAAATAATGCATAATACCCATACAGAATGCTTAAAAATTTACATAAATTTAACGATAGTTCATTCTTTCAGCTTTTCTGTGATATAACCTACTCTGTTACCTCATGCACTGAAAATGAAGCAATGCGATATGGTAGATTCTTATATGCTATGTTAGAAACTGTTATGCGTTGGCACAAGTCTAAAGATGTATTCGAGAAAGAATGTGCCAACTATCCCGGTTTCGTAACAAAATTCCGAGTCAGCAACCAACATGCGGACAATATGGATAATGTTGGTTATGAAAACTACAGACATGTTTGCCACAAATGGCATTATAAACTTGCAAAGGCGATGGTTACTTGCCTAGAATCCAAGGATTATATACAGATAAGGAATGCTCTGATCATTTTGATTAAAATCATTAATTACTTCCCAGTACTGATCAAGTTAAGTCAATTTGTCGAGAAAAGAATCGAGAAAGTTAGGGACGAAGAGAAAAATAATAGACAAGATCTCTTCACATTATCCAGTAGTTATTTGGCGCTACTGAAACAAAGAATTGCTAGTGGTAATATGGTCAAAGAAGGAGATTTTCATATCATCATTGAAAAGGTAATTGTTTGACCGCAATTCTAATTTTTCCTTTAAAAATAGTTAAGAATCGCCTTAAAGAATTTCATTTTTCATATTGTAGGTCTCAAAGGTGCAGCACGAACAAAAGACATCAAATTCCAGTACAAAACATAATGGAGAAACTAAAGGTACAAAAAAGTATATTTAAATTGCCACTTCTTGGCTTGTTTTTAATTTTATTGAAACATGTAAAAATATGTAATCCGTATAATTCCTAATATTGTTTATTTCATAGATGACAAGGAAAAAAGATCTAGTAAACAGTCAGATGAAGTTAAAACTGTTACGAAAACAGAGAATTCAGAACAAAATGGGTAAATATTTCAGAAATAATTATTTTATTTTCTTAACATACGAAATAATTTACAGTTCAAAGGATAAAGCAGATAAAATTTATAAGGAAGAAATAAGAGAGAAACACCGCAAGGAAGACAAACAAAGAGACGATGCCGAAAAAGAAAGAGAGAGAGAAAAAAGAAGAGAAAGGAAAGAGGAGAAACTTCTTAAGCAAGACGATTGGCAATATAAAGTAAGTTTTCATTCAGTCAAACACGGATCCGAAGATAAATCGTGGAATATTTTCAAGGAGGAAAGAGATAGATATCAAGATGGAGGTCTCAAAGATGAAGCAAGATATTCTAATGAAAGATCAGTAGAACGTTATTACGATGACAGAGGAACACCCCATTATTATAGAGATGTGAGGGATGACCGAGATTTGGCTATTGGAAATAACGGATCAGCAAATATGGGACGACATTCACAAGATACTGATCCTGACAGAGGTAAACTACGCTAGTTTTTTTAAATTATCATTTATGCGCTTCAAAATAGACATTTAATGGTTATTTCTCTAATTATGCGGCAAATCCGTTCATTCTGCCATACCTTATAGGTACAGTTTCACACAGATTTAATGGTTATATTTCATTTTTTTATGTTGGTACTTCAAATTCTCCTGTCACCTATTTATCTATTAACTGTCAAATTTCTGATACTGAAAACAGTTCTGCCAACCATCATTTTTCAATGCAAAAATCTCTGAACAATAAGTTCGAAAATATTCCATTGATTTCAATAGAATG
Source organism: Harmonia axyridis (assembly GCF_914767665.1). Lineage (NCBI taxonomy): Eukaryota > Metazoa > Arthropoda > Insecta > Coleoptera > Coccinellidae > Harmonia > Harmonia axyridis. The sequence continues at coordinate 325,957 of NC_059507.1, forward strand.
CATTTGATTAGAAGAATAATGTATAGGGTGATTTTTTTCGAGGTATATAACTTTAAGTTGGTATTACTGTTCAAGATGGCGACCGATTTAACAGCTGTCAAGTGATTTATTCTCAGTTTGGTTTGGCAATTCATCATGAATACACTCACGCCTGAACAACGCTTGCAAATAGTACAATTTTATTTCGAAAATAATGGTTCTGTGCGGAATACATATCGCGCACTACGTCCATTTTATTTTGTTTAGCGATGAAGCGCACTTCTGGTTGAATGGTTATGTCAACAAACAAAACTGCCGCATTTGGAGTGAAGCTAATCCTCAAGTGTATGTCGAAACACCGTTACATCCAGAAAAACTGACTGTCTGGTGCGCTTCATGGGCTGGTGGAATCATTAGTCCGTACTTCTTCAAAAACGTTGATGGCCAGAACGTTACAGTCAATGGTGATCGGTATAGAGCCATGATTACTAACTTTTTCATTTCTGAATTGAACAACCATGATGTCCAGGAGCTGTGGTTCCAACAAGACGGCGCAACATGTCACACAGCTCGTGCCACATTCGATTTATTGAAAAACACGTTTGGTGACCGCCTAATTTCACGTTTTGGTCCTGTGAATTGGCCTCCAAGATCTTGTGATTTAACACCGCTAGACTACTTTCTGTGGGGCTATGTAAAGTAATTGGCCTATGCGGATAAGCCACAAACCCTTGACCATTTGGAAGACAACATTCGCCGTGTTATTGCCGATATACGGCCAAAAATGTTGGAAAAAGTCATCGAAAATTGGACATCCAGATTGGACTACATCCGAGCCAGCCGTGGCGGTCATATGCCAGAAATCATATTTAAAATGTAATGCCACAGTATTATCTTGCGGAATAATCCATCGTTGTTTTATTGCAATTTAAAGTTCTATAGCTCTGAAAAAAACACCCTTTATAATACTAGTACAGAAAGAAGCTTTCTTCAACATCTGAATATTGGTACATAAATGATAAGGACAATAATTTCGTTTTTCAGAAGCTAAAAGGAGAAAATTGGATGGATCTTCCAAGGTTAGTATCGAGGTCACTTAGCATCGGTGCAGATTTCAGGGACTCATCCGAACATGGGGTTATCTCCAGTGATGTTAATCCTCTGGAAGGTTGGGCTGTGTTTTGTTATCGAATCAGTGTTTTAATTTAAAAAAAAAAAGGTGTGGACAATTCAAGAGAAGAACTATTTTTAATTTACAAATGGAGGCGGTGTTTTTGTAGTCGTTATGGAGCTTTGTTGTTGCAAGACTAGAATTCTTGTCGCTATGATTTTAAGAAGTGGCTGAATTTGAAATTTTTTCCTGATGAACATTGAAGTTCAGCAATTATATTGAATACTAAAGATATTCAGAAAAGTGCCGATGATGAAATCAATCATGAGATGGAGTCCTAGAAGTTTTTGTGCCTTTCTAAATAAGGTTTTTAAATATGGCTATGGAGTTTTGGAAAACCAAGACGAGAACTTAATCAGGCTTATGTCCGTATATATCTAAGCTTCAAACAAATTTTCTAACCACCAGAAGGTTTACTTCACTGAATAGATCAGAGGATCAAAATGAAGATGACGTATTTTTGTAATTTGACTTCACTTTCAACCGTTTTACAAGCATTCGTTTGTTGTTCATCTGGAGGATGAGGCGCTAACAGAAATATTGCTTGAGAAAATTGATTTCACTTTGTAAAGATGCACCAGAAATTGACAGTGACTTATCCATGATTATAGAAACTTTTGGTCCAAACTAGTAACGTCTAAACTTATAATAAGGAGATAAATTATCCAGCGATCTTGTAAATAAGAAGTCATTCCGTAGAATGTAAAGTGAACGATGAGATTCCTTGAAAAATATGGAAATAAATATACCAATTTCATCGAGGCCGTAATCAGCAGCAGAACCTAAGAAATCTGTCGGGAAGCAGTGACCAGAACGGGGAGAATCATTCATATTCGCATCCGATATCGATTCCTAGATTCTTCAGAGATCGTCTCGTCAGTCTCGTGCCTTACTTCGTTAGCAGTTTTTATCTGTTCTAAAAACTTTTGTGTGGACCTCCAAAGTGTATCTTAGCCCAATCTTCCATTGTGAATTTTAATTCTGCCAACCGGGTGAGTATTGAAGAAAACAATGCGCTCTTGAAGATTTTATGAAACTGATATCATTGTAATTCTACACGTGAATGAGGAGAAAAATTTCGATCAGGTTTTGAAAAATTTATGGAAACTAAAAATTCAGGCATCTAAATTGATCATTTATTTATCTTATTCTATGGCAAATCCGTTCATTCTGTCATACCTTGTAAAACAAAATCGTGCGGGAATATCTTAATTTGGCACATGTAGATTTTCATGTTGGTACTCCAAACTCTCCTGTCACAGATTTATCTGTCATCTGTCAAATTTGTGATACAGAAAACAGTTCTGCCAACCAACACTTTTCAATGTAAAAATCACTTAATGATATGGAAAAATTCCATCAATTTCAATAAGAATCCAGTGAATTAGAGAAAATAATGTATAATACTCGGACAGAAGACTCATTCTAACAAATTTTCTTTCAAAAACTTGCCACTTCGGCTTGTTTTTGAACTAGTGGAAGAATATCAATGCCTTCTACACCTGTGTTATGAATAACTATTCAAAGTATGTCAAATTACATTATTGTTGAATTATTTACAAAATTTTTCCTCATATTGTAAGAACTCGACTACCTCTTATTCATTCATTCATCTATCACTTTTCAAGACATTATGGACTTTAAATTCATGAAAATTTTGCAAAATCGTATCATTCAATTTTTGTTTTTATCTAATTGTCTTGGAAAAACACTTATTTCACCTGGTATCCTCATTGGTTTAATAATAAGTATTCAAATATAATATATTTATTTCTTGAAATATCTTACAATATAAAATGATATAATTATTACTAAATAGAGTACATTTGTGCTTGATATCTATCGTATATGATTCTATATTCCATAAAATTATACTCTCTGACGAACTAGATGGTCAAAAAGTATAACATGCTTATATAAATTAGATTTCACTCTTACTCTTACTGTGTTCTCACCAGGATGTACGAAAGGATTTACATTTATAAATTTTCTGTCGAATCTATTTTGAAACCGTAAGCCATTATAGGGGTCTGTATATATTTTGTAATTGACAGAATCGTTGCTGCGTGATTTTCCATATTTCCAGTGGTAAAATCCAAGGTCTTTGCTGTTTGGAAATATTCGTTTTCTTCCTGAAATATCGATAGAATGAGAGTTCCCGAATATAGGTTATGTATTATGTCCGTTTGTGATGTACGAAATTCATTTTTGTATGCTATATACAAATGTAGCAAAAACACTGGGAGCAATTCGAAATTTTTCTTTAGTTCTTTCATTTCCGATTAGAACTATCAGGGAAGGGGAATTGTCATTGAATGGGCAGATGGTAAAGACGGTAGTAATGGTATGAAATACCACACACTTGCCTTTCATTGGCCCAGAACCTTTCTGTGCTATAGGTAAATGTACTTATAAGGAGTTTCTGGAGCAGGAAATAACAGCAAGAGAAACATTCTGGTACAATCTTCCTGGGTTGGAACATTCCAAAAAGTTTCTAGGAAACTTTGATCTAAGAATTATCTGGATTTTAGCAAGAATATGCTTCACCTCCTCACTCGATTCGATACAGGGCTTTGCCGCCTCAGAAAACACCTCATAAGAATGAGTCTAGCAGAAAACGAAAAGTGCATATTCTGTGGGGATGAGAAAGAAACTCTGGATCACCTGGTGACGAAATGCTCGTCATCTCTAGCCAACGCAAAATGTGCTTTGGACAAGAGACTTGTAGAAGTGAGAAAGTAACCTACTTGAGGCTATCCTAGGTATACTGGAGTTCATCAGAACTCTGGAACTAGAGGGCCAGCTGTAGACTTCGAATACTTCTGTATTAATGAATTGAAAAGATGTCTAAATATTTCTTCTACTAGCAGAATCTCTCTTCAGTAATTCAACTGTAAGTTGTAAACTCACCTTCGAAGAAACTTCTCCAATTTTCACCTTCAATACGTTCGCCATAATCTATATATCCGGAAACTTCGTGTCCAGTTTCCGTTTCGTGTCTGATGTGTATGATGGTGGACATTATACCCAACCTATTCGACCGTTCTCTTTTCGCCAATTCCTTGTGTATTTCATCTGGACACAGAGTCTTCTCGCTCACAAGTACATAAGGAATAAATTCTGGATTCACATAGTCCATGACTGTATCGTACCTCTTTTCGAACGCTTCTTTGGACAAGGTTTCTTCCCAATTTCGGTAACCTAGCTCCGAAAACCTCCTACACACGTGTAAGTTCTGTAGGAAGCAGCGGTCCTGTTTGGTGATGAAGCTGTCCAAATAAGCATCATGGTCGGTAAATTGAAGCAGTCTTTTATCACGTTCTAATCGTGGCTTTTTTTTTACCATATTGCCAAGTCTCTTTCTTCTTCACGAGTATTTTTTTCGGTTTGAATAGTTTTCGTATTTGACAGAAACTCTCTGATGCATCTGTTGTGTCATTTATATTGATAGGTTTATAATGTCATTCGTAATGAATTTAATTGTAGAATGAATATCAATAGTGTCAAGTCTGCGTGAGTAAATTAAAAAACTATTAGAGAACTTATTGTAAAATATTGATGAATTGTTAGTCTATTCACAACTTTAAATTCTAAGTTTCTAATGGAATATAAAATTTTATTTTCAACATAATGTTCTGTCAAACCTTGGTTTAAACTGATAATCTAACAATGTATTTATACAGCAAACACTGTTCTTTTATAAGGTTCATAGTGTGAATTAGTTGTGTAATATATTATCAGGTTTTAACCTCATTATTGTTGTAAAACGATTAGTTTCAAGAGCGGCAGCAGATTGAAGTAGAGGCTGCCGCAATCTTCAAGCCACGCCCTTCAGGATCTAATGTCAAACTACCCATTGTGTGTCTACAGAGCTCAAAGCATGAAGAACGATCCAAAGTCCAACATCCACAATTCGATTATGTAGGAGAAAAGGTTGAGAAGAAAGAGAGAACGGTAAAAATAAAAGAAAAAAGGGATAAATTGACAGAAGAAGAGAGGGAATTAAGGAAAGAGCGGAAATTGGGAAGAAAAAGGGTAAGTAATAAAGTAATTGAAGATTTAGACGAAGGAATAAAAAAATATAAGAAAAAGTATAAAAAAATATAAGAAAAAATATAAAAAAAATTATTTTTAAATAAATATTTTTAATAAAACAATTGCCAGGATCGTGGAGATGAAGCCCAACAGCAAGCAGAAATCAAAAGAAGACGGGACGAAGAAAGAGGTATGTTTTTGTTTCACAATAATTCTTCATCTTACGCAAATATTGTAGTCAGCCCCCCTGGTGTCTGTTCTTTGGTTGCAATCACTTGATTTTGGGCAAAATTTGAAGTATTTCAGATGTTTCATAATTATACTACTATTTACGGGAAATTAGTCCACGAACACAAAATATACTGGGTGTTCCGCCATTGACGGTACGCTGAAATTTTCGATTTTTTTTTTCGACGCAGTATCATTAGATTCTATTAGAACTATATTCTCAAATTGTTTTGAAATATACAGGGTGTTTTCTAAACATGCGGCAAAAATTCAGGGGGTTGTTCCTTGGACTATTTTAAGCATGTTTTGTCCCTGGATGATTTTTGAAAAACCTCTTTGTTTCGAAGATACAGGGCGAACAACATTTTTCATATTTTTAAAATTAATAATAGTTTAAATAAAAATGCGTACCGCACTGTGTTTACTAAGTAGGTACAATTTATTTTTAAATTTGTTTAACAACATTCCAATTACTAAAAACGGCCAGTTTTTTGACTAAAAATTGATAAGTGCAGATGGTAAAGGAATACAGATTAAACACGGTTTTCATTTGAATTCGTTTTGTGATGTATTAGCAATTTTTAGTCAAAAAACTGGCCGTTTTTAGTAATTAGAATGTTGTTAAACAAATTTAAAAATAAATTGTACCTACTTAGTAAACACAGTGCGGTACGCATTTTTATTTAAACTATTATTAATTTTAAAAATATGAAAAATGTTGTTCGCCCTGTATCTTCGAAACAAAGAGGTTTTTCAAAAATCATCAAAGGACAAAATATTCTTAGAATAGTCTAAGGAACAACCCCCTGAATTTTTGCCGCATATTTAGGAAACACCCTGTATAGGGCCTACAAAAAAGTGTAGATGGTCAAAAAACGAGGCTGTTACCGACGAAAATATCAGAAAAGTCCACAAAAAAATTGTGGATTTCCGTGAATTGAAGTTTATCTAGATAACTGAGACTCGAAGGAACGTGTTGGACATATTGTGAATGAATATTTTGGTATGCGAAATCTTTTTTCAAAGCGGTGCCGCGCGAGCTTACAATCTACCAAAAACAACGACGAATTGATGATTCTAAGCAGTGTTTGGGGCTGTTCTGTCGAAATAAACCTGAATTTTTGAGACGTATCAATGGCTTCATCAGAAAATTCCATAGATCTTGCTGAATTCGAAAATCTTTATAAAACAATATTAGTACCGAAAATTTATAAAAACGGTCCCATTTGAAGAAAAAAAGGTGCTGTTTCATCGAGACAATGTGCCGTGTCACAAATCAATGAAAACAACGGCAAAATTGCACGAATCGGGCTTCGAATTGCTGCCGTATCCACCGTATTATCCAGATCTGGCCCCAGCGACTTTTTCCTGTTCTCAGAGAATTCTCGCTGGAAAGAAATTTAACGCCGATGAAGAGATAATCGCTGAAACTGAGGCCTATTTTGTGCCTAAAGACAAATCGTATCATAACAATGGTATCGAAAAATCGTATGACCGATATAATCGTTGTATTGTCCTCGAATGAAATCAATATTTTCCAACTGTTATGAGTCACAAAGGAAATAATTATCATTTTCAACTTTTCATTCCACTTTAAACATCGGGCAGGCATGATAAGCTGCAGAAAAAGGGGAATTAAAAAAAAACATGAACACGGACGAATTTACGAGGAGATACGTGAGAATGTGATAACGTTTTTTGTTAAACAATATGACGCTAAATTCCTAATTTAAATTCAGTGGAAACGCCATATTCGTGGAGAAATTTATCAACTTATCATGTATATCTAGTCGAAAAATGTTGATTTCCTATTGGTTTATATCACCTTTATAATCATCTTTGGGTGATGGTTTAGAAAATAATTTTATAGAATTAAGCGCTTTGTAATTGCCTATCTTGAACAAAAATCTGTATTTGCCTTTTTTTTTATTAGGATCATAAATGCTCATTTTTTTGCATTTTTCATTATTTATCTTCTGTTACAGCCAAATTACTACCTCATCCAAATGGAGAACTGATGGAACCTTCTCAACATTCAAGAGAAAAACATCATCGATCCAATAGGGTAAATTTCTTACAAGTATATATAAGTAGCACTAAAAACTAAACACTTATTTAATTTTAGGAACTATCACCTTATTCAAGAGAAAGATCTCATGACAGAGCGGAGGTCAGAGACAAACAATATCCTTTTAAAACTAAGAAATGGAGATATTAAAGTTGTTTTTTTTTATAAATATTTAATTCCCTTAGCATAGGTTTTGAAATATTCCATTTTAATACCTAACCAAAAACTTAATTTTCCTTAATAAGTTTTACCAGGAGGAGTGCTGAAAACAAGAGGAGGTAGCTTCAAGCAATAATAATTCAGGAAACAATTTTTTTTACAAATAGTTGATAAGTAAATGAATGTATTCTCCTATTGTTCATTAAAATGTAAGGTCAATAGTATTTTTCCCTTTTAATTCTACATAAAAATAAAAACAACCTTGACGAACACCTCTATTTTGTATTCTATATGAAAAATGATTAATAATGTATTTCTATTGAGTACTTTCATAACCAGATACTATTTTATTTGCTTCTCTTACTTTGAAATAGAACAAGAAATACTCAGACAGAAAGGAATAGTTTTTTGAGTCATTTTTTCATTCAAATCCCACAAAAAGTATCTACAAATAAAGTTTCAAAGTGCTAATCTAAACCATGGTATGCCCAATATGTATTTCATTATAAAAAAAAACAATGATTGGAATTAAAGAAACAATACATCCCTTCTAAGTATTTTCATACTTCAACAAACAAGTGAAAATTTATTGAAGAATTATTCACTGTAGAAATTGCCTTATTTATTGAGTATACATTATGCTACCTTGTATGTGGAGGGACTTTCATTGCCTTTAAATGTCAATATACATATGTTGATCAACTAAAGTTTCTTATGCAATAAAAAATTTATATCGTATGGATTTCTTTCTTTCAAACCCAAACCTAGAATCTAGACCAACATTGAAATTTTCTACCATTCATACTAACCTCAAAACATTCACATTTTCTGCGAAACATTTATTAACTTTTCTCAAAATATATAGAATGAAGGTCTGTTGTTTCCGTATGAAATTTTTATACTACCTGAATATGAATTGAATACTGAATTCTTTAAATGCACGTTTCCAAAAGATCAGAAGGAATGGACTCGTATTGAGGACAACTCGATTCTGTAAATAAACATGTGTCATTATTTGTGAGAAGTATCATCGAGAAAGACCATTATTAAGATTTTATAGAAATAAATAATATTGTTATATTTATTAATCTACGCAATCTATGGTTATTAAGCACGTTGCTGTTGTCAACATGAAGGAAATAACCACAGGATAGAGATCTTCGTATAATCTATGGTATAACTCTATGGTTTCAGCGCCATATTAAAAAAAACCTCATTTTCCATTTTATTAAAATTTTTGTGAAATAGTGCATAGGAAGAATATTTCAATTTAATAAGGGGTTAACAGTTTTATTATCGAGGTTGCTGATATTACTTTCTTCAAATTCCATCAAAATTGTGATATCTTCCGGAGAGGGAAATTTCATTGTTGACATTGGCTATCATGATTCAAAATAAGTTCTTCGTCCATATTGTGTACAAAATGTGTGTGTAACTTGCAGAGGAAGAAGTCATGGTAAGATTTGACTATTAATTAATTAAGTGGCGTACTTTAATTCGAAGCAGTTCGTTATATATTAAAAGTTAAACGATTACGAATCTAAAGGACAACTTTTAATATGGCGGAAGCTTTAATCCAGAAATATCAGGAGATTTGGTCGCCATTTTGTTTTTTCCAAAACAGTTTGCCGAGTTCTTATACTAAAGATTTGGTTTATTCAAATGATTTCAATAAATAATATCTTTGTAATTTGAATATTCTTTTCGGATATTATTGTGATACTGAAAAATGGGCGTAAATTCACTAACTTAACCTAAAAATTGATGGCGTGGCATGAATAGGTACTTTATCTTCTTCTTTCTCCATTTGTAAATGTATTAAATTTCTTATTTTAATCTCATTCTGCTATCTTTTTTCTTTTATTCATTTTGATTTCTACAAAAATTATTTCGGATTCCAATATTTCATACCTATGAGGAAAAGAATCAATTATTCAACTTGAATTTCAATTTAGCATCTGCAAGTGAATACAAGAGAAAAGCTGCAATCACTTGAATTATAGTTGGGAAGTTGTCAATCTTTTGAGGTTATGTTATAACATTTATTTATTTGATTGTCAAGTTAGAAAATCACTAATACAAAAATAGTACAATACAAAATTACAAATAAACAAAATGAAGTTCAACAATACCACGTGCATTTTTTATTGCTCTTGGGATATAAACCTAAACATTCTACGGCACCATGATCCGCTACGGAAGGGAAGGTGTACAAGGCAGGGAACACTGAATGCCTTAATGATGGTTTCATTAGTGCTTCCGGGATGAAACACTGCCAAAATTGGATGGCACCAAAGTAATAAACTAAGAGATAATAAATAGGGACAAAATGGAAGAAACCTTCTATACAGGGTGTTCCTAAATTGGGGGCACAAACGAAGATGACAGATGCCTCGGATAATTTTAAGAAAAAGAAGTTCAATAAACATGGATCCTCAAATGCTTTGTTTTTGATATACAGGGTGTTAGAGTTTGATTTTTTCTCATAGTGACCTGCCTACACAAGATATTTAACTTGAATCTGAGATAGATATTCAAATTTAAAATTTTCATCATGTGATATGTTAATTTTGAATGCAAATCTACAGGGTGAGATTTTTTTCTGGAACAGTGCCCGCTTCTTTCCTCCAGAATTCATTTTTAGTCGACCACTGGTAGTTTAGAAATTGTAAAAATAAATTTTGGTCTAATACTACACTTTTTGGTTTGTTTTATTTGCTATCGATTTCGTGAAAAAGTTTGAAACAATTCCTTAGAAATCCTCGGAAAAATTCAGATTATTATAAAGATTCAGTTTGTAAGCTGTGATGAATGAATTAATTATAATTTTTGGTACTTGTTTATTTAATCTGTAGCGAAGATTAATAAAGAATCGATAAACTGTTAAATAATGACAAAAAAAGTTGGACTACAAGAAACACCCTAGCTGCTGAGACACGTTAATTTTAATAAATTAATTAAATTAAGAAACACCCTGTGACTGGAACACAAAAAGTTTGTAGGCCCATGTTCATAGGACTTTTTTTCCTAAAAATTATCCAAGGAATCTGTCATTTTCCTTTGTATTTTCAATTATGGAACACCCTGTGTGTCCCAGTCTATAAAAAACTCCATTTATACAGTAATTTCTAATAGCGAACAGGTCGAATACGTAAATTTTTAATACAAATCGAAGGTTTGATCCGCTGGAGAGAATACAACATTATCATGTCACGTTGGAATGCTGCAAAAGATGATCCGATCGTCGTCATCGTGGTGCGCCATGATGCTGAAGTGCGTTTATATTCCGGCTGTCTAGATTTCGTTCGCGCGCCGCCATTTCCGTAAGAAGGAATATCAAAGCGAAACAGAATTGGAAAATTCAATTCTACGAATTCTCTCGGTCTCGAGTGTATTCAATTCTGCTTGGAAATTAGCGTATGCTGGAATCTGACCGATGTATAGATTTATATTCAACTCTGGTTGGAAGGTAAGGATTTAAACGTTTGAATTAATTATGGCAGACGCTCTGAACTCCCAGCCGTATAGATGTTTTCTAATCCAATTCACTCCCAACTGCTATTTTGGACTTGGGTCTAGTGGGAAAGTTGTCCTTGCATTTCTCAAAATATAACCTTACAATTGGAGGCATCGTCCGCCATTTTGTTTTGGACATCGATCTGAATATATAGTTTTTTCCGAAGAATTTCATTTCTGGTCTATTAGGTGGATCTTAAAAATATTTGTAAGGAATTTTTGTAATTGAAATTTACTTTGACGGTGATAATATTTTGCCGACGTGTTCAGACCTTTTTTTCGTTTTGATAATATGACAATTATTGTTATATTGAATTGTTATTTGTTGACAGAAGAGCAGATTATAATGGTGTAGTGTTAAAGCGTGTTTCTAACCACGTGGTCTTGGTCTAGTAGGTTTTTCACCCAAAACTTCTGGTTTCTTGATGGTCAATCGATAAGTCGACAGTGGTTCGAAGAAATGAAGATGCCTACCGTAGTAGTGGGCGAAACTTGGTGAAAAAGTGACTAAACTACGCTCAAAAAACCCTAACTATGTTGTTAGTAGTTTGTTGTGGATATTTTTTGTTCAATGTAGTTATTCCGTTTTTATTTATATTGTTATTTACAAGGTGTTTCTAAATTGGAGGTACAAAAGAAAATTAAAGATCCCGTGAGTAATTTTGAGAAAAAAAGTCCTATATACATGCACCCGCAAATGCTTTGTTTTCGACATACTTTTTTTTCTTGTAGTCCTAGTTTTTTTGTGATGATTATACCATTTTATTGAATCTTTATTGATCTTCGCTACAGATTCGGTAAATAAGTACCAAAACTTCAATTAATTTATTCATCACAGCTTACTAACTGGATTTTTATAATAATTAAAATTTTTCTGTGGATTACTAGAGAATTGTTTGATTTTTATTCTCAAATCAGTAGTAGATGAGACAAAACTTCAAGAACCCAAAAAGTCTAGTACTTGACCAAAGTTTCTTTTTACATTTTTCTGAACTACAAAAATAAATTTGGAAGAAAGAAGCGGGCACTGTTCCAGAAAAATATCACCCTGTAGATTTCCATTCAAAATTAGCATATCACATGATGAAAAAATTAATTTGGAATATCTTGTGAAAGGAAGGTGCTATAAGAAAGAAACTTGAACAAAAATCTTTAACACCTTGTATCTCGAAAATAAAACGTTTGCAGGCCCATGTTTATAGGACTTTTTTTTTCTTGAAATGATCTGGGCAATCCATCATTTTTGTTAATACCTTCAATTTAGGAACACCCTGTATACACAGTTCGGTCTTGGCTTTATTTTCTTGTGAATTCTCTGTTTTTTTTTCATATTTCCGCTGGAACTTAACGTTACTTTCATTTATTGAATTAATTGTTATTATTCATTTACCAAATTATGAAATAATATAATTTTTTACAGCAATGAATATCGCAGAGGTAACTGGACTAGAATATGGACGACGCAAATGATCCTATAAAGGCTTTAATTGAAAAAACGGGATTGTCATGTGACGATCTTTTACAAAAGTTGCTTCAATATAAAAATCAACAAAGTAGTAAGTACTCAATTAAAATCAATAATTATTGAAGCTGATCAAATTCAATTTCTCCAGAAGGATCCGATGAATCTAGTAAGGCAGCTCCGCCCATTCAAAGCACTGATCAGAAAAGTGAAAACCAAATCGACACTTCTAAGGTCAATAACAGTGAATCCAATGATTCTGGTGATGCAGGAGCCACTGCAAATCAAGCCAACGACTCCAATGGAGATCTTACTATCGAGGAAGTTCACCAGAAACAAGTTCTCGAAGAACCCATCAAAGAAACAATCGAAAATACCTCTTCTGAAGATGTTGAGCATGAAAAAGAGGCCTCGGGGGTTGGTTTGAAGGATGGGCCATGTGAATTGAAAGGAAATTCCACCACTTCTTCATCTGAACCTACCATTTGTCTTGAAGATAACGAAAAGGGTCAAGTTAAACCTAAAGAAGCAAATATTGATGATTCTACTTCCGAAGATCAGGGGAATGTTTCGAATGTGCCATTGTTGGAAAAAAATTCGGCTTTTGAAGATTTTTCATCTGAATCAAAAAATGAAAGTGATGATGTCCAGTGTAATATTTCACAAATTCTTGATGCTTCTGAAATATCTGAAAAAAATTTTGATTCTAATGGAAATCCAACATTTGACTGTAGCAATATTCCAAGCAAAGAAAAATCAATATCAAATGAATCGTTAGGAAGATTGAGTGAAAGTGTAAGCGAAACCAACAGAGTCAACTCTAATAATTCACAAAATGAAAATACTCCTCAAATATCTGAAGAAAATATTGATTCTAATGGAGATTCAACATTTGACTGTAGCAATATTCCAAGCAAAGAAAAATCAATATCAAATGAATCGTTAGAAAGATTGAGTGAAAGTGTAAGCGAAACCAACAGAGTCAACTCTAATAATTCACAAAATGAAAATACTCCTCAAATATCTGAAGAAAATATTGATTCTAATGGAGATTCAACATTTGACTGTAGCAATATTACAAACAAAGAAAAATCAATATCAAATGAATCGTTAGAAAGATTGAGTGAAAGTGTAAGCGAAACCAACAGAGTCAACTCTAATAATTCACAAAATGAAAATACTCCTCAAATATCTGAAGAAAATATTGATTCTAATGGAGATTCAACATTTGACTGTAGCAATATTACAAACAAAGAAAAATCAATATCAAATGAATCGTTAGAAAGATTGGGTGAAAGTGTAAGCCAAACCAACAGAGTCAACTCTAATAATTCACAAAATGAAAATAATCCTCAAATATCTGAAAAAAAAATTAATTCTGATGGAGATTCAACATTTGACTGTAGCAATATTCCAAGCAAAGAAAAATCAATATCAAATGAATCAATAGAAAGATTGGGTGAAAGTGTAAGCCAAACCAACAGAGTCAATTCTAATAATTCACAAAATGAAAATACTCCGCAAATATCTGAAAAAAATATTGATTCCAATGGAGATTCAACCTTTGACTGTAGCAATATTTCAAACAGAGAAAAATCAATATCTTATGAATCAATAGAAAGATTGAGTGAAAGTGTAAGCCAAACCAACGGAGTCAACTCTAATAATTCACAAAATGAAAATACTCCGCAAATATCTGAAAAAAATATTGATTCTAATGGAGATTCAACATTTGACTGTAGCAATATTCCAAGCAAAGAAAAATCAATATCAAATGAATCGTTAGAAAGATTGAGTGAAAGCCAAACCAAAAGATCAGAAAATAAAACTATTGGAGATCTCAAAGAAAATGATATCGAAGTATGTCAAATAGAAGATGTAGAAGTTAAACCACTGTTGAAATTGAGAAGTGACTTATTTGCTAATAATTTCAAGGGTAACTTTCATACAACTGATGAGGAAGATGAAAATGAGGAGAACAATCTGGAAATAAAGGAATTCCTGAAAAATGTTGAAGAAGTCACAGCAGAGGTGAAGAACCATTCACCTGTGAAAAGTTCATCCTCTGATGTGATTGAAGAACCTGCCAAACCTAATATTTCACGATTGAGAAGGGTAAAAATGGGTTTTGTCAAAAAACGAATTTTACATAAAGCAATAAAATACATCTACGATTCTAAATCTAGAAAAATGGAAAAATTACAAACAGGTAACAATGTTTCTCAAACAACTGAGAAATCCCATTGTGAAAATGATACCAAGAAAGATTCAGAGGAGGAAATACGTAAAAACTTGAAGCTCCAACTAGACTCGCTCAGGAACAGAAAAAAGTCAACTAATACAAAAGACAAATATCCCGCAGAAAAGTTGAAAACGAATTATAACAAGCATATTTATGGAAAAAAGAGAGCTACAGATCGATTGAATGCTGTCAACACCTCTGACGTTGAAGATTCTTCTTCATTAAATGTCGAGCCAGAAAGGAGATCTTCTGACGATAATGATCATGTAAACCCTGGAGGAACTACTGAAAGTGGAGAATCTTTGTTTTCACTTTCCAAGAATACAGATTTCATGATAATCGATGTTCAAGGGGGTGTTGAACTTCCGGAAATCGAAAGTGAAGGAAATAAAGAAAAAGCACCTTCAGAGGAGGTTGAAATTCCAGAAATTGAAAGTGAAGAAAGAAGAGAAAGAGAAAAAGCACCTTCCGATCTCATCAAATTAACCAAAACTAACGATGTAACTAAAATCAAGGGGTGGCAAAACAAGAAATTCCAGCTCCAAAAAGGAGATAATTCGAAAGATTCTGAAAAAGCAGAAAATAATACCAAAGAAATTAATCATTGTGATATTTTTGTACCTAGTTGTAGTACCAGGATAATAAATGAAAGAAAAAATGAACATAATATCAATGGAGAAATATCTAAAAATGAACAGAATAACAAAGAAGAATTATCTCCGTTTGTTAGTAACTCTTTAGAAGAATTTCTCACGGAAAATTCCACATTAAATATAAGTTATAACATTCCTAAACTAGGTGCAGAAGATGGTATTATTACAAAGAAATACGATTCAGTAATAATTCCACATTCTGTCGAACCTGCAACTTGTGATACCGAAAAAAAAGAGGAAGTCGAAAAAGAAAAATCTAGAAGCATGAAGCCGAAAACTTTAGCCGAAAAAAGAAGAATGTTGGAAAATAGTAAGTCAAAAACTGATAGTGATAAAAAAGAATTCAATAAAACAAGTTACGTTTTATATAACGGTAGTAAATTGTTTGTACCTACACTGTTTTCGAAAAAGTGTTTACAGGAAATAAAATTCAAACCAAAACTAAAGCATAAAAATTTTACAAATGCTAAAAGAACCGCTATAAATAAGAAATTGTCCTTACTTGGTATATATCACGAAAATAGTAGTTCCATATCGTATAAGCCAGCTCCATTGCGAAAAAAAGTTATACTCCAAGATGAAACTTCTGCATCTGAATGGGATACAGAGATACGAAAACTCCCAACCATAAAATTGAACATTATTCCGGAGATTGGAAAATCTGTTCCTCCGCATTTAGAACACTATTTCAAATTCAGTCCGATAATAAAAGAAGACCGTTTGGAGCTAGCCTTGAATGCTGTTTCGGATAAATCCACCAAAACGAAGAAAAAGCAAGGTTTCAGTTTAACCGTTCCTTATGCCAATAATCAAAAATATGTATTGGTGAGAAAAAGGAAGAAAATGTCTCAAAATGTAATATACGACGTTCCTGCTGAAAGGAATACTGTAAAAAGTGTTTTAGACGATATAATTTCATACGTTGAACACAAGGAAAACGAGGATTTGATTATAAAAGATGCTGAAGTATACAAAGATCAAGATCATGATAATGAAAGTTGTTCTTTGAATGAGAGTAGCCCTCCGAAAAAATCTAAACGTCGAAAATTAGATTCTGAACTGTTGAGGCTCAGTTGTAAAGTTTTAAGTGTATCCGTTGATGAGTCTGAGGAAAATCGAACTAAGTGTCCGAAATCTTTTTGCAAATTAGGTTGTGTATGTAAAAGCTTGAACTGTTTTACACGTCTACCGATGCATTGTTCAAAATTAGAATGCATGTTCGAGTGTAAATGTTCTGCGAGTCAAAACATTTCGCTCGATGGAGAATCCAGCATGTTGCCATGTGATACAGTTTGGAGATTGGAAGATCAAGCTAAAAGAGACTTGGCCAAAGTCGAGAAAGAATTCACCCAAACTATAATCCACACGAACAATAAAACCATTTTGATTCCTTCCAGTGATCGGAAGAAAACGAAAAGGGTGAAAAGAATGCCTAAACGATATTCTGACTTTCTGGAAGATTTCAATATCGATGAAAAAGTTTCTAAAGAGAATGACTATAATTTGAAGCAACTCTCAAATTGTCGCGTTCTACTAAAAAAACTGGATATGAAAGGTATTATACCACTTTGCTTGTATCATGATTGTTACGATTGTGCTTGTCTGAGTAGTCCGGACAAAAAATCAAATCCAACTTCAAGCTTTGAGATTCAAGAAGTAGTTCAAAGTAAACCAATGAAAAAGAAGAAACCTCCATCTCCATCTATCGAGAGAAAGAGACCTTCGAATGATTCAAAAGAACAAAGGCCAATCGATCATTCCGAAGGTAACACTTCAGATTCAGAATACATGGAAGAGCTGAAAATAGCTGATAGCAGAAAGCTAAAAGGGAGAGGGGGATGTGCTAGAGCTTCGGGAGTCCACCCTGAAGTGTTAGCAAGGAACGAAATTCCATTTTATAAAAACAAACTCAGATTGAAAGTTGCTCAGGCTGAAAGTACCTCTTTTGTCGATATTTCTCATATCAAAAGTAGTTATAGTGAACCAGTGAAAGATTTAATAGATGTTACCAAACCTATGCAAATTTCAGCAGCCGACAGGGTCAAATTATTCATTGCAAAAAACAGAAGGAAAAGACAGGCATCAGATGAACTAGATATTTTATGGAATAAGGCTAAGAAATCGAAAAAAATATCTAAAGAATCTATTAACGAGCCAATTGATCAAAACAAAAAGGAGGAGAACCTACCGTACACTCCTGTTTTCAATGGAGAAATAATTGTTCCGACAAACGAGAATGAAGATTTTGTCAGAAAACTCGGAGTTAAAAGTGCAGCACAATTTATGAGATTGTTACCGTGGGATGACTTATTGAAGAATTATTATGATAATACGATAAATATATGGTGCCCAAATAATAGTAATAACAAATTGTTGATGAATAAGAGTGATAAAGGGCCCCCTCAAGGCTACATCGAAATAACCGAATCAAAAAGAAAAAACGGTATTATGAATTGGATATTATCGAAGAAACTCCCTAAAAATACACCTTCGGAGTTGGTTCATTTGATTCTCTCTCCGAAAAATGAATATTTCGAAATATCCGGGATATGTTTGAAGAATATTACGGAGGAAGAGAAAAATAAAAAATATTACGAAGAAAAGAAAAATCCTCAACTTAATATTTCAAAGGATGTACACATTTTCAAACACAAAAACCACGCAAATCAGGAGCAAACATTAATAATGAGTCTGAAGGTTCACAGTAAAAAAGATTTATACATCGTTTCATCCTCTCAGTCTGTTATCCATGAAAATAATTTCGTAAGTGTTGAATTACCAGCGTATGACTCGATTAGATGGAGAATGGTTTTTCTAAATTCGAATTTCAGTTTCCTATCTTTTATCAGAATGGATTATTCGATTAAATATACGGATTTGAAAACCATTTTAAAGATGGCTCAAGATTCGAATAAAACGATTTGTTTGCAAAGCAAAATATTGAGCCAAGGATATTGTCAACAAAATTTTGGTATTTATGCAGTACCAAACTTTAAAGACAATTTGTTCATTGGTCCTTTCGGCTTCAACGAGGATCATAATTTACAAACTTTGAGGTATCTCCGTCAAGAATTGGTACCTACGGAGTATTTTGAAATGGTACAAGGAGGTGTCATACCTAACAAAAAGAAGGATGTATGGTTAATCTCCAAAGATGCTCTGTTTAAAAAAAATATCCCTAGTACTTTGCCTCAGTCGTCAAATGAAAGATCAAAACCAATTACTGTAGATCCGGAATATGCTGTGCTCACACCTTTACCAAGCTCTTCCGCAAAATCAAAACCAGATAAAAAAAGTGCGGATTCAAATTTGAAAACCCCTAATGTTTACGACCTAACATATTATCACTCATTGGATGAGAATGCGCAATTTATCACTTCGATGGATTTGGAGGAGAAAGCATTTATCAACTTGCCGCAGTTCACCATCTTGAATGGCAAGAAATTGAGGCAACAGGATTACAATTGTTATTTGGTGACAAATGTTCCTAACATCGGTTATATGGGAGCTGTAAAAAATGGAGAGAATCTAGAAGTAGACTGGCCCTTTGGTAACAAAACACTCCGATTTCTCAATGTTCTTCGTGCCACACAGTTTATCAGAAGGTATGTACAAAATTTTGATTTTTAAAAAATTTACACTTTAGTAAAAGTCTTTTTTTAACTTTTTTTGTTCTGGTTTTCAATCAAGCTTGCACCACATGAAAAAGGTTTTTTTTTTCTAATTCTGTGGTGAATCTGTTCATTCTGCTGTAACTTGTAGAATAAAATCGTGGTATGAAATTGTTATATTTCATTATTATATGTTGTTATTAGAAACTCTCCTGTCACAGATTCATCTATACGCTCTATTAGTGTGACGTCATACTCCGCCATTTTTGGTTCTCCTGTCAGTGTTCGGAATCCAAACAAATAAATTGTCATTCAAATTAGTACGTTGTCGTTGAAGAAATTGGCTTATTTTAATAAATAAGTGTATTTGAGGAACGATTTCAGTATTAATTGATAGACAGAAGGAACGAGGTTAATACCAGTAAGTTTGAATCCTGTATCATTCCCCAGATTTTGTAAAAAGCCGTGTTTATTAGTTGAACTTCAAGTTCGAACTTACTGGGATTAATCTCGTGCCTTCTGTCTATCAATTAATAGTAAAATCGTTCCTTAAATAATCTTAATTATCAAAGCAAGCCAATTTCTTCAACGACAACTTACTAATTTGAATGACAATTTGTTTGTTTGGATTCCTAACACTGACAGGAGAACTAAAATGGCGGTGTGTGACGTCATCACTAATGGTGGTCCTAAGAACTAAGACTAAACCTAAGAACTAAGACCTAAGACCTAAGAATTGAACGCTAACAAATCAATGAGGGCATTTATGCACGTTTCCTAAGAACTAACACTAGCAGGCCAACTGTTGACTAAGAACTAAGGGCTCAGGTAAAATATAGAAATGCACGTGCGCCGCATAGAATTTCAATATTAACGAGTATCAGTTTCTATCATTTTATGTTCTTTATCGATGAAAAGTATTAGGAGTATTTGAAAAAATTAAATTAAATTTTTTCACAATAAATATCAATGTCAAACATCAAAGTATAGAACAAATAGAAAGTAGTTCGAGCACGTGCGCATGCCTTAACTAAGAACTAACAAGAGAGTGCATAAACGCCACTGAATTCTTAGGTTTAGTTCTTAGTTCATAGTTCTTAGTCCTTAGTTCTTAGGTACGGTGCATAAATCCACCATAAAATAGCGTATTATCTGTCAAATTTTTGATACAGAAAACAGTTCTGCCAACCTAAATGAAATATTTTCACTCTTCACAGGCGCTTCATGAATCTGTTATTACCAGTACCAGCTTCATTTAATTTAAGAGTTCTGCTCAAGGAAGATTTGGATAACCTTGATAATTTAACACCAGTGGATCCTAAGTTACTGAATGGAACTCATGTGAGTATTAAATCAAATTTTATATGTAATAAACTGATGGTTTGACCATTATTATTTTAGATATGTGGATCGTTTGGAATATTGGATTCTAGAAAACTGACTCCTCAATTAGCCCAAACTTTGGGCACCACACAGGAAGATGTTTTGGAGCGACTGGCTAAACGAGCTCAATTTTTGGTAAGATCTCGTTTGAGAACTTTGGGATTGTTTCTTTTACCAAAAGACGAACAAGTTGAAGAAGTACTTGATAACGTGGCCCATTTATCAAAATTGGTAATAATTTAACTTTAAAGAATCAGTTTGATGTAGACCATCTGCTTGCATGACAAACAAAATTCCGTCATTCATTGGTTTTATTCGATTTTTTGAATAAAAAAAAAACAGAATTATGTTTGGCATGTTGTTTTCTCATTGAACATATTATGGAAGTTCAGAATTCATACGATGCTAGTCGAAATTCGTTTTATATTTTGTACGGTTGAACTGGAAATAATGAGATTTGGAGAATGTAGGTAAACAGGTGTAAGCTTCCGAACTAGTCGCAACAGATGACATAATAGTTATCGTTGACATCCAAGGACCTCTATGACCAATAATTTCAAATAAGACTTTATGACAAGTGACATCTGATTTGAAAGGTTTAAGCTCTATGTTCTGAATCCATTTGCCGAGTGCAGTGTTGAAAAAAAACCTTTCATGTTTTATTAATTTTTTCGATTTTCTTCCTGAAAGTATATAATCAATATAATATCGAACTCTGTAAATCTGTTCGGAGAACAAGCGATCAAAAATGATTTTTATTACCCATTTTGTAACATTGGCATCGTTTTTAGCATTCCATATAATATGATTCTTTCAATTAATTGATTATTTCCTGTTTGAAGTCAAAAAAAATATTCATTTCTTTCTAAACCATGATTTACAAACTGGTTTCAATGCAGGCCACAATTTTTAGTAATAATCATTAATCTCGGAAAATTGTCATGCATAAAGATTTACTTCATAAAATTATCTTAGATGTAATATTCCAAGGTACATTGGGGATGCTAACAATTCAAATATAAACTTAAAAACGCAGGATAAATTCCTTGCAGTAGAATAATTTTTCATTATTAATCAACTTCTTGAATTATCGTTTTTGTTTTCACAATCTTTTTTTTTAGGGTAGTTTGGAAATTGATAAAGTAAAGGCTACAGAAAAAAAACTTATAGATACTAAGAAAAAACTGATAATGCAGAAGCAAAGCTATCTGAAAAGATATATGGATCTTCTCATGGACTTTCCTGAAGAAAAAAGGTTAAAAGAATATTCCAAGTTTAGACAACTATTTAATGGTGGTTCTTCAACCGCCAAAGTTTCATCTGAAAAGAGTAGTAAAGATTCTGAAGATATTGAATGTATAGAAATTGAAGATTCTGATTCCGAGGAGGATACTTCTGCAGAAACAAAAGAGGTTAGTATATTGTATTTCAATTCCAAATGTTAATATTCACAAGAAAATTACCTTTGAAAATTTCCTCCACAAATTGTTTTCAAATTAATTTACATTTACGGTTGTACAATTTTTGGTTTCTTGTAGTTTTGTCCTATCTGTTACCGATTTCGAGAAAATAATTTCAAACAATTCTCTAGTAATCCTCTAGAAAATCCAAAGTATTATAGAGATCCAGTAAGTAATCTGTGATGAATAAAAAATTTCAAGATTTGATACTGATTTATCCAATCTGTAACGAAGATTAATGAAGATTCGATAAATCATCACAAAAAAGTAGGACTACAAGAAAAACTCTGTATCTCAAAAACAAAGCGTTTGCGGGTTGATATTTATAGGACTTTTTTCTTAAAATTATCCAAGGAATCTGTCATTTTTCTTTGTATCTCCAATTTAGGAACACCCTGTACAGGGTGATTCACCGGAATGGTCTATTAGACGTTTATGGAAAACTATTTATGGAAAAATTTTTTCTTTTTCGATTCTGCAAATACGTAGTTTTATAAGGATTATTGCGATTTGTATCAAAAATTTACAGTGTCCATAAGGTCATGAACTTGGATAACTCATAACTCAAGATTTTCAAATTAGAACCTATATTTTTTATTATTAACCCAAGGTATGGCATATTGCCAAAGTTGTCGTCAAAAAAGCTATCTAACGATGCAATAATATACAGGGTGTCCCGTAAAGACCACGTCAAACCGAGGGAGAATGTAGATCAAAGGATAACCCACCTGCTATGACAAAATTCCCATTATAAAAGTCTTACCGTTTTCGAGATATTTTTTTTTTGTTGAAAATAATGAATTTTTGCCCCTTTCAATAGTTTTGCCCTTACGGTTGGTACAATTTTACATCTTTCTGGTTAATTTTTTCAGTAAAATATTGCTGAAGAATGATTTTAAAGTTTACATAAAAAATATCCTCCGAAAATTTTAAAGGGGTACAGGAAGACTCGTCGCTCCAAATAATCTTATTGAAAAAATCTGGATCTGCATGATGTTTTCCAAAATTTGCCGGCAAAATTGAATTTCGTTGAGGTGAATAATTATGCGAGTAATATTTTCGCACGTAAACAATTGCCATTGTTCACTAAGTAATGCAACATCGAAGATTTCTTAACAGAATTGACAAACTTGATTTTGTCAGATACGTACCCATTTGGATAAAAACAGCCATATCTTTTTGCTTTGAATAACAAATGACTTGTGTGTTACCTTTTTGAAATCACTATAAAATAGACAATTTATTGGTGTAATGTTCAGAAGTAGCTCGGTACATTTTGGTTCCACTACGATGGGCTAAACTTCATGAACAAAATAATCCACTACCAAAATTTCCAATAAAAATATTTCTCATAGCCCCCCTTTTCGGAGGATGTTTTTAGTGTAAACGTTAAAATCATTCTTCAGCAATATTTTACCGAAAAAATTAACCAGAAAGATGTAAAATTGTACCAACCGTAAGGACAAAACTATTGAAAGGGGCAAAAATTCATAATTACAAAAAAAAAAAAATATCTCGAAAACGGTAAGACTTTTATAATGGGAATTTTGTCATAGCAGGTGGGTTATCCTTTGATATACTTTCTCCCTCGGTTTGACGTGGTCTTTACGGGGCACCCTGTACTGGGTGTGCCATTTGGAAAAAGGAAGTAGTAGTCAGTTCCGGCATAACTGGAAGTTGTAGCGATCTGAAAATATTTTAGGGAGAAAGATCATTGTCTCAAACACCAATATGCAAATTTTCAGCTCAAAATTATGATTAGTTTTCCATAAACGTCTAATAGGCCATCCCGGTGAATCACCCTGTATTTGCAAGGTTGAAACTTAATTTGCAAATTTTTAAATTCTCCACTCTGCAAATAAAGTAACATCGAAGAATATTGGAGGCAATTCTTTATAGAACTTGAAATGGAAATTGATTAATCGCACTATTTCTTTCAGGCATAACTATTATCATGAAATTTACTTTCCAGGCCAACGGTAGGTCGGATGTTAGTCCAAAGAAGCCAGTAGGTATGAAATCGATTCTCAAACCAAAGATCATTCCACAATCAACCCCTTCTACATCAGATAGTGAATCTAGCCGACCAGTGGAGAATTTCAAGTTGGTGAAAACGGCAACAGGAAAATTGGTTCTTGTCAAAGATACATCAGGAGTTTCCTTGTCAAAAACTCTCTCGGGAATGAAGCTGAAAATCAGGAACAACAAAGTTATAGACGACACAAATTAAATTTATCACTGATGGTCGAAGAGTGAAAAAAATTGGTTGTATTAATTTATGGACTTCGTTATTTATCATGTATCTTTTTGAATTTATCAATCATTTTCTTTTCTATCTTTCATTTCACTTTGTGTTATCTAGACTGAACTTTTTTTGCTTATTCTTTCCTCAAATGACTGTACATAATAGTAATTTATTTTGTTGATAATGTTGAATTGATTCAGTTTATTTTGTTGGGTAGATCGTTTCTTAATCTTGATTTTTATGAAAAAAAAAATATTTTTTATGGAAACGGATTTGATGAGCGTATTTTCATCAAGTTTCAATCTTATTCAACATAATTATTGTATATAATTAAGACTCCTGTAGAATGTTATTGTTAATTTATTATTAAGCACCTGTATTTATAGTTTTATGGTTGATTTGAATTTCAACATAGATAAAAATTGTGATATGTAAATATAATAATTTAATATATACATTTTTCAAAAAAATGTGTCCTCTATTTTAAAAATTTCTCCAATGGTCCTAATACTAAAAAAACTGCCTGTCGGGTAGATGCTCTGAAATATAGCGCTTCCACCAATTTAGACGATATGGCGACATCTAGGAAGAGTAGTTCCAACCCGGTTTTGGTAAGAATAGCATATTACAGGATTCTTCTCGTAAATAGATACGCAAAGAATAAGTTTAGTAAATTGCGTATAGATGGCTTGCAGGCAAATTCTTTACTAAATTTAATTTTTGGAATTGTTTAGGAAAACTGACATAAATCAAGTGGTGTGACTTCTGTATTAGGCCTGAGTGCATACAACTTAATTTTGTAATTTATTTTATCTAGACCATAACAAGTAAGGTTCATCGATGAAAATATTCGAAATTGAGACATTTTAGAAGCAAACTGATTGCAGATTTGTTTTGGTATGGTCAAATGCTCCATTTAATAATGGAGCATTTGATTTAATTTTGGCCTAATGGCCAAAATTTCTTTTTTCGAAGAGTCGATGCCAGATTCGGAATCTACGTCCTGGATACTCTCTAAAAATATTATAAAATGATCAAGACTATAACCTTTGATAAATTTCGGGAAAAAAATTTTTTTGCCTGAAATTTTGATAGAAGGAGCATTCGACTACACTAAATACAAATCCACAATCAGTTTCGTTGTAAAAGGTCTCATTTTCGAGATATTAAGAATTTTGTAGGAAAATTTTCAAGAGGTTTGGTCTGCCCTCTGATGGCATAAGAACTGAAGCTTTAAAAATGGGTAAATTGTGTAAAAAGTTGTGGGGCACCATACTCATTTTTTTAAGCTTCAGGTCTTATGCCACCAGAGGGCAGACCAAACCTTTTGAGAATTTTCTTACAAAACCCTAAATATCTCGAAAATGAGACCTTTTACAACGAAACTGATTGCGGATGTGTATTTGGTGTGGTCAAATGCTCGTCGTATGCTTCTTTTATCAAATTTTTAGGCCAAAAAATTTTTTTCCCGAAATTTACATAAGGTTATAGTCTTGGTTTTTCCGAAAAAATCGACCGATCGATTTTGATCATTTTATAATATTTTTAGATGGTTTCGAGGCCGTAGATTCCGAATCTGACATTGATTTTTCCCAGAAAAATTTTCTTCACCTCAAAAACACAGTTTTTACACAATGTCTCAGTTGTGGGGCACCATACCCATTTTTGAAGCTTCAGGTCTTATGCCACCAGAGGGCAGACCAAACCTATTGAGAATTTTCCTACAAAACTCTAAATATCTCGAAAATGAGACCTTTTACAACGAAACTGATTGCGGATGTGTATTTGGTGTGGTCAAATGCTCGTCGTATGCTTCTTTTATCAAATTATCAGGCCAAAAAATTTTTTTCCCGAAATTTACATAAGGTTATAGTCTTGGTTTTTCCGAAAAAATCGACCGATCGATTTTGATCATTTTATAATATTTTTAGATGGTTTCGAGGCCGTAGATTCCGAATCTAACATTGATTTTTCCCAGAAAAATTTTCTTCACCTCAAAAACACAGTTTTTACACAATGTCTTAGTTGTGGGGCACCATACCCATTTTTGAAGCTTCAGGTCTTATGCCACCAGAGGGCAGACCAAACCTATTGAGAATTTTCCTACAAAACTCTAAATATCTCGAAAATGAGACCTTTTACAACGAAACTGATTGCGGATGTGTATTTGGTGTGGTCAAATGCTCGTCGTATGCTTCTTTTATCAAATTTTCAGGCCAAAAAATTTTTTTCCCGAAATTTACATAAGGTTATAGTCTTGGTTTTTCCGAAAAAATCGACCGATCGATTTTGATCATCTTATAATATTTTTAGATGGTTTCGAGGCCGTAGATTCCGAATCTGACATTGATTTTCGCCAGAAAAATTTTCTTCACCTCAAAAACACAGTTTTTACACAATGTCTCAGTTGTGGGCACCATACCTATTTTTGAAACTTCAGGTCTTATGCCACCAGAGGGCAGACCAAACCTCTTTGGTTTTCCTACAAAACTCTAAATATCTCGAAAATGAGACCTTTTACAATGAAACTGATTGCACATTTGTATTTGGTGTGGTCAAATGCTCCTTTTATCAAATTTTCAGGCCAAAAATATTTTTTCTCGAAAATATCGAATTCGAACATTTTTAGAGGGTTTCGAGGCCGTAGATTCCAAATTCAGCATCGATTCCCACCAGAAAAAAAAATTCTGTACATTTAGAGCATTGTTCTACAAAATTCGCCATATCTGAGCTTTGAAGTGTGTTAAGAAGAAACCGATGGTAGATTAGTATTCAGAATAGAAAATTCTCCATGATATCATATTTTGAAGGTCCTGCATGCCCATTTTTTCATTAAAAAAAATCCCACAAAACACTAAAATCTCGGTTCTCAGTTCTGTTAGGAATTGCCTGATTGCAAATTGGTTTTAAGCATAGAGACTTGCTCATGATATCAAATTTTGAAGTAGATTTGGCCATATATTCTTTTCGTAAAATTTGAATAATCAAACTAGTCGGATTTTTTTCTAGGGCAATACGCAGTGGTTCCATCTAGGAAAAGTGGCTCAAACCAGGTTTGAGTAGGAATGGCATAATACAGGATTCTATATGTATTTGGCCGCGAGAATAATTAGTTCAATAAAATACGGATAGATGGCTTAATGAAACACATTTATAATTTTTACATTTTATTGAAATTGATGAAAACAATTGTATAATATATTTAGTGTAGAAAAAACATAAATACTCTAATTTTTCACCAAATAACTTTGGTTTACTCTGAATATTTTGAAATAAATATATTGTGGAAGCTCTCTATCGATAACATTATAATTTAGTCTTGAAATAATAACTTCATTGAGGTCAATCGGGTGTAACAAAGAAATGATCTTAAAAGTTGAAAAACCAAATTTTCAATACTCTGATGATCATTTTATCTTGAAATAACCCTTTAATAAATTATTAAAGAAAAAATAACAAATTCGTCTTATCGTAACCAACATTTTTCAAACAATGTGACAGTTTTGATTACTTAGTCGATAGAATGAACAATTTTATGAAATTATCAAGTAGTTAAAAAAAAAACGAAGAATATATCACTATTTTGTTGAATTAACTCTTCGATCGATTAATCTCGACTTGTTTTTCCTCTATAATTTCGTGCCGAACCAAAAAACGCATGAAGTGCTAATAGTTCCTAAATTCTGACCTAGCTATCTTCGTTTAAATTCAATTATATACGTAAATACATACCTATAAATTTTTTTATTTGAATATCGAATTTTATATTACAAAATTAATCAATTACATCGATAAATAAATAAGATTGTTGCAATGACTTTCGAAGGCCTAGGAGAGATTCGGGATAGCGAACATCTCCGGAATCTACCAAATTCTAAAATGAATAGAAAGAAAAATAATTTTTGAAAGTTCGTTTTATAAAAACTACGAAGAACGAAATCCATGGTTATGTCCTGCGATAGCCCTCTTCGAGTCAAAATCAATAAAACTAAGCCTCCATAAGGATCTTCGAAATTAAAACTGTACAAAAATTCGACAGCACTCATCCAGCGATTGAATTATAAAAAAAACGAATCCGTGACAGTTTTCTTCGGTTAAATTTCACTAGTACGGGAAAAAATAGTCTTTTCATCGTTCTATTACAACGAAACCACAATTGTACCATCGAGTTCCACATAATACTCTTTCGATAACGTTCTGTTCGGGTTTACGAGCCCAAATTTATATGTTTCAACATTCTTATAATATTGTAATGATCATTTCATGAAAATCGACAATATTTCGCGATTTACGAACACACCTTGTCACAGGACTGCGAGTGCGACTCACCGGGGTACGTCCAGGGCTTCTGCGACCTGTCGCACTCGCACTGGGAGGAGCTCTCGTGTTCCTCCAACAGGACGCCCTTCTCCATCTCATTCATCTGCTGAAGACTGGCCGGGATGCTCAGGGTGCTCCTCTGACGGCACATGTAGGGAGTTGCTTCCGGCGAAGGTGTTTCCCGTCCCTGTTTGTCAAAATATATAACGTTGAGTTATTATCGAGTTGGAACCTCGAAGACCGTTGGGCAAAGGATGAAGGGAAAAAAAGGAAAGAGAAGGTACAGGTAGTCGGATTCTTAAAAACTGATCTTTTATTTTTACGTGTTGTCTGAACAATTGACAGAGGCGTGTCTAAAAGGACGAAGGAACACAGTAACAAAGCCTACCCAGAACAAAACCGGTTCTACCATCTCGAACAAGCTCTAAACTTCTGAGAGAATACGCTCTATTAGTGTGACATCACACACCGCCATTTTTGGTTCTCCTGTCAGTGTTCGGAATCCAAACAAACAAATTGTCATTCAAATTAGTACGGTGTCGTTGAAGGAATTGGCTTATTTTCATAAATAAGAGTATTTGAGGAACGATTTCAGTATTAATTGATAGACAGAAGGAACGAGGTTAATACCAGTAAGTTTGAATCCTGTATCATTCCCCAGATTTAGTAAAAAGCCGTGTTTATTAGTTGCACTTCAAGTTCGAACTTAGTGGCATTATAATCTCGTGCCTTCCGTCTATCAATTAAAAGTAAAATCGTTCCTTAAATAATCTTATTTATCAAAATAAGCCAATTTCTTCAACGACAACGTACTAATTTGAATGACAATTTGTTTGTTTGGATTTCGAACACTGACAGAAGAACTAAAATGGCGGTGTGAGACGTCATCACTAATAGAGCGTATTAGAGATATCAGTATAAAAAGCATTGAACATTAAAGTATTAAGTCTAATTTAATTGCATCTATCGGAGTTAGAACTATTCAGAGGGGCACTACAGGGATATCGAAAACCGTTAAAGATACAGGGTGGCTTGAATTACAAAAAAGTTGCCTTATTTAGGGATTAGTGTGTAAACAGATCCAAAATTTGGTTTTTATAAAAATTAAGTGATGTTTTCACATAACAAACTGAACAAAATAACAAGCTATTTGACAATTCTGGCACCAGCGTACTACTTAAACAAAAAAATAAAAAGGAAGTTCAAATTTGCCTAGAAAGACTCGATATTTTTGTAGTGTGATACATTATTGAATTCTTAATTTTTTTCTCTATATTGAATAATGACTACAAACCGAATTTCGTGAAGTTATCTCCAGAAACAAATGAGTTATACAGAAAAAAAGAAAATGTCGATTTTTAGAGAACCATTGGAGATATTTAGGATCTGTTAACACCAACACACTAATCCCTAAATAAGGCTACTTTTTTGTAATTCAAGCCACCCTGTATCTTTAACGGTTTCCGATATCCCTGTAGTGCCGCTCTAAATAGTTCTAACCCTGAATATTAAATTAATCGCAACAAATCTAAACTGCATTTAGAACCTTACTAAAAAAATTTCAATAAAACTAATAATTACCGAGAGTATCAATTGACTTGAAAAAACTAAAGCCAATTTAGAAGCATCAAAAAATAATTTATGAATACCCTACACGTCTAATTTAAATCTGCGATTATTATCTTCATTAGTTTACACACCGGGAGAATGATAAGATTTTCCGTTTGTCTTTCTTTCAAAATATCGAATTTTGAATGAGTGCTGAAACGAAGAAAGAGATGAAGATAAAGATGCAACAACAATTTAAAAATCATTACCCTTGTCTATAACAACTTGATTTACTTCATGATTGTTCTCAGTATTCTGAAGAGACTTTCGGAATTCTTTCTTGAAATAAAAAAAAGATTAGGCGACAATGATAGTTTACAAATCTTCAAGCAAACCTCTTGCTGATAAAAAATGTAGTTCTGGTGGAAAAAAATAAATATTGGGTTGATAATTTTAGAAATATTATCGCGGGATGACTATCATTTTGTCTAAATGTCTTCGGTTTCAAGCGATTGATCCTTTTTCTTAAAATGATCCAGGGAATCTGGAATTCTGAATTCTTTCAATTTATATTAACATTTAAAATTTTATGCAAAATTTCATATTGGAGGACCAGAGGACTGAACGCTTCATTTCTATAGAAAAATATGATACTTGCCTGTCTAGAAGGTCCGCAACAAGTGTTCAGAACACAAGAGTTCTCGCTATCGGTTATTCTGGGACAATGCAAAGCGCAGTCTTCATTGTCCTGTTGATCTTCCTCCGAATTTGGATACGGTACATCCAAAAACTCGGGTTGGATGGTGGTCGAGTGGATCCCTTCGTTGTGGAAGAACTCTTTCACCTTCTCGGCAATTTTCATATATTCGTATAAGTTACGACAACTAGAAGAGAACAAGTTAAATCAAAATCAATCTTTTTCGTGAGGAATGCGAGGGTTTTCTCAAAGCTTTTACAGAGTTGAATCAAGAATTTGGCGAAAGTACAAACAATGAGGGAATTTTAGAAATAGTTCATATGATATTCCTTCACTAATACTAGATGTTTTAAACATAGCTGATGCATCATCAGTTCAGATTGATGATTCAACTGAGGAATCAAAAGAATGAAATGTATTTTGTTATATTATAAAGAAATGCGAAGAATGTGAGAAAGTAAGAGAAAAAATTTAATGACTACTACAGATTTCAATTAATTACACCTTCCATTTCTTTCAGTTCAACATGAATTGTATAAATGAGGAAATTTGGAAAAATTGGGAAAAAATTGGCAAAAACGAATTGTAAGATGAATATTTATATAAATTTTGTTAATTAATTTATCATGAAGCAATAAAATTTAGTTTCCTTATTATTGAACGAGCAATATTCTAATAGTCAATTTTCAATTTCACGAAGTAAATTGTTTTTTCTGTATTTGCTGTATGATGTAATAAAGGAATGTTAATTTCTTTCAGTACGAAGCTTTGTGAGCAATTAGTTAAGGATGACACACATAGTCCCCTATATGATAAAAATGAGAAGTTGACTGGAATCACAACACTTTTAAATATTTAATTGAAAAAGGTCTTCAAGGAGTTATCAAAAAAGAGCCTGTTGATGGTGTGTTGCAAGAATTAGTGGTAAATGTTAATCTTTTGTGTTTTTGGATTAATCGAAATTTAATCGATTAACCGAAAGGAAGATGTCACTATTATTGTTTATACTTTTTAGATCCTCCATAACGATATTCCTTCACTAATACTAGATGTTTTAAACATAGCTGATGCATCATCAGCTCAAGTTGATAATTCATCAGAGGAATCAAAAGAAAGAAATATATTTTGTTATATTATCAAGGAATGTGAGAAAGTAAGAGAAAAAATGTAATGACTACTACAGATTTAAACTAATTATACCATCCATTTCTCTCAGTTTATTTCAGATAAGTTATTGAAAGAAATATTAGAAATTGATACCCTGCAAGAAGTTGGCATCTAAAAAAAATAGAGCATTTTACTCAAAATTTATCAAAGTTAAAACAAAGTTATAGTGAGTACTTGTATTAACAGTTTTGACCATAACAAACATAAAAATTATCAAGTTGAAGAATCTCGCTAATTAAATCTTCATTTCAGCTACAAACAAAAAAAATTCAATCTCTTTCGTGAGGAATGTGAGGGTTTTTCAAAGCTTATCACAGAGTTGAATCAAGAATTTGGCGAAAGTACAAACAATGAGAGAATTTTAGGAATAGTTCAATCGCTCATTGGTAATTTCATATGATTGAAAAAGTTATAGTAGATTTATAGGCAATTTTTTCTAGGTTGCTTCAATTTGGATCCTAACAGGGTATTAGATATTTTGTTAGAAAGCTTTGAGAACAAACCAAATGATGCGAACTTATTTATTCCTCTTATCAAATCTTATATGAGTGACCCGAAAATCATAAGCGAAGTTTTGGGCTCTAAATATAGCTTTCTGAGGAGTAGTGAGAATGGCGCTCCAAAATCTCTTCATGTTCTCACAGCTCAATTATTTCTGAACATGTCTCTGGAAGGCATATACCCCTGGGTAAGCGAAATATTTTTTCTCATCTATAGATAGATGGAGAAAATCAATTTTATGAAAGTTTATTATTTCCATCATTATCGATACCTTATTGATATTGCAGTTAACTCCAGATGATAAAATTATGCAAAAAGAGTGTGAAAAGAATATGAAGGAAGCCAAAGAATATTTCAGAAAGTTACAAGTAATATCAGTTAATAAGACTGAAAAAGAAGAAACTCCAGAAGAACCGGAGAACCCCATTGAAAAGTATAAATCAAACCAGAAGCTGGGTTTATGTGAAGCGTTACTTTTGATAGCAGATTGGGATAATGCAAAAATATTGATCGATCATTTGCTAGAACATTACGCTGTTAGTTTTGAACCAATCGCATTAGCATTATGCAACTTACTACATTATGTGATCGAACCAGTTTATAGAGAGTAAGTAATAATATTTGTTTTGAAAGATATACAGGGTGTTCCTAAACTGGAGGTACAAATAAAAATGACAGTGAAATTGCATTCAAAATTAGTATACCACATGATGAAAACTTTGAATGGAATATCTATGCCAAATTTAAATTAAATATCTTTTTTTTTTGTAAAATTATTCAAGGAATCTGTCATTTCTGTTTATATCTCCAATTAAGGAACACCTTGTAAAACTAATGCATTATATTTCAGAAACTTCAGAATAAGTCCCAAATTCAAAGGAAAACCGATTCCTCCACATAAAAATCCTAAAGCCCCAAAGGCGGCCCATACTTTTGAAGATACCCCTGGATAAGCAAAATATTTTTTCTTATCTACAGATAAATGGAGAAAAGTTTTGGGCAATTCAAAATGAAACCTATTCGAAAACACTTTATAATAATACTCACGTAATATGTGCAGAAGCTATTATCCTATCGCCGGCTAGTTGCCATACATGAAATTCATGTACGGCTAAAACGCCATCTACATTCGCTAGCAGTCGACCCTTGATGGCGTCGACTTGTATGTGCGTTGGTACCGTCTGAAGGAGAATCAGCGCAGAATCCCTGAGCAGGGGCCAAACGGAGTGGAGAATCAAAATAACTAAAACTATGCTAAGAGATGGGTCGATGTAGTACTTATATTTCCAGTCGGTCAACCTGAAAAGAAATTGAGGAAAATGAGACAGTTAAATCAAAGGAATGGCACTTGGCTTCATTACTGAGGGTAGATAATAAACATAAATAGTACTGGGTCCTTTTTTGTTGAATGTTAATGGTATCAGGTAAAATTTAGAGTATTGTTAGTTTTTTTTTTGTTGATGGTAATGTGTTTTTTTAGGGGGGTGATAATGTTGAAAGTCTTGTGTCATCTGGACCTTATAAGGATGAAGTTGCAAATCCTAATGCAAAATACGCCACAGCGTGCCGTAAGAGAGGCCCAAATTTTGTGCGCGCATAGGAATGAATAAATTTGGATCTTCTTAAACGCTTTCACTTCCAGCAGCAATATTGTCGATCGAGCGTTCATTTCAAAGTTGTATAGGCCGTAAGACATCAGTAACACATTCAGTTTCTACGATTTTATTCACTATCTTATCAATTTCACGCTAAGATGGACAATATATCGACCATAACTTGCATGTAATGCACGAAACTTACTACAGAATCATTATATTTGTAGCAAGTTTTTCCAATTTTCACACTTTGAGCAGTAGAGAAACGATCCATATACGCTCTATTAGTGATGACGTCACACGCCGCCATTTTAGTTCTCCTGTCAGTGTTCGGAATCCAAACAAACAAATTGTCATTCAAATTAGTACGTTGTCGTTGAAGAAATTGGCTTATTTTGATAAATAAGATTATTTAAGGAACGATTTTACTATTAATTGATAGACAAAAGGAACGAGATTAATGCCAGTAGGTTCGAACTTGAAGTTCAACTAATAAACACGGCTTTTTCTAAAATCTGGGGAATGATACAGGATTCAAACTTACTGGTATTAACCTCGTTCCTTCTGTCTATCAATTAATACTGAAATAGTTCCTCAAATACTCTCATTTATGAAAATAAGCCAATTCCTTCAACGACACCGTACTAATTTGAATGACAATTTATTTGTTTGGATTCCCAACACTGACAGAAGAACCAAAAATGACGGTATGTGACGTCACACTAATAGAGCGTATAGCTAAATGGCTAATCTTTGGATGACAGTTCTGTTTGACATATGTCAACCCAGTATATTACTCACCAGAATACTACAGCCGATATTATCACAATAACAGAGCCCAAAGCGTCCGATAGAACGTGTAAGAACACGCCCCTCATGTTCATCTGACCGGAAGAGTGGGAATGGGAGTGGCCATGAGAGTTTTGTTTGGTCGCCGTAGGTGGCGGTGGAGGCGGGCTGGGGTAGGTTTCGTCGTTTTCATTGTCATCTGTCACGGCCAACTGGGTCAATCTGTTCCGACTGTGAGAAAGACGACCGTGGGAGTGACCATGAGAACCGCCATGCTCTGTAAAGTAACGTCATCATCAAATATTGTTATCGAGAATAAAATTGCTAAAATTATCCAAAGGGTTAAAGAGGAAATGAACTACACACTCTGTTGAGACTTTGTCTGTTCCCCTAATTTTGACAATGTGTGTATTTTAATTATTTGGCATCATGTAGCTATCCCATGAGGATCTCTTGTGTATAATTTCCTGAATACTACTGGTGTCGGGGGAGGATCGATTATGGTATGGGGTGGAATATCTTTGACTGCTCGCATAGACCTAGTGGTCGTTGATAATGGAGCTATGAATGCTGATAGGTATATAAGGAACATTCTTGAAGAGCATGTAGTGCCATTTGCCCCATACATTGGTGAAAATTTCATTTTTATGGACGATAATGCCAGACCCCATCGTGCGCGCATCGTTCAGGAGTACCTTGAAGAGGTTGAAGTCTCTCGAATGGAATGGCCAGCAAGAAGTCCAGATTTCAATCCGATTGAGCAGGTTTGCGACAACCTCAATAGAAGGCTGAGAAGTTCAGAAAATCATCCAGCTACTCTTAATGACTTAGGAATCCAACTTAGAGAAATCTGGGAAGGATTAGATCAGAACATTTTAAGATCACTCATTTTGAGTATGAACCGTCGTTGCCGAGCTGTAATTAACGCAAGAGGTGGAAATACCAAGTATTAAATCACTTATCAGCATTCCAGTATTTTGAAAATTTTTTATTTCTCTTCTTTCACATAAGATTCGGTGAAATCCTGAATTTTTCTTCCATATAATGTGTCTTGTTTCGTTCAAAACCTTCCCGAGAGAACATAAAAAATAAGTTACAAAGCCAATGTAGAGTTAACTTTCATTAAAATTGAGATTTTCAGAACGTGTGTTAATTTTTTTGCGCAGTGTTTATCCATTTGGAGGAAGATACATTCGAGTATATTTCAAAAAAAAGTTCTTACCATGAAACAAAAGTAAACCTATGAGATTCACTAACAGCCCCAAGGCTCCGACAACCACCAGCAGTTTAGGATCGTGTATAGCTTCCACCTCGATGAATCTCTTGCATGCTTCCACCGTTATCGAAAAGCACAGAGCCACTAAGAATACTGCATTGACTAAAGCCCCTAACACCTCAGCTCGAGCCCAACCGAAAGTGTTCTTAGACCATTTTTTCGGAGACATCTACAAAAAAGCACAGGAGAAAAATTTAGTAAATTCAAGATGGGGTAAATCATTATTTTCCCTTACTTTCACCGAAAGGAAAGCTACGATAAGTGCTGCTACATCGCTCAGCATGTGAAAGCTATCGGCTACCAGCGCCATAGAATTTGTGATGTACCCTACCACGATCTCGACCAGGAAGAATCCCAGAGTCATCCATAACATGGTCAGCAAGCGACATTTTTTGCCCCCTAATCGTCCCATTTTCCTGAAAAAAAAACAAAGAATACGGTATAAAGGTAAGGTAGATAAGAATGAGGATGTGAATAAGTAATCCTTTGTGAGATCAGAAAATTTTAATTTAATATACAAGTTATCAGATACAAATCATGCAATGCAAGGCGATAGTAGAAATGTAAATTGATATGAGACACTATCTTTATGGTTTTTTGATATTTCCAAATCAGGAAAGATAAAAAATTGCATCGTTCAGAGCCGGCTTGTTAGGTCTGGATGCGTTTAGGAGACTGATTGAAATAGGTACAGGATGTTCTTAAATTGGTGGTACAAACGAAAATGATAATTTCCTTGGATCATTTTCAGAAAAAAAGTCCTGTAAACGCTTTATTTTCGAGGTACAGAGTGTTAAAGTTTGATTTTTTCTCAAGTATTTTTCTTAAACACCTTCCTTTCACTAGGTATTTAATTCAGATTTGGCACAGATATTCCATGTGAAGTTTTTCTCATGTGATATGCTAATTTTGAATGCAAATCTACAGGGTGATATTTTTTCTGGAACAATACCCGCTTCTTTCCTCCAGAACTTTTTTTTCGTGGACCACTAGTAGTTTAGAAAAATTTAAAAAGAAACTTTGGTCCAGTACTAAACTTTTTGATTCCTTGAAGTTTTGTCTTATCGATTTCGAGACAAATTTTCAAACAATTCTCTAGTAATCCTCGAAAATATCCAAATTATTGTGAAGATCCAGTTATTAAGCGTATTTAAACAATCTGTAGCGAAGATTAATAAAGACTCGATAAACCGGTATAATAATCACAAAAAAGAAGGCAAACAAGAAACACCCTGTATCTTTAAAACAAATAGTTTGCGGGCCCATGTTTACAGGAATTTTTTTCTTAAAATTATCCAAGGTATCCCTCATTTTCTTCTATAACTCCAATTTAGAAAGACCCTGTATTTTAAAAGCCTATTACAGTGCAAGTGTTCTTTCCCAATGTTCTTAAATTTGAAAAAACCTCTTTTAAGATTTCGTATTTTTTATAGCACCGGGTAAATTTTTCATATCAGATATGAAACCCACACCTTATTATCTGATTTTTCCTAGAAGGAAACAGGAAACAAAATATTCCTTTTAGCTATTTCAAACAAGGATCGATATTTTACTATTGTATGACAATTATTGTCATACAATAATAAAATAACAATATGTAGGACAAGTCAGTGAAAAAAAAATACATAGCAGAGGAACTAGATATCTAACTGATCAGAAATCACACAATTTTAGCAGAGAGATATTCTTGGACACTATAATAGGTACCCTGAAGTAGCAAGGTTTTCACCACATTTTTAGATTGTCTGTGATTTAATTTTAGAGTCCAAATGATAATAAATTTTGTCTCCAATAAAAAATGGTGTTGACTCAAACCTGGTTGTTTGATACAATTTTCAGTTGAATTAATAAATATCGTTCATATTTACTTAATTCACTGAAAAAATAATCGGATCAAATACAATACGTACTTCAAAC
The DNA here is from genome assembly GCF_914767665.1 of Harmonia axyridis. Taxonomy (NCBI): domain Eukaryota; kingdom Metazoa; phylum Arthropoda; class Insecta; order Coleoptera; family Coccinellidae; genus Harmonia; species Harmonia axyridis. The sequence goes on from NC_059507.1 coordinate 363,979, forward strand.
TAATCAGGTTATACATCTCAAACTTCCTGCCTAATTACAAAGTGTCAGTTTGAAATTCAAAATAATCCAATGGGATTATTTTATCAAACTGACACGATTTGTAATGTATGTGTAACCTGATTATTTTCAAGTATACATACTAGTATTAGTACAGAGTATCCTATTATTATGCTGATCATTGTTCAGAATCGTTTCGATGACTTTGTCGAAATGATTTTCTAATCGTTGCGTAGTCTTCTAATTCTATTGTGATCAGACTCATCCTGTAAAGAATCAGGCGTGAAGATAACAGCCATTTTTATCCGAGCAGCAGCCGTTTCTCCAGTGGCAGCGATAGAGAAATTATTGTAAAGGTTTTTCCATTTTTTGGTTCAAAAAAAAAAAAACGCAAATAAAACACACTCTCATTTAGAATATCGTTCGAATTTTTATTTCAATATAACGCTTAGACCTTGTCATTATGTATGTACATCGTTTGTATGTCCTCCCCGTCATCTCTTACAACACTCGATCATTATGAGGTAATATTCGATGACTCGCCGGCACATTTCAGGCGTAAACGAATTCCTTCGCATAGAACCACAAAAAAATTCAAAGGCGATATATCGAAAGATCTTGGTGGCCAATTCACATCGCCGGAGATGCAAATCCAGCTGCAAAATAACGCCATAGCGTGACGTAAGAGAGGCCCAAATTTTGTGCGCGCAGGGGAATACGCTCTATTAGTGATAACGTCACACACCGCCATTTTATTTCTTCTGTCAGTATTCGGAATCCAAACAAACAAATTGTCATTCAAATTAGTACGTTGTCCTTGAAGAAATTGGCTTATTTTGATAAATAAGAGTATTAAAGGAACGATTTTACTATTAATTGATAGACAGAAGGAACGATATTAATGCCAGTAAGTTCGAACTTGAAGTTCAACTAATAAACACGGCTTAATACAAAATCTGGGGAATGATACAGGATTCAAACTTACTGGTATTAACCTCGTTCCTTCTGTCTATCAATTAATACGCAAATCGTTGCTCAAATACTCTTATTTATGAAAATAAGCCAATTCCTTCAACGACACCGTACTAATTTGAATGACAATTTGTTTGTTTGGATTCCGAACACTGACAGGAGAACTAAAATGGCGGTGTGTGACGTCACACTAATAGAGCGTATTGTACGCGATCAGAAGGGCGATTTTGACATGTGTCATTGAAACAGGAGTGCGAAATCCGGACTACGATATTTATAACCCCGTATTATGTAGTTATAGTCATTATGTAACATTTGGGGACTAATTTTCCCTACATACCTAGGGAAATAAAAACGATTATGCCAAAAACTACTTATTATCGATATTGCATTATTCGGTCAAACAATATTCAACGACAATATCATCATGTTCACCAGAAATATTTGGGTATACCTAACTCGAATTCTTCGTTTACAGATAGTATTGTTGAGTCGTTCTTGTTTGTCAAAGATACTATAATCATAATCAACCCGCTATTGTGTTGGCATATCACTGATAAGATATTGTCCATGTGGATTAACACAGCTAATTGATTGGGATTAAATGTAGTGTTCAACACAATGTATGAACTTTCAACAATTCATTTAGTTAATTTCTGAAACTGATAATTATTTTTGCGAAATATGCGTATCTTTTATTGACTATAGTAATTGTCGAATGTTATGACACACTGAAAACAGGAAAGAGTAAAGTTTAGTTATTTACGTAACTAGAAAGTTATGTTGCAGCGGAGGATACGATTTTAACGCAATTGGCCACCGAGATCTTGTGATTTAACACCTTTAGACTTTTATCTTTGGGGCCACGTGAAAGATAAGGTCTATGCCAATGCTCCACAATCGATTCAAGATAGAATTCGTGGAGTTGTCGTGGAAAAACATCCACAAATGTGCGAATTAGTAATGGAAAACGTCATGAAGATGATATGGTGATATCGTTAATGGCATACCTCCCTCTTTACAATGACAAAAACATTGATTTTTCTCAAAATATACTCGTTTTTTTATAATATCCAAATGAAACTTTTTATTGGGAAACCCTTCATATTTTGAAAATGACAAAAAAAAACTCAAATCAGGGATAGTAATTCATAATCCATCTTCCAAAAGGCTTAAATTTAAAAAGTATGTATATATTAATAGCCAGGCTATTCTGGTTGTTGCTAGTGGGGTATAGTGTAGTTAAACTTCATGAAGCAAAATGAGTAGAAATTCTGTCACTCTAGGGCGCTAAGATAACATAATATGGTGGCTGACAAATTTAGGAATAAAAAAACAAAATTAAAATTGTAGTCCTGTGCAAGCAAAAATTTTGTAGATTTTTGGGAAATGGGGTAGTCCAATGAACCATTAACTCGCCTACTATTACAAGAAGTGGCACAAAGGGTTGATTTATAAAATTAAGAAACTCAAATGTCCAACCATTGTGGTGGAAATAGTCCAGAAATAACTGTGGAATACAGTAGAAAACTCATACAAAGGAAATTAAGCTTACCTCGAAAGTAAATTTAGAAGAAAATGAGAAAAAGTGAGACAAAATGTGTAAGTTTGGGGTATTTTGGTACTTTATAAAGTAAAAAGGTTTGTGATGATGTTGCTAAGCAAAAATTTACAATACCAAAACATATGATTCTTGTATTATTGATTCTACTTCAAAATGTAATTTTCCAGAAGTTTTGAAAGGCTTAGTCTTGTAGAATTCATAACACCCAAACATAATTCCTTCACGTATTTTTCAATAGAAATCAGTAAAATTTAACAGTATAATTCAGAAGATATTTCTAACATTTTCGCAGAATTTTTTCAACAAAATCATGGGCGACATGTATATGGTTGATTCATTTTTTACAGTTAATCGAATAAGATGGGCAAATAAGCAAAAACTTACCCAAAACTGAAAAATTTGAAGTCACTAAACAAACTTTAACGTCGATCTGGTTTCAACATCAGGGAAAAATGTCATGTTGAACTAACATGTAAAAATTCGATTGAGTAAATGAATCAGCGTTTTGTTATTACTCATTACCAGTTTAAAATTCCAGGAACTGGGTTCGGTAATAGGATATATCGAAGAAAATTTTACACGGAACTGACTGAGAATCTCAAAACTTTGTCGGAAATGACAAGAGCCTTTCTGTCAGTTGTCACCGTTGTTAAAATGAAAACATTTGTCAGCTGTCTTTTAACATAGAAATTGATAATTTCATATCATAACCTAGTTCATATCTTTTTTGCATGAATGGATTGAAGTTTATCACATTAGTATAATATTAGAAGTTATTCGATATTCTAATACTTGAATTTATTATCTTATCTAACGAAGAGAGATTTTATATCATATTTGATCCATAAGTGACATAGACATAGAATTATGTTATTATCATAGACCTTATATTTGATATTAGGTCTATGGTTATTATGTCTAGATAAGTGAATGTTCCGTCCACAGAACAGTGAACTGGAGAGTACAGAACTGAAGAGGAAAAGTTCAGTTCACTTTTCAGTTCAATTTTTAATTCTTCTTCTTCACATCTTACTTTGTTTCCTTTCTTTCTAAGGGATAATTTGGGCTCGCTCATTGGGCATTTCCATTTTTATTAGAACGTTTGAAGTAATAAATTATTTATTGTTCTAATGTTCTATTGTCAACAGTTTCCTTCATCGATGTACGACGCACTTATAAATTTCTTCGATATAATCACAAAGAAATTAGTTTTCTCCGAATCCAATAGATGACAGCTTTGAACTTATATTTTCCATTTTCCGTCAATACAGGAGTGATCAACCAAAACATTAAGATTTTTAGTACAGCAACAAAATTGATAGGAATGAAGGTGTTTTGTTTAGTTGATTTTAGTTATCGTTTTTGAATTGGTTCTTGGGTTTGTTCCTCACTGTCACATATTTCAGTGGTGAGTATTCCTCAGGAAAAGTTACTAGGAAATGCTTGGTAACTATGTTTACAATAATTTTGCTTCTCATATCTACGTCTTGCATTTCATTGCAATATTCATAATGTAAAAGTGGCAACCTTGAAATATCATTAGGTATTGTAATTTTTCAATTATTTTACTATCATAATTATCATATTAATCAATTATTATTTATCATAATTCAACAACTGAAACAATTGTCGGATTGAAAATTTTATATTTCTGATAGTTCCTTTCATTTATCGTATATATAGAGGGTGTTTGATAAATAACTGTACTCAAATGTTTTTACTGTTGGTGCCATACAATTTGTATAGCTTTGTGTCTGAATTAGTTTCGGAAGATAGCTGACATGGGAAATAAATCCTTTGTTATGGGATATTTTCACATAGAAATTTAAGGTTTATTATCAGTTTTTTTTAAGTTAGCAATGCTTTTTCAGCAACAGTTTATGACGTGTGGACTGTCATGCGTGGCAAAGAATTAGATATATGCATGGGGTTGCCTAACTTACGTTCTATAAATTAGTTTGTACTCTATGGTTTGTACGCAAAACGTTGCTATTAATGTTTTTCGTACAATTTTTCGATTATTGTTTTATTGCGACCTATTCTAAGGTCTATGGAATTTTGGCTCAACAGACCTTGTTATTCATTATTGATAAGGTCATCAAGACCATAGAAAACCCAAACACTATATTGCGAGAAAAAAAATCTAATATTTTAGTGGCGGTAGGTTCGATCATGTTGAAATTTTTTTCACGTACATTGTCTTTATTTGCAGGATCTAAAGTGCCGGGAAATCTCGAAGACAAATAAAAGCAAAGAATGCAGGCTGTTGGGAGCAATACTCAAGGAAATCCTTCTGTGTTGTCCTTATTGAGGAGCGTGCTCATAGTAGTCAGCACTGCACTGGTTTGTTTCGCGGCAGCCCGAAATTCAATTACATGGTAAGATCAATTAATTAATTCTATGACATTTAAGGTAAAATATTTCAGGAATTATTTTCCTCTTCGTACAAGATAGTCTATGTTCTAGTGATTCTGTGCGTGCCCGAGAGATGGCGTCGTGAACTGCACATCACTATAGCGATTTAATTCAAAATAAAGTCACTGTACACATCACTTTTCTCTAAATCGACATATAAACCCATCGCACTACGGTAGAGTACCATACTCCACTATGGAGATGAAAGAGTGTTTGAGAGCAATATATGCGTCTTATATGATTAACTTTTTATTGAATTCTATATTGACAATCGTCTGACATATAACTATTTGTTTTTACATATCATACTCAACAACAACTAACTATAACCATAGTTTCCTTATAGTATGCTATAACATACTGATATGCACAACCATATTTTATCAAACATCTCCCCCTTTGTACGAACAATTATATTTTATTCAACATACCTATAAAGAACAATTATATCATATTCAACATACCTATACTCCTTTATAACACTTCCCAGAACGTGTAACTCCGTGTGGTGAAATTGATGGACTAGTTTTTTCCTCTGATATGCATTCTCCGACTGGATATTGACCACAATCAGTAATAGTTATATCAGGATAGTCATGATCTAAATAATATACATCATTTGGTAAATTGCAATGGACACTAGGTACTTTTCGAAAATGAATTGTATTGCGCCTTATTATATTTCCTTTTTTTGTTGAAGAGAAGATTTTTATTTGATCCATAAGTGACATAGACATAGAATAATATGTTATTATGTCTATGATAAGTGAATGTTCCGTCCACAGAACAGTGAACTGGAGAGCACAGAACTGAAGAGGAAAAGTTCAGTTCACTTTTTAATTCTTCTTCTTCATATCTTACTTTGTTTCCTTTCTTTCTAAGGGATAATTTGGGCTCGCTCATTGGGCATTTGCATTTAATTTTTTTATAATTATCGCGGGCTCCCAAGTCCTTGTGTTGATATTTTGTAATAATATTTCTTCCCCAATATCAAAACACCCTATACCACGAAAAACGTCATGATTTTGTTTTAATAACATACAGTCCATTCAGGAATTATTGACATCCCGGGTGGCTTTGGAAAATCGAAATTAAGTTGGTACTGGCTCCTTCGGTAACATTTTGAATTGCAGATTTCGGGTTGGCATTGGAAATGTCATTGGCAGGAGGTTAGATTTCAGTTTGTTTGTGTTATTGGTTTTCGATCGAAGAAATTTTGAAACTTAAAAGTTGTATCAATTTCAAACACACATTGATTAGTTTATTTGAGTATTTCTCACAGTACTGTTTGAAAAAGAAGAAGAAGAAGAAGAAGAAGACTGTTTGAAAAAAGAAGAAGGCAAGTCATTACAACCTGGATTATTAGTGGAAGAAAACCTGTGCAATACGATTTCACCTTCAAAGAATCATTGAATGATTTGATTGTTACCAAAAGCCGAGCCAAAAGCAACCAATATATCAGCCTGGATGAAATTTGACCAAAAAGCATCTGGATTTTAATCAATCAAATACAACATTACATAAACTTAATTGGTTAAAAGTTCAAAACAGTTAATAAAAGGAAAATTCTTATTGATAAACAGAAAAATATAATAAGTTGTGTACGATTTTATGGTGAATACAGAGAAAATTTGCAACAAAATGTGAAATTCATTCATCTGGAGGAATGAGGATTATATAAATCTATGAAGGGAGAATTATTTTATAATTGGGTTGCTAAATTGATACCTTTTCTGCATGACCGAAGTTATATCATATCAAACTATATGAAAAAAATCTGTAAACAAAGTCTTGGCATTGCATCTATAGTTTATTTATATTCTATTTTGAAATTAATTATTGTTATATCTGTTTTTTGTTCTTCAATGAGTTATTCAAAAATCTAATAAATTCTAATTGCTTTATAGAATTTTTACTGAGTATTTCATGGAAAATATATTCAGAAGAGTTACTTCAAAAATTTCTTCACCTCTTACCCACTTGAAGATAATAATAGAATGCAAAAATGCTTTTAGTGAGTGAGTTAAAGCTGTTATGGGCAAAATAATTTATGTAATTTAATCGAAACTAGTATAAAAGCATTTCAATAAAAACAGAAAACTCGAGTACAAATAGTACCTATATTTTTCATACAAGTTTAATCAATCATTCATGTCATGAACAGTTTCAATAAATAGTGACTTTAGAAAGTAATTTACACATCGGCTGATGAATTGGTTCCAATTTTGAAAGTAACAGTACAACTGTGATGTCGAAATTTTTCATATACTAAATGGATTCTTTGAATTTTATTTCTGTCTTATTATGATATGGCTCTTCCATTCACTAAGCTACACTATTTAAATTTATCAACCAGTTTTTTCTGTTTTCTTCACCAGTTAAGACACCACAGTTAAAATTATCCATAACATTTAGGTATTTGATAAGAATTTTGCAAGCAGGTTGGTATCCAGTGTCCATCAGTAATGCAACAATTTTTGAAGAGCCTTTGGTGAAAAAAAATATGCATATTTTAATGATCTTCAATGGGATCTTTCATGGGCGACTCTTAAATAAATAGATATCTCTTCATTGGATTTCCTTGAAATGAGATAGCATTTCTCTATATTTTTACGTTATATAATCTGAATTTCAATTTATGAAATCATGACTGTATGCGTCCCTTCGTAATAATAGTAATTTCGAAAATTCAGGATCTTTCGGATACAAAAATGATGAAAATAATTCAAACTGGTTATTTCTATGATGAACCATAGCAATTTTTAGTGATATTTTTGTAACCAGAAATAAAGCCGCGACTAGACGTTCATGGCCTACTTCGATGTCAATAATTCCTGAATGGACTGTATCTTTATCGATTGACTGAGATATGTGATCAATTCTTTTTATTAAATTTAGCTTTAAGCATGAATCTAGACCAAGAATAGGAGCAAAATCTCCCGGTACGACCACGAAAACAAAACAATCTATTAGTTTATCTGTTTCGATTTTCATAAATATATATGACCTATTGTTTTGATGGGAAAGCCCCCATATGCTTCTATCTTATTCTCAAAGGTGGCAATATTTTTGTGCATACCAATTTGTTTAATAAATATTGATATCTGATCCACTGTCTAGCTTGAATGTTACGTCGTAACCTTCTACTGATATTGTCTTGACCCAGGTTCTGTTGTTTTCCAAACTATTGACTTTTTAGATCATGTCTACATATAAGATGAATCCGAAGAATACGTACCAGATCCTAATTCCTTTCCTTCTTCATAACCAGTGTTATTCAATTGACGTACTACTTGAGCCTTCTTGCTATGTAAAAACATATATAGGGTGTTTTTTTTCGAGGTATATAACTTTAAGGTGGCATTACTGTTCAAGACGGCGACCGATTTAACAGCTGTCAAGTGATTTATTCTCAGTTTGGTTTGGCAAATCATCATGAATAGACTCACGCCTGAACAAAGCTTGCAAATAGTGCAGTTTTATTTCGAAAATAATAGTTCTGTGCGAAATACGTATCGCGCACTACGTCCATTTTATTTTGTTTAGCGATGAAGCGCACTTCTGGTTGAATGGCTACGTCAACAAACAAAACTGCCGCATTTGGAGTGAAGCTAATCCTCAAGTGATTGTCGAAACACCGTTACATCCAGAAAAACTGACTGTTTGGTGCGCTTTATGGGCTGGTGGAATCATTGGTCCGTACTTCTTCAAAAACAATGATGGCCAGAACTTTACAGTCAATGGTGATCGGTATAGAGCCATGATTACTAACTTTTTCATCACTGAATTGAACAACCATGATGTCCGGGAGCTGTGGTTCCAACAAGACGGCGCAACATGTCACACAGCTCGTGCCACAATCGATTTATTGAAAGACACGTTTGGAGACCGCCTAATTTCACGTTTTGGACCTGTGAATTGGCATCCAAGACCTTGTGATTTAACACCGCTAGACTACTTTCTGTGGGGCTATGTAAAGTCATTGGTCTATGCGGATAAGCCACAAACCCTTGACCATTTGGAAGACAACTTCGCCGTGTTATTGCCGATATACGGCCACAAATGTTGGAAAAAGTGATCGAAAATTGGACGTCCAGATTGGACTACATCCGAGCCAGCCGTGGCGGTCATATGCCAGAAATCATATTTAAAATGTAATGCCACAAGATTATCTTGCGGATAAATAAAATTCATGTCAATCGAATAATCCATCGTTGTTTTATTGCAATTTAAAGTTCTATAGCTCTAAAAAAAACACCCTATATATATGTCAGACAATTGTCAATATAGAATTCAATAAAAAGTTAATCATATAAGACTGATAGATTGCTCTCAAACATGAGAATGTTTAATAATGTTAATATCAGAGAATTCTCGATGACTTTATAATATCGCACAAATTCAATTTCAATTGGTTTCCTTTTCAGGCACTGTCAGAGATTTTGGGGAGCTTCTGGAGACTTCTGGCAAGCACAGTGGGATAAATTCTTAGACAGTGTGGGCGAAGATCCGTTCACCTTATGGGTCTATGGCACGGCAATCTTATCTACCAGCGTGTACTGGATATTTGGCGGTATTTATACTATATTGGACGTTACTAATAAACCGGCTGCCTTAAGACGTTACAAGATCCAACCGGGTACGAATGAACCTGTAGATCGCAAGAAGTTACTCAGGGTAAACTGAATCACAACATATAAATTGGAAAAAAAAATTTAAAAACATTTTGCTTTGATATTACAGGTTATTTGGTGCGTACTTCTCAATCAGTTTGCCGTTGGACTGCCATGTTCGTTTTTCTTTTACTACATGATGTGGATGAGAGGCCTAGAGCCCGTCAGAGAGCTGCCAACTTTCCATTGGGTGCTTTATGAATTAGCTATACACATTCTCGTGGAAGAAGCTAGTTTCTACTATTCCCACCGGTAAGATATAAAAAAATACAAAATGCATGCAAATCTGTGAACGAAACGAATAAAAACAAAATTAATGAAAGAACTAGAGGTGTCTTTCCAGCTATAATCATTGTCTGGTATTTTGTACTTTTATTTTCAAGTTAAATCAAGAGATTTGTCTGTATCCCTTTAACAACACTAGTAGTGAAACTGGTGGAAAATTTGAGCCGTTGGGACAAATTAGAGTTGTGAAAACTCAAAACTGTTTGCGACGTTCAAGAACCACTGAGAATTATTGACGATAATAATAATATATACACTGCGCAAAAAAATTAACGCACATTATGGAAATCTCAAATTACTTCTACAACTGAAGGTGTTCTCAATGATAATTATTTTTATCAGAATTATGCATGCATATGTTATCCACTTTCAACTTTTTTCTTCAATACAGATGTTTTTTCCCAGCAGGAATAAAAAAAGATGAGATTATCAGATTTTAAATGTATTGGCTCCATTCTGAAATCAGTTGTTCTCGATTAATCTAGTGATCAATAGTTTCTCTTTCGTTTGATTTTCTACACTCGATCGCTATGCAACGCGAAACACGCAATTTGACCCAAGAGGAATGTGCCCAAGCGGTAGTTTTGCGAGAAGAAGGGTGGGCATACACAAGAATTGCAGAAAGGTTTGGAGTTTCCCATACAAGTGTGTCCAGAAGGTTGCAGCGATTCAGGGAGACAGGTATGAATGTCCGAAGACCAGGACAGGGTAGACCACGGGTAACAACTGCCATTCAAGAACGTTACTTGAGAGTTTCTTCGTTGAGACAACGGCTTGCAACCGCTCACCTCCTTCAAAATCAGCTTGAGCAAACTCATGGAGTTTTCTGAATACTACTGGTTTCGGGGGAGGATCGATTATGGTATGGGGTGGAATATCTTTGACTGCTAGCACAGACCTAGTGGTCGTTGATAATGGAGCTATGAATGCTGATAGGTATATAAGGAACATTCTTGAAGAGCATGTAGTGCCATTTGCCCCATACATTGGTGAAAATTTCATTTTTATGGACGATAATGCCAGACCCCATCATGCGCGCATCGTTCAGGAGTACCTTGAAGAGGTTGAAGTATCTCGAATGGAATGGCCAGTAAGAAGTCCAGATCTCAATCCGATTGAGCAGGTTTGGGACAACCTCAATAGAAGGCTGAGAAGTTCAGAAAATCATCCAGCTACTCTTAATGACTTATGAATCCAACTCAGAGAAATCTGGGAAGGATTAGATTAGAACATTTCAAGATCACTCATTTTGAGTATGAACCGTCGTTGCCGAGCTGTAATTAACGCAAGGGGTGGAAACACCAAGTATTAAATCACTTATCAGCATTCCAGTATTTTGAAAATTGTTTATTTCTTTTCTTTCACATAAGATTCGGTGAAATCCTGAATTTTTCTTCCATTTAATGTGTCTTGTTTCGTTCAAAACCTTCCCGAGAGAACATGAAAAATAAGTTATAAAGTCAATGTAAAGTTAACTTTCATTAAAATTGAGATTTTCAGAATGTGCGTTAATTTTTTTGCGCAGTGTACATTTCAAAGCTAGAAAACACATCACAAACAGAGTTCAATCTTACAGAGTCTCTATTTATTTTGCAGTTTCCTCCACTCGCGCTACCTCTACAAGACCATCCACAAACAGCACCACGAATGGACCGCCCCTATAGCCGTAACAGCCATCTATTGTCACCCTATCGAGCATATTTTCTCCAATCTACTGCCTCCTTTTCTGGGCGTGGTCATCATGGGATCTCACGTGGCCACTGCCTGGCTGTGGTTCACACTAGCACTTCTATCGACACTTAACGCACATTCTGGATACCATTTACCTTTTTTCCCGTCCCCAGAAGCTCACGATTTTCACCACTTAAAGTAAGTATAGTTGAAAAATTTATTAGAAGAGTTTCGGTTGAGAATTTGTAAGCGTTGGTTTATTCAGATACTGACCTTACCGATCGCTGGCTCGAAAAATTGGGTATATGATATGTTGAGATTCTCAAAATATACAAGGTGTTCTAAAATGGGAGATACAAAAGGAAAATGGGAGATTTCTTGGATGATTTTGGAAAAATGTGAAAATGGCCTCAATTGGCCACCGAAATTTTGTGATTTAACACCTTTAGACTTTTTTCTTTGGGGACTAAGTTAAAGGTCTAAAACATCGAAAATTTTAGGGAACGTTTAAAAAATGTTTTGCCCAAATGAAAAATAATTGAAAATGATGTGTTACTGGTGTGAGTCACTTTTCAATATTATTATTTCAGATTCAATAATTGCTTCGGAGTTCTAGGGGTATTAGACCGTCTTCACGGAACCGATAGCAGTTTTCGCTCGACCAGGGCCTACCAGAGACACATAATGATGTTGAGTTTCGTGCCTCCGAGAGAGGCCTATCCGGAGCCTGATACATGTAGTAAACACAAGTTGTGGAAGCAATAATATATAAAAATATCATGCGGGGTGAATAAAAACTGAACGGCATCAAGGAAGCTAAGAAATGAACTGAACTCATGTTACGAATATTTTCCTTATAAATAAGAAACTATTAGGCGGAGGGCGGTCAACAATTCGGCATTTTCATTATAAATTAGCTTTGTAGCGATGACTTGAAAGATTGAATTCAAAAACTAAAGCGATACAGTAGAAATCTCATAATCGAAATAATGAAAAATTCCTCGTTTCAAAAAAGGATTGCAGACTTTGTTGAATTGTCCCTTCAATTGCATAATTCGATGGAACACAAAATATGGGAAAATTGCAGGAATACCAATGGAAATAAATCAATTTGAACAGGGTGTTCCTAAACAAAAAAAGTTAAGATTATGAGAGAGAGAAAAATTATATCTCAACAACGTTGAAAATTATAAGAAAATATTTCAATAAAAATAAATACCTATTCTATTGAAATATTCATTTCCACGAATTTCATTATCCATTTTGAAATATTTCGAATAACCAATTTCTGGATATCTATTGAATGAATGGAGGAAGAGTGATGTGAAAAAATCACTAGGAATTGACAAAAGTGATTCTATATTTTTAATGAACGAAATTATTGTCTTAAAATTCAACACGAACGGTATGATAAAGATGGAAGTAATTTGGCTTTTGTCTACCTAATATTACTCAAATTTACCAACTGATGAATTCATATTTTATAGAAAATATTATATTTTAATGTCTATAATCGATACAATAAGAGAAACTTTTCAATTGGTGGGGTAATTACTTTTGTTCGATTGAAAGTTCCTCTTGCTACGATTATAATACAATCCTATTGTTTAAACTTGTTTCTATTTATTAATCTGGATAGTTTGCAAACTATTTTTTTGGTATAAGTAGTTGTATGCTATATTATCGTAATTCAATGATAAGATTAAATGTTTAATATATAATTCATTGTTTTTTTTTTCTATACCCTTCGTAGCTTCCCTCTTGTACATATTTTAATATTTAGAATTTCACAGCATATCTGATAAAACAGAATAAAAAGACAACAAAATACTCTTTACGTAATTCATTCTTCACTAAATATTTAGATTGGAATAAAAGAGCAAAAAAGTATTTAATAACTATGAATGATTATTTTTATTAATGATCTAATAAAATAAAATGGTAAATCATTTAGTTTTTCAATTAAAGATATAAAATGCAGTCTTTCACCTCAACAAGTTGATTTTATACTGATATGAATGAAAATCTTGACTGAAACATGTTGATCAATTACTTCAAGATGAAAATCCAGTCAAATAATTTTTATCATACATTGTTGTGAAGTGAAATATTATTTGACGCCTCTTCCTTATTCAATTTTGACTTTTTTGTACAATCCATAAATATTTAGCAGAATTTTTTCCCATACCAAAATAAATCGACATGTTTCAAGAAAGTTCACCAATCCTCATAGGATGAGAAATATCTACAAACATGTGAGAGAATTTCATCTCACAGTGCCAAATTTCTGAAATTGGACTGATGAAAATTTTGTGAAATTATCGAGGACTCTTTGACTTTCTAATGGACTATGTACTTTAACCTGTCTCATGTGAGTGTCTCTCCCATTTTGATGATTATTTATTATAGCTATTTGAATCATGAACAACCTTATAGGTTTTCCTCTAATATCCTTGATGGGAATTCGTGTCCAACCTAAAAAAACATCACAAATGAAGAGATATGATAAATGCATCAGATCAAATCCAACCTATAGGTTCAGAAAGAACAATCACTTCAATTTCTTGTAAATCATTGAAATGTGTTCCGACTCTTATTGATATCCTACTGGGAGTGTAACTCTCATCTAATCTAGCATCGGTATAAATGTAAATGTCACTTATAGTTGTTTTTCTCTGAAACTGGATGTTTATTAGATGTGGTAGTTGTCCATCAGACTGCCAGTAAGTATCTTCTCTGTCATCCCTAAGTTGATGAACTCCAAACCCTGTAAAAACAACATTTTTTTTTTTGTCTAAGTAAGTAAACTTGAAACAAACCTGGTTTGCAAGAAGAAAGACTCCAAATAGCTTGAGAGCCAACTTCTCTAACAGTACCAGTTCTTTCGACTTTAATAGGGCTCACATCTTCATCATTAGGCTTAGGACTTTTCTGAGACATGACGTTACTATTCAAATATATTTGTATTCTGTCCTGCGGTTCTGTCTACAGTTGTCACTTGTCAGGGAACTGAAATTGTTACGAAAAGAACCGAACAGGTTCTTCGGAAGAGATTAGCATAATCTGTTCTTTTTAAAAAACCGAACCTGTTCATTTCCTTGAATGAATGATACACGGATTCAGTGATTCTGAGCAATGATCCATTGAATATAGATCTCGGAAATCAGAGCTGCAACCGTTCCTCAAAACATCAGGTTCTTGGCTGTTCTGTAAAGAGCTGAGCTGTTTCCGTTCTTTGAAAGAACTGGTTCTCGGCTGTTCTGAAAAGAGCAGTTACTAAACAAAATATGCTGACTGAAAAGTATATGAGTAATATGAAACTATTTCATCAAATCCATGACCTCGGCGGGGTTTGAACCCGCTACTTTCGGTAATCTGGTTGCCTTTCATAAAAGAACAGGTTACCAAAAGAACAGGTTCTTGCAAAAGACAGAACAGTTAAAAGAAGAAGAAACTGTTCTCTCATTCAACCTGTCAACATTTCATAGGTCGATTTTTTTGGAGAAACCTAGACAATTTTCGATAGAGAAATATCTTCCGTTGAAGAAAGAGTCTTTACAAATCAACCAGATTGATAAAATTAATAAAAAAGGATTAATTTTTTCATCTTCCAGATTTTACAATGAATTTTTGCGTTCTACAAAGTTGATTTCTGTAAGGGCGGCAGTTTAGCTACCGCTCTGATGAATACACTCACACATAGAGAAATTTATTTGTTTATGCACTCACATTTGAAGTAATCTGAACTCCTGATTTTACATGTTTATATTTACATGAAGATCAACTGGTTTTACCCATTTAGAGTGGTTGGACTCAGGTGTCACCTCTAGCTTTGAATCGAAAAAAAAAGAAACTTTGTGATTTCAAAATTAAATTAATTATCGAAAAAAGATAGATATGTTTACGAAGTAATTTAGATATGAGTATTTTTATACAATAATTTATAAGAAAACACGGTACAATTTTTCTTCTCTATGGCGAATGGCTGTTATCTGTGAATTTTTATTTCGTTCACTCAACGTCAAAACTTCCTTAACCTCTTCTCGAGACTACATTAATTGTGAGTTCTCGCAAGTCGTCAAAATGGTGAGTTTCAAATCATTAATTATTTCAGTCATCAATTTCTATAATGCAATTTGTTAAATTGAATTTATATTTTCATGTTATGTATCTTCATCTAATTATATTATGTTTTTTGTAGTCGGCTCACAAGACATTTATAATCAAGAGAAAATTGGCCAAAAAGCTAAAGCAAAATAGGCCTATTCCACAATGGGTTCGCATGAGGACAGGAAATACCATTAGGTAAATATTTTTGAATCTAAAGCAATTTGATATGTGGTGTGACAAACGCGAAAATCTCGTTTTTCTTCATTTTTCTAGTTCGAAATAGTGTTACTAGTTCTTGTACTTTTCGATACAAAGTCAATCTTATTATCTTGAGCTAGTTTCTCAGCTGCCGTCGAGACAACTTTTCAAAATATTGTTTTTCAACTTTTGGTGTTTGAATATTTCCAACAATAGATTTACTCATCCTGAAGTTTTCATATTTCACCTTGTATATGTATGATTACACTTGCTAACCAAAACTCTTATTTTCGTTATGTTTAATGGAAAAATATTTATATATAATATGGTGAATTATTGTAAAGCCTTACAAATTTTTAATTATTACAACTCTAATATAATATTTTGTTTCAGGTACAACGCTAAGAGGCGTCACTGGCGTAGAACTAAGCTCAAGTTGTAATCTGTTACATATGTAATTTTATTACATTAAAAGTTTGCTTGTAATCATTGGATCTTTTAATTATCTATCATGTTTATCCTTGGTCCCAAACATATTAAAACCAAATATTCCGGTAGTGAGGTGGGCAAATCTGATGTTAGTTAAGGTAAACTAATTACTAAAAGATTTAGAATTTGACCAACTAGGATATTTATTTATGAAAATAATTATGCAAGGGATTTTTTTTGAGGCCATTTAATTTGCAAGACGTGAAAATAACTAGATTTCCAAAAAAGTGCTGTAATTGCTTTTGCCTATTTCAAAAAGGATCTAAAGCTTTTTCTTTTGTAACTTAGCAACATTTATAGAAAATGCATAATTTTAGTCAATTGTCCTTCACCTCATTTACATCTGTGAAAATACTTGAGAGTTTACTAAAAAAAGTCGAACAAAGCAATGACTGAATCGGCAGCTCTTGAATGCTATTTTGGATAATAGGAATCTGGTTTGAATATATTTGCAAGTCAGACTCACCCTGTATATAAAGGGTGATGCATTTTAAGAGACTTCCCCGAGTAACTGTTAGGGAAGAGCAAAAAATGTTTTGGACGAGTCCTTAGGTGACATCGAATGCAATCAATGGAACAATTATAGTTCGATTTCAAGGCCTAGTAAATTTTTATAGAGAATATAAAATTTTCATTGCCGAATATTCTCTCTTGTTTTTTCCATAAATCGAATTTCTCTGGAGATATGAAGTGACAAGTAAAGATAGTGTTTTTTATTCTGTATGAACATATTCGAAAATGAAAACTTGTTTTTCTGATTTTTTTTTCAAATCGCACACGTGTTGATATCTTTGACGAATTTTGAAATAGTTATCACTGCAAACATATGTACTACATAATTGAGATTTTAGATTGTTGGCAATTTCAATTTTTTTTTGTATTATATCTTCTTATTTTTTCTTGATGACTTTATCAACCTTTTGAAGCTTTGAACAGATGATAGAAATGTGCATTGCTAAAACTTGAATATTTAATTAGTTGAAATCTGTTATTAATATAATTTTCGTTTGAATGTTTTGCTTAAAAATTTAATTTTTGATTTATTTCACTTTTTATGAGTACTTCTTCAAATATGCTAAGTAGTTTATGTGTGTAGGTTTTCATCATAATTTTTTTAAGTATAAAACACTTCATATCTCCACAAAGATTTATTTTCTACACAAAATTGGGAAATTAGTAGCTTTTTCTTGATGACAATGAAAATAAGTATATATACAGGCGGTACCTAAATTGGAGGTACAAAGGAAAATGGGAGATTCCTTGGATAATTTTAAGAAAAAAATTCCTTTAAACATAGTCCTCCACCAAAAAAACATTCTAGATGAAAAGAGAGGGCACCGTTTCAGAAAAAATATCACCCTGTAGATTTGCATTCAAAATTAGCATATCACATAATGGAAACTTCAAATTAAGATATCTATGGTGAATTTAAGGTTGATGTTTTGTGAAGGGAAATAAATTTAACACCCTATACATATCAAAAACAAACGTTTTGGGTGATCATATCATTAGGACTTTTTTCTTCTTGAAATGATCCGAGGAATCTTCTATTTTCGTTTGCACCTCCAATTTTTGAACACTATATGTAAAAACCTAAAGAGGAAAATGAAAGAACACTTAAAAATCGAAGAGCATCACAATAAATAAATTTATATTGGAAAATCAATTATAAAAAGTATCAAATAAAATTGACTATTCTTCACGTTTATATCAATATATAATATTTATTTTTACATCATGCCTTTCAAACATGCTCGTCTCAAATATCACAAAGTGTTTACTATGTTAATAAATTCATTATTTCGAATTCCGAAGGCAAATTTTTCAGTGTTTCACTCGAAGTATATCAATTAACTAAACAACAGTAATGAAATTAAAAAAAAAAGGAAATGGTAACTAACAAGATTTCAATATTCAATTTGTCGATTATCAAATAAAGAGTATTCTGACATAAAAAAAATTATTTGGAAAAAACACACGATAACAAAAAAAAAAGGTGGCTCGCTTGTAACAGCAAACTGAACGAAATTAAAGGTAATATAATTTATCAGCCAACTCGGGTGCAACAGGATTGTTTATGTACTGACCGTAAAGCTGAGCCAATTTATGGGCGTATTGACACGGTGCGGGAACCCTAACCGTTCCCGACCAATTATAATACAAATGGCACAACTTAAACGCTAATCTTTGTATGTGGTCTGGCTTAAAATTGCAACTATCATATAAAACAATGTAATGAGTTGGATTGACCGTACCCTGTCTCACGTTTTGAGGAACTAAAAAGAAATCGGAATGATATTTACGGGTGATCGTATGATCTAATACTGTACCGGGTTCGGGATTCGCGTAACCCTGACTGTTCCTCAAAAATATCCTCGTATTCGTCCTCTTTTGGACTACGACGAAACAAAGTTTAGCATCCAAATGAAACTGTCTTAAAGTGTCCTCGAATTGGGGTACTTCCAGTCTTAAACAATGGTCCAATTGACCGTCACCGACACCATCACGGAATATTACGATTTTCGATGGGAAGGTGCCGTTCACTTTCTGATACTGTTCGAGGGATTTCTTGAACACCAATTTGTAAAATTCACTCAGTTCTCCTTTTTGCGGTAGGGCCATGGAGAACCATCTGGATATGCTTTCGTTCAAACTTGAGATCACTGCGCAGATCGAGTCACTTTTCGAACCTTTGGGCGGATGATAAACGTCTATTCCTATTATCATCCAATTCTTGAACGGAAATCGGAGGGTCCATAATGTTCCTCCCAATTTGCAATTGATCTGAAGAGCTATTTTCTGGATTATTGCACGGGCTTTTTGTTCGTTAGCCAGTGTTTTGGAGAGAATTACTTGACTAGCAATCGGGAATTGAGTGGTGCACATTTTTTTTATGATTCCGTATCTGTCGGTCCGTAACGTCGGACATATGAAAACACAGCATTGCGTTCCGGACCTGGCATACTGCTTGATGCAGTCTATGTAGGATTCGTTTCGATCGTCCCTTAGTGGAACCAACTGTGGCCTTTTGATAATGCATCCTAAAGCGGAGCCTATCCTGAAATAGAAAAAAAAAACATAATTAAGACGATGATCTTGCACTATTCATCTAATGAAGGGTGTTTTTTTTTAGAGCTATAGAACTTTAAATTGCAATAAAACAACGATGGATTATTCGATTGACATGAATTTTATTTATCCGCAAGATAATCTTGTGGCATTACATTTTAAATATGATTTCTGGCATATGACCGTCACGGCTGGCTCGGATGTAGTCCAATCTGGACGTCCAATTTTCGATGACCTTTTCCAACATTTGTGGCCGTATATCGGCAATAACACGGTGAATGTTGTCTTCCAAATGGTCAAGGGTTTGTGGCTATGCTTATCCGCATAGACCAATGACTTTACACAGCCCCACAGAAAGTTGTCTAGCGGTGTTAAATCACACGATCTTGGAGGCCAATTCACAGATCCAAAACGTGAAATTAGGCGGTCACCAAACGTGTCTTTCAATAAATCGATTGTGGCACGAGCTGTGTGACATGTTGCGCCGTATTGTTGGAACCACAGCTCCTGGACATCATGGTTGTTCAATTCAGGAATGAAAAAGTTAGTAATCATGGCTCTATACCGATCACCATTGACTGTAACGTTCTGACGATCATCGTTTTTGAAGAAGTACGGACCAATGATTCCACCAGCCCATAAAGCGCACCAAAAAGTCAGTTTTTCTGGATGTAACGGTGTTTTGACATACACTTGAGGATTAGCTTCACTCCAAATGCTGCAGTTTTGTTTGTTGACGTAGCCATTCAACCAGAAGTGCGCTTCATCGCTAAACAAAATAAAATGGACGTAGTGCGCGATACGTATTCACAGAACCAGTATTTTCGAAATAAAATTGCACTATTTGCAAGCGTTGTTCAGGCGTGAGTCTATTCATGATGAATTGCCAAACCAAACTGAGAATAAATCACTTGACAGCTGTTAAATCGGTCGCCATCTTGAACAGTATAATGCCTACTTAAAGTTATATACCTCGAAAAAAAAACACCCTATATGATAATATTCGCTATTCAATTTTATCACAAATTAAAATGTTAAAAGAAAAGAGACAGAGATTTATTTCTCTAATTCTGTGTCAAATTCGTTCATTCTGCCATACCCTGTAGAACAAAATCGTGCGGGAATATTTCAGTTTCACACAGATTATGATGGTTATATTTCATTATTATATGTTGGTACTCGAGACCTTCCTGTCAGGGATTTATCTATTATCTGTCAAATTTGTGATACAGAAAACAGTTCTGCCAACCAACATTTTCAAATGCAAAAATCACTAAACAATATTCAATGGAATATTTCATTAATTTCAATAAGAATTCGGTGAATTAGAGAAACCTAACCTTATCTTGGACACAGCAAAAATCAATATAATAAATTTACAATTCTTCAAGATACAATCAGTTCACTAACCTTGTCATTGTTTCTGCAAATTTGGCAGCAGAATTTTTATCACGGTTAGTATAGAATACCACCCAAGTCAATAGATCAATCGGTAACGTTGTCTTGTGGTCGGAAAGGGCTCTCGTCCAGTCGGCATTATTTCCACATCGAAATTCTTTATTGTCGCCGAAAAGAATAGTTTCATTTCCTAATAATCTACCTTCCATTTGAATGGTACTCTCCTCTAATTTTAAACCCCAGTCCCCTAAAATTTGTTGTGCTTCAGCTGACTTGGATACATTTTGTATGTACGTTCTCAAGCAGTTCACTCTTTGGGCGGGAGTAACTCTAGTATAAGCCGCAACATCTTTCATAACCTGAAAACAACGCAAAAATATTAGCCTAACCTAACTTAACCTGAAAACAACGAAAAAATAATTGAAGGTACATGTGAAAATATTGCATTAATGTTAGGAACCTTACCCTGAAGTCTGCTCTCATTTTATCCGTCAGCCCAGTTAAGTAACATAATTCAGGTACTAAGCAAACCATTCGATCTACTTTTCCAGATGCATCGGAAGTTTTGATAGACTTACGATTAACTAATAATGGTTGAGATCCATTTTGTATGGTGATATTATATTGTTTTTTATAGTAATCGATGAAGGAAATGGCAGATCCATCTGACGTTTCAAACTCATCACTTGGGCTGGTGTCCCATGCAACATCATCAATGATATAAGTTTTATTGTTATATCGTGTCAAAACACAACATCCAATAACCGAATTTGCGAAATTTTCTTTAAAATTAGGGTCTCTATTCAATTCACACATCAATTCGTAAACATTTTGACACCTTAGAACTCTATGTTGTGTGTCGAGGCATAAAAGAAGACCACTTTCCAGTTCATCAGCAGTAACTGCAAATCCAGGATAAACTTCGAGTCTATGTTGTGGGATTGAATACTTTTCTTTCATATTATAATAGTTTCTACCCATTTGTGAATACATCAAGGCTCTCATGACTTTTTTGAAAAGCACATTATATAAGTGAAGGCATTCTGACATATTTTTTTTTCGTTTGTAAATAATTTCCATTGTAACAGGTTCTCCAGTGGGAAGGGAACATTCAAAATGGACTTTTTCAGTTGCCAGAAGCTTTGGTAGGTAGAGTACTGCTCCACCATCAAACATCTTAATTTTTCCCATTTCTGCCATGTGTTGATTCACCATTCTGCATCTTGTCCTTTTGCAATCAACATCAGGATTAAATCGAACCTCATATTCAAAAACACCTCTATCCTTTTCAATCCTTAATCTTATATAATTTGAAGTTACGTTGACAGGTTTGCCAGTTTCACCTGAAAAAAAAACATTCCACAAACTCGAAGCATCAGTTGACTATGAAAAACAATCACTGGGGGGACATGTAACATTATATAAAGGATAAGTGGTATAATCTATTGAACAGGTTACACTTATTTGAAGTAGTTGTGACCTATTGCAGACATATGAATCAACAGATGTCTTCCCAGCAGTTGTTCTGTGACACTATTATACTAAATTCACTGACCTCTATAAGTAACAGGTGCTCGTTCTTTGGTGATAGCTAATTTCGAAACTTCTTCTGTAATTTCAGACACATCTTTTGATTCAATTCCAGCTTGAAGAGGAAGTGCAACTTCAGAAGATGTTACATTCACATGTAATACATCACTGCCAACCTTTTTTTGTCGACTTTCCTGAATTTTTTTCAACAAAGCAGCTCTTCCAGTAGGTTTCGGAGGAGCTTCTGGCTCAGGATCAACAGGTTGTGGGGGCTGTATACCAACTTGTTGCAGTTTCCTCAATCTTAACTTTTCCAAGAGGGCAGCTCTGCCCTTTGGAGCTTGAGCATCTCCCATATTGAATCTCTATAACTATATTCTTATCAATACTTATAATACTTCTTTGGGGTGTACCTGCTTTGGAATGCGTCTGTAAATTGAACAATTTTTACAATGGACAAAACATAACATTATACAAAAATGAACATATTCACAGGGTTCCCCTACAAAACGAAGGACAATTGAAAAGTTTAAGGTTATGGCCTCATCTGTAACACCTGTGGCTCGGTGAAGAGGAGGGAAAACAGGAAAACAAATGTTTTGTCGAGATATGTCAACTTCTAAGTTCTTTCAAAAGCGAACCCTGTAAATTCTGAGATTACTTTCGTTATATTTGAATATTCAAATATAACGCCTAATGCCCGATTATTTGATCAGTTGATTCAATAGAATGCTTGAAATTATTTTTTTCATTGGTTTTATATTACACTTTTTTATATTATTCTTTCATAAAGCATATGGATACATTCGATTCTATATGAATTTTTTTATCACAATATAATTATTAATGGGCTGCTATTGAATATAGTCAATTTGCCAAAGTATTATCATTTTTAGTTTGAAAATAAAGTGGAATATGCTCAACTAGTTTTTGATATTAAAGCTGATACATACTAAAAATTAAATTTAATTGAAAAAACCAGATTGTTGATTGATAACCAGATAATGACAATATTTTTATATTATATCATTGTCCATAATCCTTGATTGCTACTCTGTTTGAGAACATTACTCAAGTTCAAAGCACTTCAAATTATGGAAATGAAAAATTACCGAATATTGATTAAAATATTTCAATACTGATTCTGACCACTGAGGTGTGAAAATCACTGTAAAAATAAGATTTTTTTATTAGTGTTCTGTGATTCCGTTTCCACAAAATGGAAAATGCCATCATTTGTCATTGTCTTGTCATTGTAGTTGTCAAACATTGAGGTTAAAGACAGTTCATGTGAAAATGTATTTATTATTATGAAAGTAATCATCTGATAGATCAGCAGTCATTAATTATTCATTTGAAACTCACCTTTAACAATGCGAATATTTACTTTTGATATGGTTAAGTTACAATATTAGTGAATAATTCCTAAAAGTGAGTAACATTTCACAATAAATGGGTACTTATTTGCGTTTGAAATGTTCCAAACATTTCTGTACAGAATGTTCCTTTCAAATATATAGATTTCAGCAGAAACATTTATTATGTCACATTCGCAAAAAATGAATTAAAATCAACATTACTATTATTATCTATGCAAAATGAAATTATCAGGATTTTTTTTTCAATTCAAAGCTGAACACTCCTTGACTAATTTTGATATATTTAGGAAATATATGTATAGAAATAAAAATCTATGTTGGATATCTCGACTGTCTCCTATTATTTATTTAATTGATTCTATCCTTACTTGATGGAAGTCCATCAATAAACTAAAATTAATTATGAAGGATTTCAATTGTCATAAACTTCTTCATTGGGAAAATAAAAATTTAGATGAATGACCTGAAGTAATACCCGGAAGTTTCCTGATCATATCTCCAGAGGAAATATGTGAAATCTGAGTGAACCAAATTTCTGCAGTTAGATAATGCGGTCTACTTCTTTCACAAATCGACGTTTTTACATATCAACTCCACTTCAGTTTACTAGCGATAATATATCGGTCGACAATTTTTGCTAGTTTTCTTTCAGTTGCGTATTAGAGCTCGCACAATTAATTCCCTTAACCAATTCTCTGAAATTGGGTTACGGCCATGAAAGTTCGATTTTCGCTAAGTAAATATCAATGTGAAAACGTATGTGTCTAATAATATAAATTGATTATCTCCATTGTGCCGAACTGTTGTTTGCTATCTTTGAATTTGTATCGATATAAACGAGATCCAAGTGAGCAAGGTTCATTGCTACTAGTTGATAAACTTTATCATTCAAACATTCAAATGAACTTATACTGATGAGGTAATGTATATAGCCTTGAAGTATTTAGATAACAAGCATTTACGATTTTGTGCAAACAACAATAATTAAAATTACGCTCTGAAAGAATCAAAAGAGGATAAATTGATTGATATGTCACTTGAATTCGGTTCAAACAATTATAAAAACTGCCGATGAGTGTGCACTATGTTTTTTTCTGTCAAGTAAAAGTAATTCTAAAGGGTTTGCTAATGAGAGGTTTCGTTTGAATGGCCCGCTATATGGGAACTTGTCATCTTTTGACATTTGACAAGTAAAAACTACGTCATTACTAAAAATGGGACGATACACGCTTCAACAACGTATTTTGAAATTGTCAATATTCTCTACAAAAATGGTGACAACTTTACAGCCACAGTTCAAGACAAGTAAATACTGGAAGGGAATAATCGTTCTTGCAAATAAACTTTTGGACATAGTTCTGTTTTCTCCACTATGTATTCATTTATGCCATTTATCATTTACATACAATAAAACTTGAAATATCTTATCATAACATACATAATTGGTGGAGTCGTTGTATTATGCCAAATAGATGCTTCTATAACTTGTGTTTCAATAATTAACTGTAATTATGTCTGAAAAGTGGAAACTAGTAGTTTGTACTAAAAGCACATAATTTTGAAAATTCTGAATTCTATGAGAAAGAGTCTTCACACAATATCAAGATTTTGAGTGATGAGTTCAAAATAATACAATTTCCAGAATCACAGAGAAACTTGATGAAACTACTATATTTTATTTAATTCCAAGGTACGTATATGTAAATATTTTTCACCAGTTTCACAATTGCCGGCCTAGAAGGTGCTTCACAATGATCCAAGGTGCTTTAGTTTTTCGAACTGTGAAATTTTCACCATTTTGCAGTGAGTTTCAATAATATCAATGCGTTGTTGAATCGTGTATCGTTCCATTTTCAATAATGGCGTAGTTTTTACTTGTCGAATGTTAATTTGACAGCTGCTCAAATAGCAGGCTATTCAAAGTGAAGCCCCTTATTAGAAAACTCTTCATTTTCCACACTTCATTGTTTGAGCAGTTTATAAGGAATTATGATGTATGAAAACTTTAACGATGTTATGATCCCTATTACTTTTAATGGATATTCTATCTACCACAACAATTAAATGACATCATTTCAGACGATCTTTGGTACTGTGAATGTTTTGGTTGTAGAAATGTTATAACTAACATAAATGTGAGCATGTGATAAATTTCTCGGTATCTGTCAGAGCCAGGATATCTATCTTTGTAATTGCAAGAGGATGTGTAATTCTCTGCTAGGATTTAAAATGCGTATAATTGATTTCAAATTTAATGCATACGTGCTGATAAGAGCTCTTCATCCATTCTGCTGAGATAACATATTAGACTTCTATTGGATTGTTTATTGAAATTTTAACAGCATATCATGTGAGATAAGAGCTTGCATTCTATTATTGATCGGCTGGGATGAATCACCATAATTCTTAGGAAAATTCAGTATATCGGTGTTTTTTTAAGGGAGCAGTTGTTTTCCTGTTTTCTGTTGTTTCCTCTTATCTTGATTGATTGTTGAATTGAGTGTTTTGTTTTTTTTTTTGCAGAATATGGCCTGCTCGAAAAAATGTCAGAAAGTTACGCTTTTTTCAATTTCGGCGATTCTTTTGATTTTCGGTTTGGTTCTGGTGCTAACTTGGCAGGGAATAATCAACAGTATAGTGAAAACGGTGAGTTAACCACTTCGAATTATTGTTATTTTTCCTGAATTTTGTTATGCGAAGCTAAATTTTTTTACCCATATTTTTTATATGTTGTTTATTATTTTTTAACATTATTTATGTCCTTCTATCCTGAAGGAAATTCGCCTGTTCCTCTGACTTATATTATACGTTCTTTATTTTATAGAAAATTTGATTTAATGGGTTAGAATCCTGCTCCTGTTCTGAAATTGGAGCTACAAATGAAAATGACAGATTCCAAGAATGATTTTAAGGAAAAAAGTCCTATAAACAAGGGGCCGCAAACGCTTTTTTCTCGAGATACAGGGTATTTGATTTTTCTGGAGATACAGGATGTTTGATTTTTTTTTCAAGTTTTTTTTCTCATGGCTCCCTCCCTTCCCAAGATACTTCACTTAAATTTGGCACAGATATTCCAATTTAAAGATTTCATCATGTGATATGCTGATTTTGAATGCAAATCTACAAGGTGATATTTTTTCTGAAACAGACTTCTTTTTTCCAGACCTGTTTTTGGTGGATCACTGGTAGTGTAGAAAAATGTAAAAAGAAACTTTGGTCCAGTTCTACACTTTTTGGTTTGTCCTATCTGTTACCAATTTTGAGAAAAAAATAAAAATAATTCTCTAGTAATTCTCAGGAAACAACAAAATATTATAAAAATCCATTAAATTAATTTTAAGTTTTGGTATTTTTCTGTAGCGGAGATTTATAAAGATTCGATAAACTGATATAATTATGGCAAAAAAGTAGGACTACAAGAAACACCCTGTAACTCGAAAACAAAGCGTTTACGGGCCCATGTTAGATTTTATTTTCTTAAAATTAATCAAGTATTCTTTCATTTTCCTCCAATTAAGGACACCCTATAGATCTTGAATAATATTTTCTGCGATTCGGTGTTGCCGCTTATATCAAAAAGTACTAACAACTCCTGCTGATAGTTGAAAACATTGATGTGGCAATTTTTTAAATCTTGCTTGTCTAGACTTTTGATATGATCATTCGATAAAATGATAAAATGATTGTTGTTTATGATTATTTTTACCAGAAATTTTATATAGATCCAAGAAAGTGGAAGTAATAGCGAATTTCGGTCAAACTATTTCGAAGATATATTGATATGTGTCGAAACGATTATGATATTGATTTATCATACAGGAACTGTCTCTGGAGAATGAGAACACGCAGCAATTCAAATTTTGGAAAGAAACCCCAATACCAATGTACCTAGAAATCTATTTATTCAATTGGACGAATGCAGCAGATTTCGAAGATGGCAAACCGTGGACCAGAAAACCAATTTTTAAAGAATTGGGGCCTTACACTTTCAAGGAGCACCACTCTAGAGTCAACATCAAATATAACGATAATTATACAGTCAATTTCAACACAATACGCACCTGGCATTTTGTACCTGAAAAAACTATGGGCTCTTTAGATGACAATATAACAACATTGAATGCTATCGCCTTGGTGAGCACTTCATTATTTATTACCTAATTTACATCTGAAGAATTTTTTTCATTGTTATTATTTTGCAGACAGTTGGTAATATAGTTAAGCATAAATCTCTTCTTGTAAGGAGAGGTGTAAACTTTCTACTCGAGGAAAAACAAATAAAATTGACTGTGACCAAAACAGTTAGGGAATTCCTTTTCGAAGGCTACAATGATACATTGTTGAATTTTCTGAAGAAGATACATCTGAAGGGTATAGACATTCCATTTGACAAATTCGGATGGTTTTACAATGTATGTAACTGCAATACACACTTTTTCAGTTTGATTTTAAGAATGAAAAATTTCAGAGAAATGGTTCAGCGACTTACGATGGGAATTTCACCATGTTCACAGGGGCGGATGATATAGACAAATTGGGTATTATAACCAGGTGGAATCAAAGTCCAAAATCACCTGCGTATCCCGGTTTTTGTGGTATGGTGAATGGTACGTCAGGAGAGCTATGGTATCCATTGAAAGATTCCAAAAAAATATCTATATTCACCGCAGACACATGCAGGTAAAATCTTTCTTTCTTAATCATTCTGTAACACATTTTCCAATAACTTTTCTGAAATTTATTCAACTGGACATACAAAAGTTTGAATCACATTAATCTGAGCACGGGGTTTTTCATTAAGAGATTTCGTTTTCAATAGCCCGCTATGTGGCCAGCTGTCACTTTTTGACATTTGACAAACTACGCCATTACTAATAATGGAACGATACACGCTTCAAACCCTATAGTTGCACATATATTATGCAAACTTGGCATGTTGACGTTACTTACTGAAGCAACCCATGTTAAAATTTCAGTTCCTTGAATCTTGAAGCAAACGGAAGTTACTCTACTTTTGGGATAGAAGGAAATGTTTATGCTCAAACCGAGCGCCTGTTTGATAATGGCACGAAATATCCAGAAATGGCCTGCTTCAGTCCCGGTATAAGTTTACCAACTGGTGTGAGGAATGTGTCGCAATGCAAGTAAGTCAAAAACACTACAAGTTTATTATTTTCAATGATAAACCTTTGGAATAGTTCAAGGAAAAAAAAACAACCTGAAATTAAGGTTTTGTATGTATGGAATTCAGATTTCGAATAAAAAAATACAAGGCATATAATAACCTGAACAGTTTAAATGGGGGGAATAATGAGTCCGGTCCTGGAATATTGACATAATTCACCTTCAACTTTAAGTGGAAAGGGAGAAATTAACTTTTTATACTCAATCTGTTCTCACCCAGTCCTACCCTAATAAGAGGTGTAGTTAATCTCGGGACACTCTGTATAATAATAAATTGATAATAATAATGTATTGGCATAATGTTGAACATTTTTGAAACTCTTGTTCTCAAATGATTACCAAGGTTCATCATTGGGTGTAATAAATTAATAATCGAGTAAAGTCAGTTAATTTAAACAGTTGAGTTCAACTGTTTAAATTATTTATTATTTATTATTATACAGAGTGTCCCGAGATTAACTACACCTCTACAACTGTTCAGTTGAACAGTTGAAACCGAACAGTTGAAATTGAACAGTTAAAACTGAACAGTTAAAACTGAACAGTTAAAACTGAACAGTTAAAACTGAACAGTTAAAACTGAACAGTTAAAAAGAATAGTTTAAAAGAACTTTTCAAAAGAACAGTTTAAAAGAACAGGTTTAAAGAACAGGTTTAAAAGAACAGGTTTAAAAGAACAGGTTTAAAGAACAGGTTTAAAAGAACAGGTTTAAAAGAACAGGTTTAAAAGAACAGGTTTAAAAGAACAGGTTTAAAAGAACAGGTTTAAAAGAACAGGTTTAAAAGAACAGGTTTAAAAGAACAGTTATGAAGAACAGTTATGAAGAACATAAAGAACAATTATAAAGAACAGGTTTTTAAACCTGGTTTCAACCTGGTTCAACCTGGTTAAATCAGGTTCAAGGAACAGGTTTAAAGAACAGGTTTGAAAAACAGGTTTGAAGAACAGGTTCAAAAGAACAGGTTTAAAAGAACAGTTTGAAGAACAGGTTTAAAAGAACAGTTTGAAGAACAGGTTTAAAGAACAGGTTTGAAAGAACAGGTTTCAAAGAACAGTTGAAAAGAACAGTTTGAAAGAACAGGTTTGAAAGAACAGGTTTGAAAGAACAGGTTTAAAAGAAAAATTATAAATTATAAAGAACAGGTTTTTAAACCTGGTTTAAACAGGTTTAAAGAACAGTTATAAAGAACAGGTTTAAAGAACAGGTTTGAAAGAACAGTTATAAAGAACACCTGTTCTTTATAACTGTTCTTTCGAACCTGTTCTCTTCTCTTCTGTTAAAGAACAGGTTCAAAGAACAGGTTTAAAGAACAGGTTCAAAGAACAGGTTCAAAGAACAGGTTTGAAGAACAGGTTCAAAAGAACAGTTATAAAGAACAGTCCAGTTGTTATAAGGAACAGGTTTTCAAACCTGGTTTCAACCTGGTTTAAACCTGGTTTAAACCTGGTTTTAAACAGGTTTAAAGAACAGTTATAAAGAACAGATTTAAAGAACAGGTTTAAAGAACAGGTTGAAGAACAGGTTCAAAGAGCAGTTAAAGAACAGTTTAAAAGAACAGTTTGAAAGAACAGTTGTTTAACTGTTCTTTTTAACTGTTCAGTTTTAACTGTTTCTTTTTTAACTGTTCTTTTTTAACTGTTCTTAACAGTTCCGGAACTGTTCTTTTTAAGAACAGTTAAAACGGAACAGTTAAAAAGTTAAAAACTCTTCTGTTTTCACTGTTCCGTTTAACAGTTATAAAGAACAGTTATAAAGAACAGATTTAAAGAACAGGTTTAAAGAACAGGTTGAAGAACAGGTTCAAAGAGCAGTTAAAGAACAGTTTAAAAGAACAGTTTGAAAGAACAGTTGTTTAACTGTTCTTTTTAACTGTTCAGTTTTAACTGTTTCTTTTTTAACTGTTCTTTTTTAACTGTTCTTAACAGTTCCGGAACTGTTCTTTTTAAGAACAGTTAAAACGGAACAGTTAAAAAGTTAAAAACTCTTCTGTTTTCACTGTTCCGTTTAAACTCCTCCGTTTCAACTAAACAGTTGTTCCGTTTAAACAAACGGAACAGTTTAAAAAATGTTTAAAACTCCTAAAAAAAAGAGTTTCAAAAGAAACTCTTTTTCTCAAATTATTATTGGGTGTAGTAAATTAATAAATTCGAGTAAAAATATTATATCTATATAGCATAATACATTTTGAAATTATAGGTTTGGTGCCCCTGCTTTTATGTCAATGCCTCACTTTTATATGGCCGATTCGTCCTACTTGGAAGCAGTGGATGGTTTGAAACCAGATCCAAGCAAACACAATTTTTATTTAGCCCTTGAACCAAATACTGGTTTGCCCCTCAAAGTTCATGCAAGCTTACAAGTTAGTTTGTATTTGGAGAAAATAAAAGGAATTAGGTAATATTTCTCAATTACATAATCAGTATGTTTCTTTAGCAAATCTGCTCATTTGTAGAACAAAATCGTGCGGGAATATCTTAGTTTCACATAGATTTCATGGTTATATTTCATTATTATATGTTGGTACTGGGAACTCTCCTATCCGAGTACCTTGTAATAAAGAAATATAACCACGGAATCTGAGCGAACTAATATATTCCCGCACTATTTACTTCTACAAGGTATGGCAGAATGAACGGATTTGTCACATAATTAGAGAAATAACAATTCACGTTAATTTACAGCATGTTTGAAAATGTGCAAACAACAATGATGCCTGTACTATGGTTCCATCAAGATGCAGCAATAACAGAAAACTTAGCCGGTCTTGCAAAAACACTCATCATTCTACCAAATATTGGAATGTACACAGCATACGGAGTCATAGGTCTAGGCTTTCTTCTGTGTGTTATAGGTTCTTTCATCACTGCCAGAAACAATTGGAGAGGTACAGAAGATGAAGAACCTTTAACACAGAACCACCTCTAATTTTTCTATTATAATTCAGAGTAGGAGGAGATATTAAACCTAGGCTCAATTTTGAATTAGCTTAAGCTATAAACTGTGATATTTGATACTTCATTGCTGAGATTCATATTTGTACTGAAAACTGATATAGGAGAGGATAGGGAAAAACCAAATATTGAAATGTACGTATTTTTTATATTCAGAATCAGTTTGTGTGATGATCTGAATATATTTTTCAGGAAAGCTTTTGGTGCCATTTGAATTATAAAAGCAAGTAATTGAAAAAAAGTACAGAAGAAGTCATTATACCTTGAGCATTTTTGTTGAGAATTTATATGTATAATAAAACTTGTTACTTGAAGGAATAAATACTTATTTATTTTTAATTTTTAGTTTGATTTCTGAGATGGTTATGTGTAAACTCTTTATTAACGTCTCAATCTCAATTGAACGCCCAACAATTTTTACTTATGCACAGGATAAATGGGATCTGTTCTGATTATTTAAATATAGGGGTTTTCCAAAAAGATTTCTGGCATATGACCGCCACGGCTGGCTCGGATGTAGTCCAATTTGGACGTCCAATTTTCGATGACTTTTTCCAACATTTGTGGCCGTATATTGGCAATAACACGGCGAATGTTGTCTTCCAAATGGTCAAGGATTTGTGGCTTATCCGCGTAGACCAATGACTTTACATAGCCCCACAGAAAGTAGTCTAGCGGTGTTAAATCACAAGATCTTGGAGGCCAATTCACAGGTCCTAAACGAGAAATTAGGCGGTCTCCAAACGTGTCTTTCAGTGAATCGATTGTGGCACGAGCTGTGTGCCATGTTGCGCCGTCTTGTTGGAACCACAGCTCCTGGACATCACGGTTGTTCAATTCAGGAATGAAAAAGTTAGTAATCATGGCTCTATACCGATCACCATTGACTGTAACGTTCTGGTCATCATCGTTTTTGAAGAAGTACGAACCAATGATTCCACCAGCCCATAAAGCGCATCAAACAGTCAGTTTTTCTGGATGTAACGGTGTTTCAACATACACTTGAGGATTAGCTTCACTCCAAATGCGGCAGTTTTGTTTGTTGACGTAGCCATTCAACCAGAAGTGCGCTTCATCGCTAAACAAAATAAAATGGACGTAGTGCGCGATACGTATTCCGCACAGAACCATTATTTTCGAAATAAAATTGCACTATTTGCAAGCGTTGTTCAGGCGTGAGTCTATTCATGATGAATTGCCAAACCAAACTGAGAATAAATCACTTGACAGCTGTTAAATCAAACGCCATCTTGAATTTTAATACCAACTTAAAGTTATATACCTCGAAAAAAACACCCTATATAAATAATGATTTTTTATGACCGGAATTGGAAGAGATTGATGTGGATTTTTAACAAATGGCGCTACAAGCTACGCAAGCAACGAAACAATCTTAATTTTGCAGGAAAAGTTTTCTGGCTGTGTTATTTTCCGAAAAGGTGATCACAATTGGCCACCGAGATCGTGTGATTTAACTCCTTTAGACTTTTTTTATTAGGGCTTTTATCAGAATGAATTGTTTTATTGGAAAACCCTCAATAAATATTCATAAATGAGCGCCCAGACCAGACTTGAGATTAGTAGGTACAATTCTCGATTTTTTTTTTGGTGTATAAGTTCCGGAAATTCGATTCGAGAGGTACGGCTAGGTGCTTTATGCAGTCTAGACGATAACAACTAACTGGAACAATTCCTATTGCATAATGGATGACTTCCAAAGCCCCTCGACCAAATTTTATCGCTCTCTCCGTATTTGCCAGAATATCCACATTAATAACAGCTTATAATCCTGGTGCGCGCCTACTCCTCGTGCGAAGCCCACTAGAGCGAAAAACATCGGTCAAAACGATCGTGTGCGGAAAATTTCCAATTCAAATAAGTAACGTGAATTATGATAACATGAAGGAATCGAATCATGTCAGTTCAAACGGACAAAAATCATATGTTGGCTCCGTTGAATTGAACAAAATTAACACTAATTCTAACACCGAAATGTTCGATTCGAATGAATCATTGTGCAGTGGTGTTTCTGGTGGGGCTGCTTGTTGTGGTGGACACTTATCATCTAGGAGATCTTCGGAAGAGTTCGATTCTAAAGGAGATATTTTCGACGTAAGTGGTATCATTAAGTTAATTAGTGAAATAGTGATGATTAGTGCCTTATTCAAATCAGTTTTTGAACTTTAGCGATTGCATAATCACATAATAGTGCGAAAACTAATGTTTTGTCATGAACCTAGGTACTGAAATTAATTTACATAGATATCAAAATTTCAGAATGTTGTGCCAAAACTTCCACTATCTGATATATCTTTCTGATATAGGTACAGGTTGGAGGTATAAATGAAAATGATAGTTTAATCATTTTAAGAAAAAAGTTCTATAAACATAGGCTCGCAAACGCTTTGTTTTCGAGATACAGGGTGTTAAAGTTTGATTTTTCTCAAGTTTTTTTCTCGTAGCACTTTTCCATCACAAGATATTCAACACAAATTTGGCATAGATATTCCAATTTGAAATTTACATCATGTAAATTTTTAATGCAAATCTACAACGTGGCCGCTTCTTTCCTCTAGAACTTTTTTTTTGATGGACCCCTGGTTGATAAGAAAGATGTTAAAAGAAATTTTGGTCCAGTACTACACTTTTTGTTTTCTTGTAGTTCTGTCATATCTGCTACCGATTTCGAGCAAAATTCTCTAGTAATCCTCAGGAAAATCCAAATGATTTCATTAGGAAAAATGAAAATCCTGTGTTTATATTGATTATATGTTAAACCAATCTGTAGCGAACATTAATAAAGTTTCGATAAACAATTATAATCATCACAAAAAAGTAGGCCTACAAAAAAAAAAAACCAGTACCTCGAAAACAAAGCATTCGCAGGCCCAGGACTTTTTTTCTTATAATTATCCAAGGAATGTTTGAATTTCCTTTGTACCTCCAATTTAGGAACACCCTGAATAAATTTTTTCTAGAAATACAATTCCAACTGAAAAAATATTGAAACTCAACGAAGAGAAATAAATTATCTAAAACTGTACAATTGAGAGTTAATAAATTGAATAAATAAATCATTATAAAAAAGACGACTTTTCGGATTTTTGTATTTTTAATACAATTTTTCCTCATAACTCTCTTTATTGTTCAAAAAAATTTACTGAATATACAAACTTATAACTTGTATATTCATTTGACCAACTTGCATTTGAGAATGAACACAGAAGTCTAACTAGAAGGAACTGTTAATTTATTCATTCATTCTATTGTTAACTCAATTGTACAGTTTTGGATAATTTAATTTTCCTTTGGTTGGTTTTGATATTTCGTCAGTTGGAATTGTATTTCTAGAAAAAAAAGTATCTATTACTTTATCAAGAAGCTCATGGCACAATATTGTCAAAATTCTGATATTTATATCAGATTGCTCTCATCAAGTAGATTCATTTGACCTTTGTAATTAATTACTAATAAAGAATCCTCAGTCTTTCACAGAGCCAAATTATATTTTGTAACCGAAATCATTCCATAATTGATTTCAATATTATATTGACACCAATAATATGAAGTTCTAATGAATCTTGCGACATCGTTCAGCAAGCATTTCGATGAGGCATTCTCCTTAGCTTCGAAATTCATTTTTTTTGAGAAATTTCGAAATAGGTATCACAAAAATTCCTTTTGACTTCTAATTCATAAGTTTTTTGTAGTGAATTGAAACAATTTTGTTGTTGAAGCGTGTATCGTTCAAATATTCAGTAATGACGTAGTTATAACTTGTCAAAAGATGACTGGTCCAAAAGTAACATCTGCCCAGTTAGCGGTCTTTTCAAAATGAAACCTTTTATTGGAAAACCCTATATCTGTTTTTTGCGAATATTATTCTTCTGCTTATAGTTATTGACGAAAGTACTCGAGTTTATTCAATAATTTCCAATAACTGGAGCTGGTACAGATAATAAAAGAGGTAATTACTAACCCGTTGATCTAATTATCTATAATAAACAGATAATCAATATCATTGAACTTTGGCTGTT
Source organism: Harmonia axyridis (assembly GCF_914767665.1). Lineage (NCBI taxonomy): Eukaryota > Metazoa > Arthropoda > Insecta > Coleoptera > Coccinellidae > Harmonia > Harmonia axyridis. The sequence continues at coordinate 399,903 of NC_059507.1, forward strand.
TCAATGAAACCAGGAATGCATTTATACCATTGAATTTGATTATGAACCAGAGATCTTAATGAGCAATTAAGACTATCAAAACTGACAGTAGTAGAAAAAGAATAATCCAATACATGATGACTGCGTGAAATTTTGTGTTTCAGTTGATAGGTACTATTTTAATCACCTAATTAATGAAATTATTTTGAATTGATCGATTCAGTATAGAACTCACTTGAAATATTCAATATTCGAATAGTAGATAGATCGTAAAAATGAACAAATGCATGATTTCTCATTTGACTGACCTTCTCTGTCATTAAAAATGTATATTGAGATATTCTCGATTTCATCGTTTGTAGTTATTCTAACTCTGATCTACCAAGAAAGAATTATATCTTTCAACGATTCGACAGTTTATAAACAAGTCGTATGGAATAAATCAAAAATCAAACGGTTAAAATTATGAAGGTGGCCGAAATTCGTTCTGTTTATTATTCAAATTTTATATTGGCGAGTTCCATGGCTGTCCAGAACTCAATAATGTTTAGGTACTCAATGAATTTAGATTGGAATCTATTTCGATGTATGATGGGAATTAAGGGAAATAGTATGCTTGCATAAGTCAAATATTTAATGAAATAATTGGCGTTCACAGTAGAAACAAAGAAACAAATGACCATGGTGTCATGCTCCGTTTGTCTATGCTAATTCTCAATTTATTTTGCATTGGATTCTTCCTCATTTCTTGAATTCAAGAAGCTGCAAGTGAATTTCTTTTACCAGAGAAGTCTAAGAAACGTTATCAAGCAACGTATAAGTGGTGCCTAAAAATTAGCAACTCTGAAATCAGAGGAGAAAAAGTAGTTTTGAACAAAGATGAAAACTTTAGCAACCCAAGGCAAACCGGTATTTTATTGAAAGAAAATAAATCACAAACTCAAACTCAAAAATAAAAAAAATAGTAATTAAAAATAAACTTTTGTAGTGGAAAACACAATAATACACAACTGAGGAGGCAAGTTTCTTGACCAGCCAGGGACTTCATTGCTTCATTTGCAAACTGCGTCCTCGTCTGGTAAGTCTCACTTGCCTCCCTTAGAGTGTGAATAACTATTTCTATTTAGGATATTAATGTTTCAGTTGCCAGAATACTGTAGGGAAAGGTCAGGTTCCTTTTCAGGATTCAGCGAAGACCTAGCAGATACAGAACCTGTAGACATATTTCCTAGTCTACCAGACCATGTTTTGGAAGAGTTGGGACTCACCAGAGACCAAGCGAGGTGAGCAGAACTTCTTATGAAATTGTTTTACTGCCTGAGGATTGTCTTGACTCTATTTATATCATTAGGAAATTCTATTTCTTAGTTTCTCCAGCTGAAACTAGTTCCTCATTGAAATTAATTATGAAAGTTAGTGAAGATGAAGCATCAAGCAAATCATAAAAGGTTTTGTGAAGAAAAACCGACCTAGACAATCCTAGAAAAGTAGATAATTTCGGCACATAGGTCTCATCCTTAGACTATATTATAAGTATAGGGTGTTTTTTTTGAGGTATATAACTTTAAGTTGGCATTACTGTTCAAGATGGCGACCGATTTAACAGCTGTCAAGTGATTTATTCTCAGTTCAGTTTGGCAATTTATCATGAATAGACTCACGTCACGCCTGAACAACGCTTGCAAATAGTGCCCAAAATGAGATTGCCGTTGTTCCCGATTTTCATAAGCGAATTTTGTTTAGCGATGAAGCGCACTTCTAGTTGAATGGCTACGTCAACAAACAAAACTGCCGCATTTGGTGTGAAGCTAATCCTCAAGTGTATGTAGAAACACCGTTACATTCAGCAAAACTGACTGTTTGGTGCGCTTTATGGGCTGGTGGAATCATTGGTCCGTACTTCTTCAAAAACGATGATGGCCAGAACGTTACAGTCAATGGTGATCGGTATAGAGCCATGATTACTAACTTTTTCATTCCTGAATTGAACAAACATGAAGTCCAGGAGCTGTGGTTCCAACAACACGGCGCAACATGCCACACAGCTCGTGCCACAATCGATTTATTGAAAGACACGTTTGGTGACCGCCTAATTTCACGTTTTGGACCTGTGAATTGGCCTCCAAGATCTTGTGATTTAACACTGCTAGACTACTTTCTGTGGGGCTATGTGAAGTCATTGGTCTAAGCGGATAAGCCACAAACCCTTGACCATTTGGAAGACAACATTCGCCTTGTATTTGCCGATATACGGCCACAAATGTTGGAAAAAGTAATCGAAAATTGGACGTCCAGATTGGACTACATCCGAGTCAGCCGTGGCGGTCATATGCCAGAAATCATATTTAAAATGTAATGCCACAAGATTATCTTGCTGATAAAAGAATTCATGTCAATCGAATAATCCATCGTTATTTTATTGCAATTTAAAGTTCTATAGCTTTAAAAAAAAACACCCTTTATCTAAGGTCTCGTTGTCATTCATCATAGTTTAAAACTATCTAAAAATTTTCAATTTCCACTTCTTAGAAAGCTTCAAACAGAGGAAGAAATGGAACAACGCTTTGCCACCCTCTCCTTAGCCTTCTCCATAGACTCAAACACAATAACAGTCCGATGTGAAAGGCAGAGAAGATACAGGAATCAAACTGAGGATAATCTAGCTGAAGAGATTGGAAGACTGACACAAAGGGTGAACAATTTGACCAAATTATGCGTGAATATGGAAACTACAGAATTGCTAGCTTCGTTGCTGGCGCAGATAGAGGTTGTAACAAACGCATCCACCTTGGCGGCATCATCTGCTGAGAGATATGGTGCTGTTCAGCATGAGGAGAGACTATCTGAGGCGGTAAAGTTGATGATTGACTACGTGAATCTACTGAAGCAGCAAAGGGATCTAAGTCGTAAGCAGTTGCAATACACGAAGTGAGTAAAATATTTAAACCATGAACGTTTGAATTTATACAGGGTGTTCCTGAATTGTAGGTATAAACGAGAATGAGAGATTGCTTGGATGATTTTGGGAAAAACGTCCTATAAACATGGGATCGGAAAAGCTTTGTACTTCCAATTTAGGAACACCCTGTGTAAGCATAATATGTGCAGGGTGCAGGGATTCACGGCTTGACTTGATATTCAAGCTATTTGGCTTGAGCTTGACTTGAAATCAACTCAAGTTCAAGTCAAGTAGTAGTTTTTCAATGTGAAGTCAAGTACTTAGGAAATAAATACTTGACATTGAAAAACTACTGCTCGACATGAACTTGAGTTGATTTCAAGTCAAGCTCAAGCTAAATAGCTTGAATATCAATCCAAGCCGTGAATCCCTAGCTGGGTGTTCTAGAAGCTCTATGACAAACTTTGACAGATGATGCACTCATTCTGAACATTTTTGAAACCCTTAATATTACCTGAAACTGTTTTATGATTTGTGTTAACAGCATTATAATGACTTTCAGAAAAATGTTACAGAGTAGTACTAGAGGAGAAAATTCACCAAAACATGAGAGAGGAATTCATATTGCAGAATTTTCGACCAAAAGAAGAGCTAGTATAGCACTAGCTACGCTACCAGAACAAAGGAATTCGGAAAAAAGTTTTTTGAGGAGGACTTCTGAACTGACCTTTAGGACAAGTGCCATACAAAAATTGGCCAGACCAAGTCGCATGGAGTAAGATACTTAATTTATCGAAACTTTGACTGCAAATTCTCACAACTTAAAGTAATGAATTCTAACAATTTCAATATGCTGTTGAAGCGTTTATTGTTCCATTTCTAGCAATGGCGTACTTTTTACTTGTCAGTTGTCAAATGTCAAAAGATGACAGCTTCCTAAGTGACAGCATCCGAGATATCGGCTATTCAAATTTAAACCCCTTATTGGAAAATCCTTTAGTTGCTTTTGTCGTTGTTTCTATTTCATTTCAAATTTTATAACATTTTATGTTATAGCTTGGGGGTTGATCTGAACAAAATAAAAGAAGGCATGGTGGATGGAAATACTTATGACTTCTGCGATTCTCAAAGTGAGAAGAATACAACAAGCTGTGATAATTCTGATGAACCTGACAATGAAGAAGAAGAAGTCTGTACAAGGTTGAAACCAGAACTATTCATTACGAAATCAATAAATTACACCTTTTTTTTCGTTTCAGAATACAAAAGAAAAATTGCTTCGATTCTCTCCAAAATAATATCATGAATACCTATCAACGTTGGAATGAAGAGGGATACCTATCGCAAATATTCCAAGTTTGTTCTACATTTTGTTTTTGTTTCGCTTTAATAATTATGTCAGATGTATTATTCGAATTGGAACTTAGTAAAACATAGTTTGTAGTATCATATTCGAATAAAGATGGTTATCGATTTTAATTTTTTTGTTTTTTTTTCCACCTCAGATAACTACTTGTCCTATCTTCTTTGAATCAAACAAATACTTACGAGAGGGTTGATAACTAAAAAAGCCATGACTTAGATCCTAATCTTTTTCAAGAAGGACTGGACACCTGGGAAAATTCCAGACATTTCATTCAAATCTAACAGGCCAATTGAAAAGTCCCCGGTCTACCATAGTAAAACACATTTTTTTGTCAAAATTCGATTTTATTATTCAACATAGTTGACTTCGAGGGCGATACAGCGATTATAGCGTTCTTTCAACTTTTCGATACCATTTTTGTAAAGGATGTTTTTTTTAGAGCTTTAGAACTTTAAATTGCAATAAAACAACGATGGATTATGCGATTGACATGAATTTTATTTATCCGCAAGATTATCTTGTGGCATTACATTTTAAATGTGATTTCTGGCATATGACCACCACGGCTGGCTCGGATGTAGTCCAATCTGGACGTCCAATTTTCGATCACTTTTTCCAACATTTGTGGCCGTATATCGGCAATAACACGGCGAATGTTGTCTTCCAAATGGTCAAGGGTTTGTGGCTTATCCGCATAGACCAATGACTTTACATAGCCCCACAGAAAGTAGTCTAGCGGTGTTAAATCACAAGATCTTTGAGGCCAATTCACAGGTCCAAAACGTGAAATTAGGCGGTCACCAAACGTGTCTTTCAATAAATCGATTGTGGCACGAGCTGTGTGACATGTTGCGCCGTCTTGTTGGAACCACAGCTCCTGGACATCATGGTTGTTCAATTCAGGAATGAAAAAGTTAGTAATCATGGCTCTATACCGATCACCATTGACTGTAACGTTCTGGTCATCATCGTTTTTGAAGAAGTACGGACCAATGATTCCACCAGCTCTTAAAGAGCACCAAACAGTCAGTTTTTCAGGATGTAACGATGTTTCGACATACACTTGAGGATTAGCTTCACTCCAAATGCGGCAGTTTTGTTTGTTGACGTAGTCATTCAACCAGAAGTGCGCTTCATCGCTAAACAAAATAAAATAGACGTAGTGCGCGATACGTATTCCGCACAGAACCATTATTTTCGAAATAAAATTGCACTATTTGCAAGCGTTGTTCAGGCGTGAGTCTATTCATGATGAATTGTCAAACCAAACTGAGAATAAATCACTTGACAGCTGTCAAATCGGTCGTCATCTTGAACAGTATAATGCCAACTTAAAGTTATATACCTCGAAAAAAAACACCCTAAACTAACTGAAATAATATGGATTTAATACAAGCACCGCCATCTGCGCATTAGACCGGGGACTTCTCAATTGGCCTAATATTGCGATCTAGCATCCGGTTATTGAAAACATGATCTTATACTTCGATTTGTTTATTGTGTCATTTGTTGACATAGCAGAAAAATTCACAGTCTTTATGTTTTCCACGTTCTTGATCATAGATTGAAGAAATTCCAAGACCCCGTCTACCAATCGATGATTGTCAGTACACCGTGTATACATATTATGTACAGATAAAAATCAAAAGGCAATAAGTTTGAAGATTTTTTAAAAACATTTTATTATACATCTTAATCATCAACATAAAATAAATGACATTGGGGTTTTAGGTACAAAATTTTTGGTATTAACGATATTTTTCTTAAACTAAGGTATCTAACATTTCTTTGGTATTGTGGTTTTTGTGATTGAAAGAGTGGGGAAGGTAATTTTGACTGATTTTGTTCACAGGATGCCTCTGATGTTTTGCACTGAAGAGCAAAGCTTGAAGCATCTCATACTCCTCTTCTTCTTTCATTATGTCTTTATGGAGATTCTCCAGAAAATGTCTTCTGCTATTTATCAGTTCGTTGGTTTCCTCCAGAACTACTTCATAATGTTGCATTTCACAAGCACTCTTCGCCATTTCTGTCCTAAGACTGGTCAAAGATTCGGTAACCTCTTCAGTAACATTTTTATACTTCTCGTACTTTTTAAGATTCACCTCTAACCTCACCAGGCATTCTTCTTGCTTCATAAGCTGTTTGTTCACTTTGGAAATTTTTTTCAACAGTTCTTGATGCTCCTTTAATCCTGATATACTAACATTAGAACTCGAATCGTCATCTTTGATGTCTTCTGGGTGAAACTCTTCGGAAGACGGTGAAAACCTTTCCAAGGCATTCTGAAAGAAAGTTAGTATTAATTAATACACTGCGCAAAAAAATTAACGCACATTATGGAAATCTCAAATTTATTCTACAACTGAAGGTGTTCTCAATGATAATTATTTTTATCAGAATTATGCATGCATATGTTATCCACTTTCAACGCTTTTCTTCAATACAGATGTTTTTTCCCAGCAGGAATAAAAAAAGATGAGATTATCAGATTTTGAATGTATTGGCTCCATTCTGAAATCAGTTGTTCTCGATCAATTCTAGTGATCAATAGTTTTTCTTTCGTTTGATTTTCTACAACTCGATCGCTATGCAACGCGAAACACGCAATTTGATCCAAGAGGAATGTGCCCAAGCGGTAGTTTTGCGAGAAGAAGGGTGGACATACACAGGAATTGCAGAAAGGTTTAGAGTTTCCCATACAAGTGTGTCCAGAATGTTGCAGCGATTCAGGGAGACAGGTATGAATGTCCGAAGACCAGGACAGGGTAGACCACGGGTAACAACTGCCATTCAAGAACGTTACTTGAGAGTTTCTTCGTTGAGACAAAGGTTTGCAACCGCTCGCCTCCTTCGAAATCAGCTTGAGCAAACTTATGGGGTGCAAATTAGCACTCAGACAATAAGAAATCGCCTCAGAGAATATGATTTAAGGCCTCGTGTCGCGGAAAGAGGTCCAGCTTTTACCCCAGCCCATCGAAGGGCGCGTTTGGATTTTGCGAGAGAGCATATCCATTGGGAAGAGGCTGATTGAGAAAGAGTTCTCTTCACAGAATGGCCAGCAAGAAGTCCAGATTCAATGCGATTGAGCAGGTTTGGGACAACCTCAATAGAAGGCTGAGAAGTTCAGAAAATCATCCAGCTACTCTTAATGACTTAGGAATCCAACTCAGAGAAATCTGGGAAGGATTAGATCAGAACATTTTAAGATCACTCATTTTGAGTATGAACCGTCGTTGCCGAGCTGTAATTAACGCAAGGGGTGGAAATACCAAGTATTAAATCACTTATCAGCAATCCATTATTTTGAAAATTGTTTATTTCTCTTCTTTCACATAAGATTCGGTGAAATCCTGAATTTTTCTTCCGTTTAATGTTCAAAACCTTCCCGAGAGAACATAAAAAATAAGTTATAAAGTCAATGTAGAGTTAACTTTCATTAAAATTGAGATTTTCAGAATGTGCGTTAATTTTTTTGCGCAGTGTACATTGATGTTGAATTATAGGCAATCTTGCTTGAAGCCTCCACAGTGAATGAATGATGATTTCACCATTTCTGTAATCTTGGAAGAACATAACTTTTGAATTGCTCACCTCTGACTTAGGCTTTTTGATGTTGTTAGATTGCTCGCTATCTCCTTCTGTAACCACGCCACTGTCACTGTTTTTGTCGGTAATGACATGTTCCTCCTGGTCTGGATTGACAGCGTCAGGAAGTCCTTTCAGGTAAGTTTCCAGAAGGTAGTTGCTGCCATGTTTTCTTACTCGTGCCTTATGCGTTTTGTCTTCAAGGTATCCAATCTGATGTTCACTATGCCTGTGAAATAATATCATTATGCAATTTTAGAAATTTAACTATGAAGGAATGAAAATAAAGCTAACATTCTTTATTAGAGGCAAGAAAGATGCATAAATTAAGTGTTACACCCACCTCAATTTTTTGAGTTGCCTTCTTATCACTTCTCCTTGTGCTAAAACTAATTTCAATAATTCTTCTGTATTCGAGGGTTCTTTGTCATTTTGTAAAGTTGTTAGTCTCTTAGGATGGATCGTTTTCCATGAATTTTTATCTGACCATGTGGCTGAGTCCGCTCTTCGTAGTCTTCTCTTGCATGTTCTATCATTTTTTATTCTTCGAAGAGATATTTTTATCTGAAGAAGAGTTTTATTAAAATTTGGTGAAATAGCAACCATTACATTTAAAATGAATTGTATTAATTGAAAGATTAAATTACTTCTGATGAAAATGTATCTTACTTCTTCTTGAGCGGACGACCAAGCATTCCAAATGTCAAGAATTCTTGAGTTTGGGTCGAGTGGTTGTTCAACTCCTCTCCATCTTTCTGTTATGTGATATTCTTCTGGTTCACCAATGTGTTTCACCTAGAAAAAAAAGTTCTACTAGTTTTCCTTCTACTAAGTTCTTAGCTCTATCTGGTTACATGATTTAGTTCACAAGTTCTCTTTCATTTTAATATAATAACGGGTGTTTTTTTCGAGGTATATAACTTTAAGTTGGCATTACTGTTCAAGATGGCGACCGATTTTACAGCTGTCAACTGATTTATTCTCAGTTTGGTATGGCAATTTATCATGAATAGACTCACGCCTGAACGACGCTTGCAAATAGTGCAATTTCATTTCGAAAATAATGGTTCTGTGCGGAATACGTTTCGCGCACTACGTCCATTTCATTTTGTTTAGCGATGAAGCGCACTTCTGGTTGAATGGCTACGTCAACAAACAAAACTGCCGCATTTGGAGTGAAGCTAATCCTCAAGTGTATGTCGAAACACCGTTACATCCAGAAAAACTGAGCTTGGAGCGCTTTATGGGCTGGTGGATTCATTGGTCCTTACTTCTTCAAAAACTATGATGGCCAGAACGTTACAGTCAATGGTGATCGGTATAGAGCCATGATTACTAACTTTTTCATTCCTGAATTGAACAACCATGATGTCCAGGAGCTGTGGTTCCAACAAGACGGCGCAACATGTCACACAGCTCGTGCCACAATCGATTTATTGAAAGCCACGTTTGGTGACCGCCTAATTTCACGTTTTGGACCTGTGAATTGGCCTCCAAGATCTTGTGATTTAACACCGCTAGACTACTTCCTGTGGGGCTATGTAAAGTCATTGGTCTATGCGGATAAGCCACAAACCCATTAAAATTTGGAAGACAACATTCGCCGTGCTATTGCCGATATACGGCCACAAATGTTGGAAAAAGTCATCGAAAATTGGACGTCCAGATTGGACTACATCCGAGCCAGCCGTGGCGGTCATATGCCAGAAATCATATTTAAAATGTAATGCCACAAGATTATCTTGCGGATAAATAAAATTCATGTCAATTGAATAATCCATCGTTGTTTTATTGCAATTTAAAGTTATATAGCTCTAAAAAAACACCCTTTAAAACCTTAAATAGAAATAGACTGATAGTTATTTATGGAGCACTAGTCTAGCATGCCAAAGCAGATCTCACAGATCTCATCTTGTGATAGAAGGTCTTGGTGCGAACCCTATTCAAATCTAAATTTGAAAAAATCTAATTCGTTGGACATTCATTCAATCTCAAACATTCGTTTATTCAATAACAGACAAAAAAATTTATTTGCCTACTTACTTTTTGTTTTTCGTTATGTATGAGAACCTGGACTATTTCTTGACATGTCGTTTCTGGAATGATCCCTGACACCCATCTTTGTTCTCCCCTGACCCAAATAGGAATTTCTTCTGTACTACACTCACTTTCATCACTGTCCGAGTCTTCAATGTTTGTTATATTCTTGATATCTTCTAACCACATCATTTTTGTAGACGTACCTGAAATAGAACGGTCAGAATGAGGATTCAAAGTTTATTTATTCACAATTAACAATTAATTTTCACATAATAATTATGTTGAATACAATCGGATATGGATCTTTCATATGTTTAAAGATATTTTGGTTTTTCATAAATTGGAGGGTCTTTGAGAAATTCTATACTAGACGAACCCAAGTAGTTTCTGACTTTTTGATGATCATTGGAAACTCTCATTTTGAACACCCAGTAAAGTTCTCAATAATTATCTAAGAGTCAGTACTGATTCTTCACTTTCAAGTTATTAGGGTTTTCCAAAAAACTATAAGTTTTAAGCATATGAAACTTTGAACAAACTTGGGTTCTTTGAAAGAAAAAAAAAGGGAAAATAATTCACAATTGTCTTCGTCAATTCCGAATAAAAATGATTTAACTCTTCAAACCATTCAGTATTACCTACACCGGAATGTTTTCATGAATAAATAAATACCGTAATGTGAGATATCTGAAGTTAAGAACTTCTACTTCTACGTGTTTCCGGTAGGATGTATACATGCTGAGAATTCCTCAAAGGTCCCCACATTTATTGACGATCTCATAATTCAAAGAACATGGTTGATTGACAAGAAAAACTCTATCCATTTGTCTCAGTAAAGATCGTATCTATATGAGAAAATCTATTTTAGACCTCGGTCTATAAAATGAAGATAATGGTATAAATTGGAAGATAGCACAGAAACTCTCTTTGCTTCGTGCGAACTGTCAAGCGGTTCATATAATTAGAACACTGAAAATTGAAGAAGAATATTGGAAAAGAAATACCGAATATTTCTGTGACAACAGAGCTTAGATTGAGATCTGAACAGTTAAAACTAAACAGTTAAAACTGAACAGTTAAAAATAACATTTAAAATAGAACGGAACAGTTAAAACTGAACAGTTGAAAAGAACAGTTAAAACTGAACAGTTAAAATAGAACGGAACAGTTAAAACTGAACAGTTGAGAAGAACAGTTAAAACTGCACAGTTGAAAAGAACAGTTAAAACTGAACAGTTAAACAGAACAGTTAAAACTGAACAGTTAAAATAGAACAGTTAAAACTGAACAGTTGAAAAGAACAGTTAAAATTGAACAAATAAAAAGAACAGTTAAAACTGAACAGTTAAAACAGAACAATTAAAACTGAACAGTTGAGAAGAACAGTTAAAACTGAACAGTTAAGAAGAACAGTTGAAACTGAACACTTGAAAAGAACAGTTGAAAAAGAATAGTTAAAAAAACAGTTAAAACTGATATGTACAATTAAAAGGGAACAATTCACAAGAACAAGAATTGTTTCGGAAATTTTTACTGTTCTGTTTTAACTCTTAACACGCTGTATATAAAAGTTTTTCAAGCTTTGTGCTTGACCAGATTTATAAACATTACTAGCAGAACATCGAAAAAAGAATGACATGCAACTACGTGAACTCAGCTTCTGTTTTTGGCACTCGTTGATTTATGCACTCTTGGATAAATGTGGCCTCTAAGGGCTCAAGAATGAACAAGCGCTTCATTGCATGTTATTGCTTTTCTGGTTTTCTCCATTTATAATGAAATAGCAGTGTAACTAATGGAAAATTTTCATCAAAGTGACAGGAGAATGTGTCGATATGCTTATATGAAGCTTAAATTTTTTTTTACACGTGACAGATTTCTTCTGCCTTGGCTACAGGATGCCAAAGATTAAATTAGTCTGTATCTATTTCCAATTAGTACGCTAGGAAACTACTGTTTGTAGAGTTGACTCGTTTCAAAAAGGAATTTCTCATCAGGCTAGAAATCTTGTAACAAGTTTTCATAAATTATGTATTAAAAGTTGCATTTTTACCATAATAATGTTTTTAAGCTTGACGCACTTGAACACACGTGAAGATCCGCAATTTGCATTTTCTGACTAAATAGTAATAAGTTAACGGAAATGGAGTTCAGATAGGTTAGTTGAAGAGCAGTGTGGTGAGTATACGAGGTTGTACAGAAAAGTAACGAGACTGATTTTTATTCACTTTAAGTTTTTACTAAATTGCAGGTTTTATTTTGTTTATATATTACATTTAATTCACAATTTCATGTAAAATTTTAGTACACAGGGTGTTTCTGAATTGGAGGAACAAAACAATAGAAAATGAGAGATTCTCTAGATGATTTTAAGAAAGAAAATTTCTAGAAAGGCTCTATGAGTAAAAAACCTGAAAAATTCATACCTAAACACTCTGTATCTCGAAAACAAAGCGTTTGTGTTGATAGAACTTTTTCAAGGATTCTCTCATTTTCCTCCTGCCCTCAATTTAGGAAAACCCTGTTCATATCGTATGTAGAACTATTTAATTTAAATTCTGTCATCAAAAGAGAATGCGTTGATTGAAAATTCCCCAAACAAATCGTTCAGAATTATGAATAAAAGTAATCCTATCAATTTCATAAGTGTATCAGGGACGAAATTTGCATGTTTAATAAAATTGCACGATAGGTTATGCAAAACACCCAATGAATTTATGACTTAATTTAATTTAACTACACATTTTATTTACAACTCAACTAATGGAAATGTCAGTGTTGTAAAGCGTTGACAGAATGATTTATCCGCAGAATAATCTATCAAAAAGTAAGGATTTTCTGAACTTGTAGATATTAGCATTAAAATTTACTTAGACTCAGATATTCATGAATATTTTCAAATATGAAATTGAGGAGAAAATTTCATAATCAATTGCGAAGATGTGACTGAAATTATCATTTTTCTGCCCGCCATCTAGGCAGCTGTCACTTTTAAGGCTGTCATTTTTTAACATTTGATAAGTAAAACCTACGCCATTACTAAAAATAGAACGATACACGCTTTGAAGCACCTTCTCGACCGGCAATAGTGAAACTTGAGGAAAAATTAAGCTGTTGGGACAAGTTAGTGATGTGAAGAATCGAAACCGTGTGCGTCGCTCAAGAACAAATGAGAATATTGCCTGTAGACCTTACCCTTGCAGAAAAAAAGGTTGATGCAATTGTGAATGAAACCTCTTATTGGAAAACGCTCCACAAAGCATTAAGTTTGTTGTTTAGCATCATCTCTGGAGATTCCATGTCTGCAGTAAGACAGGTATAAGAGTTCCAATATTACCTTGATGCTCTCGAGTATTATTTACTTCGCCGTTTAACTTTCAACCATTAATTTATCCATAATCACTATATCCGGACTGACTTTTAATTTTAGATCTCACCGAAGAAGAGAAACAGTAGCCAAGAGTAAACATCAGAGTTTGCGTGTCTTAGTCCAAGGTTATGGATGGCTGATGATCGCATGGTAATGGATCTGATACTCAGATACTCTCGTGTTGAATTCACTACATGTTTCAAATGGTCGATTATTTCCACAAAAAACGAATTAACATTCAAAAAACCATTAAGCATGATAATATCCATGAAATTTTTCGAAAAAAGTGGCCTACGTCAAAAAGTAATCGAAATAATTAGCCTGATACTCGTGCTGAATTTTAGGAGGATCTTTATCTGAAGGGTGTTTTTTTTAGAGCTATAGAACTTTAAATTGCAATAAAACAACGATGGATTATTCGATTGACATGAATTTTATTTATCCGCAAGATAATCTTGTGGCATTACATTTTAAATATGATTTCTGGCATATGACCGCCACGGCTGGCTCGAATGTAGTCCAGTCTGGACGTCCAATTTTCGATGACTTTTTCCAACATTTGTGCCCGTATATCGGCAATAACACGGTGAATGTTGTCTTTCAAATGGTCAAAGGTTTGTGGCTTATCCGCATAGATCAATGACTTTACATAGCCCCACAGAAAGTAGTCTAGCGGTGTTAAATTACAAGATCTTGGAGGCCAATTCACAGGTCCAAAACGTGAAATTAGGCGGTCACCAAACATGTCTCTCAATAAATCGATTGTGGTACGAGCTGTGTGACATGTTGCGCCGTCTTGTTGGAACCACAGCTCCTGGACATCATGGTTGTTCAATTCATCAATTCACCATTGACTGTAACGTTCTGGCCATCGTCGTTTTTGAAGAAGTACGGACCAATGATTCCACCAGCCCATAAAGCGCACCAAACAGTCAGTTTTTCTGGATGTAACGGTGTTTCGACATACACTTGAGGATTAGCTTCACTCCAAATGCGGCAGTTTTGTTTGTTGACGTAGCCATTCAACCAGAAGTGCGCTTCATCGCTAAACAAAATAAAATGGACGTAGTGCGCGATACGTATTCCGCACAGAACCATTATTTTCGAAATAAAATTGCACTACTTGCAAGCGTTGTTCAGGCGTGAGTTCATGATGAATTGCCAAACCAAACCGAGAATAAATCACTTGACAGCTGTTAAATCGGTTGTCATCTTGAACATAAATGCCAACTTAAAGTTATATACCTCGAAAAAAAAACACCCTTTACCTACCTATGGTTCTGTGGAAGTCGCATGAATGAACGAGCGCTCATAAGCTCCTGAAGCCAAGTCAAAGTGTCTTATATTTTCTCTGATGAATAAGTAGAGATTTCAAATAACATGCCTAACTGCAGGGAATACTTCAATAGAGCTTGTCATGGGCAGAAATACTTATGATATTACTTCCAATAAAAGCAAATATGCCAGTGATAAAACCCAACGGTATTACTGGTAACCTTCATTATTAACGAAAAATAACGTTATATCTTCACCATTGATAGCCTCCAAATCATTTGATGCATAATAGCAAACTATCTTTGTGCGAAACCAAATGATGGTGTCATATGTGGAATTTCCTCCTAATCTTCAATTATTATGAGCAACATTTCAGATAACAACCTGAAATATGAGAATGTACAAACCTATCATTAGAAATTTCAGATTGTTCATATGACATTTAACAGTACATAACGTAGAATTTATACAAGTGATGTGATATTTAGCTTTAATGATTATGTGTTACTGTTCGTTGAAGCGTGTATCGGTTCTTTTGTAGTAATGGCGTAGTTTTTACTTGTCGAGTGTCAAAATATGACAGCTTCTAAAGTCACAGCTGCCTAGATAGCGGGCTATTCAGAATGAACCCCTCGTTTATGTAAGATGTCCAGATACTACAATCCATCTTAAATTAACTCAAATCCTCAGGATTCGTAATTTTCTTGCGTTGGCACATCGTTTTCACCGACTAGCGCGTCGGTTACAGAATACCTCGGTATTTTGTTATTGTTCAATGTCTATGACCTCCTTATTTATGAAGTGAAACTTTTTCTGGACACTTTAATTCTATTACTTCTTACCACAAATCTTCAACACCACTTCATTTATTTCCTAGTGTGTTTTTTTTGAATTCCTCAAATTTAATCAACTTTCACACTGACTTATCATGTCCTTACTTGGTTAAGCTCCAAGAAGAAATCTCGGTAACATCCAAAACTGTACTAAATATGCGATAAATCGATTCAATCAAAATAGTTGTTAGAAAAAAAAAACGAAGAAATTGTGAATGTGTCCATTTATCAATATAACGACCTTTTAATAAACCTGATATCAATTAATTTATTCATGCTTTACCGCCTCTCGTTTTACAACAATTTCCTTGGTCATAACCAATTAGATAACTTGGGTTGGTCTTACGATGGTGATTTACTGGATTATTAACATAAAAATGATTGTGGAAGGATTGTTGCGCCGTTCATTTCGCTCATATATGTACATATACGTCAAGTTTATTATGAGTTATTCTTGATATCTAGATAAACAAACAAATAGTTAATAAGGCACTTCTAGCTACCGTTAGCCTTTGAGATAGGTTTATTTTTAATTTCTGTTCTATTAGGGTTAGGGCAATTGAAAAATCCCCGGTCTGATGCACAGATCACGGTGCTAGTATTAAATCCCTATGATTTTCAGTTAGTACCAATCTTTAAACGATATGTGTCAAAATTTGACAGCTGTCCGACCATTAGTTTGTAAGATATTGCGTTGTGAGTGAAGCTACTTTTGTTATTTGAAAACAGATAGAAAAGAAAAGAATTTCGTGTGCTGATTAAATATTGCTTTTTGAAGCGAAAAAATACAGTTGAAAAAAAATCTTGGCTTGATGAAGAGTTTCCGGGGTCTGCACCAGGAAGCTGTTCAAGTGCAATAAACCTGAATTTTTGCTTCGATATGTGACAATGGATGAAACATGGGTCCATCATTTCACTCCGGAGTCTAATCGACAGTCAGCTGAGTGGACTGCATACGATGAACCGAATCCAAAGCGAGGAAAACCAAACAGTCAGCTGGCAAGGTTATGGCATCAGTATTCTGGGATTCGCAAGGTATAATATTCAATGATTTCCTCCAAAAGTGCCAGACCATCAACAAGATTATAATTTAGCCTTATTGGATCGTTTGAAGGATGAAATCGTTAAAAAACGACCCCATTCGAAGCAAAAAAGGTGCTGTTTCATCAAGACAATGCGTCGTGTCACAAATCAATGAGAACAATGGCAAAATTGCATGACTTGCTCCTGCATCCACCGTATTCGCCAGATCTGGCCCCCAGCGACTTTTTCCTGTTCTCAAACCTGAAAAGAATGTTCGTTGGAAAGAAATTTAGCGCCAATGAAGAAGTATTCGCCGAAACTGAGGCCTATTTTGAAGCGAAAGACAAATCGTAGTACGAAAATGGTATCGAAAAGTTGGAAGATCGCTATAATCGCTGTATCGCCCACGAAGGCAACTATGTTGCTAATAAAATCGAATTTTGGCAAAAAAATGTGTTTCATTATGGTAGACCGGGGACTTTTCAATTGACCTGTTATCGTTAATGGTATATCTTCCTCTTCACAATGAAATAAATGTATTTATCTCAAAATATATCTTTTTCTAAATATTAAAATGAAATCTCTTATTGGAAAATCTTTTATAAAGCCCCAACAAGCGATGAAATTGGCTTGGGCAACAAATATTTGTTCAAGTCGAGATGTTCATTATTAGAGAATGTGGTAAATAAGATAGTCGTGAGTGAGGAAGGAAAAACATTTGTTCTTTTAAAGGCACGTGCCTATTGTCGGCCGCCTACGATATAGTGGTAATATTCACCTTGAGGCCGTCACGGCAACATCTATGATCTTTATCATGAATCTTTGATTTCCTGGCATTTTGCCAGTCTGAGACCTAGTTTTGGACGCAGAGACGGCCGAAGCACAAATTCTCTAGCACCAAATTAAACCTATCAATACATTTCGTACGACAGTCAGGGATAAAGGTATCAATAGAATTGCATAGCCATCTAAACTTACTGACATGAGTACCATCGAAAAAACATTCTGTACCTCCAGGAAATAAGATAAAACTTGCATATTTGGGCTGAGTACAATTCTGTTTCAGAGTTTGCTTCAATTTTGGCCATAAATCTCTTATCGTTCAAAAATGTACTGAATAAGTCGTAGACAATTCAGATCTGATTGTGAATATTAATTTTTTCACCTCAAGCAATCGTTACCGTTATAATCCAAATAGTTATTGAAATGGATGCATTCTTGATTCCTTTAAAAGTCACTGAAAATTTTTTTTTCGTAATTTTACTCCTCATTTGCGCATGATAAGAAGAGCGCTGTTTTTTTTCATTTAAGTCCAGCTGAATGCAGTTGTTGAATAAATTACATCCATAATGAAATGTTGGTTATCTACACCCACAATGAGGTCGAGAAGATCACTTTATAGATTATCGACGTTTGTTTTCGCCGAAAAATGAACCGTTCTCAAGTGAGCCTTAATATTCCGGCAATAAAAAGGTCATTTTTGCATTTCTCAACCCACCCACCTACATGGCGATGAACTGCGATAGGTCGAGTTTGCAAAAATTCCTCTTGTCATTTTTATTGCTGAATTTATGTTGGAAATTAATGTGTTCGGGCATTGTGGGATAGAGTGGAGTGGTTTTCATCGGTTCAGATGTGGGTCACGAGCTCCGCCTCTGCAATCTGCATCAGGAAGTTGCGAATTGCCGAAATCGTAAGTCAGGATAACAGAATATGAAGAAATCGGATCCATTTTGATGCTTTCGGTTGTATAGGGTTTTGCAGTAAGATGATTCGTTTTGATATTGAGAAAAATACGAGTATATTTTAATAGAAATCAATGGATGTTTATTTCATTGTGAGGAGAAAGGTAGGCCATGAATGATGGAAATCCAAAAATGTCTTATATTTTTTCATAAAAACGTAGGACTATTTTGTGAGTACAGTAAGTCAAGATACGAAACAATAACACAGGGATATAAATTTCCAAAATGTAGATTGATAACCTCAAAGAAACAATTGGAATATAGATGAATATAAAACAATAACAATTTACCACCCAATATACAGAAGAAAGAAAATCACGAACTATTCGAAAAAGCACTTTACAAAATCTTGGTTGAAATGGAACCATATTTGTTAAAAGATTATGGTCTAGATAACTAAGATCATGTATTTTTTGACACTCTATTTCATTTCTCTTTATGTTCTTACTGTAGAGTGCCTTGAAATAAAAATTATATTACTATAATTATTATTATTTCATTTCAAGAAAATTTCCATCACTAATTCGCACATTTGCTGCTCTATTTCCTCGATAACTTCACGAATTACATTTTTAAAGGCTTGATTCGATTGTGGAGCATTGGTATAGACCTTATCTTTCACGTGGCCCCAAAGAAAAAAAAAGTAAAGTGTTAAATCACAAGATCTCGGTAGTTAATTGTGATAGCCTCTTCGAGAAATACGCTCTATTAGTGATGACGTCACACACCGCCATTTTAGTTCTCCAGTCAGTGTTCGAAATCCAAACAAACAAATTGTCATTCAAATTAGTACGTTGTCGTTGAATAAATTGGCTCAATTTGATAAATAAGATTATTTAAGGAACGATTTTACTATTCATTGATAGACAGAAGGCACGAAATTAATGCCAGTAAGTTCGAACTTGAAGTTCAACTAATAAACACGGCTTTCTACGAAATCTGAGGAAATAATACAGGAATCAAACTTACTGGTATTCTGTCTATCAATTAATACTGAAATCGTTCCTCGAATACTCGTATTTATGAAAATAAGCCAATTCCTTCAACGACACCGTACTAATTTGAGCGACAATTTATTTGTTTGGATTCCGAAAACTGACAGGAGAACCAAAAATGGCGGTGTGTAATGTCACACTAATAGAGCGTATAACGGATAGGAAACTTTTCTTAAAAAATTCCGATTGTTTCGATATTTCGATGAAAAAACAGATCATTTTGATGCATTTCAAGGACAATTTGCAAAGATATGAGGTTGTTGGTGATCAACCGGCTTGAGTTCTGATGTTCATTGAACTTAAAAGGCCTTAAAACCTAAGTCTTTATGGAAAATACGGTGTAATGTCGTTTGTGGATGCCTTATTTCAAAGATCGACAAGGAATCGAAAAACCTGGATTTTCGTCAACACTACGGTCTAAAGCAGCAATATTCTCAGTTGTTCTTGAGCGACGCACACGGTTTCGATTCTTCACATCAATAACTTGTCATAACAGCTCAAATTTTTCCACCAGTTTCCCTATTCCGGTGTACTCAAAAATGCTTTATTTTTTTAATTGTGACTGCAAAACTCTCAGCATTTTTGTATTGTTAGGTTAAATATCCTATGAATGCCATTAGGGAAAGACGGAAAAAAATTATTTCTAATAACGAAGAAATTACAAAACTTATCATAAATGCACATCGTTTGAGAAAACCGTTACATTTCGGTGAATTTAACATAATAGTTATGAATATTATCGCCATCGAAACAGATCAATTTCCTTATTGACTATTTACAAAGTCCTCCTCATTACGCCAATCGCTTCACAATAGAAAAAAGAAAACGTCGATCGACTTCTCAAACCTCAACATGCATATCTTTTGACATAAACAACTATAAACGTCAAAAATTGATAATTTTCTCGCTACTACTGTTACGAGCCAGTAAATAAAGTCGAGAAGTGTTCTATTTATGTCGAATCAAGGCTCGAAACTGAATGTTGAGGGCAAATTGCCTCGTTACAAGCTCGATAACTCCTTGCCACAGCCGTTCCAACATATATCGGCTCAACGTGCGAGTCAACATGTTTTCATAATTACGATGGCAATAATCATTTAAATTTCTCGTGGTTACAAATTGGTGTTTTACACTCTCGAATTCGCAGAATGAACGGAAATCACTAACGTGATTCAAGCGGATAAGGATCTCATACACGAGGATTCTACAGGGTTGCCCAATAAGAGCTGTCAGTTTTGAATATCCCGGTAACTGGGCAGTTTTGACATTTAAATGGAACGATATACGCTTCATCAACGCTTTGAAATTGTTAAAATGGTGAAAATACAGCAGTTACTGTGGAGAATCGAAACCGTGTGCGTCGCTTAAGAATATTAGGCCAATTGAAAAGTCCCCGGTCTGATGCAAAGATGGCGATGCTAGTATTGAATCTATATGATTTTTAGCTAGTACCAACCTTCAAACGATACGTGTCAAAATTTGACACCAGTCCGACCATTGGTTTGTGAGATATTGCGTTGTGAGTGTAGCTACTTTTGTTGTTTGTGAAAAGATGGAAAAAAAGAATTTCGTGTGCTAATTAAATATTGCTTTTTGAAGCGAAAAAATACAGTTGAAACAAAATCTTGGATTGATAAAGAGCTTTCGGGGTCTGCACCAGGAAAATCAACCATCATTCATTGGTATGCTAAACGTGGTGAAATGAGCATCGAAGACGGCGAACGCAGTGGATGTCCAAAAGACATCCAAAAGACAGTCGGCTGTCACCGACGAAAAAATAAAAAAAGTTCACAAAATAATTTTGAATGACCGTAAAGTAAAGTTGATCGAGATAGCAGACATTGTGAAGATATCATCTGAACGTGTACATCATATCATTCGCGAATATTTGTACATGAGGAAGCTGTATGCAAAATGGGTGCCGCGCGAGCTCACAATCGATCAAAATCAACAACGTGTTAATGATTCTGAGCAGTGTTTGAAGCTGTTTGAGTGCAATAAACCTGAATTTTTGCGTCGATATGTGACAATGGCTCCATAATTTCACTCCGGATTTCAATTGACAGTCAGCTGAGTGGACTGCACACGATGAACCGAATCCAAAGCGAGGAAAAACACAACAGTCAGCTGCCAAGGTTATGGCATCAGTATTCTGGGATGCGAAAGGTATAATATTCATTGATTACCTCCAAAAGGACCAGAGCATCAACAGCGATCATTATACAGCGTTATTGGATCGTTTAAAGGACGAAATCTTTAAAAAACGATCCCATTTGAAGAAAAAAAAGGTGCTGTTTCATCAAGACAATGCGCCTTGTCACAAATAAATCAAAACAATGGCAAAATTGCATGAATTTGGGTTCGAATTGCTTCTGCATCCACCGTATTCGCCAGATCTGGCCCCCAGCGACTTTTTCCTGTTCTAAGACCTCAAAAGAATGATCGCTGGAAAGAAATTTAGTGCCAATGAAGAAGTAAACGCCTACTGAGGCAAATTTTGAAGCGAAAGACAAATCGAACTACAAAAATGGTATCGAAAAGTTGAAAGATCGCTATAATCGCTGTATCGCCCTCGAAGGCAACTATGTTGAATGATAAAATCGAATTTTTCCAAAAAAAATGTGTTTTACTATGGTAGACCGGTTACTTTTCAATTAGCCTGTTTTCAAAAAGTTTCATTGAAAATGACAAAAAACTTATCGATGAACACGTCTTCTGACTGTAGAATTCATTGTAAACTTTTACTTTTCTGGCCTGACGTAGTATGTAATAGATTTCTTGCGAGTTTTATCCCATCTATCCCATGGTAATTATTAAGCCATCAGGAATCTATGATGAAGCTCGCTCATAACGGATACTTAATGGTTTCTACTTGGATATGTCATAATGCAGATCAGTCGGTAGCTTTCAAAACAACCAGAGACTGATGATTCGCAGTTTTTACTGGAATAATCAGAAGCTGAAGATTTAAACGCGATGGAGATCTTGAAATAATTGCTTCGATTTCAGATGGGGAATTATCTATATAGAAAACGAACGAATTAGTCTTCGAAATTACATAATTGAAATACTTTTTTCGTAGATAAGAAGCCGAGTATAATTATTAGAATATTCTTGAAAATGTCAAAATATTATCCTAACACCGCATACCAAAATTTTAGGTTAGTTCAAAATTGGGCTAATTAGGGATCGTTAATTCTGACACCGCTAACCGAATTTTCGTAGAACTCACAGTTTTGAGGAAATTTTAACTCGAAATTTGGGAAAAAACACTAAAAATTGAATCTCTTTACTAAAATCGTTAAATCTTCTGAAATATTCGTCACAGACCCCTCAAATAAAAACGTTTTTTTATAGATCGAGCTACGATCTACAACATATTGAGTTTTCAAGTCCGTATCTTGCCTCAAGGAGAATTGACAGCCTCGAGAATATTATCAAAACTTTTTTGAAAATTTAGTTCACAA
The DNA here is from genome assembly GCF_914767665.1 of Harmonia axyridis. Lineage (NCBI taxonomy): Eukaryota > Metazoa > Arthropoda > Insecta > Coleoptera > Coccinellidae > Harmonia > Harmonia axyridis. Next base: position 422,483 of record NC_059507.1, read on the forward strand.
CCTATAATTCCTGAAATAATGGACTAATCTCTAAACTGCAAGCATTTTCGTAATCTACGTCTACAAGGTCTAAACGTATATCTAAATTTGTTCGATAGTCTAAATGAAAGTGTATTTTATTTACTTTTACTTTCGGAATCAAAAATGGACAACTCAAGAAAAGATTTTTCCTTATTTGTTATTAGATAGTAGAAGAGTGTAATGTAATTAAATAAAATTTAAGAAAGTTGTGTACATATTCAGATGAGTGAACTGAATAAATTCGTTCACCAGGAAAAAATGTCCAAAAACATGATTTCTCGAAATAAAAATTTAAATAATTGATATTCGCGACTTTCACTATTTTCACTTGTTGGCATTACGTCTTGTTTCTTCATTTGAAAATACTGAAAGTCTAAATCATCAATATTTCATTTTGTCCAAAAATTAATTCAAATCCTATCGACGTTATTCAATTCTAGTAACACCTTGTCAATCATTTACGACACCAGATGTTAATGAATTTGTTTCAGGGAATCATTCGACAACACAATAAATAAAAAGAAATTCAAATTCTATGGACAAATCATTCAATTCGATTCTTCGGAAACAGGTTTCTTCAAAATGATTCGTTATTAATATTCTCAATTCATTTTGTGAGCACCGCTTTGCATTTTGATATGCACTAACTTATTGGGATTTTATTCTGCATTGTGTGGGTAACTTTTACAGTTACCTCGAATGCTGTCATGAATTGGCCTATCCGAGAATACAAAAGAGCCAACATCTTTTTTCGTGCAATCCTCAGGATATTGGAAGTGCGAATTATTTATGAGTCGTCAATATCTCTTTCAATTTCGAGCAACACATTCAAGATTCAAATCATAGAAGTCTAACTCAAACTATCAATGTTGTGATATTTCTCACAGGAAGAGTCGATGCTATCCTGATAATACAAGGTGATTCACTGGGATCACCTATTGCAAGTTTATGGAAATCTAATCATAATTTTGAGCTGAAAATTTGCGTATTGAGGTTTGATACAACGATCTTTCTCCCTTAAATATTTCAGATCTCTACAACTTTCGGTTATACCGGAAACAGACTACTAAAGGGTGTTTTTTTTCGAGGTATATATCTTTAAGTTGGCATTACTGTTCAAGATGGCGACCGATTTAACAGCTGTCGAGTGATTTATTCTCAGTTTGGTTTGGCAATTCATCATGAATAGACTCACGCCTGAACAACGCTTGCAAATAGTGCAATTTTATTTCGAAAATAATGGTTCTGTGCGGAATACGTATCGCGCACTACGTCCATTTTATTTTGTTTAGCGATGAAGCGCACTTCTGGTTGAATGGCTACGTCAACAAACAAAACTGCCGCATTTGGAGTGAAGCTAATTCTCAAGTGTATGTCGAAACACCGTTACATCCAGAAAAACTGACTGTTTGGTGCGCTTTATGGGCTGGTGGAATCATTGGTCCGTACTTCTTCAAAAACGATGATGGCCAGAACGTTACAGTCAATGGTGATCGGTATAGAGCCATGATTACTAACTTTTTGATTCCTGAATTGAACAACCATGATGTCCAGGAGCTGTGGTTCCAACAAGACGGCGCAACATGTCACACAGCTCGTGCCACAATCGATTTATTGAAAGACACGTTTGGTGACCGCCTAATTTCACGTTTTGGACCTGTGAATTGGCCTCCAAGATCTTGTGATTCAACACCGCTAGACTACCTTCTGTGGGTCTATGTAAAGTCATTGGTCTATGCGGATAAACCACAAACCCTTGACCATTTGGAAGACAACATTCGCCGTGTTATTGCCGATATACGGCCACAATGTTGGAAAAAGTCATCGAAAATTGGACGTCCAGATTGGACTACATCCGAGCCAGCCGTGGCGGTCATATGCCAGAAATCATATTTAAAATGTAATGCCACAAGATTATCTTGCGGATAAATAAAATTCATGTCAATCGAATAATCCATCGTTGTTTTATTGCAATTTAAAGTTCTATAGCTCTAAAAAAAACACCCTTTAGTATTATAATACTGTTTGTGGTTTGGACCAAAAATTAACAGAGTGTTTATAAGAAGACAATGAACTTGGACAACTCAAATTCATCAAAACTCAAGAGCTTTGTCATTGAAATCTTGTTAACTGATCCATGCTAGGGTAGGGAGTCGATTTTACTTATTTTTGAGCCGTCTCTGAACGAACTTATCCACACAAATGATTGGAAATTATTCGACATAAACAGCTATCATAAAACAACTTTTTTATTAGAATGGCTTCACCTTTCGCAATTTGATCAATAAAATTTCAATTTTATAGATAGAACAGGTCGATTTAATATAATTCAACTAGATAAAACCATGTTTACTGAGAGATAAAAGTGTGTTTGCTCAAATATTGTTCTACATTCTTGCTGTATGGAAGATTGCCGTCAGTTTAGTGCGGTACAGATAGTTTCTCAACGCATTTCATACATTTGAAATTGAATAATTCAGTTTGAAAACACTGAATAACACATTCCTTTATTTATTGAAGCTCCAATGTTGAAAAAAATACGAACCAAGCCTAGAAAATCATGAAGACGAAATCAAATTGAAAAATTTCCTATATTATTATTTAAAAATAAAATTTTTCTCGAATGAATAAATATTTGGAATGAACACATAACTTTGTCGATAATTATACGTTGATCGGAATAGGACTTTAATAGTTCAATAAATTGTTTGGATATTGGACGACGTTAAGGGAACTGACAATTTTTTTAATGTCTTTATTATTTATTAGGAGGCTCACCAGTCCAGGACAACTTTTATTATTGATTATATTTCAAATATTTATTGCTAATAATTCTGAATCCTTTTTAATGCTCTCTTTTCAATAATAAACTTGTTGTTATTTTCTTTATGCAGTTTGTAGAAGGATTTTCGGAATAAAAAATAATGAATGACGTTTTTAAATTCTATATCGTGGTGTTGAAAAAAAAGATGTTAGGTTTATTCATACAGTTATGAACATCAAATTTATGAGACAGAGACAGATAATATTGATTTGGAAAGGTGAAGACTTATGTAGATTCGGTAGCAGTTCCTGAAACTTAATTAAATTCGAATCTAAATTCATTTCATCTTGATTTATTGGAAGAATGAGTCCGCGATTGAAATCTACTAGGCATTTCATTCAGATTTTAAATACTCGTCACTATCTTATTTCGAATTCATTTCAATCAACTATTCTCTACGCACAGAAAACCTGCTATTGAATAATTGAAGATACCTATCTCCCAAAATAAAGCATTTCATTCCATTCAAATCTTCCATTTGACACTCCCAAAATACCATAGATATCTTAGACTATAACAATAGAAAAATTAAAATGTGGACGACTAAGGTTTCGTGGTTTTGTGAATGTTACATTTCTGTTTTTCTGGGAAGGTTTCAACAAGAATTTTTATTGCTTCACTTATCAAGGTGTTCTTTACCGAGCAAATACATACCTACCAAACAATAAATGTGGGCAGGTTCACATCACTTAAGGTGTTTTTTGGATGACTCATAATGAATTCTTTTGTCACTTCGACTTGTGATGTGAGCTGCCATTGTCGCGAAGAAGATTTAGTATTCAAAACAAGTCTGGGTACAACACAAGAAATATTAAGTTTGAACGCCACACGTGGAAGAGAATAATTATCTCAGACATCGGATGGATTTGCACAGGCTTGTAAGAATAGGGTAGGAATTTTGCAGTTTCCGGTAGCCTGAACAAGTAGTTTTTTATTGGACAAATACGCGAAGAATGAGAGGTATGGCTTTTGCTGGCGCTTATAAAAGGTGTTTTTATTAGAGCTATAGAACTTTAAATTGCAAAAAAACAACGATGGATTATTCGATTGACATGAATTTTATTTATCAGCAAGATAATCTTATAGCATTACATTTTAAATATGATACTGGCATATGACCGCTACGGCTGGCTCTGATGTAGTCCAATCTGGACGTCCAATTTTCGATGACTTTTTCCAACATTTGTGGCCGTATATCGGTAATAACACGCCGAATGTTGTCTTCCAAATGGTCAAGGGTTTATGGCTTATCCGCATAGACCAATGACTTTACATAGCCCCACAGAAAGTATATAGTCTAGCGGTGTTAAATCACAAAATCTTGGAGGCCAATTCACAGATCCAAAACGTGAAATTAGGCGGTCACCAAACGTGTCTTTCAATAAATCGATTCTGGCACGAGATGTGTGACATGTTGCGCCGTTTTGTTGGAATCACAGCTCCTGGACATCATGGTTGTTCAATTCAGCAATGAAAAAGTTAGTAATCATGGCTCTATAACGATCACCATTGACTGTAACGTTCTGGCCATCATCGTTTTTGAAGAAGTACGGACCAATGATTCCACCAGCCCATAAAGCGCACCAAACAGTCAGTTTTTCTGGATGTTACGGTGTTTCGACATACACTTGAGCATTAGCTTCACTCCAAATGTGGCAGTTTTGTTTGTTGACGTAGCCATTCAACCAGAAGTGCGCTTCATCGCTAAACAAAATAAAATGGACGTAGTGCGCGATACGTATTCCGCACAGAACCATTATTTTCGAAATAAAATTGCACTATTTGCAAGCGTTGTTCAGGCGTGAGTCTATTCAAGATGAATTGCCAAACCAAACTGAGAATAAATCACTCGACAGCTGTTAAATCGGTCGCCATCTTGAACAGTAATGCCAACTTAAAGTTATATACCTCGAAAAAAAAAAAACAACCTATATATTGTTAACAATCCCGCATTTTTGCGGATCCACAGGATTGATAATTTTTAATCCGCGGATCTGCAAAATTGATAGATTGGTGCGGGATTAGATTCTCTAATCCCGATAAACAGAAATAAAGCGTCAAAAACACGACGAGATTTCAGCGATGGTTCCAAACGCTGAACTAACCTAACCCGCAATAAAAAATTCATCATTCCTAATAGCAGAATAATAGCAAAGCTTCAAAAACGTCATGGTACCTTGCGATGGTCGTTTCTTCACGCTTTCTACTCCAAGAACCACGAATCCAATATCGCACATTCTCAACACCGCCATATTTCCAAGACTTCAACGGTGGACGCTTGGCTTTGAATAGGAATTATTCAGATTCAAAGAACCAACAACAGCCACAGAAATGACGGTTGTTGCTCGACGGTGTGGAACAACCATAACTGTCTTCCTTGGGAATGGTAGGTTATGCTCAGCTGACTCTCTTGGCCCCCAGATATCCCTCTATTGTTGGGTAACAGGTGCTCTTTGGGGCCACCGATTTGCAGGTGGTTTCTGTTTTGGGAAACCTTGGACTCGAGATGGATCACCTGTTTTTTTGACAAACGATGGAGAGTGCTTCGGCTTTGGGAGGTGCCCATAATAGTTTCAATGCGACACTTTATTGTCTATAATTATTGGTAGTTATTTAAAATACAAGTGCAGATGGCATTGGTATTTTTCCATCAGTTCAAAATTCAAAAACGAGTCACGAAGTGGCGATTTATTGAATGTACGAATGTTAGATTGAGCCTTTGGTACGAGAATCATACATTTTTTTTCTAATTCAATGAATTTTTTTTGAAATTAATGGAATATTTCTCCATAAATGTCGTTAGATGATGTCGGTGGACAGAACTGTTTCTGTATCACAAATTTGACAGATAATAGATAAATACGTGACAGAAGAGTACCGAGTACCAACATATGAAAATAAAATAACGGGTGTTTTTGTTCGAGGTATATAACTTTGAGTTGGCATTACTGTTCAAGGTGGCGACCGATTTTACAGCTGTCAAGTGATTTATTCTCAGTTTGGTTTGGCAATTCATCATGAATAGACTCACGCCTGAACAACGCTTGCAAATAGTGCAATTTTATTTCGAAAATAATGGTTCTGTGCGGAATACGTATCGCGCACTACGTCCATTTTATTTTGTTTAGCGATGAAGCGCACTTCTGGTTGAATGGCTACGTCAACAAACAAAACTGCCGCATTTGGAGTGAAGCCAATCCTCAAGTGTATGTCGAAACACCGTTACATCCAGAAAAACTGACTGTTTGGTGCGCTTTATGGGCTGGTGGAATCATTGGTCCGTACTTCTTCAAAAACGATGAGCCATGATTACTAACTTTTTCATTCCTGAATTGAACAACCATGATGTCCAGCTGTGGTTCCAACAAGACGGCGCAACATGTCACACAGCTCGTGCCACAATCGATTTATTGAAAGAAACGTTTGGTGACCGCCTAATTTCACGTTTTGGACCTGTGAATTGGCCACCAATATCTTGTGATTTAACACCGCTAGACTACTTTCTGTGGAGCTATGTAAAGTCATTGGTCTATGCGGATAAGCCACAAACCCTTGACCATTTGGAGGACAACATTCGCCGTGTTATTGCCGATATACGGCCACAAATGTTGGAAAAAGTCATCGAAAATTGGATGTCCAGATTGGACTACATCCGTGCGGTTATCTGCCAGAAATCATATTTAAAATGTAATGCCACAAGATTATCTTGCGGATAAATAAAATTCATGTCAATCGAATAATCCATCGTTGTTTTATTGCAATTTGAAGTTCTATAGCTCTAAAAAAAAACCCTTTACTTACTTCCGTTCTTCCTGGATTCAGTATGAAAATTTCATTCAAATAAATTATTTTATTTCGGAGTTATTAGGTTTTTCCTAATACCCTCCAATTAATGAAAAATCGAAATATCTCAAACATAGTTTGTTCTAAGCAGATAAAATTTTGAGAAACCTTGGGTTCATTTATTTTATGCAATCTGAAAAGTCAATAAAAAAAAACACACGTTTAGTCATTTACACTTTTCTGGTAAACCCTGTGGATTTTCAAACAATTTGACAATGTAGGTCTTATAGAGCCTTATCATACTGTATCGAAAAAAAATTCGAAAACTTCAGTGTTTGACCCTAATAGAGCGTCGAGTCAATAATGGAACAGCCTGTATATAGTTACATCCAAATCTTAAAATTGCGATCCTTTCTTTTGCGAAACTGTTTAGTGAAATGACTGCTGAAATGATAACATCTGGACAACAGATGCTCTTCAAGTGAATGCACAATCGTTATCAATAAAGTAATGATGGCTCAAGTCATCTGGAATCAATAATCGTAAGTAATTGCACAAGTGCATCAAAATTACCGATAATTTTGCATGACAGCGTGTTGTCAAAAAAACTGCATGAGTTCATTAACATTTTTGGAGAAAGAGCCCGACACCGAAGGTGAAGGGCTCGCTCTTTCTCCAAAAATGAAAATGACCGAATGCAGTTTTTCAAAGAAAACACGCTGGAATGCAAAAATATCCGGTAATTTTGATGCACGAGTGTAATTCGGGGGAATATTCCCCGAATAAACTGTAACATTACTTGTCAAACTGATTTAGAATGGATTTGCCATAGATTCGAACTGTGTAAGGTGCATAGAAACTATGCATCTATGAACAGAACAATTATCGCAGTGCTTTTTCGCTTCCTACAATGCAATTATAGCTGTAATTTTCGATAATTGTTCTCCATATACATAGAATTTTTGACAGGAGGGAAATATTCGCTGTAATTTTCGAAAATTGCATTCCATTTACATAGAATTTTTGACAGGAGGGAAATATTCATACAGAAAGAGTATCTACAGATTTTAAAGAAAGTAAGAGGCATGCTCCAACCTCGTACGCTCAGATTTTCATCAGGTTTTGTTTTAGACGTGCGCACAAGAAATGTTATACAGTCTAATTGCACACTCCTAATTTCATTTTAATGCTTCCAAAAATTAAAAGAACAGAAGCAACTCTTATTAATGCCCTCTTGCCGGCCATCGTTCCCATCGTAATTACAAATGGGGATAAATATAGATTACGGCAGCAATTTCACTACGCTGAAACTCCTACCCAGTAGTTGTTAAAGAAACGAAAAAATATATCAATGTTTCGTGAAAGAATATATACCTTATGACGGCCCAAATTGCAGCTTTACCATGTGTTTTGACGAGTTGTAACTAACTACTTTTTTCCTTTAGGCTATGGGAAATTATGGAACGCACAAAGCACACCGGATCGCTACTATATATTTGCTTTTGGCTTCTGGTTCCACGTAATGCGAGGGAGAGGTTGTTGAGAAGAAGAAGAAGAAGCCAGACGGCAGCTTTTCAACATCGAGCTCGATGTATTGTGTACCACATTTACCACAATCAGGCAAGGCGTGTTCTAATTCTGGTGTTTCGTTACCTTTTGGTTGCACTTTTGACCCATGAAGGTCAAACTGAAAACTACAATTTTTTACAGATTTCATTTTGAATAGCCTGCAATCTGAATAGATGTCACTTTTGAACCTTTTGAACACTTTTGACATTTAATAAAACCTCAGAGTAATAAACATAGATAGAGCATATGACATTTTCAGTAAGAATAATAAATAATTGCTAAAATCAGCCAATGTGTTCAAGAGAAAAAGAACTAAAGGTGTTTTTTTAGAGCTATAGAACTTTAAATTGCAATGAAACAACGATGGATTATTCGATTGACATGAATTTTATTTATCCGCAAGATAATCTTGTGGCATTACATTTTAAATATGATTTCTGGCATATGACCGCCACGGCTGGCTCGGATGTAGTCCAATCTGGACGTCCAATGTTCGATGACTTTTTACAACATTTGTGGCCGTATATCGGCAATAACACGGCGAATGTTGTCTTCCAAATGGTCAAGGGTTTGTGGCTTATCCGCATAGACCAATGATTTTACATAGCCTTACAGAAAGTAGTCAAGCGGTGTTAAATCACAAGATCTTGGTGGCCAATTCACAGGTCCAAAACGTGAAATTAGGCGGTCACCAAACGTGTCTTTCAATGAATCGATTGTGGCACGAGCTGTGTGACATGTTGCGCCGTCTTGTTGGAACCACAGCTCCTAGACATCATGGTTGTTCAATTCAGGAAAGAAAAAGTTAGTAATCATTGTTCTATACCGACCACCATTGACTGTAACGTTTTGGCCATCATCGTTTTTGAAGAAGTACGGACCAATGATTCCACCAGCCCATAAAGCGCACCAAACAGTCAGTTTTTCTGGATGTAACGGTGTTTCGACATACACTTGAGGATTAGCTTCACTTCAAATGCGGCAGTTTTGTTTGTTGACATAGCCATTCAACCAGAAGTGCGATTCATCGCTAAACAAAATAAAATGGACGTAGTGCGCGATACGTATTCCGCACAGAACCATTATTTTCGAAATAAAATTGCACTATTTGCAAACGTTGTTCAGGCGTGAGTCTATTCATGATGAATTGCCAAACCAAACTGAGAATAAATCACTTGACAGCTGTTAAATCGGTCTCCACCTTGAACAGTAATGCCAACTTAGAGTTATATACCTCGAAAATAAAAACACCCTATAGAATGGAAGTAAACTTATTAACAAAATTCCTTCTGTTCTCTATACATACATCAAACAAAAAAACCTTGCGGAATCTAAGAAATCTTAAGGGTTATTGATAGCCAATAGACTATTTTTCACTGACATACTACTTTATTTTGTTCCAAAGTTTTCAAAATTGTAGTATTAATTTGGTAAGATGGTCTAAGATTCACGTAAAAGCAGGTAATAAAAGAATTGACAAGGATTTTCACGAATTTAACCATATCTCACGCTGTTCAAACAACCATGATACCTATGGAAATATTTGACTACCATAAGGCACAAACAAGTGTTTAATTTTTATGGATGGTTAACCTTTGAGGGGAAACTTCAGCTAACACTTAATAGCCCTTCATTAAGAACGATAAAGTTCACATGTAATATACTATCTTGTCGATTCCCCTTCAAACTAGCTCAACTGTAAATTTTATCAGCCATGACCTTATTCCTGGGAAAATTACAACCGAGTTCTTTATGTTACGTAGTTATCTGAATTAATTCATTGTTTCTCTAATTCCACCATTCACATATAAAAATTCAATAGTTTATCGTACTGAACATTCAAGAATTGAAGATAACAGGTGGAAAAAGGTGATTTTAAAATGGTATACAACTTCGAGTGGATTTCTTCCATTCGAATGAAAAATTTTTCTAGATGAATTCGAGAATTGATAATTAAAGAATCTCAATTAATCGGCCTGTCGAAATTTTTGTCGCGAACAGTTTTCTATATTAATGAGTGCTCTATTTGGTGAACTTAATTCATATATAAATAACAAAAATGATTGGTTCCAACAAGACGGCGCAACATGTCACACAGCTCGTGCCACAATCGATTTATTGAAAGACACGTTTGGTGACCGCCTAATTTCACGTTTTGGACCTGTGAATTGGCCTCCAAGACCTTGTGATTTAACACCGCTAGACTATTTTCTGTGGGGCTATGTAAAGTCATTGGTCTATGCGGATAAGCCACAAACCCTTGACCATTTGGAAGACAACATTCGCCGTGGTATTGACGATATACGGCCACAATGGTTGGAAAAAGTCATCGAAAACTGGACGTCCAGATTGGACTACATCCGAGCCAGCCGTGGCGGTCATATGCCAGAAATCATATTTAAAATGTAATGCCACAAGATTATCTTGCGGATAAATAAAATTCATGTCAATCGAATAATCCATCGTTGTTTTATTGCAATTCAAAGTTTTATAGCTCTAAAAAATACTCCCTTTATATGCCAATGCTCCACAATCGATTCAATACCTCAAAATGAAATCTCTTATTAGAAAATCCAGCTCATTTGCTCACATAATTAATTTCCTTCATCTTTCAATATTATTCCTCTAAAAGAAATCATTATATTCTTTCCAAAGGCAAGTGTTGAACAACATACGGAGAATAAATTCATCCTGTTCCGATAATAACGACAGAAGTCAGTTAAACCGGAAGTGACAGTTGCGAAGGGCGATAGGATTCACAGAACAGGTGTATTTTATATTATATTCAAAACAGCAGCCATTCGGTTAACGGATAACTTTTCTATAAAACAACTCACGTTATTTTTAAGCACTAAATAACGTGGTTTTTCTTTGAAATTGAAATTACAAGAATGGCGTCTTCAAGAAACGATTTGAATCGGCTACATTTTATGGCTTTCATGTCCAAAGGTGCGCATTAAATCGCATATGGTTCTTCTTCTAACGGTTCTCGAGTCTTGCGGCATTCACTTTCTGCAAATAGTTTCGATCCCGATGATGAGGATGTACCGAATAACTTTCGATATTAAAATTAATATGCAGAGAGGACCTACAAGGTTATGGACCGAAGGCTGATCGGAGGTAAATAAAAGATTCCTACTATAAAATTCCATCATAACAAACTGTGCCAGCTTTTTGCAGTCACAATATTTCGTAATATAGCTGTAAATCACGTCAGTTGAGAGGCTCATTTCAATTTTATGTTGGTTACTAGTTACGTACTTTGAATGACATTCCACAGCCTACAAAATGAGCTCAATTTGCTTCTGTGCACTTACAAAATCTGTTCAGTATATAAAGGGTGTTTTTTTTAGAGCTATAGAACTTTAAATTGCAATAAAACAACGATGGATTATTCGATTGACATGAATTTTATTTATCCGCAAGATAATCTTGTGGCATTACATTTTAAATATTATTTCTGGCATATGACAGCCACGGCTGGCTCGGATGTAGTCCAATCTGGACGTCCAATTCGCCGTATTTCGGCAATAACACGGCTAATGTTGTCTTCCAAATGGTCAAGGGTTTGTGGCTTATCCGCATAGACCAATGACTTTACATAGCCCCACAGTAAGTAGTCTAGCGGTGTTAATTCACAAGATCTTGGAGGCCAATTCACAGGTCCAAAACGTGAAATTAGGCGGTCACCAAACGTGTCTTTCAATAAATCGATTGTGGCACGAGCTGTGTGACATGTTACGGCGTCTTGTTGGAACCACAGCTCCTGGACATCATGGTTGTTCAATTCAGGAATGAAAAAGTTAGTAATCATGGCTCTATACCGATAACCATTGACTGTAACGTTCTGGCCATCATCGTTTTTGAAGAAGCACGGACCAATGATTCCACCAGCCCATAAAGCGCACCAAACAGTCAGTTTTTCTGGAAGTAACGGTGTTTCGACATACACTTGAGGATTAGCTTCACCCCAAATGCGGCAGTTTTGTTTGTTGACGTAGCCATTCAACCAGAAGTGCGCTTCATCGCTAAACAAAATAAAATGGACGTAGTGCGCGATACGTATTCCGCACAGAACCATTATTTTCGAAATGAAATTGCACTATTTGCAAGCGTTGTTCAGGCGTGAATCTATTCATGATGAATTGCCAAACCAAACTGAAAATAAATCACTCGACAGCTGTTGAATCGGTCGCCATCTTGAACAGTAATGCCAACTTAAAGTTATATACCTCGAAAGAAAACACCCTATACAATTGAAATTATTTTCGACGACAAAATTTCTACAAGATCGACGTAAATATTTGGCTTTGTCGTTGATATAATTCATATACCTTGATCTGAAAACTGGAACAGTACAGTCCGTTCGATCTTGAGGCCTTCCATTTTTGGCCTCACCTCGTACAAACATACTTTCATCATTAATTATCTTCGAAAACCACCTAATCAGTTCTTACAGCCAATCAGGTCGGTTGTTTGTACATGATTGTGTGTATCTCCCGAGTCTCGTTGCTTCAGAAGTGCAATTAAATGTGCTTTCTCAACAAAAACAATATTTGCAAGTCAAGTGGTGTGTAATCAGAGTGGAGCATAATTAATCTAACGAGATGGTGATGAAACTGGGCTTTCTCGGAAGCAATACGGCACCTATTTTTCCCTACGATATATTTCTGATATTTAGAACACACTATACAGGGTGGTCATTTTACTTCGTACCTCCAATTCAGAATTGGAGGTACGAAGGAGAATGACAGATTCCTCGGATCATTTCAAAAAGAAAATTTCCTAAAGGGTATTTTTTCGAGGTATATAACTTTAAGTTGGCATTACTGTTCAAGATGGCGACCGATTTAACAGCTGTCAAGTGATTTATTCTCAGTTTGGTTTGGCAATTCATCATGAATAGACTCACGCCTGAACAACGCTTGCAAATAGTGCAATTTCATTTCGAAAATAATGGTTCTGTGCGGAATACGTATCGCGCACTACATACATTTTATTTCGTTTAGCGATGAAGCGCACTTCTGGTTGAATGGCTACGTCAACAAACAAAATTGCCGCATTTGGAGTGAAGCTAATCCTCAAGTGTATGTCGAAACACCGTTACATCCAGAAAAACTGACTGTTTGGTGCGCTTTATGGGCTGGTGGAATCATTGGTCTGTACTTCTTCAAAAACGATGATGGCCAGATCGTTACAGTCAATGGTGATCGGTATTGAGCCATGATTACTAACTTTTTCATTCCTGAATTGAACAACCATGATGTCCAGGAGCTGTGGTTCCAACAAGACGGCGCAACATGTCACACAGCACTTATAATTTGTTTATTAATCACAGTTTACTAACTGAATTTTCACAATAATTGGATTTTTCCTGAGGATTACTAGAGAATTGTTTGAAATTTTTTCCTCGAAATCGGTAGCAGATACGACAAAACTACAAGAAACCAAAAAGTGTAGTACTGGACCAAAGTTCCTTTCTACATTTTTCTGAACAACCACTGGTCCACCAAAAAAAAGTTCTGGAGGAAAGAAGCGGGCACTGATCCAGTAAAAATATCACCCTGTAGTTCAAAATTAGCATATCACATGATGAAGTTGGAATATCTAGGCCTAATTCGAGTTGAATATCTTGTGAAGGGAAGGTGCTATGAGAAAAAACATGTAACACCCTGCATCTCGAAAACGAGGTGTTTTTGGGCCTATGTTTATAGGAATTTAGATACACCCTGTATAGGTCGAATTTTTAGCATAACACAAACATTTTCCGAATATTATTTCATTAGGATGTCTCGGAATTGCATTTATGGGACCCATAAAAAAAATAACCTCGGACAATGACGTCAACCTAAATTAAAATAGATCTATGTTGTCTAACCTTGTATTAATAAAGTCCTCACCTTCTATTCCTCATTTTTACTCAGGTAGATCTACGTTATTTCCTTTCACTGGCTGACATCTTAAGCAGGCCCTCATTATCACGGAACAGAATGGAAGGGAACAATATTTAGGAAAACAATGTAAATGAGTTGGAATTCTGCATGCTACCATGAAGCGAATGTGTGGAAAGGCTATATTTTGACATCAACCCTTTGAGATAAACCAATAGAAAAGCGGCTTTCCACTGGACGAAAGAAAGACAAAGAAGTGTGGGAACCGCACGTTGCAAAAATGAACAGGTCTTGCCTTTGTGTGACACGTACAGCCGTCTTGTTGAAAATAAACTTCGTCCGCATCAACATCTTCCAACTCCGATCATAAAATCATAGCTCAGTAGCTCAATCCATTCAGTATAACAGTTGCACTAGCCTCATTTTCGAATAATTAAGGTCCAATCACACCACCAGCCCAAAAACCGCACCAAACAGTGACACGTTGAGGATGAAGAGGCTTTCCAATAATCTTCTTTGGATTTTCTGAGCCTCAAATACGACAATTCTGCTTATTAACGTAGCTTTCGAGGTGAAAATTTGCCTCATCACTGAAGATGATTTTTCAATGAAAATCCGAAACATTTTTATGCATTTCAAGAACCCAATCAGTGAAGATATGACTTTGCTGGTAATCGACCTGTTTGAGTTCTTGTGTTAAAAGCCTTAAGACTTAAGACCTAAGTGTTTATGCAAAATACGGTGTAATATACCTAGTTACATGTATATAATAATTTCAATAACTTATCACACACCCTAGATATAAAATAATTATTATAAGAACTCCTCATTCCCCGCACAAGACTATATTGAAAATATCTTAAAGCTACTTCCTTGAGATCAATTTCAACTAATTCACAAACTATAAAACGTGAACCATTAAAGTGAGGAATAGCATATTGCCTTCAATTATAAACCAGGCATGTGAAAAGGATATGGTGTTTTAAGGAAATACCTTTTTAGGAATGCAGTATTGTACATAGAAATAACGATAAAATATATTATGTCACAAGATTCAATCCAGTCTGTGCTCACAATTTCTAGATATGGAAGACTGAAATTAGTTCTGCTTGAAAGAATTTTTACTCGACATTGGATGTCTAGTCTATTGATCGTTATTTATTGGAGATTATGAAATCGATGAACGAATATGGAGTTCACTATTAGATCAGTAATTTCTAAAACCATTGTGTCGATACGATACACTAAAAAAGATTTTTTTAATAGGGGAATGGACTAGTTTAGTGATGTTGATAATACTATATTTGACACGATAGAATTAAAATATAGAGCAAAACTGATAAATCAGTGAAAAAATTTTGAAAATCCATCAATAAATGACTGAGAAATAGATTATTTAAATTTACGTATTTTAGCGCGGAACGTCTTTGGTCTGTGACGTCACGGCACTTGCCTGTGATCGCTACACCATAAATTACGTTTAAATACTTAGCCGCGCCAAGGCTCTCGCGCCGTTTGTAGTTGTACAGTGTAGTTTTAACTCTAGTTTTGTTTTTATGTCACCATAATGGAAGAAGGCTTCGTGAAATGACAAAGTGACAATTTGCCTAAAATAGATATATTCGCAGTGATGGAGTTTTTTTCTTCAAATCCATCTTATGTCAGTGCTGAAATAAAAGGAGTTAAACTTTTCAAGTAAGTGACTACTTTTGAGTTTGCTTCATCATGGTTTAACTTATAACGATGATTTATTTAAAAAACGTTTCATAAACAGTTTGTAGTTGAGTACTGGTTGTTGAAGTCTATCGATGGCAAAACATATTTATGTGAGGAGTAAAAAGTAAAAAGAGAAAAAAGTAATTTATATGTATGTATATAGTAAGTTATTTCAGCCATCGTGTAACGAACAAAACACGACACGAACGGCACAAGTGATTGTACACCAATGAATTCGTAAGCACTCTGCGAATACCAGTCGTCTAGTGTGTGACGTCACGCCACTTACACGTACTATGAAATTATTCTTCCAAGCGCAACTTCAAAGTCCCATAACTTTTTCATTTCTAGAGATATTTCAATGATTCTTCCACATTTTTGTTTCATTTTACTCAAATTTTTAGAATTAATCCTTAACAAAAAAATGAAAACTAGTCCATTCAATGAAAAATTATAAAATTAATTCCAGTAGTAAGAAACTGCTCCACTATTGTAAAGTATTTCGCAAACAAGTAGAAAACCTTCATTGAATCAAATATAGGTATCTCATTATCAGAAACAATAAACTAATAGTTGAGTTTCTGGTTCTTATGGCCTTCTCCAAATGGTCTTCTCTCCAGATCTTGCCTTGATTTTATCAGATAATATTAAATGATCTCAAAGTATATCATTTCAACGCGCACTGTTCAAGCCTTTGAATTCCATCACGTTGCTTTTACTGCCTTCACTATGAGCACCGTAATATTGGTATAGTTAGCTGTGATACCGACACTGAACTCCTTATTGCGTATTTTCTGAATTTATTTCGGAGTATTGACCCATCCAGTGAAATCTAGAATAAGGTTTTTATTTTTATGTATTTTTGACGCGTGTATAGTTTCATTTATACTACTTTTTACTTCGAAATATCAAATAATGAAAGCATGAAAAGTGACCTTTCATTGGAAAACTCCATGAAGGCAAATAGCATATTCTTCCATCGATTTCATAATCTCCAATAAATAACGTACCAGTTATTATAGACATCCCATGTCGATTAAAAATTCCTTCAAGCAGAACTAATTTCTTTCTTCCATATCTAGAAATTGTGAACACAGATCAGACTGAGTCATGTGTGCAACCTCTCTTTGTGTTGTAATATATTTTCTCTAATTCTGTGGTTATTCCCTTCATTCTTCCACATCTTGTAGAACAAAATCGTGCGAGAATATATCAGAAAAGCACAGTTTTCATGGTTATATTTTATTATTCTATGTTGGTACTCCGAACTTTCCGCCACGTCTTTATCTGTCAATTCATCAATTTGCCTTAAGGAAATCAGTTCTGCCAACCAACATTTTTCAATGCAAAAATCACTAAAATATATTTATGGAAATATTTCATTAATTTCAATGAAAATGCAATGAATTAGAGAAAATAATGTATAATACTCGTACAGAAGGCTCATTCTACCACTCGTTCATTCCAAAACTCGCCACTTCGTGGCTCGTTTTTGAATTTTGAACTCGTGGAAGAATATCAATGCCTTCTGCACTTGTATTATAATAGTTATTTATAATACAAGTGCAGAAGGCATTGATATTCTTCCACGAGTTCAAAATTCAAAAACGAGCCACGAAGTGGCGAGTTTTGGAATGAACAAGTGGTAGAATGAGCCTTCTGTACGAGTATTATACATTATTTTCTCTAATTCATTGCATTCTCATTGAAATTAATGAAATATTTCCATAAATATAATTTAGTGATTTTTGCATTGAAAAATGTTGGTTGGCAGAACTGATTTCTTTAAGGCAAATTGATTAATTGACAGATAAAGCCATGGCGGAAAGTTCGGAGTTCCAACACAGAATAATGAAATATAACCATGAAAACTGTGCTTTTCTGATATATTCTCGCACGATTTTGTTCTACAAGATGTGGAAGAATGAACGGAATAACCACAGAATTAGAGAAATAACTTTTATCGTTATTTGTCTGTACAGTGCGGCATTCCTAAAAAGATATTTCCTTAAAATACTGTATCCTTTTCACATACTTGGTTTATAATTGGAGGCAATATGCGATTCTTCAGTTTAATGGCTCACGCTTTATAGTTTCAGAATTAGTTAAAAAAGTGATGTCAAGGAAGTAGCTTTAAGATGTTTTCAATATAGTCTTGTCCGCTAAATGAGGAGATCTTGTAATAATTTTATATGCAGGGCGTATCATAAGTTATTGCAAATATTACAAACATAAAGGTAAAGGGTGTTTTTTTTCGAGGTATAAAACTTTAAGTTGGCATTACTGATCGAGATGGCGACCGATTTAACAGCTGTCAAGTGATTTATTCTCAGTTTGGTTTGGCAATTCATCGTGAATAGACTCACACCTGAACAATGCTTGCAAATAGTGCAATTTTATTTCGAAAATAATGGTTCTGTGTGGAATACGTATCGCGCACTACGTCCATTAGCGATGAAGTGCACTTCTGGTTGAATGGCTACGTCAAGAAACAAAACTGCCGCATTTGAAGTGAAGCTAATCCTCAAGTGTATGTCGAAACACCGTTACATCCAGAAAAACTGACTGTTTGGTGCGCTTTATGGGCTGGTGGAATCATTGGTCCGTACTTCTTCAAAAACGATGATGGCCAGAACGTTACAGTCAATGGTGATCGGTGTAGAGCCATGATTACTAACTTTTTCATTCCTGAATGGAACAACCATGATAGGCCTCAGTTTCGACGATTACTTTTTCATTGCCACAGAATTTCTTTCCAGCGAGCATTCTTTCGAGGTATGAGAACAGGAAAAAGTCGCTGGGGACCAGATCTGGCGAATAAGGTGGATGCAGAAGCAATTTGAAGCCCAATTCATGCAATTTGACATTGTTTCCATTGATTTGTGACACGGTGCATTATCTTAATGAAACATGAACATGTGCGAAGTGGTAGTGGTAAATTTGATGAAAAGAATATGGTGCTGTTGTGGTAGCTGTGCCCATTTGGCTGATATCTTTTTCTATCGTTAATGGCATACCTTCCTCTTCACAATAAAACATCTATTGATTTCTTTTGAAATATACTCCTTTTTTTTTAATTAAAAATGAAAATTCATATTGAAATATCCTTAATAGAATGAGTCAGAAATCAGAAACCATAATTCAAGTGAGTTCAATTAACGTATAGAAGCTCAACAATGATTCAGTGAGAATTTCTCCACTTTTCAATCTTCAATAGTACTTAGCTCATATTACCTACTAGCCTCAAATCTAAAGATTCTAATGCGCAGAATGAACTTCAGACAATATCTTAAGGAAATAAATTAAACCACTTTACAATATACGACGTTTTTATGGCAAGCAATCTATTGACATCTACTCTTGAGTATTATTTTAATATGTCACGATAAATCGCAACTTCATTATTCAGAAATGAGTTATATGCACTTGAGTTTCAATTAAACCTGCTGTGCCATTTTGCCATTTATACTCAAGTAGATCCAAATATCATCATCGACTTCAAAAGTGTTCAAGTTCGTCGCTTCACTCACTATTGAAGTCTCCAGAGCATTAAAAATAAAAAATGCTATCCGAACTCGAAGTGAGTCATTCTATCGAAAACTTTACGAAAGAATATATATCAGAAATTTCCTCAGACCTGACTTTGGAAAGCCTAACGAAATTTATAACCTTCAATAACCTTATCATCTGCTGAAGAGAGCTCTCCCAGACGTTTCTCATTATCTGAAGGTTCGAAGTAGCTATAATTGGTTTCTAGGAAGTGACGATCAACAAGCCAGACCATACCACCTGTGTATGGTCCCCCACTGATCGCTAACTTCTCCAATTTCTGTTTTAAAGTTGATAGGAAGTAGAGCTTAAAACATACTTACAATATAAGTATCATTAAAATTCAACTATGATGAAAATGATCTAGTTCAATTGTGGTTAGACGACGTATAAAATGGGTTATTGTATTCAGCTTTTTACAAATAAGGTGGAATGAAAACAATAAAGACAACAAGCTTCGTGTAGGTGTTTGTCTAGGAATTCATTATAAAAAAAATGAGGATTTATTTTCAATTGAACATGTTTAGTTCGATAAAGCTTTGTTCTTATGTTAGCACAACAATACGTTTGATAATCGTTAATAAATAATACCTTGACTGTCTATTATTGCTAAATAAACTTCTCCTGTCGTAAACATCATTTGGAATAATAAATTATTGACAATCTCCTTCGAGAGAAGGACAATAGATGGCTTATGGTGAAACTTTTAGGGAGTGCTTATACCTAGCTACCTGCTATAGTTTTTTGCATTTAGTCTGCTTCAGAAGGATATTAATTTTCAAGTACGAACTTAGTTCTAAATTGGAGGCACAAACGAAAATGAGAGATTCCTTGGATAATTTTGAGAAAGAAGACCTTCATAAGCATGAACCTGAAAACGCTTTGTTTTCGAGATACAGGGTGTTGAAGTTTGATTTCTTTCGAGTTTTTTCCTCGTAGCACCTTTCCTTCACAGGATATTCAACTTAAATTTGACAAAGATATTCCAATTTGAAATCTACAGGGTGATATTATTATTGGGACAGTGTCCGCTTCTTTTCTCCAGAATTTTATTTTGGTGAACCACTGGTTTAGAAAAATGGAAAAAGAAACTTTGGTCCAGTACTACACTTTTTGGTTTCTTGTAGTTTTGTCGTATCTACTTCGGATTTCGACAAAAAAATTCAAACAATTCTCTAATAATACCCAGGAAAATCCAAATTATTATAAAGATCCAGTTAGTGAGTTGTGGTGAATAAATTAATTTTAAGTTTTAGTACTCTTAACCCTATCTGTAGCGAAGATCAAAAAATATTTACTGAACTGGTAAAATCATCATAAAAAAGTAGGAGTACAAGAAACACCTTGAAAGAAAGCGTTCACGGGCCTAAGTTTTTAGGACATTTTTCTTAAAATGATCCAAGGAATCTGTCATATTTCTTTGTAACGGGTGTTTTTTTTTTCGAGGTATATAACTTTAAGTTGGCATTACTGTTCAAGATGGCGACCGATTTAACAGCTGTCAAGTGATTTATTCTCAGTTTGGTTTGGCAATTCATCATGAATAGATTCACGCCAGAACAACGCTTGCAAATAGGGCAATTTTATTTCGAAAATAATGGTTCTGTGCAGAATACGTATCGCGCACTACTTCCATTTTATTTTGTTTAGCGATGAAGCGAACTTCTGGTTGAATGGCTAAGTCAACAAACAAAACTGCCGCATTTGTAGTGAAGCTAATCCTCGAGTGTATGTCGAAACACCGTTACATCCAGAAAAAACTGACTGTTTGGTGCGCTTTATGGGCTGGTGGAATCATTGGTCCGTACTTCTTCAAAAACGATGATGGCCAGAACGTTACAGTCAATGGTGATCGGTATAGATAGAGCCATGATTACCAACTGTTTCATTCCTGAATTGAACAACCATGATGTCCAGGAGCTGTGGTTCAACAAGACGGCGCAACATATCACACAGCTCGTGCCACAATCGACTTTTCACGTTTTGGACCTGTGAATTGGCCTCCAAGATCTTGTGATTTAACATCGCTAGACTACTTTCTGTGGGGCTATGTAAAGTCATTGGTCTATGCGGATAAGCCACAAATCCTTGACCATTTGGAAGACAACATTCGCCGTGTTATTGCCGATATTCGGCCACAAATGTTGGAAAAAGTCATCGGAAATTGGACGTCCAGATTGGACAACATCCGAGCCAGCCGTGGCGGTCATATGCCAAAAATCATATTTAAAATGTAATGCCACAAGATTATCTTGCGGATAAATAAAATGCATGTCAATCGAATAATCCATAGTTGTTTTATTGCAATTCAAAGTTCTATAGCTCTAAAAAAACACCCGTTACTTCAAATTTAGCGATAACTTGTATTAGCACTTTCAAATTGAAGAGGAATTAAAAACAAATTCACGAATTTTACGAAACTCACTGAAACCGAAGTTGCCAGGTGATGACTCACAGAATGACTATCATAGTCCATGAGCAGAGCGAAAATAATACACTTCTTCAGTTAATAACACTTCTAGCAAAAACGTGGCCACAATAACATCATATTTTCTATCGCGAATACTTCGTTCGACAACAATTTTATATCGTCTACTCCGGTTACCGAGCGTTTCATCAAATTAGTATCTATCATGTCATTTGGCTAGTCAGCCAGCGATGAAGACATTAGGCGTGCAAAGAACTGGATGTCCGTAGCTCAGGAGCAGTTCCACCACTGTCTTTTTTCATAGCTTCGTGCAAGTTCACCTGTATTTTAAAATATCATCAGGACGGTTTCTTCGTTTGACGTGGGAAATGCAGGAAACGGATATTCGTTATTAGCAGTACGTTAAAGGGCTACAAAGAGAACAGGCTCACGTAACTCTAATCCGTTCCAAGACTCCAGAGGCGTAACATTTACAAGAGCTACAAAACATACTTGGTTGTTGCCGAATTTCGTTCAAGTTTTGCTGCATTCAAAGAAATATGCTTCTCCATAAAAAAATCGAAGTTTTGAGTTATGATTTCTTATTTATTTGTATAATGTTTTCTGTGAAAATTGGAGAACATCACTGACGTGGTGAAATATTGGATATTGGCACAGTAAGGTAGTTGGGACTGAATTTTGAAAAAATTGGTTTACTTAAGTAACCCCTACTATTTTTGTACGTAGAATCGACTGAAATAATAAAAAATATAGGTTCTAATTTGAAAATCTTGAGTTTTGATGAATTTGAGTTGTCCAAGTTCATGATCTTCTTATGAACATCCTGTACAATTTTTTTTTTTGGTCCAAACCGTAAATATCCTTATAATATCACGTATTTACAGAATCGAAATAGAAAAAAAAAATTTCGGACAAAGCTTTTTTTGCCGAAATATTCAACAAAATTTGAGTCCTCATCGCCACCATTTTTTCCATAAGAATCTCATTAACTCATGAACCGTTGAGTTTTTACCCAAGGTATGGCATATTGTCGAAGTTTTCAATGAAAGAGCTATCTAATGATGCAATAATATACTGGGTGAGCCATTTGAAATAAGGAAGTAGTAGTCTTTTTCTGGTATAACCGGAAGTTGTAGAGATCTAGATGTAGGGAGAAACATCATTGTCTCAAACTCAACATGCAATTTTTCAGCTCAAAATTCTGATTAGTTTTCCATAAACGTCTAATAGGCCATTCCGGTGAATCACCCTGTATTTGATCATGATATGTAAGTGTTTTATGCATTTTATGATCATATATCAAACTGTATAAATCTTGATCTTTTCCAACAATTTTCTGGAAAATTTAGGTTAAGGAAAATGGCTAATATTCAATTCTACCGCCAGTCTTACCCATAAAATTATATTTTTGATGATACACCCTGTATATCGATGTTTTCGAAAACAAATATCCGCTCATAAACTGCATAGTATAGTTAGATTTCATCGGTTCACTTCACGTGAACTCTACATTACGTAATAATCATTTCGTGATTTTACAAATCGTGAATTTCGCAATGTTTCTTCATGCTCATGTTTTTTTTAGCAACATGAGTATATGGTTCAAAGTTGTGACACATAGAATCGAAAATATTAGAACGATACGATAGGTTTTCACTAGTGGATGTTTAGTAGAAATTGAAAACTATAGTTGAGTCAATTTATGATGTTTTTATTTTATTTATGTATTATGTATTAATAAATATAATGTTATCAAAAGCTACAAAAAGAATAACTACAACACATGGAGACTCTTGATGGTCTTAGATATTCGTAGGAATTTTTTACAGTGTTTCTTTCAGAGCTCTGGAGGTGACCTCTCAGGAGAAAATTGAGGCACTTAGATTCAGTCAGAGCGTTCTACTTCAAGAACAAAAAATTCGCATGTTCAAAATTGAAAGTGCCGAATTAGGAAACAATTTCTAAATTGATATTTTCTGAAAGGAACTCTGCTCTTTTATAACTGGAAACCAATTATAATATCGCAACTAAATCCTGTCATACACGATCGTATAAATGAACATTGTGATATAGGGGGCAACGGAAACAATAATCGAACGATAAATTACCCCACTCTGTTGTTCAATGCATCATGAGCGTGGGTGATAAGTGGGCAGCAAGACACAAATTTTAGGTGGTAGGTACCTTTATTCATTGCTCACCGCTATTAGCTCTACATGGTTTTATGCGTCAACGATGTATATGCGAGGAGATCACGTACGTGGAGTCGCTGATTAAGTATACAAAATCGAACAAAAATTAAGGGTTTCCCAATGAGAGGTTTCGTTTTGAATAGCCCGTTATCTGGGCGGCTATGATCTTTTGACATTTAAGTAAAAACTACGCTATTAAAGGGTGTTTTTTTTAGAGCTATAGAACATTAAATTGCAATAAAACAACGATGGATTATTCGATTAACATGCATTTTATTTATCCGCAAGATAATCTTGTGGCATTGCATTATAAATATGACTTCTGGCATATGACCGCCACGGCTGGCTCGGATGTAGTCCAATCTGGACGTCCAATTTTCGATGACTTTTTCCAACATTTGTGGCCGTATATCGGAAATAACACGGCGAATGTTGTCTTCCAAATGGTCAAGGGTTTGTGGCTTATCCGCATAGACCAATGACTTTACATAGCTTCGAACCACAGCTCCTGGACATCATGGTTGTTCAATTCAGGAATGAAAAAGTTAGTAATCATGGCTCTATACCGATCACCATTGACTGTAACGTTCTGGCCATCATCGTTTTTGAAGAAGTACGGACCAATGCCTCTCCAACCTCAACGTGTCACTGTTTGGTGCTGTTTTTGGGTTGTTGGGGGATTGGACGTTACTTATTCGAAAATGAGGCTGGTACAGCTGTTAGGTTGAATGGATTGCGCTACCAGCTATGATTAATGATTTTTTATGGCTGAAATTGATTGATATTGATGTGGACGACGTTTATGTTCAAAAAGAAGGCGCTACGAGCTACATGTGCAACAAAACAATCGCAATTTTGCAAGAGAAGCTTCCTTGTAGTGTTATTTCTTGAAGACGCCACCGAGATCTTGTGATTCAACACCTTTAAAATTTTTCCTTCAGAGTCACTGGGAAGATAAGATATAAGTCAATGCTCCACAATCGATTTAATACATTAAAGGCGGAATTCTTGAAGTTATTGAGGACATACTGCCGCAAATGTGCCAATTGGTCATAGAAAATTTAGCCATTTGGCTAATATCTTTTTCTATATTGTTAATAGCATACCTTTCTCTTTACAATGAAAAAAACTAATGGTTTCTGGTGAAATTAAAAAACATTTTCTTTCTAATACAGTTTGTCTTTCAATTTCAGTTCGTTTCTGTGCAGACAAGATGATATTATGATAAAGAAAAATAATAAAGAACAGTAATAGTAGGGTCATTGTAAGACAACGAAATTAAGTTTTCTTCTTATAGAGGCAGCTCCTAAATCGGGTGTACAAACGAAAATGACAGATTCCTCGGATTACGCTTTGTTTTCGAAATACAGGGTGTTTCTTGTTAAAGTTCGATTTTTTTAAAGTTTTTTCTCGTAGCACCTAATTTGGCATAGATATTCCAATTTGAAGTTTTCATCATGTGAAGTGCTAATTTTGAATGCAAATCTACGGGGTGATATTTTTTCTGGAACAGTGCCCGCTACTTTCCTCCAGAACTATTTTTTGGCGGACCACTGGTAGTTTAGAAAAATGTAAACAAAAACTTTGATCCAATACTACACTTTTTGGATTTTTGTGGTTTTGTTATATCTGCTACCGAATTAGAAAAAAAAAATTCAAACAATTCTCTAGTAATCATCCAAATTATTATAAAGATTCAGTTAGTAAGCTTTGATGAAAAAATTAATTATAAATTTTGGTACTTATTCACCGAATCAGTAGCGAAGATTAATCAATATTGTTAGGTATTAGTATGTTATAATCATCATAAAAAGGGAGGACTACAAGAATCACCCTGTATCTCGAAAACAAAGCGTTTGCGGGTCCATGTTTATAGGACTCTTTTTCTTAAATTCAACCAAGGAATTTCTCATTTTCCTGTGTACGTCCAATTCAGGAACACCCTATATTCGAAACAGCCATCAGGTAAGTATATCTACCTTTACATGAGTACAACTTAATTAAAAGTTAATTATCTCTAAGCGATTAAACCTCAACGTTTATATATCCGTAAAATTCCGAAGAAAATCACTCACCTTTTCACCTAATTCAACGAGAACAAACAAACAACAATAGAAAACATCCAGTATATCGCGTAAAATGACAGTAGGCGACGCGCGGCACTCAATTGCACGACAGGACCTGCCTGGACAAGAGCCGAGAACAAACTGATGGCCGAAGGAAGTCAGTCTCGAGTACGGTTCTTCAGCGGTTAGAAAACTGAATACGCTGATCCGTCATGGCAGGCCGAGCTTTTCCATTGAAACTTCCCGCTATTGTGAATCAATGATAATTTTTCAGCTGAATTTCGATGACGTAATGGATGATGCAAAAGGACCCATTCATGTTTTGGAAAGTTCAGAACCCGATAATTGTTTGAGAAGAATCTGTAGAAGCTAATTGCAAAATAGTTATTTATAATACAAGTGCAGAAGTCATTGATATTCTTCCACGAGTTCAAAATTCAAAAACGAGCCACGAAGTGACGAGTTTTGGAATGAACGAGTGGTAGAATGAGCCTTCTGTACGAGTATTATACATTATTTTCTCTAATTCATTGCATTTTCATTGGAATTAATGAAATATTTCCATAAATATATTTTAGTGATTTTTGCATTGAAAAATAATGGTTGGCAGAACTGATTTCTTTAAGGCAAATTGATGAATTGACAGATAAAGCCGTGGCGGAAAGTTCGGAATACCAACATAGAATAATAAAATATAACCATGAAAACTGTGCGTTTCTGATATATTCTCGCACGATTTTGTTCTGCAAGATGTGGAAGAATGAACGGAATAACCACAGAATTAGAGAAAAATTGTTCGAAAACTGTGAACTTCCTCAGGAAAAAATATCTGATTAATTTCTAGAAGATCCAGACAATCAGAAATATACAGGGCCGTCGCTAAGGGGAAATTAGTAACGCCAAAATTCAGGAACCAAAAATTTCAAACAAAAATCACAATTGTAAAAATTCAAAGTACCGAATGAAAATTTAATTCCGTCAAAAACAACAAGATTGGATTACCGACTAATTTAAGATCAAAAAACCATCAAATACGATGAAGCCAACAAAAATCTACATTCAGTTTCTTTCTAAAAGTTCTGAAATTCGAGATATTTCAAATTTGGGGGATGAATTTTGGTTCAAAAATGTTGTCGGATCAGCTTCGAAATTTAATATATCTTGAAGAAGTTACTAACCTGTAAGTTACTCCCTAACACAGCTCCAAAATTAGATATTCCATTTTCGCAGAAACATTGTGCTTTGAATATGTAAGTAGATACACTTTTCTGCTGAGAACCGACGCCAAATTCATCTGCATCTGCAATAAGAAAACTCCTCAAATAAATATAAAAACAGTATAACATGAGATCAAGGCCTAATACAGAACTGATAACACTCGAATTTTGCCAGTTTTTCTAAAAAAATCAAAAATTCAAATCAGTGAGGAATTTGGCTCCAAGACATCTATCCGCATAAAACTAAACTAAATATTCTCGCGGACCAACACTTATAGAATCCTGTAATTAGCTACCCTTACCAGAATCTGGTATGGTTTGAGTTACGCTTCCTAGATGACACCATTGAGCTTTAGAAAAAATCCGATTAGGAACATTTTTAGGCTCAATTTGAACGAATTGTCGCGACTATATTTAATTAAGTCACTATATAGCTGAGACAATCAAGTTGCCATCTATCGGCATATTACTGAACTGAATATTTCCGCGCCCAACACGTATAGAATCCTGTAATTACCTATCCTTACTCTCACCTGGTTTGAGCTACTCTTCCTAGATGAAGATCATAATTGAGTTCGAATTTTGTGGTTTGGGGATTTTTTGAACCGATAAAACTCAATCCTCATGATCAATAGAAAACAAGTTATTAAATCAATAGGTGTATGCACTCAGGCCTAATGCAGAAGACTATTTTGGATTGAGCATTATCTTCCATTGAGGATAAATTCATACATATCAATCAGATGGGCAGAAAATTTTGAAATTTCAATATTATTTAATATCAGTAATATCCAATACTACATCACAATAATTCATTCATGGTTAATTATTGATATTTTTTCGTTCGATGAACGATTATTGATGGAAAACTAAAAACGTTTGTTGTATTGAACTCTTTTAGTAGTTGATGAATTTTACCACCAAATTGGAAGGGCGAGTTTTCGAACAAAAACGCAAATAATTTAGATTAGCAGTTGAAAATGACTACCACAAACACAAATTGTTAAAATTATGATAAAAGCTTCTATTTTTAAACTTTGAAACCCTGTAGCCCAAAAGTTAATAGGTTCTGACAAATGTTTACAGAAAAATTTTACCTCTTAATCACCCAAAGACTGTAAACAGAATAAATCTTCCAAATATCCATTTCAAAATCATTTTCAAAATCAAATCCAGAACGCCTGAAGCTATCGCATTGCGACCTTTTGGTTTTTTAATATAAATTTGATGGGATTTCTTTTTCTGTCAGAACCTAAAGACACAATTTGGTTTTTCGCAGTGCATCAGTTGAAGAATATCTTCTTTCGGCCATAACTTCAGAACGCCTGAAACTATCGCTTTGTGACCTTCAGGTTTTTTCATGCAAATTTGATGAAATTTCTGTTTCTGTTGAAAAAATCCTATCATTACATTTGAAATTTCGAAGTAAAATGAACAAAACAATGAACTTATGACTTAGCGCCCCCTATCGAAAGCAGCAAAAACAAATTTATCGTGACTATATTTTGTCCTCAATCAACAAGATATTATCTTTCAGACGAGATCTAATTTGCTCAAAAATGTTGAGCCAAACTGAAGTTACAGGCACTTCCATCAGTCATATTTCTCCCTTTCACCTACCCTTATTTGATGTCGTAAAATCGAAAGTGACAATTCAAAAAGATAGAGAATTTTCCAAGGATTACAGTGATGATATTTTTTCTTCATTTTGATATGAAACATTTTCGAGTAAAATTAACTTTTCTACTCGACGATAGCTATCACGCCCCCTAGCGGTAGAGGTATGAACTTCAAAACGACTTCAAGTGTGTTTTCTTGAACACTTTAATGTTAAAAATTTTTACCGCAAGTCTCTACGATGAGTGGATCCTGAGATATAGCCGCTTACCTCGCTTATTTGCCCACCCTGTACAATTTCAGATTTTATACAAAAAACGTAGAATCAAAGAAATTTTCTATTTCCCATGATTGAAATTATCTACGTTAAGTATAGTTAGAAGTTGAAAAAAGTTGTTTTCCTTGAATGTACTTACTATCTCTAATAATTGTTCTGAGTACTCACCGATGGGTTTATTCCTTGATGTGAAAGGGGGTTTTTCGACATTATAAACTTCGATTCTTTTTGTTTCATTCCTTTCCTAGAACTTCATTGTCCTTTATTTCCATCTTCACTGTTAGCAATGGGCTGATGGGACATCATAAAATCTATAACAGAGAACATATTTAGTATCATTAATACCATCCGATGAAATAAGTGATAATATCAAACGTAATTTGAAATAAAATGTGCATAAAATACCTTAGAAATAACTATCTGAACAAGAACGAATTGATTCACGTGAATATTCACGTATTTTTGCAAATCAGTGTCATAGACTACTTAATTATTCAGTCTGCCAATAAACATAGATTTGTAGGCGGAGTTTCGGCATTCCTGCAATCTATGATCAAGAATAACTACAGTAGTTAGAATCCAAATCCTTCTGTGGTTGAATTTCTCTGTGACGTCATCGGATGATAAAATTATCAAATCGACAGATAAAAAAAATTTCTTCCAAAATCCTCCAAATACTGGCAATTCCAGATTTAATAAAAAAAGTAAAACCAAAGAGATTTGCCTTTTCCCATGATTGAAGTCACGTTATAGTTAGTATTTGGAAGAAATTGTTTTCTTTGAATGAACTTACTCTTAATAGGTAATTGTACTCACCGATAGATTCATTCCTCAATGTGATAGAGCTTTTCATCATTATAAACTTAGATTTATTTTGATTCATTTTCTTCCTTGTCCTTCATTTTCATCTTCAATGTTAGCAATTGACTGATGAGACATCATGAATCTATAACAGAGGACATATTCAGTATCATCAACACCATTTCGTAAGATAAATCGTTATATCAAATGTAACTTGAATGAAAAATGTGTATAGATTACCTACCTTAAAAATGATTACCTATCTGGAGAAAAATTGATTGATTCACGTGAATCTCGTATTCTTGCAAGTCAGTACCTATCATAGAATAATAATAATTCAGTTCACCAACAATCATCAATAAATGGTAGGCGGGGTTTTGGAATTTCTTTGATCTATGATCGAAACGTAACTGGAATATTGAAGAGGCAAAACCATGGAAAACATAAAAATCTGTGATTGAATTTCTGTGCTATGTCATCGAATGACACGATCATCAAATCGAAGTATGAATTTATGTTTTCAGAAATCGAATTGCTAGGTCTCTGTTATTTGAATGAAATGCGTGGAATTGAAAAATATTAAGAAACGACTGGGGGCTTTTTCACCCCAACATGCAAATATTTTTTTTTAGAAATTCCGCAATCAGATTTTGTGGTTCAGAGCGTCATCACTTCGAAAAAATTCAATTGAATTCTCCATTCCAGAAGCTTAGTAGGTATTAGGTTCATACAGAATTTCAGTGATTTTAACGTAAGATTCGGAGTTATTGAAATTTTATAAATAATATCTTTTTTGTTTCACTATTTTACAACTGAGTTTGAAATTTCAGCTCGATCGGATGGTTATCTTTTAATTAATTTTTCTACATTCATGCAAAAAGCAAAACTTCATTGTACTATATTTAGTGGGAAAAGAAGTTCTTTATTGCACCAGTGCAATAAAGTTTTTATTGCACTCATCTGTCATTCTACTTCAACGTGCTGTCATCATGACAAACAAATATTTCAGCCTGAAGGAAATAACGATGTACAGTTACCAAGTACTAGTACGTTTACAGCAGTAACAAATCAAGAAGTGGATTTTAAAAGTACTTCACTACGAAATATTCATATTGAAAATTGCACCAATTGTTCATTCACTTTCAACATTGAGGGTAAAAATAAAGTTTGAGTTAAATTGTTCGTAACGTATTAGTTCCTATTTTAATGCAAATCGATATTAATAATAAAGTATTCAAGTTGCGCTTTTCATTTTCCTACACCTAGTGCCGCACCTCAATAAATCATTTTTTGCTTTTTGCATGAACGTAGAAAAAATGTTGTATGCAACTCGTGCAAAAATTGAATAATAAACATTCAGTTTTTGCACTTGTTGCATAAATAACTATTATGTAACAAAATATTGTATGTGTATAACGCCAGAAAGAATTGATTTTGTCCTTGAACGGAATCATTTGAGACCATTCCTGGTTCTGAATTCGAAAGTTTCTAATATTGTGGTTCATGGTAGAAAAAAAATGGTAAAGGGAGGCAAACCCATAACCCAAGAATAAGTTCAGAAGTTTCTTACCTTGTTGGGTTCTTCCTTACCTTCCTCTTTTCTGAAAAGGTTGAGACATATTAAGTTCGTATTCCTGGAATGTTAAACAATTTCCCTTTCTGTCTACTGACTCCTAGATTCAGAAGATTCGGCTGTTACTTAAGTTATTGATGTTTGTAGCGAGTTGAATACTAAAACAAAACCAGAATTAGGTCTTTCAAATGTATAAACAGAAAATAAATGCTGAATGTTATTGAATTCTGAATCAATTTCATACCTTTTCATTTGGAACTCGACTTTTTCTTCTTCTCATTCTCATTCTTCTTATTCTCGAAATGAAAGAAATACTAATTCTGCTAGAGAATAATCAAAATTATTCCAACTCTTCTCCAGAAATCAGAAACAAACAGCAAGCAGTCATCAACAGAGAAAACAATGTACTTTTAGGATGTGACCATAGATATCTGAAAACACCAAAGAACATTAACTTGATTCAGATTTTGATTTGAACCGATTGCCACATTTAGATAAATTCTATTTTGAATTTTTATATTGATTTTCAAATCTCAGAATGTAGAGGTAGGTATAATACAATCCAAATTATATTCTAGATCAGGAAACTAAAACAACTCTATGCCCTAGTAGATACCATGATTGATATTTCCAAATAGTTTTCGATTAGAGAAGAATAATATAGGAAAGTGGCCGAAAAACATGATAAAGACAAATTTCAACAAGATTTATATACAATTAATCAGTTACACTCACATTTTTTCAAGAAAATCCAATTCAACAAAGCACAAAAATATTCGTCACTTCAAACAAAATGACTGCGTAATGTAATCGAAACAAAATCATAGACTACTTAGATCACAAACTGAGTAGCGTAAACATCAACAAGCACATGTGATTGCGCGAGACGTCCCAATGGAAAACAGATTTTCTACCTGCACCCCGATAAACAACTTGATTTTCCTCAACATGATTCTCATTTTGGATGATTCATTAATCCTGGATTTTATCAACATATGAACAGATGTTCGGAAAGTGATGAAAATCGTTTCGATTAGGTATTTCTTTTGTTTGAATTTTGGTTGGGAAAAAAATTTATGAATTTAAAAGAATCTTCTCTAATCGAAAACTATTTGGAAATATAAATCATGGTATCTACTAGGGCATAGAGTTGTTTTAGTTTCTTCAATTTTCTAAGGGTATGGAAAATTTAACGAAAATTTTTGGACAAAAAAATTTTCAGATGAGATCGAATTTCGGCTGATCAGGAATCGTCAATTTTGGCACCGCTCACCGATTTTGCGTAGACCCCACAGTTTTGAAGAAATTCGAACTGGAAATTATGGAAAAAATTAAATTTCCATCAAAAATCGTTAGATCTCCTAAAGTATTCGTCACAGGCTCCTCAAATAAAGACGTATTTTGAACATCTAGATCTGATCTAAAACATAGTGAGGTTTCTTCGGCGTAGCTCACATCCAGGAAAGTTTCATCCTTGGGAAATTCATGCAGTTTTTGTTCGAAAATTTCGGTTTTTTACCTATAAAATCTCAAATAATGTAAAAATCGCCAAACTGCAAGCATTTTCGTGATCTACATAGTCGAATCAATGAATAAAATGATACAATATTCCCTTGAAGGAACTTATATTTTTTTAAAATTTTTTTTCTTACGTATGGAAAATTTACGAAAATTTTTGTACAAGAAATTTTTCAGGTGAGATCGAAATTCGGCTAATCAGAGATCGTCAATCATGGCACCGCTCACCGATTCTTCGAAGAGCTCCCGGTTTTGAGGTAATTTGAACTCGAAATATGGGAAAAAATTGAATTTGCATCTAAAAATCGTTATATCTCCTGAATTATTCGTCACAGATCCCTCAAATAAAAACGTTTTCAAACTTCAAGTTCCGCTCTGAAACATAGTGGAGTTTCAAGTGCGTAGCTCATGGCCAGAAGAAGTGGCAGCTTCGGAAAAATTATCAATTTTTTCTTTGAAAGTTTCATATTTTTGCCTATAATTTATGAAATAATGTACTGACCGCACAACTGCAAGCATTTTCGTAATCTACATAGTCGAATAAATCAATAAAATGACACAATATTCCCATGAAAGAACTTTTATTTTTCAAAAAATTTTTAAGGGTCAGGTATAGAAAATTTTACGAAAATTTTTGGACAAAAAATTTTTCAGGTGAGATCGAAATTCGGCTAATCAGAGATCGTAAATTATGGCATCGCTCACCGATTCTTCGTAGAGCTCCCGGTTTTGGGGGAATTTGAACTCGAAATTTCGAAAAAATTGAATTTGCCTCTAAAAATCGTTATATCTCCTGAATTATTCGTCACAGATCCCTCAAATAAAAACGTTTTCAAACTTCAAGTTCCGCTCTAAAACATAGTGGAGTTTCAAGTGCGTAGCCCATGGCCAGAAGAAGTGGCAGCTTCGGAAAATTATCAATTTTTTCTTTGAAAGTTTCATATTTTTGCCTATAATTTATGAAATAATGTACTGACCGCACAACTGCAAGCATTTTCGTAATCTACATAGTCGAATCAATCAATAAAATGACACAATATTCCCATGAAAGAACTTTTATTTTTCAAAAAATTTTTAAGGGTCAGGTATAGAAAATTTTACGAAAATTTTTGGACAAAAA
This sequence comes from Harmonia axyridis, assembly GCF_914767665.1. NCBI lineage: Eukaryota > Metazoa > Arthropoda > Insecta > Coleoptera > Coccinellidae > Harmonia > Harmonia axyridis. The sequence continues at coordinate 456,645 of NC_059507.1, forward strand.
ATTTTTCAGGTGAGATCGAAATTCGGCTAATCAGAGATCGTAAATTATGGCATCGCTCACCGATTCTTCGTAGAGCTCCCGGTTTTGGGGGAATTTGAACTCGAAATTTGGGAAAAAATTGAATTTGCCTCTAAAAATCGTTATATCTCCTGAATTATTTTTCACAGACCCATCAAATAACTACGTTTTTCAAACATCAAGTTCTTATCCAAAACATACTGAGGTTTCAAGTGCGTAGCTTACGTCCAGGAGAGGTGGAAGCCTCGGGAAAATTGTAATTTTTGTTTGATTTTGATAATTTCATTTAAGATGTTTTCCTACGAGAAACGTTATCACGGCCACAAATTTTTTTTTCATCCCAAAAGTGATCACAATGCTTCCGCAGTATCTTCTGCAGATTCTGAATCAAATTCGAGTATCGACCATCTCCATCAAATTTTATTCTTAATTAGTGTTGCGAAATTTTTGTGTATTTCAGCATTAACAAATTGAGACTTTCAATGCATAACTTAAAATTAATGGTTAATCACTGAATCATTGGAAAACATTATTACTGATGAAACTTCGAACCTTGAGTCACAGAGGGAAGGGGTTTTTCTTGCAAGTTAAGAAGTGACATTCATTTGTGTGAGAGCATTGCTTCAAAGTAGAAGATATAAGAAAGTGCAGGACTTAGAAGACTTCCCCAGGAGTTGAAATGGGCCAAAAAGTAAGTACAGCACTTTTAATTCAAATTTTTAAATTAATTGCCTATACGTGTCTGTATATTATTCTTTACCCATTTGTATGTTATGTAATTGAACCCAGAAGAGTAAATATTCGGTCGCCAGTGAAAGTTGCGATTATGTATAGACTTATTAGACGTTTAGACTTAATTGTTGGTGAACAGGTCGTTTTCAATTCATCCCATTAGTGAAACTCGAAAGTGGTACCTAATTAAGAAGTAATATCTTGGGCAAATTCTTCCAGAGAGTTAATACACAGAACAATTTTATTTTTGACCGGAACAATTGCTTGAATCACACACAAATTTCTTGAAAAAAAAAATTTTTTTTTAGTTTATGATGCGGCTGAGTGTTTTATCTGAAGAATGAATGAATAAAACATTACTACGAGGAATATAGGAGATAGATGTATAAATTTCGGTCTTAACTTGATGAAAGTAATGTTGACAATCTAAAGAAAATTCAGTATCATTTTAAGTATCGGAGTTTGTAACGGGTGTTTTTTTTCGAGGTATTTAACTTTAAGTTGGCATTACTATTCAAGATGGCGACCGATTTAAAAGCTGTCAAGTGATTTATTTTCAGTTTGGTTTGGCAATTCATCATGAATAGACTCACGCCTGAACAACACTTGCAAATAGTGCAATTTTATTTCGAAAATAATGGTTCTGTGCGGAATACGTATAGCGCACTACGTCCATTTTATTTTGTTTAGCGATGAAGCGCACTTCTGGTTGAATGGCTACGTCAACAAACAAAACTGCCGCAATTGGAGTGGAGCTAATCCTCAAGTGTATGTCGAAACACCGTTACATCCAGAAAAACTGACTGTTTGGTGCGCTTTGAGGGCTGGTGGAATCATTGGTCCGAATGGTGATCGGTATAGAGCCATGATTACTAACTTTTTCATTCCTGAATTGAACAACCATGATGTCCAGGAGCTGTGGTTCCAACAAGACGGCGCAACATGTCACACAGCTCGTGACACAATCGATTTATTGAAAGACACGTTTGGTGACCTCCAAGACTACTTTCTGTGGGGCTATGTAAAGTCATTGGTCTATGCCGATAAGCCACAAACCCTTGACTATTTGGAAGACAACATTCGCCGTGTTATTGCCGATATACGGCCACAAATGTTGGAAAAAGTAATCGAAAATTGGACGTCCAGATTGGACTACATCCGAGCCAGCCGTGGCGGTCATATGCCAGAAATCATATTTAAAATATAATGCCACAAGATTATCTAGCGGATAAATAAAATTCATGTCAATCCATCGTTGTTTAATTGCAATTTAAAGTTCTATAGCTCTAAAAAAACACCCTTTAGTTCCTTTTATCACAGAGAACTGTATATACAGGGTGTTCTCAATCTCGATTCGATGATTCAAATTTTCCAGGAAAAGCTGTGAATGGCAACCATTTCAAGTTATTTTCTAATATTTTTTTAACGAACGAACTATAGGTATGTTAATTTTGATATATTTTTTAGGTCAAACTACTTTGCTTGGTATTATTGCTGATACAGTTAATATCAGCAATGCCACAATCCAAAACGTCAACCGAAGAACCGATCAACGCACCTCTGGGTGATTTAGAGGCATCTTTTGGAGGCTCAACTACCACTTCTACTACAGTTGCTCCAACTACACCAAGGAGAAAAACAGGATTTTATTACCTCTTCGATTGGAATACTTTCTTGGATGTCGATGACGTAAAAGGAACACGTGTTAATCTTAGATTTCAGCCAAAAATTGGTGATCCGAAGAGGTTCTACAATATTCAAACTCCTTGAGATTTTGAAATAGATATTTGTTGTCGTTGTTGTTCATTATTTCACTTTTTATTTTATTTATTTCGTCATTTCATAATCTGGAAAATTTCCAAACTTATTTAGTTTTTCAATTTGTGATACTTATTTCAATAAATTCATTCTTTCTCATTTGTTAATTTCAGAACAATTGTATTTTTAATTGAAAGACTCCATCCGAATGCTAACTTTGGATAACAGTGTATAAAAACATTCAAATTCTGTACATGAATTGTTCAGTTTTCGAATGGTAATCCAATAAAAAGTTTATTTATTTATTCAATCATTCTCGCCTCCCAAGCAGCTAAATCTGATGGTATCAGATATTAAGTTTACACAATAATTTTTCTGAACAACTATACAATTCTACAAAAAATAAAACAACAATTCTAAACGACACAAATAACGGGTGTTTTTTTTCGAGGTATATAACTTTAAGTTGGCATTACTGTTCAAGATGGCGACCGATTCAACAGCTGTCAAGTGATTTATTCTCAGTTTGGTTTGGCAATTCATCATGAATAGACTTTCGAAAATAATGGTTCTGTGCTATTCTGTTTAGCGATGAAGCGCACTTCTAGTTGAATGGCTACGTCAACAAATAAAACTGCCGCATTTGGAGTGAAGCTTATCCTCAAGTGTATGTCGAAACACCGTTACATCCAGAAAAACTGACTGTTTCGTGCGCTTTATGGGCTGGTGGAATCATTGGTCCGTACTTCTTCAAAAACGATGATGGCCAGAACGTTACAGTAAATGGTGATCGGTAAAGAGCCATGTTTACTAACTTTTTCATTCCTGAATTGAACAACCATGATGTCCAGGAGCTGTGGTTCCAACAAGACGGCGCAACATGTTACACAGCTCGTGCCACAATCGATTTATTGAAAGACATGTTTGGTGACCGCCTAATTTCACGTTTTGGACCTGTGGATTGGCCTCCAAGATCTTGTGATTTAACATCGCTAGACTACTTTCTGTGGGGCTATGGAAAGTCATTGGTCTATGCGAATAAGCCACAAACCTTGACCACTTGGAAGATAACATTCGCCGTGTTATTGCCGATATACGGCCACAAATGTTGGAAAAAGTCATCGAAAATTGGACGTCCAGATTGGACTACATCCGAGCCAGCCGTGGCGGTCATATGCCAGAAATCACATTTAAAATGTAATGCCACAAGATTATCTTGCGGATAAATAAAATTCATGTCAATCGAATAATCCATCGTTGTTTTATTGCAATTCAAAGTTCTATAGCTCTAAAAAAAAACCCTTTATTTTCATTTTAATATCTTTCGATTATATTGAAGTGTTAATCTGTATTCCAATTTCGAATCTTGAAAATTATTCCATTTCAATACATTCATCTCTAGGAAATTTTTAGATATCGTTTCACCACATATGTTACTATCAAGGGAATTTTTTCTGCCTTCTTTTATACCTACATATTAAGAACAACAACTACCAAATAAACACTTGCTGTTCCTTCCATAATTAAATATTTATCCTATTTTTCGAAAGATGTGGTTTCATCTCGAACAATTTTGAAATGTTTTCACAACGGGTATTTTTCTTATTTATTCTTATAGGTTCTTCATTATGTCAAAAATTTTGGCATTCTTATTTCACAGGAATTTCTATGAAGCCCAGATATGGTAAGTATTCGAGGTACTTATTGAATTCACGACATGAATAATATTATTTTTCAGAGTTCGTTTTGAAAAACGTGTCTTTAGATGAAAAATTCCACCTGAATTCAACGATTGAATATTGGAGATCATTGAATTTGAGAACTTCGTCGTTTGCTCTTGGAGTCTCGAATGAAAATATTTTCATTTTGAATGTTACTAAATTCAATAATACGAATGATTTCAATATATCCATAAAATCGAAAGGTAATCAAGGCAGGAATCATCTTCAGACGGTATAAAATAATTGCTTCATGTTTGTAGAAGTCAATGAGAGATTTCAAGATGCAACTTTTGTAAATGTACAATACAAAAATAGAAAACATAGTGAAATTTTTGTAGTTGGTGCTTCTAATGATCAGAAATTATATTGGTTGGATGCTAAAACTTTAGTAAGTACCTACCATCATAGTTTGATTCAAAATATTCAGCATATTAATAAAAACTTTTTCTTACGGATTGAGTGTGTAAGGTTTATGAGTGAACTACGAAACAGAAACATTAGATTAGATTGAGATCTTTGACAGTACTTGAATTATTTTCATAAAAATTTATATTATATTGTAAGTACCTACTTTCAAAGTTTCAATTTACAGAGATTACAACAATATCGACATTACATTGCTTCATATGAGATCAGTAAATAAATAATAAATTATACTTATACAGGGTGTTATATTCTTGCAGGAATTTGTTTGGGTTTACAACCTAGGTTACAAAGCTGAGAGTATTAAATTCAAATTCAACAACGTACGTAATAGAAACCAACTCTTTTTGACTTCGCTGAACACTTTGTACATTTACGATTTCGATGTGGAGAAAAAACAGCTATGGTAATATTTTAGTTCATTCGATTCGATTTTGTGATTATCATTGATTAAATATTTCAGGTTGACGGAAACATTAGAAGTATCAGATCACATTGGATCATACGATGTACTGCCCTTTCAAAATCGTTTTTATCTCCTTGTACCACAGAAATCTCTTGGTTTACTTCGCGTATTCAGATATGTTGATGACCATTTCAGAACTTTCAAGAATATAAGTGCTGAAGGAATTGAGCAAGTTGCAGCCTTTCAAATCAATTACAAATCATTCTTTGCTGTTGATGGATTAGAGGCAGGTGAGATTAACATTTTTTAGTAGTAAAGGGATCTCCAATAAGATGATTCATTTCATTTCAACTTTTAAATCTGCACCCAAAAGAACCTGTAATCAAGGAAATTTTGGATATTTGTTATCCAATATTCTTCTTGATTTTTCTATGATTCTGGAGACGTGATCAACATGAATTTGTGCATAAAGCTTAAAATTGTTATTTTATGTTCACTTGCAAAATGTCACAGAGTGTTTGTTTTAGGAATCTATCAGTTCGATGGAAGGAATAGAATACGATTAGAACGAATAGTTAATTCTCATCTAGAGGGTATAAAATATTGGCTCCCTATCAAAGTGAATAATTTGAGAAAGAACTTCGTACTCCTCGGTCAACGTGTTTTACATCATGGTTCCCTGAAGTCCATAGTGTTGGAAACCTTCATATACAATGGAAAAAATTTCGAAGAACACGACGATATACCTTGTCGAATTTTTGGAGAAGATTTCAATACTTTAAACTGTCTATCCAGTACACATGAATCTGTTGGTATAGATGGCGCTGCTGCTATTTCAATCGGAGATAACTTGGGATTGTTGATGGCAAAAAAAAGTCCTAATAGTCTTTTTAAGGTGAATTTCGAGGTCAGGTATATAGAAAATCCGATTAAAGAACAGATGAGGGAGATGAAAGATATAAGGAACTACCTCCAGGTAAAGTATTTATGAAAATCTGAAGACAATTATTTCATTTGCTTATTATCATCGTAGAGGAACACCCTTTCAACATGTTTTTAATATTACAGAATCGTCTAGATGAAAAACTGAAAAATTCAACTGTGAATCAGATTGTCGGCAAAGCATCTTCGAAGAGCCCCAGTCAGGGAGATTCTGTCAAAACTAGAGCATCATTTAGAGAGGAAAAACGTCCATCTGCTGAAGATCAAAGGAAAGATTCAACTTTCGAACCAAAAATCAATTCAAATCGTACCCAAAAAATTGATGAGCTTCTAGATGGTTTATTTCGATTGAAGGAAAAGCTTGACAAGATTGAAAATATAGAAAAAAGAGGAAATTTCAAAACCCTTATTTTCAGTGGAAAAACTAGGATTGCAAACGCTAGAGTAAAGAAAGTGAACAATAAATTTCTAAACGAACAGCTAGTGGATGAAATTTTGGTAGATATCGTTAGGTGAGAAATATATCAAGTTCGAATTTTCAGCTTTTCAATTACCTACCATGAATTTTTTGCGTTCGAGCAACTTTTCAAAATTATTCAGTTGAATATATGATTTTTGTAGGAAAGATAACAATATAACAGTAAGAGGAACAAAAACTTTCTCGGATATAGATTTGAAAAATATTTATTTTGATTCTATCAACGGCATTAAGGGTGACGATATAGTTTTTCATGATTCTAATGATGTTACCATAAATGGCAATATTCTTTTCGTAAAACCTGTAGCTATCATGAAGAATATTCAAGCAAATATGATTAATGGAATGCCGGCTTCTTCTCTCAGCAATTTGAAAGGATACAGTTATGGTAATAAAAAAGAAAAGAGTTTTTCAATAAGAGGTTTCATTTTCAAAAGCCCGCTATCGGCGCTATCTGAGCATTTTTCATCTTTTGACATTTGACAAATGAAAACTACTCTATTACTAAAAATGAACCGATACATGCTCCAACAACGCATTAAAATTGTTGAAATTCACTACAAAAATGGTGAAAATTTTGCAGTCAAAACGGAAGCACTTTCGGGTTTCTTCTCGAAGAAGTTATCACAATTGGCCACTGACATCTTTGGATTTAACACATTCAATCTTTTTCCTTTAGAGTCACGTGAAAGATGAAGTCTATGCCAATGCTCCACAATCTATTCAAGAGCTTAAAAATGGAATTTGTGAATTTATCGGGGACATACAGTCTCAAATGCGCGAATTGGTAATAGGAAATTTCATGGAGAGGAAATGGTGCTACTCAAAATGAAATCTTTTATTGGGAAACCCTTTTGTTTTATAATTTGTAGGTAGATTGTCCGGACCTTTTTTTTTTCTTTAGGTACACTTCCTCCAGGTTCAATGAAAGTTAGGAATGTGGAAAGAAATAATGAAAATAATTTACTGGAATTTGAAACCGTTGAACACATTACTGGAGAAAGTTCTCTCATTCAATTCCCACACAATGTCACAGTGAGAAGAGTAAACGGTGTAGATTTTGAGGAGTTTTTGAGTAAACTGTGCTTGGTTAATATTCCAAACCACATACCAGGCTCTGTAAACATCAAAGGGGTAAGAATGAAAAAATCTTCAATAATGCACTGAATCCCCAAATTCACTATTGAATATCTCGAAATTTCCTAATATTTCTCCAACACTTTTTTGAAGAGAAAAAATGATGAGTAGAAAATTCTTGTGAACTTGGTCAAAAAGTTGCAGCACATAAATGTGGTATATCTAGAACCTCTTTGGTGTCCCCTATTCGCCTTTTGAGTTTATCTGTTTCCTAATGAAACACCCTGTATTTATCATGAATTTTGGAATTCCAGGATGTAGCATTCGATCTGCCTTCTAAAGCTGGTTATCTCAATGATCTTCAATTTCCAAAAGAATACGTTTCAATTAACGATGAGGAAACAGTTACTATATCAGGTTATTTTTAATATATTTTTTTTATATTATATATCCTCAAAAATAATGAGCTTCACCTACCAGATGAAGATTTCAAGTGAATATTCCTAACGGGTGTTTTTTTTCGGGGTATATAACTTTAAGTTGGCATTACTGTTCAAGATGGCGACCGATTCAACAGCTGTCAAGTGATTTATTCTCAGTTTGGTTTGGCAATTCATCATGAATAGACTCACGCCTGAACACTGAACAACGCTTGCAAATTGTGCAATTTTATTTCGAAAATAATGGTTCTGTGCGGAATACGTATCGCGCACTACGTCCATTTTATTTTGTTTAGCGATGAAGCGCACTTCTGGTTGAATGGCTACGTCAACAAACAAAACTGCCGCATTTGGAGTAAAGCTAATCCTCAAGTGTATTTCGGAACACCGTTACATCCAGAAGAACTGACTGTTTGGTGCGCTTTATGGGCTGGTGGAATCATTGGTCCGTACTTCCTCAAAAACGATGATGGCCAGAACGTTACAGTCAATGGTGATCGGTATAGAGCCATGATTACTAACTTTTTCATTCCTGAATTGAACAACCATGATGTCCAGGAGCTGTGGTTTCAACAAGACGGCGCTACATGTCACACAGCTCGTGCCACAATCGATTTATTGAAAGACACGTTTGGTGACCGCCTAATTTCACGTTTTGGACCTGTGAATTGGCCTCCAAGATCTTGTGATTTAACACCGCTAGACTACTTTCTGTGGGGCTATGTAAAGTCATTGGTCTATGCGGATAAGCCACAAACCCTTGACCATTTGGAAGACAACATTCGCCGTGTTATTGCCGATATACGGCCACAAATATTGGAAAAAGTCATCGAAAATTGGACTACATCCGAGCCAGCCGTGGCGGTCATATGCCAGAAATCATATTTCTCTAATTCTGTGGTTATTCCGTTCATTCTTCCACATCTTGTAGAACAAAATCGTGCGAGAATATATCAGAAACGCACAGTTTTCATGGTTATATTTTATTATTCTATGTTGGTTCTCTGAACTTTCCGCCACGGCTTTATCTGTCAATTCATCAATTTGCCTTAAAGAAATGAGTTCTGCCAACCAACATTTTTCAATACAAAAATCACTAAATTATATTTATGGAAATATTTCATTAATTTCAATGAAAATGCAATGAATTAGAGAAAATAATGTATAATACTCGTACAGAAGGCTCATTCTACCACTCGTTCATTCCAAAACTCGCCACTTCGTGGCTCGTTTTTGAATTTTGAACTCGTGGAAGAATATCAATGCCTTCTGCACTTGTATTATAAATAACTATTAAAATGTTATGCCACAAAATTATCTTTCGGATAAATAAAATTCATGTCAATCGAATAATCCATCGTTGTTTTATTGCAATTTAAAGTTCTGTAGCTCTAAAAAAAACACTCTTTACTTATGCGAATTGCAAGAATAAGTACATTGTACCTTGTGTCAATGGCCTAGCTGCTGAGATACGTTAATTTAAATAAAAAAAGTTAATGAATAATAAATTATTTCCAGGTAAAAAAGTATTTAGAAACAACATAACCACCGATAAATTAAAAACAAATGATTATTACATCAACGAATTGAAATCTGAGGACTATTTCACTCTTTCAACGTCACAGGAGATCAAAGGAAAAGCTACTTTCCCAGATGTGGAGATAACAAAAAAATTTCTGGTGAGCTCTACTTCACCTCAACTATTCTTGATCATTCTTTTCAAATTTTGATCCATCTATTCTTCAGCATGACGGAAAGACTGTCGGAGACAATTTTCTACCTAATCCTACACTAGCCACCACTTTAAATGTTACATCTAACGTTAATTTTGATAATCTTGAGATAACTGGAGCTCTCATTGTTGAGAATGTTGATGGCTTCAATTATGGTAGAATTTTAGAAGATATTGTATACAAGGTAAATATCTTAATAATTGAAATGGTTCTTTTTTTCTTTATTAAAAAAAACTGATGCTTTCAGGACGAAGAGAGGACAATAATAAATTCAATTAAAGAATTTTCCCAAGGACTCACCATCAAGAAAAACTTAGGAATAACATCGAATTCCATCAACAAAGTAACGTTGGATCAAATAGTAACCAAAGATGGAGCACAGCTCCTAAATATACAGCAACTTGATGGCAATGTCAGTATCATAAGTACAGAGATCCAACAACTAATAGATGGCGTAAATGTTACTAAGCTGGACCAAGACTCCGTGAAAACTGTTGGGGAGCAGTTCATCTCCTCCTTTCTCATTTTCGAAAAGGATTTAGAAGCTGCAAGCCTCGAAGTGAAGGAAAAGCTCAACGAGGTATCGGTGGAAAATTTCTATACCACAACAGGTGACAGAATTATAAATCAAAAAACGAAATTCGAAAAGGTTCATGTGGAAAATTTGAGTATCCACAAGAACGTTGAGGGGGTTTTTTCAAAACTTAACCTGAAAAACTTCACCGAAAATCGGCTTTCTTACAGCACACCACAAAGTATCACAGAAGATATCGTTTTGCTGAATTCCAGAACTAATGCTTTAGATTGTAAGGAAAATAAAACATTGTGTCAGGTGATACTGAACAGGAAGGAAGTGAAAGATGAAATGATGGCTAAAATCTCTTCTGGGAACACCCTTGTTAAAGGTGAGTGTGTACCTTGAGAGGGTTTTATACCACGTGGCAGTCAAATGATCTCTTCTCCCCGTTTTTGATATACCAGTAGTTTTCAGGATGAGTGAAGCAATCTCAAACGTTCCTCTGATTTACCGTTATTTTCTACCACATGCAAGCATTCAAAATACGTGTTAACGTCTCTATTTTAAATAAAACAGTTAAGACTCTTATTAACATCTCCTTTATTTTATGAAATCTTTATGTTACAGAGCTTGTAGTGGAAGACAACATCAACATAGACCATTTGAATGGAATGCCGTTGAACAAAGTACAAGAAACAAGGATCAATTCTTCAATGATAGATGTAAAATATGATCCGAACGATTCAAAGAAAAATATATTTCATTCTGTTTATTTCAGGGAAATGTTTACTTCACGAATCTGCAAGTCTCCAGCATTAGTGAAGTGCCTATACAAGATGTTTTAAAAGGGGTTGTGTACAAAAGTGATGCCGATGTAGAAATCAAAGGTTTAAAAACATTCAATAATGGTTTTATCGTCAAAAAAATCATTGAAACCGAGAAATTGAATAACGTGCCTGTTGAGAATCTTATGACCAAACAGGGAGAACAGATAATTGAAGCTCCACTGCAAATTTTTGGGAATGTTACCTTCAAGAATAATATCACTGTAGAGGAAACAATAAACGATGTGTCAGTTCAAGAAGTTAGGGATTATTTTGAGTATAAGGATGATATATTTGTCGTTAAAGGTTTGTAGATTTTTTATGTAGGGTGTTTTTTTTCGAGGTATATAACTTTAAGTTGGCATTACTGTTTGATACGGCGACCGATTTAACAGCTGTCAAGTGATTTATTCCTAGTTTGGTTTGGCAATTCATCACGAATAGACTCACGTCTGAACAACGCTTGCAAATAGTGCAATTTAATTTCGAAAATAATGGTTCTGTGCGGAATACGTATCGCGCACTACGTCCATTTTATTTTGTTTAGCGATGAAGCGCACTTTTGGTTGAATGGCTACGTCAACAAACAAAACTGCCGCATTTGGAGTGAAGCTAATCCTCAAGTGTATGTCAAACACCGTTACATCCAGAAAAACTGACTGTTTGGTGCGCTTTATGGGCTGGTGGAATCATTGGTCCGTACTTCTTCAAAAACGATGATGGCCAGAACGTTACAGTCAAAGGTGATCGGTATAGAGCCATGATTACTAACTTTTCCATTCCTGAATTGAACAACCATGATGTCCAGGAGCTGTGATTCAAACAAGACGGCGCAACATGTCACACAGCTCGTGCCACAATCGATTTATTGAAAGACACGTTTGGTGACCGCCTAATTTCACGTTTTGGACCTGTGAATTGGCCTCCAAGATCTTGTGATTTAACACCGCTAGACTACTTTCTGTGGTGCTATGTAAAGTCATTGGTCTATGCGGATAAGCCACAAACCCTTGACCATTTGGAAGACAATATTCGCCGTGTTATTGCCGATATACGGCCACAAATGTTGGAAAAAGTCATCGAAAATTGGACGTCCAGATTGGACTACATCCGAGCCAGCCGTGGCGGTCATATGCCAGAAATCATATTTGAAATGTAATGCCACAAGATTATCTTGCGGATAAATAAAATTCATGTCAATCGAATAATTCATCGTTGTTTTATTGCAATTTAAAGTTCTATAGCTCTAAAAAAAACACCCTTTATAAGATGAAATATATCAAGGTAAATTTGTTTCAGGAGATGTAACATTTGATAGTCTAATGTACATAGACGATTTGGACATTTTTGGTAATATAAATAACAGAAGTTATGAGAATGCCGTGGGCAATATTGCCTATTTGGATGCTGATCTTATATTAACAGATGCCATCGAATTCAGGGGACCGGTAGGTATTTTTTCATAATTTTCGAATGTCATCTCAATTAAATTTTGATTTTTATTAATTCAAATTATTACAGGTCGAAATTGATGGTGACTTTGAAATTGAAAACCACCTCAATGGAATAAGCTTGTCCAAAAACTGTGATAACATCGTGTTTCGCAATAAAATCAAGGAGAACACCATCGAAAGTCCAGTTGTATTTACCGAAAATAATCTTTTTGCTCACAATCTTGTTATAGAGACCAATTTGATAACTAAGTGGATGAGAGGTTTGGATCTTGAGGTTTTCAAAAAAAACGCAATTTTTTTGGATAAAGGATTCCTCGAAGGTAAGTTTATTAACTAGTACCTAGAGGAATATCATTAACTTTTTTGATTCATCATTCCTCAGAGTAATAAACATAGATAGAGGGAGCATATGTCATTTTCAGTAGGCAAATTTTGTCCCCAACATGAACTATCAAATTTGACATGAAGCGCGCGGAAATGAAAACATATCAGCGATACGATATTTCACTCAATTCGCGAGTTTCTCCACAAAGAACGCACTTCTTATGTCCCATAGTGAATCAACGTTTCATATTAACTCAAAATATATTGAAATAAATACCTAAATATATCAGAAATTCAGAAAAAAAACTTCAAGCGCGCCAAACAACGTGAAACAACCGATGACACTAGGAGAGCAAAAGTTGCTAAACCTTGGATTTCAGCAGGTAGATACAGAAAATAATAAATATTCTGCATATTATAAAATCGACAATTAGGAAAAATATCGGATTTCAAATATTCAAATTTGCATATTTAATCGGGAATCACTCAAATATAGTAATTTACGTAACAAGTCCGGAAAACAGGGTTTTTTTGGACGAATAGAAAAAATTCCAGGACGAGCGTAAGCGAGTCCTGGAAGTCTGTGAGTCCAAAAAAACCATTTTCGGGCGTGTTGCGTACAATATTTTTTCGGCAACCATGTAGAATAACACTATCGCTGCTGCTTTCCATATTTTATGCGATTGCGATCGAAAAACATGCCAATTTTTTGACAACTAATTTCATATGAACTGTCAGCCGTTATCTCGGTTGCTATGGATTCTATGATTCTTTTCCGGCCTAGTCCGGGAAGTACGTACTTTCCGGACTAGGCCGGGAAATGCTTCTTTCTCAGAAAAAAGCGTCCGGGAAGTGAGCACTTCCCGGACGGTTGCCGAAAAATAGTAATTTACGTAACAAGTCCGGAAAATAGGGTTTTTTTGGACGAATAGACAAAATTCCAGGACTAGCGTAAGCGAGTCCTGGAAGTCTGTGAGTCCAAAAAAACCATTTTCGGGCGTGTTGCGTACAATATTTTTTCGGCAACCATGTAAAATAACACTATCGCTGCTGCTTTCCTTATTTTATTGCGATTGCGATAAAAAATCATGCAAATTGTTGACAACTAATTTCATATGAACTGTCAGCCGTTATCTCGGGTGCTATGGATTCTATGATTCTTTTCCGGCCTAGTCCGGGAAGTACGTACCTACTTTCCGGACTAGGCCGGGAAATGCTACTTTCTCAGAGAAAAAGCGTCCGGGAAGTGAGCACTTCCCGGACGGTTGCCGAAAAAATATATTTCATTCAATATAATATACATTCATAACGATTTAGTAAAATTGTGGATTTGAAAATATATTACAATCCGACAACGTAATCTAACCATGTTAAGAACATGCAAAAATTGCGTATACTCTCACTATCTATTTTTTATTAATACTTTATGTTCATTCTCAGTAAATAGTTCGAAAAACTGAACTTAAAGTCTTCAAACCAAAATTCGTATGAAATATTCACAGATATGTTTAGTTCTTTCATCACTTCTGCGATCCTTTAAGACATTATTTTTTTCAGGTACCTATCACTTCCAAAACATAACACTCAATGAAAAGCTTATTACAAAATTCATAAACAAAGTGAACATGTCCAGGATAATTCCTCTTGGATCTGATCAAGATATCGATCGTTTGATCATCGATAATGTGAAATTTCTCAACAATGTAACAGTGCATGATTCCATCAATGGTTTCAACTTGAAAGAGGAATACGCGAACAGTGTTTTGGTAAGTCAAGGAATGTCCAATACGAGGTTTCATTTTGACTAGCCTGCCATCCAGGCAGCTGTCAATAAAAGTTTCCTGGCGTGTTATTCCTCGAAGAGGTGATCACACTTGGCCGTAGAGATCTTGTGATTTAACACCTCTAGACTTTTTTTTATTAGCCACATTTTTTATATCAAAATGAAAGCTTTTATTGAAAAACCCTTAATCAGAATTGAATGATTAGGCTTATTTGATAAACTCCCTTTCAGAGTGACGAAGATCAAGTGATCCAGTCGGAAATATACTTCAAAAATACAACTCTCATAAGACATAACCTAGAAGTTGCAGGTTTACTAAACGGAAATCCAATAGATAAAATAGTGACGACCGACACAAACCAAACTTTAACAGCCACATACCATTTTACTCAGAAAACTGTCCTGGAATCGAACATGTACGTCACTGGTTTGGTTAACTCGATCAACATGTCTACTTGGGAAAAAGGAGTAATAAAAGTTTTATACGATAAACCTCAAGTTATAACAGCTCCTTGGTATTTTGGCAAAAACTTAACATTCGAAGATTCTCTTGACTGCTTGTATGGGATATATGATTTCGATGTCCAAAGAAAAATAGAACAAATGAATGAGCAGAAGGAGCATTCTCAAAGAATGGATTCACAGTACGAGGTAGACAAGTCATAATTTTATGATTATTTCAAACTTGTACAGCAATAAATTTACAGGAGGATCACAAAAGCATCTGCAAGGATATACGCACGTTAAATAAGGAATCGAAGAAGCAAACTTATAAATTCGAAAGTTTGGAAGAAATGCAACAATTAGAGTACAATCACGTGATAGGAAAAACTCACTTTTTCAATGTAAATCATTTCCAAATTAATACTCAACAAACTAATCAAAAACTTTTTCAGTTCGAGAAACCACGTTTGATTATAAGTGGATCTGGAAAATGTACAGTCGATATATTCCACTTAGAAAATGATCTGTTTGTTCCAATTTCGAAATTCGAAATGGGGGAAATAGATCAAATAATATCTGTTACCGGAGACAGTAGCATTTTCTTTGTCGTAAAAACCAAATCTCAAACAGAATGCGACAATGATGGTACCTTCGTTTGGGAGTACAAAAATGATACTATGACGGTGAGAATACTGAAAAAAATCCCAAAAAATACATGAAATTGCAAAATGTAGAAGTTGCTTCATATAACTGTTTTTCACAGAAACTCCAAAACATCGAAAACCAACAACTCCTTCAAGAATCTAGGATACCTCTCACATTTTATGGTCTCAACAAGCATGGGGTTACTGAGTTCAGAATTGATATGACCAAAGCTATACCTGTAGGAACTTATAGAAAATGGAAGATTCATGAAGGTACATAGGCGAAAGATGCTTTCAATAATTGATTTTGTATCACTACAGACGAAGTCTGAACTCAGTTATTCGACTTTATATTTCTTTTAGAAAATGCTGCATTCATGCCACGAGGTGTAGGAACTGGACTGGCTGTCAGAACAGGAAGAAAAATAATCAAACTACTTCGAGATGAACCACCAATTGATAATGAAATAGGATGGAGTACAACAATGAAGGGTGAGATGAAAGTTTCCGACAACTTTTTGATACCTGGAAGAAATAATAGTAAGATGGCTGTGATTAAGGTGGGTCCAAAGAGGTTGCGGAAAACGTTCTTGGCAATTGTTTTCCATGAGGATACAGTTGTCGGGATGAACTTAGATGTTATGAAGGTAGGAGCATTATCTCATTATATAATAACTAATAATTTCTGGCAGAAAAAACAGAGATTTTGTATTTTACCACAGAAAAGTTTGTGCACCTTTCTTAGAAGTGTGCTAGCCTCTTTTTTTAATTTAGTTATTGAATAACACCAGCAACAGCAACACAGCTAACAAAGACCTAATGAACACCTATCAAGAGAAACATAATGCGAACATATGTAGCTGCTAACTTTTATTTTTACAGATATACGAAGATTACTCGGAAAATAGAGTTTTTCAGGAGATTTTCACCTACAATCCAACATCTTTTGTATCTTTAGAAATGGAAAATGGGGAAACTTTATTACTGATTCTAGAGAACGAAGAAAAACTACAAATATATCGCTATAGAGGTAATGTATTATTCAAAAAGTTACATGTTAACCTTAAAACATTAAATGCAATAAATGTTTGCAGGTGTTGAAGGATTTAGACGTCATCTATCTGCAGAGCTACCTGGAACTCACTTATTCAAAATGTCACTTCCTTTGAGCCATAGTGGAGGCCAGACAGAAACTGTTGGCATAGTGAGAAAGAACAAAATCTCAATCCTGAAACCAATTATGATTGGAAACCCAACCATTGAAAACATTGAATGTCCCTAAATATTTTAGTTTATATGTTTTGTTTTTGTAACGTTTACAATCTTTTTCAATAAAATGTTATCCATTGGAGTTGGTGATGAACCATCAATTCTTGAATTTAGATCTGTAGAAACTCATTATTTCTTCGTCAACCTCTTTATCTCCTGTCAGTGGAACAGATTTCATGAATTCCTTGAAATGAGGTGAGTCGCTTTCTTTCAAGAATTCTTCAGTTTTTCCAAGTTTGTGAAGATTATTTTCTGGAGCACTTCTATTACTGCTCCATTCAGGATCGCGGTTATAATTGAAGTCCCTTAACCGATCTATTGGAAAGAAAAGAAGGCTCAGATTTAGATATCAATAGGCTTAGAGCCTATTGAAATGAGAAGAAGAAGAAATCTGATCGATCGAACTACACTTACCAGGGGCAGAAGAACTTTCTTTTGGCAATAAATTTGGAAATATTTTTGACTCAGGTTTTCTGTTTACTCCAACCAAATTTCTTTGAATCTCAGAACATTTCCCAATTTGATTTTGATCATAGTCGAAATCCAGTAACTGTTCTATTTGAAATAATAAATTTATAAAAATAAATAACGGGTGTTTTTTTCGAGGTATATAACTTTAAATTGCCATTACTGTTCAAGATGGCGACCGATTCAACAGCTGTCAAAAGATTTATTCTCAGTTTGGTTTGGCAATTCATCATGCATAGACTCACGCCTGAACAACGCTTGCAAATAGTGCAATTTTATTTCGAAAATAATGGTTCTGTGCGAAAAACGTATCGCGCACTACGTCCATTTTATTTTGTTTAGCGATGAAGCGCGCTTCTGGTTGAATGGCTACGTCAACAAACAAAACGCCGCATTTGGAGTGAAGCTATTCCTCAAGTGTATGTCGGAACACCGTTACATCCAGAAAAACAGACTGTTTGGTGCGCTTTATGGGCTGGTGGAATCATTGGTCCGTACTTCTTCAAAAACGATAATGGCCAGAACGTTACAGTCAATGGTGATCGGTATAGAGCCATGATTACTAACTTTTTTATTCCTGAATTGAACAACCATGATGTCCAGGAGCTGTGGTTCCAACAAGACGGCGCAACTTGTCACACAGCTCCTGCCACAATCGATTCATTGAAATACTCGTTTGGTGATCGCCTAATTTCACGTTTTGGACCTCTTAATTGGCCTCCAAGATCTTGTGATTTAACATCGCTAGACTACTTTCTGTGGGGCTATGTAAAGTCATTGGTCTATGCGGATAAGCCGCAAACCCTTGACCATTTGGAAGACAAAATTCGTCGTGTTATTGCCGATATACGGCCACAAATGTTGGAAAAAGTCATCGAAAATTGGACGTCCAGATTGGACTACATCCGAGCCAGCCGTGGCTGTCTTATACCAGAAGTCATATTTAAAATGTAATGCCACAAGATTATCTTGCGGATAAATAAAATTTATGTCAATCGAAGAATCCATCGTTGTTTTATTGCAATTTAAAGTTCTATAGCTCTAAAAAAAACACCCTTCATAAAATAAATTGACAATTAAATCGATGTCTACTCACCGGAGGTTGTATATGTTTTGCTTGGAACCGAAGTGGAACATGAATTGGGTTTCCTGCTTATTCCAATGCTTTTTGAAGAATTTCCTCGAATACTTGCGCTTTTTTGTTTTTGGTTTTGTACAACATCAAATCTTCCAACCCTATTCACTGGGTAAATGTCATTCAGATCTTGAAGATCAGAACTGAGATAATTGGTTTCTTTGTGAGACCTACAGCCATTGGTGTACCAATTTTTTACTGACGATTCTTCTTTTTCCGGCATTGGACCTAATAGTTCTTTTCCTAAAGTGCCACTCACATCTGTCAGCAGTTCAAGAAAAGAAGAGGATGTTCGTCCTGCTTGCTCTGAATCTTCTAGCGAGTTTAAACAATTAAGGTCTTCTGCTGTGAATAAAGTTTTGATTCCAACGTCATCTTTTTCTGGACGATTATAATCTTCAGGGGTATAATGATAGGAACTGCTATCATCCAAGACCACGTTACTGTTATATGAAAACTGATCATAAGGTGTTGTGAAAGAGCTATCGGGTGGAACTATAGCATTTTCAACATTGGCAAAGTCCAAAATGTTCGAGCTACTTCTCCTCATTCTCATCTCGCATTGGAGCAGGCCAAATTTCAGATGGCTGGTCTCCTTTTCCAATTCTCTCAATTCCAAAATAGTCCTACGGTAAATGTCTTGCTGCCGATACAATTCTCCAACCAGCTGTTCTCCAATTTTAAGGTTATGACGTCGATCCATTTTCGTCCTTAGGATGACTATGTTTTGTCTGCATTTCTCTATTGCTTCTGCCTTAGATTTAGCCTTTTCATAGGCATTCTTCAGTTTTTCATGATATTCCCTAATTTCTTTCGTATGTTTGTTTCTGATGAATCCTGATGTAGCAGTTGGAGGACGATCTTTTGGCTCTAATATTTTATTCACATCTAAGCTATCAAAATTGAAGTACGATTTTGAATCCCTTATTTTTTTTGGCGAAGGAATAACTTCTTTGATCATTAGTTTATCGGACATGACTGCAACAATTGAGAACTATTGTATTACCTTAATCTTACTGAAATTAAGAGAATTCTTTTCGTGAATTTTGTGCAAATATTAGCTAAACCTCCTTCGACCTGATTATCTACCTTCTTTTTACATATGCATAGGTTTTTCAATGAGAGGTTTCATTTTCATATTGAAAAAACGAGTATTTTTTTAAGAGAAATCATTTTTATTGTCCCGATTGTGGATAGCCTAATTCCCAAGACAAGGAATCGACAAATCTGGTATTCCGTCAATTTGAGCGACGCAAACGGTTTCGATTCTTCACGTTACTAACTTGTCCCAACAGCACAAATTTTTCCACCAGTTTCACTATTGCCAGCCGAAAATGTTCTTCACGACGATCTAAAAGTGCTTTAGTTTTACGAACTGTGGCTGTGAAATTTCCAGCATTTTATTTGAATTTTGACAATTTTAATGCGTCGTTGGATCTGTTCCGTCCCATTTTTAGTAATGACGTAGTTTTCACTTGTCAAATGTCAAAAAACGACAGCTTCAAAAGTGACAGCTGCCAAAATAGCGGGCTATTCGAAACGAAACTTCTTATTGGAAAACCTTGTAGAAAAATAATGGAGTTCAAGAAGCGTACCAGTTTTGTTCTCTACATTTTTCACATCTGACTTCTCAGTGAGAACCGCATCCACCATATTCCTGATCGATACTTTATCTAGACACATTTCTCTCATAATCTCCATACAATGCTTCATTTCCGTCGGAGTCAAATTGATAACGTTCATCTTATAGTTGAGAAATTCATCCAAAATTTTTCTGTACCTATCTCGTTCGTATTTACCCAAATAAGAAAATTCAGCCTTTGTTACGTAACATGGAAGAGACAGAGAATTTACGCCGACCTCGTTTTTTTCTTGCAGTAATTGACGATCGTTGTATGCGCTTTTTGATTCACTTTCGTATTTCGATAGTTTAGTCTTCAATTCGCAAATTTCGTTTTGTAGAATGTTGATCTCTCTTTGAGAGTCAAACTCTTCCTCGTTTATGATCGGATGTGTTGTTATCATCGATACTCTCTTGGAAAATCTACATGTACTGATTGTTTCCTTGAAAGACAAACATTTCCATATGAATGCATCAATGCATCTCAGTATACAGGGTGTTCTGAATTGGAGGTACAAAGGAAAATGAAAGATTCTTCAGATAATTTCAAGAAAAAAAGGCCAGTAGGTACAGAGGAAAATGAGAAAAAAATCCTATAAACATAAGTCCACAAACTCTTTGTTTTCGAGATACAGGGTGTTTTTTTTCGCCCTACTTACAGATTGAGAAAATAAATACCAAAACTCCTATTCAAATTATTCATCACAGCTTCCTGAGGATTAGTAGAGAATTGTTTGAAATGTTTTTCTAGAAATCGGTAGTAGATATATACTACGAAACCACAAGAAACCAAAAAGTATAGTACTGTACCAAAGTTTCTTTTTACAATTTGTTAAGCTACCAGTGGTCCGTAAAAAAAAGTTCAGGTGGTAAAAAGCGGATAGGTACTTACTATTCTAGAAAAAAATATCACCCTGTAGATTTACATTCAGAATTAGCATAACACAAGATGAATACTTCAAATTGGAATACCTATATCAAATTTGAGTTGAATATATTGTGAAAGAAATGTGTTATGAGAAAAAAAACATGAAAAAAAAATCAAACTTTAACTCCCTGTATATAGAATAGAAGCCTTTTTAGGCCCATGTTTAGAGAAGATTGGTTCATTCTAATGTTTCGGGGAATTTGTTATTTTGTTTGTATCTCCAATTCAGGAACACCCTGTAAAGAGTATTTCCCAACTACGATACTTCAGAGGGGGATTCATTAAGTCCGAAATTCGTTCGTTTTTGAGCTACAAAACGTTTATGTTTAAAAAAAAAATTAGTCCCCCTTTTTAGACGACCTAACGAATCAACCTTCGAAGTTTCGTACCGTAGTAGAAAACACCCTGTATATTTCATTTCGATTATATTTATGTACCTCTATATTACTCTTCGTGACTGTCAACGTAGCCAGCATTGTCGTCAATGAATTTCCACATAAGGAGTCTTTAAGTATGTAGGTCAGCATGCTATTTCTGAAGGGGATATGTTTTTTGGCGACGGACAGAGCTGTTATTACTTGTTCCAGATAATGTAAAGATAAATTGATATTCTTAGCTTCATTCAGGATATTACCAGTGATGCTCGACTTTCCAATACGTTCAGAACTGAAATCGGAAATAAACTACCAAAAAAATCTTGGAATTTTCGTAGGTATAGATTATTATTTGGTTGGTTATTTGGTTTTTACAATATAAAATATAATAGATAATATATCTTTTTTATATCTCTCAAGAAATAGAAAATATTGTACTTAATACCAAAATTTATAGTTGGTTTTAACTTACCCTGCAAGATCGACAACATGCAACTTTGATTTGAGTGTCTTATTATTTCTTTTTAATCGACTAGTCAGATAAATAGTAAAAATACAATGGGATCTGGAGGAATAATCGTTCATAGGAGTTTCTGCTATGGTCCTAAAAGAAGTGAATTGAATTCATTCCAAAAAAATTCTATCTGTACGGTTATACAGAGAGAGTTTTCTGTAGGGAACATCTCAATTTTCTCGAAAACAGATCGCACGATTTTTACAAATTTTGGTGTGAAAGGATCTTGAGATATGTTGGTATTTATATTATTGTCAAATCTTTTTTTTTTCTCCGGAATAATAATGAAATTTTTTATTTTAGGATCACCCTGTATGATTTAGAAGAAATTTGTGTAGTAAAAACATTTAGAATTTAAAAACTAAAAAGCTCAGTTAATCATAGCTATCTGAATGAATGATTTTAACTTGGGTGAGCATAATGTAAATGTAGTTTTAACTCGAAAATAATGGGAAAAAAAGGGAAACATTCCATGAAAATATTCAGTATTTCTTAAGGATTTCAAAAGGCAAAAAATATACAGGGTGAAATAAAAGAAAAGATCTGACAACAATGTATATATCAGCATAAATGAGATTGCCGTTGTTCATGATTTTCATAAGCGAATTTTGTTTAGTGATGAAGCGCACTTCTGGTTGAATGCCTACGTCAACAAACAAAACTGCCGCATTTGGAGTGAAGCTAATCCTCAAGCGTATGTCGAAACACCGTTACATCCAGAAAACTGACTGTTTGGTGCGCGTCCAACAAGACGGCGCAACATGTCACACAGCTCGTGCCACAATCGATTTTTTGAAAGACACGTTTGGTGACCGCCTAATTTCACGTTCTGGACCTGTGAACTGGCCTCCAAGATCTTGTGATTTAACACCGCTAGACTACTTTCTGTGGGGCTATGTAAAGTCATTGGTCTATGCGGATAAGACACAAAGCCTTGACCATTTGGAAGACAACATTCGCCGTGTTATTGCCGATATACGGCCACAAATGTTGGAAAAAGTAATCGAAAATTGGACGTCCAGATTGGACTACATCCGAGCCAGCCGTGGCGGTCATGTGCCAGAAATCATATTCAAAATGTAATGCCACAAGATTATCTTGCGGATAAATAAAATTCATGTCAATCGAATAATCCGTCGTAGCTCTAAAAAAAACACCCTTTATAAAAATTTGGCTAATTTGGCGTTTCCAAGATAATTGAGGCGTTCCATACTTGAAACTCCGTATATTCTCTTCCTATTTTTGGATTTACCTGTTAGTATCTCCAAGAAAAAGCAACCTCATGGCCTCTCTCTCCGTAGACACAGCATGGATACTCAAATTTCTCAGATGAGCTTCTCCTTTACCATCCTCTAATAATATGACACGCCTGCAAAAAATGTTTTGACAAACCTTTGTCTGAATGATAATTGACTCTTTACGGAAACTCCTCCAGTTTCGAAGCCATCTGTTTTGGATTCAATAAATCGTATCCAATTTCGTTGTATATTTCCAAATACGACAGTTGAATAGAATATGCTTCGGGGTTCTAAAATTCATTTAAAAAATAAGGTAACTATATTGGATTGAAAGTAATCATATCAAAATTTTTACGATCGTAAAGTCACTAATGTGAAGAATCGAAATCGTGTGCGTAGCTGAAGAACAACTGGGAATATTGCTACTGTAGCCCGATATTTATTTTCAACAAGACGGCACTACGTGCCAAATATTGATACTTGAGATGATTTCATAAATCAAAAAAAGAAAATGTAGTAGGTAATCATTGACAAATTTCAATACCTTGCTCAGATATTCGAATATATGTTCAATGCATCTTGGAATAATTCCTCTATTCTCGTAAATCTTCGGACATCCTGTGATTGAGTATGTTTTACCACTGCCTGTCTGTTGAAAACTATGAAATTATTCAGATATCTTTGTAAAAATATTGAAAATCCTCGCAAAATATATCATGTAAGAAGAGAATGAATAGACAACATACTTGTCCATAAGCGAAAATAGTTCCGTTGAATCCATTTATTACGCTGTAAAAAAAAGTTTTCATTATAGCGAAGAATTTCCATTTATCACCAACCTATTCACTACAGGCTTAGCAACCATTTCAAAAATTTCTTTCTGCGACGAAAGTTGATCGAATATTTTATGGTACCTGAAATAAACCAAAGGAAATTTTCGGAGCACAGATACCATAGAACTTATCTTGTATTACAAGATATGTAGATACATAAATGTTGTTTTCGAAAAGAAATGAATACTTTCCTGAATTGATAGTAAGAGAACCTCACATCGCTGCTGTGGTGAAATATCAAATCCTCGTGTTCTTTGTTAGATCTTGAAATTATATAATTCTGAAAGAGTATATTGATAGCATTATCATGGTTTGTGGTTAATAGACATCCGTACTTCTAATTTAACTTTTTTCGATGCGGTTTCTTTCCTGATTCTAGCATATACTTTTATCGAGTTTTTAACCATTTTGCCTGCTTAACATTAATGTCAAATTTGACAATGTTTGGACCACAGACCAATTGTCATCTGTGTTTGAACTAAATTGAGTATAAATTGTCCACTGACTTTTTTAGACAATGAACAATTAAATTTTTACAATTAAATGGAGAAATCGTGGTGTCATTTTACACTCAAATCATGATGTCTTCAAGTTTCCATTTGAAAATACCAAAAACTATTCAAGTTATGATGAACTTTTAATTTTTGTAACTTCAATGTCTTGTATCACAACGGTTTCTTGAGATAATTTGTTTGAGAGTTATTATTTATGTCTGTATCACAATACAGAACTAAACTGTTGAATTAATTAATTATGAAGTTTTTCAGGAATTACATCGATTTCTTTTGTTCTATGTTATCATTCCTCTAGTTTTTTAGAGGAGATAGTTTAATTGCAGATTTTTAGTTTATGGTGGTTCCTACACTAATTTCCATAGAAATTAAGAATCGAGGTATGGAATCCAATTTCTGTAATTCGAGTATTTTGGAAAAGGTATCCTTTTTCCTAGGATAACGGCAAACATACTGGCCGACGAAAATCTCAAATTACTTTCCTCAAAATCGATAGGATTGTGCGCTCTCTGAGAGCATACTCCAGGCGTGCGCTAACTTAGACAATGAGTTTTCCACCAAGGTTGAGAACTGTAAAATATACCTACCATTTTGATGCAGCTATATAAAAAAAATTATATTCGTGAATTATGACTACATTTATTCTCTAGATAGAAAGGTAAATATCTTTATTTTGAATTATATTTTTCACACAACATGAAACAGTATTCTAAATGGATACAAATCAATACCACACGAATAAATACAACCAAGTTGTACACGAATAATCTTCCAAGCAATATAGCTCTATAGCTCAACAATTTATTGGTTCTATTTTCAATTTGATTGATTTTGAGATAATTTATTAAAGACTGATACACATATAGGATGTATTTTGTGTTAAAGGACATAATTGTATTATTTGTTAGAAATTCAATTTTTGTAAAGGGTGTTTTTTTAGAGCTATAGAACTTTAAATTGCAATAAAACAACGATGGATTATTCGATTGACATGAATTTTATTTACCCGCAAGATAATATTGTGGCATTACATTTTAAATATGATTTCTGGCATATGACCGCCACGGCTGGCTCGGATGTAGTCCAATCTGGACGTCCAATTTTCGATGACTTTTTCCAACATTTGTGGCCATATATCGGCAATAACACGGCGAATGTTTTCTTCCAAATGGTCAAGGGTTTGTGGCTTATCCGCATAGACCAATGACTTTACATAGCCCCACAGAAAGTAGTCTAGCGGTGTTAAATCACAAGATCTTGGAGGCCAATTCACAGGTCCAAAACGTGGAATTAGGCGGTCACCAAACGTGTCTTTCAATGAATCGATTGTAGCACGAGCTGTGTGACATGTTGCGCCGTCTTATTGGAACCACAGTTCCTGGACATCATGGTTGTTCAATTCAGGAATGAAAAAATTGGTAATCATGGCTCTATGCCGATCACCATTGACTACTACGTCCTGGCCATCATCGTTTTTGAAGAAGTACCGACCAATGATTCCACCAGCCCATAAAGCGCACTAAACAGTCAGTTTTTCTGGATGTAACGGTGTTTCGACATACACTTGAGGATTAGCTTCTCTCCAAATGCGGCAGTTTTGTTTGTTGACGTAGCCATTCAACCAGAAGTGCGCTTCATCGTTAAACAAAATAAAATGGACGTAGTGCGCGATACGTATTCCGCACAGAACCATTATTTTCGAAATAAAATTGCACTATTTGCAAGCGTTGTTCAGGCGTGAGTCTATTCATGATGAATTGCCAAACCAAACTGAGAATAAATCACTTGACAGCTGTTGAATCGGTCGCCATCTTGAACAGTAATGCCAACTTAAAGTTATATACCTGAGCAAAAAACCTATGTGTCTAAATTTTCCTCTGCATAATTTTTCGAAGCTTATGTTCAGGACTGATCTGAGGAGTCTCTTCTAATTGATAAAAATACATTTCACTATTGAGTTATTTCCCAAAAATACAACGAAACAAGCAAAATTTCCTAGTCGTGTTATTTCTCGAACAGACGATCATAATTGGCCACTGAGATCTCATGATTTAACACCTTTTGACTTTTTTCTTTGGGGCCACGTGAAAAATAAGGTATATGCCAATGCTTCACAATCGATTCAATGCTTTAAAGATGAAACTGTTGAAGTTATCGAGAACATATAGCCGCAAATGTTAGAATTGGTCTTGGAAAATTTTATAAAAAGGATGTGGTGCTGCAATCGTAGTTGCGGTAGCCAATTCGCTGATTACGGTTTCCATCATTAATGGTAAAGGTGCCTTCCTCTTTACAATGAAATAAACATCCATTGATTTCTCTTGAAATATACTCGTTTTTTCAATCAAAATGAAACCTCCCATTGGATCTAGCCAGCTTAGGAACATAGTGTGCGATTTTTCCGTGGTGGAATGTTCGGATTTCGATTTTCCAGAGCAGTTGCAGATAATACTCGGTGGTGCAACGACCCAAACATGTAGGCAGTAAGAAAAAATAAATTTTTCAGGTGCAAGTAGTTCGGGACTTAGTGAAGTGATTTGATTTTAGTAGCTCAGGTGCAACTAATTCTCTTATAGTGGGCGTCGATCGTATTTGGTGAGTATCAATTGAAGATAGAACAAAAGAGATTCATTTCAATACAAATTTCGTAAATTTCCCATTATATTTCATAAGGATTGGAATATAAGATTTTATAGAGAAGAAGATAAACCTTCAGTATATTTTCATAAAAATATCACACTAAATATCGCACCTCTCGTGTTGTCATCGATCTTAACCCTAGAATGGATACTTGAGGTATCCCAATACTCCCTTGGAACGTAATGAAGTATAGATCTCAAAGAAACATACATTGACTAACAATGAAGAATAATGAATACACAAATTGCAAACATTCTTACAGTGTTCAGGGCATCAACTTCAAAATATTTCTCACAACAAATTTCAGGTTTTTTGTCATGAGACCTAGGGCAAAGATGACATCTAGTTTGCTGCTGAACTTGTTTTGACTGATCATGAAGCTCCTTTGGTTGGTGTTCATTACTATCAATAATATCTTACCTCAATCGTTAACGGACAGAACCAATTCTCAACAATTAATTGATTTTTTTTCAGTAAGGATTGTAACTTCAAGTTTGTATGTAAATTTGCTGTTGTTTCTGAATAAACTATATCAATTCTTTAGGCGAATTTATCATAGATTTCTGTTCGGTGTGCATTTATTTGTTTTTTTTTATAGAAAGGAAACTGGGATGATAGTTTTTTTTTTTCTATTAGTCAAAAGGGACGCCGGTATTTCTGTTTTAATCTATGTGGTTTTTGGGCTGGTGGTGCGATTTTACCTAAATTATTTGAAAATGAGAATTATGAATTGTGCTACCGAGCTATGAATATTGTTCTTCCTCTTCACAATGGAATGAACATCCATTCATTTCCCTTAAAATATACTTGTTTTTTATTATCAAAATGACAATTCCTATTGGAAAACTCTTTATTTTAAATCTTCGTCAGAAATTGAATAATGCGAATTTGGCAGGAAATATAGATAATATGTTTCGATTTATTCATGGAAATTTGCTGAATTTCCATAGTTCATTTTTTGTTATCGTATCTTCTGCGATTCACATAAAAATTCCTTCGATGACAAGGTTCTTTTTTATTTACATATGAAAGCACCATATATGCAAATTTAATGCAAAATCGATTGTTATTGTACACTCCTACGAAGGAATTTATGAACTTTTAAAAAACTTCATAACAACTTCTACACAGGAAATTCTTGCTGGAAATTTTAACGATAAATCTATAAAAAATGCATCAATGATAAGACATCATTCATTTAAAAGTATTGATGGCAAAAGTCATCCATCTATGTTACAAGTTTGAGCATCAAGCAAGTCGGAAGTTGAAAGCGCCTTTTGTGTAAAGATCGAATTGAAATGTTTCAAAGCTGCAGAAACAAAAACAAGTAGGAAGTTTATTCATTAGTCAGAGATGAACATATGTTTCCAGTTCTATTTCGGGTAATTCCTGTCAACGCTTTTTTTCCTCGAGTATCTTAAACGACAATTCCAATACTGAACGTGCTCTTCAAATATTTCAGAATATCTTAACAAGTATTTTATGGTCTACTGCCTCGATGTAATTATGTACTACGTGAATTTAATATGTGGTTGCAGCAATTATGAGATTTTGTCAAAAGAATAATTCGCCAATATGACTTGGTACTTTCAAAAGTACTGTTTTATTATACAGGGTGTTCCACCATTGATGCTCTATTACGGTCAAGCGCTGAAATTTTCGATTTTTTTCCAACACAACATCATTAGGCTCCATCAGAGCAATATTCTCAAATGGTTGGGAAGTATACCGGGTGTACCAAAAAAGTCTAAATGATCAAACATGTTTTTTCTCATGGTTTTTTCTTGAATTTTCTCATTGCACAAAATAAATTAATAAGTTTGTTTGAATATTCATGTGCTTACCGTTTTTGAAGTATTTCCATTTTCCATATATTGGAAGGTCTTTGGAAAAACCTTATGACCCCATAATGAGAACTTGAGAGTGATTCTTAAAAAAATGTCAGTAAGTATTGACTTTTTGATAAATATTGAGAACTCTACTGGGTGTTCAAAATGAGATGAATCTTTGATGAGTAATTCAGACGTTAATATTGGACTTATACCAAATGGAACACTCTTCGAAAATATGATAATAAAATTCAATAATTATTAAAAAAATGAAATATAGGGTGTGCCATACGGAATAAGCCTGATATTAACGTTTGAATGAGTCATCAATGAATTGTCTCATTTTGAACACCCAGTAGAGTTCTGAATGGTTATCAAGAAGGCAGTATGCTTATACTGTTCTTCTAGTATTCAGTTTCCAAAAACCCTTCAATATATGAAGAAACGAATTATATAAAAAACAATATGTTTTGAACATAGAACTTGTAAAAATCAATATAAGAAATAGGGTGTTCCAAAAGAAAAAACATATTTGGTCATTTATACTGTCGAGAAAATTCGAAAATTTCAGTGCTTAACCGCAAAAGAGCGTCGCGTCAATGGAGGAACATCCTGTATGTATGAATCGAATAATTTCAATCGACGTGTTTCAGTATTCTTCCAGGATGTTCCATTTAAAATATCAGAGGTGATTTTTTGAAGATGTGGCAACATTACATTGTTAAGAGTTGTATTAAATCTTGAATTTTCTCCATAAACGTCTCATTTTCTATAAATCATGAATCAGCCTGTGCATTGTCATTGTATCCCACCAAAAATTTGAATGCCATTTATTGGAAATTCCAATGGAAGATTTCGACCTTCGATCGGACAAAAACGTCCATATACAGGGTGTCCCAATATCGATGGCCTATTAGACGTTTCTGGAAAACTAATCATAATTTTAAGCTGAAAATTTGCATATTAGAATTTGAGACAATGATCTTTCTCCCTAAAATATTTTTAGATCTCTACAACTTCCGGTTATACCGGAAACACACTACTACTTTCTTATTTCAAATGGCACACCCAATATATTATTGCATCACTAGATAGCTTTTTTGATGGCAATTTCGGCAATATGCCATACCTTGGGTTAAAATTCAACGGTTCATGAGTTATTGGGATTCTTATGAAAAAAAGGTGGCGATAAGCACTCACATTTTTTTTAATATTTCAGCAGAAAAACCTTTTTTCGAAAAAAATTTGTTTTGTTTCGATTACGCAAATACGTAGTATTATGAGACTGTTTTTGGCTTGGAGCAAAAATGTACAGGGTGTTTATAAGAGGATCATGAACTTGGACAACTCAACTTCATCAAAACTAAAGATTTTCAAATTGGAACCTATATTTTTTATTATTTCAGTCGATTCTACGAACGAAAATAGTGGGGATTACTTCAGCAAACCCTATACCTAAAATGAATACTTCAAGAGTTATCGGGGAAGAACTTCAAATAAGGAAAAACCGCTATTTATGACTGTGGGAATAGCTGTCTGTTACTTCCGTAAAACACAAAAAGAAAATAAAATTCGATGTTTGGATAACTAAATTTTACATTTCATGAATTTCAATTAATTTTTCGTTGGTATTGTTGAGAAATCCATAAACCAATACAATTTTCAATTACGAATAATTCATTACAATTCTTGGTATGTCAAATTTAGTTATGAAAACATCGAATTTTATTTTCTTTTTGTGTTTTACGGAAGTAACAGACAGTTATTCCCACAGTTATAAATAGCGGTTTTTCCTCATTTGAAGTTCTTCCCCGATAACTCTTGAAATATTCATTTTGGGTATAGGGTTTGCTTTAGTAACCCCCACTATTTTTGTACGTAGAATCGACTGAAATAATAAAAAATATAGGTTCTAATTTGAAAATCTTGAGTTTTGATGAATTTGAGTTGTCCAAGTTCATGATCCTCTTATAAACACCCTGTACATTTTTGGTCCAAGCCGAAAACAGTCTTATAATACTACGTTTTTGCGTAATCGAAACAAAACAAATTTTTTTCGAAAAAGGCTGTTTCTGCTGAAATATTAAAAAAAAATATGAGTCCTCATCGCCACCTTTTTTTTCATAAGAATCCCAATAACTCATGAACCGTTGAGTTTTTACCCAAGGTATGGCATATTGCCGAAATTGCCATCAAAAAAGGTATCTAATGATGCAATAATATACTGGGTGTGCCATTTGTAATAAGGAAGTAGTAGTCTGTTTCCGGTATAACCGGAAATTGTAGAGATCTGAAAATATTTTAGGGAGAAAGATCATTGTCTCAAACCCCAATAAGCAAATTTTCGGCTCAAAATTATGATTAGTTTTCCAGAAACGTCTAATAGGCCATCGAGTTTGGGACACCCTGTATTTGTAGGGGCGATGTTATTGCAACGTATATTTATGAAGGGAGCCACCCCCTTCGCCGGCACTGGAATGGGAAGGGTCTGCGCACAGCCCACAGCCGGCAGTTTAGGGACTGCCATCCATAGGGCCCCATAAGGCACATGGCACATGTCATGAGCCTGCAGCCGGGGCATTGTAGTGGAACCGAAAGTGAGAATTGTGATTAAATTCGCAAACTTTGCATCTAGAAGCCGCTTACGAAACAGTGCAATTTTGAATCATATGTTATTTACTTGGATTATGTTATGAACAGTGCGTCAATGTTTCCAGATGGTTTGGATATAAGGAGACAGTTCAAATATCGAGTGTTACAGATGTTGAGTGATTTTATGTTCGGGATGAATAGAAGTGGGAGGATGCTTAGATTTGAATGCAGTATGTGATTGAAAAACCAGTGTGAGTTTCGATATACATATTTTCAAGCAAGACAAATTATAATTTCATCTATACTTAGGGTGTTTCACTGGATTTTACTGAAAATGTACCTAAGGCATTGCAGTGAGTCTGAATTCTGAATCAGTTGTCGAAATATGTCCTAAGTATATTGGTTCAAGAGATACAGGCTGTTTTACGTATTTTCTAGCAAACTTCTTGAACGCCTTTATGGATTTTAATGAAAATTTCAGGAAATTAACAAAGGATGAAGTCCAATATTCACTTTTAGTGACTAATCGATAACGCAAAATAATATCTTTTATGTTACATGTTGTAAAACACCCTATACATCGATTTTTTGCAAGACAAAATTACAGTAAATACATTATGAAGAGAAGCCCAATTAGAAACACACTTCTTAACAATATTTTAGGTACCATTGAAAATTGAGTACATTTCGATTTACAGAGAGGCAAACCCTCACCACAAGATGTAAACATAATTGAATATGTATAATGTGATGAAAGATAGCAGTGGCGGCACATAGGGGTGGGCGGCGCCTACTTTGTGAATTATTTAGTGCATCTTTCGGTTGAAATTGAAAATAAATTCAATTTTTTTTTGTTATTCATTTGATTTCCCTGAACGATGTCCATCTATAATTAATTTATGAAAATAAAGGGTTTTTCAATAAGATGTTTCATTTTGATATTGAATAAATGAGTATATTTCAAGAGAATTCAATGAATATTTATTTCTTTGTAAAGAGGAAAGTATGCCATTAAGGATGGAAAACAATATGTTCTCGAGAACTTCGTGAATTCCATCCTTAAACTCTTGAATCGATTGTGGAGCATTGGCCTAGACTTTATCTATCACGTGGCCCCCAAAGAAAAAGTCTAATCGTGTTAAATCACAAGATCTTGGAGGCCAATTCACAGGTTCGAAACGTGTCTTTCAATAAATCGATTGTGGTACGAGCTGTGTGACATGTTGCGCCGTCTTGTTGGAACCACAGCTCCTGGACATCATGGTTGTTCAATTCAGGAATGAAAAAGTTAGTAATCATGGCTCTATACCGATCACCATTGACTGTAACATTCTGGCCATCATCGTTTTTGAACAAGTACGGACCAATGATTCCACCAGCCCATAAAGCGCACCAAACAGTCGGTTTTTCTGGATGTAACGGTGTTTCGACATACACTTGAGGATAAGTATGTATTCCGCACAGAACCATTATTTTCGAAATAAAATTGCACTATTTGCAAGCGTTGTTCAGGCGTGAGTCTATTCATAATGAATTGCCAAACCAAACTGAGAATAAATCACTTGACAGCTGTTAAATCGGTCGCCATCTTGAACAGTAAGGCCAACTTAAAGTTATATACCTCGAAAAAAAAACACCCGTTACAAAAGTGACAGACGTCCAGATTGCTGGCAATTCGAAATGAAACCTCATATTGGAAAATCCTATTAGAATATAATCATCCATATACTGAAACGCTATTCTAAACAAACATATTTTCTTCCAAGGTCAAATCAATCTTAACCCCTAGGGGGGTAGAAACTCATCAAGAACCTCGTACGCCATCTATTCCAATGAATGTCACATAACTATCCACCCCTTAAAATCAAATTATCCCAGTACGTAATCACGTTTATCTCCATAAAAATTGTTTGGATGTGCACCAGCAATCGGAGTCTGCTCTATCTACGTATGCCTCATCGATTGGAGTCTATATGATGCCAGAAACAGGAGCGGAAGAGAGAGACACATCCAGACGATGGTTCCATGCAATGTAATTCCTATTGAGTCAGGGAAACTCCCCCTCTTGGTGAAAATGGGTTCGTGCGGGATCTCACCCCCGTGTAAAACGATATTGCCAGACTTAAACCCGAATATGGCTGCGGTGTTGTCTGTAGTTTTTAATTGAGTTCATGGCTTCGACCATTTAGGGTCATTCGAGGTTCGTTTTAAATTTTAAGCTGGGGGTAGAAACTTACAATTTTTTTATGTAAACTTAGAAATTGTTTGAGGCAAAAGTTCAACTCGCCACTGAAATTGGTACTGCTTCATTTTGACCAATAAAAAATTGTTTTCTCCGAAATTTTACTTAGCAGCTGAATAATTACATAAGATATGAAACGAACTTCAACTTGAAAATTCTTATTTTTGGTATTCAAAGTCTGAAAAAGTTGAAAATCAGTATAGTGAGGGACTGTTTCATCTTTTGCTGATGAAATCCCGGATATGAATCTAGAAGATAACAAATGGTTATCCATATTGTGGCCCAGATTTCACAGCCCTATTTCAGTGACATACAGGGTGATTCACCGGGATGGCCTAGTAGACGTTTATGGAAAACTAATCATAATTTTGAGCTGAAAATTTACATATTGGGGTTTGAGACAATGATCTTTCTCCCTAAAATAATTTCAGATCTCTCCAACTTCCGGTTATACCGGAAACAGACTACTACTTCCTTATTTCAAATGGCACACCCAGTATATTATTGCATCATTAGATGCAATTTTGATGACAATTTCGGCAATATGCCATACCTCGGATAAAAACTCAACGGTTCATGAGTTAATGGGATTCTTTAAAAAAAATGGTGGCGAAGAAGACATTTTTTTAAATATTAATATAAGGTTTTTTCAAAAAAAGTTTTTTCTTTTTCGATTCTGCAAATATGTAGTATTATAAAACACTCTTTATAAGGTCTATTACCAATGCTCCACAATTCCTTAAAGATGGAATGGTTGAAGTTATCGAGGATATATGGTTGAAGTTATAGGATATACCGCAACTTTGCGAATTGGTAATGGAAAATTTTATGAAAAACACGTCGTTATAATCAAGAGGTATCCTTATCTCCGTAATGACCCTGAAATTATTTCAACTGCATTCTGACTTAATTGTTCCTAGAAAAGGAATGTAGGTAAATAAAAAGATTTCAATCCACACGTTCAATCCAATAAGGCGTGAAAAATTTGAAAGTTATCCTTTAACGACCTTGATATTGACCTATACCACTTCTTATTGTACGTGTTAGTAATAAAATTGATATGTATTTGATTACGAAAAGGAAATCTGTCCCACCGGATGTTAACGTAGGAGAGAAGACGATACACTGCCCTTGTTAAAACGAATATTTTATTGAAATGAGCATCGTTTTAATTCAGCTCAGGTTGTATTCTCAACAATCGAGAGTACTAATGTTTCATACAATATGCAAACGAAACAGGACAAAGAAAGTTTTTTCACCGAATAAGGAATTGGGGATATTTATCTAGTGACCTTCTTCATTTTCGAAGAAGTAAGGGGCAATCACTCCACCAGACCATATTACACACCATGAAGTGATTTGTTATGGATATAATGGCCTCTAAGTAATTACATGAGGATTTTAACTGCCCCATATGCGACAATTTTGCTTGTTCCTTATCCAAACGTTGTGGTTTAAGTACCCAATCGGCATCTGTCCTAAGCCTTACATGGTGAGCTGGGACAGTCGATTCTACGTACAAAAATAGTGAGGGTTACATAAGTAAACCTTATAAATGGTGTTTTTTTTAGAGCTATAGAACTTTATATTGCAATAAAACAACGATGGATTATTCGATTAACATGAATTTTATTTATCCGCAAGATAATCCTGTGGCATTACATTTTAAATATGATTTCTGGCATATGACCGCCACGG
The DNA here is from genome assembly GCF_914767665.1 of Harmonia axyridis. NCBI lineage: Eukaryota > Metazoa > Arthropoda > Insecta > Coleoptera > Coccinellidae > Harmonia > Harmonia axyridis. Next base: position 492,256 of record NC_059507.1, read on the forward strand.
CTGGCTCGGATGTAGTCCAATCTGGACTTTTTCCAACATTTGTGGCCGTATATCGGCAATAACACGGCGATTGTTGTCTTCCAAATGGTCAAGAGTTTGTGGCTTATCCGCATAGACCAATGACTTTACATAGCCCCACAGAAAGTAGTCTAGCGGTGTTGAATCACAAGATCTTCACAGGTCCAAAACGTGAAATTAGGCGGTCACCAAACGTGTCTTTAAATAAATCGATTGTGGCACGAGCTGTGTGACATGTTGCGCCGTCTTGTTGAAACCACAGCTCCTGGACATCATGGTTGTTCAATTCAGGAATGAAAAAATTAGTAATCATGGCTCTATACCGAAGACCATTGACTGTAACGTTCTGGCCATCATCGTTTTTGAAAGAGTACGGACCAATGATTCCACCAGCTCATAAAGCGCACCAAACGGTCAGTTTTTCTGGATGTAACGGTGTTTCGACATACACTTGAGGATTAGCTTCACTCCAAATATGGCAGTTTTGTTTGTTGACGTAGCCATTCAACCAGAAGTGCGCTTCATCGCTAATGGACGTAGTGCGCGATACGTATTGAGTCTGTTCATGATGAATTGCCAAACCAAACTGAGAATAAATCACTTGACAGCTGTTAAATCTGTCGCCATCTTGAACAGTTATGCCAACTTAAAGTTATATACCTCGAAAAAAATACCCGTTACAACCATTCCATCTTCAAAGTCTTGGATCGATTGTGGAGCATTGGCATAGACTTTATATTTCACGCAGCCCCAAAAAAAGTCTAAAGGTATTGAATCACAAGATCTCGTTAGCCAATAGTGATTTCGTTTTCGAGAAAAAACAAGGCCAGGAAACTTCTCTCGTAAAATTGCGCTTGTTTAGTTGCTTGTTTGGCACTTTTGGCGCAATCTTGTTGAAAGAAAATGTCGCTCACATCGTAATCTCCCAATTCCAGCCAGAAAAAAATATTAATCATGGCCTAATCGCCAAGATCGACGAGGAATTGACAAACCTGCATTTTCGTCAACACTATTGACTACAACAGCAATATTTTCAGTTGTTCTTGAGCGACGCACACGGTTTCGATTCTCCATATCACTAACTTGTCCCTCCAACAACCCAAAAGTTCATTATTTTTGCGAACTGTGACTGATAACCATTTTTGTAGTGAATTTTAACAGTTTCAGTGCGTTGTTGAATTGTTTATCGTTCTAATTTTAGTAGTGGCGTAGTTTTCACTTATCAAATGTCAAAAAATCACAGTCTCAAATGTAACAGCTGCCATAAGATAGCGGGCTATTCAAAATGAAACCTCTTATTGAAAAACCATATATTATGTTGAATGATTTATCACTTTATTCTCTTCGAAAAATTTTCCCTATTTGAATTCATACTGTTGCTCCACATAAGCGTTGCATTTCCATAGCAGTCTATGGATTATGTAAATTTGAATCCAGATATCAGAAGCATGGTGCTTTTGGAAGAGATAATTATTGATTTCAGTTAGTCGTCGAGTGGAATATTCAAGGTTGAAATTACTAAATTAGATAACCATTTTGCCTGCTGGCATAAGAGGATATTCTTCGACAATCAAGTTTGAAAGGAATTTGGTTTCACTTTCTGCGTGATTTGGGAGATTTCTTTTTTTTTTTTTGGACGGGTACTGTAAAAATCCTGTTCATGCAGAATGATAAATCAGGAAGTAAATCCTGCTCACGTATATTATTAGATAATTTGATAATTAATGAAAAATTTATTCGTTTCAGGTACAAACTGTTATCTACAACCGTCAAACTGGTAAGTTGATGCGATAAACATTTCGACACTATCTATATGCCTTCAAAACAGAGGAAGAAATCGTTATAACAACATTAGGCAGCTATGAAAATGGAGAAATTTTAACGAAGTTGATAATGGATTGAAATATTGTCGTAATCTTTTATGCAAAGTTTTTGCGATTATAATCATAATGAAATGACCTCCAAATTTAATAATTTTTTAATTATATGTGCAGGGTGGACAAATTGCGATGTTTTAGCACTACAACTTTCAAACCAGAGGAGATAGACAAAATCTGATACCCCATTCTCGTTCTCTTTTTCTTGAGAAACTAACAAGTGTAGTATCAATTTTTGGCCACCTTATGTTTTCGAGTTATAAGCGAAAATTGGAAAAATGACAATATCGGACAGAATTTATATATCTGCTAATACTGATGATAGCTCTGAAATTGAAACATCGTAGAGGCACTTTTCGAAGTAGAATCCAGTGGCGTACTCGTCTTTTTAACAGGATTTTTAATTACGAAGCTATGACCCAAAGTTGAGTTTTTTCAAATGGGAACACTAGATTTCTGTGCCATTTTTTGAAAGCTTAATTTTTCCTGATTTCAAAAATATATAACATCGTCCTTTTTTTTTTTGATCCGGTAGCAGATACGACAAAACTACAAGAAACCAAAAAGTGCAGTGCTAAACCAAAGTTTTTTTTCACATTTTTTCGAAACTACCAGCGGTCCATCAAAAAAAAAGTTCTAGAGAAAAGAAGTGGGCACCCTGTAGATTTGCATTCAAAATTAACATATCACATGATGAAAACTTCGAATTGAAATAACTATTTCAAATTTGAGTTGAATATCTTGTGAAGGGAATGTGCTATGAGAGAAAACTTGAAAAAACATCAAACTTCAACATCCTGTGTCTCGAAAACAAAGCGTATGCGGTTTATAGGACACCCAGTATACTAATTTGATATAGTAACTGTCAAATAATCATCACAAAAGCCACCATTACTGAACCAATAAACACATCTTGCTCAACTTATGCTATCAAAAGGAATAAATTACATTCGACATAAAAAAAGAACACATATGTTCAAAATACGGGCGAATTTGGGTGAGCGAGTAATTTAAATTCAACATATGAAGCATGTAATTTATTTTATGTCCTTTTTCACCTTCAACACATTCTAATCGATTCTATTGAATGCTGGAAATCAAATGTACGGTATAATTCCATCGCAAATCAAGGGGTGCGACTAACACTTTTTCCAAGTGTGATAGGTTTAAGCGGTAATAAAACCAAAAAAGAAGTAAGTAGTGTCCTTGGTGGTCATTACATCCTATCAAAGTTAACTGAGGAGCGAGACATCAATTTAATTGTAGTAATAAATCATTTCGAATATATAAAATTGACTCGCTCTGCTCGCCGAAGGGGCTCCGCCCCTTGGACCCCGTCACTATGCCGGTAGATCCTTCACTGGGTATCCCTCTAGAAAATAAAAGATTTTTTTCGGAAACCTTGTATCGTTAGCTGATTTCAGACGATTCACTCGGTATACTATGCTGATTCTAGGGTGGAAATCTATATGATTTTTTTTCCTAGAACATACCGTTTGGCCCTTGCTCACATGAAAATATTTGATGCAAATAACTTCCCATGACGACAAATCAAGGGCGGTCCTAGCCTTAAATTTTGAGGAGGTTCGCCGTTATGAGCTTCGAGTATTTCTATGGGACCAAATCCCAGATTATACCGATATCAAGCCTTACCTCTCAAAAATATTTATATTTAGATATTCATATGAATATTTATATAAGGCGTACAACTTTGCGTCCGCCGTTTTGCAATAGATGGCTGTAACGGTAAGTGGTAGTAGAAATAAATATGTAGTAGATGTCAGACAATAAGTTTAGGTATTTGTGAACATAACGCCATTGACATGTTAGTCGATTTGTGTCTGCATCATAAAGTTATTCACGATCAACCATGTTAGCTTACGAGCCAAATTCTCGTCATTTGCGGGAGGTTTCAATTTTCTACTAAAATATATAGTGAGAACGATATTGGTGGAAGAACGTACCAACGATATTGTTTATGTCTAGGTTTAGTTATTTTCTGGTACATCAGTAAAATGGCTTGTTCCGTTTGATTAAATAAATAAAGAAATAGATGAGTGGTTTCAACGCTTCAAGAATGGTGATTTTGATGTCGAAGACCAGTATCGCGGTGAAAGAGAGAAGTTTTTTGAAGATGCAGAATTGGAGGCAATAATTGATCAAGACTCATGTCAAACGCAACAATAATTGTAGGATCAATAGGAGTGTCACTAAAAGCCATTTCAAAACGCCTGAAAGTCATAGGAATGACTCAGAAACAAGGAAATTGGGTGCGGTACGAGTTAAAGCCGCGAGGTGTTTGAACGACGTTTATTTACTTGTGAACAGCTGCTTGCAAGACAAAGACGGAAGGGGTTTCTGCATCGGATTGGGACTGGAGACGAAAAATGGATTCATTACGATAATCCCAAGCGCATAAAATCATGAGGATATCCTGACAATGCTTCCACATCGACGGCCAAACCGTATATTCACGGTTCTAAGGTCATGCTCAGTATTTGGTGGGACCAGCTCGGCGAAGTGTATTATGACTGAAAGAATCACAGGCGATCGTTATCGAACGCAATTAATGCGTTTGTACCGAGCATTGAAAAACAAACCGTCGCAATACAACGAGAGAGAAGATGAATTGATTTTACTGCATGACAATGCTCGACCCCATGTTGCGAAAGTAGTCAAGATATACTTGGAAACGTTAAAATGGGAATTCCTACCCCACAACCCTACCCGACGTATTCTCCAGACGTTGCTCCCACGGACTATCACTTGTTTCAATTAATAGCACACGGCCTGGCTGACCAACACTTCCGATCTTATGAAGAAGTAAAAACTTGAATCGATTCGTGGATCGCTTCAAAAGATGACCAGTTTTTTCAACGCGGGATTCGTACGCTGTCCGAAAGATGGGAGAAAGTAGTGACCAGCGATGGGCAATACTTTGAATTATAAATGTATAACCAGTTTTTTACAATAAAGCCTCGAATTTCGCAAAAAAAGTTGTACCCTTATGTATTTGTTGTATTATAATACCATTATTTACTTATCAGGGTTTTAACCATTCAGGTAGAAATTTAAAAAAAATTACATTGTTTAATATGAAGATTTTGATTGCCTCATTTTTCAGCACAACACACTCAATATTACTTTCTCAATCCAAAGGGCATGGAAAAAAGGAAAGTAATGGATTCTCAACAATTTTCCGGTTTTCAATGACAATCATGGACGCCTTATCGTTTTTCAATAATTTTTTTTTTGCCCCCCCTGAGAAAAATTTCTGCGGGCGCCCATGGAAGACAATTGGCAACTACATCACAAAATCTAATTTGGTCTTTAAAACTTTGAACCCTTTGAAAACCTTGTAATCACAGCGTCCTCGTCAACATCAATGTCCCTATAAATGTTCAGGAGGACAAAATACTCCATAAAAATGGAAGCAAACTACTAAATATGTCGTTTTCCACTGAATCTTGTCATCTGAATCTTATTATTATCCTCTATGATAGAAAAACTTTATTCAAATCAACAGAATTTTCTCACACCAAAATATCACAGCGATATATATCGATATTTTACTCGTACATATTTCGACACATTTCGATAGTGTCAGAAAATATCGATACAATATATAGATATCGATAGTTTTCTGACCTTTGCCCATCCCTAGTGTGGATTTGCCGAACGCAGTCATAACCATAAACAAAGATTTCTCTATGATCATAATTGTCAGTCACACGCATGTCTTAAAATTTTGTTGAAATATATCTCGTATATTGTATTCTTTAATAATGATTAAAAAATAACCGATATCAACCAAATTCTCAGATCTCATTTTTCCAGATATGGCAATTTCTTTCTTTGAAGAATTTGGGAGAAATGAATAATCAAAATGTGAGCGTCAGTCTTTCAAGAAAGTTATTCATGCGTATAGGTTTGTGAAAAATTTTTAGAGAATATTGAATAATAATATAATCCCAACATTAAGATTTTAAATTAGCACATTTCTTCTTTATAGACATGTATGATGCATAAGTCCAAATTTAATTGATGATTGGGTGGGAAAAATTGACAAAAAAAGTTTATGTTTGTTAGTTAAGTTGTAATCCTTTTTATGGTCCTTTTTTTTGTTTATTTGATAGTTACAATAGACAATTATTAGCATATTTTTCTCTGAATTTCAACTTTGAAAGAAAATTTGTCGTTTTATGTCTTGCCGATGAAAATATTGATATTCTTGTAAGTCAATTCAAAATGAATAATAGATATATTTTAAGGGCTATCATTCCATTGGATATTTACTTGTGGGCCCTAAAATGAAGTTACATTTATTCAATTGACTCATTAATAGAAATACTACCTGAAATAAAGAAATTGCATTCAATGTTTATTTTCAGTTTTGACAAATATGGAATTTACATAATCGTTCGATAAGATCTATGAAAAGACCTACAGTGAGATTTTTGTTTTAGGAATATTCAGTATAGCTGTAATAAACAAACTGAAAAGAGGCAGAATGAATAATAGATCTACCTTTCGGATACCCATATCTGAGAAATCAGGTTATAAGAAGTCCCTCATTTCCAAGGTTTATCAATACATTTTTCAGTTGAGCAGCAAATTATTCTTCTATTCCATATTTTGTGAAGAAATACAATATAATTGCAACAATTTGAAGGACCTATTGGAAATTCCTGACGAACTAAGGAGTTTTTTAGTATCTGAAGATTGTATTGATGCTATGTTATAGAACGAGACTTGTGGCTCTGGGTGAATTAAACAGGGCAATTTATGTCCTATATAGTAAATAAAATTTTGATAGATAAAAGTTTCAAAAGATCAACAATTGATCATAGTATTTACATAAATCAAAAAATAACTGGCTTACTATTGTTGCATTGTACATGGATGACTTTTTTGTTTTAACTAATGTTAATTCTGAATGAATTTTCTGATAGAAAATTTTATGATAAAGAAATCAGGGGAAGCTAAAAAATGATTAGGGATGAATATTACTAGAAATTATGGAAAAGGTAGTAAAGCTATCGATTATATACTTCAAATATGTATTGCAATAATTCAACATGTCTGATTGTGAACATGTGAAAACTAAATTGAATTTTGATTCAACAAAAGAGAGTTGTAATGATGAACCATATAAGAAATTAATAGGTTTATTAATATCTTCAGCAGTATTAACTAGTCCTGATATAGCATACTCTGTTAATTTCTTGAGTCAATTTAATAATTATCTCATTGTTGAACACTGGAAAAGTGCAAAACTCATTTCAAGATACAAAGATCATTGTTCAATTTTTACTTCAGTCAAAAGGAACTGAGTATTTGAAATCGGTACTAAAATTGTATCGGCCAATACTATTGACCCATATTAGTGGGTTCGAATAACTACATTGACTTGATTTTTTCAAATGTTAACTTTGGATCTGAATCAATGAATAATTTAATTCTTACCAAAATGAAAAGCAATGAATAAATCAGTAGGATAGCATTTTTGAAATGGCCATATAGCACCTATTCCTATAACGATTAAAAAATTGGAAACTTTAGTGAACAAATAGATAGGTATCTACATTTTTATACAAATTTGATCATTCACTCATGACATGGAAATTTTCAATAAATAGTTGCTTTTTAAAGTATTTCACACCTTCATTGAATTGCTGGAAAATTGATACCTATTTCGAAAGTGACTGCCATGTTAAAATTCTTCATATACTGAATGATCCTTCAAAATTTATTTCTCTCGTAACATTTTGACTAGTATTTCAACTGATATATTCCATACGTCATTGAAATCAATATCTTCAAAGTACTATTCGAAAGACTTATAATGGAATTTAGAAGAATATGTCTTTCTCAATTTCATAGTCATATATGATATGATGCATAAGTCCAAATTTAATTAATTCACATCTGAAGTCAATGTTATTTTTAGAAATATTCAGTATAGCTATAATAAACCAACTAAAAAGAGACATAATGAATAGACTTGCCTTTCAAATACCCATGGCCTATGTTACCTCATAAGCAATTACCTACAATATCTTATCTTGGTGAAACCTTTTTGAGAAATCAGGTTATAAGTTTGAGAGTCTCTAATTTCCAAGGCTTATTAATACATGTTTCAGTTGAGTGGAAAATAATATAACAGGGTATATATAGTTGAAATTATTAGTATGAAAGATTTGACTTATTCATTATAAATTCAACAGCACTGCACTCAAATTCTTCAAAAACGGAGTGGTCACTTATATTTTTGCACTCCTCTGTCGTCAAAGTGTATATTTTAGATATTCAAAAAACTCATGGAAACTTTTGACTGTTATCTGACTAACTTGGCTCTTTTTTTCCAATAATAAAGCCAATTGTGAATTATCTATAAGGAGTCTTTCTATCTGTTTAATACTGTTTCATAGTAGCATAACTTTTACTCCAATCCAAGACTGAATTGATGAATGAAGCTTCTATTCTCTTTGGTAGTTCCATCTTCTGTCGCAATAAATTCAAATTCTCACGAAAGGGAATGTAGTTTTATAGATTGTGGAAAATAAACGAAAAATTCCTGAAATAAAGTAACATTCATCCAATTAATTCCAAATAATACAAACCCTTCAAACAAACCTGAATTGAGGAAAATGCATTCGATGTTATAAATGTTCATTTCCAAATTTTGACAAATATCTATCGAATTTTTGATTCGCCGAAGACTTTGCATTTTATCTGTCGGCATTTATTTAAATATTGAATAACAATTTTGGAAACTGCAAACTTTTTCAAGAACTTTCATATATCGAAATGGAATATTTATTATTAACATGACACTGACAGTCAAATTGTCCACAGATACCACAGAAATATGGGACTTGAAATGTCAAAATGATCCGAAACACCCCGTATACTCGAAAACCGCGGGGAGAATCGAAGGTTTGGGATTTTTCCCGGGATCTCCAGACGATTTTGAGGGGGGTCTTATTCTTGTCATTTTTGCTCTAGATGGTCCCGTTTGGGCTGTGATTTTACGTTTAAAGTTTGACGTATATGTGCAAGCGGTTTTATATATACTTAGATTTATTCGAAGCAATACTGATCTGCAGAAGTCATCCTCATAAATAAATTCATCGACCATTTTGAGACATCTTTTGTCTCAGTTTTTTCTATTTTTCAAACATGATTTATTCCTTTCAATAATGAATGTTCGAAAATGTACAAGGAAAAAAGAATGCACTGAAATTTTCACAAAAATTGTAGAAAATCACTACGAGTATTAGACTTGTACATACAGGATGTTCCTAAATTGGGAGGTACAAACGAAAATGAGAGATTCTTCGGATCATGTCAAATGTCCTATAAACAAACGTTTTGTTTTCATGATTTTGGTTATTAAAGTTTGATTTGTTCTTTCGCTTTTTCTCATAGCATCTTCCCTTCACAAAGATTTTCACCTCAAATTTGTCATAAATATTCAAATTTGAAGTTTCTTGTAGTTTCGTTGTATCTACAACCGATTCCGAGAACAAAATTTCAAACAATTCTCTCAAAATCCAAATTATCATAAAAATGATTAAATTAATCATAATTTTTGGAACTCATTTACCCAATCTGTAGAGAGGATTAATTTAGATTTGATAAACTGGTATAATCATCACAAAAACTAAGACTACAAGAAACACCTTGTATCTCTTGAACAAAGCGTTTGCGCTTGGTTATAGGACTTTTTTTCCTTGCAATAATCCAAGGAATCTCTCATTTTCTTTTGTACATCAAATTTAGGAACATCCTGTATTTTAACACTAGATTCTCGGAAACATTAAGACAATAGAATTTGTGAAAATTTGGGGTAGGAAAGAATTTTTCAAAATATCGGGAATTGGAAAAATTAAGTCTTGCGAAGGCATGGGCTCTTTCTTGTGATATACCCTTCTTCAGCGGGATCGTATATCTATCTCTTACTAATAATTAATTGTGTTTTCGAAATCGACAAAGACACCAAGCGTACAAGGATCTGCGTTAAAATTCACACTTCATTCGAAAGACAATAATAAACTAGACGTGAGTCCTACAAAAACAAGCCTCAGAGACGTTATCTAGGCTAAGATTGAACTGTAGACAAAAGTGCCGCTTTGATATACGCTCGACGAATTTCAATTCTCATTTTATTAAAGAAGGTTTGATTTGGTGCCATCTAGTCTGTCTCAACCATAACCTTCAGAGCACGGGAATGACAAAATGTTTCTTTGACATCATTTTATTGAATGAATCCAATGAATCTGCCTGTTTTGTTCTGCAACTAAAGGGTGTTTTTTTTTTAGAGCTATAGAACTTTAAATTGCAATAAAACAACGATGGATTTATCGATTGACATGAATTTTATTTATCCGCAAGATAATCTTGTGGCATTACATTTTAAATAGGATTTCTGGCATATGACCGCCACGGCTGGCTCGGATGTAGTCCAATCTGGACGTCCAATTTTCGATGACTTTTTCCAACATTTGTGGCCGTATATCGGCAATAACACGGCGAATGTTGTCTTTCAAATGATCAAGGGTTTGTGGCTTATCCGCATAGACCAATGACTTTACATAGCCCCACAGAAAGTAGTCTAGCGGTGTTAAATCACAAGAGGCCAATTCACAGGTCCAAAACATGAAATTAGGCGGTCACCAAACGTGTCTTTCAACAAATCGATTGTGGCACGAGCTGTGTGACATGTTGCGCCGTCTTGTTGGAACCACAGCTCCTGGACATCATGGTTGTTCAATTCAGGGATGAAAAAGTTAGTTATCATGGCTCTATACCGATGACCTTTGACTGTAACGTTCTAGCCATCATTGTTTTTGAAGAAGTACGGACCAATGATTCCACCAGCCCATAAAGCGCACCAAACGGTCAGTTTTTCTGGATGTAAGGGTATTTCGACATACACTTGAGGATTAGCTTGTCTTTGTTGACGTAGCCATTCAACCAGAAGTGCGCTTCATCGCTAAACAAAATGAAATGGACGTAGTGCGCGATACGTATTCCGCACAGAACCATTATTTTCGAAATAAAATTGCACTATTTGCAAGCGTTGTTCAGGCGTGAGTCTATTCATGATGAATTGCCAAACCAAACTGAGAATAAATCACTTGACAGCTGTTAAATCAGTCGCCATCTTGAACACTAATGCCAACTTAAATTTATATACCTCGAAAAAAAAACACCCGTTATAAGAGACATACAATTTGGTTAAAAATTTCCAATAAGGGGTTACATTTTGATATTGAAAAAAAGGGTATTTTTCAGGAGTAATCGCCGAAACTGAGGCCTATTTTGAAGCGAAAGACAAATCGTACCACAAAAATGGTATCGAAAAGTTGAAAGATCGCTATAATCGCTGTATCGCCCTCGAAGACAACTATGTTGAATAATAAAATCGAATTTTGGCAAAAAAATGTGTTTTACTATGGTAGACCGGGGACTTTTCAATTGGCCTGTTATGATAGCAAAAAGATATTCAGAGATGATCTCGCAGTCCTTGAAAAAATGTTAATGAAAACAACTGTGTAATAACAGTTGCAGTATTCCAGTGAATTAATCAAAAAAACGAATATAAATAACGTGAACCAACATTCGACGATGACAAACTTATGCAAAAATATTCATAACACTATGTTTCAGTTATCTCAATCAACGGTATTCACAGAAGATACCGATAAGTCACCTTGAAATCGCAGCGAACTTGATATCTGTATATTTTCCACTTTTACTTCTTCGTTCAGAAGTCTAAAACAACAACAGAGTTCTTTGCGAAACGTTAGACGATGTAGGTGCAACTTTTTACGGGATAAATGTTAAATAGGTTGCTTCAAATCTGTTGCAATGGTTCAAATGTCAGTGATACCGCTATCGTGAAAGACCGATTCGATTTGGGAGTGTAATATTATTATCAATCCATCTTCGATGATAGAATAGTTATTTATTTTACAATTGCAGATGGTATTGATGTTCTTCCATTGAATCAAAATTCAAAAAAAAGCCACGAAGTGGCGAATTTTCGAACGAAGAGTGTTAGAATGAGTCGTCTGTAGGAGTATTATACCTCATTTTCACTAATTCACAAATTTTTCATTGAAATCAATGGAATATTTCCATAAATATGTTTTGCATTGAAAAATTTTGGTTGGTTGGCAAAACTCAGTACCGCAAATTTGATAAATCCATGTCGGGAGCGTTTCGAATACAAAAATATTGTAATAAAAGAAAGGGTGTTTTTTTTAGAGCTATAGAACTTCAAATTGCAATAAAACAATGATGGATTATTCGATTGACATGAATTTTATTTATCCGCAAGATAATCTTGTGGCATTACATTTTGAATATGATTTCTGGCATATGACCGCCACGGCTGGCTCGGATGTAGTCCAATCTGGACGTCCAATTTTCGATGACTTTTTCCAACATTTGTGGCCGTATATCGGCAATAACACGGCGAATGTCTTCCAAATGGTCAAGGGTTTGTGGCTTATCCGCATAGACCAATAACTTTACATAGCCCCACAGAAAGTAGTCTAGCGGTGTTAAATCAGAAGATCTTGGAGGCCAATTCACAGGTCCAAAACGTGAAATTAGGCGGTCACCAAACGTGTCTTTCAATAAATTGATTGTGGCACGAGCTGTGTGACATGTTGCGCCGTCTTGTTGGAACCACAGCTCCTGGACATCATGGTTGTTCAAGTCAGGAATGAAAAAGTTAGTAATCATGGCTCTATATCGATCACCATTGACTGTAACGTTCTGGCCATCATCGTTTTTGAAGAAGTACGGACCAATGATTCCACCAGCCCATAAAGCGTACCAAACAGTGAGTTTTTCTGGATGTAACGGTGTTTCGACATACACTTGAGGATAAGCTTCACTCCAAATGTGGCAGTTCAATTTGTTGACGTAGCCATTCAACCAGAAGTGCGCTTCATCGCTAAACAAAATAAAATGGACGTAGTGAGCGATACGTATTCCGCACAGAACCATTATTTTCGAAATAAAATTGCACTATTTGCAAGCGTTGTTCAGGCGTGAGTCTATTCATGATGAATTGCCGAACCAAACTGAAAATAAACCACTTGACAGCTGTGAAATCGGTCGCCATCTTGAACAGTAATGCCAACTTAAAGTTATATACCTCGAAAAAAAAAACACCCGTTACATACAACCATGAAATCTGTGTGGAACTGAGATATTCTCGCTAGATTTTGTATGGCAGAATGAACGGATATACCAAAGAATTAGCAAAAAGCAAGTATTTCGTATTCTCATCAGCTAGCAGAAAGTATCTGGATTATCGAATCAATTAATAAAAAGGTACAATATTCCCATGAAGGAATTTCAAATTTTCTTATTGTCGTCAGGTGAGTTCGAAATTCGGCTAATCAGAGATCGTCAATTCTGGCACCACTCACCGATTTTGCGTAGACCTCACAGTTTTGAGGAAATTTGGGAAAAAACAATAAAAATGTTATCTCTATCCAAGAATCTTTATATCTCCTAAAATATTGGTCACAGCCAATCAAATGAAAATGTTTTTCAGAGATCGAGTTGTAATCTGAAACATAGTGAGGTTTCAAGTGCGTAGCTCATGTCCAGGAGAAGTGGCAGCCTCGGCAAAATTATCAAGTTTTTTTTCTTAAATTTCAAATCATTACCCATAATTTATGAAATAATGGACTAATCTGTACTTTTAATATCAAAATGGAACGTCTTATTGAAAAACCTTGTATAAATAACGGTTCGAGCTGTCTTGCAGAAATTGTGTCATAGAAATCTGATATTGTCAAAGAAGCGGATCGTACATTAGGATAGGTAGTATCTCTCGAATCTCTTGGTAGTACCACTAGAAAAGACTCTTATGCAGAAAACAACGTTCTTTCACAATCTACATTCAAGTACAATGATGGTAGAATCATTTCCTGTGTAGAAATCGAGTAGCGAATCATCATCAACGCAATTTCACACCCCAGTAGTTCTGCAAAACCACTAGATGCTCGTTATGTATGCGGAAGACACTCTAATTATGCTCCTCGACCTGTAAACAAAGTAAAGCAGATTGAGGTGCACCTGGTGCAGTGTTGTTGAACCCGGCATTTGGCACTAGGCCAGACATTAGCTATTCCAGATTGGTTGTCGTCTACGTCTTTTCGAATTCGGTTGACATCTCACATTAATCGCTCGATTCTATGAAATTTTTAAGGAGGTGATGCTTTCTTGATCATTTGATTAAGACCAATAAGCAGTCTGCTGGAAAATTGTTGTAAAGGGTGTTTTTTTTAGAGCTATAGAACTTTAATTGCAGTACAACAACGATGGATTATTCGATTGACATGAATTTTATTTATCCGCAAGATAATCTTGTGGCATTACATTTTAAATATGATTTCTGGCATATGACCGCCACGGCTGGCTCGGATGTAGTCCAATCTGGACGTCCAATTTTCGATTACTTTTTCCAACATTTGTGGCCGTATATCGGCAATAACACGGCGAATGTTGTCTTCCAAATGATCAAGGGTTTGTGGCTTATCCGCATAGACCAATGGCTTTACATAGCCCCACAGAAAGTAGTCTAGCGGTGTTAAATCACAAGATCTTGGAGGCCAATTCACAGATCCAAAACGTGAAATTAGGCGGTCACCAAACGTGTCTTTCAATAAATCGATTGTGGCACGAGCTGTGTGACATGTTGCGCCGTTTGTTGGAACCAAAGCTCCTGGACATCAATTTTTTTTTCATTACTCGAAAACGAATCAAGATATCTATTATCTGCTTTCTGATATCTTATCATTTCGAAAAAATAGATTAGGGGTCCTAGAAGATTTATTCTCTTATAGTTCTTGAGCTGCTCTCAGTTAGCATCTAATGTGAACACCCTATCCAATATCTTTCATTGTACAATGGGAAAATAACAATAAGTAAACGCCAACATGTCTCGTACCGTTCCCTGTATGAAATTTTTTGATAACTTTTGTATTAACGGTCGCCCCTCTTACTATAGAACCCTGATTATCTAAAAACTGGTCATTGAAAAGCCAATACTCAGTACGTTACTTGCTGAGCAAAAGAGTTCGAAAATAAAATTACAGAATTTCCAAGCTGGATTCAGAATTTTCGAATAGATTTCTCTGAACAGATTGATTTGAGGTAAAAATGAACTAAAGATTATTTTAACTGTTTACTTGATGACATTTCATTAAGTTAACGATGATGTACTTTTACCTTCATGAATCAATTGAACTCTGGCTACTAGACCACATCCTATTGTTACTGTTAACCTTGTGCTCCTTGGGGAAAAACTTCACCACAAGATGTAAACATTATTGAATATGTACAATGGGATAGAAGATATCAGTGGCGGCTCATCGGAGTAGGCAACGCCTACCTTGTGAAATCTTAAGTGCACCTACTAATTGAAACTATTATAAATAAAATTTCCTTTGTTATTTTTTAATTTCGTTAGAATAAAATATTCGTTCCAAATTCGATGTCCTCCAATTATTGCTTATTTGGGGAAATGAATCGCATAGAGAATACATGTTTTCATGTTATTCTATGTAGATCACCAAAAAGCTCGCAGTTGAGCGATTAGTCCAATATTTCATGATTTTTATTTTCTAAAACACAAAATGTGTACAGTTACGAATAACTGATCATTCATTTGTTCGTCCCGCAAAACAAGTGATTTCTTCTCGAATTTCCAAATAAGATTCAATGAAAGCAAAGTGGTTTTTCACGTTATTGTTATTACTCAATCTATCAGGCTAATTGCAAAGAGACATCAGGTTAATCGTACTGAGGATATGGAATGTTCTTTCAAATTCAGGAAAAAGTGAACACTAAGAGATATCTCATGCTGTTTCGTAATGAAACCAAGTCTGGAAGTAATTTTTCCTTCGTAATCTTACCGCTTTGATGAAGATTGATTTTTTCTAGTTTGCGTAATAATTGCATCGGATTGTCTCTGTTAATAATTATATGATATTAAAAACTATTCATAGGATTTACAGTTTGCAATATTTCTTCATTAAGAAAGGATTTTTGAATAGAAGTTTAATCGAAGTTAATACTTCTACACTGTGTCCGTAAAGTATGGAACAAACTCATTTTTAGCTAAACAGACCATTTTAAAAAATAATCCTGAAACACGTCGATTTTTTATTTAAATTTACCCTATTTTAATATAATAATCTAATATACTGGGTGATTTACTTTCGAGTAATGACGTCACCGTCATTTGTTTTGAATGGAACACCCCCATTTTGTCTATTTTCCGATTACTCTAGCTGAGCTGATTCCAAAAATGTATCACATGTGGATTCCAATTGGTACAGGGTGGACAAAAATACAATAGTTTTGTGTGTGCTCATAAAGTAACGCGTAACATTCATTATTAGATAAATTAACAATATTATCAAAAATACTTATTGTCTAGCGGCAATTGGTTTGAATGTAACACCCTGTAGTTTGTTGCATTTTTAGATTGGTGAAAATGAGCTGTTTCCAAACATGTCTGATACTTGTGGTCTAGTAGACAGAATAGAAAAGAAATAATTTCTTATTTTTATACATTTTTATCAATCTAAAAATGTAACAAACTACAGGATGTTACATTCAAACCAATTGCCGCTAGACAATAAGTATTTTTGATAATATTGTTCATTTAACTGATAAAGAATGTTAAGCGTTACTTTATGAGTACACACAACTATTGTATTTTTTCCACCCTGTACCAATTGGAATCAACATGTGGTACATTTTTGGAATAAGCTCAGCTAGAGTAATCGGAAAATTTGCATTGAAAATTAGCATATTACATAATGAAAACTTTAAATCGGAATATCTATACCAAATTTAAGTTGAATATCTTGTGGAGGGAAGGTGCTATACGAAAAACAACTTGAAAAAAAACAAATTTCAACACCCTATATCTAGAAAACAAAGCATTTGCGGGCACATGTTTATTGGACTTTTTTACGAACACCTTGCTCTACTAACCGAAAATAGATCGTTATCAAAATAAATTCTAGGGCCCTACGAAGAAGATTCAATATCAGCAGATGGCCACGTCGGTAGTCTCAACCATCAATTCTTCTACACCTGTTCGCGCCTTGCACACGTCCAAAAGCACTGTACCAGAAAAAAACATCACCCTGTAGATTTGCATTCAAAATTAGCATCTCAAATCATGAAAACTTCAACTTGGAATTTCTATGTTAAATTCAAGTTGAATATCTTGAGAAAGGAAGGAGCTATGAGAAAAAAACTTGAAAAAAAAACAAACTTCAACACCCTGTACCTCGAAAACAAAACGTCTGCGGCCCAAAGTTTTAATTTTTTTTTCTTAAAATGATCCAAGGCATCTTCTATTAACCATTGTAAAGAGGGTTTTTTTAGAGCTATAGAACTTTAAATTGCAATAAAACAACGATGGATTATTCGATTGACATGAATTTTATTTATCCGCAAGATAATCTTGTGGCATTACATTTTAAATATGATGATCGCCACGGTTTGATCGGATATAGTCCAATCTGGAAGTCCAATTTTCGATGACTTTTTCCAACATTTGTGGCCGTATATCGGCAATAACACGCCGAATGTTGTCTTCCAAATGGTCAAGGGTTTGTGGCTTATCCGCATAGACCAATGACCTTACATAGCCCCACAGAAAGTAAATCACAGAACCATTATTTTCGAAATAAAATTGCACTATTTGCAAGCGTTGTTCAGGCGTGAGTCTATTCATGATGATTGCCAAACCAAACTGAGAATAAATCACTTGACAGCTGTTAAATCGGTCGCCATCTTGAACAGTAATGCCAACTTGAAGTTATATTCCTCGAAAAAAACACCCTTCACCTCCAATTCACAAACACCTTGCTCTACTATCCTAAAATGAATCGATATCGAAATAAATTTCAGATTTGACGTCTATTTTGTTGTGACAGAACATTCATTGAATAATTTTCACCTTATAATAATCCTAATAAGAGAAAAAGGCATAAAAGATGTTAGTTCGTGAGTTACTTTTACGAGTTTTCCAGTGCCCGAGAAACGCCTTTCAATAATTGCAGAGACTGTTTTATGATCTGAAGAAGTCTGAGATGAAATTTGGTGGAGGGATCTATAAAACCTAATAAAGAGCCCTGATGAAGAATCAATAAAGATTCGAAACGTTGTCAAATTTAATAATAATAATACTTTTTTTTTGCTATTTCGCCGGTCTTCAAGCTGTAATTACTCATTTTATTGATAAATTGTAGTGCCCTTTCGAAAAAGATTCACTATCAGCAGATGGCCACGTCTCAATCACCATCAATTCTTCTACACCTGTTCGCGCCTTGCACACAGGTAAACCGTATAGTGGGCTCGTGCACACGTTCAGAAGCAGGAGAATCCGATCTCCTTTTGCCTCATTTCACTTCGCGATCCGAGACCGACAAGTGCTCCAACGCTCCGCGTGTGTCTCGTCGATTCGCGTTTTCAAACATGCGCTGCTCCTTCCGATTCGCTTTTTTTCCTGTTGTTTTTTGCTCCAACTTGAATGTTGCGGTTCCGCACTTCAGGATGTGACATGCTGATCCAGAGTAGAGTTTTAAGTGTGTGACAGTTTTTGGGTGCTGTGTCGTGTTTTGTGACAGTTTTTCTCCTGGATTTATTTCCGTCTGGAAGATGTGCAGCAGGGAAATGATTGGAGAACTTGTGGACAAGATCCATTCGGTTAGTTATTTGTTATTTACTATTCTGGAATCTTATCCATTGAAGAGAATTCACATTTGATTCCTGAATAACGAAATTTGATGAAATAGTATTTCGCAAAATGATTCTACTCCAAAAAAAATTATTGAAAAGTACAGGGTGGGCAAATTTCGATGTTTTAGCACTACAACTTTTAAACCAGATGAGATAGACAAAATCTAATACCCCATTCTCTGTCTTTTTTTCTGAGAAACTAACGAGGGTAGTATTCATTTTTGGCCACCTTCTTATGTTTTCGAGTTATAAAACATCGAAATTTGCCCACCCTGTACATACAAAGTTTTCCTAAATTCCTAAAAACGAAAATTACTGATTCCTTTGAAAATTTTGAGGAAAAAAAGCCCTATAAACATAGGCTCGGAAACGATTTTGTTTTCGAGATACTGGGTGTTTAGATTTGATTGGAATCTAGTTGAAACCTCACGAAAATTCTGATTCCAGCTTGGAAACGTTGAAATTTTATTTTCAAACTATGATAATATCCTTATGGAAAGAAGATACCTATCCTTTTTCTGTTGGAAGTCTCTTTTGGTTTGTACGAAGCGTACTAAGTATTGGCTTTTCAATGACCAGTTTTAAAGATTCACACAGTATATATTAAGAGGGGCGAAGGTTAATACAAAAGTTATCAAAAAGTTGTAAACAATGAAAATATCATACAGAGGAACAGCAAGAGACATGCTGGCGTTTACTTATTGTTATTTCCTCATTGTACAATGGAAAATATTGTGCAGGGTGTCCCAAATTCGATGCTATAAATGAAAGCAGCTCAAGAACTATAAGGTTTAGAATGTAAACCTTCTAGGATCCCTGATCTCTTCTCTCCAAAAAATCAGATATCAAAAAGCAGATCATAGATATCTTGATTCGTTCTCGAGTTACAGGGGGTTTGAGTTTGATTTTTTTTCTCATAGCACCTTCCCTTCACAAGATATTCAACTTAAATTTGTCATAGATATCCCAATTTGAAGTTTTCATCATATTATATACAAATTTTGAATGAAAATCTACAGGGTGAATTTTTTTCTGAAACAGTACCCGATTCTTCCCTCCAAACTTTTTTTTTTTGGTGAACCACTGTTAGTAGAAATGTAAAAAGAAACATTAGTCTAGTACTACACTTTTTGTAGTACTACTATACTAGTTGCTACCGATTTCGAGAAAAATTCCAAACAATTCTTTAGTAATCCTCAAGAAAATCCAAATTATTATAAATATCCAGTTAGTAAGCTGTGATGAATAAATTAATCACATGTTTTGTTACTTATTTACTCAATCTGCAGCAAAAGTTAATAAAGATTCGACAAACTGGTATAATCAACACAAAAAAGTAAGCCTACAAGAAACACCCTGTATCTCGAAAACAAAGCGTTCGCAGGCTCATGTTTATAGGACTTCCTTCTCTTAATATTATCCAAGGAATCTGTAATTTTCCTTTGTACCTCCAGTTTTGGAACACCCTGTAAATCCACTATCATATTTATGCAGCTACATTCAATAATGGAAATTTGCTATAACCTGATATGTAATGACTCATTCAGTAATCGTTTTTGCCCGCGGCTTCGATCGCGTGAAAGTCAAACTTTAAAAGACTCCTTGTTGATTCACTGTTGATCATTTCGTGGTCAAATTCAAGAATGTACGTCTTTGTGATAGTAAATTCGAACAAAAACCTAGAAAGTTTAAATTTTCAGGATAAGTTCGGATCTCGAATGCATTGGTTTAGTCCGACTAGATATGGCATTTAAGAATTCTACTTTCCTGTTTATTTGAAAACTACAAATTTTTTCGAAATGAAAAATCACATTTCTATGCAAAATAACGCTTTCAAGCTTCGTGCAAAGTTGGTATTCGATAGCCTAACTAGATCCATTGATAATTCGAGAAGAATATCAAAAACAATTACACAAAATATACCTATTAAAAGAGTTTTCCAACAAGAGGTTTAATTTTGAACTAGGGATTCAGGGCTTGGCTTGATTTTCAAGATACTTGGCTTGAGCTTTACTCAATTTCAAGTCAAGCTCAAATCAAGTAGTAGTTTTTCAATCTCAAGTCAAGTCAAGTATTTATTTATCAAGTATCAAGTACTTGAATCATATCAAGCTACTTGATATGTCTTTCAACAGGAGTTGAAGATGCTGGCGTTGATAAAAAATCCTTGGCCATTTTGGCCAAGTTTGGAGAGATATTTTTGAAACTACCAAAATCTACCAATAGATTTCATAGAAACGTGAAAAAACTACTAATAAAGTCACACCGGCGAATGCTTCAGTCTCTCGGCGCTCGAGGAATCCCCTTATTTAGTCTAAGCGCGCACGAGATTGCAGAAATATATGCCGTGCGACGCGTGCATATCAAGCTCAAGTAATATCAAGTAGCTTGATATCTAGTCAAGCAATAAATATTTAAGGTCAAATCAAGCTCAAGTATATAATGTTTCACGAGCTTGATTTTCAAGTCAAGTAGTTGCTTAAAATGTCAACTTGGCGTGATGAATCCCTATTTTGAACATCCCGCTATCTGAAAATTACTTAAAATGGAACGATACACGCTTCAACAATGCATTGAAATTGTTACAATTCACAAAAAAAAAATGGTGAAAATTTTGCAGTAACAGTTCGCTAAACTAACGCACTTTTGGGTCAGCAATACTGAAACCGATGGAAAAAAAAATTGAGCTGTTGGGATGTTGTTGATGTGAATAATCGAAACCTTGTGCGTCGCTCAAAAACAATTGAGAATATCGCTGCTATAGCCCGTACAGTGGACGAAAATGCAGATTTGTCTATTTCTCGTCGATCTTGAAAATTGGACATACCATAAACGACATAAGAACTTATTTTGTCCTATTCTTGTTAGGAAGCCTGTAAATTTGATTTTCCCCAATTATTTGAGAGAATATATTCTTTTTTTTTATTGTTGTTCTTGATTGTTGGAATATGTATTGATATGTATTGACGTGATCTACATCTGTTGATATTTGATCAAATAAAGGATATTATTATAATTATTATTATAAAGCAAAGAAATGAACGCACGTATACTCAAAGATAAAATACATAGTTCTTTTTGGATAGTTGCTGAGAATCTGCTTTACCAGTAAAAATTCTGCCAAAAGTATTTTTCCAAGGTCGAATAACTTACGTATCTTTCTTTTCTCAAGGCCTTTTCTACTCTTTGTAATAAAATGTGGATTATAAAACTTTATATTCCATTCAAATGAAACCTGTCTTTAAAACTTTCTACTTCTCATTGCAAGTAATACCTACTTAAATACTGATAATTTAAAATTCTAAAAGAGGCACCCAATTATTATAATTTCTCCCACAATATGAGAAAAAAATGTATATTATATTCTTTTAAAAATTAATTTCCTTTTCCACTTAACTGAGTTTCATTTTACAATGAATCAAGTACTTCTGATATGCAAACTTATCAACATTACGTATCAATTAACATCACTTCCTGAGCTGGTCATTTATTGTTACAATTATATTCGAATAGAATTTACGAGCTGAATCAATTGGTTTCCGTTAGGAATCCAAACACGCAATATTAGTTGTTGATTTCAGCGTGAAGCATCGAAATTGAATACAAATTAATAAAATATTCAACGTTAATTCATTCATGTACCCAAAAATGGTACGAACTTTGGATTATGCCAAAATAGTTACAATTCGAAATCAATAATAAAATCCGACGACGCAAATATGTCTCAATAGATTTTGTTCACTGATTCATTAAATAATAACCATAAGACATAAACCTAAATTCGTGAATTACATAATTCATATAGATTTCATTCTTTTTTAGCAACAGAGTGAACACTTGATGAGGAAACCAGTGGCTGAGATATTTGCCAACTGAGTTCTGAAATCGAGATACATTAATAGTTTTTCAATAATCAATAATTATTATGGAACACCCTGTTTTTTATTGAATTTTCTGATTACTTGGAATGCATGAACCCAAGTTTGTTCGAAGTTTCATATGCTTACAACTTAACGTTTTTGAGATATTTCGATCGATAATAACATTGAAATGAATGAATTTATTTTAATGAGATTACGAAAATGAATTCTAGAAGAACTCGGTACTCAAATGACGTTTTTCAAAGATCGAGTTCTGATCTTAAACATAGTGAGGTTTCAAGTGCGTAGCTCACGTTTAGAAGAAGTGGCAGCTTCGGGAAAATTATCTTTTTTTTCCATTGAAAATTTCAGATTTTTTCCTATAATTTATGAAATAATGGACTTATTGCCCGAATTTTCGTAGACCGCACAGTTTCGAGGAAATTTGGGAAAAATCAGTAAAAATCGAATCGCTATCCAAGAATCGTTATATGTATCTCCTGAATTATTATAGTATGATCACTGTGCACCTAAAAAACTGCATTGAAAAGTATAAGGTATCTCCTTCAAAAACACCAACATTCCTCTACTTCTCTAAAATGCTAATCAGTCAAAAAAAATAATATAAAGGGTGTTTTTTTTTTAGAGCTATAGAACTTTAAATTGCAATAAAACAGCGATGGATTATTCGATTGACATGAATTTTATTTATCCGCAAGATAATCTTGTGGCATTACATTTTAAATATGATTTCTGGCATATGACCGCCACGGCTGGCTCGGATGTAGTGCAATCTGGACGTCCAATTTTCGATGACTTTTTCCAACATTTGTGGCCGTATAACGGCAATAACACGGCGAACGTTGTCTTCCAAATGGTCAAGGGTTTGTGGCTTATTCGCATAGACCAATGACTTCACATAGCCCTACAGAAAGTAGTCTAGCGGTGTTAAATCACAAGATCTTGGAGGTCCAAAACGTGAAATCAGGCGGTCGCCAAACGTGTCTTTCAATAAATCGATTGTGGCACAAGATGTGTGACATGCTGCGCCGTCTTGTTGGAACCACAGCTCCTGGACATCATGGTTGTTCAATTCAGGAATGAAAAAGTCAGTAATCATGGCTCTATACCGATCGCCATTGACTGTAACGTTCTGGCCATCATCGTTTTTGAAGAAGTACGGACCAATGATTCCACCAGCCCTTAAAGCGCACCAAACAGTCAGTTTTTCTGGATGTAACGGTGTTTCGACATACACTTGAGTATTAGCTTCACTCAAAATGCGGCAGTTTTGTTTGTTGACGTAGCCATTCAACCAGAAGTGCACTTCATCGCTAAACAAAATAAAATGGACGTAGTGCGCGATACGTATTCCGCACAGAACCATTATTTTCGAAATAAAATTGCACTATTTGCAAGCGTTGTTCAGGCGTGAGTCTATTCATGATGAATTGCCAAACCAAACTGAGAATAAATCACTTGACAGCTGTTACATCGGTCGCCATCTTGAATAGTAATGCCACCTTTAAGTTATATACCTCGAAAAAAACAACCTATATAACGACATATTTGAATCAATCATTTTTCAAGAGAGCGAATCAAGATATTCGTGATTCGCTTCCTAATATCTTTTCATTTCAGAAAAGTGTTCTACTCCTCGAGATGCTTTAAGTGAGCATCGAGTTTGGGACACCCTATACATACAACGAAGAACCAATCTAAATACGAATCAAAAAAATTCGATATAGGTACACTCTGTACACAACATCCTCGCCGATTCCATAACTTTCTTCTCGCTTATAGAAGAACGAGAAAGTGAATTTGAGAAAAATTACCTCTAATCTCGACGTATAGAGCGTCCTTCGTTTAAATCGCGCTTGATCACAGCCAACTGAGAATAGAAATGCAAATGCTCTCTGTAGTAACGTCGAGAATGTTCAAGGCATCTAATGCTTGTGATAACTCTCCAAATCACCATGATACCATCCATGTTTACCGTTAATAGGTCGATCTCGCTTCTCCATTGCTGCAGCGTTTTATACTCTTGTTAAATGACTATACTCACTCTGCCCACTCGATTTTTGCCGTCTTATCACGTTTCCCTCGCTCAATTGGAATTTCTATGGTTATGTCTCGCGGTCAGATCGTCACGTGACGTTAGCTGGAATTGAAATATTCAAAAGAATTCACAAGGGTGTGTTTTATCGATTTATGGTGTGAAGGCTGAACACTTGTCGTTGAGATTCGACCAAATTTTTGCTTTATGCTCGGACGCTTAAGTGTTTTAGAATCATGCGAAGAATTAATAAGAATATAATACCTACGAGCAATTCGATTATACAGAGTTTTTCCGAATTGGATGTATAGGGTGTTTTTTTTTCGAGGTATATAATTTTAAGTTGGCATTACTGTTCAATATGGCGACCGATTTAACAGCTGTCAAGTGATTTATTCTCAGTTTGGTTTGACAATTCATCATGAATAGACTCACGCCTGAACAACGCTTGCAAATAGTGCAATTTTATTTCGAAAATAATGGTTCTGTGCGCAATACGTATCGCGCACTACGTCCATTTTATTTTGTTAAGCGATGAAGCGCACTTCTGGTTGAATGGCTACGTCAACAAACAAAACTGCCGCATTTGGTGTTAAGCTTATCTCAAGTGTATGTCGATACACCGTTACATCCAGAAAAACTGACTGTTTGGTGCGCTTTATCGGCTGGTGGAATCATTGGTCCGTACTTCTTCAAAAACGATGATGGCCAGAACGTTACAGTCAATGGTGATCGGTATAGAGCCATGATTACTAACTTTTTCATTCCTGAATTGAACAACCATGATGTCCAGGAGCTGTGGTTCCAACAAGACGGTGCAACATATCACACAGCTCGTGCCACAATCGATTTATTGAGAGACACGTTTGGTGACCGCCTAATTTCACGTTTTGGACCTGTGAATTGGCCTCCAAGATCTTGTGATTTAACACCGCTAGACTACTTTCTGTGGGGCTATGTAAAGTCATTGGTCTATGCGGATAAGCCACAAACCCTTGACCATTTGGAAGACAACATTCTGGGATGCGCAAGGTATAATTTTCTTTGATTACCTCCAAAAGGGCCAGACCATAAACAGCGATTATTATATAGCGTTATTGGATCGTTTAAAAGATGAAATCGTTAAAGAACGGCCCCATTTGAAGAAAAAAGTGCTGTTTCATCAAAACAATGCGCCGTGTCACAAATCAATTAAAACAATGGCAAAATTGCTTGAATTGGGCACCGAATTGCTTCTGCATCCACCGTATTTGCCAGATCTGGCCCCCAGCGACTTTTTCCTGTGTTCAAACCTCAAGAGAATGCTCGCTGGAAAGAAATTTAGCGCTAATGAAGAAGTAATCGCCGAAAGTGAGGCCTATTTTGAAGCGAAAGACAAATCGTACTAGAAAAATGGTAGCGAAAAGTTGTAAGATCGCTATAATCGCTGTATCGCCCTCGAAGGCAACTATGTTGAATAATAAAATCGAATTCTACCAAAAAAATATGTTTTACCATGGTAGACCGGGGAATTTTCAATTGGCCATAAAGTATCCCATAAAAAAACTAAGTTATAAAACTCAATATCTTTAAAACAGATGAAATTCTTGAAAATCCGAAACGGGATGCATTTCAACAAATTTGCGGCCAAGAAACTGCGTCGAAAAAGGGGGTCCTTGAAGATTTTTCGCTAAGTCTTTTATAGTTCTCGAGATGCTATCAGTGAACATCGAAAATGGGACACCCTGTACCTTCAATTTAAGAACACCCTGTATTCCAGCGAAGATAATTTTCGCAGTTTTACCTGTATATTGCTTTTGAGCATTAAAATATCGTTCAAAGAAGCATCAATTGAAGTAGAGTAGGTATTGATTCAAAGATCTAAACTAGGAAACTAAAAGTTGCTGACAAGTAACTTTCAGATAATTTTTTAAATAAACAACATCGTTGTATAAACGATTCGTTAAACGCTTATTTATACATATTCAGCGAATTAGAGAGTGATTACCACGACGCAGTATTTCTATTTTTTCAGTTGTTGCCATTACCGATAAAGTACTGTTCATTCATTCCTCATTTCGAATAGAATTATCATAAAATAACTGCACTCATTACAATAAAAATCGCAGAGAAATTCTTAACGGTTGAAATCCTGTCAATTGTGCAATAAATTATAGTCGATACGAGAACCGGCAACTCGATGAACTTGAAAAGTACTTTCTTCTGTTCAATATCGTATATTCTGATTTTAATTTTATCTATTCACACGTAGGAAGTGTGCCTACTAGCAAAATGCCGTTTATCGGAAATAGAGGAAGGATGTGAATTTTAGCGCGTTTTTTCATCCTGTATATACAGGCTGACTCATTTTAAAAGATCCACTGAAATAACTGCTTGGGTAGAGCCTTGATCAGTTTCAAATAATTGTTTCTTAGTCTTCAGATGAACATCAAATGCAGAAATTCAAACTCGAATCATGATTGGGAATTTCAAAAATAAATTTTATTTCAAGAAAAATCTGTGGCTTACCATCAATGTCTGCCAAATTAGGCAGGTCAAATTACGTACGAACGCCACTGGTGAAAATTAAAAAATATATAGATTGAAAAATGTCTCTTGGTTCATAGTACATGTATGACAAATTTCATTAAAATATCTGAAGTGGTATTGTAGATATTAATAATAAATGATTTATTTTTGGAAACTTTACCACCCTGTATCTCAAAAGGTAAAACGTTTAGTACATACGTTCATATGAAGTTTTTTCTAAAAATGGGCCCAAAAATCACCTCCATAAATATTGACATTCAATTAGGGAACACCTTGCATGATAATTGTTCTGAGTACTCACCGATGGGTTTATTCCTCAGTTTGAAACAGCTTTCAGTCATCAGAAACTTCGATTAATTATTTTTCTAGAACTTCGTTGTCTTATATCACATGACGGTTGAGACATCAGATATCTAAAAAAGACAGCATATTTAGTATCATCAAAACCATTTGATAAAATGAATCATGATATCAAATATAACTAGTATGGAAAATATTTGTAAAATACCTTGAATATAACATACTGGAGAAAAATTGATTCACGTGAAACTCGTATTTTTGCAAGTCAGCTTCATAGACTACTATAATAATAATTCAGTTCATCGATAAACATCGATTGGTAGGCGGGGTCTTGGAATTTCTTCAATCTATGATCAAGAGCATTGAAAACATACAAAACTGTGGTTGAGTTTCTCTGGCACAATTATCAAATCAAGTTGTCAATATCCGAATTGCTAGATTTGAATGAAATGTCTGGAATTTCTGTCTCCTTATATTTAATTAGATTCAAAGGAGATTGGACAAAGATCCTGAGTGTCGAAAAATTTTCCAAAATGTTGATAGGTTTCCCTTAAGATATATACAAACAATAATTGCATGCTAAGTTATAACTTTGGGCTGCAAACAGAAATCCTCCAAATAACGTCAATTTCACAATTCTAGACAATTCCAGATTTCATTAAAAAAAGAAACATATAGATTTGTCTCTTTCCATCATTGAAATTTTATAGTTAGAATTTAGAACAAATTGTTTTCCTTGAAACAACTTACTACCTATAATAATAATTGTTTGTAGTACTCACCGATGGGTTAATTCCTTCAATTCATTTCGAATCATTCTTTTCCGAGAATTTCATTGTCTTTTATTTTCATCATCACTGAGCATTTGATCGATAAGACATCATAACTCTAAAACAGAATATATTTAGTATCATCAACACCATTTGATAGAATTAATCATGATATCAAATACAATTTCTATTAAAAATGTGCATAAAATACCTTAAAAATACCTATCTGAAGAAAACTTGATTGATTCACGAGAATCTTGCATTTTTGCAAGTCAGTCTCATAGAATAATAATAAATAATTTAGTTCATCGATAAACATTGGTTGGTAGGCGGGGTTTTGGAATTTCTTCAATCTATGATCAAGAGCATAGAAAACATAAAAACTATGTTTGAATTTCTCTGTTATGTCAACGAATGACACAATTTTATCAAATCGAAGTATAAAATCATGTTTTCAGTAACTGAATTGCTAGATCGAAATAGATTTGAATAAAATGCTGATCTGTCCAAGCCCTCTTGAAATAGATCAAGATTTAAGTGAGGGCTTTTTTGGTTATCTGCCCTCTTATATTTCATTTGACTCAAAGGAGATCCTAGGTATGGAAATAATTTTTCGAAATGTTGATATTTTGCACCCAAAGTATATTCCAACAATAATTGCATGCTATGTGATGACTACAGTTATTGCATCACTAGATATACAAGGTAATGTTTGTATAAGGTACATAAAAAATTAGATAAAATAATAGGTGTGAGATATTTCGCGAAACAAAGATAATTGGTGTGAAATTAGCATTCTGTGGACACAGTTATCTCCTCTTATTTTTTTTCTGAACAAGTCTTTTTTGCAAAATGTTAGTTGAATCCCAATTGGATTGATCTTGATTCTTCTTTCTGTTTAATAATAATAATAATAGTTATAGTTGTTTAGTAACTTCAAGTTCACAGATCATTCATTGAGGTCTGGGTTAATTAATGAATTTTTTGATGATGCATTTATTCTAATAGGAACTTCTATTATTATTATTGGAAGTATATGGAAACAAAGAATATCCTATTTAAGAAGTGAATAATTATTGCTCATTCTGAATATTGTTGCACTAACGGACCTGATATTCAAAATAGCATGTCCTTGTTTACACTGCTATCTGCCAATGATGCCCTAAGGCATAAACACACAAACCTACTAACTCAATCGGTTAATGAATAAAGAACTACATCTTTAAGGTCACAAGTTGAATACGGTCACTATGAATGGAAGACCGAATTTTATGCAATGAATTACAGCATATTTCAAACGTTAGAACATAGCTGAAATGAATGTAGTTTTCTCAATGAAATTATTTTCAAAAATATTTTGTATGAGCAACCTCAAAAGCTACTGGGTTTTCCATGTGTTGGTCTGGATTTCACAGCACTATTTCATTGCATATGTCATTCAGAACTGCCATTCGAATATTCAGTTGAAGGCTCAGCCATTCAACAATTATGGTCGACATAATATCCATCTGAGCATACAATTGCTAAGACAATGAAAAGAACTCGAAGAAACTGGATCTGATACTATTATCTCAAGGATCAAACATTATAGAAATGCACGTTCGATCGAAAATATTGCAACTGTAAGTGAAAGTGTTCAAGAAGATCCAAATATAACCATTCACATGCACAAAATGACGTATTTTGCATCTGGATTTTCATCTCCATCCTTATAAGGTTCAGTTTACACAAGAACTGAAGCCAGATGACCATGGAATGCGTAGATCATATATGGATTGTGATCTTGAACAACAACGTTTAGATGACGATTTTTCGCAATGAAATTCCTTCAGCGACGTTGCACATTTTTCACTCAGTGACTATGTAAACAAAGACATATGGGGCAGTGAAAATCCTCCTGTAACTGATGAGAGACC
This sequence comes from Harmonia axyridis, assembly GCF_914767665.1. NCBI lineage: Eukaryota > Metazoa > Arthropoda > Insecta > Coleoptera > Coccinellidae > Harmonia > Harmonia axyridis. The sequence continues at coordinate 522,379 of NC_059507.1, forward strand.
AGACCATTACATCCACAAAAAGGCACTGTATGGTGTAAAGGGTGTCTTTTTAGAGCTATAGAACTTTAAATTGCAATAAACAACGATGGACTATTCGATTGACATGAATTTTATTTATCCGCAAGATAATCTTGTGGCATTACATTTTAAATATGATTTCTGGCATATGACCGCCACGGCTGGCTCGGATGTAGTCCAATCTGGAGGTCCAATTTTCGATTACTTTTTCCAACATTTGTGGCCGTATATCGGCAATAACACGGCGAATGTTGTCTTCCAAATGTTCAAGGGTTTGTGGCTTATCCGCATAGATCAATGACTTTACATAGCCCCACAGAAAGTAGTCTAGCGGTGTTAAATCACAAGATCTTGGAGGCCAATTCACAGGTCCAAAACGTGAAATTAGGCGGTCACCAAACGTGTCTTTCAATAAATCGATTGTGGCACGAGCTGTGTGACATGTTGCGCCGTCTTGTTGTTGGAACCACAGCTCCTGGACATCATGGTTGTTCAATTCAGGAATGAAAAAGTTAGTAATCATGGCTCTATACCAATCACCATTGACTGTAACATTCTGGCCATCAGCGTTTTTGAAGCAGTACGGACCAATGATTCCACCAGCCCATAAAGCGCACCAAACAGTCAGTTTTTCTGGATGTAACGGTGTTTCGACATACACTTGGGGATTAGCTTCACTCCAAATGCGGCAGTTTTGTTTGTTGGCGTAACCATTCAACCAGAAGTGCGCTTCATCGCTAAACAAAATAAAATGGACGTAGTGCGCGATACGTATTCCGCACAGAACCATTATTTTCGAAATAAAATTGCACTATTTGCAAGCGTTGTTCAGGCGTGAGTCTATGCATGATGAATTGCCAAACCAAACTGAGAATAAATCACTTGACAGCTGTTAAAACGGTCGCCATCTTGAACAGTAATGCCAACTTAAAGTTATATACCTCGAAAAAAAACTCCCTATACCTACCTATTCACTGCTGACCTTTTCATTATCCAAATACACTCAGCATCTGCTACATCTGCTGAAACAACCTTTTGACTGTATGTCTATTTTTTCAGGGTCTTCCAAAGTGCTCGGCCAGACTACCAGACTGGGATAGTTTCACAGACAATCTGCCTCGATTCCACATACCAGCCATGCCAGCCGTCAGACGCGGCTGGTGCGGCTGTTTTCAGGTAAGAAATTTCAATTAAAATTATCTACTCAGAGCTAATAAGTCTATAGACGCTAAGCTAGAGGCTTCGTTGTTCATAGAGTAACCATATAGCGCCAACATCAATCTGGAGTCTCATCTGTTCTTGTAGGTGGCATAACTCACGAATGAAATGTTCTATTGCTCAAGAAAGTTTATCTAAATCTGCTTGACTAATGTTTTCTAGTGTCCTCTTGAATAGAAACAATTATTCCACTTTATTTCAAATGAATCTTCTGTTCAGTACGATCATATTACCTTATTAACTGACTAACATCATGTCTCACGATAATGTAGAGGATCCTCAATGTTTGGTCCGATATCTCTGCACCTTATATCAGCGCGGGCATTCAAAATGAACCCGTGAATATGCAGCAGGATATTGCCAATTCCCATGATTATATAACTCGTGTTTTAATGAACCAATAGAATCCGTAAACACCACTCAAGCTGCGCTCTCGTGATGTTTCGCGAACTAAGTCTCGTGAATCGGTGTATAATGGAATATAGTCTATGCTCTTGTCATTTTATAACTGATGATAAGATTAGGTTTAGATTTAAGGGAGTTTCATTACACCGCTACTTTATGGTCTATTTGCCCACCATCAGAGCTGTTCCCGCCACTAGTCTTCGTAGTCTACAGCTCTCCCTCCAGTTCCAGAGTTTCAATGAACTCCAGCATCTGGGATTACTTCAAGGAGGTTACTTACTCACTTCTACAAGTCTCTCGCCAAATAATTTTTGGCATTGGTTAGCGATGGCGAGGCATTCCGTCAGCAGGTGATCTGGAGTTTCTACCTCCTACCCGCAGAATCTGCAGAATCATTCTCATGATGTGCTTTCTGAGGTGGCAACATCTCCATTGAGGAGATGTAGCATATTCTTGCTAATATCTACATACTTCTTAGATTTTGAAGAAACTCTTTGGGATGATCTAATCCAGGAAGATTCCGCCAAAGTGTTGCTGTTCAGGTTTTTTCCTTCTCCAAAAACCTTTTCTTCTAGATACATTTACCTACACCACGGTAGGGTTCTGGGCCTATGAAAGGAGTTTGCGCTCGTTTTCTTGCAAGTTTATTGGTTTCTTCATTTCCTTTAATTCCCCAGTGATCGTGAACCCAGGCTGAGCAGACCTTGTTAATCTTGCCTATTTCATTGGTTTTTCTTCGGCACCATTATTAGAATCGATGATATGTTAGATCAATTGTATCTTCTGATAGTTTCTTACTAGGTTCATTTCCACACATCTTTCGATTGCAAGTATGTCTGCCTGAAAGCCACATCAATAGCTAGCCAACAATAATGAGCATTTGATGCCAGCCCCAAATATATGGTTCCTGATTCATCTGTTTGTATCTATTATAATCTTCTGGACTAATATCGAATCAACCGTTTACCTTGGCCTTGGCTTCATACCTAAGTCTGCTGAACAACCAGGAACTGATGTAAAATCTTCACGCCCTATTATTATTGTTATCAGCCTCTCCTAGTTTTTTTCTTTGTGAGAGGTGGAGAAGATAATTAATCAAGATGTCAGATCGCAATAACAATCCAAGTTCCCTTCTGCATAAGGATCTACATTTGAACCAAGATTTTGCTCTACGGGGCCTCATCAGGAAACCTGAAAAAGACTGTACCTACATAGGTCAAAGAGCACTTTGTGCGTTCATATAGAAGGAGTGTTCTCTAACAATTAAAATTCATTAATCTCTTCCATCAATTGTCATATGACAATTCATCGTGTACATTATGTAGCAATTTATCTTCTGCAAATTTCGATTTTTCAGTTGAGTGGGCGGTATTGAAAATTCCAAAAATTAATTCATACCTCTTACTAATCTTTACATCACTATCATTCGAGGAGTTCATGGATTCAGCCCGTATATGACCGAGAAAATATTCATTTGTTCACAACAATAACCTTGGGGTATATAATATCACTTGCCAGTTGAGAGAAAGCAAGGCTTGACGCACTATCTAAAGGGGGCCATACATTGAAACTCTCGTACTCGAATCGGATCAGGATAACAAAAATCGAAGAAGATATTCACACGTATATCTTATTGTATTTTTTTTCAGGATGACGAACCCCCCGAGATTACATATTGCGTGGTCGACACAACAGGAACTTTATCACTTCAAGCCATCACACCTACACAACCAATGCCTTCACAAGAAGAATTGGATTCTAAATTCGCAGAACTTGTGGTGAGTGAAAATAAAACATTAGTATCCAGATGAAGGGTTTTTGAATAGCCAGCATCCGTCATCTATTGATATTTGACAAGTAAAACTACGCTATTAATAAAAATGGAACAATGCGCGCTTCAACAACACACAGGAAAACCTTTAAATCAGAGTATTTTAATTATTTCGGTATTCTCATTTTAATTTTGATGATTTCCTATAGGAAGAGCTGGATCTTACTGCACCAAATAAAGCAGCCATGCTCAGTTTACCCCCTCAGAAAAAATGGCAGATATATTGCTCAAGGAAAGGAAAGGACACAGTGGACGAAGCACATGTACCAGAACATTATATCGAGAGACTGCATACCCTAGCAAAAGTAAGTTCATAACATCGATGGTAAATTATTTCTTCTTGTTTTTTCTTTTGGATAGAATGATAGGTGATCTTAGATAGAGTTGGATAAGGTTTGATCTTTCAAGAACAAATAGGCAATATTTCAAGGATTGTTAAACGAAGCTATCCAAATGTCATTCGTTAAACTTGATATTTTTTGGGGATGTACTAAGATAATATTCAAATTTTATTTTCAGCTTCAATACCCCGACCAGAACGCTGAAGAAGAGATAAGAGCACGTACCAAACAAATTGATGGACTGAAAACTGCGTTACGCACGTCAACGCATAGTTTTGTGATAAAATTTATCGAACTCAATGGACTGCCAGCGCTTCTAGAGTGCTTAGAAAAAATGGACTACTTCACAGCTCAGAGTTCTGTACATACCAGCATAATAGGATGTGTGAAGGCTCTTATGAATAACTCAGTGAGTTTGAATGCTATTAACTTTTTGAACATCTCATTTCATACCATCACATGAAGGTCCATTAATGTTTGACAATGTTTATTCTCAAGCATTAATGGGCTTATGTTTGTTAACAACTTTTCATCTTATTATTATTTCCCTAGACCGGACGAGCTCATGTTTTGGCTCACCCCACTAGTATCAACACCATAGCGCAATCGCTCAGTACGGAGAACATGAAGACGAAAATAGCAGTCCTGGAAATACTTGGAGCAGTCTGCCTAGTCTCAGGAGGCCATAAGAAAGTCCTAGACGCGATGCTACACTACCAAAAATACGCTTACGAAAGAACTAGATTCCAAGGTATAATAAATGATCTCGACAGATCGACAGGCATCTACAGGGATGACGTTAACCTTAAAACAGCCATCATGTCCTTCGTTAACGCTGTCCTAAACTACGGCCAAGGCTCCGAGAACCTTGAATTCAGGCTGCATCTTCGGTACGAATTCTTAATGTTAGGTATACAACCTATAATCGACAAACTGAGGAACCACGAGAACGAAACGCTGAACAGGCATCTGGATTTCTTCGAAATGGTCAGAAACGAAGACGAGAAAGAACTATCTAGGAAATTCGAGCAAGAACACGTGGACACAAAGAGTGCCACAACGATGTTCGATCTTTTAAGAAAAAAACTCAGTCATACAGCTGCCTATCCTCACTTTCTATCACTTCTTGAACACTGTTTATTGTTACCGTTAGACTTAGGATCCCATCCCGAACATTGGCTGCTGATGGACAGAATAGTCCAACAGATCGTCCTCCAACAAACAGAAAGAGTGGATGGTGTAGAACGTCACAAGGACCCGGACGTTCAAGCCGTTCAGATAAACGTTAAAGAGATCGTCCATCAGTTAGCCAAAGAAGAAGAACTGGTTGCTGCCAGGAAGAAAGCTGAAGAGTTAGAACGCGAAAACACAGACCTATCGAATAGGCTTGCGAAGAAAGAACAAGATCTGGACCACAGAACCCAGGAGAAAGAGGACATCGAGTCTAGCCTCGCCAGAATCAAAGACAGACTGGAAAAAGAAACAGCCTCTCACATCGAAACAAGACAACGACTGAGCGAGACTGAATACAGAACTGCTGAACTGGAAAGACAAATTATTTGTGAACGAGGAGAACGCCATAGGCTCGAACAGTTGGTCACAACGGGGTCTATAGCGGACGATGCGAAGCTGAAAGGTTTGAAGGCGGTTTCCATCGAGAACTCCTTCAAATCAGACAAGCCATGTCCTCCACCTCCCCCTCCAATAGCTCCGCCTCCACCACCCCCAGGTCCTCCTGGTCCGCCTCCACCTCCTTGCTCGATGCCCGTAGCTCCTGCAGCTGAAATATTCAAGTTGGAGGTGGTTCAGAAGAACGTTCCTCAACCTTCGAACCCTTTGAAGTCTTTCAACTGGTCCAAGATACCGGATACCAAATTGGGAGGGACCATTTGGAGTGAGCTCGATGACACAAAACTCTACAACGCCATGGAGTTGGATTCTATTGACAAACTGTTCTGTGCCTACCAGAAGAACGGTGTTGTGGTAAGTGGTTTGAGTAGTCTTGTCAACTTGAAGGTTAACCTCGGGATTTGGGATACCCGGCTGGGTATTTCAAATTTCGAGATTAGTAAAGGGTGTTTTTTTTTTGGAGCTGTAGAACTTTAAATTGCAATTAAACAACGATGGATCATTCGATTGACATGAATTTTATTTATCCGCAAGATAATCTTGTGGCATTACATTTCAAATATGATTTCTGGTATATGACCGCCACGGCTGGCTCGGATGTAGTCCAATCTGGACGTCCAATTTTCGATGACTTTTTCCAACATTTGTGGCCGTATATCGGCAATAACACGGCGAATGTTGTCTTCCAAATGGTCAAGGGTTTGTGGCTTATCCGCGTAGACCAATGACTTTACATAGCCCCACAGAAAGTAGTCTAGCGGTGTTAAATCACAAGATCTTGGAGGCCAATTCACAGGTCCAAAACGTGAAATTAGGCAGTCACCAAACGTGTCTTTCAATAAATCGATTGTGGCATGAGCTGTGTGGCCTGTTGCGCCGTCTTGTTGGATCCACAGCTCCTGGACATTTTGGTTGTTCAATTCAGGAATGAAAAAGTTAGTAATCATGGCTCTATACCGATCACCATTGACTGTAAACGTTCTGGCCATCATCGTTTTTGAAGAAGTACGGACCAATGATTCCACCAGCCCATAAAGCGCATCAAACAGTCAGTTTTTCTGGATGTAACGGTGTTTCGACATACACTTGAGTATTAGCTCCACTCCAAATGCGGCAGTTTTGTTTGTTGACGTAGCCATTCAACCAGAAGTGCGCTTCATCGCTAAACAAAATAAAATGGACGTAGTGCGCGATACGTATTCCGCACAGAACCATTATTTTCGAAATAAAATTGCACTATTTGCAAGCGTTGTTCAGGAGTAAGTCTATTCATGATGAATTGCCAAACCAAACTGAGAATAAATCAATTGACAGCTGTTAAATCGGTCGCCATCTTCAACAGTAATGCCAACTTAAAGTTATATAGCTCGAAAAAAAACACCCGTTAGTTTGAGTAGTCTTGTCAACTTAGTGATTAACCTCGGAATTTGGGATACCTATAGCTGGGTATTTCAAATCTCGAGATCAATACCTGCTTTTTACTAATTTGACTGGACTAGATTGTAAAAGAGACTTATAGGACGGTATTTTCTTGCAGAACGAAGGATCGATTGAAGATCTGCGCAATCTGGGAAAGCACAAGACCAAAGTTCTGTCAGTGATCGATAGTAGGAGAGCTCAGAATTGTACAATATTGCTTTCCAAGCTCAAAATGTCGGATGACGATATAACCAAAGCAATTTTGAGTATGGACAGTAAAGAACAGTTACCAATAGATATGGTAGAACAGTTACTCAAATTTACTCCAAGTTCCGAAGAGGCAGCACTTCTGGAAGAACACAGCGATGAGATCGATTCCCTGGCGAGAGCTGATAGGTTCCTTCACGAAATATCAAAGTGAGTATCACAGGGTGGTGCACTTATCTTGGTAACTTCAAGACCAAGATGATTAAATCATCATGAACATACCTAAGGAGAACTAATTTTCTTCATTGAAAAAAAGAATAAAATAATATTAGATATTTCTTATAGAGTGGCCCATTATGAACAACGTCTGCGTTGCCTGCATTACAAGAAGAGGTTCAACATTACAGTCAACGAAATATGTCCGAGGATAAAGAATGTCATGGAGGCATCTAGGGAGATCTCCAGATCTAGAAGACTGAGGAAGTTGTTAGAGATTGTTTTGGCCCTTGGGAATTACATGAATCGAGGTGCCAGAGGTAATGCATCAGGATTCAGATTGGCATCACTGAACAGACTGGCCGATACAAAATCTAGCGCTAGTAAAGGAACGACCCTGTTGCATTACCTCGTTGATATTCTCGAGAAAAAAGTGAGTAGAATTGTAGAGGATGTTCCTAGAATGAAGGTATAAATGAGAATTGCAGATTCCTCAGATAATTTAAAAAAAAAAGTCCTATAAATATGTGCATGCAAACGCTTTATTTTCATGAAAAAAAATTTTCTTTGTACCCCAAATTTAGGAATTTTTTTTCCAATTTCAGTTCAGAGATGTTCTGAAGATCGACGAAGATATTCCTCATATCCACGAGGCTGCGAAAGTCTCCCTAGGTGAACTCAACAAGGATATGGCCCATCTCAGAGCTGGTTTGAGAGATGTTGCTAAAGAGATCGAGTTCCATCTGAGTCAGAGTCCCTTGGCCAATGACAAGTTTGTACCGGTTATGAGGGAATTCCAGGCAACTGCCACGTGTCGACTGGCCGAAATTGAGGATCAATATCAGGACATGAAGGTAGGTTTTTTTTTGTACTCGATATCGGTAACTTCATGAAAAAATTATTCGATGAACAAAATAAAATACGTAGTAAAGTGAGGAGATTAATATATCATTTTCTCAACCATTTTGATCTTCGATGTGAGTTTGAATGACCTCAAGAAGAAGACAGTAATGTTCGGTAGCAGCAGTCTTCAGTGGGATGTTCAGATCTCGATTGGTGTCATTTTTAACAAACCTAGATTTTCAAAGCTCCTTTGAAGGTGGGTTTCGAGAATTTTACCTTCAATGGAGTATCTTCTTCATTTTTCAGAGCTGTACCAAAGCTCAGTAATTTAGTCTATTGTGCCTTCCTTTACAGCTGTTCAGGTCATTACTCGTCTTAGTCTACAGCTCGCCCTTCAGTTCCAGAGTTCTTATGAACTCCAGTATCTGGAATGCCTTCAAGGAGGTTACTTCCTCACTTCTACAAGTCTCTCATTCAGAGCATTGTTTGCCTTGGCTAGCGATGGTGAGGCATTCCTTCACCAGGTGATCTGGAGTTTCTTCTTCCTCTCTGCAGATTCTACACTCGTCGTTTTCTGCAAGACTCATTCTCATGAGGTGCTTCCTAAGGCGATCATGCCAGAAATTTTCTTTGAAACTTTGATACGTGAGGTCTGAGAAGTATCAGGATCTTAGCCAGAGTATTGCTGTGGATGCCTCATAGCACCTCACGAGACTAAGTCTAACAGAAAATGACAAGTGCAGACTCTGCGAGAAGAAAGAAGAAACTTTCAAGTATTTTTTGAGTGGGTAAGCGATGAGAAGGCATACCATCACCAGGTGATCTGGAGTTTCTTCTTCCTCCCTGCAGATTCTACACTCGTCGTTTTCTGCAAGACTCATTCTCATGAGATGCTTCTTGAGGCGTCAATGCCCTGTAAGGAATCTTCTTGCTAAGGTCCAGATTATTCTTAGATCTCGCAGTATCAAGGTTTTGAAGAAACTTTTTGTAATGATTCAACCCAGGAAGATTCCGCCAGATAATTTCTCTTTCGGTTTTTTCATCTCTTTCTTGTAGGAACATTTACCCATACCACAGAAAGGTTCTGGGCCAATGTAAGAAGTATGTGTTCTTTTTTGGCAAGTGCGTTAGCCTCTTCATTTCCTTTAATTCCTGATTGACCAGGTACCCAGTCTAAATAGACCTTGTTATTCTTTCCTATTTCGTTGAGTTTCCTTCGGCACTCGCATACCACCTTAGAATGGATGATATTTGAGCTCACCAAGTGGTCCAGAGCTTCTTACTTCTTCCAGCAGAATCTGCAAACGTCGTTTTTTGCTAGACCCATTCTCATGAGGTGTTCCCTGGAGTGGCAATGCCCTGTGAGGAAACAGTGAGGAGGTGTAGCATATTCTTGCTAATATCCAGATACTTCTTAGATTTTGCAGTATCAAAGTTTCGAAGAAACTTTTTGAAATAATTCATCTAAGGAAGATTCTCCAGAGTGTTCCTCTAACCTATATCACAGAAAGGTTCTGGGCCAATGAAAGGAGTTTGAGCTCATATTCTGGAAATTGTGTGGGTCTATTCATTTCCCTAATTCCTGAATGGCCTGGAACCCAGACTAAACATACCTTGTTATTCTTGGTTTTTCATTTTTTTTTTAATGCTTTGATTGCTGTCTGCTGTCAGAATGTATTGCTATATCACATTTCTGATAGTTTCTTACTAGGTTCATTTCCTCACATCTTGCTATTGCAAGTATCTCTGCCTGAAAAACACTTGGACAACGATCTAACGATAGTCAGAATTTGGTTTTCTCAATGTTAGTTTCCTTCGTGTAATACTTAGATGATATTACAATATCTTTCACTTTATCACTTTCTGGTCAAATTATCTTCACTTCTGATCGACTGTTTGGCTACAATGAATGTGAGGTAGAAACTGACTTAGTCGAGACTTCTATACTTTTAACCATTGATCGAGCAACTCAACGAGTTACATACCCTAGTTTCATAACCATTTGTGTACCATTTGCTTTTAATCTTTTTAAGAACTGGGATTGTGGAATCCCTTTCCCAATCTTCTCTTCTACTTAGCATCGTATTGAAGCTTTTTTCAATGATAATACTCTATATCATCTCTAACACGTTTATAACCAATCATTTCCAGACGCGGTTCGAGAGAGCGGTACGCCTCTTCGGAGAAGATCCCAACAACACTCCACCAGACGAGTTCTTCGGCGTCTTCGACTCCTTCCTCACCTCCTTCGCTGAGGCTCGCCACGATAACGAAAACATGAAACGTAGACAAGAAGAGGAAGAAAAGAGGGCAAAGCAAGAGGCCGAACTGAAGAAGCTCACCCTGGAGAGGAAACACAGTCGCGAGGGAATCCTCTCGAAGATAAGCAAGAGTATGAGCATCAAGAGCAACGGTGACAGCAACCAGAAGGGCGAATTCGACGATCTGATTTCGGCTCTAAGGACCGGCGACGTCTTCGGTGAGGATATCGCCAAGTTCAAGAGGTCGAGGAAGAGCAGGATCGGTACCGGAGGCTCTCCTCCCCGGAGGAACTCTTCGGCAAGAGAAGATAGTAGGGATAGGGTCATCGCCAATGGCCGTTGTCAGTAAACAAGACCATTCTCGACATGACTGATTTTTTTTTGTGGTACAAATCTCTGAAATTTCAAAACCAGGCCTATCGGATTCGTTTGCTCTCGATTTTGGTGGTTATTATTACTCTTACAATGTATACTTCTGTTTATATGTATATTTTTTTATAAACTTTTATTATTCGAATCATTTTTTATTGGACCTACATACGTGGATTTTTAGATCACTGTAATAATTTTGTACAATATTTAATTGTTAGCATAGTTTGTATTTTATACGAATCATATTGAATGTTTGTATGGTTAGAATAGATTTTATGTATGTTTATATTGCAAAGCTTTGATATAGAACTGATTGCAGCAGTGAAATATATCATTGTTAATTTATTTTAAAACGTGTTTGATTGAATTTCGTTAAATATATTAGATAAGGAAAAACACCTTCGCACGAAAATGCAATCAGCATAAAATTAGTCTCTATTTTTATTCCTTTAACTTCAAACCCTTTGATAACATCCCTCTGGATGCAGTGGCGATGCTGAGGGGGGAAGCCGAGCCCCCCTTAAAATTCTTCTGGCCCCCTCTAAAATTATGCAGGACCCCCTTAAATTTGACATACTAAGGCTTAAAGACTAGTAGAACTATAATTTCGCTTTACTTTGGCCCCCCCAAAAAAATCCAGCCCCCTTTTGGCCACCCCTGTTTTTGAAAGCTGGCGTCGCCACTGTCTGGATTTGACTCAGTTGGCATGTTCTGGAATCACAGGAGCTATGATCTTCCAGCGAGGGATTCTGGATTGGGAATTCTCGATGATATCTAATTTTGAAGACCAAAATTGTTTTTTTCGAATTAATCAGACGACCAATTTTTATGGTGTATTTGAAGGGTTTCGAGGATGTAAAGGGTGTTTTTTTAGAGCTATAGAACTTTAAATTGCAATAAAACAACGATGGATTATTCGATTGACATGAATTTTATTTATCCGCAAGATAATCTTGTGGCATTACATTTCAAATATGATTTCTGGCATATGACTAATGGCTGGCTCGGATGTAGTCCAATCTGGACGTCCAATTTTCGATGACTTTTTCCAACATTTGTGGTCGTATATCGGCAATAAGACGGCGAATGTTGTCTTCCAAATGGTCAAGGGTTTATGGCTTATCCTCATAGAGCAATAACTTTACATAGCCCCACAGAAAGTAGTCTAGCGGTGTTAAATCACAAGATCTTGGAGACCAATTCACAGGTCCAAAACGTGAAATTAGGCGGTCACCAAACGTGTCTTTCAATAAATCGATTGTGGCACGAGCTGTGTGACATGTTGCGCCGTCTTGTTGGAACCACAGCTCCTGGAGATCGTGGTTGTTCAATTCAGGAATGAAAAAGTTAGTAATCATGGCTCTATACCGATCACCATTGACTGTAACGTTCTGGCCATCATCGTTTTTGAAGAAGTACAGACACATGATTCCACCAGCCCATAAAGCGCACCAAACAGTCAGTTTTTCTGGATGTTACGGTGTTTCGACATACACTTGAGGATTAGCTTCACTCCAAATGCGGCAGTTTTGTTTGTTGACGTGGCCATTCAACCAGAAGTGCGCTTCATCGATAAACAAAATAAAATGGACGTAGTGCGCGATACGTATTCCGCACAGAACCATTATTTTCGAAATAAAATTGCACTATTTGCAAGCGTTGTTCAGGCGTGAGTCTATTCATGAAGAATTGCCAAACCAAACTGAGAATAAATCACTTGACAGTTGTTTAATCGGTTGCCATCTTGAACAGTAATGCCAACTTGAAGTTATATACTTCGAAAAAAACACCCGTTAAATTCCGAATTAGGCATCAATTCCGATCAGAATAATTTTTCTACACGTTTAAAGCACAATTTTTCTACAAAATCCGCAATATTTCAGCTTTGAGGTTTGTTGAAAAAAACTGATGGTAAGTTTGTATTCAAAATTGAAAATTCTCCATGATATGAAATTTTGAAAAAAACGGACTTTTTTCTAGGACTGAATAGTGCTACCTAGGAGTAGTATCTCCAACAAGTTAATGGTGAAGATAGCACTTTACAAGATTCTATACATATTTGGCCACTGGAATAATTAGTTCAGTAAGATGCGGATAGATGGCTCCTCTACTGATTCAAATTTAAGAGATTTTTTTCAGGTAAAGATTGATTTGAAGAAATAAAAAAATTATAAGTACCTACCAGTTTTAAAAAAATTTTAATTTATAAAAAATTGAAAGATTTTGCTCTTTCAAAATGGGGTTACTCCTCCTATGAGTCGACTCTAGTTACGCCAATGTTCTTAGCTACAGATTGGGTAAATAAGTACCAAAATTCATAATTAATTTATTCATCACAGCTTGCTAACCGGATCTTTATAATAATTTGCATTTTCCTGAGGATTACTTGAGAATTGTTTGAAATTTTTTCTCTGTAATAGATACGACAAAACTACAAAAATCAAAATGTGTAGTACACAATAGTTCCTTTCAACATTTTTCTGAACTACCAATGTAGCATTCTGTAGGAAAGAAGCGAGCACTGTTCCAGAAAAAATAACGCCCTGTAGATTTGCATTCAAAATTACTAATAAGCATATCACATGATGAAAAAATTGTAATACCAAATTTAAGTTAAATATCTTTTGAAGAGAAGGTGCTACTTTAACACCCTGTATCTTGAAAACAAAGCGTTTTCCGGACCAGGTTTATAAGACTTTTTTCCTAAAATGTTTCGTGGAATCTGTCATTTTCGTTTGTAACTCCAATTTAGGAACACCCTGTATATTGCAGTTCATTTCCAGGATTTGAATGTGTCTGTTCCCAAGCACCTCAGATGAAAAATATTTCTCCACATTTATCGAAAAAGTGGTTTTTTTAATTCAAAATATGTTGATGAATCATGAATTTGGAATTCCTCAGAAACAGATAGCACGATTTTATAGATTTTGGTGTGCAAGTATTCACATTGTTGTCAGGTCTTTCCATTTTTCCGGAATAATAATGAAATTTGTTGTTTGTATATTTTTTTATTTTTGAAATGCTTAAAAAAATAGCGTATTTTTTCTATGTTATGTTCTCTATACCTAAATTCCATAATTTCGGAGTTATAGCTATACATTTACATTATCTTTATCCAAGTTGAAATAGGTAATACATTTAGATGGCTATGATTGAATAAACTCGTTTAATTTCAATAATCTTCAATAATTTGTTTTTCATTAGAGATATGTCCACATTTGAGTTGTAAAAAATTTAGGAATTTCAGATAACATATAGTGAAGGCGATAACAATTTACAGCAGATATACGATTCATTGGGAGTTTGAATAAACATCAACATTACTCATATATATTTCCAATTTTTTTATTGTAGCAGTCACAGTCATCTGTATTAATATTACTACGGCGAAGATACCTAATCTAAATGTGGAATTTAGCTATAGAGAACATTACATAAGAAGTATTTAGTATTTCTTTAGGGATTTCAAGAGGCAAAACATATACAGATTGATCCAATTGAAATAACAAAGTTCCTTATAATTCCAGAAAAAGGAAAGATCTGACAACAATGAAAATTCCACTATAATATCGGCAATATCACAAAATTCTTGCACACCAAAATCTGTAATATTATATGTAAGTACAAACAATAAAATGGTTTTAAAAGCTATCCAGCAAAGAAAAAGATGATTGAAAATAGGAAAACTTCAGAGAGAATCCCTAGGTGCTCTCTGCTTTTATCACTATAATACCCATTCTTGAAATTCCTGAGATGTAGGCAACCACAATACCAAGATCTCGAATTTAAGGTAGACGCAAAGTCATCTCTATTAAAGTTGATGAAATGGCCTCTCAAGACCGATACAATGATCCCAAGCACCTGTAGCTGTAGACTCCACCGACAACCCTACGGCTTCTTGTAGGTAGTAGAGAACGAGTGAAGCTTGTCTTACAATCTCGTGAGCAGTTGATATCCTCGCATGTCTCGACGCAAGTCACACTTACATTCAAGCCGACTTAAGCAGGAAACGCTTGGAAGTTTTCAGTGGTAACGCGAAAGAATTCGATGGTTGAGACGAATTCCTAACGATAACAAATTCTCGACAGTTCGTTTATAAATAAGTGTCCGAATTGCCCTAAATCTGACTGAAGTGTGCTGTGAGATGTGCCTGGATGACAGTTTATGAATTGCCTGACAATGAATAACCGACGATAAAATAAGGTTAGTTTTTAGTTTGGCATGCTTTGTTTACTACCGAAATCATTCGTTAGGCTTATTTACATAGACGGTATTGTCAAAACAACTATCAGATGTGCGTTTTAATAGGGATATTGATAGGAATCAGTTTATGTCATTAATGGTTTACTTCGATATTGAATAATAATAGATTCTTAGAATGTTATCGGCGCCTACTGGGTACAGATTTATTGCTCGAGTACTCAGTTTGTATTGCATTGCATAGTATTGAATTACGAGCAGATTTATTAGGAGTTATGCTTTTATCATTAGTCAATTAACTGCAGCAATTATTATTTTTGTTTTCAGTCAATAAATATTTTGTTCTCTTCTAGAACAAGAATGAATACTATAAATGTTATATTCAGAATGAGTTGAAACATACGAATAATTTTTTATAATAGGTATACAGGTGTTCCTAAATTGGAGGTAGGAAAGAAATCGATTCGCTTTGTTTTCGAGGTACAGGGTGTTGAAGTTTCATTTATTTTCAAGTTTTTCTCATAGCAACTTCCCTTCACAAGATATTTAACTCAAATTTGGCATAGATATTCCAAGTCTTCATTATGTGATTTGCCAATTTTAAATGCAAAACTACTAGGTGATATTTTTCTGGAACAGTCCCTGCTTCTTTCCTCCAAAACTTTTTTTTGATGGACCACTTGTGGTTTAGAAAAATGTAAAAAGAAACTTTGGTTCAGTACTAAAATTTTTGGTTTTTTGTAGTTTTGTCGTATCTGCTACTTATTTCGAGAGAAAAATTTGAACAATTCTCTAGTAATCCTCAGGAAAATCCATATTATTATAAAGATCCAGTTAGAAAGTTATGATGTATCAATTGATTTTTACTTTTGGTAATTATATACCCAATCTGTACTAATAAAGATTGAAAGATTCGATAAACTGGTATAATCATCACAAGAAACACCCTGTATCTCGAAAACATAGCGTTTGCGGGCTCATGTTCATAGGACATTAAAATCAACTGAAGAATCTCTCATTTTGCTTTGTACCTATAATTTTGGAACATCCTGTATGTTACTGAGGTTATTTGTACCATTTTTGGTATTCAAAGTATTATTGTATAGCACAATTTAAATTATTTTTTAATATCGAAATGAACCCTCTCACTGGAAAATCCTTTTGTTGATTAAATAACTATTTCAACTTTTTTTTTTACTGTAGGATCACTGGTAGTTCAAAAATTGTAACAAACTTTAATCCGATACTTCACTTTTTGCTTTCTCGTAGTTTTGTCGTATCTGCAACTGATTTCGAGAAGAAAATTTTAAACAATTCTCTAGTAATCTTCAAGTAAACTTCAGGAAAATACAAATTGTTATTGAGATTAAATAAATTATAAGTTTTGGTACTTATTTATCCAAACTGTAACGAAGATTCAATAAACTGGTATAATTATTATAAGAAAGTAGGACTACAAGAAACAGTCCATGTTTATAGGACTTTTTTTCTCAAAATTACCCGAAGAATCTCCTATTTTTCTTAGTACCTCCAATTTAGGAACACCCTGTATGCCACCGAGGTTATTTGTGCCAGATTTGGTATTGATTTCTTGTAGTTTTGTCGTATTGCTACCGATTCCAAAAAAATTTAAAACCAATCTCTAATAAAATCTCGTATAAACATCACAAAAATGTAGGACTATAAGTATCTCGAAAAAAAAGCGTTTTCGGGCCATGTTTATAGGACTTTTTTTCCTGAAATCATCCAAGGATTCTCACATTTTCCTCTGTATCTCCAATTTAGCAACAGCCTATATTATATTGTGTTAGTTCTGCAGCTATCGAACATGGCCTGTAGCTGTTCCAATCGAAAGTAGTAATTTAATAATCATTATCTATTTCCAGAAATCCCACGCATCCACTTCTCGGCAACCTTTTTTTCTAAATAACATGGCAATATATCGTTTAGACGACCATATAAGGATTTCTAGTAGAAAATATTAAGCTTTGAATATTGATCATTATGTATGGTTTGTTGTTATCGAATCACTTGTGGATGTGGAGTCACTCTCAAAATTAGTATGCTTGTCGGTACGGTACATTATTGGAGATGTGTCAAATGCACGACTGTTGTTTCACTTCCGCCAAACAATTCGGATCAGTTTTTCTCTCAGGTAGATGAATCTAAAATGAGCTCACCTCAATGACTAGAAAAAACTAATGGGCGTAATGTTGTTGGGACATAAGGCTTTTGTTGCCAAAGCAGTTAGAGTGAGAACTGATGTCTCACGTCATATTGTAAATGCCGAAAGTTTTTGTGGGCAATATCTCCGATAGGGTCAGGTAGAAGTGACTACTAAACAATTAAGATAATCGGAGGATGAAGGAGTATAAAATTGGGATCTATTCACGTCATAAGTATCAAAGCTAAAATTCATATACGAGGTGTTCCTAAATTAGAGGTTCAAATAAAAACGATATGTTCCTCAAATAATTTTAAGAAAAAAGTCTTATAAACATGAGGCCGCTAACGCTTTATTTCCGAGTTACAGGGTGTTAGAGTTTGAGTTTTTTCTCATAGCTCCTTCTCTTCATAAAATTAGTGTTCGAAATTAGCATATCACATGATGAAAACTTCAAATTGGAATATCTGTGCCGAATTCGAGTTGAATATTTCATGAAGGGAAGGGCCTCTAACACCTCTACAAGGTGTTTTTTTTTTTGGAACAGTATCCACTTCTTTTCTCCAGAACTTTTTTTTTTCGTGGACCATTGGTTGTTTAGGAATTTGTAATAAGAAACTTTGGTCCAGTACTACACTCTTTGGTTTCTTGCAGTTTTGTCGTATCTGCTATGATTTCGAGAAAAAAATTTCAAACAATTCCCTAGTAATAATCGGGAAATTCCAAATTATTATAAAGATCCAGTTAGTAAGCTGTGATGAATGAATAAATTATGAATTTTGGTACTTATTCATCCAATCTGTGAAGAAGATTAATAAAGATTCGATAAAGTGGTCTAATCATCACAAAAAAGTAGGACTACAAGAAACACCCTGTATCTCGAAAACAAAGCGTTTTTGAGCGCATGTTTATCAAACATTTTTCCTTAAAATAGCCCAAGAAATCTTTCATTTTCCTGATCTCATGATCCAAGCAATCTGTCCTTTTCGTTTGTACCTCCAATTCAGGAACACCCTGTAGAGTAGAGGTCCCATTATTCGGACCTCTTTTATAGGGATTCCCGATTATTGGGACGTCCCTGACTCGACAAGGTATCGGAAATCAGAACGTCATCCGATGTCTGCACACTGCATTTTGTTATTGTTTCAGATAGATAGGAAAAATTCGTATCTATCTTACGTTTTGATACGATAAAGTAATGTTAGAATTATTGTTACATTACTTTATCGTATCAAAGCGTAACTGAGTGGTTTTATCACCTGAAGATAAGATCACTATTATAGATTGATTACAAAAAAATTAGATATACTAGATTTACTGACAAATACGGTGTAGGTACATCCAAAATGTCAGCTGATTCAGATTCACCTAACTCTTCCAAATATGCAGGAGGTACAAAAGAAAATTACAGTTTCGTCACATCATTTTGAGGAAAAAAGTTATATAAACATGAGCCCGCAAACGATTTGCTTTCGAGATACAGGGTGTTCAAGTTTTTTTTCATAGCACATTTCTCCGCTAGATATTCAACCAAAATTTTACATATATGTATATTTCAACTTGAAGTTTACATCATGTGATATGCTAATATAGATAGAGGGAGCATATGACATTTTCAGTAACCAATTTCGTCCCCAACATGAACTTTCAAATTAGACATGAAGATCGCGGAAATGAAAACATATCAGCGGTACGATATTTCACTCAATTCGCGAGTTTCTCCACAAAGAATGCACTTCTTAAGTCCCATAGTGAATCAACGTTTCATATTAACTCAAAATATATCGAAATAAATACCTAATTATATCAGAAATTCAGAAAACAAACTTCAAGAGCGCCAAACGACGTGAAACAACCGATGACACTAGGAGAGCCAAAGTTGCCAAACCTTGGATTTCAGCAGGTAGATACAGAAAATAATACATAGTCTGCTTATTATAAATTCGACAATTAGGAAAAATATCTGATTCCAAATATTCAAATTTGGATATTTAATCGGGAATCACTGAAATAAATATATTTCATTCGATATAATATACATTCATAACGATATAGTAGAATTGTGGATTTGAAAATACATTACAATCCGACAACGTAATCTAACCATGTTGGGGACATGTAAAAATTGCGTATAGGGTAAATGCACTGATTCTCGACCAGTTAACAGAAACATCGATTTCGAGCACGATTTTTTCACACATAAACTTATCAAATTTTAATGGTGTTGGTTTTCATCGATTCTTTGGCGAGTTTTAAATGATTTGTCATATAATTTTAAGCGTTCTTTCTGCATTTTACCTTTGAAATGTGAAAACATATAGAAAATCTCAATAATCTTCGGTTCTCGACCACGCCGCAGAGTTCTCGACCATTTTTGTGTTAGTTTTCGACCACTAATAATAGTAGCTCGCGACCGCCGAATATTGAACAAAAAAATATTAATTTATTTGCTTCTTGATTGAAATACACTCAAAAATATATCTTATAGTTGATATAGAACAAAATATACACACATAATTCATTCAAAATAAGAAATAATTACTATTTTCTGGTCATATACCACAAAGCACTTTTCTAAGAGAGGACGAGAAAGAACCCTTTTCTATGATAGACGATTATAAAGTAATTTTTAGCGCGAAAACTTTGACCTATACCACTACTATGCAAACTATCTTGGAAGGGTAGAATGGTCGAGAACACATACCGCGAAAATATTTTGCACTACATGATATATTTTTATTATTATTTTATCTCAAATCACGGAATGGTCGAGAACCAGTGCCGGTCGGCTAACCAGTGCATTTACCCTACTTCCTCTATCTATGTTTATAACTTTAAGGAAACTACCATAAAAATTGCTTCAAATTCGTTTTCCGTACCCAAAACTTGTGAGTTTCTACAAGTGGAAATATTTCCGAATAAACACTTGATTCTCGATATCGGACACGAGCTTGGCAACGGGGCAGGAGGCCAAGTGCCCGCATAGCAATGGAACAGGGCAAAGGACCCTGAACGGCATTCTTGGGAGCCGGTACCACGTTCGATGGTACCATAAACTAAGAGATTCCCATCGAGATACAGACTAGCGCCGAACTCTGCAATACATTCGACATAATAAACTCTAGCGGTCTATAAATCAAAAGAATTCGAGGTGTCTGGATAAATACCACTAGAAGGCCTGCCAACGCATCATTGATATCACGTGGTTCGATCAGATCAATTCAATTTTTTTTGGTTCTACACGGTTGCAAAATTTTATTTTTGACAATAGACCAATAGAACTATTCAATAAATTAAAATGTTCACAAAGAACGGATATAGCTTTAAAATTTCAGGTTTCCAATGATTGTTATGTTGTTTTTCAGGCTTAATTTCTTTCTCTTTTTTCTTAATTCTTTGATTCTTTCTCAATTTTGCTCTTTCGAATTTTATATTTGAAATTCTATTAATTGGATTCTTAAGCAAATCTGTTGTTGAATGTATTTTCTCTAATTCTGTGGTTATTCCGTTCATTCTTCCACATCTTGCAGAACAAAATCGTGCGAGAATATATCAGAAACGCACAGTTTTCATGGTTATATTTTATTATTCTATGTTGGTACTCCGAACTTTCCGCCACGGCTTTATCTGTCAATTCATCAATTTGCCTTAAAGAAATCAGTTCTGCCAACCAAAATTTTTCAATGCAAAAATCACTAAATTATATTTATGGAAATATTTCATTAATTTCAATGAGAATGCAATGAATTAGAGAAAATAATGTATAATACTCGTACAGAAGGCTCATTCTACCACTCGTTCATTCCAAAACTCGCCACTTCGTGGCTCGTTTTTGAATTTTGAACTCGTGGAAGAATACCAATGCCTTCTGCACTTGTATTATAAATAACTATTCTACCTTGGTAGAAGAGGAAGTTGATAACCACCTCTCTTATATAGGGTATTCCAATAAGAGATTTCATTTTGATATACAGGGTTAGAACTGTTTAGAGGGACACTGCAGGGATATGAAAAAAGTTGCTTTATTTAGGGATAAGTGTGTTGGTGCTAACAGATCCAAAATATCTCCAATGGTTCCCAAGATTTCTCGAAAAAACTGAAAATCGAGATTTTCTTTTTTTCTGTTTAACTCATTTGTTTCTGGAGATAACTTCACGAAATTCGGATTGTAGCCATTATCCAATATAGAGATTCTAATGGTATCGTCGGATTTTTTTCTGTTTTCCATTGTTTCAGAGACGCTATAGTGAATTTTTCTTCTTATGGCCATATTGATTCTCCTTATGAGGTAAAAAAAAATAATTACGAATTCAACAATGTATCACACTGTACAAATATATCGAGTCTAGTTACGCAAATTTGGACTTCCTTTTTATTTCTGTTTAAGTACCTAGTAGCTCTATTAGTGTGACGTCACACACCGCCATTTTTGGTTCTCCTGTCAGTGTTCGGAATCCAAAAAAATAAATTGTCATTCAAATTAGTACGGTGTCGTTAAAGGAATTGGCTTATTTTCATGAATAAGAGTATTTGAGGAACGATTTCAGTATTAATTGATAGACAGAAGGAACGAGGTTAATACCAGTAAGTTTGAATCCTGTATCATTCCCCAGATTTTGTAAAAAGCCGTATTGATTAGTTGAACTTCAAGTTCGAACTTACTGGCATTAATCTCGTGCCTTCTGTCTATCAATTAATAGTAAAATCGTTCCTTAAATAATCTTATTTATCAAAATAAGCCAATTTCTTCAACAACAACGTACTAATTTGAATGACAATTTGTTTGTTTGGATTCCGAACACTGACAGGAGAACTAAAATGGCGGTGTGTAATGTGTAACGTCATCACTAATAGAGCGTATTGCCAGATAACTTGTTACTTCTTTTAGTTGTTATGTGAAACCATCACTTTATGTTTGTAAAAACCTAAATCCTGTTTGATAAGTGTTGTCCTATTGATTAATAATCATGCTGATACCAATACTCTACATAGTGTACAACTGGCAATGTCTGTAGAAATTGTTCTACATGATTTTAAAACCTCAAGTCAACTGTCAACAATATTATTTGACAATTTTGGCTCCAGCCTACTACTAAATCATTTATCATGTTGATATAACAATGTATTTTCGTAACCATTCCATTTGACGAGTTCTACCAGTGCATTTCCATAAATACCTCATCTTTCACGTGAACCCAGGGAAAAAATCTAAAGGTATCAAATCA
Organism: Harmonia axyridis; assembly: GCF_914767665.1. Classification (NCBI taxonomy): domain Eukaryota; kingdom Metazoa; phylum Arthropoda; class Insecta; order Coleoptera; family Coccinellidae; genus Harmonia; species Harmonia axyridis. Next base: position 544,728 of record NC_059507.1, read on the forward strand.
CAAGATCTCGGTGGCCAATTGTGATCACCTCTACGAGAAATAATACGACCAGGAAACTTTTCTTGAGGATGGAGAGGCTTTTCAACAATCGTTCTAGGATATTCAGAGCCCCAAATGCAAGAATTCTGCTTGTTAACGTAGCCTCTGAGGAGTCTGAGGTGAAAATGGGCCTCATCACTGAAGCGAATTAGGCGCCCCTTTTTTGCTATTGAGCAAATCCAACGATGCGGTAATGCTTAGTAGACGTTGATCTGCTCATCAGGGTCATGGGAATCTTTCTTGTTTCCGAAATACCAGACTTGTCTGTACCAGCTTAAAGGTTGACACCCATCGACAGATCTATAGTGAAATCTTATTGTTGCCCACAAAATGTTTGCTTATTATATTTTTCATTTTCGTTTAATTTAATAACCTTTGGTAGATTTCAGTCTAGACTGGGATAGTTGAGGAATTCGAACAGAAATAGAGAGCAACCAAAAATTTAAATTTGAAAATGCGAGAGAAGTGATCTTATGTAATTTAAACGTTTAACCAATCTGTAGCGAAGATTAATAAAAATTCGATTGACTGGTATAATTATTACAAAAAAGTAGGACTACAAGAAACACCCTGTATCTCGAAAAGTACAGGAAGTAGAAAATATGAATGTCTCTGCCTACAAACCGAAAAATATAATATGCCAGACATCAAAGTGAATAAAAAGGTCGTATTTGGAAATATTCGAATTTCATTATCGATACAAAAAATTGTAAGATTCGAGTTGGCCAATGTCTATACGGTAAAAAACGAACGTATGGTATCGCATGATGATGAGGATAAATGCTACCAGCGATAGTGATCTATAACTGGTTTCTCTTGTGAGACGTATGGGATGATTCACTTCCAGTGTCGAGAATATTCGTTTGGAATTTTTTTCTATCTCAAGAAAAAATTCGTTTATTCTTTTAAAAGAGATTCTTAATTGGTTCTAGAAAGGATTACTCAAATTTGTGAAAATTTTCAATTTTGAGCCATATATGGACTCAAACAATAAAGATCGACTAACTGATGAAGAATCCATCTTCGATTTTATCTGTAAACACGATAGCAGGTAATATAGGGTGTTTTTTTTTCGAGGTATATAACTTTAAGTTGGAATTACTGTTCAAGATGGCGACCGATTTAACAGCTGTCAAGTGATTTATTCTCAGTTTGGTTTGGAAATTCATCATGAATAGACTCATGCCTGAACAACGCTTGCAAATAGTGCAATTTTTTTTTGAAAATAATGGTTCTGTCATCTGTGCGGAATAAGTATCGCGCACTACGTCCATTTGATTTTGTTTAGCGATGAAGCGCACTTCTGGTTGAATGGCTACGTCAACAAACAAAACTGCCGCATTTGGAGTGAAGCTAATCCTCAAGTGTATGTCGAAACACCGTTACATCCAGAAAAACTGACTGTTTGGTGCACTATATGGGCTGGTGGAATCATTGGTCCGTACTTCTTCAAAAACGATGATGGCCAGAAAGTTACAGTCAATGGTGATCGGTATAGAGCTATGATTACTAACTTTTTCATTCCTGAATTGAACAACCATGATGTTCAGGAGCTGTGGTTCCAATAAGACGGCGCAACATGTCACACAGTTCGTGCCACAATCGATTTATTGAAAGACGCGTTTGGTGACCGCCTAATTTCACGTTTTGAACCTGTGAATTGGCCTCCAAGATCTTGTAATTTAACACCGCTAGACTACTTTCTGTGGGGCTATATGTAAAGTCATTGTTCTATGCGGATAAGCCACAAACCCTTGACCATTTGGAAGACAACATTCGCCGTGTTATTGCCGATATACGGCCACAAATGTTGGAAAAAGTCATCGAAAATTGGACGTCCAGATTGGACTACATCCGAGCCAGCCGTGGCGGTCATATGCCAGAAATCATATTTAAAATGTAATGCCACAAGATTATCTTGCGGAAAAATAAAATTCATGTCAATCGAATAATCCATCGTTGTTTTATTGCAATTTAAAGTTCTATAGCTCTAAAAAAAACGTCCTTTATAATGATGAAATAACAGTAAGTAAAGGCCAACGTGTCTCGTACCGTTTGTATGAAATTTTCATCGTAAACAACTTTTGTAAAAACAGTCGCCTCTCTTAATATATCACCCAGTGTATCTCAAAAACTGGTCATAGCAAATCCAATATTATTTGACATTATAATAGTGTACTCGAACTAAGAGTAATGACAAAAAATTTGAAAATTCCACGCACGACTTTTTCAATTACAGGGTGAATCATGAACCGCGTATCTAACAATAATTTTTATTAAAAACCCGTCTAAAATGAAAGCCTTATTGATAAGCAATGTTTTTCACACAAAAGTGTTTCATTCAAGATGTTTTCCTACGAGAAATGTTGCTTTAAAGAGATGCCATTTTCCAACTTCGACACCCTGTATCTCGAAAACCAGTCATAGGATTGAGTTGGACCTATAGACTTTCTTGTTCAAAAGGTAATATTCTACAACATACGAAAAATTCAGAAAGATTAACCGGTAACAATTTTTCCATTAGGCTGTTGGTCCTTCGACTTGGACGTGATGAGATCTATAACTGAATGTGCATTTCTATAAATATATTCCCATCTTTCTCATCGCGGCCGGCTCCGGGTAGCAAACTAGCCAGTCCGGGCGATGGAAATATTCAGCATTCCAGTAAACGGGCAGCAAGGTTATCGCAATTTCAATAAATAAACGATTGGAAAGAGCCACCGAAAAAAAAGCGGTCGGAACCTTGTTAAATTGAGTTAAAAATGTCACCAGGCAAAAAGAAACAAGCCGAGCAAGCGGCGAAACAAAAGGGAAACGTAAAACGTTCCGAGAATCGGCCAGCTCGCGACTCTGTTGAATTGAATTGTCAATTACAAAAAGACCTGAAAGTAAAAAAAAAAAATGTGCCGGTTAAGAGCGACTTATTTAGAGAACTGCGAGCTGGGCAGGTAAGAATGATTCGAGATCGTTGGTGGAAAATTTTGACAAAATAATTATCAATATGTTTTTCTACCACTGCACAAATTTAAATGATAATTAGGAATTCACGGCTTGACTTGATATTCAAGCTACTTGACTTGGTCTTGACTTGAAATCAACTCAAGTTCAAGTCAAGTAATAGTTATTCAATGTCAAATTAAGTAAATGATGAATAAATACTGGACCTGACTTGATATTAAAGCTATTTGACTTGGGCTTGACTTGAAATTAAGTCAAGTAGTAGTTTTTCAATGTTAAGTCAAGTACTTGATAAATAAATACTTGACCTGACTTAATATTAAAGCTATTTGACTTGGACTTGACTTGAAATCAACTCAAGTTCAAGTCAAGTAAGAGTTATTCAATGTCGATTTAAGTAAATGATGAAAAAATACTTGACCTGACTTGATATTAAAGCTATTTGACTTGGGCTTGACTTGAAATTAAGTCAAGTAGTAGTTTTTCAATGTCAAGTCAAGTACTTGATAAATAAATACTTGACCAGACTTAATATTAAAGCTATTTGACTTGGGCTTGACTTGAAATCGAGTCAAGTAGTAGTTTTTAATGTCAAGTCAATTCATTTATCAAGTACTCGAATCATATCAAACTACTTGATTTTTAGCAGTTTTATTGTGTCGCATAACATCAATAAAAAAATGATTAAATGAGAAGGAACCTTGCAAACAAATCTTTTATTTATTAAACTTATTGTAATAACTTTTTTCAAATAAAAACATGAATTAAATCACTATAAATCAAAACAAGATAAAAAATAATAAAAAAATAAAGTTTCTTAATATTGAGAAACCTCCAGGCTTTGTTTCATTTCATAATTTTCCATCCAAGATCTAAGACACATAAGGCATCCTATAGATTTGTCGCCTAGCCTATTGCGGGATTTTGTAATTGTAAGAGCAGCTCTAGAAAATTTTCTTTCAACAGGAGTTGAAGATACTGGCGTTGATAAAAAATTCTTGGGCCATTTGGGCCAAGTTTGGAAAGTTATTTCTGAAACTACCAAAATCTACCAATAGATTTCTTAGAAATGTGAGAAAATTACTAATAAAGTCACATTGGCGAATGCTTCAGTCTGTCGGCGCTCGGGGAATCCCCTTATTTAGTCTAATCGCGCACGAGATTCCAGAAATATATGCCGCGCAACGCGTGCATATCAAGCTCAAATAATATCAAGCAGCTTGATATCAAGTCAAGCAATAAATATCTAAAATGAAATCAAGCCAAGCTCAAGTATTCAATTTTTCACTAGCTTGATTTTCAAGTCAAGTATTTTGTTAAAATGTCAAGCTATTTGGCTTGATGAACCCCTACTTGTGATTTAACACCTTAGGACTTTTTTGTTTGGAGCCACGTTGAAAACAAAGTCTATGCCAATGCTCCACAATCAATTCAAGACCTCAGAGAGAATTATCAAGGACATACATCAACAAATTTGCGAATTGGTATTGGAGAATTTAATGAAAAGAATATTGTTCTGCAACCGTAGCAGTTGCTATGGCAATTTTACTAATATCGTTTTGAAACATAAATGAAATCTTGAAATATACAGGTTTTTGATTTAATATCAAAATGAAACTTCTCATTGGAAAAACCTTAATTTTGATTTTCTCGCGCAAAAGCAAACAGATTAGCCACGCCTCTAGGCTCATCTACTTATCACGCCTTTGATTTCAATACTAGATCAAGTGGGAATTTTCATGTTATTATGTTTTGATATTAGGAGTTTCTCAATCCTATCACCCACGTTAGTTTCAACTTACAAAACATAGGACTGTAAAGCAGGCCTGATTGTATGTCATATTCAGTAGCTGAATTATTCAGGTTAATGTGATATGTGGGTATCAAAAATTGAAAAATTGACATTCCTATACTATGGAAAATATATTAGACAATCATAATTCAATGTTAAACACAAAAAAATCTCATTAATTCATCTTTTCCATGTAGGTACATACCTTCACTTCACTCCCTTTTGTAGTGATCTGATTTCAATCAATTTGAAGCAGGTTTTGTAATAATAGGGGTTGTAATTCAATATACTAGCTGGCGTTGACGACCTAGGGTGGTCCGTATATGTGAAGTACCAAAGGATGTACTAAGCCATATAAATTGTAAGAGGCAAAATTCAAAGGTTCAGTTTTTTTCCAGGGATGCAGAATTATGGACGGTTCCATAAGAGGCCTGTTAAACATCCTCATCACATTATTGGTTTGGGTTACGTCTGTGAGATCAGGTGAGCTTTTTGTACTTCGTATTTTCTCTAGATATCAATTTACTTCATCATAATTGAATATGAAGACAACCTAGTTAGTACTTGCCTGTTTCACCACCTTGTTTATAGGACTCTTTTCTATTAAATTATCCAAGGAATCTGTCATTTTCCTTTGTACCTCAAATTCGAGAACACTCTGTCTTTCTTTAATCAGTAGCAAAAATATAGAGAACGTTGTGAAACCTTCCTATCAAATTATCGGATAGTTATTTTCTCCTCAATGGTTTCCTTATTAGATTTATGTGCTTTTCAGATCACGAGTACATGGTAAACGAACCAGAAAATGTGATATTGCCCATAGATTTCGAAACACAACTAACCTGCAATATGAACATAGAGCCTGATAAATTCCTTTGGAAGTTCTATCCTTTCTCCAACAAAGATATGTATAATTCTAAGGCGATCATCGATCTCAATACAGCACCTTATATTTTAATCAATCCAGATCACGTAGAAGATAGAAAAAGTTTCTTGAAAGTTAAAGTTCAGGTAAGTTAGTAACGGGTGTTTTTTTTTTCGAGGTATATAACTTTAAGTTGGCATTACTGTTCAAGATGGCGACCGATTTAACAGCTGTCAAGTGATTTATTCTCAGTTTGGTCTGGCAATTCATCATGAATAGACTCACGCCTGAACAACGCTTGCATATAGTGCAATTTTATTTCGAAAATAATAGTTCTGTGTGGAATACGTATCGCGCACTACGTCCATTTTATTTTGTTTAGTGATGTAGCGCACTTCTGATTGAATGGCTACGTCAACAAACAGAACTGCCGCATTTGGAGTTGAGCTAATCCTCAAGTGTATGTCGAAACACCGTTACATCCAGAAAAACTGACTGTTTGGTGCGCTTTATGGGCTGGTGGAATCATTGGTCCGTACTTCTTCAAAAACGATGATGGCCAGAAAGTTACAGTCAATGGTGATCGGTATAGAGCCATGATTACTAACTTCTTCATTCCTGAATTGAACAACCATGATGTCCAGGAGCTGTGGTTCCAACAAGACGGCGCAACATGTCACACAGCTCGTGCTACAATCGATTTATTGAAAGACACGTTTGGTGACCGCCTAATTTCACGTTTTGGACCAGTGAATTGGCCTCCAAGATCTTGTGATTAAACACCGCTAGACTACTTTCTGTGGGGCTATGTAAAGTCATTGGTCTATGCGGATAAGCCACAAACTCTTGACCATTTGGAAGACAACATTCGCCGTGTTATTGCCGATATACGGCCACAAATTGGACGTCCAGATTGGACTACATCCAAGCCAGCCGTGGCGGTCATATGCCAGAAATCATATTTAAAATGTAATGCCACAAGATTATCTTGCGGATAAATAAAATTCATGTCAATCGAATAATCAATCGTTGTTTTATTGCAATTTAAAGTTCTATAGCTCCAAAAAAAAAACACCCTTTATAAACACTCAATAAAATTCAACTATTTCACTCATCATACTTATTTTTTAGGATACCCAAAAAAAGGTAGCTGGGGACTACCAGTGCCTAGCCTACTACGGAGCATCAGTGATAGCCTCAGTTCCTTCTAGAGTAACTATAGCCACCTTAGATAATTTCACCAAAGTCGAGGAGAAAAAGGTTGACGTTTTTCCAGGCAATACCGTACTCTGGAGATGCGAACTGCCATATTACAATCAAGATCCCTTCGTCGACTACTTCAAAAACGACCAATATCTTGAACCAACAGAGCTGTCGAGTATCATCAAAGCATTGGTCATTGAGAACATCACCTATTCCAGTACAGGAATTTATAAATGTGGTGCTAGCTTGCCCACAAGCCAGGAGGTACCCAGAAGGATGTCTAAGGAGTCTCTGAATTTGAGAGTTACTAACTATATGAGTGGAAAAACTCCCTACTTCTTGGCTACGCCTCCAAGCAACTACACAGTTGTCAAAGGTGTTTATCAAAGTTTTATTTCGTCAATTGTCAACATTTTCAATTACCGTCTCAAGAATGCCTGCTTGGGACTCTTCCAAATGTTGTTTAATGATAATATCATTCGTTGACAGGTTCATCAGTTTTTCTCGAATGTGCTGCCATCGGCAACCCAACACCAAGGGTCTTCTGGTACAAGCAAAATGGCCAGTTACCTCAACACCGTACAGAAATGACGAGTGGAGGCTTGAAGATCAACAACATCACAACATCCGATGAAGGAGTCTACATCTGCAACCACACAAACAACTACGGAACTCTCTCCCATCCAATAACTATAATAACTCACGAAGAACCAAGCGTTGAGTGTTTCCTCAACACCACCGACGTCAAACAGAATGACAGACTGGACTTGGAATGCAACATCAAAGGAAAGCCTGAACCCAAGATAGCTTGGTTCTTGAACGGATACAGCGTGAGGAATGACAGTGCTATAGAAACCACCAAGAACAAGATTGTGATAAACCCTGTGGAGAAACGACACGCTGGAAACCTACAGATTTTTGCTAGTAATTCTGTGAAAACCGTCTACAGCTCTATGAGTTTGAGGGTGATACCGATAGCTACCAGTCTGGACATACCAACGCAACCAAGCAATCATCGCCACGGTGGTAAAAAACCTGTGAGGAAACCTACAAAACCTTTGAAACCTCCAAAGATGATACCACCAAACAAACCTACAGTGACTAGACTGAACGATCAGGCTGTTGTAGTGAGATGGTCTGTAGGCTCTAACACCGGACTGCCTATCATGTTCTTCAAGGTTCAATATAGGGAGTTGGGACCTTTACAGCATAACGAACACCACAGGAACAAGGGTTCCCGATGGAAGACTTGCAACGAAGATATTGCGCCCCATATCCAAAGCTATGACGTGACCAACTTGAAGCCAGATTACGTTTATAGGTTTAGAATTGCTGCCGTATACAGTAATAACGATAATAAACTTAGTAATAACTCCGATAAGTTCTATCTGAGAAGAATGGACTTCGATGAAGATAATAAACCGCCTGCACCTTTGATAACCAGAACAGAAGCGATCAATACTACAGCTGTGAAGATTCATTGGCAGGTGAGTTATTTTTTAGAGATATTCTTAGGGTATGTAACTCGTTGGGCTGCTCGATCAATGGCTGAAAGTGAAGGTCACTGAAGATAAGCTCGACTAAGTCAATTTCTATCCCATATTAATAGAATATTCTGGTGATATTACCAGAAAGTGAAAGTTATTCTAATATTATCTAAGTATTATACAAAGGAAACTAGCATCGAGAAAACCAAATGTTCACTATCGTTAGGCCTCTCTCCAAATGTCTTTCAGGCAAAGATACATCCACACGGAAGACTAATTAAGAAGTCAACACAATTGCTAGAAAATGAGAACAAACTCCTTGCATTGTCCCAGAACCTTTCTGTGATATAGGTACCTACAAGAGAGAGTTCCAGTAGAAGGAGAAAGCCCAAAGAGAAACATCTTCCTAGGTTGGACCATTCCAAAAAGTTTCTTCAAAACTTGGATACTGCAAGATCCAAGAAGTATCTGGATCTTAGCAAGAATATCGTACACCTCCTCCTTTGGACAAGAGACTTGTAGAAGCGAGGAAGTTACTCTAGTATCTGGAATGGCTTCAAGGAGGTTACTTCCTTACTTACTCACCAAGTGATCTGGAGTATCTTCCTCCTCCTAGCAGAATCTGCATTCGTAATTTTCTGCTAGACTCATTCTGATGAGTTGCTTCCAGAGGCGACAATTTCCTATAAGGATTCCAGTGAAGAGGTGCAGCAAATTCTTGCTAAGATCCAGATACTTCTTAGATCTCGCAGCATCAAGGTTTCTAAGAAACTTTTGAGATTGATTCAACCTAGGAAGATTCTTCTAGAGTTTCTCTTTCGATTGGCAAGAGTCTCTTCATTTCCTTTAATTCCTGAGTGACTGGAAACCCAGACCTTGTATGCTTGCCTATTTCATTGATGCTTTTAACTACCTACTCTATTGGAACTTGGTTGCCCAGAAAAGGATAGAAATTCTTTCTGGATTCAGAAGTTGAGGCCCTATGCACATAAGCTGCAAATCAATTAGGATGCCACTATAGTTTTCAGATCAAGGTCAAATACAATAAAGGGCAATGGAACATGGGCAACATGGACACCTATAGCTATCGAACACTCGCCAAGCTATTTCTGTCTAGTCATCCAATTGAAGACTATATGGACAACTAATTTTTTCCATCTTGTTTCAGTATACCCCATCCCCAAACAAAACCATAGATGGTTTCTACATCAGCTTCATATCAGCAAGTTTGGCCGGGGACTATACTAGGGTAACTGTAGATGGAGATCAAGTTAAATCTTACGTTTTAGGTTATCTTCAGCCTGACACTGTGTACGACATAAAGTTGCAAAGCTTCAATTCGAAGGCAGCAAGTGAATACAGCCAAACCATGAAAGCTAAAACTAAGGGTGAGTTCAGAAAATTATGGTACATTGAATTGAAACAGCAGTTATCCTCCTTTTCGTATAAAATTCGAATACAATTCGTATGAAAGAATTAAAAAAATATATGAGGAATGTAACGGCGGATCAGGTAACCAGAGCAATAATTCAAATTTTTTTCGATATTTCAGACCATGATATAATAAAGACAATTACAAACCCTGTTGGTAAGTTGTAACTGAGGAAGTATTTCGTTTTAACTGTCACGTAGGAACATTTATTAAACCAGCACTCAACAACTCATGCTATAATTTTCCGCACTTAATTTTTTTTTAAGTTTTATTGCGTTTGAGCTTCTTCTTTTCCTGTTAAACCATCAAGCTGTTTGGCATTCACATGGGGGAACGCAATATGTATAGAATTAAGCATATATTTGCCCACTACTAATTTTTCATAGCGGTTTGCGAAACACTGTACAGGGTGATTCACTTATCTTGGCAACACAATTTTCTCCAGAACTTTTTTCTCTCATTGTAAATAATACACTGCGCAAAAGAATTAACGCACATTATAGAAATCTCAAATTTATTCTACAACTGAAGGTGTTCTCAATGATAATTATTTTTATCAGAATTATGCATGCATATGTTATCCACTTTCAACCTTTTTCTTCAATACATATGTTTTTTCCCAGCAGGAATAAAAAAGATGAGATTATCAGATTTTGAATGTATTGCCTCCATTCTGAAATCAGTTGTTCTCGATCAATTCTAGTGATCAATAGTTTTTCTTTCGTTTGATTTTCTACACTCGACCGCTATGCAACGCGAAACACGCAATTTATTTATTTATTTATTTTTATTTATTTAATATATACAATGTTCTACAGGTTTAAACCCAACTACAGAACAAGGAACATATGAAAAATAAAGTATACACTAATATTACATATTCTGAGAAAAAAAAACGATAACAAAAATGCTCAGTCAGTCAAAATAATGTGATCTGATATTTAAAATGGAACAATTAAAAATATCCAAGTGAGAACTTATAGTATTACAGGCATCACACAAATTATAAAGAGGTGAATACTTCAATGTATTCGTTCGAGGTGTCGGCATATAAAATGTATTTTTTGACCCAAGAGGAATGAGCCCAAGCTGTAGTTTTGCGAGAAGAAGGGTGGACATACACAAGAATTGCAGAAAGGTTTGGAGTTTCCCATACAAGTGTGACCAGAATGTTGCAGCGATTCAGAGAGACAACTATCGCTTGGGCACATTCCTCTTGGGTCAAATTGCGTGTTTCGCGTTGCATAGCGATCGAGTGTAGAAAATCAAACGAAAGAAAAACTATTGATCACTAGAATTGATCGAGAACAACTGATTTCAGAATGGAGCCAATACATTCAAAATCTGATAATCTCATCTTTTTTTATTCCTGCTGGGAAAAAACATCTGTATTGAAGAAAAACGTTGAAAGTGGATAACATATGCATGCATAATTCTGATAAAAATAATTATCATTGAGAACACCTTCAGTTGTAGAATAAATTTGAGATTTCCATAATGTGCGTTAATTCTTTTGCGCAGTGTATATTCTCTTAGGCCATTATTATGATCCATACACGAATTATAAAGATACAATTCATCTATGGACCATAATGGTGGCATTAGAGAACATATTATTTAAAATGCTTCGTTTGTTATAAAAAAATTGTTTATTGGTATTAAAATATATTATTTATTAGTTGTACAACTTTGCTTCCTCTGTTTTGCAATAGATGGTAGTCGAAATAAAGAGACCGTAGATGTCCTATGAAGAAGTAAAAGTGATCTTGGAAAAAAATGAATGAAAGCATCTTTCCAATGGCATAATAAAAATGCTATAGGTATTCCTAGAGAAAAAAATTGACAGTTTTCGAGAAGATTGTGGTTGCCAAGATAAGCGAATCACCCTGTACAGGGAAACGTCTGATCTTGTTGTTTTCCAGCTCTACCTAGTACGGAACCTCCATCTGTGATTGGACCAACTGTCGCTTCGACTGAAGGTGATCCTGGCGTAGGAAACCTATACGTGCTCATAGCAATTGGTGTTGTGGGTGGTGGCCTCCTACTTGTCGTTCTTGCAGTCCTTATAGGATGTCGCAGGTGGCATAGGATGAACTCTGAAAGTAAGTTGGGGATTACCTTTCCCTCTAACCACAACATTTGTCAAAAGTCAGACATTCTTGAACTTCTTTGTAGACGATCGCCAGAAGCCGAGTGGGGAGGAGCAGCACCACATCCAGGCTGATGGTAATGACTACGTCGTCAATCCTCGTACCCTATCCAGAACTAACGGGTGTGTGTTACCTACTAATAGGATAACAATAACCCCTAATCCTTTGGCAGATAATGAGAATAAGGTGAGGTCTTTTTCTGTATGATTACTGCCGATTCTTGTCGATGTGTGAGTTACGTGGGATGTATTGGCAGCATTTTAGAAGTTTTATCGGCCAATTGAGAAGGGTTATCCAGTTTTTGGTTCCGAAGGAAACTTATAACGGGTGTTTTTTTCGAGGTATATAACTTTAAGTTGGCATTACTGTTTAAGGTGGCGACCGATTTAAAAGCTGTCGAGTGATTTATTCTCAGTTTGGTTTGGCAATTCATCGTGAATAGACTCACGCCTGAACAACGCTTGCAAATAGTGCAATTTTATTTCGAAAATAATGGTTCTGTGCGGAATACGTATCGCGCACTACGTCCATTTTATTTTGTTTAGCAATGAAGCGCACTTCTGCTTGAATGGCTACGTCAACAAACAAAACTGCCTCATTTGAAGTGAAGCTAATCCTCTAGTGTTTGTCGAAACACCGTTACATCCAGAAAAACTAACTGTTTGGTGCGCTTTATGGGCTGGTGGAATCATTGGTCCGTACTTCTTCAAAAACGATGATGGCCAGAACGTTACAGTCAATGGTGATCGGTATAGAGCCATGATTATTAACTTTTTCATTCCTGAATTGGACATCCATGATGTCCAGGAGCTGTGGTTCCAACAAGACGGCGCAACATGTCACACAGCTCGTGCCACAATCGATTTATTGAAAGACACGTTTGGTGACCGCCTAATTTCACGTTTTGGACCTGTGAATTGGCCTCCAAGATCTTGTGATTCAACACCGCTAGACTACTTTCTGTGGGGCTATGTAAAGTCAACAAGTTTTCACATGTTCAGAAGTAGATAAAACATCCAAATTGTTGAATGTCTAACCTTCAACTAAACATATGACTCTTCGAATGACAGTTCTGTTTGACATTGTCATTGAAACAGGGCTGTGAAATCCGCACCATGACATGGATAACCCTTTATAATCAATCAATTAGGTTTTGAGAAATTTTGATTGAACAACGATTGCTTTGAGTACCTCTTTTATATTAAACATGTTTTTTTCATTTCCAGTAGGTATAATGCATGTCATTTGGTTGTGAAATCACATTGGCCTTGTGGGAAACCAATTTTTTGTAAATTTACAGAACGGAAATAAAATTGAATAAATTTCATCAATAATTTTGTTAAAAAACCGATTGAAAGGATATTTTATTTATCGCTAACTCTCTGATTTTCTCCGTTTAGTTGACGCCATCTTTCGCTCTTTTCCTGCTTCACTAACAACTAATATTTTATTTTATGCTTGTTATTTTCTGCTACCTACTCACAACTAAACTTAGGATAATTTCGTTTATTTCAGAAATTTCTAGCTAGGATTTTTTCCAGAGTCAAAACATAATTGAGCTCACTTGCCTCACATCTCAAAACAATAACACAAGCGCCCTCGTCAGTGGCGTAGAAGGGGATTCCTCTTCCGCAGAGAGGAAAGTTCACAAAAATAGAATAAGAAAACAAAAAAGTAAGGAACATTCTACGTCTGGTGAGAATTGTGTTTGATTGAGTTTTGTATTTGTGTGGAATTAAATTAAGAATGGAAAACTGTTCTAAAATGTGATACGTTTTGAAATGATCAAGATTTGATCGATGATATTATTTATTAACTATGAAATTGTAATTTTTTTAGGAATTTCGACAGATAATTTAATACGTTAATATATCCTGAAAATTTTGTATATAATGTTGTATATAAATTGGTTTTGTAAAAATTTCAGTTTGACTATCTAAAAATGTCTTAATACTAGTGACTACTGTATTTATTGGTACATTGACTTAGTTCTAATTTATATCGCACAGGTAGCTTAGTACACACAACTTACTGATTCTTGAAGTCTATATCACTTATTTATTCTGAGCATATAGTGACTTTTTTATTTATATGAACTGCATTATATTTAATTGTTTCATTTTGTTTGGCATACACCCAAATTTTATACAGGGTGGCCATTTGAAAACGAAACAGACGAGATTACAGACGAAATAAAGTTTTTCGATAGAAATGCTCGGACAGGTCGATTTCTGTTTCGAGGGGGACAACTTAAGATGTATGTTACGGACGCATAGCGCTTCAACCCTTGCTACTACAACCCTCACCCCCAAATTTTGAATAGGGAAGATGGGGTGAGTGATACCTCATTTGAAAGGTATTTTTATACTGATTTCAGCACAGTAATTGTTTTTTCATTTTATGCATTAGTTCTCGAAATATTCTTAACTAAGTATTTGAAAATGAAGTGGTGTTTTCATGGCACTTGTAGTGTTTTGTGAAAAATAGACATTTTGAGCTTCAAAACAACCATGACTGTGGCTTCCTTCCTAACTAACTAACGCATGAATATTTCGAGAACTAATGCATAAAATGAAAAAACAATTACTATGCTGAAATCAGTATAAAAATACCTTTAAATTGAGGTATCACTCACCCCATCTTCCCTATTCAAAAATTGGGGGTGGGGGTTGTAGCAGCAAGGGTTGAAGCGCTATGCGTCCGTAACCTACATCTTAAGTTGTCCCCCTCGAAACAGAAATCGACCTGTCCGAGCATTTCTATCGAAAAACTTTATTTCGTCTGTAATCTCGTCTGTTTCGTTTTCAAATGGCCACCCTGTATATTTTATTTTATTACAATGAATTCAGGGTGTTCCTAAATTGGAGGTACAAACAAAAATGAAGAAAATTACTAGGACTGGTATAATCGTCACAAAAATTAGGGCTACTAGAAACACCCTGTATCTCGAAGAGGAAGCGTTTGCGCGCCTATATTCTATGATTTTTTTCCTTAAAATCATCCAAGGAATCTCTCATTTTCCTTTTCACCTTCAATTGAGAAGCACCCTGTATATCTGTTGATCATATAATTGATTAATATATTAACTTGAATATCCTCACTTCCTTCACTTTTCAGTGAAAATCAGTGACTAATCAATTTTTGTAAATATATTTGCAAATAGAGCTTGCCATCTAATGTACAACTTATTTTATAATAATTTTTTTATTGTTAGTGACATAGAATTTCTGATGTAATTTATTTCTGCAATACTTCGAATTCCGCCCAAAATGTAATGTTGTAATATAAACTTTTCAAAATGTGCTGATTTATTATTTATTTTTTTTATAAATTAAATGATAGAATTTTTAATGAGGTCTATAATTCACTGTATCTGATCTGAAAAATTGGTACCAAAAATGGATTCCCTCTAATTGTCCTGAAATTTTCAGGCAATGATATTCTTCCACGAGTTCAAATTTCATTCAGTTCAATTAAATTAGCCTTGTATACGAGTATTATACATAATTTCTTCTAGTTAGCTGAATTTTTATCAAAATAAATGGAATATTTTCATAGAGATCGTTTGGTGATTTTTGCATTGAAAATGTTGGTTGGCAGAACTGTTTTCTGTATCAGAAATTTGACAGATAATAGATAATTCTGTGACAGAAGAGTTCCGACTACCAACATAAAATAATGAAATATAACTAATAACTATAAAATCTGTGTGAAACTGAGTTATTCCCGCACGATTTTCTTCTACAAGGAATGGATGAATGCATGGGTTCGCCACAAGATTAGAGGAAAATTTCCTTTATTTAGAACAAGGTTTTGGAATGATTCAAGTGTTGGCATATTCACATTGCCACAGTCAAAACTTCAAAAATATCAAATGCTCCAAAATGTGAAAAGCAATAGGTTCCTTCTGAGAATACTTTGGCACTTCCTCCAAAAATTCTTCCGTTATCATTGGTTCTGCAAACGAAAGTTTCCGTACCATTGGCTAGAGCACCTCCTGGTATAATTTTTTTTCTGTCAATTGTACCAAAATCTGTTGTTGTCGTATTCACCCATTGTAATTTTTCAGGATAATTAGTGCTAAATACCTGAAAATATAATCAGAGAATCAATGGAACAAGTCAAGGCATTTTTAGAGCTTGTCATTCATGCGCCAATTGCGCCCTTGAATACCACAGTTATACACGGTGACCCTTGAAGTTTGATTTCAAGGCCAAGTTGATTTTTTGAATAGGGCGTATGCATTTTTCTTTGCAGAATATTATTCTTTTTGAAAAAAACATTTTGTCTCCTACGATTTTCCTTCAAGATGAATTTCTCTGAATATACAGGGTGTCCCAAATAGAACACATAAAACGAATGTAGATCAGAATGATTTAAAAAAATAGATGAATACTTGCTTGATATTCATTTTGTATCAACTGCCAAGTTAATAACCATACTTCAATAGACGACATTCTGACAATTCCTACATCGAAATTATTGACAGATAAATAGGCTTGTCCAAGATAGTTAGGTTTGTTGAAGGCTTCACCAATCACAACTGCATCTTCTTCAGTGGAAACTGTTTTCGGCTTCCAATAGTAGGCTGCCAAATAATATCAATGAGTTAATTTCATCATATAATCCCCGACATTTAATATTTTTCAATAACCCAAAAGAATAATTTCATCAGGTTCCTCTTAGAGAGATATGGTTATTTCAAGAATAAAACTATAGTATACAGGAATTCAAAGTAACCTTGTTAGCTGAGAATAAAGGTTACAGCAGCAATACTATCAGTTGTTCTTGAGCGACGCACACTGTTTCCATTCATCACATCACAAACCTATCCCAACATCTCAAATTGTATGCCCTTTAATTGATATTAATTCACTTACCCATAGATGTTGAAAGTTTTTCGTTGTTGGCCATTTTTTTATTGTTGCCATCGTTCTCATTAGTACAAGTAATGGAACATGAACCAATGGTTAGTTGTTTGTAAAATTGGGGTATGATTGAATCTAAAATGAAACTATAACTTATCAACTCTACCCAAAAAATGTGATCAAGAAATTCAAAAAAGAATTTTTCTCAAAACTTTGCTTTATTGTTGATATGAAATGTTGAAACGTCTTCATACAGAGTGTCACAATTACTGTACAGGCTTTCACTGCATATGCAGGACATTCTGAAAAATAGTTCCAAGTATATTAATTCAAAAAATACAGGCTGTTTCGTGTATTTTATCGAAAACTTTCAATTGGCATAATTCTTGAACGCTGAACAGTTTAGCCAATAGGCGCAGTTCATAGGATTTTTAATGGTGTTTTTAAGGATAAATACGCTTTTTGATAATCTGATGTACAGGGTGTGTTTCAACAGTTAACATGAAAAATTATTTTTTTCTTAGTCCTGACCTGCGTAGTCGATAATTCACTAGAAAGGAAAATCCATAAAGAGTTCAAAAGTTATGCCGGTTGAAAGTTTTCTATAAAATACATAAAACAGGCTGTATCTCTCGAATATACTAAGGACGTTTTTCAGATTCCCCAGAATGTCCTGCGTCTACACTAAAAGTAGTACAGTTATTCGTGAAACACCCTGTATAAACTCAACATCAATCTAATATGTTGGTAGACATCACATCGATTGTTTTCAACTCACTTGGTCGAATTTGATAGTCTGAATAGTGAGTGATGAAACTCTTAGAAGGCGATTGCTTGCTGTTAGCATCAGGATCCTCAGCAACAGATTGTTTCGTGTTATACATCAGAAACAAAAATTCATCAGCTGATTTATATGAACCATCAATCAGCGCGTACTCCAACTTGGCGCTCAAAGACCTCACGTTTCCTGCATAGGCAACGTTGCATGTATTACTCTTACTCTTAACAATGAAATGACTCTGTTGAATCAATTTCGAATTAACGAACTCTACATGAAAAAAAGCTGTAACAAACTTATAATCCGACAAGGATTTGTAATTTTCTGCAGTCACTTTTTGCCAAGCCATTTGTCCAGGAGACATCGTACAAAGTATCTGGAACATAAAATTTATAAACTCGACTTATATACATAGGCGTACAACTTTGCTCCCGCCGTTTTTTGGAAATTGGAGGCTTAGTTGAAAAAAACTGGTTAAACATTTATGATTCAAAATATGGCCACTACTTTCTTCCATCTTTCAGGCAGCTTACGAATCCCGCGTTGAAAGAACTGGTCATGTTTTGAAGCTACCCACTAATGGATCCAATTTTACTTCTTCATAAGACCGGAAGTGATGGTCAGCCAGGCCGTGTGCCATTGGTCGAAACAAGTGATAGTCCGAGAGAGCAACGTCTTGAGAATACGGCGTTTGGGGTAGGACTTCCCATTTCAACATTTCCAAGAATGTCTTGACCACTTTCGCAACATGGGGTCCTGTAAAATCACGTTATCATGTCTCTCGCTGTATTTCGGCCGTTTGTCTTTCAATGCTCGGCTCAAACGCATTAATTTCGTTCGATAATGATCACCTGTGATTATTTCAGTCGGTTTCAACAATTCATAATACACTACGCAGAACTCGTCCTACCAAATACTGAGCATGACCTTGGAACCGTGAATATTCGGTTTGGTCGTCAACGTGGAAGCATGGCCGGGATATCCCCATGATTTTCTGCGCTTGGGTTTATCGTAATGAACCCTTTTTTCGTCTCCAGTCACAAAGCGATGCAAAAATCCCTTCCGTCTTTGCCTTACAAGCAGTTGTTCACATGCAAACAAACGCCGTTCAACATCTCTCGGCTTCAACTCGTATGGCACACAATTTCCTTGTTTCTGAATCATCCCCATGATAACAGACGTTTTGAAATGGCTTATTGCGTCACTCCCAATGATCCTGGCAATTCTTGTTGCTTTTGACACAAGTCTCAATTAAGTAATGCCTCCAATTCTGCATCTTCCAAAAACCTTCTCTCTTTCACCGTTATGCATGTCTTCGACGTCAAAAACACCATTCTTGAAGCGTTAAAACCACTCTGGGCACGTTCTTTCACTAATAGCGGCCTCACAATAGGTATTTGAGAGCATTCGATGGGCCTCAGCCGCAGATTTCTTCATATTAAAGCAGAAAATTGAACTCTCCCAAAAAAAAACGAGAATTTGGCTCGTAATCTGACATGTTTAATCGAGAATAACTTTATGATGCAGACACAAATCGACTAATATTTCGATGGCGGAAGCAAAGTTGTACACCAATATCCACGTGAGAATTCACCTGTATGCGTTTGTCTATTTTTGTAACGTTGCCATCGACGGTGGCGTAAACGTAGTTTAAGCCCTCAAAAATGGTTGTAGCGAATGTACCATTGTGTGATGGGTCAAAGGCCATGCCGACATAAGTTTGAGGGAATTGAGAAGGTGCACCTATAGGGTAGGCATCTGGGGGTATAACGCCATAGAAATCCCTCCAGTAATATGCTGCAAAAAGCATATACAGAGTGAGTTTTAACTATGAAACGCCTCATTTATCTCAGAAACAGATCGCACGATTTTTATCAATTTTTGTGTGCAAAAATCTTGTGATTTGCCAGATATTATGGTGGTATTTACATTGTTATCAGATATTCCCTTTTTTCTGGAATAATAATGAACTTCGTTATTGCAAATGGACCACCCTGTATATTTTTTGCCTTTTGATATCTTCAAGAAATACTGAATATTCATCATGTAATATTCTCTATAGCTAAATGCTATAATTTGGGATTTATAGCTATAAATACAGGATGGCTTAATAGACGTTTATGTTGATTATTATTCCGGAAAATGATAATTCTTTTCTCGATTAACCGACTTACCCCCAGGTGGTTTAGCATTTCCATTTGGATTAGATTTATCCTCTGGCGTCTGACAAGAGCTGCTACATCGAAATCTACAATATTTGATTTTGATATCGAAAGCTGAAAAATATTGTATTATAAATAGGTATATTTTTTTTTATGGATATCAATACCTTCAATGTAAATTAAACCAATAAGAATTATAAGAAGTTTTAAAAAATACATAGGTATTCTAGCAGCTTTTCCACAAAAAAAATACGTTCTATTTTCTCTACTTTCAAGTTTTTCCTAACTTTGTATTAAAAATTTCTGTAATTGTTTTCCAAAAGATAATATTGAGTGCACTATACCATTTTTTGATAAGAAAATAGCTTTAGATACTGCAGAAGTGGAAAAGAAATGTTTTCAATGGATTAACATGATAAAAATAATAGGACCACTCACTAGTTGATGTCCTATATTATATTATTATCAGTTGGCTGTCTTCACTCATGACGACTAAGCCAATATAGCTTCCCATTGTAAAAGTTTTTCCAATAAGAAGTTTATTCATTTTGAATAGCCCGCTATCTGGACAGTTGTCACATTGAAGCTGTCATCTTTTGATATTTGACAAGTAAATACTACCCCATTCCTAGAAATGGAACGATACACGATTCAACAATGAATTTAGTCTGTGTTAAATTCCACTAAAATTTTTCGAGTGAGCATTCTTGTTAGGAACTTGATAATTGAAGTACGAGAATAAGCTTTAAAACTATTTATTCCGAGATACTATATACATATATTTTTTTCCTCAGCTGAAACCATTAGGATTATTATTCTGCCAGTTCCATGTATCTCTACACATCTCATCGATATCCTTCTCAGCAACCCAATTCAATTCAGTCTTCGCTAGGTTAGCATCAGAATAACAAGTTGCTATATCCCCTGGTCTTCTATCTACTAATTTGTAAGCAACTTTTCTGCCAGATGCTTTTTCAAAAGCTTTTAGAACTTCCAAAACAGAGTAGCCTCGACCAGTTCCCAAATTGAAGGCTTGAAATCCCTTGAAGGATGGACTGGATATTTTTTCCAGAGCTTTCAAGTGTCCTATGGCCAAATCTGTGATGTGAATGTAATCTCGTACACCTGTTCCATCTTTTGTATCGTAATCTGAACCAAAAACTCTGAGAAAATCTCTTCTTCCAATAGCAACCTGGAATACACAACAAAAAATCAAGGGAATGTGATATATTATATCGACGTATTTTTCATTTTTGAAAAACTGTATTGATGTATACCTGAGATATATATGGCATTAAGTTGTTAGGAATTCCAGAAGGATCCTCTCCAATAATTCCAGATGGGTGTGCACCAACAGGATTGAAGTACCTCAATGAAACTACTTTCCAATCCTAGACATAAGACATACAACTATTTGTTGAAATTCGAATAAATCATTATTATTTTTCATTGAAAAACCTAGCTTTAGATATAATATATGACTTTTCAATGAGAGGATTAATTTTGAATAGCCCGCCCTCAACGCAGCTGTCATCTTTTGACATTTGACAAGTTAAAACTACGTCATTACTAAAAATGGAAAGATACACGCTCCAAAAACGCAGTGGAATTGATGAAATTCACTAGAAAAATGGTTAAAAATTTGCAGGCACAGCTAGCAAAACCCAGCTTTGTCAATTCCTCGTCCGCCTTAGGAGTTAGGCTTCACACAAACGACATTACACCGTATTTTGCATGAAGATTTAGGTCCTATGGATTTTAAAGTTCAATTAACACAAAAAGCCAGTCGAGCAATTTTTTGCAAGGGTTTTCTGGCCGTGTTATTTCTCGTGAAGGGGATCACAATTGGCCACCTAGATCTTGTGATTTGACGCCTTTAGACTTTTTTCTTTGGGACCATATAAAGTCTATTCCAATGATCCACAATCGGTTCAAGTCCTCAAAGATGCAATTCGTGAAGTTATCGAGGACATACTGCCGCAAAAGTGCAAATTGAAAATGGAAAATTCTTTTTCTTCTTGTTCTTCTGCTGGATAATAAACATCCATTGATCTCTCATTGAAAAACCCTTTACAAACTAATTTTATAAAGTTTACTAACCGGATAAGCAGAACATAAGTCCTTTCCAATTTCTTCAACAAAGTATTTGGTTTTTCCATAAGGATTTGTGCATCCTTGGCCAGTAGGATGAGTCTCAGTTAAAGGCAAAGCCAAAGGTATTCCATAAACTGTTGCAGAGGATGAGTAAACCAATGATTTCACACCATTATCATGCATCACCTATATGATTCATCAGTTAATAATCTCAAGCAAGATTAACTACAATAAAATTTTACCTGGAATAAATTGTTTGAGCCTCCTACGTTATTCTCATAGTAAGACAAAGGTATCTGAGTGGATTCACCAACAGATTTCAAAGCTGCGAAATGTATTACGTTGGAAATTTTGTGCTGCAATAAAAAGATTCATGGATTATAGAATATTTATTATATAGGGTGTTTTTTTTTTCGAGGTATATAACTTTAAGTTGGCATTACTGCTCAAGATGGCGACCGATTTAACAGTTGTCAAGTGATTTATTCTCAGTTTGGTTTGGTAATTCATCATGAATAGACTCACGCCTGAACAACGCTTGCAAATAGTGCGATTTTATTTCGAAAATAATGGTTCTGTGCGGAATACGTATCGCGCACTACGTTCATTAGTGAAGTGAAGCTAATCCTCAAGTGTATGTCGAAACACCGTTACGTTTTGGACCTGTGAATTGGCCTCCAAGATCTTGTGATTTAACACCGCTAAACTACTTTCTGTGGGGCTATGTAAAGTCATTGGTCTATGCGGATAAGCCACAAACCCTGGACCATTTGGAAGACAACATTCGCCGTGTTATTGCCGATATACGGCCACAAATGTTGGAAAAAGTCATCGAAAATTGGACGTCCAGATTGGACTACATCCGAGCCAGCCGTGGCGGTCATATGCCAGAAATCATATTTAAAATGTAATGCCACAAGATTATCTTGCGGATAAATGAAATTCATGTCAATCGAATAATCCATCGTTGTTTTATTGCAATTTAAAGTTCTATAGCTCTAAAAAAAACACACTCTTTACAAGTGCAAAAAGCATCGAGTTTTTTAATGAACGAGTGTTAAACTTAGCCTTCTGTAAGAGTATTAAACATTATTGTCTCTAATTCACTGATGGAATATATCCATTTAGTGATTTTTGCATTGAAAATGTTGGTTGGCAGAACTGCTGTATCACAAATTTGACAGATAATCAATAAATTCGTGACAGGAGAGTTCCGAGTACCAACACTTAATAATAAAATATAACCATGAAATATGTGTGAAACTGAGATATTCCCTCACGATTTTCCTGAACGGATTCGTCATAGAATTAGAGAAAAATTATTCATTCGAATATTCCATACCATCTTGAAAATTCTGTCTAGCTCATCTTTATTCCTAATATCCACTTCGTAAAATACCACTTTTTTCCCAGTAAGTTTTTCCACTCTGTTAAGGGACTCCGGTTTTCCATTGGAAACTTGGCAATTCGACAAATTATCAATTGCCACCACTGCATAATTAGCATTCAGTAATTCAACAACTGTATGAGATCCTACATAGCCACCACCTCCAGTTACTAGGATAACTCCTGGATGTTGTTTAGTTCCAGAAGACATGAATGTATAGGTTTTGTGTTTCAGCACCTAGAATTATGAATTAAGAATCCCGTAATGATTGAATTAAGAATCCCATTGATTGAATCTCACCTTATTTCATCAAATAAAACGCGAGAGGTGTAAGTGCCTCGTACACACTCGGTGTGGATAAATATAGTTCTCACTTCTCAATAACAAATAGGAGAATGCAGCTTATCATTATTTCATTATCAGTGACGTTACTCCACATATTAGATAATTACGCAGATTGGCTCTTTTTAACTCATGTTCACATGATTCAATTTTCTCAAGTGGCTGACAATTTTATCATAGGTTATTGAGAGAAACGTTTTTAAAGGGTTTTCCAATAAGAGGTTTCGTTTTGATATCAAGAAAAAAGAAGTATATTTCAAGAGAAATCAATGGATGTTTATTTCATTGTAAGGAAGAAGGTATGCCATTAACGATGGGGAATTATATCAGCCAAATGGCCGCCACGGCTACAGTTGCAATACCATATTCTTTTCCTGAAATTTTTTATCACCAATTCGCACATTTGGGACTGTATGTTCTCGATAAATTCACCAATTCCATCTTTAACTTCTCGAACTGATTGTGGAACATTGGCATAGACCTTATCTTTCACGTGGCCCTAAAGAAAATACTCTAAAGGTATCAAATCCCAAGATCTCGCTGGCCAATTGTGATCACCTCTTCGAGAAATGACTTTTTTTGCAAAATTGCGATTGTTTCGTTGCTTGTTCGGCACGGAGCGCCTTCTTGTTGAAAATAAACGTTGCCCACATCAATATCTTCCAATTCCAGCCTTAAAAAATCATTAATCTAGCTCAGTAATGCGATCTATCAACCGTAGCAGTTCCACCAGCCTCATTTTCGAATAAGTAAGGTACAATCAAACCACCAGCCCAAAAACCGCACCAAACAGTGACACGTTGAGGATGTAGAAGCTTTTCAACATCATTTTTCCATTTTCCGATCCCCAAATGCAACAATTCTGCTTATTCCCAAGATCGACGAGGAATTGACAAACCTGTAAAAGATGCCCTAATACCAACTCAACCTACAGAAATTATAAGGCTGCAAAAGACAATCGGGCAGCTAAACAAAAATATGGCCCCCCATCCTCCCTGAGTTGTAGCACAGAAAGAGTTCAAAGGACAAAAACTCTTCGTCAGTAGCAGATACAACAAAACTACAAGAAACCAAAAAGTGAACTACTGGACCAAAGTGTTTTTACATTTTTCTAAACTCCACAAAAAAAAAGTTCTGGAGGAAAGAAGCGGTCACTGTTCCAGAAAAAATATCACCCTGTAGATTTGCATTCAAAATTATAGTATTTCAACATGATAAACTTTTAAATTGGAAAAACTATGCCAAATTTAAGTTGAATATCTTGTGAAGGTAAGGTGTTACGGGAAAAAATCAAACTTTATCACCCTGTATCTCGCTAACAAAGCGTTTGATAGGACTCTCTTTTAAATGATCCCCGGAATCTGTAATTTTCATTTGTACCCCCAATTTATTACTATTTTTCAAAAAAGGTATGCAACAAATTTAAGTATTTTTCTTTATTAAATCTAACATTTATTTACACAATAAAATTTGTTTAACAGTAGAAATGATAACTCTCGTGTATTCAAAATATTATATATATATATACATACTACATACTATATATATATATAATATATATATACATATATATAGAGAGATAAAGAGAGAGAGAAGTAGTAACAAACCTGATAAAGTGAATTGTACTCCTCTATTACAATATATTACATATACAAATAACAATGTACAATATATACAAGGCATATAAACGCAAATTTCGTGTATTTATTGCAATTAAAAAAAAGAAACAAAGTTCAAATCAAAGGATTCGACTGCATAAAAAGGCAATCATTTTTAAAATCTAATGAGAATGAATAGATGGAAATCTGAATTGGGAAAATTTAGAAATTCATGAACATGCCTTGGACAATATCCACATAATGACTCAATTTTTATTTTTCTACACTCATATATTTATTATTATTATATACCTAATAAATTAATAATCCTCAAAACTTATCACAGACAATGCACAGAAATGTATAATCATCAAATGCTTCCCTGAATGCAAAAAGAAATTAAAAAACAAATAGAACGAACTTTTGAATATGATACAAATCAATGCTGAAATGAATCGACAACAAATGAATAATAAATAATAAACTTATTCATGAATATCATAAACTACTTCAATCATAGTTAGAATTATTTAAACACTAATTCGAAAAAGATTTCAATATGTGAATTCCTGTATAATAAAAT
This sequence comes from Harmonia axyridis, assembly GCF_914767665.1. Taxonomy (NCBI): domain Eukaryota; kingdom Metazoa; phylum Arthropoda; class Insecta; order Coleoptera; family Coccinellidae; genus Harmonia; species Harmonia axyridis. The sequence goes on from NC_059507.1 coordinate 570,466, forward strand.
TTAAAATCTTTTCAGAATAAAATCAATAAAATAATTAATTTCTTGACAGCAAACTAGTAAATAATCATTTGAATTTAATACATGTGGTTCAAATAAAGCTATTACGGGCATTCAGAAATAGCAGAATTGGAATGAAAATCGTAAATCTTTCTTTTTAAAATTATCAAAACTATTGAATCGGATGTCGAAGTGAATAAAATCGCTGTTTTAATCAAAAATAAAGAGTATAGATATATATAGCGGTGGAAGAAATCATTAACAGTCATTTTTCATTGTCAAACTAGAAAATCACTTATCGTAACCGTTCTTGTGGATTTCTTCAAAATATTCATGCAGTCCTGTTTCCCGCTCCATGTCTCTGGAAGGCACGTAACATGCTTCATAAGCTTTCTCTCGATTGATAAAATAATATATATCCTGTTTCCGACGATTTTTGGGTATCCGATGTCAGGCCGTAAAAGTCTTCAATGGTTGATGCATCAATTTTCTGTTGAAATGAATATTTTATTTATTCATGGGAATGTAAAAATTATTATTTTTTACTTGTATATTCAACAATTCTTCTTGGGCATAAAATTACTTCCGATACATATAACGGTTGAATTGGAATCCGTATATTGGTTTATGAAAATAGGGTTAGATAGCTTCTACACCTAAACTATCTAACGCAGAATAGCAATTGAGTATATACTCAATTTCCATTCTAGGTAGCATACTGCATTGTTGCCAAATAAATCAAATTACCTTGTTCTTTTGGCTCTCACGATGAATTGAATTTTTTATTTTTCATAGTATTGAATATTTGTGATACATACAAATTAATTGATTTAGGATATGGTCCGTATATCAACGAGAATTTCAGAGCGGTTACTAGTGGTTTTCAATGTTTGAGGTAACCTGCTTCTTAGTTATGACACTCTTGACACTTGTCAATGGTCAATAAATTTTTCATTGACAGAATTTTGGAGGTTATGAATGGTTGATCTCTTTTAATTTGTGAATAACTAATAGTTCTTAATAGCTCTAAAGGGTATTTGTTTCATAATTAATATAATAAAGTTTTTGAGTGTTAGACGTCATGGAATATATTCATAAAGAATAATCTGAAAATCAAAATGACAACTGTCAACCGGAGTGGGCGTGGTTACCGAACCTTACCAGAATAAAAGTACGGTTGCTCTGGTGACAGATAACTCACCAAAGTTTGAGGAAATAGTCACCGGTTTTTGAGGAATTTGATATATACAGACTACCAACTCACTAACCATAGTAACCAAGGTGATATACGAACCATACCCTTAATTACCTAATAGTTTTACCTTTTTTGAAGGAGAACTCCAAAATAGGACTATCATTATTTAATAAAATTCTCAAATAAGTTACAATACTCACATCAACTTGATCATCATCGAACAACAACCAAAAGCCATGACTCTTCACTATACTTATGTAGTGTCCACGATTAGGTCCACTGCCACAATGTATTACAACTGCAACCAAATCATACAGCCGATCTGGGTTCAAAGCATCATCTGACTGAAAAAAAAAGTATCTTCAGACACCTTATTCATTCAAGATCCGAACCTTCTCTGCACATTTCAAATATTTAGGTATTATCGTGTTTATGGACTGGACGGACGGACAGTATCGAATTTTAGAACATATTTGTTATCAGTGAGTTAAAACTTATAGCTTAATATCACTATCTGTTAAAAATTCAAAAATTTTTCACAAGTTTCAGTTGTCCCAAATGAAAAATTTCAACTAAGGTAATTTTATCCCTATAGATGTTATTACTTTGGTTGTAAGTTATCACCAAACTATCCGCCAGTGCATCAAATCTAGTGTAACTCATTTTTTAGATAAATTATATAGTCTAATCTCTAATCTGAAAGAGACGAACGAATTTCATGTTTTTCACAAACGATTGGTTAGAAAACTAATCAGAAACTAAAGTTCAATTATATCATATAAACTCACAGTATTGAAAAGCCGTAATTCCAATGGAAAAACCACTCTGTGCGACACTTTAATATGCCTATTATATTGTTCCATATATTTGAATCTCTTCAGATGCAGAGCCAAAATCATTGGTAGTTTTTTTACTCTCATTCTTTTTTGGGCCTCCTGGTAACTACTACAGTTATCACACTTAAACTTATTATCACTACACAACGTCTCCGTATTACTAAAGCAGCGTAGACAATGTGTGATGCTTGTATTTTGTTCAATATCAACTTGTAAATCGAAGAAATCTTCATCAATGCTACTCACAGTTTCACAGTTCAAACATCTAGTTTCACTTGTTAAAATACCCTAAAATTAAAAGAAAAAGGGTAAATTTTCAATTCAAATGCCTAATCATCAATTGAATACAAACCTGAAATATTTCATGAACCCAAGTAGGTTCTGGTGGCAAATGGTTTGTACCATTCTCTCCTATACCTTTTGTTTTATTTATATTATTTGTAGTAGAATTTTGTTGACGTTCAGCTGAAATTTATTGGTCAGAAGGAAAAAACAAGCATTTGATTCTACAAACTTACCAAGAATTATTTCACTAATATGATTAACTAAAAAATTCAGGAATTCATGAGCATCCTGCTGCATATAGTTATCGAATTCCTCTGAAAATGAAATATAAAATCTGTTAAAACCAAAACTAGACTACAAGCATCAAACTATTTGCAATCAATTGAAAATAAGTAATGTCAAACTAGTTTATTTTATAGAAATTGTTATGAAATTTCTAATTTCTGCTAACATTAAACACTTGAGATTTCCATTTTATACTTGACATTTGAGTGAATTATTCAGTTGTTTGAATTGTACCGAAGGAAGTGACATAAAAATTTGAATCATTTTTCTTTCTGTCTGTTTTTCTTACCTTTTTCTTTTCTTAACCTAGCTATAAATTTTTTTGGAGCAATAGAGCCCACCTTCTTCTTATGTGTTGCAATACTGTAGAATAAATCTGCTAAACATGTGAGGAGAGTTTCTTTAGTTCTCTTATTCTTAGCTTTGTATTCAAGAACTTTATCTCTGAACGGTTTACAAAAATATAAGGCCTGAAGAACGGAATTACTGTAGCATGTATTACCAAACTGAAAAAAAATTCAATTATACTAACAAAACAAGAGAAAATACTATTTCTCACATTCACAAGACCAAAATAACGCTCATTGGAAGGAAATTGTTCAGAACCTATATCTCTTTCTAACTGAGAAATATTCGCACCCTAGAAAAAAAAATTTATTAAATAAACGGAAACGATTATTTATGGTTAGCATTTCCAAGATAGTAACGTCATTTTTCGTGATAGATAATCTTATTTAGTTATTACCATATTTCGAAACCTAATCCATTTCGTTTATATCAGAAACGTAGGATTTTATTACGAATTTACTATAATATTTCTTCATTACCGCATCTTGACAAATCCTTAAAACAACTTAATATAAGTAACGACTATCAACTTCAACAGAATTGACAATTACCGATGTACCATAGAAGAAAATAAAAAAAAAATTAAAAATATCATCATATTTTTAGCAGTGTTTTATTAGTGAAGTACTCTATTGAAATTGAAATAATTCATTATTACATTCATCATAATAATAATAATGATATTTCTTATTATTGATTAAATAAAAGGCTCAGAGCAAAAGGTTATGATAAAAAAGTTTAAAAATCGTCTTATTTAGTGTTCTGTGGTCTCTACTAAAGACTTGTCAAAAGAACAGGTTGAATGAAAGACACACTGTTCTGTTTATTTGCAAGAACCTGTTTTTTTCTTAAAACTTCAAAGAACAGGATCATCAGGCAGATTCAGTTTAGTAATTTCTCTTTTCGAAACAGCTGAGAAACAGTTCTTTTAAAATACTGGAGCTACTTCGCTTATTACGGAACAGCCAAGAACCTGTTCCCTAAAGGAAGGACAGGAACAGCTCAGCTCTTTAGGAACAGCCAGAACCTGTTCTTTTGAAAAACGATAACAGCTCCGACTTCCGAGAGCTGTTACTCAATCCATCATTGCGCAAAATGATGAATCCGTGCATAGTTCATTTAACGAAAAGAACAGGTTCGGTTCTTTGAAAAGAACAGGTACCCAGAACAGGTTGTTCTTTGAAAAGAACAGTATCCTGAATAAGTTCTGTGACTAGTCTTGTCTATATTCATCTTCTTTTCATTAATCTATGGTCAAGAAAAAAAATAGAAATGTATGATTGAAATTTTAGGGTAATTCATTGGATTCATTTAAAAAAAATGGTGTTTCTTGTGTTATGGACATTTATTCTATTGTTCTTTAACTTCACACTGAAAACAAATGGAGCTACTCACTGGGTAGTTACAGAAAATGGAAAAATAGAAGCGAATGTTAGTATGAATCTTTTTTCTCAGTTTTTCCAATAGCTTCAAACAGCACAACCGGAATAATTTTGCTGGTATTTTATTATATTATTCCATTGTCATAAGTCGTAGTCATATCAAGTAAAAAGTTGACTCGAGCTTAGTTGATTTAAAACCATTATTTTGTATGAATACTATATTAAAAATAAGTACAGAGTACTTATGAATAATTTACTTTCCACATGTTATATTTTAAGTTCAATACATAAAATATACAAGTTAGAATACAGAAAATTATTAAATTTTCAGTTTGAATCACCTTTCAACATCCGCAGACCTTACGATTTACTTGCATTACTTGAACAAGAAGAAAGATTGAAAGAAATTAATGCTTTATATTCAGAACTTATGAATAGTAAGGAAACTATTGATCATAAATTATTCAAACTAAAGGATATTTCAAATATTGGAAATAAACTAGATGACTATGATTGCCTAACCAAAGGCAAAGCTCTAAGTAACGTTGACTTCTACTCTAGTAGATCTATGGATGGCAACATTTTGAAAGAAATACAAATATACCTTAAAGAAGAATATGATATTAATGCTCACAAAGAACCTGATTGTGAAAGCTATAGTGCCCTAGAACTTGGGAAGACATCATTCGATCATTTGGAAAGTGTCAAAAATTATGAAAACATAAGCCTTATTCCTGACACCACTTTAGAAAAATCTCTGGGAGTTTCTTCTATAAAACATTTTGGTCATGAAGTTTCTAAGGCATTAGAGGAGAATTCAACATCTTGGATACATTATAATTTAGCATCTTTATATTGGAGAATCAAAAATGTTGGCTCTAAAGCTATACAGTGCAGCAGGAGGGCTATCTATTATGCATCAGAGTAAGTATTTCATCCAATATTGATGAATGTTATTAAAATAACTTCTAGCCATTACCGTGATATTCCTCTTCATATGTTGGCTGGAGTTTTGCACCAAGCACGTGATTCAGAAGATTCGGCAGAATTATTACTTGCTGCCATTAATTTAGCACCAGATCAGCCTATACACCTTTTAGCTTTGGGTAATGTGTATGCATCCCTAGCTGAATACAATAAGTCCATCGTTTATTATGATAAATACTTAAAAGTAAGGCCTGATCAAGATGTCATTGCGAATAAATATGCTGCACTCTGCTTTTGGAAGTTGGAGAATGATCTCTGGAAGTTGGAAAATGAGGTAGCAGATATACACAAGTAGGTCACTATTTACATCAGAGTAACAGTATTTTGACTTATAATTAAAAAATTTCAGGTTTTTTCAAGGAATTCTAATGGATCTTCAAACCTACCATGACCGTCAAACTTATTGGTTGAAGCTTCACGAACGATCGCTCTGGGAACAGGTATCCTTCGAAAAACAGCTGGTCAGTTTGAAAACGCAAGGTGCAAGAGGAACTCTTCAACTCAGATCTTTGAACAAAAAATGCGTCCAAGAAGTAATGAAAAATCCAGATAAATTCATATCTTGCGATCTCATACATTCTGACCAAAAGAAGGAATTTGAACAATTCGACATGGAGAGCCTGTTCGGTCTTATTGAGAGTGAAACAAAGCAAATTAATAGGTATTTGGCGAGAGGAAAGGACGAAATACTCAAGACCAAAATGGCCTCGGCTTACATGGAAATCGATAAAAAATTAGAAGAGGAAGTGAGGGAAGTTCCAAAGGTTAAAAAAGTTGAACACCATTTGGAAACGTTTTATTTTGATGATCCCAAGTGGCCGGATAAGAAGGAATGTCAAAAATGGGACTTGCCACTAACTGAAATCGAAAATTTGAATTTACCTGTTTATTTACCTTTGAGTGATAAAGGATACAAGTGAGTAATTTCAATTTTTTATAATGTAAATATGAAATTGAAAGACATTCAATGAATCATGATAATAGTTATTTCTCTAATTCTGTTGCAATTCTTGTAGGAGGAAATCCTGCAGAAATATATCAGTTCCTCACAGATTTTATGGTTATATTTTATTATTATATGTTGGTACCCAAAACTCTTCTGTCACAGATATATCTGTCAAATTTGTGATACAGAAAACAGTTCTGCCAACCCACATTTTTCAATACAAAAATCACTAAGCAATATTTATGAAAATGTTTCATTACTTCCAATATTGACATTTTTTCAGAATTTTTTTTAATATTTAAAAACGAGCTACGAAGTGGCGAGTTTTTTTATGAATTAGTGTTAGAATGAATCTTCTGATTGAGTAATATACATTACTTGGTCTAATTCACTGAATATTTATTGAATTCAACTGGATATTCATAATGAAAAACTTCTTTTAGACTAAAAAATATCCTTTCGACTTTGATTGGACTACCCGAAAGTAAAGAACACAAATTGCCTTGGTATCCGCCAAGTTGTGACGACTGGGACAGTTCCGATAGTCAGTTAGTTCCTTCGTATGAAAAAATTGTTTCTACCGAATTCAAAGCTAATGATCATTTGAGAAATCATTTGTTATCTTTAGTTAACAAGGGAACATCAGAAGAAGCTGAAATTGGACAAAGAATTGTTACAGCTATGGAAATGGTGAGTGATATAGATGCTTGTACAGGGTGTTCCTTAATTGGATATTTAAAGAAAAAAAAGTCTTGCAAACATAAAGCTGACACGCTTTGTTTTCGAGATACAGGCTGTTTCTTGTAGTTGATGATTATATCAGTTTTTCAAATCTTTATTGATCTTCGCTACAGATTGGGTAAATAAGTACCAAAACTAATGATAAATTCATTCATCATAGCTTACTTACTGAATCTTTATAATAATTTGGATTTTTCTGAGGATTTCTTGAGAATTGTTTGGAATTTTTTTCTCAAAATCGGTAGCAGATACGAAAAAACTACATGAAACCAAAAAGTGTGGTACTAGACCAAAGTTTCTTTTTATCTTTTTCTAAACTACCAGTGGTCCACCAAAAAAAAGTTCTGGGGAAAGAAGCGGGCACTGTTTTAGGAAAAATATCACCCTGTAGATTTGCATTTAATTAGCATATCACATGATGAAATTTTTAAATTGATCTATCTATGCCAAATTTAAAATAGCATGAAATGAAATATATTTGGCCAACAAAACAATTCATACAATATAAAGGGTGTTTTTTTTAGAGCTATAGAACTTTAAATTGCAATAAAACAACGATGGATTATTCGATTGACATGAATTTTATTTATCCGCAAGATAATCTTGTGGCATTACATTTTAAATATGATTTCTGGCATATGACCGCCACGGCTGGCTCGGATGTAGTCCAATCTGGAAGTCCAATTTTCGATGACTTTTTCCAACATTTGTGGCCGTATATCGGCAATAACACGGCGAATGTTGTCTTCCAAATGGTCAAGGGTTTGTGGCTTATCCGCATAGACCAATGACTTTACATAGCCTCACAGAAAGTAGTCTAGCGGTGTTAAATCACAAGATCTTGGAGGCCAATTCACAGGTCCAAAACGTGAAATTAGGCGGTCACCAAACGTGTCTTTCAATAAATCGATTGTGGCACGAGCTGTGTGACATGTTGCGCCGTCTTGTTGGAACCACAGCTCCTGGACATCATGGTTGTTCAATTCAGGAATGAAAAAGTTAGTAATCATGGCTCTATACCGATCACCATTGACTGTAACCTTCTGGCCATTATCGTTTTTGAAGAAGTACGGACCAATGATTCCACCAGCCCATAAAACGCACCAAACAGTCAGTTTTTCTGGATATAACGGTGTTTCGACATACACTTAAGGATAAGCTTCACTCCAAATGCGGCAGTTTTGTTTGTTGACTTAGCCATTCAACCAGAATTGCGCTTCATCGCTAAACAAAATAAAATGGACGTAGTGCGCGATACGTATTCCGCACAGAACCATTATTTTCGAAATAAAATTGCACTATTTGCAAGCGTTGTTCAGGCGTGAGTCTATTCATGATGAATTGCCAAACCAAACTGAGAATAAATCACTTGACAGCTGTTAAATCGGTCGCCATCTTGAACAGCAGTAATGCCAACTTAAAGTTATATACCTCGAAAAAAAACACCTGTTATAAAGTAATAAAATTAAATAATAAACATAACAAACTATACTAACGTAATCTCAGTCTTTTTAGATGTATTTATTTTATTTATTTATTCAATACAATACAATATCATTTCTCTATATTTAAAACAGGAGATCCCTCCTGATTTTTGGCCTTATAGCTGGATTCTTCAAGTGAAATATCCTATGAAGGGAAGGTGCTATAAGAAAAAACTTTAAAATAAATCAAACTTTAACACCCTGTATCTCCGAAATAAAGTTTTTTCAGGCCCATGTTTATAGGATTTTTTTCTTGAAATGATCCAAGAAATCTGCCATTTTTGTTTGTACCTCCAATTTAGGAACACTCTATATAAGAACCAATTGATTTTCAGAAAGTTGCACCTCGTTGGATCTTGGCGACAATGGCAGGTTTATACTGGAGAGTAAGAGGCAACTACAAGAAGGCGTTGACTTGCTTAGACTTTGCATTAAGAAATGTGCAAGAAAGAGAGCCGTCCGAAGCAATTTTAGTTTCCATTGCGTCGATAGCACACCAGTTAGGACACGAAGAAGATGCCATAAAATTCGCTCTGCAGGCTTTTCAAAGAGTCGACGATGATGCCAGTACCAATTTCCTCCTGGCACTTTTACACTACCAACAGAACAAACAGTTGATGGCTTTGTTCTATCTGAAAAACTCGTTGAGAGCGCAGAAGGGTTACTACGATGGCGAAGCGGAAAATCTTCTGAGAATTTGGAGCTGCAGAATGAAACTGGGTGTTTTTCCAGAAAATCACAATAGTGTAAGGGATAAAGTTGATAAAACGTGCAATGATAAAACGACGACGAGTGTAGATAGAGGAGAAGGTGTTGTTTGCTCTCTGAAGGGCGAAAACTGTCGTACCGCTGCAGTACATTGTTTTCGGAAGGATTCAGTACCAAGCGATGATGGTAATTACTTTAACTTTCAGAGTGTGAACCTTTAGAACTTTTCACAGGGTGTCCCAAATTCGATGCTCACCGAAAGCATCTCGAGAACTATAAGACTTGGAGAAAACATTTTCAAGGAACTCGACCTCTTTTTTTCAAATAATATCAGAAATAAGAATATTTTGATTCGTTCGCGATTTACAAAAATTACGGTTTATAAAATTTGGTATATCTTAGTTTTCATTTGGGATATTCAAAAAATTATAAAACGTTTTTTAGTTATTTTCTCTATTTAAGTATCGTAATGAGTTCATTACAGTTCTGAAAAGAGTGCTGTAATGAACTCATTATTTCATAATTCGAAACGTACCATTCATATTCAAATTCCGTAATCTGTCAATTTTCGTAACAGTCACACCAACTGCCAAGATACAACACAAAAGTCACTAGGATATATAATCTGAATTTTTCATTGAATTTCGACAATATTTCACAAAACTTGACTGAAATAGAGAAAATATCGTCTAATACTCGTTGCAGAAGGCAATTCCAACACTCTTGCGTTCGAAACATTCGTGTTGCAATAGGAGCCCATTCTGCAACTTGTTTTAGAATATACTATTCTCTAATTCTGTGGTTATTCCGTTCATTCTTCCACATCTTGTAGAACAATATCGTGCGAGAATATATCAGAAACTCACAGTTTTCATGGTTATATTTTATTATTCTATGTTGGTACTCCGAACTTTCCGCCACGGCTTTATCTGTCAATTCATCAATTTGCCTTAAAGAAATCAGTTCTGCCAACCAACATTTTTCAATGCAAAAATCACTAAAATATATTTATGGAAATATTTCATTAATTTCAATGAAAATGCAATGAATTAGAGAAAATAATGTATAATACTCGTACAGAAGGCTCATTCTACCACTCGTTCATTCAAAAACTCGCCACTTCGTGGCTCGTTTTTGAATTTTGAACTCGTGGAAGAATATCAATGCCTTCTGCACTTGTATTATAAATAACTATTATGGTTTTTATTATACTCGTAACAGTTCATAGAAATTAATAATCGTTTTAGGAATATAGAGAAGAATTGGCATTTTTCTAAGGGGACACAAATTTCAGCTCAAAATTATCATTAGTTTTCCATAAACGTCTAATAGGCCATCCCGGTGAATCACCCTGTATAAATATTTCATTTATTTCGAGATTTAATTCATTTTCTGTCTATTCTATAATTGAAATCAAGCAATATATAGGGTGTCCCATTTAAAAACACCAACTCTCCTCTTCATCTCTGAAACAATTGAATTGTCTTAACTTTGTCTTTTTTTTTTAGCTGTTGAAGGTAAAGATAACCAGAATTGCGTTAAAAATCAAATGACCAAAGATGGTGCCCATGTGCAAAATCTGTTCATCGATCCATCTCAAAAGGATCCAGCAGACCTGCCGATAGAAGGTTCCATTCAAGCATTCCACATGAAGATATCACTGGGAGATAATTTAGCTCCAATTGGTAAGTGATATACTAACTGGTGTTTTTTTTAGAGGTATATAACTTTAAGTTGGCATTACTGTTCAAGATGGCGACCGATTTAACAGCTGTCAAGTGATTTATTCTCAGTTTGGTTTGGCAATTCATCATGAATAGACTCACGCCTGAACAACGCTTGCAAATAGTGCAATTTTATTTCGAAAATAATGGTTCTGTGCGGAATACGTATCGCGCACTACGTCCATTTTATTTTGTTTAGCGATGAAGCGCACTTCTGGTTGAATGGCTATGTCAACAAATGAAACTGCCGCATTTGGAGTGAAGCTAATCCTCAAGTGTATGTCGAAACACCGTTACATCCAGAAAAACTGACTGTTTGGTCTGCTTTATGGGCTGGTGGAATCATTGGTCCGTACTTCTTCAAAAACGATGATGGCCAGAACGTTACAGTCAATGGTGATCGGTATAGAGCCATGATTACTAACTTTTTCATTCCTGAACTGAACAACCATGATGTCCAGGAGCTGTGGTTCCAACAAGACGGCGCAACATGTCACACAGCTCGTGCCATAATAGATTTATTGAAAGACACGTTTGGTGACCGCCTAATTCCACGTTTTGGACCTGTGAATTGGCCTCCAAGATCTTGTTATTTAACACCGCTAGACTACTTTCTGTGTTGCTATGTTAAGTCAGTGGCCTATGCGGATAAGCCACAAACCCTTGACCATTTGGAAGACAACATTCGCCGTGTTATTGCCGATATACGGCCACAAATGTTGGAAAAAGTCATCGAAAATTGGACGTCCAGATTGGACTACATCCGAGCCAGCCGTGGCGGTCATATGCCAGAAATCATATTTGAAATGTAATGCCACAAGATTATCTTGCGGATAAATAAAATGCATGTCAATCGAATAATCCATCGTCGTTTTATTGCAATTTAAAGTTCTATAGCTCTAAAAAAAACACCCTTTACATTTTGATAACAAATTGCCGCTGTACGTCCTCGATAACTTCTCAAATTCCATCTTTAAGGTTTTGAACCAATTGTGGAGCATTGGCTTAGACTTTATCTTTCACGTGACCCCAAAGAAAAAAGTCTAAAGGTTTTAAATCACAAGATCTCGTTGGTCAATTGTGATCAGCTCTTCAAGAAATAACACGGCCAGGGTACTTTTCTTACGAATTTGCTATTGTTTTGTTGCTTATGTGACAGGTAGCGCCGTCTTGTTGAAAACCAGTATCTTCCAATTATGGCCATAAAAAATCATTAATCATGGCTCGGTAGCGCAATCCAACTACAATTTCACTAGCCCCATTTTCTAATAAGTAAGGTCCAATCACACCACCAGTCAAAAAACTGCACCAAAAAGTGAAACGTTGCAAATGCGACAATTATGCTATTGTTATTCTATTTGATCAACTATTGAAATCCGTTATTCCATTTTTAGTGGCGTTAATGGATGATCCAATACCGGACGTTTTGGTTCAAGTTTACGAGAAATCCGGCACATTACTCCTTTCACCGGTGAGATGTCAGCAGATTAAAGAAGCCGAATGGGTATATTTCACATCGATGTGGCAGTCGATTGCTGCAAGAAACGTGGAGTAAGTTTATTTCTCTAATTCTGTGGCAAACCCTTTCATTCTGTCATCAGTTTGACACAAATTTCAAGGATTTATTTGTCATCTGTCAAATTTATGATACAGAAAACAGTTCTGCCAACCAACATTTATCAATGCAAATATCACTAAATGATATTTATGGAAATATTTCATTAATTTCAATAAAAATGCAATGAATTAGAGGAAATAATGTATAATACTCGTACAGAAGGCTCATTCTACCACTCGGGGAAGCATATCAATGCCTTCTGCACATGTATTATAAATAACTATTTTCGGCAACCGTCCGGGAAGTGCTCACTTCCCGGACGCATTTTCTCTGAGAAAGTAGCATTTCCCGGCCTAGTCCGGAAAGTACGTACTTCCCGGACTAGGCCGGAAAAGAATCATAGAATCCATAACAACCGAGATAACGGCTGACAATTCATATGAAATTAGTTGTCAAAAATTTGCATGTTTTTTGATCGCAATCGCAATAAAATATGGAAAGCAGCAGCGATAGTGTTATTTTACATGGTTGCCGAAAAAATATTGTACGCAACACGCCCGAAAATGGTTTTTTTGGACTCACAGACTTCCAGGACTCGCTTACGCTCGTCCTGGAATTTTGTCTATTCGTCCAAAAAAAACCTATTTTCCGGACTTGTTACGTAAATTACTATTCTCCAATTCTGTGGCAAATTATTTCATTTTGTCATCAGTTTGACACAGATTTCATGGTTATATTTCATTATAATATGTTGGTACTTGGAACTCACCTGTCACGGATTTATTTGTCATCTGTCAAATTTCTGATACAGAAAACAGTTCTGCCAACCAACATTTTTCAATGCAAAAAATCACTAAGCGATATTTATGGGAATTTTTCATTAATTTCATTAAAAACTCAGTTAATTCAACGTAACACTCGTATAGAAGGCTATTAATGCATTCTGCACTTGTATTTTCAATAACTATTTCAAAGATTTTCTCTCAATACCTAAAACATTTTCAGTATCGGACACTATCTGAAACCATTATCCAAACCCCTGAAGGACGACATGAAGCCCTACTGTTCACGGTCAATACCATCTTCTCCGGCCACGTTGGAACATTTAATAATCAGGATTCTGAAAAACAAACTTCCAAACTCTCCCGAAAAGGCTCTTCTAGAGTGGCTGGGACTGATGGCCGACGATCAAAAGGCCTCTTTGAAGGAATTGGGGGCGAAGATCAGCGTAGCGTTGAGAGAAGTACGCATTGGTGTGGTTTTGGCGATTTCGATGAGTTTACTACGTACGAATTTTGTTGTTTCAGAATACGACATCTTGGGTATTGGCAAATGCTGCCGGTTTATTTTGGCGTATAGTTGGTAATACTGAGGAGGCCATTATTTGTTTGAGGCAAGCTCTAGCTTATGTTCCTGGGAATATAAGAGATGTTCCTCTCATAAGCTTGGCTAATGTTCTTAACAGGTAATTAAAATAACTTCAAATTCTTTTACTGGTCTAAAATAATTCATTATTTGTTTACTCGAATTTAGTGGTGAATCTGTTAATTCTGCCATACTTCGTAGAAAACAATTGTCAGGAATATCTAAGTTTCGCCCTGATTTCATGGTAATATTTCATTATTATATGTTGGTACTTAGAACTCTCCTGTCAAAGATTTATCAATACGCTCTATTAGTGTGACGTCACACACCGCCATTTTTGATTCTCCTGTCAGTGTTCGGAATCCAAACAAACAAATTGTCATTCAAATTAGTACGGTGTCGTTGAAGAAATTGGCTTATTTTCATAAATAAGAGTATTTGAGGAACGATTTCAGTATTAATTGATAGACAGAAGGAACGAGGTTAATACCAGTAAGTGTGAATCCTGTATCATTCCCCAGATTTTGTAAAAAGCCGTGTTTATTAGTTGAACTTCAAGTTCGAACTTACTGGCATTAATCTCGTTCCTTCTGTCTATCAACTAATAGTAAAATCGTTCCTTGAATAATCTTATTTATCAAAATAAGCCAATTTCTTCAACGACAACGTACTAATTTGAATGACAATTTATTTGTTTGGATTCCGAACACTGACAAGAGAACCAAAAATGGCGGTGTGTGACGTCACACTAATAGAGCGTATTATCTGTCAAATTTCTGATACAGAAAACAGTTCTGCCAACCAACATTTTTCAATGCAAAAATCCCTAAACGATATTTATGGAAGTGCTACATCAATTTTGATCAAAATTAAGTGAATTAGAGAATAATGTATGAAACTCTTACAGCACTTGTATTATGCATAACTATTATTTCTTTACCCATTTAGGGACAAACCATTTTACAACTTGATATAATTGTGGTAACGTTTTCCATATTTTTAGGGTGGGATTCCACAATGACGCATTAGAAGCTGCTTTCACCGCCATCAAAAGCCATCCGAATTATGTATTCAACCATTTCACAGCAGGAAACATTCTTACAGCAATGGTGAGTATATTACTTTGCTTTTTTCCATAATAATCATCCTTTGGAATCCAAAACTTGAATGGAAAACATTGAGGTATTCGTATGGAATTTTTTACAAAATCAGTTGTTATACCGCATCTTCAATTAGTTCATAGGCTAAAAAAATCAAGGAATTAAATTTTGAAAAATCCAATCTTTCTGAAAATTAAGGTTTTCACCAGGATGTACGGACATACAGACAGACACAAAACAAGAGTTCTTCACATCGGTCTGAAATTCATTGAGAGTAGAGATTTTGAAATCGGAGGCCAACAATTTTTTTATACTAAAAGTATACTCGGAAGCAACATACAGGGTGTATGGAGGTACAGAGAAAAATGAAAGGTTCTGCAAACGTTTTGTCTTTGAGATACAGGGTGTTTCTTATAGTATCTACTTTTTTGTGATGATTATACCAGTTTATCGAATCTTTATTAATCTTCGCTACATTTTGGGTAAATAAGTACTAAAACTTATAATTAATTTATTTATTACAGCTTACTAACTGGATCTTTATAATAATTTGGATTTTTCTGAGGATTTCTAGAGAATTGTTGTAAATTTTTTCCTCATCGGTAGCAGAAATGACTAAACTATAAAAAACTAAAAAGTGTAGTACAGACCAAAGTTTTTTTTACATTTTTCTAAACAACCAGTAGTCCACAAAAAAAAAAAGGTCTGGAGGAAAGATGCCGGCATTGTTCTAGAAAAAAATATCATCCTGTAGATTTACATTTAAAATTAACCGATCACATGATGAAATCTTCAAATTGGAATACCTATTCCAAATTTAAGTTGAATATCCTGTGGAGGGAGGTGCTATGAGAAAAAATTTGGAAAAAAAAACAAACTTTAACACCCTGTATCTCGAAAACATGTTTCTGGCACATGTTTATAGGACTTTTTTTCTATTTCCAGGGGGATTTCGAAAAAGCGATATCATTTTACCGCTCTTCTTTGGCTCTTGATGCCAACTTTGCCCCTGCTCGCAATCGGCTATTGGCCATATCCTGTATGTTCCTCTACGATGAGTCCGGAAGCTTGAGGGAACTCACAGAATCGATGGAGAATTGAATTATCCCAATCCAGAAAATATAATACAGGGTGACTTAAAGAAACTTTCGGTTGAAACATTTTTTGATCAAGGCTCTACCCAAAGAGTAATCTCAGTTGAACTTTCAAAATGGGTCACCCCATATATATCACTTTATGCATGCAAGTAATGTTGTTGAATTTGTGTATATTTAATGAGAAATCTCGAATATTTATTGCTGTCATCGATGTTTTAATATTGATTTCAGAATTTGTTGATATCTTCGAACATCATATTCTTGAATTGAAGAATTTTGTTGTTTGTTCTTTAAGGCTGTTTTAGAAAGTACAAAAAGTTTCTATCTTCTCATGTAAAAAATTATCCTCAAAATACTATTTTATTAAGAAGAATTTGTGTGGAATATTCGATTATGGTTCAACATTTTTCATTGACGATTGTTATTTTATTTATTATTATATTCCGAATGTGTTTTATTCTCAATAAGTTATGAATCTTCATGAATTAATTTATTTTCAACTGTTTCCTTAAGTTCCTTAAGTTTATAATAAAAAATTCTAGATGACGTTACTCTGTAGTATTTAGATGTAGTAATTTTTATCAAATGAGTAGATACTCTACAATTCTGTTCATATACTTAACAAAACTTGTATATTTAATTATTTGTCGTGTAAAAAACATTTGAAATGAAAATTGATGACCAAATAAAATAACTTAAAAAAAAATTAAATCTAATTTTCTAAACTGCTTTTATCTAAACTCAGAATGAACTGATTTTCTATCAAGACCTTGATTTCTGAGGTTTGTGAGTTTATGCTAAGTATCAGCCGAGATGCAGATCAATTATTTAAATATTTTTAGTTTATACGTAGTATTTCTATTTGGAACCGTTGGAAATCCCCTAATGTTTCTGCAATTAAAATATAAATCAGGAAAGTGCTAACGTAAAGACAGTAGCTTTTGAGCACTCTGTTTCATTTCAATTAATGTTTTAAATACTTGAATCTTTTATTTAAATTCGATTTTTATCAAACTTACATCAATCTTATAAGTAGAAGAAGTTGAATACAAATTCTTTGATATGTAGAAACACTCAATGTTTATCACAATGATTCCAATAAAATATATTAGAATTAACTTCGTCTATGACTCTTGTCTCCCCGTTTTCTCTTGTTTCTATGTCGGTGGCCACTACTGTCTGAGTCAGACGATGAAGTATCTTTCCGAGAAGATTTTTTCTTATGTATTCTCTTCTTGGAATTCTTCTTATCATCCTCACTGTCACTACTATCCTCACTATCACTACTCTCCTTAGTTGACTTTCGTTTTTTCTTATGTTTCTTCTTGGATTTTTTTCTTTGCTTTTTGAGTTTCCTCAATTTTTGAAGTAATTCTTCCCTTCGTAGTTCTGTTAAAGGTGTGGTATATTCTTCCTCTGATTCGCTGCTGGTGCTACTTACATCTAAATGAATTTCCTTATTTGGGTCGACTTTCAAAAAATTTCTACACTGGTATGTTAAATGGCCAGCATATCCACACTTTTTACAAGCTGCTCTGGCAGTTTCTTTGGAGGAAGGCACAAGTTTTGATGCATAATTCTCCATGTTTCTTAATAATAAGGATCATTAAATTACTATAACGTAGAAGTAATCAGATAGAATAGGTTAGGTATATGACCTTGAGACCATCGAATTACGTCCAATTTTACGTCAAATTGGTAGCTAGAGAAAAAAGTTATAAAATCAATAGATGTATGCACTCATTACGAATACAGTACAGATATGCAAATCATGTCAGAAATCTAAAATAGAATCGGTAGGAAATTTGGTAATAAGCCATCTATTCGCATTTTACTGAACTAATTATACAAACGACTAAAAACCTGCAATGAGCATAGAATCCTGTAATGAGCTACCCTTGCTCAAACCTAGTTCGAGCTACTCTTCTTAGATGACACTATTGAGCCCTAGCAAAAATTTCTTTTCAGGAAAATTTTATATGAAGAGTTTATGGCCGAATCTGCTTCAAAATTTGATTGGATCAGGAAATCTCGATGCTTAATACCGATTTACAATCCGATAATTCTTAGGAAGACTGTGATCTGAGATATCCAGCGTTTTGTAGGATTTTTCGAAAAAGAAAAACTGGCCGAGGAGGACCTTCAAAATATGATATCTTAGAGAATTTTTGATTCTGAATACTAACCTACCCTCGGTTTTTTCCTAACACGTCTCAAAGCTGAGATATTGCAAATTTTGTAGAAAAAAAGTGCTTTAAATGCATAAACAAATTTTTCTGATCGAAATCGATGCCTAATTCGGAATCTTCATCCTCGAAACCCTTCATAAACACCATAAAAAGTTCAAAATTCGATCGGTCGATTTTTTCGAAAAAACCAAGACTATAACCTTATGTAAATTTCGAAAAAAAAATTTTTTTGCATGAAAATTTCATAGAAGATGCAATCGACCTCGGCGAACACAAATCTGCAATCGGATTGCCTCTAAAAGGTCTTAATTTCGAGATATTTCGAGTTTTGTGGAAAAATTTTCGAGCGAGCAGACTGCCCTCTGTTGACTTAAATCTGAGGTTTTCAAAATGGGTTTATATGCCCCACAACTTCAGTTGTGTGTAAACTGAGCTTTTAAGGTTTAGAAAAATTTTTCTGATAAAAATAGATGCTTAATTCAGTATCTACGACCTCGAAACTTCCCAAAAATATTATAAAATGTTCGAATTCGATCGGTCGATTTTTTCGGAAAAACCAAGACTATAACCTTGGATATTTTTTTGCCAAAAAAAGTTTTTGATTCAGATCGACTTCAAAATTTGATATTATGAAGAATTTTTAATGCTGAATCCATATTTGCAATCAGTTCCTCCCTAGGTGCCCCCTAAATTAAATTATTTCGAATTTTGTGGAAAAATTCGTAATGGGGTTTGGTCTGCCCTCTGGTGGTTCAAGCCTGAAGCTTGCAAAATGAGCATACATGCCCCACAACTGAGACATTTCTGTGGAAAAAAAGCAGTGATTTTGAGGTGTAGAAAATTTTTTTGGTGAGAATCGGTGCCTAATTCGGTTCTGCGACTTTGGAACTCTCTGAAAATTCGATTGGTTGATATTTTCAGAAAAACCAAGATACTTAAATCTCTAGAAAAAAATTTTTTTCCTGAAAATTTGATACAAGGTGTATTCGATCATACCGAATACAAATTTGCGAGCAGTTTGCTTCTAAAAGGTCTCAATTTCGAGATATTTTGATTTTAGTGAGAAAATTTCAAAGGGAGCTTGATTTGAGATATTACATAAATGAACTTTAATCGTTTCGCCCCAGAGAAAGTAAATTATCAATTTTTCAAGGTGGTTTAGTCTGCTCCTGAGGCTTATAATATGGGTATGTGTGCCCCATAGCTGAGGTTGTGAGGCAAAAACCGAGTCCTCCACCTATCCGCATCTCACTGAACTAATAATTTCCGCGGACTAACACGTATAGAATTCTGTATTTGTACCTCCCTACCAATACCTGGTTCGAGCTATTCTTCCCAGATGGCACCACCGATTTCTAGAAAAAATTTATTTGTACCTTCCCAGCATAATCTAGTTTGAGCTATTCTTCCCAGATGACACCACCGAGTCCTTGAAAAAATTCCTCAGGAAAATTTTACTAGGAGAGTTTATGGCCGGATATGCTTCAAAATTTGATAAAATGAGGAAATCTCGATGCTTTATACCAATTTGCAATCAGATAATTCCTAGGAGAACTGTGAACCGAAAAATCCAGTGTTTTGTAGGAGGACCTTCCAAATATGATATCTTAGAGAATTTTTGATTCTGAATACTAACCTACCATCGGTTGTTTCCTAACACGCCTCAAAGCCGAGATATATCAAATTTCTAAAAACCAAATCTGGTGAATGTAGGTACTACATTTAATTGCAGTTAATTTCTTCTTAATAAAGGACAGGAGTCTAGTCTAACTACTTGGTTTTTAAGAAAAGGAAACTCTTTAGAATAAAGGGATGTGTTCATTATTACAATAACAAAGAATTGAAATTAACTAATAAATATTTCAAAAAATTGATATCATTGGTATGTTGATCACCCTTGCCGAGCAAAGGTATGAAATGAATTCTTTTTTTCTATTTACAAACTGCTCAAATTTGAGCGAAACATATAACATATCATAAAATTTAGAGCCATCCAAACTTTGGTTGGCTTCTTTTATCAACTCTTCGTATATTCTTGGAGGCTAAAGGTGATTTTCCACCATCTGATGGCGTTGGACTTTGAGGCCTTGAGGTGCTCGGTGATGCTGTAGGAGTCTGAAAAAAATCTAGTCAGAAAAATTGCAAATGTTTAAATTCGATAATTTAAAATTCCACCAAGTCAAACACTTCCAAAAATTGTTCGAATTACAGTATTGGTAATAGTCTACCGGTGCCATATCCGGAGAATAAGAGGGTTCTTGTTGAATGATGCGTTATCGTATTTAAAAACTCCGCTTGAGTATAAGAGCAGTTTTTTTCGACAATTGTCGAAATTTCCATGAAAATGATTAACTTAAAGTACGAGGTGTCCCGAATTTGATGCTCACTAAGATCAGAGGTCCTTGAAGATTTTATCACTAAGTCTTTTAGTTCTCGATATACTTTCAGTGAGCATCGAATTTTTGACACCCTGTACTCTATTCCTTCACATCAACTCACCAAAAGCTTTTGGTCGTTCGTCTTCAAACTGGACTTCAAGGGCACTTTTGGTGGTTCCTCTGCCTTCTCAACATTCACAGACTTCCCCATTTTAGGAGATTCCACTTGCACATCATCTAAGGCTGGCGAAAACGTCACAGAAGGACCTTTAATCTTAACTGGTTCTGGTATGGCTTCATCAGAAGCGTCTCCACTACCACTTGGTGGACTTGAAGTACTGCTATCTTCTGTTTCAACTCTCGTTGTCGTAGTTTTTTCCTCACATGATAATTCTGGAGCTCTTGGTGCTGTGTATTTTACTCGAACACCATCTTGAGATGTCGACGAAGATTCTTTTTTCAGCGTTTCCGGTGTTTTAGATGGAGTAGATGTTTCTTCGAGATCATCTTTAGAAGCTGAGTCTTCGTCTGGTGAAGATTTCTCCGTAGGGCAACTAGATGCATCATCAACAATTTTTTCTGAAGAAATTTGACTATCAGAAAGTGTTGCTTGCTTATGATCTCCTGTCGATTCAAGCTTGGTGGATTCGTTTTCAATTTCAGGCTGCTGAGCATCTGCTGGTGGCTGTTCTTCTGGCTGTACAATCCCGGAGGTGTACACTAAATTGGAGTTATCCAAAACGTCTTCGACACCAATCTGGGCGTCTGCTTTCATCTCCTCTCCCATTTTCTTCATAATATCGAAGTTTGTATCTGTACATTCCTCCTTTTGACCTTCTTTCTGTGTCTTCTCTGTTTCTTCAGTTTTAGTTTCCTCTGCTACTTCTATTTCCTCAGCTGCTAGTTCAGATTGCGAAGAAGAACTCATTGTATTTCTCCTGGAAATCTCCATGATGGTTTCCAAAGGAAACTCATTTCCCAGGATATGCTTGAAGGGTAAAGGTGAAGATTTCTCGTTCAAATTGATTAGATCAGGCTCTAATCTTTGAGAAAGCGCGGAGTTCAGCTCTGCTGCCTGAGATATTCTAGTTGGCGGCTTCAATTTACCACCGTCGAAGTCTCTTATGATGTTGATGATGTTCAGTCCTGTGGTATCTGGTAGACTTATTGGTGTAACGGATCTAGAGCCTTCTGGAGATTTTATGGTAAGGCTTTGGGCTGCTTGGATGGCTTGCTGAAGGTTCTGCTGTTTTCTGAACGAGTCTCTGCTGTTGCAATGTCCAATTTGGGACCTGAAATCAAAGAAAAGGAATGATCAAGGTGGTGTATCGATCTATTCTTTTTCAGCTTACGCTATGCATGCTCCTTTAACAACTTGGCGCCATTTGTTCATTCCAGAATTGAGGATAGCTAGCTTGGCTATTCTTCGGAATCTGAAAATTCAGAAATGTAATGAAAAAGAAGGAGAGTATTTGGATTTTAAGTACCTGGCAGTTGCAGTTTCGTTTTCTGGAGGAGCATAAAGAAATTCTTCATCATCTTCTGTTGCTACTGGACCAACCTTGAAGTCTTTCATCAATCTTCGTTCCCAGACCTTGTTTTTCTTTCCAAGTATTGCTGAAAAAAGTTTTCAATTGAAGACCAAATTTCCTTAGAAGTGTTAGAAGGTTAATTCATCTTCACCTTTTTCTTTTCTATCAGCTGAAGAAGTATCCATTCCATTCCGATGTAAGACTTCCAGTATTTCATACCTGAACGAGGAAATATCGCTCTTGAGCTCGTTAACATCATCCTCAGTTACTGGATTCTCTTCTTCTTTCTTATGTTGGGCTGCAACATAGCGCCAAACTAGAGCTCTCATCACTGCTGAATATTTGTAATCTCGTTCTCTCTCTTCCCTGTTTCGTATCTACAATTGGAAAATATAGCCACAAGAAAGATGAAGGGTGTTTTTTTTAGAGCTATAGAACTTTAAATTGCAATAAAACAACGATGGATTATTCGATTGACATGAATTTTATTTATCCGCAAGATAATCTTGTGGCATTACATTTTAAATATGATTTCTGGCATATGACCGCCACGGCTGGCTCGGATGTAGTCCAATCTGGACGTCCAATTTTCGATGACTTTTTCCAACATTTGTGGCCGTATATCGGCAATTACACGGCGAATGTTGTCTTCCAAATGGTCAAGGGTTTGTGGCTCATCCGCATAGACCAATGACTTTACATAGTACCACAGCAAGTAGTCTAGCGGTGTTAAATCACAAGATCTTGGAGACCAATTCACAGGTCCAAAACGTGAAATTAGGTGGTCACCAAACGTGTCTTTCAATAAATCGATTGTGGCACGAGCTGTGTGACATGTTGCGCTGTCTTGTTGGAACCACAGCTTCTGGACATTATGGTTGTTCAATTCAGGAATGAAAAAGTTAGTAATTAATCATGGCTCTATACCGATCATCATTGACTGTAACGTTCTGGCTATCATCATTTTTGAAGAAGTACGGACCAATGATTCCACCAGCCCATAAAGCGCACCAAACAGTCAGTTTTTCTGGATGTAACGGTGTTTCGACATACACTCGAGGATTAGCTTCACTCCAAATGCGGCAGTTTTGTTTATTGACGTAGCCATTCAACCAGAAGTGCGCTTCATCGCTAAACAAAATAAAATGGACTTAGTGCGCGATACGTATTCCGCACAGAACCATTATTTTCAAAATGAAATTGCACTATTTGCAAACGTTGTTCGGGCGTGAGTCTATTCATGATGAATTGCCAAACCAAACTGAGAATAAATCACTTGACAGCTGTAAAATGGGTCGCCATCTTGAACAGTAATGCCAACTTAAAGTTATATACCTCGAAAAAAAACACCCGTTATATGCTGGAAACCAAAAGTCAAAAAAAAGTGACCACGTGAAGTTGTACAGTTACACCGGGTGTTTAAAAAAACCTTACATGGGAGTTTGTAATATTTACCTTTGAAGACATTCTTGCCAGTTTGTCCTTCTTCCTCAAACCTAAGGATTTCAATAGAAGTTTTGGCGTAGGTATAAGGTTAAATGGAGGTGGTAGAGTGGCACTTTCTTCGAAATAACTCAGCCATAGTTTGGTCCTTGCAAATTTCCATTCAGTGTCGGAATGTTCCTTCAGAAAAATGGCAACATTGACTATCGTCGAATTTTCAAATATGAAGAAGAATTACCTCTATGATGGCATAGGAGTTGGACATCATGGCTATGAGGAGATTCAATAACACTATAACGTTTATAACGGAATATGAACCAAACATGAGAAGACCCCAAAATCTCGTATATGTTTTGATGCCAGTCAATTCGAAGCTGGATAGATCAACGAGGCCAAAACTAGCCCAAAACAGGGATTGGGATGATTCAAAAACACTGAAAAAAAAAGTTAAAATACGATAAACACTAATAATAAACTGAGCAAGACTAGTTTTTGGAGGTTTTTTTTGGCACACCCTGTGTATTTCCAAATGATTTGAGAATGTAGCTGACTAAATCCCTCAAAGCCCTGTCCTAACTACTCCTATACCTCTAAGAACACATTATAACAAATAAATTTTTGTTTTCTAAATGATCAATTGTACAGGGTGGGCAAATTTCGATGTTTAAGCATTACAACTTTTAAACCAGAGGAGATAGACAAAATCTGATACCCCATTCTCGGTCTCTTTTTCTGAGAAACTAACAAGGGTAGTTTTCATTTTTGGCCACCTCCTTTTGTTTTCGAGTTATAAGTGAAAATTGGAAAAATGGTGATATCGTAAAACATTTATATCTCCGCTAGTACTGATGATAGAGCTCTGAAATTAAAACATTATACAGGCACTTTTTTACGTTGAATCCAGTGGCATGATCTTATTTTCGAAAGGTTTTTTAACTACGAAGCTATGACCCAAAGTTATGTTTTTTCGAATGGGAACACTAGAATTCTGTGCCATTTTTGGAAAGCTCAATTTTACCTGATTTCAAAAATATATAACATTGTATGGTTTGTATTAAAATGAATAACAGAAAATGGTCAAAAACCTTTTTTTATACCTAAGAGTCTCAATATTTCTATGGTTTCAACTGTTGATGAACACAGAAAAATTGAGCTTTCTATAACAATAGCAGTGTTCTTCCGTCAATCTGATTATTTCTATGCTTTTTACTAATTTCTACAAAATTCGAATCTAGATATATTTTATGAATTTTTATCTAAAAATTTAACGAAAAGATCGAATGTTTCATACGAAAGAGTTGTAATGAGATGGATGTTATCAGAACATTATTTTCATAGGTCTCCAGAATGAATACGCACAAGTACCAATCCATTTTAAATAGCATATGAAACAACGCATATCTATATGATTGACTCAACAATTTAATTACGAAGGGAACAAACAAGAAATAATATTCAACCTAATAATGACAACAATTGCACAATGCAAAGTCGACACATCTTCTCGATATTTCGCACCGAATTCAATAGATGAATATTTAAAACTGTGTTCAAGCAAGCTAGGAAATTTCTCTTAGTTCATTTATATTTTCACGAAATATATCTAGATTCGAATTTCGTAGAAATTAGTAAAAAGCATAAAAATAATCAGATTGATGGAAGGACACTGCTCTTGTTATCGAAAACTCAATTTTTCTGTGTTCATCAACAGTTGAAACCATAGAAATATTGAGACTCTTAAGTAAAAAAAAGGTTTTTGACCATTTTCTGTTATTTAATTCAATAAAAACCATACGATGTTATATATTTTTGAAATCAGGAAGAAGAAAGCTTTCAAAAAATGGCACAGAAATCTAGTGTTCTCATTTGAAAAAACATAACTTTGGGTCATAGCTTCGTAATTAAAAACCCTTTTGAAAAGACGAGCACGCCACTGGATTCTACGTAAAAAAGTGCCTATATGACGTTTTAATTTCAGAGCTCTATCATCAGTATTAGCGGAGATACAAATGTTTTACGATATCGCCATTTTTCCAATTTTCACTTATAACTCGAAAACAAAAGTAGGTGGCCAAAAATGAAAACTATCCTTGTTAGTTTCTCAGAAAAAGAGACCGAGAATGGGGTATCAGATTTTGTCTATCTCCTCTGGTTTAAAAGTTGTAGTGCTAAAACATCGAAATTTGCCCACCCTGTACATTCTACATACGAAAGTAGACTACTTATTGTGATGATCTCACTTGGCAAAATATCTCCATTTCATGCAAGAATCAGCGAAATTGTCGAAGTCCGCATTACCATTAGGAAGATGAAAACATTTTTGTCTTTCCAAATCCGAAAAGTACCATAAAAGCTGATTCAGCCCTGGAATTCAAATGACCTATTAAGTGAAGGCAAGCAAGATCGATACGCCACTGGCACTTACCACATGCGAACGCGAAAAGTACCAAGCTGTATATGAAGAAGAATTTTACGATGTCGATGACCATCCTGCCCAAAGAGATTTGAAGGGGTCCAAGATGTGGATTTATTGAGAAGAGATGAACAAGTTTTAACGCGCTGAAAGAAGATCAAAGTAGATCAAATACGCTTTATTTTTTTCCTTTTGGTTGATATACAGGATGTTTCTAAATTGGAGGTACAAACGAAAATGGCAGATTCCTCGGAGAATTTTAACAAGAAAAAAGTTCCATGAACGCTTATTTCTTTTCGAGATACAAGGTGTTAATGTTTGATTTTTCGAAATGAACGTTAAGTAGAATTAAAAGAAACAGCCTGTATCTCTGCAGGCCTATATTTAAGGACTTTTTTTCTTAAAATCCTCCGAGGAATCTCCCATTTTCCTTTATACCTTCAATTTAAAATCACCCTGTAAATCAAAATGGATATTTTTCACAGAATCTTCTTTTTTTTTCTCACCTGAAAACATTAGCAGCAGCAAAAAGTCCTTCTGCCACCAGCTGGAAATCAAAAGCAGCCCATTCCTCTCTTCTAAGGTATGCAGTCCCAGGATTTCTTGAGATCTCCGAATTTTGTTCTAAATAAGCTGCAACCCTTAGGAGTAGAACGGCAGTGTAGAGAAAATTCCTGGTGAAATCTATTATATTCCACATGTTCCTCAGATAGTTTGCAAAACCTTCAGAAAACATCTCATGCGCCTCCTCAAATATAAAACCTGAAAGATAACTTGTAGATTCCATGCCGCAGATAAGCCTATGGACACAGTAACAAAACCTACACAACCGGAATTTATAATTTCTAAATGTTCCAAAATGTTTTAAAGTATTCGTGTTAGAATGAAGTAAAAATCAACACTTACCTAAAACATAAATAAGGACCACATACTCAAGGAGCATTGGGGGGTTCCCCCTCTGCCTTTCATACTTTTCTACCACGCTCTCTTTCCATTTTTCGGTCCCAAATTGTTCGATGAATAGGTCTTCAGCTCTTTGAGAAACCAAAATCAGAATTACTGTGAATGATAAGTAATAAATTAGGTCTCAAACGATCTCCTCGATATTATCGGCTGGATATACATCAGGAAAATACGGTGGCTGTTCTACTCACGTAGAAAAAACAAGTACGACGAGGCGTGTATCAAAAATTTCATAAACGGCTTCCTCATCAGTTTTCCTGTATGAGTATTTGGAGCAATGATGTACAGCATGCAGTAAAACGGGAACAGCAAGGCTACTTTGACGATTATCATGATTTTTTGGCTAGAAGTTTTCCTCCTGAACCCTGGCACACCTTCGTACCAAATGGCGGCCAATAGCTGTTGTATGTTAGGGTGGGAGACAAACTAGAACAAAAAGAGGTCTGTAAATATATGAATGTATGATATACTAACTAACTAACTGAATATCTAAATGATCAAACTAACTACCTGAAAAACTAACTAATAAACTAAGGAAACTAACTACTAGAACGAAATGAGGTCTTCACATTTGCCTTCGCGTAAATATATAATTAATTAACTCACTAAATATCTAACTAATCAGACAAACTAATTATTAAACTATAATTAGTTATTAAACTATAATCAGTTCGATATTATTAAACTATAATAATTGGTTTGATTAGTTAGATATTTAGTGGGTATATTCTTTACTTACGCGAAGATGTGAAGACCTCTCCTTTATTTCGTTAGTCAATTAGTTTGAACTAACTGAGAAACCAACAAACATAATTCAGTTAGTGACAAAATGAGTAAACTAACTACTAGAACGAAATGAGGTCTTCACATATGTATTCGCATAAATATATGAAGAATTAACTCACTAAATATCTAACAATCAAACTAACTAATAAGTGAACTATAATCAGTTTAATCATTATATCTAATCAATCAAACTAACTAATTATTAAACTATAATTAGTTCAATTATAAGTTAGTTTGATTGATTAGATATTATGATTAAACTGATTATAGTTTACTAATTAGTTAGTTTGATTAGTTAGATATTTAGTGAGTTAATTCTTTATATATTTACGTGAAGACCTCATTTCGTTAGTAAGTTAATACTAACTAAGAAACCAACTTACATGGTTGAGTTAGTGATTAACTAAGTATACTAACTACTGGAATGAAAAGGGTGTCTTTACATCTGTCTTCACGTAAATATATTATGAATCAACTCACTAAATATCTAACAATCAAACTAACTAATTATTAAACTATAATTAGTTTGATTAGTTAGATATTATTATTAAACAGATTATAGTCTAAAAATAATGATAAGTGAACTAACAACTAGAATGAAAAGAGGTCTTCAGATCTATCTCCACGTAAATATATGATGAATTAACTTACTAAATATCTAACTATTCAAACCAACTAATTAATTAATTAATTAACTAATTTAGAAACAAACTAACATAGTTGTGTTAGTGATTAACTCACTAAATATCTAACTATTCTAACCAACTCATTAATTAATTAATTAACTAATTTAGAAACAAACTAATATAGTTGTGTTAGTGATGAACTTACTAACTTACATGCGCAACTAACACTAACAACTAACACTAACAACGCGCAACTTTAGTTTTAGTGGGATTTCAATGTTTATTTACATCTCAACTATTCTTTTGTTATCTATGTAAAACATTTTTTTGGTGAATAAACTTATTATCTAACTATTCAAACCAACTAATTAATTAATTAATTAACTAATTTAGAAACAAACTAACATAGTTGTGTTAGTGCCTAATTGTAATTAAAGTGATCTAACAATTGGAATGAAAAGAGGTCTTTGCATCGGTCTTCGCGTAAATATAAGATAAATTAACTCAGTCAATTTCTAACTCACTATCTCAAAAACTAACTAATAAAGTTGAGTTAGTTATAAACTAAGCCAGCTATCTACTGGACTAAAAAAGGTCTATACATTATATATTCGCGTGAATATAGGATAAACTAACTAACTAAAAAAGTTTAGTTAGTTCGTTAGTTAACTAACTAAAAAAGTTTAGTTAGTTAGTTAGTTAACTAACTAAAAAAGTTTAGTTAGTTAGTCAACCAAGTCATCTAACTTACTACGTACTTTCTTCTGCTTGTACTGTATGGCTAGTTCCAATCGAGACAATCTCATGTGCTCTCCTTCTTCGTATGGCGTTGGATCATCAGGATCATGATTCAAAATAATAGCTAGTTCCTGTGAACTTCTAGACTGGTGTAGGAGATCTACTGCGAATTGCTGACATTGGCGGCGTAGATCCAGGTATTCTGATTTACATTCCTGAGAATAATTGCCGCATCTTAAGTAAAGGGTGAGGTATAGGTAAATGAACCTACAAGAAAGAATTTCAGGAGAGGGAAAAACCGAAAGAGCAACCCATAGAGGAATCTTCTTAGCTTGGATCATTCCAAAAAGTTTCTTCGAAACTTTGTTACTGCGTAGTCTAAGAAGTATCTGGATCTTAGCAAGAATAATCTTCTCACTGGATTCCTTACAGGATATTGCATCCCCAAGAAGCACTTCATGACAAAGATTCTAGCAGAAAAAAGCTAAACTCCTTTCATTAGCCCATAACTTTTTTGTGGTATAGGTAAATGCATCCACAAAAAAGAGTTTCAGGAGTAGGAAAAACAGAAAAGGAAACAATCTGGCGAAGTCTTCATGGATTGGATCATTCCAACAAGGTTCTTTGAAACTTGGATGCTGCGAGATGTAGGAGAATCTGGATCTTAGCTAGAATATGCTACATCTCCTCATTGGATTCCTTACAGCGTTTTGCGACCTCAGGAAGCACCTCATGAGAATGAGTCTAGCAGAAAATGATGAGTGCAGATTCTGCAGGAAGGAGGAGGAAACTCCGGATCACCTAGTGATGGAATGCCTCGCCATCGTTAGCCAACGCAAAAAATGCTTCGGACAAGAGACTTGTAGAAGTGAGAAAGTAATCTCTTTGAAGCCATTCCAGATACTAAAGTTCATCAGAACTCTGGAACTGGAAGGCGAGCTGTAGACTACGACTACCAATGACAAGAGCTGATCTGATGGAACACAATAGACCACAAGGTCGCGATTCAATCAAACCTCTTTAAATCTAAATCGAAGACTTATCCCAATTTTTGAGTTAGCTTGTAAATTGGTTTTATGTTATGTCTTCTAAGAAGTTTTCCTATTTTGTTGGAGGTCACTTATGGTATGAATGACAACTAAGATTTGCCATTGAAAATTATTATTATAGCCCTGTTTTTTCGTAGTTGACGTCTTGGTCTTATTGCTTGCTCGATTTCCATAGGATAAGAAGATTTGTTTCAAGGAATTCTTTTCCTCCTGGAAGAAGATTTGTTTCAAGGAATTCAATTCCTCCTGGAAGTATTTTGGCTCAAATACAAGTCAGACTCTTGCAGAAAGAGTATTGACCATTCCTCGTTTATGTTTTGGATGGTGGTTAGAATCCATGTATAGAGTCCTACCTTTCTACGATCTAGAAACCCCTGAAGATGCCTACCGCATTAATAACCTCAAAATTTTCCAATTTTGACGAACTATAACCTTGTTACCGAAACAACAGCGTTTTGCCAAATCCCATAAACATAGATAATTTGTTATGTTGCAGAATTCTGTCCTCACCTCAACGCAAATGAAAACGTAGAGAAAAAAAAAACTGGCGAAATAATAACATATAATAAAAAATGTTTTCGTTTACCGGTTCCGCAAAGGCCAGACCTCTGAGTTCCCACGATAGCTGAAAAGCCGTTAAAATGGGGTCACTGGATGAGAGTGCTATTAGAGAAGGACTTGCAAGAGCTTTATATTCATTCAGACGTGAGAGGGCCTGTCTCAAGGAATCCTGTCGTGATGAAGTTATGCATTCATCACAACCGCATCTGAAAATTAAATAGCTTCTTTTGGCTTTTCTCATTTTCACTCTATTACATTCATAATTATAATTATTTTTTAGCACGATACTACATTCATGATTATTCACTGTACAGGGTGGGCAAATAAGCGAGGTAAGCGGCTATATCTCAGGATCCACTCATGGTAGAGATTTGCGGTAAAAATTTTTAACACTAAAGTGTACAAGAAAACACACTGGAAATTGTTTTGAAGTTCATACCTCTACCGCTAGGGGGCGTAATAGCTACCGTCGAGTAGAAAAATGAATTTTACTCGAAAGTGTTTCATATGAAGTTGAAGAAGAAATATCATCACTGTCATCCTTGTAAAATTCTCTATCTTTTTTTAATTGTCACTTTCGATTTTGACGACATCAAATAAGGGTAGGTGAAAGGGAGAAATCTGATTGATTGCAATGCCTGTAACTTCAGTTTGGCTCAACATTTTTCAGCAAATTAGATCTCGTCTGAGAGATAATATCTTGTTGATTGAGGACAAAATATACTCATGATAAATTTGTTTTTGCTTCTTTAGATAGGAGGCGCTAAGACAGAAGTTCATTTTTTTGTTCATTTTACTCCGAAATTTCAAATGTAATGAAAGGATTTTCTTAACAGAAACAAAAGTTCTATCAAATTTGCATGGAAAAACCTGCAGGTTTCAGGCGTTCTGAAGTTATGGCCGAAAGAAGATATTCTTCAACTGATGCACTGCGAAAAACCAAATTATGTCTTTAAGTTCTGACAGAAACAAAAATCCCATCAAATTTGTATGAAAAAGCTTCAAGCGTTCTGGAGTTATGGCCGAAAAAAGACACAATTTAGTTTTTTAGTGCATCAGTTGAAGAATATCTTTTTTCGGCCATAACTCCAGAACGTCTGAAGCTATCACTCTGCGATCTACAGGTTTTTTTCATGCAAATTTGATGGAACTTCTGTTTCTGTTAAGAAAATCCTTCCATTACATTTGAAATTTCAGAGTAAAATGAACAAAAAAATGAACTTCTGACTTAGCGCCCCCTATCAAAAGCAGCAAAAACAAATTTATCATGAGTATATTTTGTCCTCAATAAACAAGATATTATCTCTCAGACGAGATCTGATTTGCTGAAAAATGTTGAACCAAACTGAAATTACAGGCACTTCAATCAGTCAGATTTCTCCCTTTCACGTACCCTTATTTGATGTCGTAAAATCGAAAGTGACAATTCAAAAAGATAGAGAATTTTACAAGGATTGCAGTGATGATATTTCTTCTTCAACTTCATATGAAACATTTTCGAGTAAAATTCATTTTTCTACTCGACGGTAGCTATTACGCCCCCTAGCGGTAGAGGTATGAACTTCAAAACAATTTCCAGTGTGTTTTCTTGAACACTTTAATGTTAAAAATTTTTACCGCAAGTCTCTACGATGAGTGGATCCTGAGATATAGCCGCTTACCTCGCTTATTTGCCCACCCTGTATCTATTGCCAAGACGGTTGGTCTTGTTTGAAACAGTTGTCAGGCCAATGACGTCGGCAAAATTACTTACCGACGTCACCTTGAACATAAATTCAATTAAACAAGATTCATGAACAAAATGATTTGGGCATCTTGAATGAGAATGAAGAAAGTACTGACGTGAAGTCAGGAACTTTTGAGTGTCTGCACAAATTACGCCCTTGGAGCCCACATAACTTCATTAATGACTTCATGTCAGTACTGGTTTCCTCATTTTTTATAGATATTCTTCTTGATTTTTTTATGATTCTGATGACGCTATCAGAATGAAATATTGCAAGAGGATTGATATTGGCATAAAGGGTTTTCCAATAAGAGTTTCATTTTGATATTGAGAAAAAAAGAGTATATTTCAAGAGAAATCAATGGATTATTTATTATTATTTGCAATATTCCGAGTTGTTCTTGAGCGAAGCACCCGGTTTCGATTCATCACAACACTCACACGTCCCAACAGCTCAAATTTATCTTACTTCACTTCACAACTTGTGACTGCAAACTTTTTTGTAGTGAATTTTGAAGAACGCGCTCTATTAGTGTGAGCACGCTCTATTATCATTCAAATTATTACGGTGTCGTTGAAGGAATTGGCTTATTTTCATAAATAAGAGTATTTGAGGAACGATTTCAGTATTAATTGATAGACAGAAGGAACGAAGTTAATAGCAGTAAGTTTGAATCCTGTATCATTCCCCAGATTTTGTAAAAAGCCGTGTTTATTAGTTGAACTTCAAGTTCGAACTTACTGGCATTAATCTAGTGCTTTCTGTCTATCAATTAATAGTAAAATCGTTCCTTAAATATTCTTATTTATCAAAATAAGCCAATTTCTTCAACGACAACGTACTAATTTGAATGACAATTTGTTTGTTTGGATTAATACACTTACAGGAGAACTGAAATGGCGGTGTGTGACGTCATCACTAATAGAGCGTATTGGCGTAGTTTTTACTTGTCAAACGTCAAAATATGACAGCTTCAAAAGTGACAGCTGTCCAGATAGCGGGCTTTTCAAAATGAACTCTCTTATTGGGAAAAACCTTTTAATATAACGTTTTTTCTTACTAAAGATTGAAACATATGGAAGGTAGGTAGTAATGGATTTACTTGATATCATGAGGCATTGGAATGGTGGCTCCTCTGTCCAGAAGTATCTTTATAATCTCGTAGTTGTTTCTATGAGCAGCTAGGATGAGAGGAGTGATATCAGGTGTGAAAGAAGCTGTGTTGCTTTCTACCTTCTGCCAACTCTAGAAATGAAGACAAATAATAGAAGAACGCTCTTTTCAAAAATACATTCTGAAGGAATCTGGCATTAATATAGGGTGTTTTTTTTAGAGGTATATAACTTTAAGTTGGCATTACTATTCAAGATAGCGACCCATTTAACAGCTGTCAAGTGATTCATTCTCAGTTTGGTTTGGCAATTCATCATGAATAGACTCACGTTTGAACAACGCTTGCAAATAGTGCAATTTTATTTCGAAAATAATGGTTCTGTGCAGAATACGTATCGCGCACTACATCCATTTTATTTTGTTTAGCGATGAAGCGCACTTCTGGTTGAATGGCTACGTCAACAAACAAAACTGCCGCATTTGGAGTGAAGCTAATCCTCAAGTGCATGTCGAAACACCGTTACATCCAGAAAAACTGACTGTTTGGTGCGCTTTATGGGCTGGTGGAATCATTAGTCCGTACTTCTTCAAAAACGATGATGGCCAGAATGTTACAGTCAATGGTGATCGGTATAGAGCCATGATTACTAACTTTTTCATTCCTGAATTGAACAACCATGATGTCCAGGAGCTGTGGTTCCAACAAGACGGCGCAACATGTCACACAGCTCGTGCCACAATCGATTTATTGAAAGATCGCCTAATTTCACGTTTTGGACCTGTGAATTGGCCTCCAAGATCTTGTGATTCAACAGCGCTAGACTACTTTCTGTGGAGCTATGTAAAGTCATTGGTCTATGCGGATAAGCCACAAACCCTTGACCATTCGGAAGACAACATTCGCCGTGTTATTGCCGATATACGGCCACAAATGTTGGAAAAAGTCATCGAAAATTGGACGTCCAGATTGGACTACATCCGAGCCAGCCATGGCGGTCATATGCCAGAAATCATATTTAAAATGTAATGCCACAAGATTATCTTGCGGATAAATAAAATTCATGTCAATCGAATAATCCATCGTTGTTTTATCGCATTTCAAAGTTCTATAGCTCTAAAAAAACACCCTTTACCTTCATTGTACATGGTGTAACTTGAAAAAATAATCAAACTTTAACACCCTGTACCTCGAAAACGAAGCGTTTGAAGCCCCTTGTTTATAGGACTTTTTGTCCTAAAATGATCGGAAGAATCTGTAATTTTCATTTGTATCACCAATTCAGGAACACCCTGTATATTAAATGCGATCAGAACAAAATCTCACTTACGTATGGTTCTCCTTCAACATGAATCAACTCCTCGTGTTCCAGCAACAGCTCTACAGCCTCTACAAACTCCACATTTATAGCATGCAAAAGTGCATCTCTTGTCTCGACGCCCATGATTATCAAAAGCTCCACCATTTCCAGATTCTCCTGATCTATCGATATCGTCAAAGCTCCCCTGCCTAAGCTGTCCACACAATTTATGTCCACAGCTTTTTTTCTCTTCGCTAATTGCAGTATCCTAAAGAGATCACACACGATTATCGGGAAAATGAGGAAATTCAATAGTTAATTTCATTCATGCTGAAAGCCCAGACTGTGTTTATGTTCAGAATACGTCGGCAATTCATGAAAAATTCAATAGCATGTTTTTCCTTTGAAGATCAGTGTGTAACTTCAGAAGTATTCTACGAAAACTAATATATCACTGGGAACGAGGTAGTAAAAGAAATATTTATGATTACTGGTGCTGGTTCTCACATTAGAAATGTTCAATTTATGAAGCATCGCAAGAATATGATCGCGAATGTCATAAAATTATACAAGTTTTGGGATATTTGTACAAATGCAGAAACCATTGGCACGTAAAGAGAAAAATGTGTGGGTATTTAGATATTTCTATTGTGAATTTAGTGAGAAAAATATACGTAGCATAGATTTATATTTTTTTTGGGTTCTTTTTCGTTTATACAGGGTGTTAATGAATGAGGGGTATACATTCTGGTTAATGAATGAGGGGGGTGATTCTGCATGAAAAAATAATACAGGGTGGTTCACCGGGATGGCCTATTAGACGTTTATGGAAAACTAATCATAACTTTGAACTGAAAATTTGCATATTGGGGTTTGAGACAATGATCTTTCTCCCTAAAATATATTCAGATCTCTACAACTTCCGGTTATACCGGAAACAGACTACTACTTCCTTATTTCAAATGGCAAACCCAGAATATTATTGCATCATTAGATAGCTTTTTCGATGGCAATTTCGGCAATATGCCATACCTTGAGAAAAACTCAACGGTTCATGAGTTATTGGGATTCTTATGAAAAAAATGGTGGCGATGAGGACTCACATTTTTTTTAATATTACCGCAGAAAGAGCTTTTTCCAACAATTTTTTTTCTTTTTCGATTAGTATTATAAGACTGTTTTCTGCTTGGACCAAAAAGGTACAGGGTGTTTATAAGAGGATCATGAACTTGGACAACTCAAATTCATCAAATCTCAAGATTTTCAAATTAGAACCTATATTTTTTATTATTTCAGTCGATTCTACGTCCAAAAATAGTGGGGGTTACTTCAGCAAACCCTATACCTAAAATGAATACTTTATGAGTTATCGACGAAGAACTTTAAATGAGGAAAGACCGCTATTTATACCTGTGTGAAGTAGTCTGCGATTTCCGAAAAACACAGAAAGAAACTAAAATTCTATGTTTTCTTAACTAAATTTGACATATCAAGAATTGTAATGAATTATTCGTAATTGAAAATTGTATTGGTTTATGGATTTCTCAACAATTCCAACGAAAAATTAATTAAAATTCATGAAATGTGAAATTTAGTTATCCAAACATCGAATTTTAGTTTCTTCTGTGTTTTCCGGAAGTAACAGACAGTTATTAAGACAGTTATAAATAGCGGTTTTTCCTCATTTGAAGTTTTTTCCCGATAACTCTTGAAGTATTCATTTTAGGTATATGGTTTGCTTGAGTAACTCCCACTATTTTTGTACGTAGAATCGATTGAAATAATAAAAAATATAGGTTCTAATTTGAAAATCTTGAGTTTTGATGAATTTGAGTTGTCCAAGTTCATGATCCTCTTATAAACACCCTGTACATTTTTGATCCAAACCGAAAACAGTCTTATAATACTATGTTTCCGGTATAACCGGAAATTGTAAAGATCTGAAAATGTTTCAGGGAGAAAGATCATCATCTCAAACCCCGATATGCAAATTTTCAACTCAAAATTATGATTAGTTTTTCATAAACGTCCAATAGGCCATCCCGGTGAATCACCCTGTATACGTAGTATAGATTTCTTTTTGTTTTTGAGTTCTTTTTCGTTTATACAGGGTGTTAATGAATGAGGGGGATAAATTTTTAGGGTTGATTCTGCATGAAAAAATAATAATATTGCTATCTAACTTTTGTGAAAAAAACGTTTTCAAAATAAATTTCCCTTTGCGTGTCGTTGAATTTTTTCTGTTATTTTTAACTGTAGTCATTTTTTTAATAGCATTACCTTTTTACGTTAGCCATGTCACCTCTTTCAACTGCTAGAAGATATTTCTTCTCCTCCACTGTGAGGAGCTTAGGAAGGTTGGGCATCATTAAATTTCTTCTTATTGTTTGGCCTTTTTCTACATCTTTCTGAAAATTAATATATCCCATACTTATTACGTCAGTACTAATAAGTTATATTAACAAATTTTAAAGATCGATTCGAAAAATAGACACTGAATTTTTATTGAAATTGATGGAATAATTCCATGAGTATCGAATAGTAATTTTTTTATTGAAAAATGTTGGCTGGCAAAACTGTTTTCTGTATCAGAAATTTGACAGATGAATCTGTGACAGAAGAGTTCTGAGTACCAACATATAATAATGAAATATAACCATGAAATCTGTGTGAAACTGAGATATTTCCCCACGATTTTGTTCTACAAAGTAAGACAAAATGAAGGCATTTGCCACAGAATTAGGGAAAACCAATATTTAAATTTGTTCCAACATAAAATAATACTGCTAATTGTCGTTATTATTTTGGAAGGAATATTCACAAAACAGCCTGTATCTACATCACGTGTTGTGGAATTTCTGTTGGAGTATTTATGTCATATCATTAGGATTTGAATAAGCCAAAGTTACTTTTTATATACGGAAAATTTGTATATAGGTAACTAGAATAGCTGGAGAATATCAGCGTATTTCCGTGTTGGGCCCAAAACTTCGGAGACCATTTTAAATAACA
Organism: Harmonia axyridis; assembly: GCF_914767665.1. Classification (NCBI taxonomy): domain Eukaryota; kingdom Metazoa; phylum Arthropoda; class Insecta; order Coleoptera; family Coccinellidae; genus Harmonia; species Harmonia axyridis. The sequence goes on from NC_059507.1 coordinate 608,332, forward strand.
AGAATCTGGTTATGACACTTGAATACCGTGGAAAAAAGGACACAAAATAAGCTGGTTCCTGGACCTTTCCATTGCTTTGTGGACTTTATTTGCATCTTTCTACTTTCCTCGACACTAATCAAAAATATTTTGTCGTCTTGGAAGTTTATTAAAGTGCGAAGGTAAAAATAGAAATTGTGTTAAACTTATTTGCGGAACAAGCTCTCCAGAAAAAAAATGAGAAAAGCAATGGAGGGAATTCCAACTCATATTTATGAATTTCGCTTCTAAAGGGTTTTCCGATAGAAATGAAAAAATGATACATTTTAAAATAGTTTTACTGGCAATACTGTGTATTATTTTATGACATTTCTTATGTCATTTATGTTCAGTAGCTTACGTCATTTAACCATGGAAAGATACACGCTTCAACAACGTTTAGAAATTGTTAAATTGTTTTATACTCCACAGGCCAATTGAAAAGTCCCCGGTCTACCATAGTAAAACACATTTTTTTTGGCAAAATTCGATGTTATTATTCAACATAGTTGCCTTCGAGGGCTATACAGCGATTATAGCGATCTTCCAACTTTTCGATGCCATTTTTATAGTACGATTTGTCTTTCGTTTCAAAATAGGCCTCAGTTTCGGCGATTACTTCTTCATTAGCGCTAAATTTCTTTCCAGCGAGCATTCTTGTGAGGTCTGAGAACAGAAAAAAGTCGCTGGGAGCCAGATCTGGCGAATACGGTGGATGCAGAAGCAATTCGAAGCTCAATCCATGCAATTTTGCCATTGTTTTCTGACACGGCGCATTGTCTTGATGAAACAGCACCTTTTTTTCTTCAAATGATGCCGTTTCGTAACGATTTCATCCTTTGATAGATCCAATAACGCTATAAAATAATCACTGTTGATGGTCTGGCCTTTTTGGAGGTAATCAATGAATATTATACCTTGCACATTCCAGGATACTGATGCCATAACCTTGCCAGCCGACTGTTGTGTTTTTCCACGCTTTGGATTTTCGATACCATTTTTGTAGTACGATTTGTCTTTCGCTTCAAAATAGGCCTCAATTTGTTAAGACAATTAAACAATTTCAAAACATTGTTGAAACATTTATCTCTTCATGATTAAATGACACAATAAACTGAACACAAATGATATAAGATATGTCAAGAAATAATACAATAATACTCATTATAACCCTTTTTTAAATGTATCATTCCTATTGGAAAAACTTTTAATTTTTTACTACAGTATTCTTCATTCGATATTGTGAACTCAAATCCATTGAAAAGATCTTTCACTAATAGGACTGATGTTTAATTTGAATTAAAAAAAAATTTTTTTCTGTTTTTTTTTCCAATTTTCAACGAAACTCACCCCTTCCATTTTTCGTTCCATCTGGAAAATCCAATTTGTTTTCCCCTGAACAGTTCAACATTTAATAAAGAACACGTGGTTGAGATGAATCTTGTCTTTGAAGTGAAAGCAACGTGACTAAATCTTTTTTCTTACGATGGAGCAAATGAAAAGAAAATTACACATAATTACATTATTGAATTTAGAATATTGGATTAACCAAACCGTCCTGATTATTTGGGTAGGAAAGAAACCAATGCTAGACATTATAGGAATGTATTGACATACTTTTTTCAGGGTCAAGTTTTTTCAAGGTTTTTGAGCGGTTATTTTTGGAAAAAACCCTGCAATTTTCGAAATTTGATCTGAAAATGGCCGTAAATGATTATTCTGTTTGTCTGCCAACAGTGTCCACAATAACTCTCGAGCTGAATGTGCTAGAGACTTGAAAATTTCAGGGGAAGTTCAAAATTCGAATTTCTCGGTTGTTTTTCAATGGATGAAATCCATTTGATGATTTTGGAGATATAACAGGCCAATTGAAGTCCCCGGTCGAGTAAAACACATTTTTTTGGGAAAATTCGATTTTATTATTCAACATAGTTGCCTTCGAGGGCGATACAGCGATTATAGCGATCTTCTAACTTTTCGATACCATTTTTGTGTTATGATTTGTCTTTCGTTTCAAAATAGGCCTCAGTTTCGGCGATTACTTCATCATTGGCGCTAAATTTCTTCACATCCAGCAATCTTTTGAGGTTTGAGAACAGGAAAAAGTCGCTGGGGGCCAGATCTGGCGAATATGGTGGATGCAGAAGCAATTCCAATACCAATTCATGCAATTTTTGAGAAATATTTATATATATATATATATATATATATATATATAATCTTTATCCCATTTGTTACCTTTCGGTGTATGGGTTTCATTATCTACATTTTCTATCTTAACAATAACTTAAAATAATTCTATGAAGAAAACTCAATAAAAGAATAGATAGTCCATTAATTGAATAATGTTGTTCATGAATACTTCTTGAATTTATATAATTTTGATAGAACAATTCAACAATTTCTAAACGTTGTTGAACCTGTATCTTTCATGAGAAATGTCTAAATAATACATTGTTATCATTAAAACCATTTTAAATTGTATAATTTCTATTGGAAAACTTCCAGACTGTGTTCCTTTTTTTTGTGATATAGTTAAACGGATTCTTATGAGTTTATAGGTCGAGCTTTCCGGTGGATTCTTAGCATAATAAAATTCCTGTAAAATTGAAATTGCAATCACGAAAAAATTTGGCAATGTAACTCCCTTAAGCATAGTATAGCACATTGAATTTATGTAATTTATTAGATTACCCCTCGTAGAAAAAACGATAATTGAATTTGCTCAATGGAGGTCAATGAAGACCTACAACCATCCAAACGCAGGGCAGGCTTTGGCAATAATTGCATTTCTCAAGAAATTCTCACTGCAGATTATAACTCTCGATAATCTTGAGTTTCAACGGTTCACTTTTCATTGTTCATCCATAATGGGATTGAAACTCCACTTATTTTGAAATAGTTATTTATAATACAAGTGCAGAAGGCATTGATATTCTTCCACGAGTTCAAAATTCAAAAATGAGCCATGATTTGGTGAATTTTTTTGAAGAACTAGTGATAGATTAAGCCATAGAGTACTAAACATAGGTAGAGGGAGTATACGCAATTTTTACATGTCCCCAACGTGCTTAGATTATGTTGTCAGATTGTGATATATTTTCAAATCCACAATTTTACTATATCGTTATGAATGAATATTATATCGAATGAAATATATTTATTTGAGTGAGTCCCGATTAAATATGCAAAGTTGAATATTTGTAATCCGCTATTTTTTCTAACTATCGAATTTATAATAATCAGAATATTTATCAGTTTCTGTATCTACCTGCTGAAATCCAAGGTTTGGCAACTTTTGCTCTCCTAGTGTCATCGGTTGTTTCACGTCGTTTGGCGCGCTTGAACTTTGTTTTCTGAATTTCTGATATATGTAAGTATTTATTTCAATATATTTTGAGTTGATATTACACTTTGATTCACTATGGAACATAAGAAGTGCGTTCTTTGTGGAGAAACTCGCGAATTGAGTGAAATATCGTATCACTCATATGTTTTAATTTCCGCGCGCTTCATGTCAAATTTGATAGTTCATGTTGGGGACAAAATTTGCTTACTGAAAATGACATATGAGACCTCTATCTAAGTTCATTTCTCTGAGAATCAAGCCTCCTCTACGAGTATTATACATTATTTTCTCTAATTCACTGAACTTTTGTTGAAATTAATGGAAAATTGCCATAAATATCGTTAAGTGATTTTTTCATTGAAAATTGTTGGTTGGCAGAACTGTTATCTGTACTAAAAATTAACTTTTCGCAAACTGATATTGAGATTTTTTTTTCAAATAAGATACCATGTATCTATATCTTAATATATATATTTCTTGTGTGCGTGTGTATGTGACTGAACTCCTCCTAAACGACTGGACCAATTTTGATGAAATTTTTTGTGTGTGTTCGTGGAGATTCGAGAATGGTTTAGATTTACAGTTTGGTCTACTGGAAAATGTTTTTTCAATTAATTGCTTATTTATAAGGAGTTGTTGATTTTGGAATGTCAAACGATGACATTTTGTGGCTTAGACATAGAAAATCCGTGTTTTTCTCACGGCCAATTGTACGTTGCGTGTTCCAGAGTTGGAAAACCATCGAGTTTGTTTGTTTATACTCCTCATGGACTAACTAAAAATATTGTACATCCAATGGCATTACGATAAATTAAGTTTTTGTAAATTAAAAAAAAATAAATATATATGTTATAAAATGTTTTGAGTGCAAGCTTTTTCACCTTTCATTAAAATGAGTTAAAGTTTTCATTTACGATGCTGTTATTTATTTAACAAAGTAATAACTTTTCAATAATAATTTTCATCAAAGCGGTCCAGATTGTTTCAGCTCATTAAAAAAAGTATGAAATTAAAGACGTGTGTACAGGACAACGTCTGTCGGGTCCGCTAGTTTCTATATATTTCGATTAAATCTTAGGTCAATAATGTTATTTTTTATATGATTGTACCCGGTCTACACAGATGTACAGGGTAGGCCAAATTGGACCAAAAATAAAGCATACTTGATATCTTTCTGAAGACATGTTCGAGACATTGAATTTTCAAATTTCATCTGAATTTCGAACTAAATAGAGCAGAACAGAAAATTTGATAATTCAATATCGAACATGACTTTAGAAATATATTGAGTATGCTTTATTTTTGGTTCAATTTGGCCTACCCTGTACATCTGTGTGGACCGGGCACAATTATATAAAAAATAACGTTATTGAACTAAGATTTCACCTAAATCCATAAGGTTCCAAAGGTTCATAATTGAAAATATCGAGAAGCAGTTCCAAAAAAAAAAACGGTTGATATCGCCACACTGATGGGCTAGTCCGGCCCTTAACTAACTATAATCCGTACAGCTTACCCATGGGAAAAACACTAATTCGTTTCAATAATGTTCGGAACCTTATAGCAACCGATATCAAAATATCAAGATTGACAATAAAATCAAACATGGAAACTACTGAATCTCGTCAGAATCTCTTGAATTGCACTGAGCAAAGGGGCAGTGAGGCTAACTATAACGCCTTGAAGGATATTCCGGATAAGCCTTTATCTGAAATAGAAAAGACTTTTTTGCTTCATGCTGAAAGAGGAGATGTGGCTACAGTGCGAAGGTATGTAAGCTTTAGAATATTTGCTTATTTTACTTTCAGTCAATATATCTAGTTTATATCATTGTAATTTGGTGTCAGATGGAATAGGAAAAATACTTTTTCAGAAACATTAACTTTAATTTAACTATTAAATTACTTTCCTGAAATCTCAAAATTCAAAATTAAAAAAAAAAGAATATATAACAAGGAGTTTTATTCCACATCAATAGAAATGTTATTGAAAATTTCATAAATTTAAAACCATTATGAGCTTAATTTTTCATTGAAGAAAATTCAAATTACAATAATCATAATGCTATCAAGTTTTCCAAATATTTAGCTCTTCTGTTTCGATGTTTGTTTGTTACGATTATTTCCATTTCAATTTCTTAATTCTTTGCCTTTCAACTTATTATATAGAATCCTCAAACAAGCAGGAAATAGTTATTTATAATATGAGTATAGAAGGAATTGATATTTTTCCACGAGTTTTAAATTAAAAAAAGAACCTCGAAATGACGAGTTTTTTGAATGAACGAGTGTAAGAATGAGCCTTCTATACTAGTATTATACCTTATTTTCTCTTATTCTTCTAAGTTCGAGTTCCAAGTACCAACATATAATAATGAAATATAACCGTAAAATCTGCGTGAAACTGAGATATTCCAGCACGATTTTGTTCTGCAAGGTACAGCAGAATGCAATGAATGAATGAATTTGCCACAGAATTAAAAAAATACAGTCAGCAACTACTTTGGTATCCAATTTTATCGAAAGTGAAATAATGGCAGGAAATATTTTATATCTTCTGTATTATATGCAAATATAGTTCATTTCTTATAATAGTAGAAGCAATAAAGTAGATAGATTTTACAAAAATGTTGGCAACGTCATTTCAATCAATCTCCCCTAATTATTGATTTTGAGTAACTAAACGAATTTTCGTTATCTATAGGATTATCGAAGAATACAAGGAATTCAAAGAGGAGTTCGACATCAACTGTGTAGATGCACTCAATAGATCAGCTTTAATTAGTGCCATAGAGAATGAGAACATAGATTTAATCAAGGTCCTTCTAGAAAAGGGTATAGCAGTAAAAGTGAGTCCAAAAGGTTTTTCATCCCTAAAAACCCAAACTTAACTCAAATTCTTATTCAGGATGGTCTTCTACACGCCATCAAAGAAGAATATGTGGAAGCAGTGGAGGTCCTACTGCTATACGAGGAAAAACATCATATACCTGGAGAGGCTTACGTAAGGAAAATTATAGGAAGTATACGCCAAGTCTAATCTTTTTCTTCCAGAGCTGGGAAAGAGTTGACAGGTGCTCTTCAACTTTTACTGCCGACATAACACCATTAATTCTAGCTGCCCACAAGAACAATTTCGAGATAATCAAGATCCTTCTAGACAGAGGTGCCACATTGCCCATGCCCCATGATGTCAGGTAGTTCCCTAATTTTCACATATCCAGGTACAACTACTTGGACATCTTCATGTTTCCAGGTGTGGCTGCGACGATTGCGTAGCTTCAAGTACTGCAGACTCCCTCCAACACTCCCAATCAAGAATCAACGCTTACAGAGCCTTAACAGCGCCATCTCTGATAGCCTTGTCTTCCAACGATCCAATATTGACAGCGTTTCAGCTGTCTTGGGATCTCAGAAGGTTGAGCAGGATGGAAACAGAGTTTAGAGCCGAGTATAACGTGAGGTCTTATAAAAAAACACGAAAAAAATCCTAATTCAACTCTTCTTATTTTCAGGAAATGAGGGGTAAGGTCCAAACTTTTGCTACTGCCTTACTACATCACGTTAGGAGTTCTTACGAGTTGGAGGTTATGCTGAATTATGATCCTACTGGAGAAACGTGGGATCCAGGGGAGCATCAGTCTTTGGAAAGGCTTAAACTTGCCATTAAGTACAAGCAGAAACAGGTAAACAATAATGAAATTTTTAGAGAACTTAATGAAAGAACTAGTTTACGTACTAACGAAAAAAATCGTTGAAGAACTGAGGAACTTTATAAATGAACAAGTTCACGAACTATACGAAAGAAGTAGTTGATAAATTAACGATTTATGTAAGAACTCATTGGAGAACTAACGACCTTGCGAACTAACTTTGAATATATGAAAAAACTCATTAAGGAACTGAGGAACTTTATAAAAGGACAAAAAATATATGAAAGACTTAGTATTGAATTAAAGAACTTCATGTAAGAACTAATGCGTAAAAAAGTGGAGTATATGAGTATATTATGAAAAAATCCGTTAAAGAACTCTATGAAAGAACTCAGCAACTTTATGAAAGAACTAAGGAACTTTATGAAAGAACTAAGGAACTTTATGAAAGAACTAAGGAACTTTATGAAAGAACTAAAGAACTTTATGAAAGAACTAAGGAACTTTATAAAAGAACTAAGGAAATTTATGAAAAAACTAGCTCGACAAGTAACGAACAACGAGTAAATAACAGATCTCATTGAAGTACCAGCTTGTTAACTAACGAACTACGAGTATCGCAAAACACTCGTTGAAAATTTATGGAATATTAATGAACTACGAGTATAGCAAAACACTCGTTGAAAAATCATGGAATATTATGTAAGAACGAAGCCCAAGAACTAACGAGTAAAATAAAAAAAGTAGTTGTCCAACTAATGAAGTACTGATATCAAAAGAACTCGTTAGAGAACTGAGGAAGTTTATGTAAGAACTAGTTCCATCTAGAAAGAACTAGTTCTTCTGAGGAAATTTATGAAAGAACTAGTTCTTCCACAAAGTTCTTTAGTTCTCTAATGAGTTATACAGGGTGTTTCCTAAACATGCGGCAAAAATTCAGGGGGTTGTTCCTTGGACTATTCTAAGAATATTTTGTCCTTTGATGATTTTTGAAAACCCTATTTGTTTCGAAGATATAGGGGAAACAAAATTTCAGATAATAACATTTTATTATGAAAAATTACATGAAAATTCAACTCAACCTACAAAAACTGTTGAAAATGACCACCTCTAGCCAGCATACAAGCATCCAATCTTCTCCTCATTGACTGCCGAACCCTTTCAAAAAAACCAGGATCATTTCTTATTAAGTTACACCCAGCAAACGAATTCAAATGAAAACCGTGTTTAATCTGTATTCCTTTACCACCTGCACTTATCAATTTTTAGTCAAAAGACTGGCCGTTTTTAGTAATTGGAATGTTGTTAAACACATTTAAAAATAAATTGTACCTACTTAGTAAACACAGTGCGGTACGCATTTTTATTTAAACTATTATTAATTTTAAAAATATGAAAAATGTTGTTCGCCCTGTATCTTCGAAACAAAGAGGTTTTTCAAAAATCATCCAAGGACAAAACATGCTTAAAATAGTCCAAGGAACAACCCCCTGAATTTTGGCCGCATGTTTAGGAAACACCCTGTATAATGTTAAAGAACTGATTTTCAAAATTTCTCAATATTTCTCAATTTTTTTCAGTTTGTTGCCCATCCGAATGTCCAACAACTGCTGGCTGCAATATGGTACGAAGGCCTTCCAGGTTTTCGTAGAAAAAACCTAGTAGGTCAGTCAATACAGGTGGCCAAGCTAGGTGCAATGTTTCCGGTATACTGCACCGTTTACATTTTCGCGCCAAAATCGACGATGGGTTCGTTTATGAACAAGCCCTTCGTGAAATTTATCTGCAACTCGAGTTCTTACGCGTTTTTTCTAAGTGAGTATCTTTTGGAGAAATTTTATTGGACGCATTTTGAACATTTTATTTTTCAAGTGTTACTCGGTGCAGCGTCTCAGAGGGTGGAGATTTTATTCTTGGAAATTGTTGGCAACGAATGGATGAGGGGTCTGGTTCAAGAATGGAAGAAAAGGGAGAGAGGTGCTTGGCCTGGTCTTGCCGAATACGGTGTGATAATATACGTTATAGGTAAAAGTCCAATGTGTTTGATTTCCACAGATTTCAAATAACAGTTCTAAAATAACTGTTATCACTAAAATAACCGTTAATACAAAAATAACTGTTATAAAATAACAATATTAAAATAACTCATATAAAATAACAAATTTGAAATAACTGCTATAAAATAGCTGTTATGATAATGAGCCTCAGATGAAAAACTGACTAGATCTCGGCTAAAAAGGCCGAAATTTCCCAATTTTGTCGACCTAACTATTAGTTACCCCTTTCTTATTATTAATAACAGGTTAATTTCAACAAAAAACATATAACGTCTGCGAGCACATGCCTGGAAATGATATAAATGGACCATTCCGAGCCGAGAATCCTCAATGGAGCCCTTGCTTGCGTGAAATCAACGTATAATGTTAATGATTTCTTCTAGGCATTCACGGAATGTGGATTTGCAGGTATAATATGGGGTGAAATAAGTGCCTTGTACAAAGATGGACTGTTGGAGTATGTTTCCGACCTCTGGAATATATTGGACTTCATCACCAACTTTTTTTACGTTATCTGGTTGGCAGTAAGGATATCCGCTTGTTTCATCACGTGGGTAAGATATACGAACACTTTTGAAAATCTTTACCATATGGTTTTTACAATAAGAGGTTTCAATTTGAATAGCCCGCTTTTTAGACAGCTGTCATTTTTGAAGCTGTCATCTTTTGACATTTGACAAGTAAAAAGTACACCAAGTAAACAATCCTAATTTAGCAAGAAAAGTTTAATGGCCATGTTAGTTCTTGAAGGTGATCACAATTGGCCGCCTAGATCTTGTGATTTAGTACTTTTAGACTTTTTCTTTGGGGCCAATGCTCCTCAATCGATTCATGACCTTCAAGATGGAATTCGTGAAGATATCAAGGACATACAGACGCAAATGTGTGAATGCTTTCCTCTTTACACTGATATAAACATTCATTGATTTCTCTTGAAATATACTCGTTTTTTTATTTCGATATCAAAATGAAACCTTTTATTGGAAAACCCTATACAAATCGGCTCTTCACATAGCTGATGAAACATGTAAATTCTGATTGTAATAAATCATCTATCTCTTACTTTCTTTTTTTTAGCGAGAAGAGCAAGCAGGTTTGAACCCTTGGTATCCAAGAGAGCAATGGGACATTTTTGAGCCGATGTTGATATCAGAAGGAGCTTTTGCTGCAGGAATGATATTCAGGTAGATATATAAGCTTTTTGTTCTCTTTATATCTGTTTTATTCTGTCGATTCCTGGTTTGTTATTTATTAGTTATTTAATTTGATATTTTTTCCGAGAAAACTTTCAGAAATAATTGTTTTAAAAACTTTGTTTAGTTAGGTGAAGAATATAAAAATATATTGTTATGTTAATGCAGCTCATAACATCAATTTTTGTTTGTTTGAGAGTATCCTGTATTACATCGTTATTTTTTTCAGTTTCCTAAAACTGGTGCACATCTTCAGCGTGAATCCTCACTTAGGACCTCTCCAAATTTCATTAGGAAGAATGATAATAGACATCGTTAAATTCTTCTTCATTTACACCTTGGTGTTGTTTGCATTTGGATGTGGTAAGCAGTTTAAAAAAAAATTCTCCGCTAGATGGATTCGTACGATTTGTCGAATCGAATCTGACATATTTTTATGTTTTGAAAGCATCATTGGCTCAAAAATCTGTTTATCTTCCAAATCTCCCCCAGCGATGTCTAATATTAATCATTCCCTCCCAAAAGGGTGAACAGAAGTTTCCACAAATTTTTCACCAGACTTCGTGGAGTTTTATTTTTCCTCCGAATTTAAAAACTACAAACATCATTTATTTCTAGAGTGAACGTTTCAGAATGGAAAAGCTGTGAGCTCTAAAAAAATACTTTATTTTGTTATGCTTCATCAGTTATGTACATCCATTAATCCAAAGAAAACCTCGAGATGCTGGATCCCATCCTCTTTTTCTCGCATACTAGACTATTCCAAGTTTTATCTGGAACAAACTGAGCGATGTTATAATGAGGGTGGATTTTCCAGCAGATTTTCAACAACAGGATTGTTCGATATACATGAAGCCGACAGCGATGAATAATATATTATCCAATAAATGTATATTCTCGTTTTTGGCGTAATGGATCATTATTTACGTAAGATGGCTTGGTTTTCATATGGAAATTACGTATATGAAATATCCCAAATTTTGTTACTTCAAAAAAAAAATTGTCTGAGATCATAACCGTGAATAGAAGTGGAAAACTCAAGATTTTTCCAAGTGAATATTGATGTATATAAGGTGTTATAAACTGATATTTAGGGCTTAACATTCGAGTTAAACTTTGGATATTTGTTTTTCTTTATAACTCCAATACCATCCCGAAATTTGTCAATGTAATATCCCAAACAACGACAACCTAAGTGGTATTGCGTAGCGTGTGGCGCCATCTCACGAGTTACCAAATAACTGCAATGTATTTCACAGAAGACATTTCCTAAAAAGAACTATTTTTTCTTCTTCTAACAAAGTACTTTCACCATTCCACACAGGTTTGAACCAGTTGCTTTGGTATTACGCAGAGTTAGAAAAAGACAAGTGCTATCACCTGCCAAATGGACTACCAGATTTCGAGAACCAAGACAAGGCTTGTACGATTTGGCGAAGATACGCTAAGTATACTCAAACGTCAAATTGAACATGTTACCATAGGTCTATACGTTTTATGTTTCAGCTTGTTCGAGACGTCGCAGTCGCTCTTTTGGGCCAGTTTTGGCTTGGTGGATTTGGTATCTTTCGATCTCACCGGAATCAAAGGGTTTACCAGATTTTGGGCTTTGCTGATGTTCGGATCTTACTCGGTGATCAATGTTATTGTGCTACTCAACATGCTGATCGCTATGATGTCTAACTCTTACCAGATCATTTCAGTAAGTCTAATTTTACAGGATGTTTGGGAATTCTTGGGTGGTCTAACTTATATTAACATTACATTACAGATATACCCATTGAGTCCTAGTTCTTTGATATTTCTCTTTAGGTCCATTATCTGGCATAACTTTAAGGTGGTAACTTCCTCACTTCTACAAAGTCTCTTGTCCAAAGCATGTTTTACTGATCTGGAGTGTCTTCATCCTCCCCGCAGAATCTGCACTTGTCTTTTTCTGCTAAACTCATTCTCTTGAGGTGCTTCCTGAGGTTACAATGGCCTGTAAGGAATCCAGTCAGTAGGTGTAGTATATTCTTGCTAAGATACAGATAGTTCTTAGATCTCATAGTATCAAAGTTAAGAAGATATTTTTTGGAATGATCCAAGCTAGGAAGATTCCACCAGAGTGTTTTAACTTCTCCTGAAACTCTGTCTTGGATAAAGCATTTACCTCCAGGATTATTTCCAGTTTGTACTTGTAGTATGGCAATTTTTCACTTTGCATTACTTCTAATGTGATTGCCAATTCCAAGTGAAGTATTTTTCCTACTGCTGGACATCCATATCAGTATCAATCGTCAGTGATAGTGCCTTCCTTTATGATTTGCTTGCAGTAGTTTCTCGCTGAGATCACTTTCTCTTGGCCAACTAGAAGAAAACCTTCCTACATACCTGGATACTTTCTCCAAAGAGTGAACAAATAGGTCGACGCTGCAATGTCGACATAATCCTGGTTCACCTCGTTGAAATGATCTTCCATGTAAGGGCTTCTTCTTCCATAGTTGTAGTTATATAAATCTTGCACCTTGTGCAGTTGTAAAGGTGTTGATTCGTCTTCTTCACACAATGTTTGGTAGGTCTCTGACGTACTTGATGGGTCTTTGAAGTATGTTCATAGACTTTCTGTTTGCCAATGAGCTAGATCCATGATGTTCAGCCTGCCTCCTTTATTCTTTGGCAATGTTGTCCTCCCAATGCTTCTTTTCGGATGATGCCTCTTTGCTTTTGACATCTTATCCATATCTGTTTTGTTCCATACCGAAAAGATGATGTTGGGTTTGAACATGCATATGTGTTGATGGCTTTCTATTCATATTTAGACAGATAAATTCTCTGTCTTCAATACGAAGACTTTCCGAATAAAGTTTTCCATTTGATGATTGTTCTGAAGGTGAAATTCTCAGGGCACATTTCGAGTGCAATTGTTCAGATGAACTCCACGTCGCAGTTTTTCCAGATATTCCAGTAAAACGGTGGAAATGATTAACCTCAACGTAAAGCGCCCTTCCTGGTAGCGATTACAACAAGTTCCAAGTGTACATGAAAGTTGATTACTCTCGTCGCCATCAAGAATCGTCCTGAAGTTAAACAGAGGGACACGTACACTACTCTTGGAGTATATTTGCGTCTGCATAGCACTCTCTCAGATTGATATTTCCTCTGATTCGCAGGAAAGGGCCGACACTGAATGGAAATTTGCCAGGAGTAAATTGTGGATGAGTTATTTCGAAGACGACGATGACCTGCCGCCCCCTTTCAATCTGATGCCCCAGCCGAAAAACTTTCTGGGCAACTGTCGCAAGAAGCAGAGGTCCAAGAGTTTTATAGTAGGTGAAGATTTCTATAAATGCCTTTTGGCGTTCGAGTTTTGGTTAATATTAGATGTTCTCGTTCTAATAGGGAACGGGTTTTCCAATAGAAATGATACAATTTGAAATTGTTATAATGATAAAACTGTGTATTATTTTTGACATTTCTTATGTCATTTGAATTCGGTAGGTTATGTTACATAGGTGTAAAACTTTGCTTCCGCCGTTTTTTTCCGAAATTCGAGGCTTTATTGTGAAAAACTGGTTATACATTTATGATTAAAAGTATACGCTCTATTAGTGTGACCTCACACACCGCCATTTTTGGTTCTCCTGTCAGTGTTCGGAATCCAAACAAATAAATTGTCAGTCAAATTAGTACGGTGTCGTTGAAGGAATTGGCTTATTTTCATAAATAAGAGTATTTGAGGAACGATTTCAGTATTAATTGATAGACAGAAGGAACGAGGTTAATACCAGTAAGTTTGAATCCTGTATCATTCCCCAGATTTTGTAAAAAGCCGTGTTTATTAGTTGAACTTCAAGTTCGAACTTAGCTCTATTAGTGATGACGTCACACACAGCCATTTTTGGTTCTCCTGTCAGTGTTCGGAATCCAAACAAACAAATTGTCATTCAAATTAGTACGTTGTCGTTGAAGAAATTGGCTTATTTTGATGAATAAGATTATTTAAGGAACGATTTTACTATTAATTGACAGACAGAAGGCACGAGATTAATGCTAGTAAGTTCGAACTTGAAGTTCAACAAATAAACACGGCTTTTTACAAAATCTGGGGAATGATACAGGATTCAAACTTACTGGTATTAACCTCGTTCCTTCTGTCTATCAATTAATACTGAAATCGTTCCTCAAATACTCTTATTGATGAAAAGAAGCCAATTCCTTCAACGACACCGTACTAATTTGAATGACAATTTATTTATTTGGATTCCGAACACAGACAGGAGAACCAAAAATGGCGGTGTGTAACGTCACACTAATAGAGCGTATAGTACCATTTTTATGGTGGATTTATGCACCGTACCTAAGAACTAAGGACTAAGAACAATGAACTAAGAACTAAACCTAAGAATGCAGTAGCGTTTATGCACTCTCTTGTTAGTTCTTAGTTAAGGCATGCGCACGTGCTCGAACTACTTTCTACTTGTTCTATACTTTGATGTTTGACATTGATATTTATTGAAAAAAATTAAATTCAATTTTTTCAAATACACCTAATACTTTTCATCGATAAACACGAATAAAGAACATAAAATGATAGAAACTGGTACTCGTTAATATTGAAATTCAATGCGGCGCACGCGCGCTTCTATATTTTACCTGAGCCCTTAGTTCTTAGTTAACAGTTGGCCTGCTAATGTTAGTTCTTAGTTCTTAGGAAACGTGCATAAACGCCCTCATTAATTTGTTAGCGTTCAATTTTTAGGTCTTAGTTCTTAGGTTTAGTCTTAGTTCTTAGGACTGGTGCATAAATCCACCATTAGTAATGGCGTAGTTTTTACTCGTGAAATGTCAAAGGATGACAGCTGTCCTGATAGCAGGCTACTCCAAATGAAACTTCATATTGAAAAACTTTCTTTTCAACGTCAGCCGATCTTTTCCAGAACAAGTCCATGGAGAGGTGCAAAGAACGCTACAACCTGGTGATGAAACTCCTCATCAGAAGGTACGTAACAGCTGAACAGCGAAATCGCGAGGACTTTGGCGTGACCGAAGACGACGTCATGGAAATCCGCCAGGACATCTCGTCCTTGAGATACGAGCTCATCGACATCCTACGTCAGAACGGCATGACTACCCCGAAAATAGCGTCGGACGAAGTTCTGCGTGAGTATGATGAATGATATTCATATCCGGTCACTGTTGCGTGATCGATACAATTTGCAGTGGCTGGTAAGAAGTGTAAACTGATGGAGAGGAGGATCCTGAAGGATTTCCAGATAGGGCTGATGGGCGGACTGGCGAAGAGCATGGAGACTTTCGGTGAGTCTTGCATTTGTCTCGAGTTGTTTTTTTTTAACCCTTTGATGGATGGGTTTTGAGACGAAGAAGGATCTAGAGTCTAGACAATGAATTATTTCGCTGGCGCTTTGTATCGACTTTAAAAATAAAGTGTTATCTATGTCAAGGTCCACATTTCACAGGCTGGTTTCAATGTCAAGCAAAATTGTCATCTTAAGCGTAAATGTTTGATTGAAGGTTGGCCATTTAACAGTTAGGATCGTTAATTTATTGTTTCAATTATCTGATTAATAAAATGCACGCCCAAATGAAAATATTGCTGCTGTATGTGAAAGTATTGAAAAATATCGAAATGTATCCATTCCTCGGCGCGCACAACATTTGGGCCTCTCTTACGGCACGCTATGGCTTACTATGCATCTGGATTGGCATCTCCATCCTTATAAGGTTCAGTTGACACAAGAACTAATGCCAGCTGACCATGAAATGCTTAGAACATATGCCCATTGGGTGCTTGGACAACAACGTTTGGATGACGATTTTTTTGCATCGAATTTTCTTCAGCAACAAAGCACAGTTTTCACTTGGCGGCTATGTAAACACTAAAATTATCGCATATGGGGCATTGAAAATCATCGTGTAACTGTTGAGACACCATTGTTACATACACAAAAAGTCACTGTATGTTGCAACGGGTGTTTTTTTTCGAGGTATATAACTTTAAGTTGGCATTACGGTTCAAGATGGCGACCGATTCAACAGCTGTCAAGTGATTTATTCTCAGTTTGGTTTGGCAATTCATCATGAATAGACACACGTCTGAACAACGCTTGCAAATAGTGCAATTTCATTTCGAAAATAATGGTTCTGTGCGGAATACGTATCGCGCACTACGTCCATTTTATTTTGTTTAGCGATGAAGCGCACTTCTGGTTGAATGGCTACGTCAAAAAACAAAACTGCCGCATTTGGAGTAAAGCTAATCCTCAAGTGTATGTCGAAAGACCGTTACATCCAGAAAATCTGACTGTTTGGTGCGCTTTATGGGCTGTTGGAATTATTGGTCCGTACTTCTTCAAAAACGATGATGGCCAGAACGTTACAGTCAATGATGATCGGTATAGAGCCATGATTACTAACTTTTTCATTCCTGAATTGAACAACCATGATGTCCAGGAGCTGTGGTTCCAACAAGACGGCGCAACATGTCACACAGCTCGTGCCACAATCGATTTATTGAAAGACACGTTTGGTGACCGCCTAATTTCACGTTTTGGACCTGTGAATTGGCCTCCAAGATCTTGTGATTTAACATGCTAGACTACTTTCTGTGCAGCTATGTGAAGTCATTGGTCTATGCGGATAAGCCACAAACCCTTGACCATTTGGAAGACAACATTCGCCGTGTTATTGCCGATATACGGCCACAAATGTTGGAAAAAGTCATCGAGAATTGGACGTCCAGATTGGACTACATCCGAGCCAGCCGTGGCGGTCATATGCCAGAAATCATATTTAAAATGTAATGCCACAAGATTATCTTGCGGTTGAATAAAATTCATTTCAATCGAATAATCCATCGTTGTTTTATTGCAATTTAAAGTTCTATAGCTCTAAAAAAACACCCTCTACAATTTGGTTTGGTGGTCTGTTCTTCTTTGAAAATTAAGAAGAGATCACTAAAACCGTCAATTCTCATCGTTATAGCCAAAAGATTACCTTTTTTTTGCCTGAACTGAATTTTATGGTATTGGAAGAGATATGGTTCCAGTAAGATGGTGCAACAAGTAACACAACAAGATCCGTTTTGACTTTATTGCAAAAAAAATTCTCAGGACTCGTAACTTCTCGTTTCTGTGATATGAATTGGCCACCAATATCTTGTAATTTATCGCCTTTGGTTTTTTTTTGTGAGGTTATGCAAAGAATCACGATTATACTGATGTAGTATATTTGTGCTTTATTTTTACATGTTGAAAGCCTCATTCCTCCTCTGATTAAATAAAATTATATGTATCAACATTTCAATCAATTTGATTTCAATTCAGGAAAAGATACGAAAGATGTATTCGGCCAGCTTGCTAAGGTGATAGCAAAGAAGACCATTAAGAGAAAATCCAAGAACTGGAATGAAGTTGTGAAGAAGAAGGCCTTGACTCAAGACCAAATAGGATCTATTGATGTTGAGGAGAAAGCAAGACAAAGGAGGCAAAGCTTAAGGAGACGCTCTCAAGATGGAGATGGCAAAACAAAAAGAGGTATGTGTTTTTTAACCATTCGAAGAATACCTCATCAGCTGTGAAATAAAGATGATATCAAATATACGGGGTGTTAACTTGGTAAGTACCCAAATTCTCTTGGACTAATTCCATTTTATTTGAATTATTCAAAAGGAAAACCTTATAAATTTGTGTACCTACTCCATGAACCCCCTGTATGTAGCCCTTTGAAGGAAATGCAAATGGACTGCACTCTGACATTCGACTATAACGTCCCTGAAGATCATCCCACGCCAACACCTAACCTCAGCACATAAAATAAACCTTTTTCGTTCATAAACAAGTTCAGTCGACAAGATGAATGCATTATTCATTGAATATTACACTTCGATTGGCCCCGCAGAAATAGAATTTTACATTTCAATTCACCGATGTAGATGCAGAAGATAATGCACCTAGAATCGATTAACGTGATATAAGCATCAAGAATAGCACCTTAACCTAGGTCGTCGAAAATGCGTTCTATACAGGGTGTTCAAACATTATAAGACGCTCTAACCATGAAATTTTCGATTTTTTTCGACAAAGTATCATTAGGCTCCATTAGAGCTAAATTATCAAATTGTTCGTAAATATACTGGGTGTACCAAAAAGGTTGAATGACCAACATATGTTTTTTCATATGGAACAACGAAACTTCGAACAAACTTGAGCTTATTTATTCCATGCAATCTGAAAATTCAATAAAAAGCAGGTTGTTCCTTGCAAAAAACATATGTTTGATCATTCACACTTTTGTGGTGTACCCAGTGTATTTTCAAACAATTTGAGATGTAGTCCAAAAGGAGCCTAATGATACTGTGCCGAAAATTATTTCATTATTACTTATGTATGGAATTTTCAAATAGAAATTATACAATTTAGGTTGGTTATAAAATTAGGAGGACACTTGAAATATACAGGGTGATTCACCGGGATGGCCTATTAGAAGTTTATGGTAAACTTATCATAATTTTGATTTGGAAATTGGCATATTCGCGAGTTTGAAACAATGATCTTTCTTATCATTTTCAAATCTCTACAACTCTCAAAGTATTCATTTTAGATATAGAGTTTGAGTAATCCCCACTAATTTTGTATGTAGAATCTACTGAAATAATAAAAAATATAGGTGTTCGGTACTGTGCGATTGGCAACATCGCATCGAATATATCGTTGAAGTACCTACCACTTGAGAAGGTTCGACCCCAGGCAACAAACACCCCATACAAGGGACAGTTTCTACCATAATCTCGAGTCAGACACCCACAGTCTAACGAAACAAAACCAATTAATACACTCTACTCAATTCTATCCAAATATATAAGCGTCAGGCTGGTTCAACTTGTATGTGATCTGTGCATCAATAAACACCTATTCATAAAATTAGAATTTGTGTTTCAAAACAACCACACCCCATTTCAATAGGTTCTAATTTGAAAATCTTGAGTTTTGATGAATTTGAGTTGTACAAGTTCATGATCTTCTTATAAACACCCTGTACAGTTTTCGTCCGTACTTCGAACAGTCTGATAATACTGTGTATTTGCAGAATCAAAAATTTTTTCCAAAAAAGCTTTTTCTGCAGAAAATTTCAAAAAAATGTGAGTACTCATCGCCACCATTTTTTTCATAAGTTCATAACTCATGAACTGTGTTTACCCAAGGTATGGCACATTGCCGAAATTGTCGTAAAAAAATCCAACTAACGATGCAATAATATACTGGGTGTGCCATTTTAAATAAGGAAGTAGTAGTCTGTTTCCGGTGAATCACCCTGTATAAGGGACAATTATTGAAATGAGATGAAATATTACGGTTATTGCGTAAATCATAATCCATATTTAAACTTCAAACACCCCAGGATCTAGCAATATTTGCATGAAGTATGTTGGGCAGAATCATCATATTTTGAGGTCTAAAATTTGGAATTCAGAGACAATAAATCACTCTGTATCTTTTTTTTCTTCATCTCCAACATAATTAAATTATGAATCCATATCTAAAGTATCGAAAAAAAATCTTTCAGATGATCATTTCACAAATTCGCGAGATACCATCAAAGTGATGAATATTTAAGGGTCTTAATTTTCTACAACACCCCCGTACTCTTTTTTGAATCCAATGAAACAGCCTGGAATAAAATTCACCATTGAAAAATCTCTCAATAGAAACGATACATAAGCATGTTATCTACTCCATTCATTCAGACAGTAAAATAACGAAAAAAGCTGCACGAATGGAAAATAATACCTACACTCTACATTGCCTCATCGATATACAAAAATTCATTCAGAAAATTTATCCGATTGAATAGACTTGCCTTGAAATCTGTATCAACCGAAAATTGAAACATATACCTCCGATCTTTCCATTACAGTTAATGGTTTCAGAAAGGTTCAAGTTGCCAAACTATAGAGTGCTGGTCGAATATTATTGTATCAGAAAATACTGATAACTGAAAATCCCTAATTGAACTTATACAAGGGGTGTTCCTTAATTGGAGGTACAAAGAAAATTGACAGATTCCTCCTGATTGGGAAAGAGTTCTCTTCACAGATGAGTCTAGATTCTGCCTCTACCATTGTGATCGACGTTCCCTTGTATACAGACGTCCACATGAAAGATATGCTCAGTGCAATTTCCTGAATACTACTGGTTTCG
Organism: Harmonia axyridis; assembly: GCF_914767665.1. NCBI lineage: Eukaryota > Metazoa > Arthropoda > Insecta > Coleoptera > Coccinellidae > Harmonia > Harmonia axyridis. Next base: position 628,800 of record NC_059507.1, read on the forward strand.
GGGGAGGATCGATTATGGTATGGGGTGGAATATCTTTGACTGCTCGTACAGACCTAGTGGTCGTTGAAAATGGAGCTATGAATGCTGATAGGTATATAAGGAACATTCTTGAAGAGCATGTAGTGCCATTTGTCCCATACATTGGTGAAAATTTCATTTTTATGGACGATAATGCCAGACCCCATCGTGCGCGCATCGTTCAGGAGTACCTTGAAGAGGTTGAAGTCTCTCGAATGGAATGGCCAGCAAGAAGTTCAGATCTCAATCCGATTGAGCAGGTTTGGGACAACTTCAATAGAAGGCTGAGAAGTTCAGAAAATCATCCAGCTACTCTAAATGACTTAGAAATCCAACTCGGAGAAATCTGGGAAGGATTAGATCAGAACATTTTAAGATCACTCATTTTGAGTATGAACCGTCGTTGCCGAGCTGTAATTAACGCAAGGGGTGGAAATACCAAGTATTAAATCACTTATCAGCATTCCAGTATTTTGAAAATTGTTTATTTATCTTCTTTCACATAAGATTCGGTGAAATCCTGAATTTTTCTTCCATTTAATGTGTCTTGTTTCGTTCAAAACCTTCCCGAGAGAACATAAAAAATAAGTTATAAAGTCAATGTAGAGTTAACTTTCATTAAAATTGAGATTTTCAGAATGAGCGTTAATTTTTTTGCGCAGTGTATATTGTGGAGTGGGGTCCTATAAGAAAAATAAACCAAATTTTATCACCCTGTATTTCGAAAAGAAACCTCTTGTAGACTCATATTTATAGAACTTTTTTTCTTGAAATGATCCGAGGATGTACTTCCAACATGGGAATTATACAATTCAAAATGGTAACTTATAATGGCAACACTGTGTAACATTTTTTTGAAATTTCTCATGTCATTTGTATTCAGTAATTTATGTCATTCAAACAAGAAAATATGCACGCTTCAACAACGTTTAGACATTTTTTATCGAAATCAAAACTAAGAAAAATTCAAGAACAATTTATGGACAACATTATTCAGTCCAAGGGGGCAAATGTCGCGTGAATAAAAGAGAGCTCAAAAGCTCCTGGCCAAACATTAAAACCCCTCCCAATTTTTTTATTACAAGTTCGCAAAAATTTTAGTCAGAAAGTAATTAATATTCACCAATACTGGCCACCTCACAGTCCGGATCTATCCCTATTGAACTTTTGCTCAGAGAATCTCACGAATACTGCCAAAATGTGAATAATATCTGATAGTTTCTGAAATATGAGCTCTCACACTTAAAACCATGAGATGAAATTGTAGGGAGACTTTTAAATTCCAAAATCAATGTAGATCCTTATCCAATACAAGTTGTTATTTTTGTATAATAAATTTCGTAATAAAATTCGATAATTCAATCTGCCTGGTGTTTGTTTTTTTGTTTGAGTTGAATCAATAAAAAATCTCCAAGAGGAAACATGTTAGGGAAAAATGTTAGGTTCATGGTTTTGAGGGAGGGGGTACATATGCCTGAATCTCTCTCATTTCATTCGAAAAAAATTTCCGTTAGATGTTTACTTTTCGAGATTTTAGACTGATTTAACTAAAAAAAAATCACCCGGTATGTTACACAAAGAATTAATGATATGACTACTCACCAAAAACACAACGTAGTCCACTCAAAATCCAAAACTGAACCATGGGAATGCGGAAGATGTGGAACCCATAACAGGATCTACGATTCTGACAGACTTGCATCTGTAAACCAGCGAAAATCATTCGAAATATTTCAAATTTAAGTATGTTTATCCACAACTGTAATAATAAGATATATACACGCCTGCCATACCGATGATGTTTAAATTTAGTATCATATTACCAGTGATCCTATTTTTAAAGGTGTCCATCCTGAGATTCACATTGTAAACTATTATTTTTTTTTCGATATACTACTGGCTGATTGAGTGAATTGAATTGTTATCGTTTCGATTCGTGTTTTCATCATAAATTTCAGGGAGGATATTTTTTTAATAACTGTTAGAGTACATGAATAGCGTTTTGTTATATTTTTATTGTGAATTATCAATTCGAAATATGTATGTAGTTTGTTGTTCCACATAACGGGTGTTTTTTTTTTTCGAGGTATATAACTTTAAGTTGGCATTACTATTCAAGATGGCGATCGATTTAACAGCTGTCAAGTGATTTATTCTCAGTTTGGTTTGGCAATTCATCATGAATTGACTCACGCCTGAACAATGCTTGCAAATAGTGCAATTTCATTTCGAAAATAATGGTTCTGTGCGGAATACGTATCGCGCACTACGTCCATTTTATTTTGTTTAGCGATGAAGCGCACTTCTGGTTGAATGGCTACGTCAACAAACAAAACTGCCGCAATTGGAGTGAAGCTAATCCTCAAGTGTATGTCGAAACACCGTTACATCCAGAAAAACTGACTGTTTGGTGTGCTTTATGGGCTGATGGAATCATTGGTCCGTACTTCTTCAAAAACGATGATGGCCAGAACGTTACAGTCAATGGTGATCCGTATAGGAGTCATGATTAGTAAATTTTTCATTCCTGAATTGAACAATCATGATGTCCAGGAGCTGTGGTTCCAACAAGACGGCGCAACATGTCACACAGCTCGTGCCACAATCGATTTATTGAAAGACACGTTTTTTTATTTCACGTTTTGGACCTGTGAATTGGCTTCCAAGATCTTGTGATTCAACACCACTAGACTACTCTCTGTGGGGCTATTTAAAGTCATTGGTCTATGCGGATAAGCCACAAACCCTTGACCATTCGGAAGACAACATTCGCCGTGTTATTGCCGATATACGGCCACAAATATTGGAAAAAGTAATCGAAAATTGGACGTCCAGATTGGACTACATCCGAGCCAGCCGTAGCGGTCATATGCCAGAAATCATATTTAAAATGTAATGCCACAAGATTATCTTGCGGATAAATGAAATTCATGTCAATCGAATAATCCGTTGTTTTATTGCAATTTAAAGTTCTATAGCTCTAAAAAAAACACTCTTTAGCATACCTTCCTTTTTACAACGAAATGAACATTCATTGATTTCTCTCAAAATAAACTCTTTTTTTTTCTAATATCGAAATGAAACTTTTTAATGGAAACCCCTTTATTTAGATTCGTGTGGTTCGAAATATCCAACACAATTTAACTGCTATTAGAACAATATTTAATCGAAAAAAGAATTGAGTTCGACCCCATTTTTCGACATCGTTCATTTTCCATTAATCATACTTTTCAATCCATACTGCTTCAAACTTTGTTTAGTTGTCTCTAGTAATTCAAACATAACTTTTCCAGCGAGAAAATTCCCACCGCTAGCTGAGGTCATCAAACTGGGTCAGATGGAATCAGCTGCTGCGGCAGCCCATCTTCAGGTTGACGTGGACCAGGGTAAGACCAAGGCTCCTAAATCTCCAGCTGCAGTGAGTCAGAAACCAGCATTGAGTCCAATACCTTCGAAATCTCCAGCTTCTTCCAAAACTCCTACTCCTAACCCTACACCTTCAACCACCAAGAAACAAGACACAACGATAACGATAGAAGACAAATCTGAAGTGAAATCACCAAGTCCTGCACCAACAAGAACTCAAAAGACCTCAACCAAGTCGGTGGTTGTCAAAGTACCAGAGAAGCCTAAAGTTAAAGAGGAAGATAAAGACAAAAATGATGAAAAACCAACGATTGAGAGCACTTGTAAGGCTACCACCATTTCTGAGGTGCCTCGACCATCTACTTCCAAAACTGGTACAGCTAAGAAGAATCTGCCATGGCTCTAGGAGGGTTATTTTTTTGTTTTAAGGATCTTTCATTCACACATGAAAAAGTGGATTACTAGAGTTTTCTAGAAATTCGATTTTGAAATACACTGTTATGTAAGGTGATTCGTTCAAAAAAGAATAATAAAAAGATTATGATTTAATTCAGTTTTTCATTTCTTAGAGACAAGAATAATTGTAATTTGGTGGAACACGAAAGGAAAGAGATAAATTTAGAAAATCCTAAAAACTCTTTTACGAAAACACCCAAAAACTTGCAACATTCAAGTTTGTTAATGGACAAAATCCAACTAGGGATACTCTAAATATCATAGTTCAAATTTTTGTTTTTCTGTGAATTTCAAAACTTCGTATTCGATTGAGATTAAAAGGATTTTCCAATAAGAGATTTAATTTTGAATAGCCCGCTATCTGGGCATCTGTCACTTTTGAAGCTGTCATTTCTTGACATTTGACAAGCCGCCTTTACTAAAAATTGGACGATATTAGCTTCAATAACACATTGAAATTGTCAAAACTGAAAATATAGAAGCAGACCTCCAAAAAAATTGAAAATGCACTAGGTGAAGTCAAGTGCTTTTGAGAGCTCGTTCATCATGCCTCAATTGCGCATTTGAAGAGGCCACATATAAAGTTCTGTGTTCTTCTAAGGCACAATTGGCGCATAAATGATCAAACTCTCAGAAGCTCCTGACTTCATATCAATTATTTCCAATTTTTTTTTTAATTTTCTTAATTTTATCGTTGAAATGCCTCTTGTGGAACAATTCATGATTCAATCTGTGAAAAGTTATAACAATCTGCTATTCAGAATCCAAAAAAGAAAAAATATTTTAGTGGAAAATCAAACTTACCTACTTCACTCAATTTTTTTCAGTCGCTACGTTAACTAGAATTTTTCAGATTCTCTTTGGAGTATTCCAAAATCGATTATATCCCCTCCAGTCGCCATTTCATCATCAAAGCAAACCACAAAGTTGATTTCATAAAACAGACGTTAATAGAATCCTAAAAAAAAAACTGCTATCGATAAGTTATTCAATACAAGCCATAAAATTGCGAATTTGAGTTGGATGAAGTTCATATCTCGTGAATAATCTATCATGGACCTGAATTTTGATGGGTTTTATGCTCCTATAAATGAGCATCGGAAGTTGATCCCGATATAAACACATTGTTTTCGGAATTACAAGCTAGAACTAACGTTGAGTATACGGAACTTACCTACTTTACAGATTCTGGATGGCTGTAACAATCGATATTTGTACTGGATGTATAGAAATAAACATTCAGAATTGCGGCTGAATCATCTCTATCAATTTCTACGTAAGAGAATACGATAACTTTTGAATTATAAGTTTCAAAGGAAACTTGATGACTGCATTAATGCTCTAAACGTCAAACTGATATCTGATTCGAATAATATGGTTCTATGAATACCTAGTACCTACCTATCTATGGTCGCCAATTTTGATGTGGTATCCTAAATGTTCCTTATATTACAGCAAGATGTATCATTCTGTGGTTCTAAATCTGAGTATTGTTCAAGATTGAAGAATATGATATGAAATATTATTTGTACAGTGTTAATTGTTTATGATTGTTTTGAAAAACTATGATTTGACTTGTTCAATGAATGAGATAGCGAGAAGCCAGGCAGATTATTAAAGTTAGATGATGTGGAATGACAATGTTACATGTAAAAATGTGGTTCCATTCATTCATCGAAAAAGGTGAGACATTTACTCAATTATTGAATATAGACTTTGAACAAAATCTTCACGAATTCTTATAAGACTTTCCGAAAAGAAGCCCTAAACAAAAAATTCGAAAAAGTACTTACAGTATTTTCCGATATAAACACATTGGTTTCGGAATTACAATCTAGAACCAACGTTGAATATACGGAACTTACCTACTTTACAGATTCTGGATGGCTGTAACAATCGATATTTGTACTGGATGAATAGAAATAAACATTCAGAATTGCGGTGTAATCATCTCTATTAATTTCTACGTAAGAGAATACGATAACTTTCTGAATTGTAAGTTTCAAAGGAAACTTGATGACTTCATTAATGCTCTAAACGTCAAACTGATATCTGATTCAAATATTATGGTTCTATGAATACCTACCTATCTATGGTCGCGTATTTTGATGCTCCAAAATGTTCCTTATATTACAGCTAGATGTAGTATTCTGTGGCTCTAAATCTGAGTATTGTTCAAGATTGAAGAATAATATATAAAATATTATTTGTACAGTGTAAATTGTTTATGATTGTTTGGAAAAACTGTGATTTGACTTGTTGGGATAGCGAGAAGCCAGGCAGATTATGAAAGCTAGATAATGTGAAATGACAATGTTGATGTTGATGTGATTTCATTCATTCATCGAAATAGGTGAGACATTTACTCAATAATTGAATATAGACTTTGAACAAAATCTTCACGAATTCTTATAAGACTTTCCGAGAAGAAGCCCTAAACAAAAAATTCGTAAGAGTACTTACAGGACAGGAGTTTCTTAAATTGGAAATAAACATTCGAGTTATTATTTTATATACAGGGTGATTCACCGGGATGGCCTATTAGACGTTTATGGAGTACAAATTCCCCAACATGCAAATTTTCAGCACAAAATTGGGATTAGTTTTCCATAAACGTCTAATAGGAATGATGCAATTGAAAATGGTTATATTGGCGACTCGGTCGATTATTTCTTGACATTTCTTATGTCATTCGTGTTCAGTAGGTTATGCCATTCAATCATGGAAATATACACGATTCAACAACCTTCGAAATCAAATTGTTGAATTGTTTTATTAAAATCATTTGTAAATAACGGGTGTTTTTTTTCGAGGTATATAACTTTAAGTTGGCATTACTGTTCAAGATGGCGACCGATTTAACAGCTGTCAAGTGATTTATTCAGTTTGGTTTGGTAATTCATCATGAATAGACTCACGCCTGAACAACGCTTGCAAATAGTTCAATTTCATTCCGAAAATAATGGTTCTGTGCGGAATACGTATCGCGCACTACGTACATTTTATTTTGTTTAGCGATGAAGCGCACTTCTGGTTGAATGGCTACGTCAACAAACAAAACTGCCGCATTTGGAGTGAAGCAAATTCTCAAGTGTATGTCGAAACACCGTTACATCCAGAAAACTGACTTTTTGGTGCGCTTTATGGGCTGGTGGAATCATTGGTCCGTACTTCTTCAAAAACGATGATGGCCAGAACGTTACAGTCAATGGTGATCGGTATAGAGCCATGATTACTAACTTTTTCATTCCTGAATTGAACAACCATGATGTCCAGGAGCTGTGGTTCCAACAAGACGGCGCAACATGTCACACAGCTCGTGCCACAATCGATTTATTGAAAGACACGTTTGGTGACCGCCTAATTTCACGTTTTGGACCTGTGAATTGGCCTCCAAGATCTTGTGGTTTAACACCGCTAGATTATTTTCTGTGGGGCTATGTAAAGTCATTGGTCTATGCGGATAAGCCACAAACCCTTGACCATATGGAAGACAACATTCGCCGTGTTATTGCCGATATACGGCCACAAATGTTGGAAAAAGTCATCGAAAATTGGACGTCCAGATTGGACTACATCCGAGCCAGCCGTGGCGGTCATATGCCAGAAATCATATTTAAAATGTAATGCCACAAGATTATCTTGCGGATAAATGAAATTCATGTCAATCGAATAGTCCATCGTTGTTTTCTTGCAATTTAAAGTTCTATAGCTCTAAAAAAACACCCTTTACTATGAGAAATTTAAGAAGAACTCATTGTCAACATTATTCAGTTAATGTGAGTTAATTTTCTTTGCGCGATAGAAAAGTATCAGGGCTTACTCACTATTATGGAGATAAAGGAATTTCAGACAGATACAGTAAACAAATTGAGAAATTGCTGCAGGAATACTACAACTGTTAAAAACAATTAAAACTTATTTCAAAACAAAAATAAAGGAATATTCAAATTACAACTAATTGAATGAAAAACTCTAGAGAAAAAAAAACGAACCAATCCAATTCATCCATTCCATTCTATTCTGAAATCGATTTCCATCAAATCGTTCCCAGCGAATTTTCGATGCGCTGTTCTTATTGCCATCTCGAGGAATAAATATATTTCTGGAAGGAATGTAAATCTCCAGATTAATTTGTAGCCACAACGACAAGTCATAAATAAGATTCCCCTTTTCTTCCCGACTAGCGACTTCTGCCAGATCCTGAAACAGGAAATTCCATTTTTTCCAAGTGATAAACTCCAAACCGTTGTCTTCACTTTACTGCATAAGCATTCACAGATTCGGCGACGTGAAAAGGATTCTCAGGCGTATGATTTTTGGTCCTGCACTTTGGGATACGATGTTGTTAAAACAAATCTACTTGTAAAGGGTGTTTTTTTAGAGTTATAGAACTTTAAATTGCAATAAAACAACGATGGATCATTCGATTGACATGAATTTTATTTATCCGCAAGATGATCTTGTGGCATTACATTTTAAATATGTTTTCTGACATATGACCGCCACGGCTGGCTCGGATTTAGTCCAATCTAGACGTCCAATTTTCGATTACTTTTTCCATATTTGTGGCCGTATATCGGCAATAACACGGCGAATGTTGTCTTCCAAATGGTCAAGGGTTTGTGACTTATCCGCAGAGACCAATGACTTTACATAGCCCCTCAGAAAGTAGTCTAGCGGTGTTAAATCACAAGATCTTGGAGGCCAATTCACAGGTCCAAAACGTGAAATTAGGCGGTCACCAAATGTGTCTTTCAATAAATCGATTGAGGCACGAGCTGTGTGACATGTTGCGCCGTCTTGTTAGAACCACAGCTCCTGGACATCATGGTTGTTCAATTCAGGAATGAAAAAGTTAGTAATCATGGCTCTATACCGATCACCATTGACTGTAACGTTCTGGCCATCATCGTTTTTGAAGAAGTACGGACCAATGATTCCACCAGCCCATAAAGCGCACCAAACAGTCAGTTTTTCTGGATGTAACGGTGTTTCGACATACACTTGAGAATTAGCTTCACTCCAAATGCGGCAGTTTTGTTTGTTGACGTAGCCATTCAACCAGAAGTGCGCTTCATCGCTAAACACAATAAAATGGACGTAGTGCGCGATACTTATTCCGCACAGAACCATTATTTTCGAAATAAAATTGCACTATTTGCAAGCGCTGTTCAGGCGTGAGTCTATTCATGAAGAATTGCCAAACCAAAGTGAGAATAAATCACTTAACAGCTGTTAAATCGGTCGCCATCTTGAGCAGTAATGCCAACTTAAAGTTGTATACCTCGAAAAAAAAACATCCGTTATATTATAACTACATAGTAACCTCGGATATTCCTGTTTAAATGAACGTGAAGTTTTGAACGTGAAGTCGAGGCTTTGAAAATTAAAATAAGTTCTTGTTTTACGGCAGATAAAAATTATTAATTTGTTTTGGTTGAAAAAAATTTAATTTTTCCACGTGTTATTTCTGTGGTAGAAATACCAGACAGATACATACCCTTTATCGGTTAAAACATCTGTAGGATTATTAATTGTTCCAATAAAGCTTCTTGAACGAGCTGTAGGATTCGAGAACTATGAAACTTTTCGACTTTTATTACTTTTCTTACCTCTAATTGGATTTTCTCAAGAATTGGGTGAATGTTTGGTGAATTTGTTAAATCGACAATTATTATTATCGATTAAAAAGCATTAATATATTAATTCAATTCATTAACAATATAACCTGGGGGTGAAGTTTCAAGGTGATTTCAACGTCAGGTAGATTTTTTGAAAAGAAAATATACATTTTTCTTTGCAGAATCTCAGTCTTGGTGAATAACCAGGAATATTTTGTCTTATTGGTAATAAAATGAATCCTTGTTGGGATATGAAGTGTAATATGCATGGAATAGTTATGATGATAATCTTCTACACACAAACTACTGAGCATATTTGAAGAAATGGGTAGGTACTCAAAGAGAGTTCACAGCGTCGAGAAATAGATTAGAATTAGGATGAAATATTCGTCAAAGTTACGATCTAAAACATTCTGAGGTTTCAAGGGAGTAGCTCACGTCCAGGAGAAGCCTCGGGAATATCATCAATTTTTTCTCGAAAATTTCAGATTTATACCTATAATTTCTGAAGTAATGTACAGGTTGGGCAAATAAGCGAGGTGAGCGGCTATATCTCAGGATCCACTCATCGTAGAGACTTGCGGTAAAAATTTTTTACCACTAAAGTGTACAAGAAAACACACTGGAAATTGTTTTGAAGTTCATACCTCTACCGCTAGGGGGCGTAATAGCTATCGTCGAGTAGAAAAATGAATTTTACTCGAAAATGTTTCATATGAAGTTGAAGAAAAAATATCATCACTGTAATCCATGGAAAATTCTCTATCTTTTTGAATTGCCACTTTCGATTTTACGACATCAAATAAGGGTAGGGGAAAGAGAGAAATCCAACTGATTGAAATGCCTGTTTGGCTCAACATTTTTGAGCAAATTAGATCTCGTTTAGGAGATAATATCTTGTTGATTGAGGACAGAATATACTCACGATAAATTTGTTTTTTCTGCTTTCGATAGGGGGCGCTAAGTCAGAAGTTCATTGTTTTGTTCATTTCACTCCGAAATTTCAAATGTAATGATAGGATTTTATTAACAGAAACTGAAATTCCATCAAATTTGCATGATAAAAATCAGAAGGTCGCAAAGCGATAGTTTCAGGCGTTCTGAAGTTATGGCTGAAAGAAGATACTCTTCAACTGATGCACTGCGAAAAACCGAAGTGTGTCTTTAAGTTCTGACAGAAACAGAAATCCCATCAAATTTTTTTTGTTTTGAAGAAATTCGAACTCGAAGTTATGGAAAAAATTGAATTTCCATCAAAAATCGTTATATCTCCTAAAGTATTCGTCACAGACCCCTCAAATAAAACATTTTTTGAACATCTAGTTCTGATCTAAAACATAGTGAGGTTTCATTGGCGTAGCTCACGTCCAGAAGAAGTTTCAGCCTAAGGAATATCCCCAATTTAGCAGCCTTGAGAAAATATACAAATTTCTCTCAGAAATCTTTCTATCGACTTGAAATGAGGAAAATTGTATGCATGCAATGAAACATCTTCAATTTTTATTAACATGTAATTACAAAATATCAGAAGGATCAAAAAACAAATTATCACATAGATATTATTCCAGCCAAAATAATATTTATTCAACATTTAATTTTCCAAATCGTGTGATGAAAAACAAGAACTTTACACATCACTCTCACATCTCCGCTGTCCCTGGAACTCCAACTGCGCGAACAGTCTCGACAGCGGCGACTCGTAGAATCGGCGCAGCTGGCTCAGTAGCTTCAGATCCTCCTGCGTCAGCTCCAAGTGTTGGGAGTGGTCTTCTTTGGTGCGTCCAAAGCGTAGGAAATTGCTGTTTCTGCCGAACCTCAAGAAGTTGCTGTTGCGTTTGGTGTCTGGTTCAAAGGTGGCCTCCCTCTTGGATCTCTCATGTTCACCTGGAGTGGGCAGGCTTCTTCCAAACCTGAGGTAGTCCCGGCTTCTGGATAACCTTTGGTGGGGTGGATCCCTGCCGAATCTTAAGAAATCCTGCTTGCTCCTGCCGAATCTGACAAAATAGTCACTTCGAAGCATCTTTGCGCCTCTGGTAGGCCTTGGATCAGGGTCGTTGGAAGATCTTCTTTGCTCGTATCTGCCTAGGTTTTCGCTACGCTTTTCTGCCGGTTCGAAGATGTCCTCTTGGTCTGTGTAGTCCTCGAAGGGTATTATATTGGGGTCGTAGTTGTCAGAGAAGGGGTAGTTGTCGTCATTGTAAGCCCAGGTGTACTGTGTTAGCACCAATACCAATAGACCGGAAATGTACATTGGTGAATCTGAAAAAAACGAGATATTTGAGAGTGATTCAGACGTTTTGGGTTGAGGAAATAAAGGGTGTCTTTTTTAGAGCTATAGAATTTTAAATTGCAATAAAACAACGATGGATTATTCGATTGACATGAATTTTATTCATCCGCAAGATAATCTTGTGGCATTACATTTTAAATATGATTTCTGGCATATGACCGCCACGGCTGGCTCGGATGTAGTCCAATCTGGACGTCCAATTTTCGATTACTTTTTCCAACATTTGTGGCCGTATATCGGCAATAACACGGCGAATGTTGTCTTCCAAATGGTCAAGGGTTTGTGGCTTATCCGCATAGACCAATGACTCTACATAGTCCCACAGAAAGTAGTCTAGCGGTGTTAAATCACAAGATCTTGGACGCCAATTCACAGGTCCAAAACGTGAAATTAGGCGGTCACCAAACGTGTCTTTCAATAAATCGATTGTGGCACGAGCTGTGTGACATGTTGCGCCGTCTTGTTGGAACCACAGCTCCTGGACATCATGGTTGTTCAAATCAGGAATGAAAAAGTTAGTAATCATGGCTCTATACCGATCACTATTGACTGTAACGTTCTGACCAGCATCGTTTTTGAAGAAGTACGGACCAATGATTCAACCAGCCCATAAAGCGCATCAAACAGTCAGTTTGTTCTGGATGTAACGGTGTTTCGACATACACTTGAGGATTAGCTTCACTCCAAATGCGGCAGTTTTGTTTGTTGACGTAGCCATTCAACCAGAAGTGCGTTTCATCGCTAAATAAAATAAAATGGACGTAGTGCGCGATACGTATTCCGCACAGAACCATTATTTTCGAAATTGAATTGCACTTTTTGCAAGCGTTGTTCAGGCGTGAGTCTATTCATGATGAATTGCCAAACCAAACTGATAATAAATCACTTGACAGCTGTTAAATCGGTCGTCATCTTGAACAGTATTGCCAACTTAAAGTTATATACCACGAAAAAGAACACCCGTTAGATATGCAATTTTGCTGGTTAATCGAGTATCAAAATTCCATTGGAAAAATACAAAAATACGGATTTGAACCAGCTGGAAAAAGCTCCCAGCCCCCGTCACTGCAACTCTGATGTTAGGTTATAATCAACTTATCACCAATTATGGCAATTACTATCGACTAAATCAATTCATTATGTACAGCGCTTCCTCCTGGAATAAATGAAATTACTGATACGTTTAATTTTCTATTTTTTTTTAGGCCGAGTTCTTCCACGTGCCTTTTAAAATCACTAATCTTCATTTCATATAGTTTGCTTGAAAGCGCATGAATTTCAATAATATTCGAGATCCAAGAACATCGTCACTGTAATGGGAAAACTTCAAATTATATCCGTCAGAATACACAGATTAATGAAAAAAATTATTTATCCTGAAGGCTATTGGGAACGAGATATGCTGATATTGATTGTTGGCGATATTTTCATTGAAATTTGCTTTGATGTAGCATCTATAAAGTCTTCACGTTCTGTTTCCATTTATACATGTTTTTATTTTTTATGAATTCAATTTTGGGGATATTTGGGTACCATATGAAGTGCTGTAATATATCTAAATTTATAAAGGATTGTTTTTTTCGAGGTATATAACTTTAAGTTAGCATTACTGTTCAAGATGGCGTCCGATTTAACAGCTGTCAAGTGATTTATTCTCAGTTTGGTTTGGCTATTCATCTTGAATAGACTCACGCCTGAACAACGCTTGCAAATAGTGCAATTTTATTTCGAAAATAATGGTTCTGTGCGGAATACGTATCGCGCACTACGTCCATTTCATTTTGTTTAGCGATGAAGCGCACTTCTAATTGAATGGCTAAGTCAACAAACAAAACTGCCGCATTTCGAGTGAAGCTAATCCTCAAGTGTATGTCGAAACACCGTTACATCCAGAAAAACTGACTGTTTGGTGCGCTTTATGGGCTGGTGGAATCATTGGTCCGTACTTCTTCAAAAACGATGATGGCCAGAACGTTACAGTCAATGATGATCGGTATAGAGCCATGATTACTAACTTTTTCATTCCTGAATTGAACAACCATGATGTCCAGGAGCTGTGATTCTAACAAGGACGGCGCAACATGTCACACAGCTCGTGCCACAATCGATTTATTGAAAGACACGTTTGGCAACCGCCAATTTCACGTTTTGGACCTGTGAATTGGCCTCCAAGATCTTGTGATTTAACACCGCTAGACTACTTTCTGTGGGGCTATGTGAAGTCTTGGTCTATGCGGATAAGCCACAAACCCTTGACCATTTGGAAGACAACATTCGCCGTGTTATTGCCGATATACGGCCACAAATGTTCGAAAAAGTCATCGAAAATTGGACGTCCAGATTGGACTACATCCGAGCCAGCCGTGGCGGTCATATGCCAGAAATCATATTTAAAATGTAATGCCACAAGATTATCCTGCGGATAAATAAAATTTATGTCAATCGGATTATTCATCGTTGTTTTATTGCAATTTAAACTTCTATAGCTCTAAAAAAAACACCCTTTTTAACAAAAAACAAAGTAACTGAGGACACCATTCGAAAAGTTATATTCTTGAGGAATCAAGCTTTAATTCAAAAAAAATCTTTCCTAAATCGGCCAAAGGATTCAAAAGAAAATGAGCCACAAACTTGTAACTCTATTGGTAACGTCTTATCTTTCCCTTCACGTTATTGTTAATTATTATTCTGTTGGCACACCCTGAATATTTTCCACACGTTGATTAGGACCGTAGTTACCGTTATGGCAATTCACCACTAAATTGTGCAGATGAAATAGCTGCGATTCAGTTAGGTCCATTTGGGATTCCAGACACAATATTCTGGAAGTTCTGGAATCACCTCACCATATCTAGGACATACACAGCCCTATAGGAATTAGTTCAATTGGTAACTACTCATGAACATAGGGAGTATGTATGTACCATCTCGAATACAGAGTGTAGATATGTTCATTTCTACCTTCCCGGATGTAACAGTAACTATTTCAATAAAATGGAAGTTATTTCATTTGTTGTAGATGAGAAGGATTCCAAGAATATCAATTTCTATACAACAAGCAACTGGGCAATTCTAGATGGTTTTCTGGTATGAAGCTGAATCTTTTATAAAGGAAGAAAACTACTTTCAATGTGATAGAAAACCATAAGAAGCAATTTTGTAATTTTTATCAACCACCAGGTAATTTTTCGTATTCTGTAGAACATGACCTCTTGAACAAGACAGTCCAGAGATTCAACTCAATCCTGTGACTAGTTTTCGAGATACAGGGTGTAGAAGTTGGAAAATAGCATTTCTTTAAAGTAACATTTCTCGTAGAAAAACATCTTGACTGAAACACTTTTGCGCATCAAATATTGCTTATCCATAAGGTAATAATTTTAGACTGGTTTTCAATGAAAATTATTGTTAGATACGGGGTGAGTCAAACATTATTCTACACTTTTCCACTGTTTGATGTACAGATGGCGGTGCTAGTATAAAATATATGTGATTTTTAGTTAGTACCAACCTTCAAACGATACGTGTCAAATTTTGACAGAAGTTCGACCATTAGTTTGTGAGATATTGCGTTGTGAGTGTAGCTACTTTTGTTATTTGAGAAAAAGATGGAACAAGAATTTCGTGTGCTGATAAAATATTGCTTTTTGAAGGGAAATATACAGTTGAAGCAAAATCTTGGCTTGATGAAAAGTTTCGGAAAATCAACCATCATTGATGGGTATGCTAAGTTTAAAGGTGGTGAAATGAGCACCGAAGACGGCGAAAGCAGTGGACGCCCAAAAGAGACTGTCACAGACGAAAAAATAAAAAAAACACAAAATAATTTTGAATGACCGTAAAGTGATGTTGATCGAGATAGCAGACATTGTGAAGATTTAATGTGAACGTGTACATCATATCATTTACGAATATTTGTACATGAGAATGCTGTGTGCAAAATGGGTGCCGCGCGAGCTCATAATCGATCAAAAGCAACAACGTGTTAATGATTCTGAGCAGTGTTTGAAGCTGTTCCAGTGCAATTAGCCTGGATTTTTGCGTCAATATGTGACAATGGATGAAACATGGCTCCATCATTTCACTCCGGAGTCCAATTGACTGTCAGCTGAGTGGACTGCACACGATGAACCGAATCCAAAGCGAGGAAAAACACAACAGTCAGCTGACAAGGTTATGGCATCAGTATTCTGAGATGCGCAAGGTATAATATTCATTGATTACCTCCAAAAGGGCCAGACCATTAACAGCGATTATTATATAGCGTTATTGGATCGTTTAAAGGATGAAATCGTTAAAAAACTGCCCCATTCGAATGAAAAAAGGTGCTGTTTGATCAAGACAATGCGCCGTGTAACAAATAAATGAAAACAATTGCAAAATTGCATGGGCTTCGAATTGCTTCTGCATCCACCGTATTCGCCAGATCTGGCCCCCAGCGACGTTTTCCTGTTCTCAGACCTCAAAAGGTTGCTCGCTGGAAAGAAATTTAGCTCAAATGAAGAAGTAATCCCCCAAAACTGAGGCATATTTTGACGCGAAAGACAAAACATACTACAAAAATGGTATCGAAAAGTTGGTTTAACACATCAATTCCTAGCCTCAGGGTGGTAAGGCTTAAAATTCGAGAAATGAACCAAGTGATAAACTGCTGCTCTGCCATACTTCTCATTTTACGCAGATTCACCTGTTTGTGAAACGGCATCTTGTGTCAAATTAAATCTGTGAAGTGAACTTAGGTCGGAAGGAGTTAATCTGCATATCGTTGGTGTATAACAAATGCTCTAATCCAATATCTCGTCGAGTTTCACTGTGGTGGGAGTGCATTAATGAACTAAGACGGTGGTGAGGTTAATTTGATTCGATGATGTCAAAGGGTACAGTTGTAAATTTCTGTACCCAAACGATAAAACTACAACTGGGTTCAATTTATAACAGGCCAATTGAAAAGTCCTCGGTCTACCATAGTGACACACATTTTTTTGGCAAAATTCGATTTTGTTATTCAACATTATTTTATTTGTTGAAATTCTCGAATAAACTTTATTATTATTATTATAACATAGTTGCCTTCGAGGGCGATACAGCGATTATAGCGATCTTCCAACTTTTCGATAACATTTTTGTAGTACGATTTGTCTTTCGCTTCAAAATAGGCCTCAGTTTCGGCGATTACTTCTTCATTGACGCTAAATTTCTTTCCAGCGAGCATTCTTTTGAATGAACGAATATAAATTCGTGTTTTTATCTCGTGAAAAGTCTACACAGGTCATACATCAACTTTTCCGTAATATGAAGTGTCGTAAAGATCTAAAAAATGGAGACTAACATGTATTCAAATTATCCTACAGGCTGGTGCAACATGTTACACTGATTGAATTGAGCTACCAAGCTATGTTTAATGATTTTTATGGCCGGAATTGGAAGATATTGATGTGGAAGATGTTTATTTTCAACAAGACGGCACTACGTGCTACACAAGCAGCGAAGCAATCCCAATTTTGCAAGAAAAGTTTCCTGGTAATGTTATTTCTCGAAAATATAATCAAAATTGGGCACCGAGATCTTGTGATTTAACACCTTTAGACTTTATTCTTTGGGGGCACGTGAAATATAAGGTCCACAATCGATTCAATACCTCAAAGATGGAATTCGTGAAGTTATCGAGACATTAGAATCCGAACCAGTATATTTTAATTTTCTAGGGTCCTTCCGTTTGGAAGTTATCATGTTTCTGGAAGGACGGACGGACAGATTCAAATTTGAGGACGGATTCGTCTTCAGAGAGTAGAACCTTATCATTGATAGATCGTTCGATTCCCTCAATGAATAGGAAAACATTTTTCATACTGCCATATCCCATTTTGAAAACCTCGCCCAGTATCAAAAACCCGCCTGGGAAAATTCCAAGATACCCCTCCAGAATTTAGAGGAAAGTCATACTTTAATCTCGGCGTCAAAAAGGGCCCACCCCCATGTATATTTCGTCAGGCTCACAGCTGGGCCTCCAGGCGGGTATATTTCACAATCATTAAATTCAAGTCAGGTCCCGATATTCAGCTTCAATTTGTACGTACACAGTTGACGATTTATCTCCTCCACACTTTCTTATTTAGCACGTAAAACATTCAACAAGCGAAGTCTTTTCCTAAATCACGGCCGAGCTGAATCTCGGTAATTGATGTAGGATACTTTGTGTACGTGTTGCTCCCCATTTTTTTAGACCTTTACGACACGTCATATCACGGCAAAGTTGATGTATGACCTATGTGGACTTTTCACGGGACAAAAACAGGTTTTCACACGAATTTATATTCGTTTGTTGCTCAGCTCTAGCGGGAATTCTGCAATGGTAGAATCCTTTATGCATAGAAAAATTTTGTCGTGTTTTTACCTTGTCAACTTCAAATTGTGAATAATCATATTCAAATTGGGACGAAATTTATCTCAAAACTTAGATAGAGGGAGCATATGTCATTTTTAGTAAGCAAATTTTGTCCCCAACATGAACTATCAAAGTTGACATGAAGCGCGCGGAAATTAAAACATAACAGTGATACGATATTTCACTCAATTCGCGAGTTTCTCTACAAAGAACGCACTTCTCATGTCCCAAAGTGAATCAACGTTTCATATTAACTCAAAATATATTGAAATAAATACCTAAATATATCAGAAATTCAGGAAATGAACTTCAAGCGCGCCAAACGACGTGAAACAACCGATGACACTAGGAGAGCAAAAGTTGGCAAACCTTGGATTTCAGCAGATAGATACAGAAAATAATAAATATTCTGCTTATTAGAAATTCGACAATCAGAAAAAATATCGGATTCCAAATATTCAAATTTGCATATTTAATCGGGAATTACTCAAATAAATATATTTCATTCAATATAATATACATTTGTAACGATATAGTGAAATTGTGGATTTGAGAGTATATCACAATCCGACAACGTAATCTAAACATGTTTAGGACATGTAAAAATTGCGTATAATCCCTCTATCTATGTTTATTACTTTATGGAATTTATTATTCCCTTTTTTTATCTGTGAAAAAACATTCAATAATCTAATTTTGAAATTATTCTGGATCTTTTCATTTTTCAAAATTAAACTTTAGTTTACAGTCGTTCACTACTCCCTATTGACATAAAATTTTTCATGATCAATTGCTGCTTTTGCGGCTGTGATTACAACTTTGAGGTCTTGAATCGATTGTGGATCTCATCTTTCACATAGTCCAAAAAAATAAAATCACAAGATCCTCCTGACCAATTGTGATCACTTCTTCGAGATATAACACGCCCAAGAAACTTTTCTTACAAAATTGCGATTGTTATGCTGCTTGTGTGGCACGTAACGCTGTCTTGTTGAAAATAAACTTCGTTCACATCAATATCTTCCAATTCCGGCCATAAAAATCATTAAACATAGCTCGGTAGCTCAATCCAATCAGCGTAACAGTTGCACCAGCCTGTAGGATAATTTGTATACATGTTAGTCTCCATTTTTTCGATCTTTACGACACTTCATATTACGGCAAAGTTGATGTATGACCTGTGTAGACTTTTCACGAGACAAAAACAAGTTTTCCACGAATTCATATTCGTTTGTTGCCCAGCTACGGCGTATGGATTCTGCTCTGGTGGAATCCTTTATACATAGAAAACTTTTTGTCCCATCTAGACGTGTTGAAAATACTGCTTGTTAATGTTAAGTTCATGACTGGAGATGCGTAATTTTTTGTGATGGGAGTAACGAGCTTCTAAAGGGTGTTATTTTTAGAGTTATAGAACTTTAAATTGCAATTTATTTATCCGCAAGATAATCTTCAGGCATTACATTTTAAATATGATTTCTGGCTCGGATGTAGTCCAATCTGGACGTCCAATTTTCGATGACTTTTTCCAACATTTGTGACAATAACACGGCGAATGTTGTCTTCCAAATGGTCAAGGGTTTGTGACTTATCCGCATAGACCAATGACTTTACATAGCCCCACAGAAAGTAGTCTAGCGGTGTTAAATCACAAGATCTTGGAGGCCAATTCACAGTTCCAAAACGTGAAATTAGGCGGTCACCAAACGTGTCTTTCAAATAATCGATTGTGGCACGAGCTGTGTGACATGTTGCGCCGTCTTGTTGGAACCACAGCTCCTGGACATCATGGTTGTTCAATTCAGGAATGAAAAAGTTAGTAATCATGGCTCTATACCGATCACCATTGACTGTAACGTTCTGGCCATCATCGTTTTTGAAGAAGTACGGACCAATGATTTCAGCAGCCCATAAAGCGCACCAAACATTCAGTTTTTCTGGATGTTACGGTGTTTCGACATACACTTGAGGATAAGCTTCACTCCAAATGCGGCAGTTTTGTTTGTTGACGTAGCCATTCAACCAGAAGTAAGCTACATCGCTAAACAAAATAAAATGGACGTAGTGCGCGATACGTATTCCGCACAGAACTATTATTTCCGAAATGAAATTGCACTATTTGCAAGCGTTGTTCAGGCGTGAGTCTATTCATGGTAAATTGTCAAACCAAACTGAAAATAAATCACTTGACAGCTGTTAAATCGGTCGTCATCTTGAACAGTTATGGCAACTTAAACTTGTATACCTCGAAAAAAAACACCCTATATTTGTCTAATTTTCTTTTATTCCAATTTCGTTTATTGATTTGTTTTTTTTTTTTGGGGTACAAGGTGGCCTTAATGTGATGTCTCAGCTTTGTTATGAGGAAAGCATTGTCATTCATGGGCCTATTGTGCTCATTGAGATCACAGAACTGTATCGGGTGTCCCAAATTGTTGTTCAGTGAAGAGATTTAGATTTTTAGAATATTCGGGAGCCACCAAACTCTCCTGATTTAACACCGTTAAATATTCGTTTATTCTCCAATATAAAAATGAATTCCTTCAACCGAAAAGACCACATTCTCCCCTAGAAACAACATTTTTCTCGGAAAACGCTTCTTTCTTTGCCATGACTAACAAATCCCCGAAAACAAAATACGCAGGCATATGAATCATAAGCAAGAAGACCTAGATAAATGTCCCTCTGAAGTTGAAATTGACCCAGGACAATGTATTTTGTTACATGGCTTCGTGCTTCAGTTGTTAATCACGTGTTCAAATTGGCCTCATCTTTTGCAGGAATTCAGCCAGCCAAAATGAGCTTGGATGCAGGCGAAGTTACTGTCAATTAGGAATTAAGTTATTGAATCGGTTAAGCTCCGTTCACACCTGGTTGAAAGAGGCGAACTCGACATGGAAATTATCATTTGAATGGAAATATAGTGTGAATGAGGCCTTACGTTTCGAGTATTTCAGTTTTATTAAGTTTACAGGTGGAATTAGCTTTGCCATGGAAACTGAAGAGTTGAATAAATTAACATATTTAATTGATAATTAAATGATAAAATTTTCCGAAAACTTAGCGAAGAAAATTTTTACTTTCTAAGGAAAGATTTTATAATCTTAATTCCATAATACCATGTATGAATGGGTTTAATAGTTCAAAGTTCAAAGAGCAGGTGAATAAAGACCTATCGAATGATGAGAACCCTTGAAAACAAGGACAAAGTGAGGTTAGGTAAACCAATCCGTTTGTGGTCCATTTTTTTTTTATAGAAACAACGTTACGTCGGGTCTTACAACAACATTTCACGTTTCATCAATATTCAGGAGTGCCAACACTTTTCAACAATGGATTATCGATAGTGAGCCCATTTTGTACGTTATTTCTGATTCAGAATTATGAAATTCGAGCTTAGATGGTTTTCATTGGCTTATGGGGACTAAATTAGACCATTACTATCAGATTTTAGAGTGTTTGAGAGCATATGTCAACTATCGATCTGTCATGTGTCATTGTGACAGCTAAAATAGCGCGAAATTTGAATATTCGATTCTTATTTCTAGTTGAATTATTGTCAAAATGGCTTTAAATATTTTTATTTTCCAAAGTGTAGTCAGCTTTCCAATTTTATCTCGATGAGAGGTAATTCAAATTGAATTATCTTTCAGCTATCGTTTCATCATACCTCATATTTCACGTTTTTGAAACCACAGAAGGCTTATTATAGAATTTCATTTTAGTTTGATATTTTAGCATACTTAATTAACCTACCTTCCAAATTTTCTATAGAAAAACAAGATAATGTTAACAATGCAAATTCTGGAATAATGGTTGGTACATTGAATGTTTATAATTTCAGATAATTAGCTGAAAATAGATGACCAATATAATGGGCTTCGATTTTACCCTGTTCAGTCGCTAAATACGCGTGTATTTCATTAAACCCAAAAATCACTAACAAATAATCAATCGTTCATTTCTTCCATTTCCTTGATGTACAGTGTGTCCCAAATTCGATGCTCACTGAAAGCATTTCGAGAACTATAAGAGAAAAAATCTTCAAGGACTCCGATCTCTTTTTTCTAATTAATAAGATATCAGATCATAGATATCTTGATTCGTTCTCGAGTTACAGGGTGTTTCTGAAAAATGCCTGTTTCAAATATTTTTTTTAGAATATCTCGAACAGAAACCAAGATATAACGAAATATTTGAAACAGTTACTTTTCAACGAATCAAGAATATTTATTATTTACATCCTGATATCTTATTATGTCTAAAAAGGGATCAAATATCCTTCAAAATTTTCTCTCTAAGTTTGATAGTTCTAGAGATGATTCCAGTGTGCATCGAATTTGGGACACCCTGTACATGAAATCTGACTGGAAAGGATTTGTTCCTAGTCAAAACTAGCTAGAAGCTTTGTGAAGCTCGAATAGTGTGTTTGTACTCAGGATGAGAACATAAATAAATGATTAGATTACAGTATTATGTTTGTATATTTGTTTTAAAACCCTTTCGGCATGTATTATTGTCATATGGAGATTGAAGGTAGTGTACCTGAAAGAGGCTGCAACCATTTTCCCTACAGAATTATGGATTTGAGACTATTCCAAGTTTTTACAAAATGTTTCCAATAGAAAGATCTTCAAATTCTATACATTCAACAATATAAACTAAAAAGTTGAGGAGCTGTTAAAACATATTTTTCATTAATGAAACTAATAAACCAAAGTTAACAGTATTCACCTGATTGAACACCAACTGAATATTTAATCCTATTATTCACTCAGTGATATTTTGATCTACCCACTCAGTTTCCCAAAAAAAAAAAATGAAATTAATGGTATGAATTTTTCAACAACTGCAAAGGTTGACTTTCAAAATGGCGGAAGTAAACGGATGATTTCTGATTCAGACTCGTTGAAACAGAGGGAGAGATTTTTTCAACTATCAAAGGACTTAATTACGTTACTTCAATTAACGGTAAACCCGATTACTACCACTGTGTTGATCTTCATTTTCCACTGTAATTCGTGATAACAAATTGCTGAAGGACTAGATCATCCTAAATATTTTCGTAATTGGTTGAAGGGAATTGAAACGCGCGAATCTAGAATGATCGGATAAAATTAATTTTTGAGCGTTTGGAATTTCTAGTGTAAGAAATGTATTATAGGGTTTTCCAAAAAGTGGTTTCGTTTTGATATTGAAAAAAAGAGTATTTTTTAGGAGGAATCCGATGGAAGTTTAGTTTTCAATAACGAATAATGCATTACAATTCTTAAAATGTCAAATTTAGTTATGGAAACATTGAATTTCAGTTTCTTTCTGTGTTTTCCGGAAGTTACAGACAACTCCACACAGTGGGAAATTACGGTTTTTCCCCATTTGAAGATCTTCCTCGAAAACTTTTAAAGTATTCATTTTAGGTATAGGGTTTGCTTAAATAACCCCCACTATTTTTGGACGTAGAATCGATTGAAATAATAAAAAATTTAGGTTCTAATTTGAAAATCTTGAGTTTTGATGAATTTGAGTTGTCCAACTTCATGATCTTCTTATGAACACTCTGTACATTTTTGGTCCAAACCGCAAACAGTTTTATAATACTGCGTATTTACAGAATCGAAAAGGAAAACAATTTTTTCGAAAAAAGCTTTTTCTGCAGAAAAATTCGAAAAATGTGAGTCCTCATCG
Organism: Harmonia axyridis; assembly: GCF_914767665.1. NCBI lineage: Eukaryota > Metazoa > Arthropoda > Insecta > Coleoptera > Coccinellidae > Harmonia > Harmonia axyridis. Next base: position 652,624 of record NC_059507.1, read on the forward strand.
CTACCATTTTCTTCATAACAATCTCATTAACTCTTGAACCGTTGAGTTTTTACCCAAGGTATGGCATATTGCCGAAATTGTCGTCAAAAAAACTACCTAATGATGCAATAATCTACTGGGTGTGCCATTTGAAACAAGGAAGTGAAGGGTGTTTTTTTTTCGAGGTATATAACTTTAAGTTGGCATTACTGTTCAAGATGGCGACCGATTTAACAGCTGTCAAGTGATTTATTCTCAGTTTGGTTTGGCAATTCATCATGAATAGACTCACGCCTGAACAACGCTTGCAAATAGTGCAATTTCATTTCGAAAATAATGGTTCTGAGATTGCCGTTGTTCCCGATTTTCATAAGCGAATTTTGTTTAGCGAACAAACAAAACTGCCGCATTTGGAGTGAAGCTAATCCTCAAGTGTATGTCGAAACACCGTTACATCCAGAAAAACAGACTGTTTGGTGCGCTTTATGGGCTGGTGGAATCATTAGTCCGTACTTCTTCAAAAACGATGATTGCCAGAACGTTACAGTCAATGGTGATCGGTATAGAGCCATAATTACTAACTTTTTCATTCCTGAATTGAACAACCATGATGTCCAGGAGCTGTGGTTCCAACAAGACGGCGCAACATGTCACACAGCTAGTGCCACAATCGATTTATTGAAAGACACGTTTGGTGACAGCCTAATTTCACGTTTTGGACCTGTGAATTGGCCTCCAAGATCTTGTGATTTAACACCGCCAGACTATTTTCTGTGGGGCTATGTAAAGTCATTGGTCTATGCGGATAAGCCACAAACCCTTGACCATTTGGAAGACAACATTCGCCGTGTTATTGCCGATATACGGCCACAAATGTTGGAAAAAGTAATCGAAAATTGGACGTACAGATTGGACTACATCCGAGCCAGCCGTGGCGGTCATATGCCAGAAATCATATTTAAAATGTGATGCCACAAGATTATCTTGCGGATAAATAAAATTCATGTCAATCGAATAATCCATCGTTGTTTTATTGCAACTTAAAGTTCTATAGCTCTAAAAAAAAAACCCCTTTATTATTTCAGCTATTACCCCGCTCAGTTCAATTTCAATTCAGTTTTGTACGCTCACAAGATTTAAAAATTCAAATTTTCCCGCGCTATGAACGTCAAAAATCCACATATTTCCATTCTCGCCAACTTTCAAACGAACTCCATACCGCAAAGCCCACAAATGCTCGCATCGTGAAGAATGAAATTGATGCTTCAATTTACCCCAAATTTTTTCACGCGAGTGAAGCTTTAACACAGCGAAAATTGAGGTGTTTACGTCATTTCGCACATTTGGCGTAACCTCGAACTTGAAACATCGAGTTTTCCGGTACTTGATTCCCCCAGAACGAGGTCTTAACCTAGTTACATTTTCCGTTCCTCGGAATTATTGTTTCCTAAGATAACCAAGACGAAAAAAAAACAACTACTGAGGTCGTCCCGCAAGATATTCGTAATGTCAAATTTAGGATGTCTTGTTCCCTTGAAGATTGAATGCCGCAGTGGGGAAAATTAGGTTTTCACTTCATTTGGAGGAAATGAAACCGGGCTAAAACATGTACGAGGGGGTGGGAACGCCCGAAGGGGGTGTTGGCGGTAACAAAGAGGTTGTTGAATGAGAGATGAAGGGGGGGATGGTTTTTGCGTTGAGATAATTCATTTTCGAGTGAGTTTCCAGCCATTATGATAACGATTATATGTAACGGTTGTGATTTTGCAAGCGGAAAAACCAACAGACTGTGCAGCGTGAATGAAAATGCTACTTAAAACTGACTAATTATGTCTTGCTGCGTCTTCAAGGTTATCGTATGAAAAATGGTCCCTTCGAGTCGGATTGGAACTGTTGCGAAATGGCGAATGAGCTTACATCAATACAGTGGGTGTCCGTGAAGTTAGCACCCACTTTTTCGAAAATAAATTATTTTTTTTTTGCATTCGTTAGTAACTATTTGTAACACAAAAATTTTCGTTTGTACCTCAAGGATACTGGTAGAAAAACATCGCATTCCACTGGGGTGCTAACTTCAAGTTTTTTTTCGATTTTTCCAAAAAAAAAAATTTAGTTAGAAAGTCCATCGTTAGTAACTGTTTGTAACACAGAAATTTCCGTTCGTTATCCAATCTATAATGAAAAAAAAAAATTCCTAAATTGCGAAATTAGCAGTTAGCATTCTATCAGTATCCTCGAGGTACAAACGAAAATTGTTGTGTTACAAATAGTTACTAACGAGTTACTAACGAATGCAAAAAAAAAAAATCATTTTCGAAAAAGTGGGTGCTAACTTCGCATTTTAGGAGTTTTTTTCATTATTTTTGGTAAAGCTCCTGGCTTCATTCTTTTCTCGTTTTTCGTCTATTTTCTACTGGAATTTTGCATAAAGCTCGAAATTGCTATTCCATAAAGGGTTTTCCGATAAGAGGATTTTGAATAGCCAGCTATTAGGCCAATTGAGAAGTCCCCGGTTTGAGGCACAGATGGCCGTGCTAGTATTAAATCCATATGATTTTTAGTTAGTACCAACCTTCGAACGATACAAGTCAAAATTTGACAGCTGTCCTACCATTACTTTGTGAGATATTGCGTTCTGAATGTAGCTACTTTTGTTATTTGAAAAGAGATTTCGTGTGCTGATAAAATATTGCTTATTGAAGGGAAAAAAACAGTTGAAGCAAAATCTTGGCTTGATGAAGAGTTTCCGGGGTCTGCACCAGGAAAATCAACCATCATTGATTGGTATGCTAAGTTTAAACGTGGTGAAATGAGCACCGAAGACGGCGAATGCAGTGGACGGCTAAAAGAAGCTGTCACCAATGAAAAAATCAAAAAAGTTCACAAAATAATTTCGAATGACCGTAAAGTGAAGTTGATCGAGATAGCAGACTTTGTGAAGATATCATCTGAACGTATACATCATATCATTCACGTATATTTGTACATGAGAAAGCTGTGTGCAAAATGGGTGCTGCGTGAGCTCAGAATCGGTCAAAAGCAACAACTAATGATTCTGAGCAGTGTTTGAAGCTGAATAAGTGCAATAAACCTGATTTTTTGCGTCGATATGGGACAATGCATGAAACATGGCTCCATCATTTCACTCCGGAGTCCAATCGACAGTCAGCTGAGTGGACTGCACACGATGAACCGAATCCAAAGCGAGGAAAAACACAACAGTCAGCTGGCAAGGTTTTGGCATCAGTATTCTGGTATGCGCAAGGTATAATATTCATTGATTGCCTCCAAAAGAGCAAGACTATCAACAGCGATTATTATATAGCGTTATTGGACCGCTTAAAGGATGAAATCGTTAAAAAACGGCCCCTTTGGAGATAAAAAGGTACTGTTTCATCAAGACAATGCGCCGTGTAACAAATCAATGAAAACAATGGCAAAATTGCATGAGTTGGGCTTCGAATTGCTTCTGCATCCACCGTTTTCTCCAGATCTGGCCCCCCAGCGACTTTTTACTGTTCTCAGACCTCAAAAGAATGCTCGCTGGAAAGAAATTTAGCACCAATGAAGAAGTAATCGCCGAAACTGAGGCCTATTTTGAAGCGAAAGACAAATCGTACTACAAAAATGGTATCCAAAAGTTGGAAGATCGCTATAATCGCTGTATCTCCCTCGAAGGCAACTATGTTGAATAATAAAATCAAATTTACTGTGGTAGACTGGAGACTTTTCAATTGGCTTGTTACCTTTTATGATTAATGACAATCTTCGAGAATTTAATTCAAGAACAAGTGGAAATAAAAAAAAACCGAATTGAATAAAATATCTACCTCCATATTTCTGAAAACATTAAATCTCTCCGCCTAGTTTTTATTGAGTATCGACTATTATCTGAAAAACTACTGAACACGCAGTGAACGACCTAGATGTATGGCCTACTATCGTATTTTCCTAGCATTATATGGCAGCGATTGCATTCTAAAAAGGGTTCTTAAACGTAACCATTCCACCGGATAATCAATGGTGAAGCTTTAGAGATTCACCATTGTAATTTCACCCCATTTTCTAAGCGAAATTGGTAATTAACCTCAACCAATAAGGTGTTTATTAACTTCAATTCTTTAGATGTTCGCTAGTTTATAATTGACTTATTTCGCTGAAGCCTTCCGTTCTAATCCTCGCAAGTACATTATTCCATGATCTTTGTACATCTGTGGCTCGAAATTAATTCTTAATACACATGGATTCCGAGACTTGACAGAAATGAAAATGGGAAATCGCTATTTCCTTGCCCGATTTACAAATATTCCTAACAGTAGTCGAGGATTTTCTGATTGCCATTTCTTTGTCGTGGATGAATATCTAAAAATAATACATCACTTTCTTTGGAGAACTGTCAAACAGGATATATTATGCAGTAGGTGGTTCTTACATAGTCATTTTGTGGTTGAGTTCAAGGAATATTTGTGGTTCCTTATAGGAGGGATGAGTTTTTTATAGGATATACAGGAAGTTCATAAATTGAAGGTACCGGGTTTTCACCATAATTTGACCCCCCCTTCAACTTTTTTACTGAAAGAGGTACAGAAAAATGTTTTCTACAAAAGATTCACGAAATCGACTAGTGTTTTTTAAAATGATTTCATAAAACGAAATATATACAGAGTGGGCAACATATTGATTGCAACTTCATTTTTTCAAATGGAACACCCTGTATATTTTTCTATATTTGTCTAGCTCTTTCTTCCCTGATTGCGAATATATAACATATGTTTGGCCGATCTCTCTAATTCTGAGTACTACAGAGTTTCAAATTTTAAGAACCAAAACCAAATGAGGCCGTTTTTTAACGATTTCATCCTTTAAACGATCCAATAACGCTATATAATAATCGCTGTTGATGGTCTGGCCCTTTTGAAGGTAATCAATGAATATTATACCTTGCACATCCCAGAATACTGATGCAATAACCTTGCCAGCAGACTGTGGTGTTTTTCATCGCTTTGGATTCCGTTTATCGTGTGCAGTCCACTCAGCTGACTGTCGATTGGACTCCGGAGTAGAATGATGGAGCCATGTTTAATCCATTGTCACATATCGCAAAAATTCAGTAAATTCAAGTGGATGTTGCATGAATTTCAATTGCTTGAAGGTAAAATTATTAAAAAGAAAATTGGTCTTCATGAAGTACCATAGAAATAATGTTTTGCCTTCGCGTATGCTATCAAAGATTGAGTATTAATTAAAATTTGAAATGTGCTTATTTCATTAACTTTCTGTTCGTGAAAATCCCAAGTGACATTTTCATCTATCAATGAAATATCCCACCAAACACAGTACGTACTAATTTTCCAACAGATCAAGAATGACTCCCATTTTGAGAAGTTGAAACTTTTCGTAATATCTACCTAAGGGTCGAAGTTTATTGAAACTCTATGTCTCGGGGAGTTTGGGAATTCGGAACTTAGTTTTCTGTTGGACCAGCAAAATCGGGATTTTATTCATCTTATTTCGTTGTGGGATAGTGAGGTGTGTGTTTTCTTCTTGAATATACGGATGTATGAGAAAATTGTGTTATGCGGTACGAGATTATTTGTTATTTCTATCTTGTCGAGTTTGTTTTCCGAATAAGTTTATGAAAAATAGATGTTTTAGGTGGAAAACCCGTGGAATATGCGACATGACATCCAGAAAGCTGCATGTATAAGGTCACTCATCCAGGTAGTGACCTCGTCCAGCAACTGTTTGGTTCTTAAGATCGGAAAAACTTCACTTCTAATAACGGGTGTTTTTTTTCGAGGTATATAACTTTAAGTTGGCATTACTGTTCAATATGGCGACCGATTTAACAGCTGTCAAGTGCTTCATTCTCAGTTTGGTTTGGTAATTCATCATGAATATACTCACGCCTGAACAACGCTTGCAAATAGTGCAATTTCATTTCGAAAATAATGGTTCTGTGCGGAATACGTATCGCGCACTACGTCCATTAGCGATGAAGCGCACTTCTGGTTGAATGGCTACGTCAACAAACAAAACTGCCTCATTTGGAGTGAAGCTAATCCTCAAGTGTATGTCGAAATACCGTTACATCCAGAAAAACTGTCTGTTTGGTGCGCTTTATGGGCTGGTGCAATCATTGGTCCGTACGATGATGGCCAGAACGTTACAGTCAATGGTGATCTGTATAGAGCCATGATTACTGACTTTTTCATTCCTGAATTGAACAACTATGATGTCCAGGAGCTGTGGTTCCAACAAGACGGCGCAACATGTTACACAGCTCGTCCCACAATCGATGTATTGAAAGACACTTTTGATGACCGCCTAATTTCACGTTTTGGACCTGTGAATTGGCCTCCAAAATCTTGTGATTTAACACCTCTAGACTACTTTCTGTGGGGCTTTGTAAAGTCATTGGTCTATGCGGATAAGCCACAAACCCTTGACCATTTGGAGGACAACATTCGCCGTGTTATTGCCGATATACGGCCACAAATGTTGGAAAAAGTCATCGAAAATTGAACGTCCAGATTGGACTACATCCGAGCCAGCCGTGGCGGTCATATGCCAGAAATCATATTTAAAATGTAATGCCACAAGATTATCTTGCGGATAAATAAAATTCATAACAATCGAACAATCCATCGTTGTTTTATTGCAATTTAAAGTTCTATAGCTCTAAAAAAACACCCTTTATAAATGAGGTAATGTTACTTCAAACTTTACTTAATTCAATTAGATTAGATCAAATAATGTCGATGTAAGATTGACGTAGTTTCTGGTCGATATAAGTAAATATTAATCTGAAACATTCACCAATCTACGTTTTCTCCGAAATCATTTCCACATACTGATGGTATTTTGATCCAGTTTGAATTATTTCATGTTTCATAACAGCTTCATGCAGATGAAACTACGATTGCAGTTCGATTACATCGACTGTCATTTCCGGAGATCCTAGATTGCCTGTCATTTCACATGGAAAGGGCTTCGAACCGAAAATATTATCAAGTAACAAAGCCATAGAATAAAACACAATCAGAAATCAAACATTCTAGTTTATGAATGAACTGAATTGATCTAAAAAAATATCACGAAGACTCCAATTGAGGACATGAAACAATTTTATTAAAAAATTAACTGGATCTGGATCAAATTTTTTTAACTCTCTTCACGAACATATGTTCGAATTTGTTGAACGTATCTAGTAATTAATTCAAACGTTGACAGTACATCCATCAAATGGAACTGCTCTTAATTGAGAAATCTCTTTGGAACTCTGATTTCAAAGAACTCCATACCTGTCCTCAAAACGTGACATAACAAAAACAACAATAAAACGAAAAACATAATCATTTTAACGAGCCAACCTGAAAATACAGAAATTCATCTGTGTTTGCCCAAAGAATTACATTTTTTATTAATCTGGTTTTTGATAACTCGAATATTGAATAATGAAATTGAATTGCAGTATGTGTTAGTTTCAAATATTATGTACATAATCGTGTTACTATTGAATTCACATCAATAAAAGTGAAATATGGTATATGTTGTTTTCAATCTAGAAACGAGTGATCTATGTAAATAATTCAAATTTGGTTTTACCATCTGTTTTATTGTTGGTCTGGAATAATTAGATTTTGTATGACAGATCGAGTTTGAGTCTGCATCTATAAACTACTGTTGTTGTTCAATTATTGGAATGAAACGAGCATTTTATCACATATACTGTAAATTAGGAGTTAAAATTGAAACAAAATGGAAAATATAATAATACATATTAATAATTATGTGTGTTTATCATTGAATCTGGATCGAGATATTGAAGGTTGAGTGCAGCTACATTTATTGTTGTTTTAAAAATGGATAACACCGAGTTTCGTGTATGGATAAAATAAAGGGTGTTTTTTTTTAGAGGTATAGAACTTTAAATTGCAATAAAACAACGATGGATTATTCGATTGACATGAATTTTATTTATCCGCAAGATAATCTTGAGGCATTACATTTTGAATATGATTTCTGGCATATGACCGCCACGGCTGGCTCGGATGTAGTCCAATCTGGGCGTCCAATTGTCGATGACTTTTTCCAACATTTGTGGCCGTATATCGGCAATAACACTGTGAATGTTGTCTTCCAAATGGTCAAGGGTTTGTGGCTTATCCGCATAGACCAATGACTTTATATAGCCCCACAGAAAGTAGTCTAGCGGTGTTAAATCACAAGATCTTGGAGGCCAATTCACAGGTCCAAAACGTGAAATTAGGCGGTCACCAAACGTGTCTTTCAATAAATCGATTGTGGCAGGAGCTGTGTTACATGTTGCGCCATCTTGTTGGAACCACAGCTCCTGGACATCATGGTTGTTCAATTCAGGAATGAAAAAGTTAGTAATCATGGCTCTATACCGATCAACATTGACTGTAACGTTCTGACCATCATCGTTTTTGAAGAAGTACGGACCAATGATTCCACCAGCCCATAAAGCGTACCAAACAGTCAGTTTTTCTGGATGTAACGGTGTTTCGACATACACTTGAGGATTAGCTTCACTCCAAATGCGGCAGTTTTGTTTGTTCGCTAAACAAAAGTCGCTTATGAAAATCGGGAACAACGGCAATCTCAGAACCATTATTTTCGGAATGAAATTGCACTATTTGCAAGCGTTGTTCAGGGGTGAATCTATTCATGATGAATTGCCAAACGAAACTGAGAATAAATCACTTGACAGCTGTTAAATCAGTCGCCATCTTGAACAGTAATGCCAACTTAATGTTATATACCTCGAGAAAAAACACCCGTTAGTAATACTGTAGTTTTTACTTTTCAAATGTCAATAGATGACAGTTCTAAAAGTTTCAAAATGAAGCGTCTTATTAGAAAACGCTTTTTATGAATTAGTAGCTAGGTGATCTATTATTAGAAACTGCAGAAGAATTTTTCCATTCAGTTTGATATTATGTTCGTCATAAAGTAGAAACATATAAAAGGATCATAACAGTTGATGATACATAAATGTTTGAAAATACTGAATTATCCAAACGGTCATCTGACTTGAAATCCACATCTTACATGAAGTTCATTTCTCCTTTTTAACTCTACCTACGTTGGAAATTCACTGAATCATCCTACTATACAGGGTGGCCATTTCAGGGCCGTCGCTAGGGGGTAGGCAGGGGAGGCGACCGCCTAGGGCGGCAAAATTCTGGGGCGGCATTTCAATCTTGATCAACAAAAATCATATGTGTAGAAATTCAAAGTAAGAAATGAGATTTAAATCGGTTAGAAACAACACGAAAATATACAGACAATTTAATCAACATTTTAAACTATCAGAGGTGCCGCATTATACACAACAACTCATAAATATCCAGATGTCGTGTAAACCCTCTCACAGCTGTTTACTGTTTACGAGATATTGATGCTAAAAAACACATGTACTAATCAGGCGTGTCGGGCTTCTCTTTGCTACAATGCTCAATTTTATCGCTTTTTAGCGAGGATATTTTTCTCTACAATTCTTCAACCAGAATGCCTATTCCCAGATGAATGCAAAATATACGAGAAACGTTTCCATTTCATCTTCATCATTTCCATCTCATCCTTCCTAAGAAATACATATCTGAGAAGTTTATTTTATTCTATACCACGTTCCATTATATAACAATATTTTTTTGATCGTACTGTATGTGCAAAGTGAGTGTTATATTCTGAATTTTTCGATTTGCCTTTGGATTTAAGGATTTCAAAGTAGATTACTGAAGGTAAGTTCTATAATTTTTTATTTTCATCATTTCCTTATTATTATCATTTTTCGGCACTGGAAGTACCTACGTTCGAAGCGTCGGATGATGAGATAGACTTAATAGAAAAAATCATATTCATTTATTTCAAAATAGGTATAATGTTCCCAAAGAAATATGATCCGTGTTTCTTTCAGGTACGTTTCCGGGGTGGTAGTAGTGCGCCCTAAAACTGTCCAGGCGCCCCCTGGAGAAAAATTGGGGCGCTTAGATTCAGTTACGATATTCTACTTTATGAACAAAAATTCACATGTTCAAAATGTAAGGTGCCGAAAGAGAAAACAAAAATTTCAAGATAATATTTTTCTAAAACGTTCTCATACTTCCCTCGCCCGGAACTTTCAATTGCCCCTTGAAGAACTTTTTCTTAATTAAATACTGAATCAGGGCCCGCTCTGGAGGCTGCCTAATTGGCATTTTGCCGGGGCGGCAAATATTGGAGGGCGGCATTTTCGATTTTTTTCAGAAATCCGAATTCCAAGAAGAAAGTGTTGAATACTTTTTTTTTAATTTCAAAGAATTTCACACATGATTTTTTATCAAATTAATTAGTTTTGGGGGTGGGCGCATTCGAATTTGAAATAATGTAGCTTATCTATCCATTGAATCTGAAATGGCAGAATCATTAGATATCAAAGAACTTGTGAGCAAATTTGCAAAAATGAAAGCTCGAAAAGTTAATTTCTAAAGAGTTCTTTGAATTTTCTGAGTAATATTTCTAGATTTGTATCACTAATCAACTTATCTCATTATATATATATATTGTACTTATATTTTTCTTCTAGTCATTTATATTATGTATTTCTATCTTTACATTTGTTTATTTATACTCGTCATGCATATTATTCGTTTTTACCAATCCTTAAATGCCAATTTTGACATTTACTTAATTAACTTTTCGATCATTTATTCAAATGATCGAAAAGTTAATTTTTGAATAATTCGTTGAATATTTTTTCCGGAAAGATATTTTTTGTTCTAGTCATTCATATTATGTATTCCTATTATTGTTCCTTACCAATCCTAAAATGATTTTCATTTTTTGTACAAGTTTGAACTTGTTGGTTTTGTTTATATTTTTTCTATGTTGTTATAATTAAAATTTTACAAACTGTCGCCTTCAACTTTTTCATATTTCGGTAGAAGACCCCGATAACCCGAAATAATTTTTTTGCATTCTGCAGAGTTGACTGTTAGGGCGGCAAATTGGGTATTTGCCTAGGGCGGCAATTTGGCTAGCGACGGCCCTGGGCCATTTGAAAACGAAACAGACGAGATTACAGACGAAATAAAGTTTTTCGATAGAAATGCTCGGACAGGTCGATTTCTGTTTCGAGGGGGACAACTTAAGATGTACGTTACGGACGCATAGCGCTTCAACCCTTACTGCTACAACCCCCACCCCCAATTTTTGAATAGGGAAGATGGGGTGAGTGATACCTCAATTTGAAGGTATTTTTATACTGATTTCAGCACAGTAATTGTTTTTTCATTTTATGCATTAGTTCTCGAAATATTCATGCGTTAGTTAGTTAGGAAGGAAGCCACAGTCATGGTTGTTTTGAAGCTCAAAACGATTTTTCACAAAAAACACTACAAGTGCCATGAAAACACCACTTCATTTTCAAATACTTAGTTAAGAATATTTCGAGAACTAATGCATAAAATGAAAAAACAATTACTCTGCTGAAATCAGTATGAAAATACCTTTCAAATGAGGTATCACTCACCCCATCTCCCCTATTCAAAATTTGGGGGTGGGGGTTGTAGTAGCAAGGGTTGAAGCGCTATGCGTCCGTAACCTACATCTTAAGTTGTCCCCCTCGAAACAGAAATCGACCTGTCCGAGCATTTCTATCGAAAAACTTTATTTCGTCTGTAATCTCGTCTGTTTCGTTTTCAAATGGCCACCCTGTATTAATGTCAACGATATAATTTTCTGGAAATGGTAATTGAGAAGAGAACGAATCAAGACAATTTTATTGAAACGTCACGGTAGTATAAAGTTGCGGAAACCGTGAACTTTTTGGCCGAAGTCCAGAGACTCCATTTCAGGAGCTGGATTTGCACTTTTTTTTTTCGGTTGCGCTTGGAATTTTGTAGTTTCGGACGAATGCAGGATATATGAAGTATCAATTATGCCATCCGCCTTGACCTGAAAACTGCGCTTTGGACAAATAAATAAATCGTTTGGAAGTTGTGGAAACTACTTTTTCACTATACAATTATTTTTCTTCTCGGTGGAAAATGCGATATGTCGCTGAATTTTATAGTAGGCGAGGATCAATAAGACTGTTAGTGAGATGGGAACCGTTTGATCTTTTTCAATTTGTCTTTTAGCCGAAAATGGTGTTTCTTTCAGCTCTCGGTTGTGGAGAGATTCGAAAGTGGTGGATGAATCTCTTTTTTCAATATTAACGGTAAGACATATTTAAAGGATGAAGTATCAATGGATTTTTTATGCAATTTACGGTATTTAGATGACTGATTGTAATCTTTAAAAACTAAAGTTAGTTAACGTGAAATACAAATCCTAATAGCGTAGATTTTTTAATTATTATCGATAGTACTCACAAAAATACCAACAGATTTAGAAAAAAACCCGATGAAAACTCAGAAATAACATTTCACTCAATAAGTCCAATAACTATCAAATCAAAAAACATTTTTCCTTGAAAAAACATGTACAGGGTGTCCCAAATTCAATATTCACTAAAAGCATCTCGAGTACTAAAGAGTGTTTTTTTTCGAGGTATATAACTTTAAGTTGACATTACTGTTCAAGATGGCGACCGATTCAACAGCTGTCAAGTGATTTATTCTCGGTTTGGTTTGGCAATTCATCATAAATAGACTCACGCCTGAACAACGCTTGCAAATAGTGCAATTTCATTCCGAAAATAATGATTCTGAGATTGCCGTTGTTCCCGATTTTCATAAGCGAATTTTGTTTAGCGAACAAACAAAACTGCCGCATTTGGAGTGAAGCTAATCCTCAAGTGTATGTCGAAACACCGTTACATCCAGAAAAACTGACTGTTTGGTGCGCTTTATGGGCTGGTGAAATCATTGGTCCGTACTTCTTCAAAAACGATGATGGCCAGAACGTTATAGTCAATGGTGATCGGTATAGAGCCATGATTACTAACTTTTTCATTCCTGAATTGAACAAACATGATGTCCAGGAGCTGTGGTTCCAACAAGACGGCGCAACAAGTCACACAGCTCGTGCCACAATCGATTTATTGAAAGACACGTGATGGTGACCGCCTAATTTCACGTTTTGGACCTGTGAATTGGCCTCCAAGATCTTGTGATTTAACACCGCTAGACTACTTTCTGTGGGGCTATGTAAAGTCATTGGTCTATGCAAATAAGCCACAAACCCTTGACCACTTGGAAGACAACATTCGCCGTGTTATTGCCGATATACGGCCACAAATGTTGGAAAAAGTCATCGAAAATTGGACGTCCAGATTGGACTACATCCGAGCCAGCCGTGGCGGTCATATGCCAGAAATCATATTTAAACTGTAATGTAACAAGATTATCTTGCCGATAAATGAAATTCATGTCAATCGAATAATCCATCGTTGTTTTATTGCAATTTAGAGTTCTATAGCTCTAAAAAAAACACCCTTTATATATTTACAGTTCTGTGGTCTCTAATGACGCAATTGGCACAGCACTGTTATAAAAAGCCCTAATTCGTTCTAAATGTACATTTCCAAAAAAAAATGTAATTGGAATTAGAAGATAATTCGGTAAATTACCAACCTAGCTGAAGTTGAAAAGGCAACTGTAGGTTTCAGGTCGAATACCTAATATCATGTTATCACATAAAATGAAAGACATTGCTAATTCAGTATTTTTTTACATTTTATGACATATTAACTCATTTGGGGTTTGTAAAGGTTGAAACTGAAGGCGAAGAGGCAATAACTTAAGATCTTCTTACTGATATATTCTTTCCCTTAGAATTATCTCAAGTACCTCGAAAAAAACCTAGAGTTTAGTTTTCTACGTATTCGGAAACATCAAAAGAACTGGTTGAATTTTAAATTATAATTTGAGTTTTTTAAAGGGAAAAGAACAGGACTTATAGCAGAGGGAACCCATGATTTTTCAAATTTCAAAGTATTTTCAGTTCAAAATTTGTCAGCATATGCCATATTTTCCTTAATGAGGTGGGGATAAATCTCATATAACGATAAACCTAACAGTTCCATTCATTTTCACATAGCTGAGATGTCAAATAAGTAAAAGCGAACTCTACCAGATTAACAAGATTAATCTGTGTCTGTTTCTAACAGGTATCAAAAAGTATGAAATATTCTTGAATAAAGTTTGCAAACTTCGATGTTTCTTATGAAGCATTATAAAACCACGGTTTAATGAAACTGCAGAGGAAGCTGTTCATTCATGTTTTTCAATGGACTGGTGAAAATTTTGAATTGACAGAAAGCTAATCTACGAAAATTATAGAACGAATATTTTGTGCCAAAAAACAATAGGTAATTTAAGTTGCATTTTAATAATGTTGAAGAGGATTTGGTCAATTCGTTTATTATGATCTTGAAAACAATTTTTACTTATGTTATATTCTTAGTGACATGAAAAATGTTTAGAATTACGTACATTTCAGCAAATTAGAATTTTGAATAGAAAATTTCTGAAATACCGAATTGTATTATAGAAATCAGATCTCTTCAATCAGTTCCTTGCAATCTTTAATAATTTAATAATAATAATAATTTTTTATAATTTCTACAAATTTTTTAACGATAATGTTTTTGAATTTAAGGACATATACAGGGTGTTTCTAAATTGGAGACACAAACAAAAATAAAAGATTCCTCGGATCATTTAAAGAAAAAAAGGCCTATTATCATGGGGCCGAAAACGCTTTGTTTTCGAGATACAGGGTGTTAAAGTTTTTTCATTATAGCATCTTTCTTTCACAAGATAATTCTTAAATTTGGCATAGATATTCCAATTTAAAGTTGTCATCATGTGATATGCTAATTTTGAATGCAAATCTACAGGGTGATATTTTTTCTGGAACAGTGCTCAACTATTTTTTGGTGGGATGGTGGGACAATAATGGTTTAGAAAAATTTTAAAATATTTTGATCTAGTACAATTCTTTTTGGTTTTTTGTAGTTTTGTCGCATTTGCTACCGATTTCGAGAAAAATTTCAAACAATTCTCAAGTAATCCTCAGGAAAATCCAAATAATCATAAAAATGGAGTTAGTAAACTGTTATGAATGAATTAATTTTAAGTTTTGATACTTATTCACCCAATCTATAATGAAAATTGATAAAGATCCGATAAACTAGTATAATCATCACAAGAAAGTAGGACTACAAGAAACACTCTGTATCACGAAAGCAAACCTTTTATGGGCCTATGTTTATAGGACTTTTTTCTTAAAATTATCCAAGGAATCCCTCATTTTCCCTTGTACCTCCAATTCAGGAACACCCTGTAGAATTATGTTCAAATTTGGAAAAATAGAACTTGAAATAGAACATTTCTGAAATGAAATAGCTAAACAAAGAATAAATAATAATACACTGCTGATTTCCACAAAATTTTGTGGAAAATTTTGTGGAAATCAGCAGTGTATTATTATTTATTTAAAATGAATTTCCATCAAGTGAAGACCGAATCAATCAAATAAACAAAGAATCTTCCAATAATTTTCATAGGTACTGGAACTCGATTATAAAATCAGATTTTATCTGTAAGTTTATTATATTGCTTTAACTGATCTGGAAGAAGATTTTCACGTAATTTTCATCCGAAAAGAATTTGCAATAAAAACATCGACAGTCCATGTGAAAAAATTTTCTGTAAAACTACAAATATAAAAAATTCGAAACACACAAAAATCACCCAATTCCAAAAAAGTTCCAAAGTGAAAATTTCAACTTTCCGTCGCACTTTTTCAACACCGCACTATTTCCCCTCGCGAAAATTCAAACCTGGGGGAAAACCTCACACAAAAGGACGAAAAATCAAGGATATCTACTCACCTCTCGATGGCTCGCAAACCCTATACCGCGATATTGTACAAAACACGGAACAACGCTGGTCAACAAGTGTTTCAGGATAACTCTTATCAGGATAGCTCTTTATCCTTTGAAGGCGCCCACATAGCGCCTGGAGGGGAGGCGCCAAAGCCCCCATTGGCCGATTTCTGATCTCTCCCACAACTCGCTTAATTTTGGTGTAAGATATCTTTTTTTTGATTTATGCCGCCAAATTGCCGGTTGATATTTTGTAACTGATGTTTTGCGATCTGTAAGGGATGCTGATGGACCAGAGTTTAGAATTAGCGTGAAGATTTAGGGGAGAAACGTAAAACGTTTTTCTTCATTTCGACAACTATAAATCTGCAAGCGAAGGGCTCTAGATTGAATAGATACAAATTTCAGAGATGGATTGCAAATTGGGCATACATCACATTTCAATCCCATTATCTGGCGTAATGTGGATTGGTTTATGTTTGGATACAGGGTGTCCGGTTGGCCATTTGATCTGATAATTATGGGGTGGATTATTAATTTATATCAGAGGGAGTTTAATTGTGAAATAGGATTCTTCGTTTGGTCTATTGATTTTGAGAGATTCGAGGCGAATATTGAAAATTTACTATACAGGGTGGAGGTTGACAATTGAAAATGAGTGATTTCTTGTGGAATTTTGAGAAAGAAAGTCCTATAAACGTTTTGTTTTCGAGATACAGGGCGTTTCTTGTAGTCCTATTTTTTGAAATGATTATACCAGTTTATCGCATTTTTATCGATCTTCGCTACAGAAGGGGTGAATAAGTAGATACCAAAACTTCCAATTTTGAATTAATTAATTCGAATTTTCCTGAGGATTGCTTGAGAACTAAAATTTTCATCTAAATCGGTAGCAGATACGACAAAACTAAAACTACAGAACTTTAAATTGCAATAAAACAACGATGGATTATTCGATTGACATGAATTTTATTTATCCGCAAGATAATCTTGTGGCATTACATTTTAAATATGATTTCTGACATATGACCGCCACGGCTGGCTCGGATGTAGTCCAATCTGGACGTCCAATTTTCGATGACTTTTTCCAATATTTGTGGCCGTATATCGGCAATAACGCGGCGAATGTTGTCTTCCAAATGGTCAAGGGTTTGTGGCTTATCCGCATAGACCAATGACTTTACATAGCCCCACAGAAAGTAGTCTAGCGGTGTTAAATCTCAAGATCTTGGAGGCAAATTCACAGGTCCAAAACGTGAAATTAGGCGGTCACCAAACGTGTCTTTCAATAAATCGATTGTGGCACGAGCTGTGTGACATGTTGCGCCGTCTTGTTGGAACCACAGCTCCTGGACATCATGGTTGTTCAATTCAGGAATGAAAAAGTTAGTAATCATGGCTCTATACCGATCACCATTGGACATCATCGTTTTTGAAGAAGTACGGACCAATGATTCCACCAGCCTATAAAGCGCACCAAAAGTCAGTTTTTCTGGATGTAACGGTGTTTCGACATACAATTGAGGAATAGCTTCACTCCAAAAGCTGCAGTTTTGTTTGTTGACGTAGCCATTCAATCAGAAGTGCGCTTCATCGCTAAACAAAATAAAATGGACGTAGTGCGCGATACGTATTCCGCACAGAACCATTATTTTTGAAATAAAATTGCACTACATATTTGCAAGCGTTGTTCAGGCGTGAGTCTATATTCACGAAGAATTGCCAAACCAAACTGAGAATAAATCACCTGACAGCTATCAAATCGGTAGCCATCTTGAACAGTAATGCCAACTTAAAGTTATATACCTCGAAAAAAACACCCTATATAATTGTAATATAGGGTGTCTCATTTAAAAAACACCAACTCTCCTCTGCATTTCTATGAAGCGGTAAATAATTTCTATGATCTGTTATGAGTATCATATAAACCATAAAAATTACTTAAGAAATTGTTTCAGAATTTTTAGAATATCTCGAACAGAAATCAAGATGTAATTAAATATTTGATACAGTAATTTTTCAAAAACGTCCTGTAACTGAAGAACAAATCAAGTTATCGAGATGCTCCAAGTGAGCATCGAATTTGGTATACATGTATATATCTATAAGTTGTCCCAAAAGAAAATGTACATGTAAAAATTTGGGACACCCAGTACATAAAGTATGGGTAGACATAACTAACACCCTTTATATGAATGCCCGTTCTATTTTCTTACTGTCCCTCTACTAATTCATAAAAAGGGCCATCTTTCCCTCTGACATTGATGGAAAAAAACACATCAAATGGCAAAAGAAGCCTCCAACAGAAATTATAGACAGAATAAGAGACTGGTGACTTGTAACAATGTAAGACATAAAATGTGGCACAGAAGGATGGCAGGAAAGCCCTCTAACTAGCACCCCAAGAATTTATTCTAATCCTTATTTATTGTCCCGCCATTGTATTCCTGCCCGAGAAAAATATAAACTGAATTGTGGGAAAGGGATCTCCTCATAAATGATGAAAAATCTGCCTTGTCCGTGACGCTGAGGCCTAATTTTGGTCCATTATTCCCAATAATAAACCTGGAATCTTTCGAAGAAAATATCTTCGATGGTTTTAATGTTGAAGTTTTCGAATTTTTCATGAAAATTCGAGAAAAACTCTGAACTCGTGTCTGTGCTTTTGAGCGTTCGTCATTTGAGATCCTATCGAAAACTACAGTTAACAAGTTACTCAATAAGTCCTGGCGCACATTTGTTGTTGTTTGAAAAATGGATAAAAACGAGTTTCGTGTATGGACAAAATACCTACTTTTCAAGCGAAGCAAATGCTTGATATTGTGTTATTTAGACTCTGTTCTATCGACAAAAATGGTAAAAAAATACACCAGGAAAGAATTCTTCCTGAAGAAAAGATATTTAAAAATTGTAGGACCGTTGGAGAACAGGGTGTCTCAAATTCGAAGCTCACTGAAAGCATATCGAAGAACTTAGCAAGATATTTACAATCTGATTTCTGATATATTATTATTTTGGAAAAATAAATCGAAGATCCTTGTAATATAGTCTTATAGTTCTCGAGATAATCTTGGAGGGCATCGAATTTGGGACACCCTGTACATGTATCACTCTTGAAGAGGACAATTTGTTGTTGTTCGAAAAATGGTTAAGAACAAGTTTTGTGTATCGACAAATTTTTTAAAACCTTAGTCAAATTGAACGAATTTCGCTTTTAACTCCTAGACCGCCCAGCTTACTCTCCAGATCTGGCCTCCATTGATTACGGACTTTTTCAGACCTCAAAAAAATGCTCCAGGAAAGGAAATTTGGCTCTAAGGAAAGCAAAAACGATTTTATCAACAGAAAAGTTATTGGAAAGCAAGAGGAGCGTTGTATCTCTCTTCTATCTTGAGGATGGCTATGCTGACGAATTAAGTCGTATTTCAAGAAATAAACAATATTATTTTAAATATTTCCACTTCAAAGAATGTTGAAAATAATTGTCTGGGTGTGAGTAGATTATCCCCAGCATTGCCCTTGGGTGCCGCCCATGGTTATAGATGAGGGTGTGTCAGTGGTGTAATTTTCCACGTAGCTCGGTAACTATCTGTATACAATTTAAAAAATCATTAATTATTCGAGATAACAAGCTTACGCATCAACCGATTCGAATTTGAACTTTCTACAAAATTCCTAATTTAACATAATTGAACAGAAACCTAAATTCCAACAAACATGTTTATATATATGGTTCAAAGTAAATATAACAGATGGCAGCACAAATCAAATGCAATGTATCTCATATTTTTATTTGAAATCTCAATTGATTCATTACTTTTCACATTGTTTTCGATATATCATTTAAGGATCCACTTTTCGATAAATACGTATCAAACGAAGTTATCGTTTTTTTTAGTTTCCATATACCGTGAGGCTTTATTCAAATTACCCGCCTCAATTTGGTTTGGTTGTGTTGGTATGAATGTCCGGTCCATAAAGTACTTCATTTGTTTAGTTTCCTCTCCTTTTAAAGATTTGGAAGTTGTGACGACCACGTATTTGTGGAAAGTAAGTATTTCTGGAATTATTATATTTAGTAAAGTTTAATCGTATTAATTTATGTTTGAAGAATCTTATAATATAGAGAAATCTCATTTCCTAACCAAATTTTATACTTATTATAATTGACATGTTGCTGACAAATTAATTTGTTTTAGAAATCGTCACGATGCAAATTTTCGTAAAAACCCTCACCGGTAAGACCATTACCTTGGAGGTCGAGCCATCCGATACTATCGAAAATGTGAAGGCTAAAATCCAAGACAAGGAAGGAATTCCTCCAGATCAACAACGTCTGATCTTCGCTGGAAAGCAACTTGAAGATGGACGTACTCTCTCCGATTACAATATCCAAAAGGAATCTACACTTCACTTGGTATTGCGTCTTCGTGGAGGTATCATTGAACCTTCTCTCAGACTCTTGGCCCAAAAATATAACTGCGACAAGATGATCTGTCGTAAGTGCTATGCTAGGTTACATCCTCGTGCAACCAACTGCAGGAAAACCAAGTGTGGACATACCAACAACCTTCGTCCCAAGAAGAAGCTAAAATAGGCTATAATGTTATTCAATCTATGGAGGAGTGTATTAAAATTGAAATAGCAATATTCATGGTTTTTCAACCGATTGGCAGAGAACTGTTAGTATTATTATTCTAATTTTAATAGAATAATAAATATGTAAATTTTCATTAGATGTGTTTCTTTAATTAATACTCCTATTTAAGAACTGTTACATCAATTGTTGTCGATTTGTAAAGCCGAGTTATAGTTATAAAATATTATCAGAAATAATTTCTCCTGAAGTTCACATAAGTAAACGTATCTCGGAAAGAACATGAATTATCTGAGATAAATCGAAATTATCAACTAGATCGAGCTCTATATTTACAACTAAAGATTACCCACCACCATACATAAAAAATCTATGACCTGGCGGGGTTTTGAACCCGCTGCTATCGGCAACCTGCTCGACTTTCATAAAAGAACAGGTCTTGCCAAAGGCCCGAACAGTTCTGGACTATTCTTTCATTTAACCTGTTCTGTTGAAGAACAGGTTCAGAGTATTGCGCATAGATTGCCACACCACTTTTTTATCGTTAGTGTTCTGTGGTTTCAAAATATTCTGTTCTGAATTCAATGAATATCCTGATTCCGATATCTACTGGCGAAAATTAAAAAGTCATATTATACTTTTTATTGTTTTATATTCAAAGATCTATCCCCTTGCTTTAGCAATTCCAAGCATGGTGAAACATCTTTCGTTTTATTTTATGTTCTATGCATCTTGAAGAACTAACCTACACATATTAGTAATTGAAAACAATAAAACTAGGATTTATAATGTTTCTTAAAATGCTATACTTTCGCATATAATTCATATGGTGTTGTGAACGTCTCCCTTTCTGAAAAATGGAACAAAGATTCAAAGAAGGTGAAAGAATCTTGATTGTTTTAAACACTGGAGAAAATTTTGAAGGTGACTATGTGAAAGGCACCGATACTCGAATTGAAATAGATAATTTTTTACATTATGAATCTGGAAACAAATTTGATACCAAATGGACTTTTTACAAGAGAGAGATATGCTCAGTGTTGAGGATTACTGGGAAAAAAAATGATGACACTTCAAACGAAAAAGTAGCTACTAAAACTGTTAATAATAATATTCTCATTCCAAGAGCGGAATATGAAAGACTGCTAAAAATGACTGATGATTACATAGTTATAAAGACCGATGATAAAACATATTATGATAGTATTGAAAAATTATCAAATTTTGAATCTCTAGGTGTTGTAGCTAGTAATTGTGAAAAGGGACGAGGTGGAAGAATAAAAATGTTGGTTTTAAGCACATGGAAGCAAGTATTTATTTTCAGTTTCCATAATTTCCGGACAAAAAGGTTTCCTGTAGAATTAGCTGACATATTGCAGTCTCACTATATTAAAAAAGTTGTCTTCAATGGAGGAACTCTTGTAGATTGTTTATTACATGCTTACAATATACATATGAACAACATTTATGACATTCAGGTAAGGCTGAGTTAATTAAATTTAATTTTATTTCTTTTCTGAATTTGTTATATTTGAATAAAGTCTTGTACAAAGTAATTGGTTTTTTGAAATATTATTATTCTTTGTCTATACTTTTTGATTTGAAAATGATTTTGACTGTTTTATTTCAGATTTCTCATCTTCTTCTCATGAAGAATTCCACAGGAGAATGTAGAGAGGAACTACCTACTATTGGAGATTGTCTTACAGAATATTTCAACTTTTCTTCAACTTTCATCACTGCGGCATTAGAAATATTGAAAGATACGTGGGAAATTGTGCCGGTGGAAATTGATAAGCTCAAAAAAATATCAAAAGTTGCTACCTATTTGATATTATTGAAGGACCATCAAATGTCCTTGATGATGAAAGACTATGATCAAGCCGTCGAAGCTTATAACAATTTATTTTCGAAGAGTACCAATTATCATTCCTTAGAAATGGCTTCAAATCAAAAATGCACAAAACAAATAGACGACTTAATTCCTTGTGCTCTGTTAAAACCAAATTCGCTCAAAAGTGTTAAATATGCCTGAAATAAAATATATAGGTATGATAAAATAAATATATTTCCAGTATTACACTTCAGTTTGTTTTTATTGTATCACCCTGCAAGACTGGGAAGTTATAACTTTATAACTAGTATCTGCCAGTAGAATTAATACAGAAGATTTCAATCCTTGAATTTATCAAACTTATTTCTCTAATGCCAAAAACAATAACAACTATCTCAAATATTTGATGTGTTCTATGACAATAGCACAGACGACTTTGACAATAGACAGTATTCTGTGATTGATCTCAAAATAAACAAACAGCTTTCAATAACACCCCTTCCATTATTACAGATCTGATAATTAAAACATTAATTAATTACTCTATTATCTCAAAACAGAGTAGTGTAAACTGATCTACTTTTGGTATTCGAATTAATCAAGTCATTCACGCCGAAGGCTAAACTGTCTAACTGCTAATTCCCAGCTGTCTATGCAATAACTTGCAAATTATATTAAACATTATTACTATTGTGATTCAATGGAGTTTTTAAAAGAATCTGAATAGGATCAATATTCGTATCAAACGACAAAATGTTGTTCCTTTTAAATTTCTTAGATACGGGTTAATTTCCTTATTAGTTGCTGTTATTTTAATTTTGATATTCAATTTTTATAGACAATTGCCAGGCAAGTATATATTAATTTTATTGATTATTTTGTATGATTACCTATTTTTAGGATATAATAACTTTAGTGTCGGCAGTTCAAACAGATATTTTAAAAATGAGATGATAAAAAATTTCAATAGCGATGATTTTGGGGTAGATTATGCAGATGAAAATATGTGGAATGAAAAATGTGAAGTAATTCACATAGGCATTGTATGTGCTGGTCACAAATCTAATCTTCAACTACATACCATGTTGAAATCAATTTATTTTCACAGTGATAATGCCTTTCACTTTCATATAATAGCAAGTTGGATGTCACAGCGGGTCTTGAATATTTTATTTCAAAGTTGGAACATGGATAGAGGTACTTTATTTGAATCATCAAATACAACTATTCATTAAATTTTTATTTTTAGTAAATGTGACTTTTTATGATATTAATGACTACATTACTGATGTGAGATGGGTTCCAAACACTCATTACTCTGGAGTTTTTGGATTGTTGAAACTGCTATTCCCTAAAATCATTCCTGTATCTGTCACGAATAAAATAATTATTTTAGATACTGATCTTATATTTTTGAGTGATATATATGAATTATGGAAAATGTTTGAAAAGTTCAAGTACAGACAGGTATAAAATAAGGATATATTTATTATGATTTGCTAAATAATTCTTTTCAGGCTATAGGAATTGTTGAGAATGAAAGTAATTATTATTTGGAAAAAACATCTTGGCCAGCTATTGGTAGAGGGTAAATATTTAAGAATTTTTTTAATTATCAATTGAATTTCTTTTTTTAGTTTCAATTCAGGTTTAGTATTATATTATATAGATAAATTAAAAGATTTAAACTGGCCCAATTTGTGGTACACTGTAACGAAAAAAATTGCAAATGAAATTGGATCAACGTTATTGGGTGATCAAGATATTATCAATGCAGTGATAAAAGAAAATTCTAATATACTTTATGAAGTGCCTTGCTATTGGAACACACAATTGAGCGATCGTACAGATAGCTATTTATGTTATAACAAACATCAAGCTAAGGTGAGTTCAAGACAAATTTGACTGGATAATTTTATTTGCATAATTAATAATTATTTTATGATAAAGGAATTATGTTATCGGATTCACCACTTTTGTAGGAATTTTAAGCAAATAAGCTGAAAATCAATATTTATAGTATTTTTCATGTAGGTAATACACTGGAATTCTCCAAAAAAAATCAATGTTCTAAACAAAGACGGAGATTACTTCAGAAGCTTATATACAATTTTTGCGGAACTGAATGGAAACTTACTGAGGAAACATTTGAGGATATGTTCCTCGAAATCAAAACCTGCAGTGGTAAGATTTTGATGTGGTAAAGGGTGTTTTTTTTAGAGCCATAGAACTTTAAATTGCAATAAAACAACGATGGATTATTCGATTGACATGAATTTTATTTATCCGCAAGATAATCTTGTGGCATTACATTGTAAATATGATTTCTGGCATTTGACCGCCACGGCTGGCTCGGATGTAGTCCAATCTGGACGTCCAATTTTCGATGACTTTTTACAACATTTGTGGCCGTATATCGGCAATAACACGGCAAATGTTGTCTTTCAAATGGTCAAGGGTTTGTGGCTTATCCGCATAGACCAATGACTTTACATAGCCCCACAGAAAGTAGTCTAGCGGTGTTAAATCACAAGATCTTGGAGGCCAATTCACAGGTCCAAAACGTGAAATTAAGCGGTCACCAAACGTGTCTTTCAATAAATCGATTGTGGCATGAGCTGTGTGACATGTTGCGCCGTCTTGTTGGAACCACAGCTCCTGGACATCATGGTTGTTCAATTCAGGAATGAAAAAGTTGGTAATCATGGCTCTATACCGATCACCATTGACTGTAACGTTCTGGCCATCATCGTTTTTGAAGAAGTACGGACCAATGATTCCACCAGCCCATAAAGTGCACCAAACAGTCAGTTTTTCTGGATGTAACGGTGTTTCGACATACACTTGAGGATTAGCTTCACTCCAAATGCGGCAGTTTTGTTTGTTGACGTAGCCATTCAACCAGAAGTGCGCTTCATCGCTAAACAAAATAAAATGGACGTAGTGCGCGATACGTATTCCGCACAGAACCATTATTTTCGAAATAAAATTGCACTATTTGCAAGCGTTGTTCAGGCGTGAGTCTATTCATGATGAATTACCAAACCAAAATGAGATTAAATCACTTGACAGCTGTTAAATCGGTCGCCATCTTGAACAATAATGCCAACTTAAAGTTATATACCTCGAAAAAAACACCCGTTATTTGATTTTTAACGTTGATGTATTACTTTGTCGCATTTAATTTTCGTAGAATGTTGCAACAGACGTTTGTTCGGGCTTCAATAAAATGAAGAACTCCAAATGGAGGACGCTACTGTTTTTTCGAGAATTCAAAGCAGTTTCCCTGGATAACGATGTAACGTTTGCAGCTCAGCTATCTTTCGACAGGATACAAATGATCGAGGAATTAGCGAAATATTGGGGAGGTTAGGGTATCTGATGTTTTTTCTTTGAATTCAATCAATATGTTGAGTTTTCAGGACCAATTAGTCTTACTTTATACATCACGGACCCCGAATTAGAGCAAGCTAATGATTATATCGATGCTTCCGATTTGCTTCAAGAAAGGACGAACATTGCTTATCACGCAGTTTTTAAAGATGGCGTAAGTTGTAAATCTTTCAAAACTGTGTACTTTTTTGCATGTATCATCGTTTTTGATATTTTAGGAGTATTATCCGATAAATTTACTGAGAAATATCGGTCTTCAGAACATAGGAACGCCATATGTTTTTTTGGCCGACGTTGATTTTTTCCCAATGAAAGATCTGTATGAATCTCTTAAAAAATATATCAAGTCCATGAACACTATGGAGAAAAAGGTATTTCTCCCGAGTTTTACATTTTTCATCGCTAAGCTTTTACGTTTTCAGGCTCTAGTCATTCCAGCTTTCGAAACGCAAAGGTATCGAAGTAGGATTCCCAAAAGTAAGAAACAACTGTTGTCGATGCTGGCTACAAAAAGTGTGATGCCATTTAGACACGATGTTTGGGCAGTTGGACATTCCCCTACCAATTATACCAAATGGAAAACTGCCTCATCTCCCTATAATGTAAGAATTTATAATTATCATAAGATTTTATTTGAAACCATTTTCAAATATATCCATTTGGAGGAATGTTTTAAATATTTAAAATATACACAAGGGCAAAATTAGAGGAACATACAAAATCTCCACCAAGTTTATTGAGATTTTGTCTATTCCCCTAATTTTGCTGGTGTTCCTAAATTGGAGGTCCAAAGCAAAATGAGAGATTCCTTGGTTAATTTTAAGAAAAAAGTACTTTAACATAGGCCTGCAAACCATGATGGAGCCATGTTTCATCCATTGTCACATATCGACGCAAAAATTCAGGTTTATTGCACTTGAGTAGCTCCAAGAATTCTCCAGAATTAGTTTACTCTTTCGAAGGGTGGGCAAATTTCGATGTTTTAGCACTACAACTTTCAAATCAGAGGAGATAAACAAAATCTGATACCCCATTATCTTTCTCTTTTTCTGAGAAACTAACAAGAGTAACACCAATTGAAAAGTCTCCGGTCTACCATGGTAAAACGCTTTTTTTTGGCAAAATTCTATTTTATTATTCAACATACAGCAATTAGAGCGATCTTACAACTTTTTGATACCATTTTTGTGGTACGATTTGTTTTTCGCTTCAAAATAGGCCTCAGTTTTGGCGATCACTTCTTTATTGGCGCTCTATTTCTTTCCAGCGAGCATTCTTTCGAGGTCTGAGAACAGGAAAAAGTCGCTGGGGGCCAGATCTGGCGAATATGGTGGATGCAGAAGCAATTCGAAGCCCAATTCATGCAATTTTGCCATTGTTTTCATTGATTAGTGACAAGGTGCATTGTCTTGATGAAACAGCCCCTTTTTTCTTCAAATGGGGCCGTTTTCGATTTCATCCTTCAAACGATCCAATAACGATATATAATAATCGCTGTTGATGGTCTGGCCCTTTTGGAGGTGACTAATGAATATTATACCTTGCGCATTTCAGAATACTGATGCCATAACCTTGACAGCTCTCTGTTGTGTTTTTCCTCGCTTTATATTCGGTTTATCGTGCCCACTCAGCTGACTGTCGATTGGACTCCGGAGTGAAATGATGGAGCCATGTTTCATTCATTGTCACATATCGACGCAAAAATTCACACGAAAATTCTGTTTTTTCCATATTTTTTCAAATAACAAAAGTAGCTACACCCACAGCGCAATATCTCACAAACTAATGGTCGGACAGATGTCAAATTTTGACAACTAAAAATCATATGGATTTAATACTAGCACCGTCATCTGTGCATCAGATCCGGGGCTTTTCAATTAGCCTAATATAGGACATTTTTGTTAGAATTATCCAAGGAATCTATCATTTCTATTTGTGCCTCCAATGTTTGAACATTCATTATTTTAAACAAAGCAATTAAAAGGGGTGCAACTCCCAACGATCAAAAACAGAGAATACTTCAACATTTTAGAATTTCCATCTTCCATATTACTTGAGTTTAATTCCTGATTTTCTCCGATGGTCATTTATTTGTTTCAACAGGTGGAATGGAAACCTGACTTCGAACCGTATGTAGTGGTGAAAAGCACAGTTGTAGAGTACGACCCAACGTTTATGGGTTTCGGATGGAACAAAGTCTCCCATATAATGGAATTGAACGCACAGGGATACGAATTTATAGTATTGCCTGACACTTTCATCATTCACAAAGCGCACGCTCCCAGTTTTGATATTGCCAAGTTCCGTAGTTCACCAATATATAGGATGTGTCTGCAAAACTTGAAAGATAATTTCATCAAAAAGCTACACAAGAAGTACAAAAAAGCTTTTGACGATAAGTATGTCGACGGTGATGCAGTTACCAATTTTATTTCTAAAGGCAACTGAATAGAGGCTCCTGATTATTTTATTTTTTTTAATTGTTTAACAAATGTACCTATATTTATTGCCATTAGTCTTTTTACAAATCAATCAACGAAACTTCGTATATTTTCATAAATCATTTTTATAATAATTTCACGAGTCGTTTTTACACTGATTTTAAATGTATTATACTCCAAATGTATTTTAAAATTTAAATGTTAAATTTGTGCATTTTTTTATTGATGATATGTAATTTCATAATACTCCAAATGTATTTTAAAATTTTAACGTTAAATTTATGACTTTTTCCAACAGTTAATTCGTTATTTATACTATTTCATGTTATTTATTTATACAAGTATAAAATAAATTTTACCTCTGAATTAGCAATTTTTATTCTATTCCATTCCTGTATGAAGCGCTGACAAGTCAGTAGGTAGCTCAGGATTTGAATGTAGTACCTTTGTAGAAGCAAATGAGCCTATCTCCAGAATTTTCTTAATAAATTGACATTGCGAACAGCATATTCAGGCATATTTTGAAAACTAAATCTACCAGCATTTTTAAATATTTGAACATATGGTGACATCTAGGAAAAGTAGCTCAAACCAAACTCTAGTAGAGACATAAAAGTTACAGAATTCTACTCTTGATTGACTGCGTCGAAAATAGGTTACGTAAATTGTGTATAGATGGCTCACAGGCAAATTTTTTCTAAATTGAATTTTATAGAAAAACTGACATAATTGATCTGCCTCGCTTCTAATTTGTTCTAGACCGTAAAAATATTCTCCAATCAAACCTCCAGAAAAATGTTTCTACATCTTAAAGCACAGTTTTTACACAACTGGAGTTGTGGGGCATGCATACCCATTTTACAAGCCTCAGATTTATACCACCAAATCCCCTAGAAAATTTTCCCACAAAATTCGAAATATCTCGAAATTGAGACCTTTCACAAGAAAACAGATTGCAGATTTGTATTTGGTGTGGTCAAATGCTCGTCGTATGCTCCTTTTATCAAATTTTCAGGCCAAAAAATTTTTTTCCCGAAATTCGGAATCAAAAATTCTTTTAGATATCATATTTTGAAGGTCCTCCGTGGCCAATTTAGAAATTTATCTTGGTTTTTCTTAAAAAATCAACCAATCGAATTTTCAGAGAGTTCCAAAGTCGCAGAACCGAATTAGGCAACGATTCTCACCAGAAAAAATTTTCTACACCTCAAAATCACTGCTTTTTTTCCACAGAAATGTCTCAGTTGTGGGGCATGTATGCTCATTTTGCAAGCTTCAGATTTGAACCACCAGAGGGCAGACCAAACCCCATTACGAATTTTTCCACAAAATTCGAAATAATTTAATTTAGGGGGCACCTAGGGAGGAACTGATTGCAAATATGGATTCAGCATTAAAAATTCTTCATAATATCAAATTTTGAAGTCGATCTGAATCAAAAACTATTTTTCGCAGAAAAATATCCAAGGTTATAGTCTTGGTTTTTCCGAAAAAATCGACCGATCGATTTTGATAATTTTATAATATTTTTAGATGGTTTCGAGACCGTAGATTCCGAATCTGACATTGATTTTTGCCAGAAAAATTTTCTTTACCTCAAAAACACAGTTTTTACACAATGTCTCAGTTGTGGGGCACCATACCCATTTTTGAAGCTTCAGGTCTTATGCCACCAGAGGGCAGAACAAACCTCTTGAAAGTTTTCCTACAAAACACTAAATATCTCGAAAATGAGACCTTTTACAACTAAACTGATTGCGGATTTGTATTTGGTGTGGTCAAATTCTCGGAATTCAGTCTTTATTTCTCAGAAAAAATCGATCATATTCTACTAAATTGAACTTTTGAAGAAAAACTAATTGATAATGACTTCTGTAATTGGTCTGAGTACATACACCTAGTCAAGCTGATGATTTATTTTCTCTAGACTGTAAAGATTAAGGTTCTCAATTTAATTAAAGAAATTTTTACGCATTATCTTGAAAATATCTCATTAGGGATATATGTAGTAAAACTCAGAGAAGTAATAATATAAATTTATTTGGATCTGTAGTATCTGATGAAGTGAGATCTTAACCTGATATAAAATTTCAAAAACAATAAAGACATTGCAGGCGAGTAACTGAAACATGACACATTGAAATTCGTTCAAATTTACGTTAATTTCGTCCCAATAGAGAAGGCCAATTTGATAATTATTCAATTCGCAATGGAAGTCTATCTGGATTTTATTGCTCCATGCAATATATTGATTATCTCAGTCCTAGCCGGTGAATCGAAATGAGGAAAGTTTGATTCCTAATCGCACCCAATCGTTTCCTTTAGAATCAGTACATTTTTCAACTATTAAGTCTTAAAATTTTAAAGCTTGAAATGATTAACAATAATTTCCCTAAAAGATATTTGTCACACTTAGCACATTAGTTAGGTGTTGGTGAATAGAATTTCGATATAATTTAGTGCAAAAAACTCTCTTTATGTAAAAATCGTTTCAACATACACTGGCCATCTACCAAATGCAACATATTGAACCAATAGATATATTTGAAATGCAAGTTTTTCAGAATAATAAATAAAATTATAAGTTAAACTATATACAAATTACAAAACAGAAAAGAATATATAATCATTTTCCATTAAAAAAAATCACAAAAATTAAATTAATGTAATAATAGTACTTTACACAAATATAATGGGTTATAACAGAATTAACTACCATGAAAAATACATTCCAAAAATTCATCGATTTCTGGTTTGCTTCTCAGGGACTCTACTTTTTTTTGTTATTAGAATTTTTTTGGGGAGTTGCCGGCCTGCCAGAGTTCACACCCTGGTACTGGTACTTAGCTTTCTTCTCTGATGGCTTCAAAATCTGCAAAAAGCAAATTATTTTTGCAACAATATATTTTGAGATCAAATCCGAATTTTTATTAAGACTAATGGAAAATTTTCGTGAATATCGTTCAGTGATTTTTATGCAATGACAAATATTGGTTGGTAGGACTGTTTTCTGTGTCACAAATTTGACAGATAACAGATAAATCCATGACAGGTGAGTTCAGGGTACCAACATAAAATAATGAAATATAACTATGAAATCTCTGATTTTGTTCTACAAGATATGGCAAAAGGGATTCCGAGGTTAGATGCGAAACAAAGCGGGCGAAAAAATTTCCCTAAGTGTTTTACAACTAAATCCTCAGTGCTATCGTTGGTGGTGAGTGAAAACTAATATTTGATTGACTATATTTGAATAAATATATTGAATTTTTCTTATATTGACGGAAAAAAAGAGACATAATATCATAAAAAATGAGTATACAAGATCCGGGGATATTTCCCCGGATAATGAGATCAGTTACCCCTAAAACAGCCATAACAATTAATAACTTGAAAGACGAGAATAAATTCTCATTTGCAGACTTAACATTATTGAACAATGAAATTCAAATTTTAAAAAAACAAGCCACAGAAGAAGGAGATCACGAAATGCTATCACAAATTCAATCTCTTAGTCAAAACATAATAGCAACAAAAAGTGCGAATAAACAATCCTTTACATATGCGGTGTCCGATAAGGGACCTTATACAGTATTCATACAAAGTAAATCAAGCAATATTGGAAACCTCGATCCATTATCGTTGGGAAAGATGTTTTTCGATAACGATGATTTCAATTTTAATATAAAGAACATAGCTAGGAAGGGAAGAAATCGAATTGGTGTAGACTTTGCTAACCCACGCGAGGCAAAATTATTTGTGGAAAAAAATAATTTCGTAGATTACGATGTTTTCATACCTTCATATTTGTTAACAAGTATGGGGGTCATCTCAGATATCGGATTAAGCATCTCCGAGGAAGACATTATGAAATACGCGGATTCAACATCTGAAATCATAAAGGTACGACGCTTAAAAAGACGACAAACAATAGACGGTAAAACGACTTACGTAGACGCGAAGTCATGTGTGATTACATTCCGCGGAAAAAATTTACCAAATAACATCAAACTATTTCACAACATAATATATGTAGACCAATATATAAGCCCGGTAATTCAATGCTATAATTGTTTGCGATATGGACACACAGCAAAACAGTGTAGGGGTAAAAAAAGGTGTAGAAATTGTGGTTCACAGCACGAAGAGACAGAATGCGAAGCAAAAAAACCAATTTGTATTTACTGTAGTCAAAACCATTCTGCAGTAGATAGAATTTGTCCGGAATTCGATAGACAAAAAAGAATAAAAGAGGCGATGGCAGTTCATAAATACACTTACTTTGAAGCCAATATTATTTTGAAAAACAATAGTAGAAATTTATACGCGAATGACAAAGAATTTCCAAATCTAACAAAAAATAACAGAACTGATGAAAATATTTTACGAACACCAGCTACCATTAACAATCAATCGTACGCTCAGAAAGTTAAAGAAAGACAAACACAAACCGTCAACAACACACGTAGAGTCAGCACACCCATTCAAAGAAAAAGACCACCCCCACAAATACCGGGATATAATCATGAAGAACATAAAAAATGTTTAATAGATTCACAATGTAATGATAATATCCCCTACGATTGGGAAGAACTTAAAAATAATTCTAGAAAAGAAAATTTCGATATAATCGATAACGACTCAAACAACTCACAACCAAAAAAATCAGCGCAAGTAGATTATCTTCTCCCCCATTATTTTAAAAATTCACCTAATAGTAACAATAGAAAAATTCAACTACATCAAGATTATAAAATAATACAAGCTACAGCAATCGTTCATCAGACAACAGACGAATTTAAAAATGACGAAGAAGACGATATGGAAATCAATTTAGATAATTAAAATAATAAAAAAAATCTAATGACAAACAAAATAAAAATTATACAATGGAATATTAGATCTATAAATTCGAATTATGAAAATATGATTAACATTGCAGAGAGCTTTAATCCAGATATAATTCTACTATCTGAAACCTTTCTTAAACCAATTCAAAAATTAACATTAAAACACTACAAAACGGTAAGGCAAGACAGAGATGACGGTAAAGGAGGTTTAGCAGCTTTAATAAGAAATACAATTGATTTTCAGAATTTTGAAATTAAAAATGACATATTACCAGAAAGAACTCAAGGAATGATCATTAAGATAACGAACCTCACCATAATACATATCTATAACCCACCCGATCTAAAACTTAATAATCATAAATTATCATCCTTTTTAAACCAAATTAATGGGGCTTTTATATTAACCGGAGATCTTAATTCACAAAGCCCGATGTGGGGCTCTGGTATAATAAATTATAACGGGAAAATCATGGAGAAAATATTAGAAGAAACTAACACGATTCTATTAAACGATGGAACTCCAACTAGATTCACAAAACCGGGCATCAACAAAAGCGCACCCGATATAACAATATGTTCGTCAAATTTGAGTAATAAATGCAACTGGGAGGTCATATATGACCCAGGAATAAGCGATCACTTTCCGATTAAAATTACTATAGGCATTGAAACAAAATTTTCTAATCTACATTTTAGATCAACAAGACAATACAAAACAAACAACATAAATTGGCAAAATTTCAGCGACAGCATAGACAGTTTCCTAGGAAATAATACAATAGAATCAATAACAGAGTTTGAACATATGATAGAAACATGCGCCAAAGAAAATATCCCAATTGTTAAAATATCAGAAAATAATCGTTACCGGACGATTTGGTGGGATGACGAATTGACGGACCTGACAAAGAATAAAAGAGAAACATTCAGAAGATACACAGAGCATCCCTCACGGGAAAATTACATAAAAGCAAACGAGATCAGAGCTAAGGTAAAAAGAAAAATTAAAAAAAAGAAATTTGAGACATTTCAAAAATTTTGTGAAGAACTAACATTCAAGGATAGTAAAAGAACGTGGAGAATAATAAATAAATTCAAAAATAAATCAATAAGTACGGAAACAATAAAACAACCATCTCAAGAGGTCCTAATAAAGCTAATGGAAAAATTAGCTCCTACCAACAGAGTCAACATCCCTTCAACGCGAAACAATTTGTTAACACCATTATTTAGTAGAGAAGAATTAAATCTAGCCATCAATGCGAAAAAAGACACAGCGCCAGGTATGAACGGTTTAACATATCCCATATATAAAAATCTGCCCGATCAGGCAAAACATAGATTGGTTAATATTATAAATTCACTGTTAGATAAACCCGAAACACTACAAGAACATTTAAAAATACTTATAATTCCCTTCATAAAACCGGGAGGAAATATTAACGACGTTAACAGTATAAGACCGATAGCATTAGCACCGTGCTTTATTAAAATTATCGAAACACTCATAAAAAACCGCATTGAAAAAAAAATAGAGATGGCGATAGATACAGACACTTTAATGTACGGATTTAGGAGAGGTAGATCTATATACGATAGTTTAATATATATGGTCAGTCGTATTTACAATTCCTTCGCTAGAGGACAATTAACAATAGTAGTTTTTCTTGACATTAAATCAGCTTACGATAATATCGACGTAGGTTTATTATTAGAAGACTTATACGAAATAAATATACCAACAAAACTTATAGAAATAATAAAAATGTTACTATTAAATAGACAACTATTCATAAAAGACATTAAGGAAGGAAAAATCTTAGGACCGTGGATAACAAGCCAGGGCGTATTGCAAGGCTCAATAACTAGCGCATCATTCTTTAATTTATATGTCCGAAGAATGTCAGATTGTGCAGAATACGGAGTGGATATGGGACAGTATGCGGATGACACATATTTGATGATAACAGGCAACGATGTATCAGTAATGCGCGAAAAAATACAACAGACTCTAGATCAATTACAAATTTGGTTGAAAAAACGTAATCTTACACTATCCACTAATAAAAGTACAGCTATGATATTCACCAAAAAACATTCACCCATAATTCCATGTTTCAAAATAAATAATGAACCGATACAATGGAAACAAGAAATAAAATATTTAGGTGTTACATTGGACAAAAATCTATCGTGGACAAAACATACAGAAATAATGTGTTCAAAAGCCTTAAAGGGAGTAAATATTTTGAGGAGTCTATGTAGAACCTGGTGGGGTGCGCACCCAAAAACACTTTTAATAATTTACAAGTCACTTATCAGACCTTATCTTGATTTCGGGTCCATAATTTATGGTGGATGCTCCAGAAAAATTCTCAATAAATTAGATACAGTTCAACATCAAGCTCTAAGAGCGGTGGGTAGTTTTATGAAATCAACACCAATTAATATTTTGATGGCAGAATGCGGAGAAACATCATTGGAAACACGTAGAAAGTCATTGGCACAAAAATTTATATGTAAAAGCTTTAGATTTGAAAACAATACCGTACTGACAGAAATAGAAAATATAGCGTTTTTTAGAGGATATTGGAACAACAAGTATACACCAGCCTTTATTAAAGCTTATTATTTAGTAAAAACCAAATCTCGCTGGATATATGGATCATCACATCTGCCATTCTTTGAACTAAATTATATAGATCACGCACATAAAGTAAATTGTCACATCTCGGAAATACAAAAATATTCCAAGACAGCCCCAGCAGACTTCAATAATCTCAAAAATCAGGAATATATCGGATACGATCACATATACACAGATGCGTCAGTAAATTTGGAAACAAAATCAGTAGGTATAGGAATATATTCAGATTCTCTGAATATAGAATACTCCGCCAATCTCCCAGGTCATTGGTCAATATTTTCCGCAGAAATGATGGCAATATGCAAAGCAATAAACATAATAATAAAGAAAAAACGAAAATTCTGTGTAATATTTTCCGATTCATTAAGTGCCATAACATGTCTAAGGGAATGGAAAATGTCATCAAATACAAACATAATTTCTATTAACGTTAAAAAATATCTTCACAAAGCTGCATTATTAGATTTATACATCGTCTGTGTTTGGATACCAAGTCATTCGGGCATAATAGGGAACGAACGGGCAGATATTCTAGCAAAAAAAGGTGCTTCGGAAAAGAACAAAACTAGCAAATATAGGGGAGATCAAAACGATGTAAGGAATATATTGCAGAGAAGTTTAGAGAATCAGTGGATAAAAGAATGGAATGAAGTGGGAGTTTCAAAGGGGAAGACGTACACACATATGAGAAACAGAGATAAAAAGTTCACGCCAATTCGAAAATGTTTTTTGTTTGACTCTGAATTTGACAAATACAGTGTATCAACGATGATGCGATTGCGTTCCAATCATTGCCTGTCTCCGGAACATTTATTTAAAATAAAAGTATACGATAGTCCTAATTGTCAGTGTGCAGAATACGGAGATATAGTACATATACTGTTTAATTGTCAGCTGAACAGGGTAAACTGTGATATATTATACTATAAATTAACACAATTGGGAATGGAATGCCCAATTAGTGTGAACGATGTCGTTTTTAGCCAGTCGATTAAGATTATAGAGTGTTTAACTAGTTTTTTAAAAGCTTCAGGGTTGAAATTGTAGTCAATCGAATGTAAGTTTATGTGTAACTAACATTATGTATGTGATGTTCTAGCCCTGTGTACGTCAAATATCCTTTCCATCCTTGGGAACAAGGGGAGAAATAGTAATATAGTGACTGGGTACATGACCTCCGGTCGAGCCCAAATTGCCCTTCCAATAAGGGTAACCTTGAAAGAAGAAGAAGAATATGGCAGAATGAGCAGATATGCCACAGAATTAGAGAAATTGAATTTCATGTCTGACAAAAGAGAATTATTGCATTTCGTTTGCACATATTCCCAGAAATAGTCTGGGCAAGGATATAATGTAATGAATTTAGGGTGAAAAGTTAGAAATGACCGAAAACACTCAGGGAAATAGTTCTGAAAGCATTTCACTCACCTGAAAAGAGCACATGAGAGTTTCGTCAACGCTCATCATACCACCTGCATTGTCAAATTCCCCGCAATAGTTTGGCGCTGAGAACAATGTAACCAGCTGTCTCTTAGCGAAAAACTCATAGCCATCTTCAACCACTTGATGGGCTCTACATATCAAGTCCAAATCGTGTCTGTTGAGGAATTTGCTCACTACATCAGCGCCAAATGTGAACGACACACCTCTGTCATTCTCTCCCCAACCGCTAACATCCTTGTCGGGGTCCGACCACAACAAATCGCAGAGAAGTCCTAAAAACACAAATAAGGTCATTCATTTCAAAGTTATTAGGTTTTTCCAAAGACACTTCAATTTATAAAATATCGAAACATCTCAAAAACGTAAAGTTTAAGGCATATGATATTTCAGCAATTTGTTGAGCAAAGAGATAAATCTTAAAATGAAATTTTAACATACCTGTATCTGGCACATCTGTGGGTCTCATTATACGTCTAATCTGTTCCATGCCTTGAAGATCAGGACTGAGACCACCATGACAACAAAAAATCTTCTCGTCTATGATAGCAGCAATCGGCAAACAATTGAAACAGTCTGTGAAAGTCTTCCATAACTTAATGTTATATCTCCTTTTACCTAAACACAGAAAATTGGAGAAAACTCTTTTTAAACGTGAACTAAAACCTTACATTCATCATAGAAACCGTAAATTCTGTTGATTGAGGCACACTCGTGGTTTCCTCTCAACAAGAAGAAGTTTTCTGGATATTTGATTTTGTAGGCGAGTAAGAGGCATATGGTCTCTAAAGATTGCTTGCCACGGTCCACGTAATCTCCAAGGAATAGGTAGTTGGCCTCTGGTGGAAATCCTCCATACTCAAAGAGCCTCAATAGATCAGTATACTGTCCATGGATATCCCCTTAAAGTATCTGGCATAAAATCTCATCCTATTTAGATTGTAGAACGAACTTACCACATATTTTTAGGGGAGCTTCTAACTCCAAGAGAATTGGTTGTTGTAGAAATATTTCTCGCGACTTGAGGCACAATCCCCTCACTTCCGACTCTGTCATATGTACTGATTTTCCAGGCCGGCATCCTCTCACTATAAATCAACATTCAATGAAGGAAACAAATAAGATTGATATTGAAATAAATATGGAATATTTCTTAAAGAATTAAAGCAGAATAACTTCTAATTTGTTCCAAGTATGGAAGCTTGAGAACTTCAATAATACATATCATTTCACTTTCATTACAATTCAAATGGCAATGACCCACAAAAATCAATGTTCACTACTAAATACTTAATGAGTAGATCAATAGAACAGGCTGAATGGAAACTGTCGTCTCCAAATTTATGGTAATCCTGAGACTGTATAAGAATGTGCAAAAGCTTTTAGCTAATTTACAGAAAGCACTATTAAACTGTGTACTCTTACGTTCAGACGAAATAAATATTTCTTTGAATTTAGATCTCTTCTTAAGGTCCCGATTCTCTTGCAAGGCACGTTGGTTGTTATACCCTTTAGTTACCACACAGGAAGTTGGTAGGCAGCACAAAAATAAACACTACTGTATGTATACATCAAAAATCAATAAAATAATTGTAGAAGCGTCTCTATCAACAAAACTTATATATCATACTGGGACAAATTGAACATAAGTGGTCTCGTAAAGTATATGATAGATTGCATTTATAATTAGTTCCAATAAAAATTGTACTATCTCAATAAATAGTTGACAGTATGTGTATAAAAAAAAAACGCTAATATTATATGAAGTTAACATGCAACAAGTACGGTAAATCAAAAACAGCTCGTCTGGGCGTGTTGCGAAATACAGCTACTCATCAAATTTTGAGTATTTACCTTCTAAAAGTCGCTGGATTAAACTATCTACGTTTAATTCTGGCTCCGCCATTTTTACGACTGACGTTCAGTCACGGAGGCGTAGAAGACGTCAGATGTCAAACGAACGAAAATGACATGTTAATTTATCACTTTCTCGTCAATTCTTGCGCATAAATTAATAACTTAATTTTGTCGGATGTAAATTTACTGAAGCTTTCTATTCGACGCAGCGATATCTCGACCAATTTTGTTTATGTTTATTACGAATGACAACATAAACAAACAACTTAAACTGTTGTCTGAAATCGATGGTTCATTTGAACTACTGCTCACGAGTTAAAGGATTTTTAAAAAATTTAAAATTGTAGTAAGTAGTAAGAGTATGCTAGTAGTAAGTCGATAATTTTCCTGAATATATCTGGTCAGAATTCGGAAGAAGGATTAAATTGAATTGAATTTTCCTAATACTAAAAATACAATACAAGTTTGATGTAAAAATACTATATTTAGTCTCAATAAATGGCATTTCAATTTGACTCCTCATGAAAGACTTACTTTAGTAAGTCAACAATATGCCTATAAATAAAAATATTTTTATAAAATCAATATTTAAACAGTAAAATAGTAAAACAGGATTGTAATTTTTAGACATAAATAAGCAATAAGTAAACAAGATTTTTTTAAAAGGAAATATATGTATATATAAAGGTACAACTTTAACAATTTTTTCTTGGTGAACAAATACATTTACGAATTATCACCATAATCTCTATCACCCACGTTTATTCGGTCAGGAGCAGAAGTCACATTAAATCCTAGGATTCTACTATCCACTTTTAACATTTTATTCTTCTTGTTTTTCTTATTTTTACCCTGCAACAAAAAAACACAAATTAAAAAAATCAAAGTCAAAAAAATATCTCTCTCATTAGAAAACCGTTTAGAATACCAACCTTAACCTCCTGGAATTCATTACTATGTACAGAAGACGGGTTTATTGCAGAAGCCGGAGAACACATGTCATCCTTTGGTGCTTGATTTTTCGGCCTGAAGGATCTTCGCTTTTCCAGAAAATGAGCCGCAAACTGAAGGGTCTGGGGATTGTCGCCTAAGTATTCTTTACAATAATCCCTCACATCCATTGCGGACTCAATATCCTTCAAGAACGTAACGAATGTTGGAACTGCAAAAAAAAATCAGATGATGCTTTGCCAAAATGGTAATTTTTCAAAATAGGATAAAAACATTGATCTGTAGTTGAAAACGAAAATATGAACTATATTGACGTTACTTAGAAGTATAAATAACAATAAGTCCATACAGAGGCTGTTCCTAAATTGGAAGAACGAGATCCCTTGGATAATTTTAAGAAAAAAGTCCAATAAACTTGGACCCGCAATAGATTTGTTTTCAAGTTTTTTCCCGTAGCACCTTCTCTTCACAAGATATTTCGGGTATGGTCCGTATATCACCTTGGTTAGTAAGTTAGTGGTCCGTTTATGTCAAATTCCTCAAAAACCGGTGACAATTTCCTCAAACTTTAGTGAGTTATCTGTCACGAGAGTAACCGTACTTTTATTCTGGTTTAGTTCGGTAACCACGCCCACTCCGGTTGCCAGTTGTCATTTTAATTTCCAGATTATTGTTTATGAATATTTTCCATCACATCTTACACTCAAAAGCTTTATTATTTCAATTATGAAACAAATACCCTTCATATCTATTGAAGACTTTTAGTTTTTTACAAATTAAACGAGATCAACTATTTATAACCTCCAAAATTCTGTCAAAGAAAAATTTCGTTGACCAATGACAAGTGTCAAGCAAATTTTTCTTTGACAGAATTTTGGAGGTTATAAATAGTTGATCTTGTTTAAGTAGGACTACAAAAAACACTCTGTATCTCAAGAACAAGTCTTTTTTTCTTAAAATGTTCCAAAGAATCTCTCATTTCCCTTTGTATCTCCTATTTAAAAACACCTTGTAAATTTAAGAACAAAATCATCAAAGTAAAAATAAGATGAGACTCACTATCAATTTCGGCGGTAATATTAGACAAAGCCTTGGTGCACCAATTCGTGAACTCGTCCACCGAATTGGTGGCACCATTCTTCGACTGATTGGATTCCTCCTTTTTGCTCTTAGACTTGGCCTTCTGAGACTGCTGCTGATTGGTCTGTTGTTGAGGTTTAGTGGTTGAAGCACTTCCTTTGGAATTGTTGGACGGTTTATTAGTGTTAGGTGCTGGTTTTCCGGAAACTTCTTCCCATAAACCCGAATTTGACGCTGAAATAAAAAAAAAATTGGGTTAATCACCAACTTTATAAAGTTTGATTGAAAAGTGTAAAGACTAGGTATTGAAAGAAAAGAAAAACACTTACTATTATTATTATTGTACGACCATGTAGACGATACATTAGTAGACCAGGAAAGATTTTGGGTATGCCAAATATTGCCGGTGTTGTGCACAGGTGGTTGTTCCTTTTCCTTTTGCATAGCCAACAGTTTGGCTTCTGCTGCTTGCTACAAAAAAAAAATTAGAATATAAGGTGGTCTGCACTTGGTCCAAAAAGGTTGTTCTGCGTTCGAAAATAGGTGATCACAAAAACCAATTGTTGATGAGCGATTACTCACCTTGGCCAATCGTTCCTGCTCCTCTGCCTGAATCTCGGCCAGAGACTTGACCTGGCGCTGCTCCTTGGCCTTAGCGGCCCATGTAAAGCTCGCCGCCGCTTTCTCCTGCTGCTGCTGAAGCTCCTGCATCTGCCTCTGCTGTTGCAGGATCAACGCTTCCTGCCTAGCCTTCTCCTTCTCCAATTTCTGTATCTCTTGGAGGCTGAGACCTTGGGACGAGGAAGATTGACACCAGGGTGCAATTTTGGCGTTACGGATAGCCTGCTCCTGAGCCAACCTAGCCGCTTCCTTCTTTGCGTACTCCTCTCGTTCCCTCGCTTCTTTCCTACAATCAGAAACATTAACAATTCGTTCGGTATACTTTGGTATACTAATTTTCTTACTTCGCCCTCTCTTCATCTGCTTTCTTCTGTTCCTCCGTCTTTTTCTTAGCCTCTTCCTCCGCTTTCCTCTGTTCCTTCAGCTTCCGCTTCTCCTCCAGTTCCCTGAGCCTCTTTTCTTCAGCTTCCTTTTTCGCCTTCTCCATTTCTTTCTTTATCTTCTCCTCTTCCTTCTTCTTTTTCTCTTCGGCTGCCCGTTTTTCTGCCTCTAACTTTCTCTGTTCGTTCTTCCTTTTTTCTTCCGCCTCTTTCTTCGCTTGTTTCTCTTCTTGTTCCTTCTTCTTTTTCAGTTCTTTAGGTGTCATTTCGTCCCTTTTGTCTTGCGCCTTCTGTTGGGACTTTTCTTTCTCTACATTCTTCGTGGGAGGAATGGTTTCCTGCATATTTACCGGAGGTTGTTGTTGTGGTTGTTGGTGCTGCGTTGTGGGTATTTCTGGAAGTTTGTTGATGTCCCACATCGAAAGGGAAGGTTCTTGTTGCCACTGAGGTGTAGGTAAAGACTGGGGAACAGCGTATTGACTACTTTGCCAGAGAGTGTCAAGCTATGGACAGACATAATGATGAAAATAACTTCTTTGAAATCAATGAAACCACTGTATAAAAACGGGATGTCCCAAGTTTGAGTGTTTATTTAACATTCCTGGAGATCTCAGCCTATTTGAATTCTGATATTATTCTACAGATTCCTCGGACCATATTGAAAAAAAAAAGTCCTATAAACATGGATACGCAAACACTTTGTTTTTTTCAAGTTTTTATCTTATAGCACCTTCCCTTCACAAGGGGTATTTACGGACCGCTTGACACTTGATCTCTTTTAATTCGTAAATAACTAATGGTTCTTAATGACTCTGAAGGGTATTTGTTTCATTATCAAAATAATAAAGTTTGTGAGTGTTAGATGTCATGGAAAATATTCATAAACAATAATCTGACAATTAAAATGACAACTGCCAACTGGAGTGGGCGTGGTTAGGTTAGGACAACTGCCAACTGGAGTGGGCGTGGTAACCAAACTCAACCAGAATAAAAGTACGGTTGCTTTGATGACAGATAACTCACTGAAGTTTGAGGAATAGTCACCGGTTTTTATCTCCGAAACAAATTGTTGTGGGCCCATGTTTATTGGACTTTTTTTATATTATTATCCTAGGAATCTCTCATTTTCCTTTGTAACTCTAATTTATGAACCTCCTGCTTTCTGATATATTACTATTCCAAAAACGGAGATCGGAGGTTCTTCATAGATTTTTTTTCCAATTCTCTAAGTTCTCGAGATTCTCTCAACGTGTATCAAATTTGGGACATCTCGTACAAACAATTTCGAACACTTACAGAAACGCTGGCCGCCTGCTGTTGCTGCTGCTTCTGCTGGTGTAGATGTTTGAGAAGATTACCGATGGCGTCTTCGGGTGGTTTGGGAACCAGATTCTCAACAACCGTGTTATGCGACATCTGCCTCTGCAGGTTCAACGAATTGCCCAGATTGGGCCCCATCCCCGGCGTCAGACCTAGTGGATGGGCCCCCAGGACCCCGGGCAGGTTCAGGCCGTCGGCCGAGAGTCCAGGCAACCTGGAGGCCAACGGATTGGGTATGGCACTTGAGGGAGGTAATCTATTCTGTAGTTGGTGAAGGTTGGAAAGTTGTACCAATCTGGGATCGAGCTGATTGGGAATAGCTGTTTGTGCCTTATCTGCTAAAGTTTGGTTAGGAAGCTTGTTTGCCTGAAAAGAGGCGGCGTATCAGTATCTTCGACTGAGCGAGTGTCTTCTTCGGTATACTCACTTGTTGCATTTGATTAATTATGTGCATTAATGGATTTGGTGGGTTGGGTTGATGATGAATGTATGGGATTTCCTGGGGCACCTAAAATAAAACAAATAAAAAACAAAAACAACCTACAGCTCCGGACAAAAAATAAAGATACCGATCGAATGAAACGTAATGGAAATTATTGCGTCAAGTTCAAAACACGGTGTGATCTTCTTTTACCGTTTGAGGATATTTATTGTCTGATATTGGTAGATCTTAACGTTCAGGATATTTAATTTTACACAAGCTTATTACTTCCCCTGATTTAAATATAAAATCAAGTGCAGAAGGCATTGATATTCTTCGATGAGTTCAAAATGCAAAAATATAAGTGTTTAATGAGCTTCGAATCAACCCCTGATGAATCAGTTTTAGTACAGAAAACTAATTTTGCGCTTTGAATAATTCACCGATACATATTGAGAATCATAGCCCTTTTAAAAAAAAAATTAAGTGTCATTACTTTTTGTCCATTGTATTACCAAACAAATGGAAGCTGTAGGCGGTTTGAATATAAAATAAG
The DNA here is from genome assembly GCF_914767665.1 of Harmonia axyridis. Taxonomy (NCBI): domain Eukaryota; kingdom Metazoa; phylum Arthropoda; class Insecta; order Coleoptera; family Coccinellidae; genus Harmonia; species Harmonia axyridis. The sequence continues at coordinate 696,838 of NC_059507.1, forward strand.
AAAAAACTGAAAAAAATGTAAACGGAAATGATGAGTGTAAAAAAAAAATGGGATTGTCTTCCAATTTTTTTGAAGATAAGTATAAACAGTCCTCAACAGGGGACCTTGAGCACTTGTTCAGATCTGTTATTAAGTAAATAATACAAACATTGCAAGAAAATTTAAATGGAACTAGCGCTCAATAAATTAATCATAAAAAAAATGTAGGATAGGTGTAGGATAGGCTATTTGACAACTTTTACAAAAATCAAATTATTCAACAATATGAATTAAGATAAAAAGGATACTTAATTGGTACAAATTTCATTAAAAAAAGCCACAATAAAAAAATTCAAATTAGAAGAGACCGAAAACACAATATCATGTTACTTGGATATGTAAACAATATCCATTGCATTTCCAGTAATATTTTTCTTTTGAATTGTGAATTATTATAATGGCAACACTGTACTATTTCTGACATTTCTTATGTCATTATAAAAATCATAGAATAATACACGCTTCAGTTTAGAAATTGTTAAATAGTTTGACCAAAATCAGTGCTCATTTGTAAATACTGAGTGAAATTTGAGAAGAATTCATAAAAGACATAATTCTGTTCAAATTCACTTTCAAACTTGTCTACAGTACGACAAATAATGAGTAGATTAATTGAATAATGTCATCCATACATAACCTACTGAACACACAGGACATAAGAAATGTCAAAAATTATACAGTGTTGCCATTGTAACCATTCCTATACGCTCTATTAGTGTGACGTCACACACCGCCATTTTTGGTTCTCCTGTCAGTGTTCAGAATCCAAACAAACAAATTGTCATTCAAATCAGTACGGTGTCGTTATTTTCATAAATAAGAGTATTTGAGGAACGATTTCAGTATTAATTGATAGACAGAAGGAACGAGGTTAATACCAGTAAGTTTGAATCCTGTAACATTCCCCAGATTTTGTAAAAAGCCGTGTTTATCAGTTGAACATCAAGTTCGAACTTTCTGGCATTAATCTCGTTCCTTCTGTCTATCAATTAATACTGAAATCGTTCCTTAAATAATCTTATTTATCAAAATAAGCCAATTTCTTCAACGACAACGTACTAATTTGAATGACAATTCGTTTGTTTGGATTCCGAACACTGACAGGAGAACTAAAATGGCGGTGTGTGACGTCATCACTAATAGAGCGTATTGGGAAACCTTTCAAAAGTCTTATCTAAGAGCATGTCAATTAAGAGGACAACATTTTTCAAGACCCTCAAATTGCCCAGTCCTATCGAGCTGAAATAAAAAAACATTCTTTCCAAACTCACTTGTGGATGCATGATCAGTCTTTGGGCAGCAACTTCCTGCTGTTGCTGTAGGGTTAAAGTGCTCCAGGGTTCTGGTAAGACCGGCCTGGTTTGGGCCTGCCTGAGAGCCATCAGATACTGATATTGTAATAAGTCATGTTCCGGCATAGCGGTTGGGTCGGGCTTCAGATGTACGAACCGTTTGGTACCCAAAAACGGATTTGCGCCATCGCAAAGGACAACAAGCTCTCCCAACATGTAGAACAATTCGTCGCAAGGGCGCCTCACTTTGAGCTGACTATTGAAGTAACCCGCCTGAAAAAAAATCATTAAATAATCTAACTTTGAAAAAAAAACTTCGTTGAGAAACTTCTTTGAAAAAAATAAATAACTACCTTATACCACTCTGCCATTTCAGCACTCGAGAAAGGCCCCTGCATCAGCCCCTGTGGATCCTCGTAGTACCACTGGTCTTGCAAAGGAGGCGCCAAGTTCGGTGGAGGTTGAATATTAGAAGAATTGCCCTGTTCTGTCGTTTTCATCGTTTGAGATTTGGGAGAATCGTCATCCACCAGTTTTATTATGCTGTCTTCCTGTATTTTGAAATCATCCTCCACCCTAGAATCCCTAAACGAAGAGTTTGTAATTTACAAAAAAAAAGGTCTTTTCTACCGTACTCACTTGTTGGTCATCGAACTGGGAATAGGTGCTGAATTTGTTTCTCTGGAATTTTCACTGGTACCTGAGACTTTCTGTTTACTGGAAGCTTCTCTCATCTTTTCCTTTCTGTGTTCCTGTTCCTCTTCGCTCTTATTTTTCTGCAACTGAGGTTGTTTGTTTGGTTCCGATACTTTCTTCACTTCCGTTGCTGTTTCTTTGTCCCTTTCCGAGTTTTTATCCTACGGCACAAAAAAATGTTGACGGAACTCCGATAGAGTTGTTTACCGAAATCCAACTCACCTTCGCAACACAATTGTTATCCTGTTGGGTTTTCGACAGAGATGCTACAGATTTGGAAGTCTGTAACGCAGAGAAATATCCTTTGTTTGGCGTAATATGTTGTTGGGAGCTTGACTTTTGTAATACTGTTTCTTTTCTTGCGACTGATTTTCCTTCACCCTGTAATATAGATCTTCTATCATATCTTTGGATCTTCTTGACATGGAAATTGAGAATCATAGATTAATTTGCGTCACTTTATTTCTATGGTTTATCCAGTATTGCAACTTAAAAAAGTTCAAAATCCCGATATTGGAAAATTAAAAGTTTTATGTAAATGTGTAAGGAAAATTGAGAACCGATAGGGAAAATATAGAGGGGGTTCCTAAATTGGAGGTACAAACAAAAATGGCAAATTCCCTGGATCATTTTAAGAAAAATTTGATTTTTGATTGACTGGAATAATCATCACAAAAAAGTAGGACTACAAGGAACGGCCTGTATCTGGAAAACACTGTATCTAGAAATAAACACTTAAAAACATAACAATAAAAAAAAGTAAGATTCAAAGTGGCCTCCAAAACGCAATTTCATCGAACATGGCATCAGTAACGTAACTTGGATATGTAAACAATTATTTTTGTTGTGAAGATAATTTTGATCGAAATTATTACATACTTATTATTTTTTAAAAGTATTTCATCTGGAAGATTACTCTGGTTACTTTCACTTTTACTAGAGCAATTGTTTGAGGTTAGAATTCAATGTTGTTTAAAATACCCGTCTCAAAATAAGAAATACATATTATTGTAGTGATATCAAAATTCTTAGCAAAACACTAGATACAAATGAGATGAAATCCCAAATAATAAATGAAAGCGCTCGTTACTATTTCTTATTCAATTATTCTTGTCCAGAATACCAATTTCTTGAGAAATCTGAGTGCTATATTCATGCTAATTGAAAAATTTAATAACGAATTTAAAATGAATAACGGAAACTGAAACTAACCTGTTCTTCGTCTGAGTTGTGGAAAGCCCCGGTGGAGTCAAAAGTACCCCCACCGTCAACATTTTCCATAGCCCATTCCGGTAAATGATCCTCGTCCCAAGATCTCCTCATGTGGTTTGTCCTAGTTCCTTCGTTCCAACCCATACGATTTGGTCGGCCATCTGGGCCCCCACCGTGCCTTTCAATTCTTTCTTCTGGTTCCCCATCTCCTCCTCTCCAACTTGATCTCCCTAAATACCAAAAATAATATATTTCTAACTTGACATTTACAGAATCAGATCGCAAAATAATTTCAAATTATTGCAATGACAAAACCAGAACGAACATAAACTTGAAATTAAAACACTAACCCCATTTGTCATGTGCTGGTCTGCCATGATTTAAATTCCTCCAGCCATCATCATCTTCATTTAACCTATTTCGTCTCCAATTATCATTTCCTCTTGTATTGAATTCTTTCCTGGGGCTCCACTCAGTGGTTTCACCACTTGTGCCCCACCCCCCATCGTATGTTGTTGCTGGCCTTCCGTAATTTTGATATCCGCCCCTACCTCCTCTACTAACCCTACCACCTCTGTCCATAGGACCTCCTCGACCTCTTATAGGACCAGCTAAAGAACTTGGCCTTGATTGCCATCCTCTCTGCTGTACAAATTAAAACAAACAAGTTTCAAAACTAGAAGTTAAAAGGATATAATTTCCTTTACCTCTTCCTCTGTACTAGGTCCAAGTGCAAGCGGAAAGAGTGTTGTTTCTGAATAGAGAGTTTTGAAACTCATCAATGACTCTGGTGGTTTCAAAGTTTTATCAAATAAGGCCAACATCTCCTCTCTACCATATCTAAAACAAAACAAAACTTTACACCTAGCTTTTGATGAGAACCAAAATGTACTTACCGATAATCAGCCAACTGATAATTCTTTCCTCCACTGTTATTTCCAGTGGTTGTTCCTTCAGAAGAAAGGTTACGAATCCAATCAGGACCAAAATTCATTGAGTCAGTCATAATGCTGGAAATCATGAAGAAATAAGTCAACTTATGGCAACAGTTGGGAACTATAATAAAAATGGAGGAACTGGTAAACTATTAATAGAACTAGTTACACTAGTTCTAGTATAATACGTGGGAGCTAGGATTGAAAATGAGTGATTATCTCAATTTATTCCATCAAGTTCGATGAATTTCATTTTAAAATCATAATATTCGATGTAAAGCCTTAGGTCATATCTTTATGCTACCGAAAATATGCCATTTGGAAATTGTGGTAGTTTCTGAGGCCAGATCAGACGTTTACACTTACGATTTCATTTGATTTTCACAAGAGTATTCTCTTTCTTTTCCTACAATTATGGAAATTTTACCTGCTACTGAAATCGCTTTAAAGAAACTTCGAAAAATGGTCAACAATAAATGGCTGCTATGAATTGTAGGTTATCGCGCATGTGCTCACACGTCAAATAACGTACGAAAAAAAAACCCTAGTTGCATGGTTTAAAATTTTGTGCAGATCCTTTTTTGGAGAAAAATATTTCTACAAATTACATAGGCTCATAAGAAAAATCAAAACTTATGAAAATTATCAGAAACATCTTATAATGAACTAATTACTCACTCGTAAAGGATAATCTAAATATTTCATACAATAATAATAACATATGGGTTTTGAAATTTCATATGAATTAACCAGAGAAAAAAAATTGTCCTTACGTTTAAACTTAAACAGTGCAGTGATTTATTGTGAGATATATAAATTTTTGATAGGTTTATTTCAATTCATTAAAGCTCATTGAACTCGAGTCGCATATTATTAACAACAAAATTTCATATTAATGAAACATGATTTATTTTAACCTGATTATTTTTTATTTATATTTGAATTATGTCACGTGTGTAAGTAAATATTAATAGAGTATTTGAAAAATTATGAACCACAGTTCAAACATTTAACTTTTTTTTCTTGTTGAAGTATTTATTCAAAAGATTTCTGTAATAAGGCTATCAAATTCAATATTCTCTAGGGATAGATGGCGTTCATGCAAATGTCAGAATTGGCGAAGATACCAATACATTTTTATCAATTTTTTTATCAACGACCCAAAATTTCTAGTCAACTGGTTTCATTCATACTTTTTTGAATACCCAAGAGAGAGAACAGAAAACCATGGTAAGAATGCGTTTTCTTTGAAAAGTTAAATAGGTTGAGATGTTATATTCACAAAAAACGGTCGATATTTTGGTGTATTACGACTTGTACATAGCCTACTTTCCTGGGTCAAGCCCATTGAATTTTCATATTAAGACCAACAATTTTTAATACACATATTTGAAATTAAACAAAGTCATTATTTATATTGCATTTTATTTAATTTTTCAGGGTAATGAAAGTTCTCTACCCATGGAGCTCTGCTCAAACTGTAAGACATTCAAAAATTCTTGGAGACAAGTTCTGAATTAAATTTTTTTTCAGTCGATGCTGATGAAATCAGACGTCTTGGAAAGAGATTCCGCAAGCTTGATTTAGATAATTCAGGGGCACTCAGTATCGATGAGTTTATGTCACTGCCGGAACTCCAGCAGAATCCGTTGGTACAACGTGTTATTGACATTTTCGATGCTGACGGTAATGGGGAAGTTGATTTTAAAGGTAGGGTATGAAATTGAAGAATTCGGATTTTAAATCACAGTATGAACATTTAGTTTATTAAATATCGTATATTTCCATAGTTTTATGAATGTGTTATTTCATTTGATGCATGATAGATATAGAAAAGTGTTTCTAATATGTTCTTACGTTAGAAATTTTTCTAAATGCTTAATGTATATCTATTTATTAAATTAGACTACAAATCATCGATGTTCCTGTCAATTGAAAAAATTCGGTTACACACTGTTAGAGAAGTGAATAAGATTATTTTTAGTGTGTTTAACATTCATTTTTCAAATGATTTTTGGGTATTCTATTGAGTTTCTTAAATTCTTTTATTCTCTGGTAAGTTGCAGTCATATGCAAGTTTTTTTTTTATAAACTTTTATTTCTGATCTCTTGTCAGGTTACAAATCAAGCAACTGAATTTTTACTATACATATATTACCAGAAATATAATAGTATGTGGTTTTGAGGAAATAAAATTAACTTTAACCAAACGTATCACTTTTAGATATTCGGCACAGGAAAATTTTGCTATACCAGACCTTAGGTTAATTCGTTATCTGTTTTTATTGTAAAAATGGCAAAGCACATTAGATATCTACGAATTGGAGCACTTTAAACAAATCAAACTCCGCGTGAGTATAGAGTCTATTGATAATATTTCAATTTCCGTTATTCACTCAACTTTGTGAATGGCAAAAAATTCTCCAAAAAATTTTTAGCGGAGATTTTGATGTACATAACTTGAAAATAATATGATAGATTCAACATTCCATATTTATAAAGTCAAAACGTCAGGTTTGCTGTCCTGTGAGTGTTGGATTTTCAGCTGAATCGTTTTTTATTACTTTAAAAAAAAAATCGTTCGGTATGCTTTCGGTATTTCGATTATTACGCATTCCTGAACTGAATGAACGCGAAGAGAATCTTAGAATTTGGATGGCTGGACTTTATTACAGGAAATATTAATGTTTTCGAACGGAATATGAGATTCACTTCGTTTGTGCTCGAACTGTTGAAGATGGTGCTCTTCAAAATTAGAAAAAGACGTAAATTTTCGTGTTTACGACAAATAAACAAATAGAATTGAATTTGAGGACGGATTTGTCTTCGGTGTATCGTTTAGGACCATTCTCAGCTCACAATTCTCAAATTATAGACACTGACAAAAATTGGCACGTCTGTAAAGTTAAAATCTCTGACTCGTATGACAAGTGATAATATTGCGCACTGTGAGGCACAACCTCTGCTCACAGCCTCATCTTGGTTCAACGTGGTGCTAGGTGCCTTCTTGAAAATTTTTTCGATCAACTGTTTGATGGCTGGGATCCTAGATGAACCTCCAACGATTTCGACAGAGTAAATATCTTCCAAGGCCAGTTCTGCAATGAATAAATGAAGATTAGAACCCCTTTGGATTATTTCCAAAAGGCCCAATCATACCTGACTGCTCCAGGCAGTTCCTTAGGGTTTCTTCAACTCGTTGGAATAGAGGGGCACAAATATCCTCCATATCCGCTCTTTTGATATTGCCATGAACGTCTTTATCGTTCATGAAACACTCGATGTTGAGAGGTAATGTCGTCGAATTGGCAGACATTTGTTTCTTTAGTTTCTCAACTTCTGTTAACAATCTGTGGAATGCTCTGGCAAAAAAAAACGTTAAGCCTTGATGACTTTAGTTTGTGCTTAATAGGTTCCTCACTACAAATTGTGCACTCCTAATAAATTGAGGTTACCCCATTTAAATGAATAAGTATAAGAAATTCACTAAAGTTGAAGTAGATTCACTTTTATTCATGCAATCTTAACTTCAGTTTAACGCCGTTTTGAAGGAGGTTTTGTCATCAGAAACACTAAAATTGAACTTTTAGTTTAGTGAAGATTTTGTAGATAAGAGCATAGTTACCTAACCTAACCTTAGTATATTTTTAATACACTGCAAAATAAAATTTTGCAGAATTTAGAAAAACATGTATTATTTGCATCTTGTGTGTTGCTGCGAATTTTCATATTATCTACAATGAAATATGCTAGTAATTTCGAGAGTTCAAACATATTCTTTTTTTTTATATAAAGATCATTGAAAACTTAGAACATTTAAAACAACATTGAATTCTATCCTCAAACAGATTGCTACAGTAAGGATGTAATGAATCAAAAAAAAACCTTTGCAATGAGTTCATTTCTTATACAAGTTCATTTTTTATAGTATCTTATTTTCTCTAAAATAAAAGCGACAGTCGCAGACGGTTGACCGTAAACGTAGTGCTTGGGTCCAGCTGAATGCTAATTTAACACGTTGGGGCCGCGGTAAAGAGCCGAATTCAAAAATAGCCACCTAGACAAGCCGAGACTTGGTGGTCCGAAAATAACCTGGAAACTCTATTGTAACCCAGTGTTTGTTGTGATATCGCAGGTCAATCGGCACCATGAGTGAATGTAAGGATAATATTTATCTGGAAATTACAACCTAACTAGTTGTTTTCAACGCACCCGCGCTCTCTGAAAGTTTCTGACCATGCCCCTTCTTCTTCTCTTCTTGCAGAGTTTATACAGGGGGTCTCCCAGTTCAGTGTGAAGGGAGACAAGCTGTCCAAGCTCAGGTTCGCCTTCCGCATCTACGACATGGACAACGACGGTTTCATCTCCAACGGGGAACTGTTCCAGGTTTGTATACAAGGTTTTAATGAGTATTTTGGTGGTGGAGTGATTTTTTTTATTTCTAAATATCGTGGATTTACGCGTAAACATCGATGTTTTTAAGAAACACTTGTGGTGCTTGTTCATTTACTCTTAAAAAATCCAGCCTTGATACTTATCACCCCTAGGTGGGTCACCCATCCAGACACTGACCTTCATTAAACGCTGCTTCGCTTTTCAGAAAACTTCTTAAATTCTGTTTACCTATTCATTCATACTTAATTGCCTAAGTAATTTAAATTACTTTAAGGGAGCAGTCATCCCTTCAGATACTGACCCTCCCCAACATTTTGGCGGAGTGCATTTATCGATTTCGCTTAGCCATCGATGTTTTTTAGAAACACTTGTGGCGCTTGTTCGTCCACACTTAAAAAAACTGAAAATACTTTTCATTCCTAGTGCAGGTCACCCATCTAGATACTAACCCTGCTTTGCCTTACTGACTGAATTACAAAAAGCAAAAAATATACAGGGTGATCCATTTGAAATAACAAGGTCCACTCGAAAAAGAGAATACTGTAGAAGTGTTGTAAAATTGTATTTAATAATAATGATAAAGAGTTTATTGAATAGTTCATTAGAATGTATGCTGTATACCAGTGGCGTACCCAGACATGAGCCTTGGGGGGGGATAAAGAAAAAAATTTTTCAAATTTTCCTTCTTTTGAAGAAGTTTTCCAAAGAAGTTTGCTTACTTATAATAAGATTGTGATATATAGGGTGTTTTTTTCGAGATATATAACTTTAATTTTTGCATTACTGTTCAAGATGACGACCGATTTAACAGCTGTCAAGTGATTTATTCTAAGTTTGGTTTGTCAATTCATCATGAATAGACTTACGCATGAACAACGCTTGCAAATAGTGCAATTTTATTTCGAAAATAATGGTTCTATGCGGAATACGTATCGCGCATTACTTCCATTAGCGATGAAGCGCACTTCTGGTTGAATGGCTACGTCAACAAACAAAACTGCCGCATTTGGAGTGAAGCTAATTCTCAAGTGTATGTCGAAACACTGTTACATCCAGAAAAACTGACTGTTTGGTGCGCTTTATGGGCTGGTGGAATCATTGGTCCGTACTTCTTCAAAAACGATGATAACCAGAACGTTACAGTCAATGGTGATCGGTATAGAGCCATGATTACTAACTTTTTCATTCCTGAATTGAACAACCATGATGTCCAGGAGCTGTGGTTCCAACAAGACGGCGCAACATGTCACACAGCTCGTGCCACAATCGATTTATTGAAAGACACGTTTGGTGACCACCTAATTTCACGTTTTGGACCTGTGAATTGGCCTCCAAGATCTTGTGATTTAACACCTCTAGACTACTTTCTGTGGGGCTATGTAGAGTCATTGGTCTATGCGGATAAGCCACAAACCCTTGACCATTTGGAAGACAACATTCGCCGTGTTATTGCCGATATACGGCCACAAATGTTGGAAAAAGTCATCGAAAATTGGACATCCAGATTAAACTACATCTGAGCCAGCCGTGGCGGTCATAATGCAGAAATCATATTTAAAATGTAATGCCACAAGATTATCTTGCGGATAAATAAAATTCATCTTAATTGAATAATCCATCGTTGCAATTTAAAGTTCTATAGCTCTAAAACAACACCCTTTATAAGGTTGTTACATATAATATCCCCCCCTTGGGTACGCCACTGTTGTATATAAAAAAACTTCAAAAATCTGTGGAGTTATTCTTTATCAGTTTTCCAAGAGATTATAATTTTTAACAGCGGAATTTTTTCGTCTTCTGCACAGTTAGGTTAGATAAGGTTGAGCTAATTCGATTGTAATTGATACTCACTTTAGCTAGATTAAATTTCTTCTTGTAAAAAATTTGCAATTCAATTTGGCATGAGTATTGCCATAATTAAAACAAAAAGAAAAACTTGTTGTCTACAACATTTCTATGATTATTTCTATGATCTGTATTTTCCTCATGTGAATGTTTGAAGGTTCTGAAGATGATGGTTGGCAATAACCTGAAGGACACCCAACTACAGCAAATAGTCGACAAGACCATCCTGTTTGCTGACAAAGACGAAGATGGCAAAATCTCCTTCGACGAGTTTTGCAATGTCGTGGGCAACACAGATGTCCACAAGAAGATGGTAGTAGATGTCTAAACTAGCCGTTAGGGCCAGGCCGGTGCCCCTTCAGGGCCCCGGCTCATTATTATGACCACATTAATGTAGTGTCTGTAGTCTCATGTAGAAGAATTTGGTTCCAAAACTCACACTTAAAATTAATATGCAGATAGGTGTAAGTTATTTAATTTGCATTAAATGTTAGCGTCATATATATTTAAAGATTATTAATAATAATAATAATATTGTAGTCTTTATTTGGAAATTTTGGAGGTTAAGTGTAGCCAAGGCTACTTCACTCTACCCCCTAATTAAGGTTAAGGCATTCTCTAAATTAAACGACATCTGATGATACTTAATGTTGCATATGCGAAGTCCGTGCATATGTTTTTGAAAAGTAGATTTCTGATTCGAAAATTGAAATGGAAAGTCAATTAGTTTCAGAAAGTATTTACTGTTAGGAAATGACCACTTGGAAATTAAGAACATACATTTTAAATGTGACATTTTAAGACAAATATCCAGTTTTAGGTGTTACTTATTTCATGGAATTTTGCAATTGAATATGACATATTAAGATTAACCATGTTAGTATCGTAGATTATTGATTAAATATACTAATATATGTCATTCACAAATTTAAAGGCTTCGAATGAACACTATATAACTATCGTATTCTCTATATTCTTCATTATAAGAGTTGAAGAAGTAAGCTTAAATAGTGCGTGGAATTTTGTTAAAAAAAAATCAAAAACTGAACAAAAAAAAATTACATGCTATCGTTAATTATACTGCATGACTTTGTGCAATTGTGCTTGTTTCTTGTTATTGAAAATATTTTTTAAACCTATATAAGATACACTAGTTGTACTTTATACCTTATCTTGTTGTTGTGTGTATTGTATTGAATTTATAGTCGGTGAAATAATGTTTTAGAGGTAATCGAGCTTTCCAAAGTACTTAAGCCATGATGTGCTAATTTTACATGCTTAATATTTCATGGCTTCCAGACAAGGTGGTTTAAGTGCACAACTGCTTTGTTTATTAGCCATGGCGCAATTTGCGTCGGTATCATGTCCAATCTTTGAGCCTGCTCGCTCAAAGTTTGATTCCTGATATCCGAAATTCACTGATAGTTCTCCATTCGGGGAATAAACACTGAATTTTTTAACGTACTAAATGATATTTAACATTACAATTGGTGCATGTATGATGAATATCTTAATGGAAAGTTGTTATCCCACAGTGTAAAATATGCTAATCTGTTTGTGTTGTGTATTAGCTATAGTTGTTTCGTTGTTCAGTAATTTATGTTCAATAAAATTATTTCACCTCTCATTTTATTGTTTTATTTTTCCTACAATCACGTGATGAGAAAAGAACTGGATTGGGTGAATGTACATCAATTCATAGTGAAAAAATTCTAACCTGCATCAATAATAAGAACTAAAATTGACGTCCTCTTTAAATTTTGCTCCTTTGATATCTACTTTATTCAGAAATATTTATGCGACTTGAAAATATCCATAATTGTATAATTTGAGAGGATTTAATATAATTTTCAAATAATCTTTCGATTATACAATTTTCTTCCCCATTGAAATTTTAGTGATGACCCAATGGGCCGAGTCCTGACCTGCCTGTCGTCCATTTTAGCCAACTGGATTTTGTCAAATTGATTCCTATTAGATTAAATTTCCGTTCTGTAGATCTGAACAATAATTAATTGGTATTGTATTGGGTGTAGAAAATCCCATAGAATATTCCTGTATCAAAATGAAATCATAGTATCGATAAAAGTGGAAAATTCTCGAAACATTTTGACTCTTCGCGCCATATCGTTTTCCTTATCTGACATGTGTGAATAAACGGCATTAAAAAAGGAAGAAATAGAAGCCATATGTCGAGAATTTACCATTTCTGGAACATTCCAGAATGATCGCATAGCCTTGATTTTTGCGGTTGGTATTAAATTCGACAGAGACAGTAAACGACTGACGATTCTTCACTACTTGAGCTAGTGAATAGAGAAATTAGAGATAAACCGGTACTTAGTGTATTTCAGAGTGGAAAAAACCTTTTCATTCCATCGAAAAACGTAAAAAATAGTTATCTAGTGATTTTTTAAACTTGAATTAATCGAAAATGGCTAGTATGTCAGTTATTGGTATTGACTTAGGAAATGAATCTTGTTATGTGGCCGTCGCTAAATCAGGAGGAATAGAAACAATAGCTAATGATTATAGTTTGAGGTCCACACCGTAAGTTCCAATAATTACAATTATTATTTTATAATTCGAATATGTATTTTCGCAATTTCATCATGACATAATTGAGGTGGGTGTCAGTGAAATTGTTACAAATACGTTTTCTGAATTACCTTCAGATCTATAATTTTAACCAAATTTGGCCATGTGCGCAATTTTATGGGAATGTTCTTATAAGAACCCACGTTTTACAGATTATGTGTCGCCTTTTCTGGAAAAAATCGAATATTGGGGGTCGCCGCAAAAAATCAGCAGGTGACAAATTTGAAAAACACAGTTTATGGTCTGAAGAGACTTTTAGGTAGGAAATTCAGAGACCCTCATGTGCAAAGAGAGCTTCAGATGTTACCATTTGGTGTTATTGAAGTAAATAATGGTAATATAGGGATAAAGGTGAGATTCTGTCCTAACAATGGATGAATAAGCAATTTTTTAGAATCAATACTTGCAACGAATACTGTTCTTTTAGGTTCAATATTTGAATGAAGAGCATATTTTTTCACCAGAGCAATGTTTGGCTATGCTGTTAACGAAATTAAAGGATATTTCAACTTCAGCATTGAAAACACCAATCAATGATTGTGTCATCTCTGTACCATCTTATTTCACAAACAATGAGCGTAAAGCTTTATTGGATGCGGCATCTATTGCAGGTAAGTGATAGAATCTACATCCCTAACAACATATATGCTAATACAATTCATTTTAGGTTTGAATGTCCTTCGTTTATTCAATGAAACCACAGCCACTGCCTTGTCTTATGGCATTTACAAGCAAGATCTGCCTGCTCCCGAAGAAAAGCCTAGAAATGTTATATTTGTCGACTGTGGTCATTCTGCCCTTCAAGTATCCGCATGTGCATTCCATAAAGGAAAACTCAAAATGATTGCCACTGCTGCTGATCCAAATTTGGGCGGTAGAGATGTTGACTACTTATTGGCAGATTATTTCTGCAAAGAATTTCAGACTAAATATAAAATTGATGCTAAGAGTAATCCCAGGTAAGTTAATATAATATATTAAAACTATCTTCGAATTGAACTCATTTCATTAGGTTATAACTCCAAAAATTTAGATAAGGTTAAAATATACAAACTTCCTCCTGATTATGTATTGATTGTGATAACAATAGGTGATATAACTTAGGGATCATCATAGGGGTCTCCTAAGGTCAATGTCCAACTTGATCATTATACTAATATAGCATTGTTTTTATCTTTGAATTTCTGGTGGCATAATAGGATATTCTTCAAAATTTTCGATGATCTTTTTTAAAAAAGCAATAATCTGTTTAAACTCTCAAAATTGCTATTGTATTTTATTGTGGAAAATATGAAAATTTGCAGCAAAACACTTATTCAAATAATGTTTTTCTCAAATTGACCTCATTGTAAATTCGCCTAATTCAGTTTGTTTCTCATCGTGTGATAATAAATTTGAATTATTCGAGATTTTAGCCTTTTTTTGTACCCATTTTTTCAAATGGGGTAACCTCCACATTAATCATTTCGATACTATAAGAAATAAACTTGTTGTTTTAAATATCTCATCGCAAAGGTTACTTTGATTCATTACATCCTTACTGTAATGTAAAGTAATCTGTTTGAGGTTAGAATTCAATGTTGTTTCAAATGTTCTAAGTTTCCAATGATCTTTATATAAAAAAAATATGTTTAAACTCTCGAAATTACTAGCATATTTTATTGTAGATAATATGAAAATTCGCAGCAACACACAAGATGCAAATAATACATGTTTTTTCTAAATTCTGCAAAATTTCATTTTGCAGTGTATTAAAAATATACTAAGGTTAGGTTAGGTAACTACGCTCTTATCTACGTAATCTTTACTAAACTAAAAGTTCAATTTTAGTGTTTCTGATGACAAAACTTTCGTCAAAACGGTGTTAAACTGAAGTTAAGATTGCATGAATGAAAGTGAATCTACTTCAACCTTAGTGGAAGTCTTGTACTTATTCATTTAAATGGGGTAACCTCAATTTATTAGGTGTGCACAATTTGTAGTGAGGAACCTATTAAACACAAACTAAAGTCATCAAGGCTTAATGTTTTTTTTCCAGAGCATTCCTCAGACTGTTAACAGAAGTTGAGAAACTAAAGAAACAAATGTCTGCGAATTCGACAACATTACCTCTCAACATCGAGTGTTTCATGAACGATAAAGACGTTCATGGCACTATCAAAAGAGCGGATATGGAGGATATGTGTGCCCCTCTATTCCAAAGAGTTGAAGAAACCCTAAGGAACTGCCTGGAGCAGTCAGGTATGATTTTGCCTTTTGGAAATGATCGAAAGGGACTTCTAATCTTTATTTATTCATTGAAGAACTGGCCTTGGAAGATATTTACTCTGTCGAAATCGTTGGAGGTTCATCTAGGATCCCAGCCATCAAACAGTTGATCGAAAAAATTTTCAAGAAGGCGCCTAGCACCACGTTGAACCAAGACGAGGCTGTGAGCAGAGGTTGTGCCTTGCAGTGCGCAATGCTATCACCCGCTATACGAGTCAGAGATTTTAACGTTACAGATGTGCAGGTATAATATTTATATTGCTATAGGCTTTTCCAACAGGAATAACACAATTTAAGTTACAAAGGCAACACTGCGATTATTTTCTGACATTTCTTATGTCATTTGTGTTCCGGTTATGACATTCAATCATAGAAATGTCAAAAAATTATACAGTGTTGCCATTTTTAATTGTATAATTCCTATTGTAGGAACTCTTTATTTGATTTGATTTTTTGCAGGTTTTTTGAATAATTTTTTTTCTCATTTCAGAGCTATCCTATTTCGGTATTCTGGGAAACCAGTGCGGAAGGTGATGCAGGCGGTAATATGGAAATATTCCCAGTGAAACAAGCTGTCCCGTTCTCGAAACTGCTGACCATCTATAGACACGAACCTTTCGCTATCAAAGCCTGCTATTCCGGCAATGTTCCTTATCCAGACAAAAATATTGGTAAGTTGTTATATAGACACTATTCTTCGCATTACACAGAAAGAAAATCTCGATTTTCAGTTTTTTCAAGATATCTCGGGAACCAATGCATATACACTGCGCAAAAAAATTAACGCACCTTCTGAAAATCTCAATTTTAATGAAAGTTTACTCTCAATTCAGGATTTCACCAAATCTTATGTGAAAAGAGAAATAAACAATTTTCAAAATACTGGAATGCTGATAAGTGATTTAATACTTGCTATTTCCACCCCTTGCGTTAATTACAGCTCGGCAACGACGGTTCATACTCAAAATGAGTGATCTTAAAATGTTCTGATCTAATCCTTCCGAGATTTCTCTGAGTTGGATTCCTAAGTCATTAAGAGTAGCTGGATGATTTTCTGAACTTCTCAGCCTTCTATTGAGGTTGTCCCAAACCTGCTCAATCGGATTGAGGTCTGGACTTCTTGCTGGCCACTCCATTCGAGAGCCTTCAACCTCTCAGGTACTCCTGAACATTCTGGACACACTTGTATGGAAAACTCCAAACCTTTCTGCAATTCTTGTGTATGTCCACCCTTCTTCTCGCAAAACTACCGCTTGGGCACATTCCTCTTGGGTCAAATTGCGTGTTTCGCATTGCCTAGCGATCGAGTGTAGATAATCAAACGAAAGAAAAACTATTGATCACTAGAATTGATCGAGAACAACTGATTTCAGAATGGAGCCAATACATTCAAAATCTGATAATCTCATCTTTTTCTATTCCTGCTGGGAAAAACATCTGTATTGAAGAAAAACGTTGAAAGTGGATAACATATGCATGCATAATTCTGATGAAAATAATTATCATTGAGAACAACACCTTCAGTTGTAGAATAAATTTGAGATTTCCATAATGTGCGTTAATTTTTTTGCGCAGTGTAGTTCTAATCCTGTATATCGGTATAAAAATTTAAGTTGAATATCTTGTGCTACGAGAAAAAATTTGAAAAAACTTCAAAACCTTGTTTTTGCTTTTGCGGGCCCATGTTTATAGCCATTTCTTCTCTCTTTGATCCAAGGAAGCTTACATTTTCGTGTGTACCTCCAACTTAGGAAGGAGCATCTTGCTGTATACCAAACATCTCTATAAACGTTGTAACGGTTACGAACACTTCATTCCTTTATTGTATTTCCTAAATCTCTCCCCTCTTGCAGGCACCTGGATCATCAAAGACGTGCGCCCCAACGCCGAAGGCAAGGCGCAGAAGGTCAAGGTGAAGGTCAGACTGAACCTCAACGGCATCATGTCCATCTCCAGCGCCTCCTTGTTCGAGGCCAAGAACGCCTCAGAACCCGACTCGCCGGAGGAGGAGCAACAGCAGCAGAACGGGGGCGACCAGAAGGCCAACGAGACTGGGGCCCCGGGGGGCAACAATGGCGCCTCCGACGTCCCGATGGACGTGAACGGCGGCGGGGCCACACCGCCAGAGGTAGGCTCCGGCACCAGCTGGACGAAGAAAATTTCTGGCTGGTTCGGCGGGGTACGCATTCGAGATACACCTGCCAACAAATCTTTGTCTTTTTTGCTGGCCTGGCAATTTCGTTATCCGTTCACCCCCCCCCACCATTGTTTTCATTCATTTACAACGTTTTTTTCATTGGTTTAGTTGTTTTAAGTTTTGATTTTTTGTTACCCTTGGTCTACGACTTGAACCCGTATCGTTCTAGGTCTTTTTGGTGACTGTTTTCGTCTGTATTTCGGACAGATGTCTGGCCTTGAAGTTCTTTTTGAGGTCAGGTTTAAGTAAGATGCATAGAAAACCTGGTGTGTCTCCTGTAAAACTTTCAGACAAATCGGGAAATTTTTCAGATTTATACATACCTACTTGATTTCGAGGGATCGCGTCTGTTTCAGATGGCGCATACATCGTTTATATTTGACATTTGTCTCGATTCACGGCTCTCGTGACCTTTGAGTATAGAACAATAATTTTTTATATTCTATGCTCGTAACAATCTTCTATACGCTTTATTAGTGATGACGTCACACTCCGCCATTTTAGTTCTCCTGTCAGTGTACGGAATCCAAACAAACAAATTGTCATTCAAATTAGTACGTTGTCGTTGAAGAAATTGGCTTATTTTGATAAAAGATTATTCAAGGAACGATTTTACTATCAATTGATAGACAGAAGGCACTAGATTAATGACACTAAGTTCGAATTTGAAGTTCAACTAATAAACACGGCTTTTTACAAAATCTGGGGAATGATACAGGATTCAAACTCACTGATATTAACCTCGTTCCTTCTGTCTATCAATTAATACTGAAATCCTTCCTCAAATACTCTTATTTATGAAAATAAGCCAATTCCTTCAACGACACCGTACTAATTTGAATGACAATTTATTTGTTTGGATTCCGAACACTGACAGGAGAACCAAAAATGACGGCGTGTGACGTCACACTAATAGGGCGTATTCGAAAATTTCTGAAGAACGCCACCTTACAGAACTCTGTTGAAGCAGAACACCAAAGCAACAGGTGGATATCTCGAGAAGTCTGAAACAAAACCAAATCAGAACACACATCAGGGATTCTATGCCTCTTAGGTTTGAGAGATATCACATTTACTCTGTTAATAATGGGCGTTTTTTTTTTCAAGAGCTCTAGAACATGAAAGGCACGTAAGCCTAGATCCTTAGGAAAAAATTTCCACGTAGTTGAAGGACAAAGGCCAACAAGTTGAGAACGGCGACGTATCTACATTTCGACGTCTAATTCAGAACTTCGCGCTACAGAAGCGATATTTTTTTCGGTACGCACAATTCTTTGTCTTGTGGGTGGTTTTAAGACGAGAACAGTAAAATTAGTGCGAAAACGATCAATAACTGCCCAAATTACTTGCTATTATGTTGACCGTAAAATGGACAAAGTACTGTATAAACTTCGCGAACAGATATATATTTTTCAAAGTAAACTTTCACAATTTTGAAGCTTTGTTCTTGCGTTAACCATGAAAAATTGCTGCGTTATTCAAAGAGTTGACGATCAAGGGTAACAAATTATTTCCGCATGGTGAAAGGGAAGTTTTAGGTCAGTTGTTCAAGGTCAACTTTTAGTTTTCGTTAGACACACATTTTTTTATCGCCTCCTAGAAATTGCAATGATTGAACAACCGACCTTGTCTTATGGCGATTGATTAATTAACAAAACGCCTTTTATTGGCAGTTGCATCTTGAAGCATAATATTTACCCTCGATAAATCGATTCTGGGAATGTACAGGGTGGTTCACTTAGTGTGGCAACCCCAAGTTTCTCGAAAACGATCGAATATTTTTGTAAGCCGTTAAAAAAAGGTGGAGTTACCAAGATAAATGAATCACCCTGTACTATTGATTGTTCTGTTAGTTTTTGCACAACAGAAAACGAGAACTACCTTTCACTAACCTACAACCCTCTCCTTTTCTATTAGTTGGGATAAGTTTCGAGATTGACCACACTCGTATCGAATTTATTTGTTTTAAATTAACTTTTCATACACTCCTCTTCATTTTTTGTTACAACTAACCTTTCGTCTATCGCTTGATTGATTTTGTTAGTTTGGAAGCTATTCACACAGTATATCGTTGGTATCGATCGCACAAACACAAAATATCTGCGTTGTTGTTATTATTTGAACAGTTTCAAAAATTCGTTTTTTCCAAGGACGGCGATAAGGACAAGAAGAAGAAGAACGTCGTGAAGAGCGTTGAACTACCGATCGAATCTCTGACTTACGGTTTCTCCCAAGTCGAACTGAACCAGTACACCGAACAGGAATGCAAGATGATTGCTGCCGATAGACAAGAAAAGGAAAGAGCTGATGCCAGGAACGCTTTGGAGGAATACGTCTATGAACTTAGAGGTGAGTATTACTACGCTGCGCAAAAAAATGAACGCACTTTCTGAAAATCTCAATTTTAATGAAAGTTAACTCTACATTGACTTCATAACCTATTTTTTATGTTCTCTCGGGAAGGTTTTGAACGAAACAAGACACATTAAATGGAAGAAAAATTCAGGATTTCACCGAATCTTATGTGAAAGAAGAGAAATAAACAATTTTCAAAATACTGGAATGCTGATAAGTGATTTAATACTTGGCATTTCCACCCTTTGCGTTAATTATAGCTAAGCAACGACGGTTCATACTCAAAATGAGTGATCTTAAAATGTTCTGATCTAATCCTTCCCAGATTTCTCTGAGTTGGATTCCTAAGTCATTAAGAGTAGCTGGATGATTTTCTGAACTTCTATTGAGGTTGTCTCAAACCTGCTCAATCGGATTGAGATTTGAGCTTCTTGCTGGCCATTCCATTTGAGAGACTTCAACCTCTTCAAGGTACTCCAGAACGATGCGCGCACAATGGGGTCTGGCATTATCGTCCATAAAAATGAAATTTTCACCAATGTATGAGGCAAATGGCACTACATGCTCTTCAAGAATGTTCCTTATATACCTATCAGCATTCATAGCTCCATTATCAGCGACCACTAGGTCTGTGCGAGCAGTCAAAGATATTCCACCCCATACCATAATCGATCCTCCCCCGAAACCAGTAGTATTCAGGAAATTGCACTGAGCATATCTTTCATGTGGACGTCTGTATACAAGGGAACGTCGATCACAATTGTAGAGGCAGAATCTAGACTCATCTGTGAAGATAACTCTTTCCCAATCAGCCTCTTCCCAATGGATATGCTCTCTCGCAAAATCCAAACGCGCCCTTCGATGGGCTGGGGTAAGAGCTGGGCCTCTTTCCGCGACACGAGGCCTTAAATCATATTCTCTGAGGCGATTTCTTATTGTCTGAGTGCTAATTTGCACCCCATGAGTTTGCTCAAGCTGATTTTGAAGGAGGCGAGCGGTTGCAAACCGTTGTCTCAACGAAGAAACTCTCAAGTAACGTTCTTGAATGGCAGTTGTTACCCGTGGTCTACCCTGTCCTGGTCTTCGGACATTCGTACCTGTCTCCCTGAATCGCTGCAACATTCTGGACACACTTGTATGGGAAACTCCAAACCTTTCTGCAATTCTTGTGTATGTCCACCCTTCTTCTCGCAAAACTACCGCTTGGGCACATTCCTCTTGGGTCAAATTGCGTGTTTCGCGTTGCATAGCGATCGAGTGTAGAAAATCAAACGAGAGAAAAACTATTGATCACGTTAATACTGATGATGATAAATGAAAAAATTCGATATAAATCTGTTGATTTTCTAGGCAAGCTGTCCTCCGACGGGGAACTTTGCGAGTTTGTGGCCGAAAATGACAGGGTGAATCTTGTCCAACAGTTGGATCACATGGAAAACTGGCTGTACGAGGAAGGTGAAGAATGCAACAGGCAGGTGTACTGCGACAAACTCACCGAGTTGAAGGGCAAAGGCGAACCCATCCAGAACAGAAGGATCGAGGCGGAATTGAGACCCATCGTTTTCGAGGATTTCGGAAAGCTGTTGCAGCTGTGTCAGAAAATCTTAGACAAAATAAGGTGAGCTGAAAATAAACATCCAATTCTTACTTTTCATGAGGCTTTCACGAAAGGCTAAGGGCGGTTACCAGTGGTTTTCAATGTTTCAGGTAACCTGCTTCGTATTTACGGACAGCTTGACACTTGTCATTGGTCAAATAAATTTTTCATTGACAGAATTTTGGAGGTTATAAATGGTTGATCTCTTTTAATTTGGAAATAACTAAATGTTATTAATGGCTCTGAAGGGTATTTGTTTCATAATTGAAACAATACAGTTTTTGAGTGTTAGATATCGTGGAAACTATTCATAAATAATAATCCGAAAATCAAAATGACAACTGTCAACCGAAGTGGGCGTGGTTAACCTAACCAAAATAAAATTACGGTTGCTCTGGTGACAGATAACTCACCGAAGTTTGAGGAAATAGTCACCAGTTTTTGAGGAATTTGACATATACGGACCACCAAGTTATGGTGGATTTATGCACCGTACCTAAGAACTAAACCTAAGAATTCAGTGGCGTTTATGCACTCTCTTGTTAGTTCTTAGTTAAGGCATGCGCACGTGCTCGAACTACTTTCTATTTGTTCTATACTTTGATGTTTGACATTGATATTTATTGTGAAAAAATTAAATTTGATTTTTTCAAATACACCTAATACTTTTCATCGATAAACACGAATAAAGAACATAAAATGATAGAAACTTGTACTCGTTAATATTGAAATTTTATACGGCGCTCGCGCACTTCTATAATTTACCTGAGCCCTTAGTTCTTAGTTAACAGTTGGCCTGCTAGTGTTAGTTCTTAGGAAACGCGCATAAACGCCCCCATTGATTTGTTAGCGTTCAATTCTTAGTTCTAAGTTCTTAGGTTTAGTCTTAGTTCTTAGGACTGATGCATAAATCCACCATTACTAACCATAGTAACCAAGGTGATATCTGGACCATGCCCTAAGTAGACATGATGCTGGCACCAGGGACGAAGATTTGCAGAGGTCAATTCTTTCTAATTGGTCTTTGTCTCTCTGCGTTCGACTTTTGGCATTCTTCATGTATTTTTTTTAAACGGAATCAAATTTTAAGAAACCAACTGGCAAGCACTCTAAATACTAAATTTCGAATATTGCAGGAGCAAAGACCCCAAATACGCCCATCTCACCGACGAAGATGTGAAGAAAGTCGAACAATCATTGGTCTCGTCGCTCGAATGGTTAGAACAGGCCAGATCTAAGCCGGTCAAACTCGATGTGGCTCCCCCAATCACCGTAGCTCAAATAAGACAAGAAAAGGCCAACTTTGAGAACATCGTCAACCCGATCTTGAACAAACCGCCACCCAAAGCGAAGACACCACCAAAGGAGGAAAAAGAAAACAGCGAGAGCAAAGACGGAAAGCAACAAGAACAGCAACAACAGAACAGCCAAGGAGATGCGAACCAGCAGCAACAGTCTCAAGAGAACATGGATTGGTCATAAATTATACTGGCATGACTAAATTCTAGATCGATTTGCTTTGAATGTTGATCGTTGAAACACCGATTTTTTTTTTTTTTAGAACGTTTTTCAGATATCTTATGCGTGATGCTCTTTTTTACTTAATTGTCTTGCTGGGAGAGAATAACATTTAGCATTAATGTTGAGCGATTCGATGGGACAATTCTTAAACAGCCACAGTTCTTGTGATACCTCCGATAACTTGGTTCTTGCGCAAAATTCAAAGTTGTGTGGCGATTTTGCAACGGTCGTAAGTGTTTTTTTTTTAACAGAGGTTTTTGTCGGTTCCTTGTTTTTTTTTTCACTTTTGTGGAATAGATTTGCATTTATTTTCTCAGAATAGATCGATATGCAGTATTAACGCTTCGAAAAAGCTACATAACGTAGGTTATCAATTTTTGTTCCTGAATTTTAGTTCATAAGATTTTTGGAGGATTTCAGGACGTAATTTCACTGCTTCATAGAATGAGTGTCACTCTGAATAAAATATAAAGTTCACCAATAAATCTTAACGGGGTGAATGAAACTAATGAGCTGTATATTTATCTAGTTAAATTTTAGAAGTAAGGGTTATTTATTAAGTCTTTTAATTTGCTGTAAATATTTTCGAAATGAGTTCAAATTATTAAGTAAAAAAGGGCATTTTCGATATTGCACAGTTCTTACACTCTAGAAATTATTCCGATCGACTACATTTTTCATTCTAATAATTGATCAGTGGAATTGTCCTATTTTTATGTTCAATAAAATATATAACTAAATTGTGATCAATTTGTTTTATTCCATTGTATACTTCCTGCAACTTGCCTGACCCTAAAAGTTTCAAGACTCCTATTTATTCCAATCTTGCAAATAACGAACGAATGGACAAAATTGATTTCGAATTCTTCATCAATATCCAAATAATTTGAGATCATTTTCGGATAAAAACTCATAAATCTGTTTTTAGTAATCCACTAAAATGTTTTATTTGCAAATTTGTTTTTGTTTTGACAGTTTCAGAATACTATGGGCTGTTGGATGAAAAAGAAAACTATCTATGACTCACACAGAATATCAACATATGTTCAAAATAATAAAAAATTGATAATGTGTGTTTTATATGTTAATGTTTTAAATTCAATAAAATAATGGAATCAAAAATAACTGCAGGTATTTTCTTCTCAAATTTATTTTTAAACACGTATTTACTAACAATTCACAATAGGGAAAAATTTGATATAAAATAGGTCTCATTTCTGTGGTAGAAGTAATTGATTTCTCGTAAATCATTACTCCAACTGCAACCTGTTCATTGTTCATTAACAAACAAAACCTTGACACTAAAACCAGCATTGAAAAATGCGAAACAGTAATGCTGTGGAATATTTTCCATAGGTTCGTTTTATTTCAACATATTCAATTCCAACTTTTAGTTCTGACAGCAACACCTAACCTTAAAATAAATACAACTGCAGCATTTCAAATTATTTGTAATCTTCAAAAAAGAAATAAAAGTGCAACGATAATGGATCCAAAAAATGTGAATGAAGCTGAGCACGAAAATCAAAAGGGGCGATGTCCAAGATCATTTTCAAGTCCTTCCAGAACTGATAATGTTAGTTTGATAGCACCACAAAGGACTATATCTCAATTGGGAATTAATAGGAATGTAGAGATTCCTTATTGGCAAATGTACCAAGTTCCCACGGCACCTAACTTCATGGTAAATCCATATATTGGTGCTGCAGCAGCTGGTGCATACTTTCAAAATCCTTGGAATAAGAATTTTTTTCTTAATATCAACAGCTTTCCGGTGCCACCAACAAGCAGTATAAATAGTCAATATAAAAAAGCACAGACTGTACCACCTTTTAGAAATTATAATTCTAATAGGAGTAAAGAAGCAAGTAAGTCAAAGAATAATTTTTCACATATGCTAAGAAATTATTAATTTTTTTCAATTTTCCACAAGAATTAGAAAGGAGTTGGGAGCCTGTTAGTTCTACAAAAAACAAAAAGAATAAAGAATTTGTATTCACCCTCATGTCTTACAATGTCCTTGCTCAAGACTTGGTAGAAAGTCATGGGTACCTTTACAAAGAGCACAATAGAAAAGCTTTAGAGTGGGAAGTAAGGTGGTTGAATATTTTAAAGGAAATTGGGGATGCCGATCCTGATGTGAGTAATATCCTCTTATAATACTTTAATCTCTTTTTACAGATTATAATTGCAACTGAATCACATCTTTATTTCAACACAGATAATATGTTTCCAAGAAGTTCAGGAGTCTCATATAAGCAATTATTACAGTGTTTTTGAAAAAAAATTAGGTAAGGACTATCTCGTCTTTGTTTTTATCAGATTCTAAAATAAGTTTTAAGGATACAAGGGCCTCTTCAAAAAACGAACTGGGATGAGACCAGATGGTTGTGCGATATTCTACAAAAGAAAAAGACTTCAACTTATGGAATATGAGAAAGTAGAGTATTTTCAGGAGAACGTTCCAATTCTCAATAGAGATAATGTTGCTATTGTGGCAAGATTTATTCCAAAAGAGGTTCACACACATGGTTTTGTTGTAGCGACAACGCACTTATTGTATAATCCCAGAAGACAGGATGTTCGATTAGCACAAGTTCAAAATTTGATAGCGGAAATCGATAAAATGGCTTTTTTGTGCAGTAATAAGGAGTGAGTTATCAGCTATCTAAATTCTTTCTAAAGGTAATGAATAGTTTTTATAAATTAAATTTTCAGTGGGAAACCTTCTTATCTACCAGTTATAGTGACAGGGGACTTGAATTCCACACCCGACTCTGCTGTATATGAATTTATAACCAAAGGAATTTTAGATTATCAGAATCTGAGTAAAAGATCACTCAGTAAGGAATGTGGAAAAGAAGTCACCGGAAAAGTATTGCTACCCGAGTCCCTACAGATGACAGGTAAAAATTCAAATCCCAAAGGACCCCGCACGGTTTCTATGGAAAATGTGTCCCAGTTGAATTGGCTGAAAATTTAGTATAATGTAGTTTATGAAGTCCTGATCAAATGTCTCTATGGGCACAACAAGATCTAATGTACAGTTTTCGAGATACAGGGTGTCAAACATGCAGAGAGAGGGTTGTTACTTACCTTTAGAAAATCAATAATGTGGCGATTTTTTTGTTGTTACAAAGAGTTGAAGATAATAATTATAATCTCAATATTGTCGACACGAGTTGTAATAAGAAGTTATAAGACTCCGTATACAGGGTTATTAATAATTACATAATTTTTATGTAATTGTTCGTACAAACTCAGTCTAACGCAAAAGCTCGTAGACTTGCAGATTGAGTAAAAAACATATGATTTTAATATTGGGTGATCTGAGGTTACTATTATACGGGGTCTTCCACTTTTTTAGTTGTAGTAATTGAATTTTTTTCAGGAACATATAGAAAAATTAAACATAAAAGTAGAACACTAAATATAATATGATCTATATTCTGTGGCTCTTGTCTATTTGTTGCATCTTGTACGGATCATATAATTCGGTTAGGGGATAGGCCGAGCGAATGTTTGGTACGTTCCACATAACGCTAATATCGGATGCAAGCCATCAACAAATAATAGAATCCGTACATAATCATAATTAAAATGTCTTAACAGACATGGTGAGAAATATTTTTAATGCAGTAGTCTCCCGTTTGATTGCTGCATCATCATGCGGTCGACCAGGATCCCCACAAGATGCGACAAATAGACAAGAGCCGCAGAATATTGATCATATTATATTTAGTTTTCTACTTTTATGTTTAATTTTTCTATATGTTCCTGAAAAAAATTAAATTATTACAACTAAAAAAGTGGAAGACCCCTTATAATAGTAACCTCAGATCAATCAATATTAAAATCAAATGTTTCTCACTTATTCTGCAAGTCTGCAAGCTTTTGCGTTGAACTGAGTTTGTTCGAACAATTACATAAAAATTATGTAATTATTAATAACCCTGTATACGGAGTCTTATAACTTCTTATTACAACTCGTGTCGACAATATTGAGATTGTAATTATTATCTTCAACTTTTTGTAACAAAAAAATCGCCACATTATTGATTTTCTAAAGGTAATTAACAACCCTCTCTCTGCATGTTTGACACCCTGTATCTCAAAAACTGTACATTAGATCTTGTGGTGCCCATGGAGACATTTGATCAGGACTTCATAAACTACATTACACTAAATTTTCAGCCAATTCGACTGGGACTCTTTTTCCATAGAAACCGTGCAGGGTCCTTTCTAGTTTTTTTAAATATTGCACTTTTTTGTAGATAATTGTCAGTTTGCTGAAATGGTTAAACGTAGGCATGATTTTCATAACAGCTGTTCAGATTCCAAAGATAACAATTTGAAACTGAATTACGTTCAAGATTTAAAGTTTTCATCTGGTACTTTGTCGCATCCTTTTCCATTTAAATCGGCTTATAATCATTATAAAGGTGAGGATGTTGAAGGTACAACTTATCAAGATAGATGGATAACTGTGGATTACATCTTTTATAGGTGAGTAACCGAGATTATTCAGAATTTGTAATAATTTTTAATTTAAATTTTTTTTTAGTGGAAAAAAACATAGGGAATCAACACTTGAAGATAAATTGAAGCTATTGTCAAGGTTCCAACTTCTCACAGAACATCAGTTAGGTGATGTTAGAATTCCCAACTTGAAACTGGGATCTGATCATTTCAGTTTAATTGTTAAGTTTTCTTTAGAGTAATATACATATTTTATTTGGTAAAGACTTATGTTTGTGGTATAACATTAAATGTATTTTCTGTTTAAAATTCCGTCAGTTCAAGGCCCTCATCCCAATTAATTGATTTTCATTATGTCAGCCATGTGAGAATCTTCTAACGCCTCAACCTTTAATTCAAAAAACGCGATTCCAAGTGAAAAAAGGTTGTTGAAATCCATGTCTTAGTTTCCTTCCAGTTCATTCAAATAGAAAAACTAAGACTATAACGTTATGTAAATTTCGAAAAAAAAAATGTTTTGGCCTGAAACTTTTATAGGAGAAGCATTAGACAACAACGAACACATATCTGCAATCAGTTGGCTTCTAAAAAGTCTCAATTTCTCAACCTGTTATGGTGCATATAGTGACTTAATTAAAAAAGTCACTGTAATGGTGCAACAATTGAATAGCTATCTATCCGCATCTTACTGAACTAAAAATTCCTGCGGGCCAATACGTATAGAACCCTTTATTTGTACATTCTTTCCATAACGTGGTTAGAGCTATTCTTCCCAGATGGCACTACCGTGTCCTAGAAAAAATTCATCTTGGGAAAATTTTATAAAGAGAGTTTATGGCCGTATATGCTTCAAAATTTGATATAATGAGGAAATCTCGATGCTTCATAACAATTTGCAATCATATGATTCCTAGGAGAACTGTGAACCGAAAAATTCAGCGTTTTTTAGGATTTTTCGAAAAAGAAAAATTGGCCACGGAGGACCTTCAAAATATGATATCTAAAAGAATTTTTGATTCTGAATACTAACCTACCATCAGTTTTTTCCTAACACACTTTAAAGCTGAGATATTGCAAATTTTGTAGAAAAATAGTGCTTTAAATGCGTAAACAAATTTTTCTGATTGAAATCGATACCTAATCTGCAATCTATATCCTCAAAACCCTTCAAAAACACCATCAAAAAGTTCTAATTCGATCGGTCGATTTTTTCGAAAAAACCAAGACTATAACCTTATGTAAATTTCGAAAAAAAAATTTTTTGGCATGAAAATTTGATAGAAGATGCATTCGACCTCGGCGAACACAAATCTGCAATCGGATTGCCTCTAAAAGGTCTCAATTTCGAGATATTTTGAGTTTTGTGGAAAAATTTTCGAGCGAGCAGACTGCCCTCTGTTGACTTAAATCTGAGGTTTTCAAAATGGGTTTATATGCCCCACAACTTCAGTTGTGTGTAAACTGAGCTTTTAAGGTTTAGAAAAATTTTTCTGATAAAAATAGATGCTTAATTCAGTATCTACGACCTCAAAACTTCCCAAAAATATTATAAAATGTTCGAATTCGATCGGTCGATTTTTTCGGAAAAACCAAGACTATAACCTTGGATATTTTTTTGCCAAAAAAAGTTTTTGATTCAGATCGACTTCAAAATTTGATATTATGAAGAATTTTTAATGCTGAATCCATATTTGCAATCAGTTCCTCCCTAGGTACCCCCTAAATTAAATTATTTCGAATTTTGTGGAAAAATTCGTAATGGGGTTTGGTCTGTCCTCTGGTGGTTCAAGTCTGAAGCTTGCAAAATGAACATACATGCCCCACAACTGAGACATTTCTGTGGAAAAAAAGCAGTGATTTTGAGGTGTAGAAAATGTTTTCTGGTGATAATCGATGCCTAATTCGGTTCTGCGACTTTGGAACTCTCTGTAAATTCGATTGGTTGATTTTTTCAGAAAAACCAAGATAAATTTCTAGAAAAATTTTTTTTTCCTGAAAATTTGGTACAAGGTGTATTCGATCATACCGAATACAAATTTGCAAGCAGTTTGCTTCTGAAAGGTCTCAATTTCGAGATATTTTGATTTTTGTGGGAAAATTTCAAAGGTAGCTTGATTTGAGATATTACATAAATGAACTTCAATCGTTTCGCCCCAGAGAAAGTAAATTATCAATTTTTCAAGGTGGTTTAGTCTGCTCCTGAGGCTTATAATATGGGTATGTGTGCCCCATAGCT
Source organism: Harmonia axyridis (assembly GCF_914767665.1). Lineage (NCBI taxonomy): Eukaryota > Metazoa > Arthropoda > Insecta > Coleoptera > Coccinellidae > Harmonia > Harmonia axyridis. The sequence goes on from NC_059507.1 coordinate 726,503, forward strand.
GAGATTGTGAGGCAAAAACCGAGTCCTCCACCTATCCGCATCTCACTGAACTAATAATTTCCGCGGACTAACACGTAAAGAATTCTGTATTTGTATCTTCCCACCATAACCTAGTTTGAGCTATTCTTCCCAGATGACACCACCGAGCCCTATAAAAAATTCCTCTGAGGAAAATTTTACTAGGAGAGTTTATGACCGGATCTGCTTCAAAATTTGATAAAATGAGGAAATCTCGATGCTTTATACCGATTTGCAATCAGATAATTCCATGGAGGACTGTGAACCGATATTTCCAGCGTTATGTGGGACACATTCAATAAAATATGTGAAATGTTTAAAAAAATTTATAGACATCCAAGTACCAAACTGAACATTTTACAAAATAATTGTGAATTCCATAAGTGTCATCTGTGTATTTTTTCATCTACAGGCTGAAGGGCTCAGGTTGCTGACAATTTCCAAACTCATTGAAGAGAATTTATTATTAAATCCTCCACCATTCATCTAAATATTCAGACTATCGCCACAGGAGTGCAGCACCAGCAGATTGGCCTAGTCTAGAAATAAAATGCCTTCTTATTTTATTCAGAGAATCTATTTTTGGAAAAAAATTTGCCATGTAATGAATTATGATTTGAACAACGTAAACTGCGATTTCAAAATCAATTTCTTCTGTCAATTTGACGGTAGATCATGGGTTCGATAGTTCACATTTTTAATCTACGTCAAATTTGTCTTTTAAGAAATGTGAAAAAAAAATAAAAAACCTAACAATTAACTGACCCTCCCCAACCCAGATTTGATTATTGAAAGAAATATCGAAAAGTTAAAAGAGAACAGAGAATGAGAATTTTTGATTGGGTTACGTGAATAAAATCTCTTAGTATAACTTACCTATATCCATTTAATGAAGTTGTTCCATATCAGAGGAATTCATTTCTAATTTGGGATCAGAGTTAAAATAATAGTTTTAAAAATAGTTTATAATCATGTCTGATGATAGAAGGAAACTGAATAAACATAGCACGGGCACTGTCCCAAAAGTAAAATATACTGTCAAGTATCGTAACAATACAGGTCAACAACAGTTGTATAGTGAGAGGGACAATTTGAGAAATTTGCCAAATAATTTGGTAAGATATGATTTCATTCATAACTTAATTATGAAACATTAATAATTATTTGACAATGAGTCATAAATTTCTTATTTTGATAGAATCAATTTGAAACATGAAGGTTATACAATCCTAAAATATAGTCACTAATGTGTAAAATTTTTGACTTTTGTGTTTTAGAGTTCAGAGTGGCCCCCTAGAAGGTTAGAAACCAATTTTCCACGTAACAAACAACATACTACTTATGAATTAATGGATTCAATGATGGAAGAGCCTCATCCAAATGGGATTTACGGTACTGTGATCTTTTAAATGTTTTTTCCTTAAAAATAAAAGTACTTGTTTTCAGCGAATGGTACCATAAATTCAAGCCAAAGTAGTTCCTCAAATTCCAGAAGAAATTCCTGTGGTACTGTTCCCAAGTGTGATAACATTACAAAGTATCCAAACAAAAAACAAATAGAAGATAAACTTAATCAAATTAGAGATTACCTCCATATTACCACTTCTTTAATGTCAGGCATGAAAAACTCAGATGATCAGGTAATTTCTCTGTCAGTTTAAACTAAATTAATATGAGAAAAATATAAACTTGAGATTATAACCAATTTAATAGATTTTTCAAATTGTAATGAGAATTATAATGTTTCACATATTGTTCAGTAGAATTTCAATGGATATTTGACATATATTCTCAAGTTTATCTTTTAATTAGTATTTCTCCAATATAACATTCATTTTTTATCAAGAATGCCGATGAAAACGAAAAAGACAACCTTTCTTCTATGATTGAGGCCCTAAAAGACAGTGAAGCTAAACTGAATTCTCTATTGGCAAATGAGTTCGAAGAGGTGATTTTGAAATTTTAAGTGAAGAATTGTTTCGATTATTTAACTGTTATTGCTGTTGAGAGTAATGGAGTCTACTTACTTATCTGTTGTTTTGAATCAAACATGTTTTTGGCTTGCTGATTTTATATGTTTTATGAAGGATATTCAGATGTATGCTCATAACGAGAGTATAAATGCTTATTTTATTTTTCTTTCGTCCTATTCCTTTAGGTTTCATATTTTCACGTGTTTAAAATTTACAGAATTCCGAATGTCTTGGAGACAATTTATCAGAAAGAAAAAATGAATTGGACGCTTCAGCTAACAGAGAAGCTGTTACAGATTTGCAACGTTTGAAGCAAAAAGGAGATAGTAGATTGAGAGAAGCTAGAGAACTACAAGAAAGATTATCAAGTTAGTGTAATATAGTTTATTACTTATTCCCTTATGAATTTTTGGTTAATTTTCAGGAGCGAATAGAATGGAAAATAACCTACAAGAATTTGATTTGGCAATTGCCGATTTCGAAGAAGCAAATTCAAGACTGATCGAAGCAAAAGGAGATGTTAATCATTTTCAACAGTCCGAAGAAGCAAGGTACAAAAAAAAATTGTGTAGCTTAAAATTTAACTTTCTAATTGTTTGGCAAATATTATTATTAATAACTATTTTTATATTAACTAAGATTGACTTCTAATTATTTCTGTAGCAATTACATAACAGAGGAAATAGAAGAGTTGCAGAATCAAATACAAGTAGTACATAATGCAAACGAAGATAGGAAGAAATTGATACAGTTGTTAGATAAGAGGGATGCGGAGTTGAGATCCCAACACTTGGAGCTGCAAAGTAAATTAACCGAACTTCAAACGAAAAAATCCCAAGTGGATCATTTGGTAGCTGCTTTGCAGAATGGGAAGGAACAAGATGACGAAATGGGTGAGAAACCATTCAATCATAGTTGGCATCCTGTTAGAACTGTCAGAAATGGCAGATGTCAAATTTATTGGAGGTTATAGTTACTGACTTTATGTTTTCAAGGTTCCCATGTTCAAACGATAGTTACGATGAAAGATAAACTTGCGAAATTGAAAGACATGCTTGCCATGGTGGAAAGCACCGAGGTTCTCATGTGCAACGGTACACAAGAGGAGCAAGCTGTTGCATGTGAAATATACAATAAGGCCGAGAGTTTCTTAAATAAGGATTTGGCTAAGGGAAACTGTTCTAATCAATCGCAGCTCGAGAACCATCTGGCTCTTCAATACGAGAACAGTCCTTCTTTGAACATGGATCGTAGCAAGTTGATGAATAAGAACAGCAGAGATTCGAGAAGTCAGAGTAACGATTCAAATTTGAAGGTTAACGAGAAGCTGGCTTTACAGGCGGAACTTAGGGCCAAAAAGAGGGAGTTGGAAGAAATTATGGGTAAACATAAAGGTGAGTTTTTTAGTCAGGATATCGAGTGAGAATGTTTGAAATATTTTTGTTTACAGCAAGCTCTTCAAATTTGAATCACGATGTTGGGACGGACAATAAGTCGGAGTTCAGTTGTAGTAACAGTATATTTGACAATATCAGTGGGGTTTGGACTCCTTTACTGCCTATGCAGCATAACCAGCCAGGCTCAAGTGATAGATATTCAAGGTAATTTTTTTTTAATTTCTTACATTTGAAATTGAACAGCGTTTTTCATTTAGTTATAAAGGGTGTTTTTTTTTAGAGCTATAGAACTTTAAATTGCAATAAAACAACGATGGATTATTCGATTGACATGAATTTTATTTATCCGCAAGATAATCTTGTGGCATTACATTTTAACCATGATTTCTGGCATATGACCGCCGCGGCTGGCTCGGATGTAGTCCAATCAGGACGTCCAATTTTCGATTACTTTTTCCAACATTTGTGGCCGTATATCGGCAATAACACGGCGAATGTTGTCTTCCAAATGGTCAAGGGTTTGTGGCTTATCCGCATAGAACAATGACTTCACATAGCCCCACAGAAAGTAGTCTCCAAGATTTTGGAGGCCAATTCACAGGCCCAAAACGTGAAATTAGGCGGTCAACAAACGTGTCTTTCAATAAATCGATTGTGGCACGAGCTGTGTGACATGTTGCGCCGTCTTGCTGGAACCACAGCTCCTGGACATCATGATTGTTCAATTCAGGAATGAAAAAGTTAGTAATCATGGCTCTATACCGATCACCATTGACTGTAAGGTTCTGGCCATCATCGTTTTTGAAGAAGTACGCACCAATGATTCCACCAGCCCATAAAGCGCACCAAACAGTCAGTTTTTCTGGATGTAACGGTGTTTCGACATACACTTGAGGATTAGCTTCACTCCAAATGCGGCAGTTTTGTTTGTTGACGTAGCCATTCAACCAGAAGTGCGCTTCATCGCTAAACAAAATAAAATGGACGTAGTGCGCGATACGTATTCCGCACAGAACCATTATTTTCGAAATGGAATTGCACTATTTGCAAGCGTTGTTCAGGCGTGAGTCTATTCATGTTGAATTGCCAAATCAAACTGAAAATAAATCACTTGACAGCTGTTAAATCGGTCGTCATCTTGAACAGTAATGCCAACTTAAAGTTATATACCTCGAAAAAAACACTCGTTATATTCTTACTCATAATGTGTTGCCCAACTTGCTCTGTAATTGTAATCTATCACTTAATAGAAAATAAATATTAGTATTATCTTAACCTCTGAATTTGACAACTGACACTTGCACACTGTCAAAGGAACAGCACTCTATTAGAAACCTGTTAATTCAGTCTTCATATTGAAATACAGTGTTTTCAGTGACGAAGGTACCGACGATGTGAACGAGTTCTCAGAGATGGTATCCAACCAACAGAACCAGACTCTACTTCCTCCTTCCGCCCCTCCAGCATCAGCGAACGCTGGAAAATTTTCATCCGACAGGAATGCAGAATCTTTGGTCCAAGCCTACGAGCAGCTTGGCCAGCCCTACTTCTTCAGGAGCGATGGAAACCCCAGAGGAGCTGTTTCGGCCCCCGAAGCCAATTCCAGCTTCAGCAGAGGCTCTTCAGTCTCTAACGTCGGACAGGGAGAAAAGCAAAATGTAATTATAAGAAAAATTTTGAAGAAACGAAGGCCCTTTTGTAATGTTTAAACGCGATTTGAGATGTAGATGATAGAAAGAAAGTTGCCTGGAGGGTCATAACGTTTTTTCCTTACGTGACGATTTCTGAAATTTTATGCATACTTCAAGCTGTGCCAAGGAACTTCGTTCTAATCGTCTTTGTTGCTATTTGGGCCATTTTTGATCTTGGTATACATGTTCTTGCAGATGCAAAAGCAGTTGGAGCTTATCAGGAGCGTTTGCGATTCGATGCTACCTCAGCCGTCAACCACACAAACGAACGTTCACCAACTGAGGAATAACTTGACACCTTCACCGATTTACTCAGAATTGAGACAGTTTTCTTCGCCCAATCCGCACTCGATGAACGCTCTGAACGTTGTCAATCCTCAAGCCGACAACACTTGGCATGCTGGTAGCGGTCAACCGAATGTTTCCTTCCCTGACGCTGCCAACTATCAGAATTGGCTTACGACGAACACCTTGCAGACTCAGGCTTTCATGTTGAACTCGCTGAATCAGTGTTGCCAGATGCTGTGGCTGCAACAGAGAGAGCTCACCAATCTGAGAGGAATGATCACGGCCGTATGTGTATTCTCAATTGTTTTTAGTGTTGATAATGTGTCTAATTTTCGAATTTTGCGGCGAGAGTGGTCTTTAAATGATTGGATTCGAGTCAGTTTAATTTGGTTATGATGGCAACACTGTGTGTTATTTTTTTGACATTTCTTATGTCACTTATGTTCAGGAGGTTATGTCGTTTGATTATGAAAAAATAGACGCTTCAACAATGTAAAGTGTGGATACTGAGAGAAGTTCAGTCTGTGTATCTTTTCATGATTGAATGCCATAACCTACTGAACACAAATGACATGGGTGCAAATGTCAAAAATAATTCTCAGTGTTGCCATTATAACCAATTTATTCTAGTTTTGACTCCAGAAGACTAAATTGAAAATATTGAAGCAAAAAGCAAGAAGAATTTGTTTGCAAAATAACCTAATTTTATGTCAGTGTTTTTCTCATGCTTGTTTTTTCAGTTACAACAAGAGAGGTTATCGAGCCCCCATTATAACAACGAAAGTCAGATGACACCTCCGTCTAACCAAAGCATGAATTGCAGTCAAGTTGAACCTCACCAAACCTCCATTATGAACCAAGCGGTTCCTCCGATCAATCCTTGCAGTCCATCGTTGAATCAGTGCAGATCGATGAACCCCAAGATGAACACAGGCGTTTCGGCTTGTTCCATTCCAAATATCAATCAGTTCAACAGCCCTCCTGTCACTGTAGATCCCATCTTGGCCAACCACAACAACTTGCGGCTCATGGACACCACCTTGAATAATATGAACTCGTTGAATAATTCGGATCATATGAGAAACATAAATTTGGCAACTCTGCAAAGCGCTGGCGACAACATGAATCCTCTGCCTGGTCATATGTGGCCCGGACATGCTCTGAATAATCAAGTGCCCCCAGGGAATAGGGCCAATAATTATTGGGATAATTTTCGGAGGTAAAGGAAATTTAATTTCTCAGCTTTGTTCATAGATTTAGTTTTGGTTTATTATTTCTATTAGGGAATTTTCAGATTGTAGAGGAACATTTAGTTGCGTTCAGAGTTCGAATTATTACTTCATTTTGTAAAGGGTTTTTCAATGGGAATGGTTCAATTCAAAAGGGTTATAATGGCAACACTGTGTATTATTTTTGACATTTCTTATGTCATTTGTGTTTATTAGGTTCTGTCATTTGTATTCAGTAGGTTATAAAACAATTTTACTACTTCTAAACGTTGTTGATGAGACTTTCTATGATTGAATGTCAAAACCCACTGAACACAAATGACATAAGAAATGTCAAAAAATATTACAGTGTTGCCATTATAATAATTTTAAATTGCATTAAAACTCTGTACATAACTAGGTAAATCACCTGAATTCCATTTAGCTCAGCGACTCAAAGCTTCAAACTTTGATAATTCAATTAATTAAAGATTTATTCTCGAGAATGAGTAGTGTTAATGTGTGAAATATAAATTTAGTGATGAGGAAATAATAAACCTTTTTGTTAATTCTATTGTGTTTTCTCTCTTCCGATAAATCACATAATAAATATTAGTTATATTGAAAAATCTCATTTGTGGAAACCTCTTATTGAATACTTGAATTCTAGAAGATGTCGAAGATTTCAAATCGTTTTCTTTTTACTTTGAGAATCTTTAAAGTAAGTAAGAAAGTGTGCCGATGTGTTTTTGAATGCCTTATTCGATTATTGCCTTTTTCTATTCAAGAAATATTTGTTTGCCTTGTGTTATACAAATCATTTCTTTTAGTTATTCAAGACAGAATCTGTTGTCAACGAAAAGCAACGATGGAATACAAAATTCGCCAATTATCGATAGAACGAACAACATGACTCCTCGAACTGCACCTTTCGAGGCTCTGAACTTACCCAAAAGCAACTCCCAACACTTAACAGCCTCTCCACAAGAAAATGTACCGCAGAGGTAAGTCCTAAACGATATTTTGGCAAAATACGAATTATTCATGGATAAATTTGTTCAGGTCCTGCGTGAGACCTTCAAGACGTTATCCAAATACCAATATAGCTGTTGTACCTCCTGACGTGTTGAATATAAATCAAAATATCAAGAACGAAGGCTTCCCCTTGACTCCGATCCAGAACGAAAGTCGAAATCTTAACGAAACAGAGGGTAGTACCCCAGGAGGTGTGTCATCCTCTGCCAATAACGCCTCTAGAATACAAAGGAGACATTCCAACGTTGTAGCGCCATCTGTTGAGAATGTACAGAACCCACGTCGAAGGAACACCTCCAACGAGTCAGTGAATACTGAAGGAACTACGCGGTAAGGAAGCTGATGACATTCGCTATACATAAATATTTAAAACTTTTTTTTTCCCTTTAGATCTCGATTATTCGAGGAACTTCGTGAGAATGTCTACAGAGAAGTTGCTTCTTTGATATCGGCCAATGAGGCAAGACCCCATTTTCTTATACAATTATTCAGAGATCTTCAGCTGGTCAGTTCGGACCCCCTCAGATTGAAGACCTTGCAATCTATACAAGTTTTGATTAGTCAGTCGTTCAGGAATTCGCAAAATTCAGTGAGTATTGAAAGAAATTCATTTGAACTAATCCATTCATACCACAATCACAAAATTCAGTGAATATTGGAAGAAGCTCATTTGAACTACCATTCATAACACAATCACAAAATTGGGTATTGAAAGAAATTCATTTCAACTAATCCATTTATACTACAATCACAAAATTCAGTGAATATCGGAAGAAGTTCATTTGAACTACCATTCATAACACAATCACAAATTTGGGTATTGAAAGAAATTCATTTGAACTAATCCATTCACAATTCAATTTTTACATGTTGTATTTTGTAAATTTGTTGAAACAAGATATTTATTAGGCATCCCAGGAACCCTCTCCGAATCAAGAAGTTCCTCCGATTTCCAACGAATTCTCCATGCAGTCCACAGTTTGGTCACCGATACCGCCAAACTCTGTACCGAAGAATGCTACGATACTGGAAGGCCTACTTTCTGTGAGTTTCTGCAAGCCAATCAAACTTGAATTGAATTAATTTTTTTTTTTTTTTTAGAAAAAGGGAGATTTAGCGAAGGTTCACTATATGTTCCACGAGATAATTCCGTTTTTGAATGAGAACGAGCATCTTGTGATAGATCATGCGTTTCTGGCAGTTTTGAAACAGAAGATTCTGGAAGCGAAATCGTTCAAGAAGATAGTGAAGGACACGATATTTCAGAAGCACTTCTCGAACGTTCTAGATCACGTATTGAGTTTCTATAATGACAAACTGTAAGTAATTTCGTAATTTTCAAGCTGTTGATCATGAAAAAAAAACATTGAAAGCCTCTCCATCCTCAAAGTGTCGACCTTACATATTCGATTATTTATTTTGCAGCTTGTCGTTGGTGAAAATCTCGCTGGTGCAGAGCGTCCGAGAACTGTTGGACCGCGAACTCTCCTTTATGAATCTCATACAGAACAGCGGGGAATCTCAGCTGAACGACCTTGCGGCCTCCGGTGCATCTCAAAATCCCAACTTGAGGTCTCAACATCCACCCGTCAAGACTGAACCCACAGAAAGCGGGGCTGCTATTCAGATTCAAAACGGAGATTTGGCGGAAGCGGATCAGAGTCACGTGGAAGACGAGGATATTGAAGAAGAGGGCGCTGTAGGTGGTGTTTTGGAGCCTCCATTGGAGCAGGCTAGGACCTCCACCGATAACGTAAGGAAAAAAGTGTTTCTTTTATTCTGTCACATCTCAATTTCACACAAATTTCATGGTTATATTCCATTTTTTATGTTGGTACCTGGAACACGGATTTATCTATTATCTGTCAAATTTGTGACAGAAAGCAATTCTGCCAACCAACATTTTTCAATGCAAAAATCACTAATCGATATTTATGGAAATATTCAATTATTTTCAATGGAATTATTAATTTTATGCAAAAATATTTTGCATTAGATCATTTGGGTGTTCCATACTAGTCAATAAGTTTTTTAAAGGGTTTTTTCCTGAAATTGGCAGGCTGCTTTTCAGCGAAACTGCCCCTAATCTAAATAAGATTATTTTTTTTTCAGAATATTAAGGATGATGGAGATTTGGCTTCGTCCAATGAAGCTTTTGCCACGTCAACAGAGGTGGGTTTCAAAGAAATAGGCAATTTTTAATCAATGTTAGTTCCGACAACTTATATTTTGGGTTAATTGTTTTCAATACCTGGGTTATTTGAATTTTGTACAATTTCTCTAAATAAATATCTTTGGGGAGACAATTTTGATGTTATATAAGATATTGCCAATACCAAATACTTTAACCACCAAAATTTAAAAGTGCAGTTTTGATTTGATCTACAGGGTGCGGCAGTTAACTTTGCTGACTGTAAAAGTGAATAATAAAAAGGAACGATATCCCTCATCATTTTCTTCCTTGTGTATAACGTCATTTGAAAATTCTCTCAAATGATTTCAAATTTTGTATCAACTAAGATGAATACACTGAGCAAACCGAGATTTTTAAATTTATCTAAACTTTTTCACGCATTTTGATGGGTATATTTTTTATTGCTTTCTGTTGAGTCTATAAACAATCAGTACAGTCAATGGTGGAAGTGAGCATTATCACTAAAGATCATTAGGGTTCTTGAGGTATGTCAACAACTAACTGTCCACTGCATAGTGACAAGGTGACAAATGAAACCAATTACAAATCACCGAAGTTATCTGGCACATCCTGTATATAAAGATAAACTTACACATCAAAAAGTCATCTAGCGTGAGAGTGTTACAGTTCAAATTGATTCATTTGCATTGATGATATTTCAATTGCCTCAAATCTGTTCTTGAATTAGAAAATGTGGACAAATTCAATCTTCTTATAGGCAGAATCCCAGTATCAATTGGGACTTGACCAAGTTCCTACTAGATTGCCCATAAAATCCAGAAGCCGATCTAATACTCCAAGTAAAGGTAAAAATTAGAGTTTGGTCTAAACGACACTATTCTAAAAGTTCATTTTCATTTTGCAGAACGATCGTCAAAACATGAAAGTGACCATTAAGATCGCTTGAGATGAATCTTTGAATAAAAAATATTTATGCTTTTTATGTATTACATGTAATTAGATTATGTCTACACTTTTATTTGTCTATTTATTCCCATCAAGATTGTATTATTCAGTATGTTATGAATAAAAAATGTTTTCCTTTCAAAGTTGTTTATTTCTTACATATTAATATTATAAATTTTATTTTTTACAAAAAGATTTTTTACTGAAAAGACATACTAATTAAAATGACTCTTATAAATTATTCTCACTGATTTGAATTAATCACAAAGTTGCTTTATTCGATTTAAGTACACAAATGTTTCATTTACAAATCGTTTTCCCGTTTCCAATGATGTAAACTGCCGCCATGAGTTTGAGCTAACAATTCTTCTGCTGATATTTTCTCCTTATTAGATACATTTTCTTTGTTTTGAGTGAACGCAGGTATATATTCTGCGAGAAAAAAATAGTATAAAAATCTTTTGTGTTGCTAACCAATTTTTTTCTATGCAATATAAATTATCAAATAGCAAAGCACCTTTTTGTTTACCCGTAAAGCTGTTTTACTTTGTACTTCATGTTCATTTCTATACTACTTTTTTAAATAAACATAATTCTTATTCTACATTCAGGTTATAAACATTTACAATAGATCTTAATGTTTTCTTCACACAATTCAATAAATCGTAGAAAGAATTATTTATGATGAGGTAGAAAACAAAATCATGTTAATGATAATAGAAATTAGTAGTTTAAGTATAATACATATCCTTTCAAATATTTCTGATTCATATAATCGAAAAATCAATTGTTAGAAATTAAAACTACCCTGCTTTCAGAAATACCCTTATCTACTATATTAGTTTTTCAAACAAATATAGATAACTATCCAATAAAGAATACAATATTCGAAGGAATTAAAAATGACTAAATACACTACGAGGTATATCAGGTAAATTATGAGTGGGTTTTCTTCCAAATTTTGGTTTTGAAGACTCAACAGGTTGGAAATTACCTGAAATGAATAGTCATTCTAAATACTACACTATAGTCAATTTAATAGCCTACGCGTAAAACCCAATAACTGTATAATACAGTATATTACATCTATTAAAAGAAATGATGCTACCTAGAAATCAAATATTTGTACTCACCGTTTTGGCGCCTTTTTTTGAATGTTTGTACATCTATTGGATCGGGATTCTGTCGTTTTCGACTAAACGGTTGGATATTCGTATCCATATACACATTTTCACAGAAATTGTGGCTATCCACTTCCATTTGATTTTGGTATTCGTTGACTCTGTTATCTGGTGGATTTATTACAGGTTGATATCCATAATATCCATTTGTGGATACCATTGTTAGCGACTGTGCATTCATTTGGGAATTCAAATTGGTACATAAATAATCCCTCATGGTAACTCAAGGTACTGCTCCGTTATATACAACTATTTATAATGGCAACCAATACACCTGCGTACAGCTTGTTGAAATTTTATTTACGAAATACAACCGGTTGCTTTTAAATAAACGGATAACACCGAATTCTTCCGAGTACATTAGAACTACCAGTAGCTTCTATTTTCAGAACATAGAGTATCATCACAGAATAGAGATATACCTCTCTATTCTGTGGTATCATAGAAAAAGATTCATAGAATATGGTTTGATGTATTCTTTTCATATTATTCGTGAATTAAATTGATATAAAAAATTTAAATTATAAAAATATTGAATTTTTTATATAGTTGTATTCATTTATAATTCTTTCCGTATGGTGACCACGAAATACTAAAAATCATGGTGACCATATAATTGTATTTAATTCCTATGGTGGTATATTTGTTTTCTATGGTGGTGACAGTGTTGTGCTCTTAGGTTATGAATTGTCAATTCTGTGCATCACATGACATATGATATAACCTAGATATATGTGGTCCAAAACAAATATAAAATAAGGAAAAACATTAAAATTTAATAGAAATCATACCTGCAAATTAAATTTTTGGACTGAGATGGCGGACCAGGAAGTTTTGAAAGTCTTCAAAAATGTTCTCTTTTATATCAGTTTCATTCTTGTAGCACCAATATCTACATTTTTCGGATCAAAATCCTTAATATTTCAAGGTATATTCGAAAGTTTCAAGTTTAATCAATACTTTATTTCAATGGGAAATAATTTTTCATAATTCAAATTATTAATTCTAGGTATATTAGGAGTTGATTCTGTTGCTAGCAATATATGGTCTGCAATTTTTGCCGTTGTGGTGTTACATTTAGCACTTGGAATGTATATTTATCGAGCATACTTTGACAGTGAGCCACCTAAACCAGAAGTTAAAATCGACTGATCAGATTTTTACATATTTTGTGGGGTTCATTTGGAATTATTTCAAAATGTGGTGATAATTTTATGTAGTCTCTAAGTGCTATTGTATTATTTTGTATGTTCTAATAATAATAAGATATTTCAAACTAATCTTTCAGTTCATTATTGCTCTTAAGTACCTACCTGTGAAAACACATTATCACTGGATTTTACTACTCGACTAATGAGTAAATAAGTACATTTGGGTGGAACTCTCTGCTTAGAGAGATCGATTTGAGAAATATTCATGCAGTTCATATAGTTTCGAAAAAAGTCAGTAGGCTTGTTTGAAAAAAAGAAAAATTTGGTTCAAGAATTTCCTCTATTAGATACTTTTTTTTCCTGGTTTTGGAATTAGATTCAAAAGAATTTTAGAAGAATAATAATATATGTATAAGGTATTTCTATAAAATATAAAACCATGAAATTAAAAATTTTTAAAGATGATACCCTAGTGAATATAATGAGGTTTTTTCAAGAACATCATGGTTTCTTCATATGTATTCATATATTTTCCTTACTTTCAAGATACTTTATATACGCTATAGCAAATGAATGGATATTTCATTCTTTAATTTGGTCTTCTCGACGATGTTAAAAAAATAGTTTTTTCGATAAGAAAAAGGTCAACAAGCGCAGACGTTTTGATAAGCTTTATACATGGCGAAATCAAAAATTCGATTAACAAGATAATGAATGAATTTATCTTTGTTATAAATATTCAATATTATTGTGACTATTCAGAGTATGGAGAATCGGTATTGTTCCGTTAAGTTTTTTATTGCTGTGTCCTACCCAGTGTTTATTACTTAAAAACAAAATGGTAACTCCGAACCAAAGTTCAACGTTGTCTGAGTATTAACGGTTGACAAAGAAATCTACGTTGATCAGGTAGAAAAACAAGATTAGTCTCTGTTGATAGCATTTCGATAGACAGATCATGATGATGGTTGCTAGAAATTTTATACGAATCAGGGCAGTGTTACCGGTCTGTAGAAGGACATTTACGAATGTTAAAACTTGTAAAAATGTGATCGGTTCTGGACTACCCGATTTGGAAATACCGGAACTAACATTACCAGAATTTTTCGAACCGTATTTAGAAAAGTTCGAGAAATTTACTGCCGCTGTAAGTTCACACTTCCTACAATGTAGCTCTCATAAGATAAATAATTATTGTTTGAGTATTTCCATTTAAACGCGATTTATTTTTTTAACAAATTCTTTGTAAATAGCTCTTATAATTCCCGAGAAAAGTATGACATCGAACAAATATTTTTGGTGAATTATTTAAAAAATTGTAGACAAATTTGGAAGTGATACCGAATACGCCTCAGTACTTGCCACTAGTACTCTTGTAACGTTTAGAGAAAATTCACTATCAAATTAGTCTACAATACGTCGATTAACTGAATAATGTTCTTGAATTCCTCTCAGTATTCATCATTAAATGACTATTGATTTTAATAAAACAATTTCTAAACGTAGTTGAAGCGAGTATCTTTCCATGATTAAATGCCATAACCTACCGAACACAAATGACATAAGAAATGTCAAAAAAAATATACAGTGTTGCCAATATAACCATTTTAAATTGAATCATTTCTATTAGAAAACCTATTAAAAAAATTAATTTGAAGAATAATCAGAAATGATAAATCAAAGCTGGCAGGTAGCCACAAAAATTTCGTCTTAAATAATTCTGATTTCTAGGAATGTTGTGAAACCAAAAGAAAATATACATATGGAGAAATCAACAAGAAAAGTAAAAGACTAGCAAGGGCTACACAAAAATTTCTGGGTCTCAATGATGGGGATGTTGTTGCAGTTATTCTCTCGAATATTCCGGAATATCCTATAGCAAATTTGGCCATTTTGAGGGCAAACCTTCTTATTACAACAGTAAGCCCAATGTTCACTTCTGGTAAAGAAAGAACTGATACACTAGCAGTGCTTAGTTAATTTTTTTTCATTTTAGATGAAATTTCCAGACAGCTCATCGATGCAAATGCCAAACTCGTGATTACTCAACAAAATATTTTCGAAAAAGTCAGTGATGCCATCAGAAAAACATCTAGAAAGGTGCCAGTGATGGTTATAAAAACTAAAGTAATACTAAATGAACTTTTGGATCTTCATCATTAAAATGAATGTTTTTTTATTAGAACGGACAAGAGCTTCCAAACAATACCATAAACTTCCATGAACTTGTAAATACAGAAATAGATCACCCTGATAAGAAACCTTGCAATCCTGGAAGCACAGCAGTTTTACTTTATTCGAGTGGCACCACTGGTTTACCAAAGGGAGTTCAATTAACACATAAGAATGTAATATCGAATCTCTTACAGTTCAGCCACCCTGATATTCAATTCTTAGATGAAGCTTCAGGTGAGCTCCAATTTAGATAAAAGTAGTCTTGGCGATTGAAAGGAAAGCCGAGGTCCATATACAGGGTGTCAATGCTAGTTCCCATATCTATGAATTCTTGGAAAAAAAACGAGGAAAGCGCCAGTGTCTATTATAGATTTCACAGACCTTAGGAAAGCACTACCATACTACTAGGAGTTTTTGAACGCCTATTATGAAGACCACAAAACTGTTGTAACTTGTTGGTATTGTGGTAAAACTAGGAAAAAATCGACAGTCTGGCAACGATGCTGGAAGGGGTTTTATGACGTCATGGCACTGCTAACATTAACAAGCTAAAATATAGAGAAAAATATGTAAAAATCAGAAATAACTTCATTTAATATTAAGTTTAATTTGATCGGAAAAATAATATTGAATAATAAAATTTGCTTTTACAGGTAGTTTCCAGGAAATTTATCCCACAACTTTACCATTATATCATACTTTTGGTTACAACTTAATAATGAGTTATTTGACTTTATATGGAGGACGAACTGTGTTATTGGAGAAATTTAGTCTGAAATCTTACATCACATTGCTGCAACAATATCCAAGCAGCACCGTTCTATGTTTGGTTCCACCCCTGGGTGAGTTCCATAAAAAAATTTTTAAAATGCAATGCGCTATTTGCGTGTAAATAATTTTTGTCCGATATTTAAAGGAAATATTGTCTATATGAAGGTTTTATGTACTTATATTCATTTATTATTGTACAACTTGATCCCTTTCACTCAATGCATGCTTATTTCAATTTGTTTTATTTTCAATCCATGTAAAACTAGTTTGTTATTGTATTTTTATTGCTACAAATGTAAAACCCGTTGATTTATTGTATTCACTTCAAATTCTTATATTTTCAGTGTTGATGCTTATCAACAACGGATCTATAAAGAAGGAATATTTAAGAAATGTTAAATTAGCCTTTTCTGGAGCAGCTCCATTATCACAAGCAGATGAACAAAGATTTATCCAGAAATTTGGAGATCATCTAACTTTTGCCCAAGGTATATCTCCTTTATTATATATTTTTTATTTGTAAGTTCGGTCTTTTTGTAAATTTCTATTCAGTTATCATGATTTTTTGTATCCTCGCAAAATAATCTTATGATGTACACGTTTTAGTGCTTGCTGTTTACGAAATATGAGTATTGCCTGTAATATCTGCAAATGTCAAGGTCAGCTGCTTATCAGATTTACTTTTATAGTTTTTTGACCTCTTCAAGAAAAATAATAAATGGGGGTTATCTGAAATGAGAAATTAATTAAGAAGATTAAGAAATTTACTAGTTTCTGATAAGGCAGATAAATAGAGTGTGTTTATAATAACACCTAGTGTTATTTGACAGTATAAAAAAATGTCCTACCTATTGACTTCCTCACAAATCAATCTCTAATTAATTTTCGACTAACAAATGATTAGAAAGTGGTGACATTAATTGCCCCCCTCACAACCCCGATTTGTTACCAATTGACCTTTTTTCTTTTGACATAAAACAGCTTATCCTGACAAATATACCCTCTCCAAACAAGTTGTCATCTAGAGATCTTTCTTTTCCCAGGTTATGGCCTTACCGAAGCTACAAGCGCATCCAGCTTCCTTTTCCCCAAGATACGCCAGAGCAAGCAATCTTCCCAAGGTTCTGTAGGAATACCCATGGCCAACTCTCAGATGAAATTCTTGGAAATAGACGAACCCAATAGTGCACCTCTAGGTCCGAGAAACATTGGAGAGTTATACATCAAAGGCCCCCATGTAATGAAAGGCTACTTAGGACGCCCCCAAGAGACCAAAAGCTGCCTTACCGAAGATGGCTGGTTGAGGACTGGAGACGTGGGTTACCACAACGAAGAAGGTCTCGTCTTTGTCACTGACCGCTTCAAGGAGTTGATAAAAGTTAAGGGTCACCAAGTGCCTCCTGCAGAACTAGAGGGTGTTATACGATCTTACCCTGGTGTTCTTGAGGCTGCAGTTATTGGAATACCACACGAAACGAGCGGTGAAGTGCCCAGATGTTATTTGGTGCAGAAGAAAGGTGTTACCGTAGATGTTAAAAGGTTGAATGAATATGTTTCTGAGAGAGTTGCCAAGTACAAGGAGCTCAAAGGAGGTGTTGCTATTGTTGATGAGATACCCAAGAGTCCTTCTGGGAAGATTTTGAGGAGGAAATTGAGGGAAGAGTTCTTGAAGAGTGGGGGGAATTGAATATATATAATTGAAGCAGTTTTTATGTTACTGTTGATTGAAAAATCGATTTTGAACTTGATGATTATATTTTTCACAATTAGATGGCTACTCTGATAGTATTTAAGGTTGTAGACTACTTTGCGCTGAAACTGCAATTCCGCTAGATGGAGCTACCCGAAAATTTTTGGTAGATTTGTACCTGGCACACCCATTCAAGTTGAAGAACCGCCTGTTTGGTATTTATTGCCCCTAATAAAATCTCAACTCTCGATGAAGCCCAGCAAAGAGTAAATTTGTGTTTCTGTAAACTTTAGAAATTCAGTTCAGTTAAGATACAGTGGCGTATCCTAGGGGGGGGGGGATAAGGGGGATATATACCCCCCAGAAGGAATATCCATTATATGTAACAACCTTATATATCACAATCTTATTATGAGTAAGCAAAATTCTTTGGAAAACTTCTTCAAAAGAAGGAAAATTTGTTATATTTGTTTAGTTATATATTACTAAATAAGATAATTACTGTAAATATTGTGAATACAGAAATGACAATGAACCACTGTCATGGACGTATATCGAATATAGATAATAGAAAAAAATGATATTTTTTTATACGTTTTATGAACTGAATAGAATGAAATTTACATACTTTTTTATATTTATCATTTCGATTTGCCTAATTCAATGATGGAATAAAATATGGCATATATTTGGATGAACTTCTACCATGTGAATCAGGAAAATTGAGAAATTTTAGACCATACTTCTTTCTGACATTGTGGGGACAGAACAGGATTTAATGTAACAATGAGTTGGACTCGTTAATATCTCAAGGAAATATAATATACATATAAATAATTGCTTATAGGAAGCAGCAATACTCTTATTGGCTATAGGTGAAGATAAGTAATATTCGATTCAATCATCTTTTGAATTGGTAATATTTCTTTTACTTCAGGTAGAAAAATTCTCAATATTTTTCACAATTCTTTGCTTTAAATTCAAATTTGGAATAACGATTTAACGTTCAACTCTTCGAGTTGAAAGAGATGTATATTGTTCTCTTTCTCTAGGGCAATAAATCAAGAGAGTTGAGTTAACGAAAAAGATTATTTAAAAAAAATATTGCAATTTCTTAAACTTTTATGACATGAAATTTTCAAGGAGGTATGTATACAAGAATGGCTTCACGAAGCGAAAAATTTTTACTATAAATTTTTTCAAGTTAATATTAATGAAGGAAGTACGAGAAAATTTTCTTAATCAAGAATTGCCTATTTTCAGGGTTAAATTTAAATGGTAAATATTGTAGATAGAGTTTCGGGAATAGGGAGTTTTTCAAAAGAAATTTTTTTTTTTGGAGAATTTTTTGTCAGATTTCTGAAATATTAATAATTTTCCATATTTCGGCAAAAATCCAGATACCTTTTTTTCATCTTAATTTCTTTATGACTTTTGAAATTTTCTTTATGATACTAAGCGCTCAAAATGTATTTCTCCAGACATCATTACGAATAAAATCAGCTAGCATATATATTTTAGGAACAGTATCGTTTCTAATTCTAACAATGATTTCATAACAAGTTTTCTACCTTTCCCTATTCTTCAGTGCAATATTGTCATAAACTAGTAATGTACACAATTTTAGCCAATCAGAGAAACCCTACCCTCGTAAATCATAAAAGTGTCATTCATCTCGAGCCATAAAATACAGTCCAAGATTCTATTGGCGTTCATGTTGCAAAAAGGCGTAAACCTTTGGGAGGCGTTCCAAAAAGCATAATTCCATATGAAAAACATCTACAATTAGAGCAAATCAAGCAATTTTAAAAAAATTTTTGCACCAATTCAAAACACATAATATCACTGAACATTTGTGGATGAGTTACTTGAAATGAGAAGTCTCTCTGAAGCTGAATAGTCATTTAAAGAAAGTGTTCAATTTCAAAGTTCGATTTGCGGAATACTATCGATTTTTTTTTGGAAATCGAGACGGGATCTTCAAGTTCACTATATTCACTCAAAAAATGAAATGAATCCGACCTGTACTTTGGAATTGGAATGCACTGAAATTAGCACTGAAATAGCAGTGGTATGAACAAGGTATTGAACACCCTTAAGTTAGGACTTTGTGGTGAAAATATTAATTGTATTGAGTACAAATAAAAATCGATGAACAGAGGAGTACTTTCCTATGTAAAGGGTGTTTTTTTCGAGGTATATAACTTTAAGTTGGCATTACCGTTCAAGATGGCGACCGATTTAACAGCTGACAAGTGATTTATTCTCAGTTTGAAGCTAATCCTCAAGTGTATGTCTAAACACCGTTACATCCAGAAAAACTAACTGTTTGGTGCGCCTTATGGGCTGGTGGAATCATTGGTCCGTACTTCTTCAAAAACGATGATGGCCAGAACATTACAGTCAATGGTGATCGGTATAGAGCCATGATTACTAACTTTTTCATTCCTGAATTGAACAACCATGATGTCCAGGAGCTGTGGTTCCAACAAGACGGCGCAACATGCCACACAATTCGTGCCACGTTTTAGACCTGTGAATTGGCCTCCAAGATCTTGTGATTTAACACCGCTAGACTACTTTCTGTGGGGCTATGTAAAGTCATTGGTCTATGCGGATAAGCCACAAACCCTTGACCATTTGGAAGACAACATTCGCCGTGTTATTGCCGATATACGGGCACAAATGTTGGAAAAAGTCATCGAAAATTGGACGTCCAGATTGGACCACATCCGAGCCAGCCGTGGCGGTCCTATGCCAGAAATCATATTTAAAATGTAATACCACAAGATTATCTTGCGGATAAATAAAATTCATGTCAATCGAATAATCCATCGTTGTTTTATTGCAATTTTAAGTTCTCTAGCTCTAAAAAAAAAACTCTTTATATGTCGTTTGTAAATATATATTGTATAAAACATCAATAAATCCATATACATTTATTAAATGTACCCCTATTAGATGCTTGTCTTCTAGAAACCAATATTACAGGTTTGTCAACAGCGCAAACAATTTACATGATGACCAGTTTGAAAGTGAAACTACGATTACCGGTTTCATAATATAAATAAATGTATAAGTACGGACCTGGAATATCGGAGGTTCAAAGTCCACTGCATTAATCGCTTCAGGTAAAACGTTCAACTTGAAGAAGAATTTTTAATGTTACCATTAGACGAACGAGTTTACCTTATTGAGAAACTTAAAATCTGATACGGAAAAAATTATGATGCATCATAATCATCATCATCTATTAAAAACCTCAACAAACCTTCTCAAGGTTGTTTAGACTTTGATTAAATTCAATTTCCTGTTTCCTTGTTCTGATTTCAATGATTAAAAGTTGATGTTCGCTGGCTTTCATTTAAACTCATGTTTTGATAATCTGATCCATGAATTTCAAAGGCTGAAAATTGAAATTTTACTTCTTACCTCATTCTTTCGGAAAGAAACGGACAAAAAAATCGAACGTAATCTTCAAAAAATCTCATTTTCATTTCTGATAACAGATAGTGGTATCTGACTTTACCTTTCACGAAGCCACAAAGGAAAAAGTCTAGAGGTGTTAAATCACAAGATCTCAGTGGCCAATTGTCATCACCTCTTCAAGAAATAACCAGGTTAGGAAACTTTTCTTGCAAAATTGCGAGTATTTTGTTGTTTGTGTGGCACTTAGAGCCGTTTTGTTGAAAATAAACATCGTCCACATCAGCCCAGTCTGTCCTCCAGAAACACTCGAACTTGAGACACCCTGTATAGTGTCACACTCATAGGCGGAGTACATCTTTTTGACGAAGGTTGACCGAATCTATTCGAACAGAGATATAAACTCGAAGTATCTAAAAATTTGGGTAAATCCATAAGAAATGCAAATGGACTAATCTCTTAAGACAGATAGAAGTAACCCAGAATTCCCACCTAACATTACCCATATAGGGCGGATACTATTCTCAGAGTAATAAACATAGATAGATTTCATTTTCAGTAAGCAAATTTGTCCTCAACATGAATAATCAAATTTGACATGAAGCGCGCGAAAATGAAAACATATCAGTGATACGATATTTCACTCAATTCGCGGGTTTCTCCACAAAGAACGCATTTCTTATGTCTCATAGTGAATCAATGTTTCATATTAACTCAAAATATATTGCATAATCAATCGGGAATCATTCAAATAAATATATTTCATTCAATATAATACACATTCATAACGATATAGTAAAATTGTGTATTTAAAAATATATCACAATCCGACAACGTAATCTAACCATGTTGGGAACATGTAAAAATTGCGTATACTTCCTCTATCTATGTTTATTTCTCTATATGTGGTAGACATTCATCAGATGTCATTTTCTATTCATAATTGCCAAACTTTACTTGTTTTAATACAACAAAAATTCGAATCATTGTCGTCTTAATTTATTGTTTTATTTTGATCTACAAAACGAAATTAACGTAATCTAACCATGTTGGAGACATGTAAAAATTGCGTTTACTTCCTCTATCTAACGTTTATCACTCTACGCTACTATCTCACATCTAATACGGCAAAACCGGTATTGGGTACCACCCCTTAATCCCAGAGTCGAGCCAGAAATTTTCAAAGATACAAATCCGTGTAGTACACGAGCGTATCGATAATGGATAATATCAAGTAGGTATCGCTTATAAATATGCCTGCTTCGCCTACACTCGGGCTCTAGACGAACTCAAATCCCGATCCAATAAACAGACAACAGACAACACAGTCTCGGTTGTTTAGAAAGAAATTGTCAGCAGTGTCGCTTCCTCGGCAAACGTGATCCGTTGAATTCAAATTCGCTAAGCGTGCGTCAGCTACAAAATCGGTCCAGCAAGTAGATAATGGCAGTGCGTAGCGTCCTGAGGCCCATCTTCAGTCTGAGTAGGCGTCTGAGGCCCTTGTCCACGTCCAGCGTGAGGTTTGGTGGGACTTCTACCGAAGATCCTAACATACTGAAGTCTCCTTATGGCTGTATCGAAGTACCTGAGATCAACATTACAGACTACTTGTTCGAGAAGACTGCCAAATGGGGAGATTTGATTTCTACCGTAAGTAACTTTTTTTTTTTTTTAAATGTTGAATTTTTGCTTCAATTAACTTGTCTCAACATGAATCTGAAATTAAAACTTCCTGATCTGTGGTAGGCCATGAGAACATTGAATTTCAAAACAATGCCATTTTTTTACCACTTTTCTGCAAGAATTTTCTTCAGGAAAAGAAAACCGTAAAAAACAATAAATGCATCCAGGAAAACTTTGAGTTTTCCTCTTTCAATATATGCTGTTATACAGGGTATTTGTGAATGAGTACGACAAATTTCAGGCGATGTTTCTGCGTGAAAAAAAATTTACAGTTAGCTATATAACTTTTTTCTAATGGGAGGTTTCATTCTGAATAGCCTGCCCTTTGGGAAACTGTCACTTTTGAAGCTGTCATTATTGACATTTGACAAGTAAAAGCTGCGTCATTACTAAAAATGGAACTATACACCTTTCAACAACGCATTGAAATTGTTAAAATTCACTACAGAAATGGTGACAATTTTGCTGTCACAGATCGCTAAACTAAAGCACTTTTGGGATGTCGTGAAGCACCTTCTCAAGCGGCAATAGTGAAACCGGTGGGAAAATTTGAGCTGTTGGGACAAGCTAGTGATGTGAAGAATTGAAACCGTATACGTCGCACAAGAACAACTGTAGTGTTGACGAAAAGCCAGGTTTGTCCATACCTTGTCGATATTGGCAATAAGGCAGTCCATAAACAACATTACACCATATTTTTCTTAAAGACTTAGGTTTTGAGGCTTTTAACGGGTGTTGTTTTTCGAGGTATATAACTTTAAGTTGGCATTACTGTTCAAGATGGCGACCGATTTAACAGCTGTCAAGTGATTTATTCTCAGTTTAGTTTAGCAATTCATCATGAATAGACTCACGTCTGAACAACGCCTGCAAATAGTGCAATTTTATTTCGAAAATAATGGTTCTGTGCGGAATACGTATCGCGCACTACGTCCATTTTATTTTGTTTAGCGATGAAGCGCACTTCTGGTTGAATGGCTACGTCAACAAACAAAACTGCCGCATTTGGATTGGAGCTAATCCTCAAGTGTATGTCGAAACACCGTTACATCCAGAAAAGCTGACTGTTTGGTGCGCTTTATGGGCTGGTGGAATCATTGGTCCGTACTTCTTCAAAAACGACGATAGCCAGAACGTTACAGTCAATGGTGATCGGTATAGAGCCATGATTACTAACTTTTTCATTCCTGAATTGAACAACCATGATGTCCAGGAGCTGTGGTTCCAACAAGACGGCGCAACATGTCACACAACTCGTGCCACAATCGATTTACTGAAAGACAAGTTTAGTGACCGCCTAATTTCACGTTTTGGACCTGTGAATTGGCCTCCAAGATCTTGTGATTTAACACCGCTAGACTACTTTCTGTGGGGCTATGTAAAGTCATTGGTCTATGCGAATAAGCCACAAACCCTTGACCATTTGGAAGACAACATTCGCCGTGTTATTGCCGATATACGGCCACAAATGTTGGAAAAAGTCATCGAAAATTGGACGTCCAGATTGGACTACATCCGAGCCAGCTGTGGCGGTCATATGCCAGAAATCATATTTAAAATGTAATGCCATAAGATTATCTTGCGGATAAATAAAATGAATGTCAATCGAATAATCCATCGTTGTTTTATTGCAATTTTAAGTTCTATAGCTCTAAAAAAACACCCTTTATATAAATATCATAAGATATTACTTATCTGGTTAATGTTTCGGCAAAATGCCATCCACATAACCATTGTCAAACAGAAGATTTCCACGTTATTACGTAGGAATCAAAATCGAAAGTAACCCAAGGAGAATGCACGCCATCGAAGGAGAGTAGCGATATACCGGTTTCACCCTTGTTAGGGATCATCAGGACCGCATAACTTTTTTTTTCTTTACAAGAAAATTCATTGACTCCTCCTAAAATATACTCGCTTTTTTTTAATATCAAAATGAAACCTTTTATTGGAAAATTTTTGGATATTGGATTTTTTTTCGTATTGAACCAAATGGTCAAATGTAAGTTATTTCTCAACAATCATTTCAATTGTGTGATTTTATTTTTAGTCAATTCTATCAATAATAGTGCGCAATTTCCAAAAGAAAAACTTATCAAGTATCTATTTCCCTAAATATAGGTACTCTCATCAACAAAATTATCATCTTAATCATGGGCAATTATTCCTATTAACCTATCTTTGACCAATAGCCCAAAAAAAGATAAAATTTCCGATTACTTGTATTATTTCAAACAATCAGATTTTTTTTTAACAATCCTATATCAAAATTTTGGCTGAAAATTCTAAATTCAAAATGACTCTGAGAAATCTATTGTCTACTTTGTCAATTTAAACTAATTAGGTCAATGTAACATATCAGCTTAACAGGTCTCCTAAAGAATATCAAACTGCAATAATGATTTATATTGTGTTTTATTGATGCCAGCTGCACAGTCTGGATCAATTATATCTGTGAAGAGGGAATCTTCAAAGTTACATGTCTCAATTACAGATATAAAGAAAATTGAGTAAACAAAATTATTATTGGAATCATCCAAAACAATTTTCCTAAAACCGCAATATTATATGAAAATATTTATCGAAATTTAATGTTTTCTTCTAAATTCACAATTTGCTTCAATATAAATAATCTTTGGATTTGGACTATTTTCTAGAAGAAGGAAATAATATGTCATTGCGAAAAAAATTGCTGTGTTTTAATTATCTATGATAAAACTATTTTTTTCATATGAATTGTTTAAATTTAATTGATAAAGATATAAACAGTCGATATCCTATTTTTCTGAACGACCAGAAATTTTAATTAATTCTTTTGTTAACATAACATAATTATTTTTGAAGAATTCTATTAGAGAAACAAAACGATAGTTAATCTGAAAGGCAAATTATAAAATTAATTAATTTATTCCTGACAAAATATTTCTGGATGTTGAACTACACTGAAGCTTATTATCATATAATCGAAATTTATGTTTCTACTTTGCATAATAAATTAATCAACAGAGATAGTATATTCTTAATTTAAAGCATTTTTTTCTCAAATCAGATAATCTCAATTCATTCATTCTGAAATAACAAAACCAATAAACTCTGAAAATTCAGATGAAAAAAATGTTTTTGGGGGAATTACAACTTGAAATTAAAATTACCAAAAACCAATTTGGTTTTGCAGTGCCAACTGAACCACTATGAGAATAAGTACAGTTTAATCACGTTGGGATAAAACATGGTAATTTGGACATATTGTTATTTGACAAGTTAAATAGGGTCTCACTGTACTTGTTAGATGAACAAGGTCAACTGCTGATCGTTGTTACTATCATTATTTCAAGGTTTTAAAAATTATACATGATTTGTTCGAGTCCGAATCTTAGCGAGATTTATTAAAAAACAAATTCAGTTGATGCATATCCCTTTCGTTAAAAAAATTATTGATAGAAAATAAATTTTTCAGCCTTTTTACAATGATTTATCTTCGAAATATATTGTTCAACTTTGTTGGAGAAGTCGCTAAGATCTGTAACATACCTTTGTTACACGCCACTGGGCTGTGAATAAAAATTTACATTTTTCAAAATGCTAAGTTATATTTGTACCTTCGTATTATTTACACCTTGTGTGTGTTCATTTATGATAAACGGTTTTTGAACTCAAAATATTTATCGAAAACACTCAACTTTCCCCAATAACAACTTAAAGATACGATTGAATAATTTTTCACATCCTAGCAATATCATTTTGGTTTATTTTCGATAATAAACGATTAAATTTTATGAATTTGGAGTTCCTGTATCCCAATCGCAAAATATAATCAACTCTGCGAAAACCGTTGATTTCGATAGGCCAGCTAGATAACCCGATTTGACACTGCTGACTTTAGGTCAATAATTGAGCCTACGAACCATAATTTACACTAGATTATTGAATTGAAAGAGAAAAAGTCTGTTTGAGGAAGATCCAAATGCATTCCTCGGCGCGCACAACATTTGGGCCTCTCCTACTGCACGCTACGGCCTATTTCGGAATAGATGTGGTTTCAGAAAGATGGCGCAAGCTTCGTTTTGGCTTTATTGCAGGAAAAATTCCAAGGACACATAATTTCTTGTTTCTTTGATGTGAATTGGCCACCAAGGTTTTGCAATTTATCGCCTTTGGATTTTTTTTTGTGGGGTTATGCGAAGGATCGTGTTCATGCCGATAATCCTCAGACTATGGTCGATCAGAATAGGATATACAGTGCGCCTTGCTCCTGCGCAAACTTGAAATTCCCGGGACCTCAATATTTCGCGTTATATCCGTCTGATTAGGACAAAAATGGTCCCATACAAAATCTCAGCTCTTTTGAACACACACTGCGCGTTTAGAAATCGCATATTTCAGAGATGAGAGTGTTACAATACTGAAATAGCGTATTGTAAAAGTTTCAAAGGTGTATTATTATCAAAACATCTGCGCCACTCATGAATGACTTGAAAACAGGTATATGACGAGCCCACTTTGATAAGATATGGGGGTCAAAGTATACCAGACACGAACAGCGACACTCTTCAACAAAAATATCTGGTTGAAAGCGTATATTTTCGCCAATGATTGCTTAGGCAATTATAAACGCTTTGTCCTCAATTGCACAATCGACATTATTCGATAACAATGAATGTGATCCGTAACAACAATTAATGAATGTGGAAAAAATGGTATTGAATTGATCGGAGTCAAGTAAAGTTCATCAATTTGGGGATATTCAAGTTTTCAGGATGTTTCTATAGCAGATTTATCGTAGACGTCCTTCAGATCGTGGATCGAAAATATAAAATGCTTGACCAAACAAATCTGTTTGTGTCTGGATATTTTTACACATTTCGTTCAACACTCCATTCAATAGGTACCAACTTCAAGAAAGATTTTACTTGTCAAATGACAATAATAACAGCTTCAAAAGTGACAGCTTCCCAAAGGGTAGGTTATTCAAAATGAAACCTCCCATTAGAAAAAAGTTATATAACGGGTGTTTTTTTCGAGGTATATAACTTTTAAGTTGGCATTACTGTTCAAGATGGCGACCGATTTAACAGCTGTCAAGTGATTTATTCTCAGTTTGGTTTGGCAATTGATCATGAATAGACTAACGCCTGAACAACGCTTGCAAATAGTGCAATTTTATTTCGAAAATAATGGTTCTGTGCGGAATACGTATCGCGCACTACGTCCATTTTATTTTGTTTAGCGATGAAGAGCACTTCTGGTTGAATGGCTACGTCAACAAACAAAACTGCCGCATTTGGAGTGAAGCTAATCCTCAAGTGTATGTTGAAACATCGTTACATCCAGAAAAACTTACTGTTTGGTGCGGTTTATGGGCTGATGGAATCATTCGCCGTGTTATTGCCGATATACGGCCACAAATGTTGGAAGAAGTCATCGAAAATTGGACGTCCAGATTGGACTACATCCGAGCCAGCCGTGGCGGTCATATGCCAGAAATCATATTTAAAATGTAATGCCACAAGATTATCTTGCGAATAAATAAAATTCATGTCAATCGAATAATCCATCGTTGTTTTATTGCAATTTAAAGTTCTATAGCTCTAAAAAAACACCCATTATAAAAAGATTCGTCTTTGCTTTTGAAAGAGGCTTCAACCTCGGCAATAACTTCTTCATGAGAGCCAAATTTCTTTCTCTAAAACACTCTTTTGGGGTCTGCAAAAACCGGTAATCACTGAAAGCTAGATTTGGGGAGTAAGCAGGCTGACCAAGCAGTTGGAATCTTAATACTTTCAATTTAACTATGATTTTCATGGATTTGTGACAAGGAGCATAATCTTGGTAAAAAAAATTTTTTCCTTTTTCATTTGAGGACGTTTTTCATTTCTGCACTCCAGAGATCCAATAACTTTATGTAATATACACTTATATTGATAGTTTTACCTTTGTCGAGACAGTCATTAAACAATATACCATGCACGGATGCCATAAGCTTTCCAGCTCATCTTTGAGATTTTGGTCTTTTTGTAACATATCGACGCAAAAATTCTATTTATTCTACAGAATTTTATCTCACATCAATTCATTATTTCCAGGAGTGTCCCTTAACCGGAAGAAAATACACTTATGATGACATACAGAGAGGATCCAGGAATTTGGCTGGCGCTTTAAGGAAGAAATTGAAGCTCAACAGGAAAGATGTTGTGGCCGTCCTCCTTCCAAACGTACCTGAAATGCCAATCGCATCTTTTGGGGTGCTTCATGGTGGACTAGTAGCAACCACTTTGAATCCTACCTACACTCCAGGTAATAGATCGAATGAACTACTTTTTTTATCATATCTGAAGATTAAAACACCCTGGTTTTTGAGATTTATTCATAAATAAGTCTGTGAGAAACTTGAGGAGAAATCCTAATTCTAAAATTGTTATGATAGGAAACATTGATAAACTTTATTAGTTCTAGTTAGTTCAGTTAGTTTTTTTTTCAGAGGAAATATGTCGTCAACTGCTAGATTCTGGTGCAAAAGCTCTGATAACCCTCACAGATTTTTGGCCGGCTGCAAAAAAGGCTGTGGAATTAACCAAAGAAAATATACCAATAATTACAATCAATACAAAGGTTAGTTTTTAATTGTTATCACCATTGTTGATGTTTCCTTGTGCTAAATAAAATATTTGCTGCTTCTAGGCGGATCAAACTACTCCATCTGGTGCGATCAGTTTCGCAGAATTCACGAAAGAAAAAATTGAAATTGAAGACCGCAATCAGATTAGCAACGAAGACATAGCTTTCATGCCATATTCTAGTGGCACCACTGGACTTCCTAAAGGTGTACTTCTCAGCCATCACAACATGATGGCCAATCTTGAGCAGATAAGCTCTCCAAAATATGCGTATATAGAACAAGCTACAAGTAAGTTACAGGTAACAATAGTGAAACAACTCACAAGAACACAACAGAAACCAGTATTTAACAATTTTAAAAAGCATCTTCAAGGTATACTTCAAAGAATTGTCCAAACAATAAAGTAAAGGGTGTTTTTTTTAGAGCTATAAAACTTTAAATCGCAATAAAACAACGATGGATTATTCGATTGACATGAATTTTATTTATCCGCAAGATAATCTTGTGGTATTACATTTTAAATATGATTTCTGGCGTATGACCGCCACGGCTGGCTCGGATGTAGTCCAATCTAGACGTCCAACTTTCGATGACTTTTTCCAACATTTGTGGCCGTATATCGGCAATAACACGGCGAATGTTGTCTTCCAAATGGTCAAGGGTTTGTGGCTTATCCGCATAGACCAATGACTTTACATAGCCCCACAGAAAGTAGTCTAGTGGTGTTAAATCACAAGATCTTGGAGACCAATTCACAGGTCCAAAACGTGAAATTAGGCGGTCACCAAACGTGTCTTTCAATAAATCGATTGTAGCACGAGCTGTGTGACATGTTGGAACCACAGCTCCTGGACATCATGGTTGTTCAATTCAGGAATGAAAAAGTTAGTAATCATGGCTCTATACCGATCACCATTGACTGTAACGTTCTGGCCATCATCGTTTTTGAAGAAGTACGGACCAATGATTCCACCAGCCCATAAAGCGCACCAAACAGTCAGTTTTTCTGGATGTAACGGTGTTTCGACATACACTTGAGGATTAGCTTCACTCCAAATGCGGCAGTTTTGTTTGTTGACGTAGCCATTCAACCAGAAGTGCGCTTCATCATAAAATGGACATAGTGCGCGATACGTATTCCGCACAGAACCATTATTTTCGAAATAAAATTGCACTATTTGCAAGCGTTGTTTAGGCGTGAGTCTATTCATGATGAATTGCCAAACTAAAATGAGAATAAATCACTTAACAGCTGTTAAATCAGTTGCCATCTTGAACAGTAATGCCAACTTAAAGTTATATACCTCGAAAAAAAAACACACCCGTTATAAAGACATAAAATAGAATATTTTGTTTCTTTGTTTTGTTGTTGCAGTTTTGAATTTCAATCTCTTCAATTTGATTTTTTTAGAGGACCACCAAGACGTCGTTCCAATAGTTCTACCTCAGTTCCACATATACGGCCTTCTAGTCACCATGTTACAAAGTACTGCACGAGCTTGCAAGCACATTTGTATGCCAAAATTCGATCCAGCCTTGTACATAAAAGTTTTAGCCACTTACAAACCTCACGCCCTCTTCGTTGCACCTCCACTGGGTAAGTTGAAAATATCCACACCGTATTTCTTCGTAAACTGCAACTTTTTTTTTTATTGCAGTGATATTCATGTCGACGCAAGACGCTGTCAAAGCAGAGTATTTATCTAGGGTTAGGAGCATTGTGAGTGGGGCCGCACCTTTAGGGGCCAGTGACGAGGAGAAGTTCAAGAGGAAAGCAAACGTGTTTGTAGGACAAGGTACATTCTGATGGAATTTAGCGCGTTGATTTGTTTAATGTATACAAATCGAATCGAAAGTGCCACTTGATTTTTGATCCAACATTATCGCTTCATCAAAGCTAAAGGACGCACACATGGCGATACTTATTTCTGCAGAAATTAAAGACGGATATCGACATGAACTTCTTTTTTTTTAGGTTATGGCATGACAGAAGCATCCCCTGTGATAACGATGACGGCGATCAGAGGCACCAGCACGCCTGGTTCAACGGGACCTCCAATTCCTTCCACTGACATCAAAATCAGCAAGTTGGACGATCCTCTAGGTTTAGCCTTGGGGAGAAACCAAACCGGTGAGATCCTCGTGAGAGGGCCTCAAGTTATGAAGGGTTACCATCAAAGAGAAGATGCAACTGCAGAAACCTTGTTGGAAGGTGGTTGGTTGAGAACTGGCGATATAGGATTTGTCGACGACAATGACTGTATAACCATCACTGACAGGTTGAAAGAATTGATCAAGGTGAAAGGTTATCAAGTACCACCCGCAGAACTTGAAGAGATCATAAGACAACATCCAGATGTTGTTGAAGTTGGTGTTATAGGTATTCCGGATGAGAGAGCTGGGCAACTGCCTAGAGCCTATGTTGTCTTGAAGCCTGGCACACAGCTTGACGAGAAGAACATTCAAGAGTTCGTCAAGAGCAAAGTGTCGACTTACAAGGAATTGAAAGGAGGTGTTGCTGCTGTTGAAAGTTTACCGATGAATGCATCTGGTAAGATTTTGAGGAGGCAGTTGAGAGAAATGTATGAGAAGAATGGAAAATGAAGAGTTTAAATGAATTTCACATGTCACAATTACGTTTTGAGAAACACAAATTTGCCATCTTTTTCGTTGATGTTGTTCTCTATATTTTAATATAATGTAGATTGGGTGGTGATGATGTACATAGGTTATGCCTAAAAACCTAGGATACCAACACATTTTTTGTAAAAATGATATAGGAAAAGGTTCATAGAACCCTTATTTTTAATACGAGCTTATTTTGTATAGACCGAATGCATTTATTATAGTTATACTTGTTGAGAAAAATAAAGAATGTTCATAGGAATATTTTGTTCGAAAGTTTAACTAGTTAGGAAACACCTTGTATATACTGGTGGCAAATAATGGTAGTAGGTTACATCAAAATTTGTTCAAATCTACAAAATCACCTGATTTCTGAATTTCAGTCTAGATAGGCATCATTTTAGTTATTGAGAAAAAAATTGATTTTAACATAACAGTTTTCATCAATCGGAAAAGTTATAGCCACATGTTCCCAAAACGTGCTGTTAATAATCTCGAGGACAGTAAGTGTAAGGAATGAAACACCTGCTGCAAAACAATATTTATTAACAATAGATAATCTCAAAAACCTATTAAATTATAAAATTTACTATTGCCCGGCTTTAAAAGTTTGATGTTTCATAAGCTCTTTGAAAACTCCTTTGTCTAAATTTAGTAAGCCTTGGTAAGTACCTTTTTCCACTATCTTACCGTCTTTCAAGACAGCTATTGTGTCTGCGTTTTGTACTGTAGATAACCTATGTGCAATGGTAAGTACTGTCCTTCCTTTCATAACCCTTTCTAGTGCTTCCTGGACCAAATGCTCCGAATGGGCATCTAAGGCGCTATTAAATACATAGTAGATAAAAATTTAGGATTTTAATGATTGAAATAAATGGTGCGAAATGCATGATTGCGGTTAGATGAACAAACTGACAGTTTATGGTGTTTATACAAACCACAGAACATTCTAACAGTGCAAGGTTGCAAGATATTCGACTTGACCTTACTCAGCTTGACACATTTTTTTAGAGCGTAAAATCAGCAAATTTTTTCATTAAATATCCATGAAAAGTATCCTACCTTGTAGCTTCGTCTAAAAGCAATATTTTGGGGTCCTTGATCAAAGCTCTAGCAATGGCTACTCTCTGTTTTTGTCCTCCGCTAAGCATAATACCTCGTTCTCCAACCAATGTATCATAACCCTGAGGTAAGTTTTGGACGAATTCGTGTACATTAGCTTCCCTAGATATCTCTAGAAGTCTTTCTTCTGTAACTTTCGAAGGATCTTCAGCGCCATATAAAATATTATCTTTTATACTGGTCGAAAATAATACTGGCTCCTAGAAAAGCAACATGGTGAAATAGTTATACTGTTGTAAAGCGTTTTCTAATAGAAATAATACAATTTAAATTGTTATAATGGCAACACTGTGTATTAATGTTTGACATTTCTTATGTCAATTGTGTTCAGTAGCTAATGTCATTTAATCATCATAGAAACAATTCATGGACATTCTTCAAATTCACCTGAGCTACAGTTCCAATGAATTTTTTCAGCCAAACAGGATCCAATTGTTGTATATCGTAATCGTCAAGAAAGATGGTGCCTTTAGATGGGTCGTACAACCTTAATAGCAGAGCAGCCAAAGTGCTCTTACCTGAACCACTAGGACCTACGACAGCTACCAGAGTCCCCGGAGCGATTTCTAAGCTTAGATCTTTGAAAATTTGAATATCCTCTCTGGACGGATAAGTGAAAGCCACGTTTCGGAATACTATTTTACCTTTCGGCAATTCCAATGGGGTGATACCACCTTGAAGAGAATTCTGATTCAATGATATCCAATAGAATACAAATGAAGTATTACTTACCTGTAAGTGGAATTGCAGGTTCTCGATCCATAATTTCCCATATCCTACTACCAGCTCCAATTGATTTATTCAATTCTGAATAGAAACTCGACAGTCCACCAATAGAAACTCCGATATATGCTGCGTATAACAGAAATGATGATAACTGTCCCACACTTATAGTTTGCGACGATACCATAACCCCACCATAATAGAGAACGGAAATAATGATCATATTTCCAGTCAAACCTGTCTGATGATAAAATAACACTTGGTATTAATTGAAATTTGTTTTGCCGTAAAGAAATTTTGCTAATTTTCATCTAAAGATATTTCCTCACAATACACTTAGGTACATATTTAAAATCTTTAATTTTTCAATTCAATATCTTTTTTATCGAGATGAAAACTCACCATTCCATAGAAGAGAGCTCTAGCTTTTGCTTCTTTATAGGCAATTCTCAACACATTGAGGATAGAGTGATCATAAGTTTGCATTTCTCTCGATTCATGTCCAAACATTTTCACTGTTTTAACATTTGCGATTCGTTCTTCGGCAATTTTCGTTGAATCAGCTAAAGTATCTTGCACTCTTTTTGTAATTTTCCTTACATATCTACCATAAATTACAGCCACACCTTTAATAAACAAGCCAGGATGAGGTTGAGAGGAACAAATATGCTATCATATTTACCTGCTACTGGAGGAACAATTGCTAAACCAACAAATGCTAATTCTGCTGAAGTGTAGAACTAAAAAAACTACAACTGAATCTTCTTTACTCCTTTTAAAAGGATAAAAATTCTTACCATCATAGCAGTACCAGCACACACCATAGCAACGGATCTCAACCCGTCAGAAATGTTAGAGGATAAAGCTTGTCCAACAATTTGCGTATCAGAAGATAAACGATTAACTAGTTCACCCGTTGACCTCTTGTCAAACCACCCTTGCTCTTGCCGAAGTATTGAATTGAATACATTTTTCCTTAAAGCTTGGGTCATTCTATAGCCTTTATTGGAAAGAGATAATTAGGGAGTGTTTAAATGAAAGGAAGGGTGTTTTTGATTATTTCTTACCTGATAATGACATTAAATAAACCCTTGCAAAATTACAAACAGCACCAACACCAAAAACGCAAATTAATATACCACACAATTGATTAAGTTGTAACTTAGCATCTTCTGTGTCTTTATTAGTTGAATAAATAATATCTAATACTTTTCCTATACTAAAAGGCACAGCCATTGTAACTGTACTAGAAACTAATAAAAATCCAATTGCACCTGTAAACCGACTTCATTGAAGAAATACTTTATGAATTGATTAAATCTACCGACCCATTAAATAGTATTTTTCTGGCTTCGCTAATGACAATAGCCTCTTTAGGTCGGTTTTCTTCAAGGTAACGTTATTAGATTTTTCCGCTTCAACTTCCTGTTTTCTCCTAAACCTCGTCCATATTCGCTTTTTAGGTGGTATTTCTGCCTCTTTAGGTATTTCGACTGCCACATAATTCTTCTTTTGGCTCACTCTAGTTTGCATGAAGAAATTCCTTTTGGTTTGCCTTATTATTCCAAAAGTCGAATTTTGAAAGTATTTAAGATGGGAATTTGATTTGAGGTAAAACCTCGTCACCACTAAAGAATAAACACTCATTTTAAATATTATCAATTTGTTAAAATGAACGAAAAAGCAAACTAAATTATTCTTATTTTCAAAATAGGGGCCCTCATTTGCTAGGAAGGTACCTTGTGTAACATTTCGATCAAATTGATTGAATTATTCATTTGTATTGTTCTAAATATCTTATCATCCTCTTGTTGACAAGTTTCAATGCGGCTTATGTCAACCACTAATCTGTAATCTGTCAAGATAGTTTGAGGTTAATTCTAACAAATCATAGATTAACGAAGATAATGCCAATGGGTTTTTTTGGTAATCTGCGATACCTAGATTCGAATTAAATCTGCAGAAATGAAGCGTTTTCAGTTCTTTGAATACTTACATTCAATTTATGGAAATATGAAAATATTTCCTATTCAGAATTCAATGATTTCAGTGATCTTCCACTCAATTTGTACGAAATGTAATTTTTGAAGATATTTACCTGTTATAATCCTTTTTTCCGATATTCTTTGGATAATCTCTGGCAAAAAGATGAAGGATTTCAAACTGATAAAAAAATTATGGTGCAGTAAGGGAATATTACGTTTTTCTAAGTGGAGTTCTGGCAAAGTTTCATGATTGAAGATTAGATGGCGACTTTAACAATACTGTTAAAGCAATATATACATATTGCTAAGCGTCCTTTCAGCAGTATCATTTTTCCAGGCATATATAATTAATTCCAGGTAGTGTTGACCTTCTGATAATACGTATCAAGGTTTGATGACATGAGATATCGAATGGATAGTCAATTTAAAAACATGATAAGCTAGATAAGTCTGTTATTCCTAGAATGATTACAAAGTTTTATTTTTGGAAATAATAAAACAAAAACTGCCGTTTGATGAGGAGTTGATGACCTAATATGTGTTTTCTCTTATAGAGCATTGAAAACCGCCATAAAATCACTTAGATTTACCGTAAATTTAACACTTTCAAGCTTCGTTCAAAATTTCGAGTCATCAGAACCATAGAAAATTCGAACAGCAAGAATCGAAAAGACTTTGATGGTAACGTCAGAATTCCTCATCTAGATGATTTAACAATCGGAAGTAATCAATTATATGACATACCAATTAATAATAAATAACATCTCAAATAAAATATAAAAAATCCTGTGAACTCTATTGGCCACTTAGCGGCCTCCTATCCAGATAGTAATCCCTCTCGAAGCTGCATGACTTCTAGAGGTCATAGCTTTATTCAGCATGTAAATCTAATGATCACCTATCCAGACGTAGTTCCCGTCCAAAGCTTCTTAATTTTAGATTATAAGGACGAGTATTTTTCGAATCATAAAATGAAGGAGGAAAATTCCATATACACTGCGCAAAAAAATTAACGCACATTATGGAAATCCCAAATTTATTCTACAACTGAAGGTGTTCTCAATGATAATTATTTTTATCAGAATTATGCATGCATATGTTATCCACTTTCAACGTTTTTCTTCAATACAGATGTTTTTTCCCAGCAGGAATAAAAAAAGATGAGATTATCAGATTTTGAATGTATTGGCTCAATTCTGAAATCAGTTGTTCTCGATCAATTCTAGTGATCAATAGTTTTTCTTTCGTTTGATTTTCTACACTCGATCGCTATGGAACGCGAAACACGCAATTTGACCCAAGAGGAATGTGCTCAAGCGGTAGTTTTGTGAGAAGAAGGGTGAACATACACAAGAATTGCAGTAAGGTTAAGTTTCCCATACAAATGAGTGCAGAATGTTGCAGCGATTCAGGGAGACAGGTATGAATGTCTGAAGACCAGGACAGTGTAGACCACGGGTAACAACTGCCATTCAAGAACGTTACTTGAGAGTTTCTTCGTTGAGACAACGGTTTGCAACCGCTCGCCTCCTTCAGCTTGAGCAAACTCATGGGGTGCAAATTAGCACTCAGACAATATGATTTAAGGCCTCGTGTCGCGGCAAGAGGCCCAGCTCTTACCCCAGCCCATCGAAGGGCGCATTTGGATTTTACGAGAGAGCATATCCATTGGGAAGAGGCTGATTGGAAAAGAGTTCTCTTCACAGATGAGTCTAGATTCTGCCTCTACCATTGTGATCGACGTTCCCTTGTATACAGACGTCCACATGAAAGATATGCTCAGTGCAATTTCCTGAATACTACTGGTTTCGGGGGAGGATCGATTATGGTATGGGGTGGAATATCTTTGACATCACACACCTAGTGCACAGACCTAGTGGTCGTTGATAATGGAGCTATGAATGCTGATAGGTATATAAGGAACATTCTTGAAGAGCATGTAGTGCCATTTGCCCCATACATTGGTGAAAATTTCATTTTTATGGACGATAATGCCAGACCCCATCGTGCGCGCATCGTTCAGGAGTACCTTGAAGAGGTTGAAGTCTCTCGAATGGAATGGCCAGCAAGAAGTCCAGATCTCAATCCGATTGAGCAGGTTTGAAACGACCTCAATAGAAGGCCGAGAAGTTCAGAAAATCATCCAGCTACTCTTAATGACTTAGGAATCCAACTCAGAGAAATCTGGGAAGGATTAGATCAGAACATTTTAAGATCACTCATTTTGAGTATGAACCGTCGTTGCCGAGCTGTAATTAACGCAAGGGGTGGAAATACCAAGTATTAAATCACTTATCAGCATTCCAGTATTATGAAAATTGTTTATTTCTCTTCTTTCACATAAGATTCGGTGAAATCCTGAATTTTTCTTCCATTTAATGTGTCTTGTTTCGTTCAAAACCTTCCCGAGAGAACATAAAAAATAAGTTATAAAGTCAACGTAAAATTAACTTTCATTAAAATTGAGATTTTCAGGATGTGCGTTAATTTTTTTGCGCAGTGTATTTTAGGTTTTCTCAAACCTAATCTTCATCAAGGCACGCCACTGCTTCGCTCACATTGAACTCTTGCAACTTTCGTTCGATTTCTCTCGATATTTATTTGTCCCCATATAGTTCTCACCTGAGATAGAGGCAGATAATTTTTATCAAACGCCCACAATTGAAGTCAGAATTGCGTCAGATGTACTAACCACCCGCTGCGTCCATAAACAAAATATAGGTGCAAGTTCTGACTCTGCCCCAGAGATCTATCGTAGTAACCTTTGGAACCGGCATACATAGCCTCTTAGATATCCTCGGGTAGTTTAGAAAGGAAGCAGAAACGTATTCGATTATCAACTACAGATAATATATTTATACTTTGAAGCGACAACACAAAGTTCTCAGACGATCCTACTTCTTACAATATTCTTACGCGAATAATAGAAAAAATAAACGAACCGTAAGTGTGTCGACTAGTGCAACTATACCGCAGATTTTTTTATTTTTATTTATAAACGAGATTTCTCGTTGAACTTTGGATAAAGCTGAACCTAGGATCGCAGTCGATAAATTCACTAAATTGTCGGACGCTAGTTTTAGTGATATCGTCGAAGTGATCGAATCGGATACCGAAATTTCCTTGTGTCAACTACGCAGGTACGTTTTTGAAATTTTCACGGCTTCTTTACTTTTACTTTGATCGTGATTTCGACCAGACGAGTGTTGGTAAACAGAAATTCTGTCAAGTTTTCGAGAATGCCTGTTTTTTCCGTATATTGAATAGTATTATATTTATTAATTTTAGCCCTTTAAATTCGTTGATTGGATTCTAGAACAGCTGTTTTTGAATTTCGTGGATATTCTTTCCACTAACAAATAATGAACCAAAAGCAAGGATGACACACAATGTTAAATAAAGAATCAATATCCACTTGTTTTTGTCTTTCGTATTGTCAAATATTTACTTTTAAGCAATGAACTTTCAAATCTTCTTGCGCATAAATATTTTTTTATATATATGTTGTTCAATGTTTTCTATTCTCGATAATCATTTTCAGAAACACTAAAATTGCACACTAGTGTTTATCATTTCCTCAAAATATCTCGACATGAATCAAAAATATAAAATAACTACGAAAAAAAATCATATATCCGAAAAATCAAGAGATAGGACTTTTTGGTGAAAAATATTATATTTGAAATGATCCTAGCTATACATGCTTTAAATTTCAAGACTAGCTTTTATTGAGTGAGCGAGAAATGAATTTTATTGATCATCTTTCCTAGATTTTTCCCTTTAAATTTCAAATATCGTGTTCCATGCGATATAACTAATAATTTCTGTACCAAATTTCATGCGAAAAGCTCTTATGTTTCCAAGAAAAACTCTGGATATTGAACCAAAGTTTTTTATTCTAAAACGTAAACCAAAATTTTTTGGAATGAGCTTAATTTTTTTCTAGATCAATTCAACCAATTCCTGATTATTTTCTTAAGAACAAAATTAATTCATTTGAAATTTGCATAGTTGTATAAAAATGATATATGGACCGAAAGTATCTTCATTGATTAAAATAGATGATGTTTTGACGTCTGAATAAATAATCTGCGTTGGTAACATATCCATACACATCAGAGATGAATTCTTTCGTTTAGTTGCAATTTCGAACTTTGATCCTCACGATAATGGACGATAATTGATCAACAACATCCAAGAAACAATAAAAACAGGTGCTGATTCTGAATGTGCTTTTGTATTCATTACGAAAATTGTTGCATTGGAATTACCTTCTCAATACAATGTTATTTTTTACTCTTTTTGGAAACTAAAAACAATAAATGCATGTTTGAAAGATTCGATTTCTCCATTTTCGATATACAGGGTGTTCCTATATTGAAGATACAAACGAAAATTGTTTTCGAGATACAGTTTGGTATTTTCTAAGTTTTTTTCTCATAGCATCTCCCCTTCAAAAAATGTTCAACTTAAATTTTGTATAGATATTTCAATTTAAAGTTTTCTTTTTTTTTCCCTGCTTATTTCAAATGCAAATCTACAGGGTGATATTTTTTCCGGAACAATGCCCGCTTCTGTCCACCAGAACTTTTTTTGGTTTTGAATGTCAATACTCAGTTAATCACGAAAAAACAATCGTAAAACATTCTATAAAATCAAAATCGTTAAATTGCTCATCTTAATTTTTATTGAGCAATAAAATTCCATTTACTGGAATTTGATATCGTGATTTCATCTTCAAAGTGCACGCGCTAATATTTTATTTTCGTGAGTTGTCCATAGATGGACGAAAACACAATTGTTTCAACCACATCCAAATATTTTTCCAGACGTGATGTCGAGAATCATAGTGAACACCTTGAGGTCTTCAAGGAACCTCCAACAAATCAGATGCGTCTCCACCATTCCAAGAAACTTCACAAAATGCCAAAGAAAAACGTTCCACCAGAAGAAAGGAATAGTCAGCGTTATCCAGAGAGCACAACACACTTCCCCGGTAACAAGTAGGCTTGGGGACGTAGTCATAGAGTCTCCTTTCAAGGGCAGCCCAACCCCAAACCAGAACCTTGTCGAATTCCTTTTCAACGATCTTGAAGAAAACGCTATGGAGTTTGATTCTTTAGTAAGCTATTCCACTATCTGATCATACCTATGTTTTATGGTCCTTCGGATCGGATCACGGCCAATTCATGAAGCGCATGTCCTGTTTGTTTTCAGACTTGCGGATCGACTGGCAGATCTTACAATTTTGGAATGATGAACATGCTGATACACAAATTTGCGCAGGCTGTCATCGAGCATTGCCAGATGAAACCTAGAGAGGTTATAGGATTGCTTCTTCCCAATATACCGGAATATGTGGTAGTTTGCCATGGAGCCATGAAAGCAGGACTTCCTGTGACTTTTGTCAATCCTTTATACACAGCTAGTAAGATAATTTCACTTTTGCAACTAGTTATAAAGGGTGTTTTTTTAGAGCTATAGAACTTTAAATTGCAATAAAACAACGATGGCTTATTCGATTGATATGAATTTTATTTATCCGCAAGATAATCTTGTGGCATTATATTTTAAATATGATTTCTGGCATATGACCGCCACGGCTGGCTCGGATGTAGTCCAATCTGGACGTCCAATTTTCGATGACTTTTTCCAACATTTGTGGCCGTATATCGGCAATAACATGGCGAATGTTGTCTTCCAAATGGTCAAGGGTTTGTGGCTTATCCGCATAGACCAATGACTTTACATAGCCCCACAGAAAGTAGTCTAGCCGTGTTGAATAACAAGATCTTGGAGGCCAATTCACAGGTCCAAAACGTGAAATTAGGCGGTCACCAAACGTGTCTTTCAATAAATCGATTGTGGCACGAGCTGTGTGACATGTTGCGCCGTCTTGTTGAAACCACAGCTCCTGGATATCATGGTTGTTAAATTCAGGAATGAAAAAGTTAGTAATCATGGCTCTATACCGATCACCATTGACTGTAACGTTCTGGCCATCATCGTTTTTGAAGAAGTACGGACCAATGATTCCACCAGCCCATAAAGCGCACCAAACAGTCGGTTTTTCTGGATGTAACGGTGTTTCGACATACACTTGAGGATTAGCTTCACTCCAAATGCGGCAGTTTTGTTTGTTGACGTAGCCATTCAACCAGAAGTGCGCTTCATCGCTAAACCAAATAAAATGGACGTAGTGCGCGATACGTATTCTGCACAGAACCATTATTTTCGAAATAAAATTGCACTATTTGCAAGCGTTGTTCAGGCGTGAGTCTATTCATGATGAATTGTCAAACCAAACTGAGAATAAATCACTTGACAGCAGTTAAATCGGTCGCCATCTTGAACAGTAATGCCAACTTAAAGTTATATACCTCGGAAAAAAACAACCTTTATAAGAAGTCAATCATTCAAGTTGTGCCAACTTAGCCGCAAAAAGTACTATCTTCACCGAATATGATACATGTATTATCTAACTTTCTAGATGAAATAAAGAGACAGTTCCAAAACTCCGAGGTGAAGCTGATAGCCACGGTTCCTCAACTGTTGGACGTGGCTCTAGAGGTTGGGTCCGAACTGGTTGGTTACAGAGGCACAATCTGCGTAGGTGGCGAAGATGACCTGGGCAAAAGAGTGTTCGGACTCAGAAGCCTCCTGATGGCAGATTACGAAACCGAACTACCTGGTATAAATCCAAGGGAACTGGCTATCATACCCTATTCGAGTGGCACCACTGGAGTTCCCAAAGGTGTGATGCTGTCCCACCACAATCTGGTATCGAACATGACACAAATAATGCATCCTGATATCAAAATAGATAACGATCCAGGTAAACGTTCTTGATCAACAAAATCACTTAATATTGAGTCATCCGAATCAGATAAATAGATTATCTGTACCTATTACTCACTTGGCACAAAGGTTTATTGTTTCCCTTATCACAGATGAGGTTACATCTTGTAAGAAGGGACCTAAAAATAAATATCCAGACGGTTATGACAGGTACAAGCTGTTCAAACTTCTACTTTAAAGATTTCCTTCAAGAGAAATCTTAATTGAATACAATTATTTTATACATAATTCTTCTCGTATTAAGTCATTCATCGCGAAGTTGCTGAAGACTAAAAGCATCAAAATACACACCCAATCAAACCTATACCAAAGCGTTTAACAATGTTGCCACCTTCAGAAATCAAATTTCACTGCTGCCTTCGCAAGCATTAAAAATACTATCTAATATAACAATTTCATTGATTTTTTTCCTTCAGATTCCCCATCAACAGTCTTCACAGTTCTGCCATTCTTCCACATATTCGGCTTCAACTCCATACTCAACATCAGTCTTAAGCTCAGACTGCATCTGGTGACTCTTCCTAGATTTGCTCCAGAAGATTACATCAAGTGCTTGGTGACTTACAAGCCTAGACTCTTGTTCGTAGTACCATCCTTGGTTACTTTTCTGACAGAAAATAGCAACGTTCGCAAAGAACACTTGGCCAGCGTTGAAAACATAGAGTCTGGAGCTGCCCCACTTTCCGATGGTCTGTTGCAGAGGTTCAAGCAGAAATTTGGTGAACACATCCAAGTCAGACAAGGTGAGATTTATCAAAGAGACTTTTAGGTATCTTAATTATCTTTTTTGATCGAATTATAGGATATGGCATGACAGAAAGCTCGCCTGTCACTCTACTCAATCCTAAAATCCCCTTACCAACAAAACACAGTTCGATCGGTGTACTTGTACCGGATA
The DNA here is from genome assembly GCF_914767665.1 of Harmonia axyridis. Taxonomy (NCBI): domain Eukaryota; kingdom Metazoa; phylum Arthropoda; class Insecta; order Coleoptera; family Coccinellidae; genus Harmonia; species Harmonia axyridis. The sequence goes on from NC_059507.1 coordinate 770,117, forward strand.
CTTTTGGTAGAGTTGTAGATCTTGCAACTGGAGATACGTTAGGACCAAACAAGCCTGGAGAATTGCAAGTTAAAGGGCCTCAAGTAAAATGATAATAACATAATTAATTTATTCAATCACTACTAGTTCATTTTTTAGATAATGATGGGGTATCTAAATAATGAAAAAGCTACTAACGAAACTATCGATGAAGATGGTTGGTTACACACCGGAGACATTGCTTATTACGATGATGATAAATACTTCTATATTATAGATAGGTGTAAAGAATTGATAAAGGTCAAAGGAAACCAGGTACGTATCATGAAGAACAAACAAGAAAAGACTTGATGCCTTTTGATGTTTGACAAGTGTAGGCAAAATTGAAAAAAATTAGAACTGATGGGAAATAGGTTTGAAAAGAATTGGCATTAGGTTGAAGTATTCAGTAAATGTTATACGAATTGATATTTTACTAGAGACAAAATTACAGAAAACATGGAAGGTAAGTTTAGAACACATGTCATAAGAAAACTCCCACTGGATGAAAATGCAGAGCAGAATATTACTTGAGAAAAACTACATTTGCATCAATCTAATTGATATTTCGGCAGAGCCTACACTTAACCTCACTATTGTAAACACTAGATAGGTTGTTGAGTTGTTTTTTAATTGGTTATATATTGAGAAAAATTGTTTCAAGGTTATAATCAGGCCTAAAAATGAAGAACTAGCAACAATCTTTGATGAAATATGTAAAAACTTGAAACTCCTAACCTGAAATTGTTAATTCACTTGAATAATTTAATTCCTTTAGAAAAACTAGGGCAGAAAGGAAAAACAGGGTATTCTTGGAATAAATTTTAAATTGAAATCAAACCTTACATAGTCTAGCAAATAATTTTATTGAATGTATAAATTTGACGATCAATTTGTCTTAAATATGAAAATTCAACATAATAAAATGGCAGAGTAGTCTTCCCAATCTCTCAAAGCTGTTTTAAAAATAAAAAGTGATTCTTCAAAAATCCCTACAGCATATTCACTCCCCATATTAATTTAGATCAAAGTATAAATCCACAATTTACTCACAATTTGAGCAAGACTCAAATGGAATCAGGAGTGGCTTCTGCTTCATTGAAATCTCCCTTGTCTTTGCTGTCCATCTCTAAAGATGTCACTTCGGAGTCTTTAGTTACTTCATCGCTACTTGCAGTCACTTGAGAATCATTTTCTGGCATTTCTTCGACGATCGGGACATCTCCTTGTTGAGTTTCTTCTATAACATCGATCTTTTGCATATCTGCTTCTGCTTCATCGTCGCTTATGTCATCAACAGAAGTATTGGGGACAGCTACTACAACTTTATCCGATGAAGAAATTTCTTCATCCTTGCTCTCTTCAATTTTATTCTGGAAAGTGTTCTCTGATTTTTCGTAACCTCTTGTTGTATCAGCTTGAGTCGAATTTAAACCTTCGTGATAGCTTATACTTTCTTCAGATTCATTGCTAATTATATCCTTAGCTTCATTTGAACTAGTCTCACTCAACTGAGCTTCGTTAACTGTATCAGGTTCTGTTGAAACTGAACTTTGGTTTGAATCTGAATCCGTATTGGTACTATCATTTTCTGAACTGGCAACAGCATTTTGGGCTTCTTGAACATTGCATGTTGGTTCAATTTCAACAGTACTTGATTCTAGTTGGTTTTCTGTAGGAACTTCATTAACTTTTGGCGATTTTGAACTAGTTGTTGAATCAGCCTGTTTGAGGTGTTCTTCTGGGGCTTCATCATTGGTTTTTGAGTCTTCAGAAGGGAGATCAGAATTCTTAGAATCGATAGAACTCGCCTGAAAAATCAAGATTTGTTAATAAAACTATCAGGAACAGATAATTTTTAGAACATACCACTTCCGACTCTGAGGCCTCGTTTACAACTTCAGATGAAGCTACAGGCTCTGAAACAACATCATTCTCAGATTCCATTGGCTGAGGTGCATCTACATTAACCTCTTCAGATGTAACAGTTTCGTTGCAGTATTCTTCAGTTGTGTTCATCAGTTCAACTTTTTCTGTTTCGATTTCTTTGGGTTCTTCTACCATTGGCTGTGCATCTTGAGATGAGCTGCATGCAGTTTCTACAACTGATTCCTTGACTGTTTCTTCAACTTCAGACATAACAGTATCTTGAACTTCAGTGGCCGATGAATCTTCTTCATTCTGAAACTGCATTGGTTCAGGCTCATCTGTTTTATGCCACGTTGTTTCTTCCATTTCTACAACAATAATTTCAGTGCTACAGTTTCTAGATTCAGGTATATGGTCTGATTCCAAACCATTTACTAAACTGTCTCCATTTTCTGCATTTTTCATACCAGGTTCCACAGTGCTGACTACTAGAACATTTTTCTCTAATGCCCGCATGAATTTATCTATTCTATTATATTCTTTTCGTGGGGTTGTCAGAAGTTCACAAATCCTTTGCACCGTGAATGGGGCAGATACAAATGTATCTAATTTTTCTAAAATAAAAGACTTCATCATGTCGTAGTCGAATTTGTCTACGTTTTTGCATGGTTGAATATCAACTAAAGAACACGATTCATAAAATTCAGTTACAACGTTTACAAGTTTTTCTCTCAACAAATGTTTAACGGTTGACCATTGATAAACAGGATCACCAGTTTTGGCAACGAAACATAAATATTCCTCCAATTCTCGAGGAATGTCTTTTGGCCTGAATTTCGAGAACTGCTCTAGGCTATGGAGTATTTCTTCTGGATTTTCCATTCTTTTTCACCTAAAACCGCTCAACTCTAATATCGACCGTTGTTGTTCGACTTTTTCCGAATAAAAAACACAAATTTTCATTCAAGCTAAACAGAAACAAGAAACGCCAAATTTGACGTAACTGTCAATCGTCAAGGACAAACAGATAAAAGAAATCAGCAACCGTAATCGAAACCATAGAAACGATGGCGTTCAATAAGTTATCTTACTATGCATCAATTTTAATAATTTTTTTTTGAGAATGTTTTTTTTAATTTCAGGTTTCCCCAACAGAATTGGAGAATCTGCTTCTTGAAATTCCCGATGTTTCGGATGCTGCTGTAGTTGGAGTTCCTGATGCTTTAGCAGATGAAGTACCTAGAGCATTTATTGTGAAGAAGGAAGGATCTGAACTTACCGATAAGGATATATTGAAATATGTTAACGCAAGGGTAGTACATTATAAGAAATTGGCTGGTGGTGTAGTGTTTATAGACGTAATTCCTAGAAATCCAAGTGGAAAGATTTTGAGGAACGAACTGAAGTTGAATGAATGTAAATATGTAAAAAATTGAGATTATAATTAAGATGAATTTACAGCGAGATTTGTAACATTTGATATTAAATTGAGAGACATTTTTTTTATTAATTATACGAAGACAATCCTAAGATTTTTCCATTTTCATTCCCAATAATTTCCCAGTTTTATTTAATTATCTCACCATGAATCAACTGTAAATTATTGATATAAACAATTTCGCTCTATAAACGACACATGGAACCAAAATGTTATGTAACGGGTGTTTTTTTCCGAGGTATATAACTTTAAGTTGGCATTACTGTTCAAGATGACGACCGATTTGCGATTTAACAGCTGTCAAGTGATTTATTCTTAGTTTGGTTTGGCAATTCATCATGAATAGACTCACGCCTGAACAACGCTTGCAAATAGTGCAATTTTATTTCGAAAATAATGGTTCTGTGTGGAATACGTATCGCGCACTACGTCCATTTTATTTTGTTTAGCGATGAAGCGCACTTCTGGTTGAATTGCTACGTCAACAAACAAAACTGCCGCATTTGGAGTGAAGCTAATCCTCAAGTGTATGTCGAAACACCGTTACATGCAGAAAAACTGACTGTTTGGTGCGTTTTATGGGCTGGTGGAATCATTGGTCCGTACTTCTTCAAAAACGATGATGGCCAGAACGTTACAGTCAATGGTGATCGGTATAGAGCCATGATTACTAACTTTTTCATTCCTGAATTGAACAACCATGATGTCCAGGAGCTGTGGTTCCAACAAGACGTCGCAACATGTCACACAGCTCGTGCCACAATCGATTTATTGAAAGACACGTTTGGTGACCGCCTAATTTCACGTTTTGAACCTGTGAATTGGCCTCCAAGATCTTGTGATTTAACACCGCTAGACTACTTTCTGTGGGGCTATATAAAGTCATTGGTCTATGCGGATAAGCCACAAACCCTTGACCATTTGGAAGACAACATTCGCCGTGTTATTGCCGATATACGGCCACAAATGTTGGAAAAAGTCATCGAAAATTGGACGTCCAGATTGGACTACATCCGAGCCAGCCGTGGCGGTCATATGCCAGAAATCATATTCAAAATGTAATGCCACAAGATGATCTTGCGGATAAATAAAATTCATGTCAATCGAATAATCCATCGTTGTTTTATTACAATTCAAAGTTCTATAGCTCTAAAAAAACACCCTTTAGATATAAAAAAAGATGAACCCATATTACCTGTATCTGGGTTCTGTGATGTCAAGGTCAAGTTAAGAGACTTTTTTTTAAATGATGTTGAATGCCACGAGAAATCTGTTTCTGTCGAGTTTTCAATGGTTTCACGTGGGCGTTGAATTGTATCAAAACACCACGTGTGTGCTTTTTCTTAATGAGCTTCTGAAATCAATATTCTTTCTTCGTCCACAATTCTCGGAAAATTGACGTACCTAAGAGATCTTGTTAATACACGTTTCAAACGTGACATAATTGGATTAAAGAATTCCTCAATCTGCTTTCAAGTGGCGTTTTTCACCAGAACCACAATGCTGGAAAAAAATACAGGGGAATGTCAAGAAATATGAAATCAGTAAACTTACTTCTATGCTTATTCTGTGTTCCTTACTGAAATCGCACTGATAAAAGTAACTCTTTATCTGTCATGGATGAATGAGAGAGATTAGAATAATCTTTTTCATGATCGAAAATCATTTGTTTCGGTCATCTCTACAGATATTGTCCAGTCAATAATAAAAACTTCTTGATTTTTATCTGATTTTATAAGGATAAGCTACCGCAGATGATAGATTATCATCTAATTTACGCATATGATTGTTTTCATGGCACTCTATACTAAGTACTCTATGCTTAATTGGTATCTTATTGTGAAAATTATTCCAGTTACGATTATAATCTCATCGAGTTCATATATTATTGAGTTCGAGGTCAGACTAATTGCATACCTACTTTTCGAAAAGAAAAGTAAAGAAAGTAAAAGTTTAAAAACTATCAATTTATAATTTAAAAACGAAAAAGATAATCTCGGCATTTGACAATTACCAGTAAAACGTGAAATTGGTTCATTTGGTTTATTATATAGAAAAATGAAGGTTTTGGAATGTATTAAATCTAATATTGATCAAAAAACCACAGCAAATATTTTACCATAGTTTTCGAAATTTTATAACTCTGAAATAAATTTGCTGTGAAAAATATTGTATTCTTGTATGCCCTCGAAAAGATAATTAGAATTTTGAAGAAAAAGACTAATGGAGGCATATCAGGGGAATACGCTGGTGACTTTGGTCAGATTTTTTGAAAATTTATAATCGAAGTGCCAGGTCCATGAGTTTTTTCTCGGTAATTTCTTTAAAAAAATGTAGAGTAGTGACCCAAGAATACTTTCTTGTAGAACACCAAAGTTTTCGATAATTGTTATTCAAAATAACTTGAAAAATATTATCAATTATGATCTGAAGCGATAATTCAGATAGAACAACATAGCAATTCCATTGAGTAAAAATAACTTTTGAAGGATACTTCAAATTTCTTCGTCCCACATTTGGTATTTTTGAAATATGCTCTCTAGGTCCAGATTGATATCGGATCTTATCGAATCTTCAAATATTATCGACATTTTTTGATCTAAACCTTGCATTATTGAATAGCTATAAATTCCCAATTCGAGATAACAATAACCATTCATTAAAAAATTTCATTATGAAGCTACTGGTTTTGTGTTCTTTTCTTTTGGCCTTGTTTGGCGCCAGTTATGGGTATGTGGTACAGAGGAGGATACCAGTGGATGCTGATCTCTTGAATGATATTTTGAATATAACAATGAGGTGAGAATTGCGACTGTGTTACTTTTTGCGCTACGTTGTTGTTTGAAAAATGGAAAAAAATATTTGATAAAATACTGTGCAAGCAAAGAAATGGCTTGATATTATTCAGACTCCCTTTTATCGAGAATAATGTAGTGTTAAAATTCTTTCGATTTAGCTATTTTCTGAAAAAAAATTCAATTATTGAAGAATTATAATAGTTTACAAAATGCTGTATATTTGTTTATGGTTTGACATAGAATATTACATATAAAGTTCTTTATTTTTCTTTATCAGTCTCACCTTGAAGGATAATCCTCAATACGAAGCAACAGTTAATGAATATGGTGAAAAAATTATTGCCAATCTGGATAAACTGCTTAAGAAAGGAGATATGGACCCTTTGGCATTGGATGATGTATACGAGGTAGGACGCAATATCCTAATAACTGCTTAAATTGGTCCTAAGTAAATTTGTCTACATCAATTTTCGTATATTTTTTCACAGGGTTATTGGTGGGGGAATATACAGTTGAATAAAATGCAAGTGACGGGCTTGGCAACCATGTACAGACCTGAAGATAATGCAATTATCACCTATAATCACGATAACAAACAGCTACAATTAGATTTACCTATAAGCTTCAAGGATCTCAAGGTAACATATTATCATCAAACTGAACTAAACATATGTTTGCCAAAAAAAAGTATAATACCTTTATTATGATGTACATGTCAATTATTCTATGCGTCTCACATAAAATCTGTGGTCGACTTCTTCAGACAATCATAGAGTAACATTCTTCATCTATAAGATAAATTCCGTAAATCTTATCCATATTTTTTCAGTTTTCGTGCCATTTCAAGGCCTCTCTGATGTTCGTCGGCCCCAGTGGAAAAATCACAGGAGAAGTGTCCAATTTGTTAATGAAAACTAGTCTTGTTATTGATTACAATGTAAACCAAGCGTTCATCAGGACGTTCGAGATTCCAGATTCAGGGTAAGATTGCCTTTCTATGGATCTCGCAACGGGGGAAGCATAGAACTATATGTAGGGATAAATTGATTTTAATAAATGTCATTTTTTTTCAGACACATCAGTATACACATTCATTCGTTTTTCTTATCCGATTGGATGTATAATCTGATAAGCGATGCAATAACCTCAATATTTCATGGTTCCATACTCAATGCAATAAGCGGAATTATTCAAGATCTTCTGGGAGATATTGTGGATGTTCTTAACAAAATATTGCAAACTATACTAGGATGAAATAGCCTAGACTATTTTTTAGGAATTTTTATTGTGGTTATATCACTGTTTACTTTTTAGTTCATTTAATAAATCAATGTTTGATTGTAAAGAAAATTTTCTCCTCTGAGTTAGATACATTTTGTAACCTGTTTGTATATCACGATGTCTAAAACTCTACACTTCGAACATATTCAATTTTAGACATAATGCCAACTTTGCGTTGATATTTTTTGACATTTCTTATGTCATTTCAAATCAGTGGGTTATGCCATTCAATCATAACGGGTGTATTTTTTCGAGGTATATGACTTTAAGTTGGCATTACTGTTCAAGATGGCGACCGATTTGACAGCTGTCCAGTGATTTATTCTCAGTTTGGTTTGGCAATTCATCATGAATAGACTCACGCCTGAACAACGCTTGCACATAGTGCAATTTTATTTCGAAAATAATGGTTCTGTACGGAATACGTATCACGCACTACGTCCATTTTATTTTGTTTGGCGATGAAGCGCACTTCTGGTTGAATGGCTACGTCAACAAACAAAACTGTCGCATTTGGAGTGAAGCTAATCCTCAAGTGTATGTCGAAACACCGTTACATCCAGAAAAACTGACTGTTTGGTGCGCTTTATGGGGTGGTAGAATCATTGGTCCGTACTTATTCAAAAACGATGATGGCCAGAACCGAGGCCAGAACGTTACAGTCAATGGTGATCGGTATAGAGCCATGATCACTAACTTTTTCATTCCTGAATTGAACAACCATGATGTCCAGGAGCTGTGGTTCCAACAAGACGGCGCAACATGTCACACAGCTCGTGCCACAATCGATTTATTGAAAGACACGTTTGGTGACCGCCTAATTTCACGTTTTCGGCCTGTGAATTGGCCTCAAAGATCTTGTGATTTAACACCGCTAGACTACTTTCTGTGGGGCTATGTAAAGTCATTGGTCTATGCGGATAAGCCACAAACCCTTGACCATTTGGATGACAACATTCGCCGTGTTATTGCCGATATACGGCCACAAATGTTGGAAAAAGTAATCGAAAATTGGACGTCCAGATTGGACTACATCCGAGCCAGCCGTGGCAGTCATATGCCAGAAATCATATTTAAAATGTAATGCCACAAGATTATCTTGAAGTTAAATGAAATTCATGTCAATCGAATAATCCATCGTTGTTTTATTGCAATTTAAAGTTCTATAGCTCTAAAAAAAACACCCTTTACAAAGTAACATTCTAACTTATACAGAGTGGCCCAATAAAACAGTCAAGCCATAAGTATGAGTTTTTTTTCGGAAAACGCCCATACAGGTTAATTTTCATTCTTCATTTTGTATGTTGTGTGACTCTTTGAATGACCCCCAAAAAAGTCTAGAGGTGTAAAATCCGGAGATCTTGGAGGCCGATCAATATAACCTCCGGGACTGCATTATCTCCAACTTCAAATGAGTTTCGAACACCGAAACAAACAATCAAGAGAAATTTCAAGGTGATAAGTGTAGTACACCCACGAATTGGCTCACTCAGACAACATATATCCCTCCAAATAAAAACTGATAAATATCTTGATGTTTTCCGGATTATATGGCTCACCCTGTATGTATAGAGCTCTTGTTCATACTCAAGACAAGAGTCGAGAATGAATGAACAGAATTTTCACTTCCTAGATAATTGAAATATTTGGATTTTTCCGTCTAGTCAGATAGGAACCTCCTAAAGTTGGATCACGAGAGGAGAGAAGTTTCGGAATTTTCCCCAGATGTCACTTCGTCGCGTTGGTCCGAAAAATCCATACAGATGCCTTCGCATTTCAAGAATCGTGAAAACTCGCCTGTGTCGGTGCATAGACAACAGTGTGTCTAACCGTCCGGCATCGATGGTTACTGGTTCGTGCTCTGTTTGTTTTGTTTTCAGTTGATCGCGAGACGGTGGATGGCCAGGTGCTGCTCCAGTGCGCGAAAATTCGATGAAAAATCAAAGGAGAAGTGATGGTATTTCGTGGATAATCTTCACTTTTCAGTTTGATAAACTTTTAAGTATTCCGTTCGAGAGCGTGGAGGTTGCCGATTTTGACGCAGTGTGAGTTTTTTATGCTTGAATTTCTTACCGCATATAATACGGAATTCCTTGGACAGCGAAGAAGTTGAATCATAGAATAATGATTGTTACAATTCTATAATAATTGTAAAAGATAATTAATTTTCTAAGAGATTCAGTAAATCTTGATTATAATGGAAATTACTAGTATTCTTGTGCTGAGGTGATGAATATTTTCAAATTAGTATGGATAACACGAAGCGCTATGATGAATTATTTCACCTAATGATATCTTAACAACAGTAATCAAGGTATGGAAGGTATCTTATCTTGAAAGGGGATTCCAATCTGCAATTTTGTTGACAATGGTGTTAATATTCAAGTGAAAATTGCGTGAGTGATTGTTATTTTGTCGAAGAAAAATTGTTTTAATTTATCAACTGAACTACTTCATCTAATTACCCTTCAACTTGAAAATCCACTATCATTTAATGAAATATATGAGTATATCTGAAATAATATCAGTGTAATTATATCCTTCATGTCCAATTAAAGAAATATAGGAGATTTTTACGAGGTCGAAAGCGTCAACGAAAAACCCTCCATTAGGTACATTAATCTTTGTAAATGTTTATAGCCACTTGATTGTATAGTTGAAAATAATATTTGGCTGCTTGGATACTTAGCTTCTATTTTAAGTTGATGCATTTTTCGGTGAGACCCGAGACAAAATTTGTAGTCATAAAAAACACTTCTGTTTGACAGATTTATCGTGATTTTATGTGCATTTATTTGAAATTCAGCTAAGGTAGGGAATGTAATTTTGATGTTGAAATTCTGTTTATGATTTCTCTTCAATTCCACAATCCGATTATTAATAATTCCATTTGATGCAGGTATCATTGAGGAATCTACATGATTTCACTCTGATTTCGAATAAATTTATAAATAGGTACATGTTTTACTATTTTATTCATTGAAAATGTATTTTTCTCAGATATTTTCGACTGAAATTTTTAATTTCCTATATCAAACCTATATTCCCGAAATTAAAACAAAATTTTAATCTAGCTTCTTGAAGAACTCGTACAAAAACATGTCATCGATGATTAAATAATTCATTGTCAAAAGGGTTTCGAACTTTATCTATGTATTGTTTATTTATAAACAAAATAGAGTGAACTTGAAAGAAAGGATCTAAACAAAGACACGTAATGTGTCACGTGTGCTGATGTCTAGATTAAAACTATACCTAATTAAATTATAATTTAGATATTCCGAAGAAGAAAGAAGTTCATAACAATTGACCCGATTTCAAAATATTGATGACCTGAATTTTCAAAATTTCGATTTTATTGTTTCTTCTTAGAGATTTTAGCGTACTTGAAAAATGTTAAAACTTTAACAAAAAGAATGGTAGGTAAGCGGCAGGGTGAAAATACTTCAGTATGTTTATCGAATATTGTTTTTCCAACTAAATACTCACGTGGAGTTTCACGTCATATGAATTTGGTAGAAAAGTGTTTCAATGAACAATTTTCGGTGCGATTTTTATAGTGTTATAGTGTTACCTGTGAGCGTATACCTACAGGGTGTTCCTAAATTGGGAGTAGGTACAAACGAAAATGGGAGATTTCTCGGGAAAATCCTATAAACATGGTCAAACGCTTTGTTTTCGAGATAAGTTGTTCATAAGATTTTTTTTTCAAAATTACCCAAGAAATCTGTCATTTTACATTGTACCTTCAATTTAGGAACATTTGTATCAGAACCCTGTGAAATCTCGAGAGAAATGTTTCAAAACACCAAAAGTTATTGTTATTTTCTGATCGTTTGAGTGTGTATGTAAGCTTTTCTAATTATAGATTCGATACCATAAAGTTGATAAATTCCTTTTTGCCGGAACAAAATTGGTAGGAATAGCTTATCTTTGTTGATGAAGATTAACTTTATTGATCCTATCATATAATCTATTGTCTCTTTGAGAATAGCCGGTTTGTCGATATACCAAATATCTATTACACACCCATAGGGGTGTGTTACTAATCAACAAGGTATTAATAGAGTCTATAACATACACCGATGCGCAAAAAAATTAACGCACATTCTGAAAATCTCGATTTTAATGAAAGTTAACTCTACATTGACTTTATAACTTATTTTTTATGTTCTCTCGGGAAGGTTTTGAACGAAACAAGACACATTAAATGGAAGAAAAATTCAGGATTTCAGCGAATCTTATGTGAAAGAAGAGAAATGAACAATTTTCAATATACTGGAATGCTGATAAGTGATTTAATACTTGGTATTTCCACCCCTTGCGTTAATTACAGCTCGGCAACGACGGTTCATACTCAAAATGAGTGATCTTAAAATGTTCTGATCTAATCCTTCCCAGATTTCTCTGAGTTGGATTCCTAAGTCATTAAGAGTAGCTGGATGATTTTCTGAACTTGTCAGCCTTCTATTGAGGTTGTCCCAAACCTGCTCAATCGGATTGAGATCTGGACTTCTTGCTGGCCATTCCATTCGAGAGACTTTAACCTCTTCAAAGTACTCCTGAACGATGCGCGCACGATGGGGTCTGGCATTATCGTCCATACAAATGAAATTTTCACCAATGTATGGGGCAAATGGCACTAGAAGCTCTTCAATAATTTTCCTTATATACCTATCAGCATTCATAGCTCCATTATAAATGACCACTAGGTCTGTGCGAGCAGTCAAAGATATTCCACCCCATACCATAATCGATCCTCCCCCGAAACCAGTAGTATTCAGGAAATTGCACTGAGCACATCTTTCATGTGGACGTCTGTATGCAAGGGAACGTCGATCACAATGGTAGAGGCAGAATCTAGACTCATCTGTGAAGAGAACTCTTTCCCAATCAGCCTCTTCCCAATGGATATGCTCTCTCGCAAAATCCAAACGCGCCCTTCGATGGGCTGGGGTAAGAGCTGGGCCTCTTGCCGCGACACGAGGCCTTAAATCATATTCTCTGAGGCGATTTCTTATTGTCTGAGTGCTAATTTGCACCCCATGAGTTTGCTCAAGCTGATTCTGAAGGAGGCGAGCGGTTGCAAACCGTTGTCAAACGGGTATCTTGACGAATAGAAAAAATAAATAAAAAATGTTTCTTTACTGGATGTGGCTGTGATGTGGTGGCTAATGGTGAACGTCAAGTCAGTTCTTCATTCAATTTTGTGTTATCCACACTCTGAAATAACTAACTGAAATTTAGGCAATTCCCATAGAAATCTTGTTTTATCAGTCTATGATTCGATCATCATCCAAACCAGACACGATTCCACAGAATCGTGGCGACCATAGAAGCGGGTTCCTCGCCCGTTTATCGGTCTGTGTAAAAACGGTGCTTCTGACGGAATTGAACGGCTTGAAGCCATAAATCACAATCAAATGCAACGGCGTAGAGACTATATTCGTTGAAAGTATCGGTCACACTAGGTGAATTGGAGTCGTTAACTTTTCCGAGGCCTTCTAGAAACGGCGATAATTGATCGAATCTAGAAGTTGATTTTGTCACGTATTTGGGCAGTGCTACACAGCGAATGGATTTTATGTACGGGCTTCCTAACACTTTGTTCAATAAGTCCTGATAATTACTTATTCATTATAGCCAAAATTATTTTCTTTGATCCCTTTTTAAGAACTGTGAGTCTGAATAACAATTTTTTTTCCCACCGAAAAACCGTGTTTCAAAAATACACGAAACCCTTTTTTATCTATTCTTCGAACAACAACAAATGTACTTTGTTAACAACAAATGTACTTTGTTCCGAAATTTTGTCACGCATCTTCTTAAGTTGGTTACTAACAAGAAAAAAGTTGTGTCACTGTCGGTGACATCTGTTCGCCAAGCTTGAATTGAAACAGAATATTCGCCTTAAAAATGAAATGCGACTTTCGTAATATTTTTTTCTCAACAATATCGTTCGTTGCAGAGATACATTTTTCAATCAAAATTAAATGGGGAATGCCAAAAATGCATAATTTTTTTTTATTTCACCTTTGGCGTAAAAAAAAAGGCAGAAAAGGGACCATCTTGTACGCCACTATTGGCAACTGAAAATGTAAATTATATCCTTAGAGTAATAAACATAGGTAGAGGGAGCATATGTCATTTTCAGTAAGCAAATTTTGCCCCCAACATGAACTATTAAATTTGACATGAAGCGCGCGGAAATGGAAACATATCAGTGATCCGATATTTCACTCAATTCGCGAGTTTCTCCACAAAGAACGCGCTACTTATGTCCCATAGTGAATAAACGTATCATATCAACTCAAAATAATATATTGGGATGAATACCTAAATATATCAGAAAACAAACTTCTAGCGCGCCAAACGACGTGAAACAACCAATGACACTAGGAGAGCAAAAGTTGGCAAACCTTGGATTTCAGCAGGTAGATACAGAAAATCATAAATATTCAGCTTATTATAAATTCGACAATTAGGAAAAATATCGGATTCCAAATATTCAACTTTGCATATTTAATCGGGAATTACTGAGATAAATAATTTCATTCAATATAATATACATTCATAACGATATACTAAAATTGTGGATTAGAAAATACATCACAATCCGACAACGTAATCTAACCATGTTGGGGACATGTAAAAATCGAGTATACGTCCTCTATATATGTTTATTACTCTATGACAGAAACATTATCTTCAAATGAATTGAATGATTTTGGAAACTGTGGAAATTACTAATAAAATAGTTATTTATGCAACAAGTGCAAAAAGTGAATGTTTATTGCACTCGACTCGGCCTAACGGCCTCGTCGGACAATTTCACGTCGAGTGCAATAAACAATTTTTGCACGCGTTGCATACAACATTTCTTCTACGTTCATGCAAAAAGCAAAAAATGATTTATTGAGGTGCGGCACTAGGTGTAGGAAAATGAAAAGCGCAACTTGAATACTTTATTATTAATATCAATTTGCATTGAAACAGGAACTAATACGTTGCGAACAATTTAACTCAAACTTTATTTTTACCCTCAATGTATAAAGTGATTGAACAATTGGTGACAGCACGTTGAAGTAGAATGACAGATGAGTGCAATAAAAGCTTTATTGCAATAAAGAACTTTTTTTCCACTAAATATAGTTCAATAAAGTTTTGCTTTTTGCATGAATGTAGAAAAACTACTTTAATAACCTGAATCGCTGCAACGAACGATATTTGAAAAAAGAAATATTAAGAAAGTCTTATTTATTTTTCAAGGCGAATCTTATCCTTCGATTTGGGACCATAGTTTCAGGACAGCCTGTATATGTATAATTCTCTAACACTATGACATAATACTATAATCTAGCCTGTTCTAAAAGTTAAAATTCAGTCGATTCGAAAGAACGTTCTTCCTTGACCAATTCGGAAACCTCCCAAATCCCATAAATCCACATCTTTTTATTCCTTCCGGTAAAGAGCCGTTCCCTTCGTTTCCGCTCACTGCAATGACACTATCTCAATAAAAAGACCATTTCGATCAAGGTGATTGGTCAGGTTGCTTTCGCCCGCGACAATTAAGCATTCAGGTCGTAGGAATATCTCGCGTATTAATACTTATTTGGTCCTTCGCGCGGCCTCTATCCAAGGCTGGTGAACGCTTCTTCCGGGTGGGTTCAAGTGGTTGACACTGTTGACAGACACGATGAACGATGGGATGTTTGGATCACGCCGATTTTTCCGATCGGAACGTGATGGAATGATTGATAATAAACAATATTTGAAGGGATTAGGAGTGTTGCTGCGCCCAGAAGGGATGTTTTTGATCGCTATGTCATTTTTCGAATTCGTAAACACGATAACGACCTGAAAACTTGAAATTTTCGAGCCTCGATCTCGAATGCCGTTTCAGCAGTCAGTTCATATTAAGTAAGGTTTGTTTTACGCTAGAAACCATAATTATATATGAATATTTCCCTCCTGTCAAAAATTCTATGTAAATGGAATGCAATTATCGAAAATTGTTCTGTTCATAGATGCATAGTTTCTATGAATCTTACACAGATCCAATCAATGGCATCATACGGAATCTATGTCACTTTGACAAGTGAACAGTTTAAGCGGGAAATATTCGTAAGTAATTGCACAAGTGCATCAAAATTACCGATCATTTTGCATGACAGCGTGTTGTCATAAAAACTGCATGAGTTCATTTTCATTTTTGGAGAAAGAGCCCGACACCGAAGGTGGAGGGCTCTTTCTCCAAAAATGAAAATGACCGAATGCAGTTTTTCAAAGAAAACACGCTGGAATGCGAAATTATCCGGTAATTTTGATGCACGAGTGTAATTCGGGGGAATATTTCCCGAATAAACTGTTACATTACCTGTCAAACTGATTTAGAATGGAATTGCCATAGATTCGAACTGTAAGATGCATAGAAACTAAGCATCTATGAACAGAACAATTATCGCAGTGCAGTTTCGCTTCCTACAATGCAATTATCGCTGTAATTTTCGATAATTGTTCTCCAGATACATAGAATTTTTGACAGGAGGGAAATATTCCCCCGAATTACACTCGTGCATCAAAATGACCGGATAATTTCGCATTCTAGCGTGTTTTCTTTTGAGAAACTGCATTCGGTCATTTTAATTTTTGGAGAAAGAGCCCTCCACCCTCCAAAAATGAAAATGAACTCATGCAGTTTTTATGACAACACGCTGTCATGCAAAATTATTGGTAATTTTGATGAACTTGTGCAATTACTTACGATTATATATGAGGCATTGTAACAGGCCAATACGCTCTATTAGTGTGACGTCACACCGCCATTTTTGGTTAACCTGTCAGTTTTCGGAATCCAAACAAATAAATTGTCATTCAAATTAGTACGGTGTCGTTGAAGAAATTGGCTTATTTTCATAAATAAGAGTATTTGAGGAACGATTTCAGTATTAATTGATAGACAGAAGGAACATGGTTTATACCAGTAAGTTTGAATCCTGTATCATTCCCCAGATTTTGTAAAAAGCCGTGTTTATTAGTTGAACTTCAAGTTCGAACTAACTGGCATTAATCTCGTTCCTTCTGTCTATCAATTAATAGTAAAATCGTTCCTTGAATAATTTTATTTATCAAAATAAGCCAATTTCTTTAACGACATCGTACTAATTTGAATGACAATTCGTTTGGATTCCGAACACTGACAGGAGAAGAAAAATGGCGGTGTGTGACATCATCACTAATAGATCGTATTGAATAGTCCCCGGTCTACCATAGTTAAACACATTTTATTGGCTGAATTCGATTTTATTATTCAACATAGTTGCCTTCGAGGGCCATATAGCGATTAAAGCGATCTTCCAACTTTTCGATACCATTTTTCTAGTACGATTTGTCTTTCGCTTCAAAATAGGCCTCAGTTTCGGCGATTACTTCTTCATTGGCGCTAAATTCCTTTCCAACGAGCATTCTTTTGTGGTCTGAGAACAGGAAAAAGTCGCTGGGGGCCAGATCTGGCGAATACGGTGGATGCAGAAGCAATTCGAAGCCCAGTTCATGCAATTTTGCCATTGTTTTCATTGATTTGTGACACGGCGCATTGTCTTGATGACGATGACGATTTCATCGTTAACAAGATCCAATAACGCTATATAATAATCGCTGTTGATGGTCTGGCCCTTTTGGAGGTAATCAATGAATATTATACTTTGCGGATCCCAGAATACTGATGCCATAACCTTTCCAGCTGACTGTTGTGGCTTTCCTCGCTTTGGTTCATAATGTGCAGTCTACGCAGCTGACTGTCGATTGGATTCCGGAGGGAAATGATGGAGCCATGTTCCATCCATTCTCACATATCGACGCAAAAATTCAGGTTTAATGCACTTAAACAGCTTCAATCACTGCTCAGAATCGTTAACACGTTGTTGCTTCTGATCGATTGTGAGCTCGGGCGGCACCTATTTTGCATTTGGATTCTTCCACATCCACTGTTTCCCCAACAGCTCACATTTTTACATCAGTTTCACTATTGCCGGCCAATAAGGTGCTTCAAGATGTATTTTAACAATATGATTGCGTTGTTGAAGCATGTATCATTTCATTTTTAGTAATGGCGAAGTTTTTACTAGTCTTATATCGAAAAACGTCAGTTTCAAACGTTACATCTGCCCAGATAGAGGGCTATTCAAAATGAAAGCTCCTACTGAAAAATCCTATATATCCCAACATCCCATGTTTTCGTTGGGCAGTATATTTAATTGATCCAATTCAGGACAACGTTATCCGATACCAACTGATGATCGTTCCCCATTTGGTAACTGGATTAGACGAAACTGACAGTGCAGTATGAGTGGGTTGATCTGACGGATAGTTAAAAAGAGATAAAACGCTGTTATTTTCGAGTGAAATTTGGATCGATTTGGGCCACGAAAGGATGATGCATTCATTTGGTTGAGGGTTACCGGTTTTCTTTGTTGGTTGTTCAAAGCCAACGCGACCTACAAGCGATGCTCTCCTACGTTCTTTGCTTTGTTCGAATTCAAATGTAGTTGGAGTTTGGTTCCTATTTGTCTATTTATTTATGAAGTATTATGTGGGTGATATCTTATTTTTAACTTTGAGCGCACGTTTGAAGCATTCATAAAATAATTAATCTAAAAAGTATATCTATATAAAAAAACGATAGCCAAATTTCTTCAAATAATTAAATTATTACCTAGAAAAAGAACACTCAAACTCAATTGTCAATAGAATTAAGTTAATCAATAACTAATTTTACTAATATATTATTTTATTTATTTATTTATTATTTTATATAATTAATTTAATTTTGATGGCTAGGGGCTTTTGGGATTTGTGAGTGTGTTGTTCTTTTTTCATAATTCTCATCAAAAGGATTGTTGTTTCAGTTTGTAAATTTGTAACATTATTTTGCCTTTGACATGTCCAATACAATTTGATTTGTGAATGATGGATCAATAAAAACTTTATTATAATAACACGATATAAGAGTATCACTACCTAGTACTTCATATTTTAAATTTGTCCACATTACTACGAATATTGATTCCATTCACTACATGTTCTTCTAAAATGTTCTATGAATTCTTTTCAAACTTCTCTTAGTATCCACAAATGAGCTCTGATTTTCATAAAATAATTTCCAAACGTTGTTGAAGCGTATATATTTCCAAGATTGAACGGCATAACCCACTGAACACGAATGACATAAGAAATGTCAAAAAATAACATACATTGTTGCCATTATAACCATTTTGAAATACTTCTCTGAAAATGTTGTAATTCGAAAAGTTATCGATTATTTTTTAATCAATCAGTGAAATGTATGAAACTTATATTGGTAAAATCGGTGTTCAAATGAACGAATGACTCAACCAAATCAACGGGAATCTTACAACAGCGGGCATTTTACAATTCGAAAGGTATAATTAGGCCTTTATCAAAGTCCGATTCCTCTTGATGTTCCCTCAATCGGAAAAGATTCTCTTGACTCATATGGAATATTTACGGGTTTACTATGGATGAATCACAAAAGAGGTATCTTCGAGATTGAAGGTCACTGACTCTCACACACGTGAATTTACAGGGCCCATCTAATTCCAAAAAAAAAATTGAAAAAACGCTACTGCTTTTTAAAACTAAATTCAACCTAGTCAGATCTGTTCTTTTGGAAATATGTATTAGGTATTTTTTTTTATTGGAGCATTTAACATGAAATTTTATATAAAGCTTGAAATTATCATTTTATAGAGGGTGATTTAAAAGACCAGGTCATAACTTTAGGAAGTGACCGGCTGTCACCGATGAAAAAATCAAAAAAGGTCACAAAATAATTTTGAATGACCGTAAAGTGAAGTTGATCGAGATAGCAGACATTGTGAAGATATCATCTGAACGTGTAAATCATATCATTCACGAATATTTGTACATGAGAAAGCTGTGAGCAAAATGGGTGCCGCGCAAGCTTACAATTGATCAAAAGCAACAACGTGTTAATGATTCTGAGCAGTGATTGAAGCTGTTTAAGTGCATTAAACCTGAATTTTTGCGTCGATATGTGACAATGGATGAAACATGGCTCCATCATTTCACTCCGGAGTCCAATCGACAGTCAGCTGCGTAGACTGCACACGATGAACCAAATCCAAAGCGAGGAAAGCCACAACAGTCAGCTGGCAAGGTTATGGCATCAGTATTCTGGGATCCGCAAAGTATAATATTCATTGATCACCTCCAAAAGGGCCAGACCATCAACAGCGATTATTATATAGCGTTATTGGATCGTTTAAAGGATGAAATCGTTAAAAAACGGCCCCATTTGGAAAAGAAAGGGGACCAGACAATGCGTCGTGTCACAAATCAATGAAAACAATGGCAAAATGGCATGAATTGGGCTTCGAATTGCTTCTGCATCCACCATATTCGCCACATCTGACCCCCAGCGACTTTTTCCTGTTCTCAGACCTCAAAAGAATGCTCGTTGGAAAGAAATTTAGCGCCAATGAAGAAGTAATCGCCAAAACTGAGGCCTATTTTAAAGCTAAAGACAAATCGTACTAGAAAAATGGTATCGAAAAGTTGGAAGAGCGCTATTATCGCTGTATCGCCCCCGAAGGCAACTATGTTGAATAATAAAATCGAATTTTGACAGAAAAAAATGTGTTTTACTATGGTAGACCGGGGACTTTTAAATTAGCCTATTATATAGGCTCCTCCGTGCAATCGATGTTTCTATTACGAACATGTGAACATGATCGAACATACTGCGCCAATTAAGATGTCGCTTGTTGTATGTAGATCAGCGGAAATGGCGTATCCTCTCACTTTGGAAAGTGGTAATCTCATAGGAAAACCACGACCAGCAGCTCCTCTATTTCTCAACAAGGAAGTCACGCTAGCCAACGTGAGCAACTTCCTATAGCCGTCCAAACAATGTAACTATTTACGATTCATCTTCAGGGTTCTTCGATATGTGTTCATTTCATTCAGACATCCGGAACTGACGATCACCTGTGCTGACTACGTGCGTTCTTCTAAGCAGCAGTTTAACATGCGACGAGGTCGCTTGGTATAAACTGCTCCACAAAATCTGTGTATGTAACGGGTGTTTTTTTTTTCGAGGTATATAACTTTAAGTTTGCATAACTGTTCAACATGGCGACCGATTTAACAGCTGTCAAGTGATTTATTCTCAGTTTGGTTTGGCAATTCATCACGAATAGACTCACGTCTGAACAACGCTTGCAAATAGTGCAATTTTATTTCGAAAATAATGGTTCTGTGCGGAATACGTATCGCGCACTACGTCCATTTTATTTTGTTTATCGATGAAGCGCACTTCTGGTTGACTGGCTACGTCAACAAACAAAACTGCCGCATTTGGAGTGAAGCTAATCCTCAAGTGTATGTCGAAACACCGTTACATCCAGAAAAACTGACTGTTTGGAGCGCTTTATGGGCTGGTGGAATCATTGGTCCGTACTTCTTCAAAAACGATGATGGCCAGAACGTTACAGTCAATGGTGATCGGTATAGAGCCATGATAACTAACTTTTTCATTCCTGAATTGAACAACCATGATGTCCAGGAGCTGTGGTTCCAACAAGACGGCGCAACATAGCACACAGCTCGTGCCACAATCGATTTATTGAAACACACGTTTGGTGACCGCCTAATTTCACGTTTTGGACCTGTGAATTGGCCTCCAAGATGGTGTGATTTAACAACGCTCGACTACTTTCTGTGGGCTATGTATAGTCATTGGTCTATGCGGATAAGCCACAAACCCTTGACCATTTGGAAGACAACATTCGCCGTGTTATTGCCGATATACGGCCACAAATGTTGGAAAAAGTCATCGAAAATTGGACGTCCAGATTGGACTACATCCGAGCCAGCCGTGGCAGTCATATGCCAGAAATCATATTTAAAATGTAATGCCACAAGATTATCTTGCAGATAAATAAAATTCATGTCAATCGAATAATCCATCGTTGTTTTATTGCAATTTAAAGTTCTATAGCTCTAAAAAAACACCCTTTATTTATATCCCAACTTCCAACCCGATTGAGATGTACTCTTTCACTTATCAATCACTTCTCCGATCCAATTTTTTTTTCAACAGGAAATCTGAAGAGACGAAAACGTTCAGTGATTTAGAGCAACACAAGTCTGACTACAACATTACGCTGCTCAATTAAATCGCCCGATTACGTCAGTTGCTTCGAAGTTCAATCCACAAGGACGAGAGAGAACTGTGCAACGCTAATTTACCAAACTCGGATACAGAATCTGAGTGGTTCTTCCCGATTTTACCGGATCTGTTCGGTTTTTATACAATCTAGTAATTGGGATTTGGCGATGGGGTCCTTTTTATCTGATCGAGAATTCGTTGCTCAGCCTCGACGTCTTTGTCAGACGGCATGTTCACTCGCCTTTGTGATCGAGCAACTGGTTATTGACGTTTATGGTATAATTAGTTTTAATTAGAGCATTTTACTCGAATCTAATCATGTTTTCTTCATTTCCAGTCTGCTATGGTAGTCTCTGAACCTCTAACCAACAACCAAAACGTCCATACGAGCAAAACTCCACCAAGTACGTGAACCGCAAGAATCCGACATGGCCCAGAACAGAACCCTGCTGCTCACCCTCCTCACCCAGGTGTTATCGGCTCGCGGCGAGGATTGGGTGTCACATCCCCCCTTCTCCCACGTGTCAGACGACTACCAAGAGGACTCCTACACCACGGCCTACTTGAACGTCACCAAGTTCGACGAGAACGGCGGCTGGTCTTGGGACAAGACGGAAGTGGGGCGGTACGGTGGCGGTTTCGTGGGACCAGCTTCCGGTTTGATCATCCACGTGTCTTCTGCCTTGGATCCCAACGACCACTCGGGGTGTGAGATGCCTCTGATGAGCTCGAGGGACGATAGGAGGTTGCCACCTCCTGGCGAGCCTTGGATAGCCCTGATCAGGAGGGGCAAGTGCAATTTTGAGGTTAAGGTGGAGAATGCGTACAAGAGCAATGCTGCAGGTGTGCTGGTGTACAACGACAGGGACTCTTCGACGTTGGATAAGATGAAGTTGGCGCAGGATTCTGGACGTGAGTATTTTTTTATGTTTAGTTATTTTGGCGGTTATACTGACTGACAAAGAAACTGCAGCATCCAGAAGGAGCTTTTTGAATTTTACATTTTTTTTTGGTAATAAATTCATAGTATAGCAAGGAACAAATGCTTGAATTCAGAGAAGAAAAGCGTGAATGTTTTTTCATGTGAACAATTTTTGTTACTCAAATATTTTAGTAATTTTTCGCAACTTTTTTAAATTTTTCAACAAACCGTATGTTCGAGGAGATCCAAAGTCGATGTTTAGTTGTTGTTAAAATGCCTAAAGCACGTGTACGCGGAATTTATCGCCAGCTAAGTGAATTTGAAAGCGGTCGAATTATTGATCTACGGAAGGCCATTTCATTTCGAGAAATCGCTAACCGTACGAACAGAAGTCCAACTACTGTTATGAGATGTTGTCAAGCGTGGTTTGATAATGCACAAAATCGAAGAAGAGTAGGCAACGGACGTCGAAGGGGCACAAATGAAGTTCAAGATCGACCTCTATTAGAGCTGGCTATTAGAGATCTAAAAAAAACACCCCTTATAAGGTTCTAAAATAGTTATTTCTCTAATTTTATGACTAATCAAAATCGTGCGTGAATATCTCAGTTTCATACAGATTTCATGGTTACTTTTAATTATTATATGTTGGTACTCCTCATCTCCTGTCACAGATTCATCTATTATCTATTTAAGACTGAACTTACAAAATGGAACTCTCCAAACATATTAAAATCATTTTTAGGCCAACTTTATTTCCGTTGACCTCTTGACTGTGTAGGATTTCACCGGACTCATCAGTGTGACTTTGGTATATTTGTGTGTGCCGTGTCACAGACGCTTGGGGAATTTATTATTATCGGGAGCCGCCGGGACTCGAACCCGGCACCTTGTCGCAACTCGGTGAGGGAGTTTACACTCTTTACCTCTAGGCCACCGAGCGCTGTGTTTATTGTTGTTAAGTGGGGCTTTATGAGAAACCGCCACATGACTCCCTCCCCAGTGACGAAGGAACTAATGCATTTTACGAGGTCATCGGTGCAGCCGGGTGATTGCCGCCTAATCAGAGCTGCACCTCGCGGTATCGTGCGGACGGTGAATGCCGCCTATTCAGGTCTGCTATACCTCGGCAGACCAAGGAGCACGTATTGCACGTCAGGCGAATGGGCGTCTAGAGTTTCGTTGGAAATTGCAGATATATGGAAGCTACGCATCAACTTTCTGCTTTCCAGGACACATCGTTAAGACGGCCATTCCATTCACGTCGGGCTTGCGTGCTGTGATGACGGAAACACGAGGCTCGGCGTGCCATCGGCTCTAGTGTCCGATGGACACCCCAGTAGCCGTAACGTTGAGCGGGGCAGTGAGTCGCTCCTGCGCTCCAACGCCGCAACTGAATTCATCAGAAGGATATACATATTATAATTCCGCTTTCGAATTAATTTTATTCGTAGATTTTCGTATGGAAATGAGCGAATTCAATATTTGCAAATTCACAAAAGAATTGTGAAATTCATGAGATGTCAATGATCCTCAGGTAGCTTCTCTAGATTTACTGATAAACTGAATACAGTTGAACCGGGTTTATTCAAAGAGATCAGTTATAACCACACAACTGTATCACGTTGTAATTTTTTTAATTATCCAATTAAGAATTTATGTTCCGTCAGAATAATTATTAGGTGGAATAATTTTCCTAACTTTGAAGATATCACGTTCGAAATCTACATCAGTTGGATGAAATAAGCAGAGAAACTGTAAATGAACCACTAACTTTTAATTGTTGAATTAGTGGCAAACAAATCGAAAAAATTCATGATGTAGACGTCTGTCAACCAAATCGAAAAACAAACGAATCTCATGATCCTATTAATTCCTTTGTGCGTCATATTTGAAACACAACGAGTCTCAACAATTTGTAGCTAGGATCTTATTTATTTGGGGCCTCATATTGCTTCAAAAGGCCACAAAATTCGTCACGATTACCTTACATAACAAAATGAAAAAAGTGCGTTAATATCTAAGTTATTGAATAACGAAATCTATTATAGATTGGAAAGTGAACTAACAACTTTGATGACCTCGTCGAGCTTGGAACGACCCAAACAAATCAGACACAGAAACACCATTCGACCAAGACGCATTTGAAATCGGTGATCGAGAAAAACATATCCTACTCTATGTTTTTTTTTTTCGGAACTTTGACGGTCATGTTTTCGATCGTTCTTGACAGTTCCTTGTATGCATATAACATATATTAACAATTGGAAACGATTCAGTCAAATGGCAGCTTGCAACTTTTCATTTTTAATAATGGCCAAGTTTTTTCTACTAGTCGAACAATGTTTGGATAACTAAATTTCACATTTCATGAATTATAATTAATCTTTCGTTGGAAAATCCATGAACCAATACCATTTTCAGTTAATATACAAAAATATACAGGGTGTTTATAAGAGGATCATGAAGTTGGACAATTCAAATTCATCAAAACTCAAGATTTTCAAATTAGAACCTATATTTTTAATTATTTCAGTCGATTCTACGTACAAAAATAGGGGGGGTTACTTAAGCAAACCCTATACCTAAAATGAATACCTTAAAAGTTATAGGGGAAGAACTTCAAATGAGGAAAAACCACTATTTATAACTGTGTTAATAACTGTCTGTTACTTCCGGAAAACACAGAAAGAAACTAAACTTCGATGTTTGGATAACTAAATTTTACATTTCATGAATTTTAATTAATTTTTCGTTGGGATTGTTGAGAAATCCATAAACCAATACAATTTTCAATTACGAATAATTCATAACAATTCTTGAAATGTCAAATTTACTTATGGAAACATCGAATTTTAGTTTCTTTCTGTGTTTTCCGGAAGTCACAGACTACTCCACACAGTTATAAATTGAGGTTTTTCCTCATTTAAAGTTCTTCCTCGATATCTCTTAAAGTATTTATTTTAGGTATAGGGTTTGCTTGAGTAACCCCCACTATATTTGTACGTAGAATCGAGTGAAATAATAAAAAAAATATCTAATTTGAAAATCTTGATTTTTGATGAATTTGAGTTGTCCAAGTTCATAATGTCCTCATAAACACCCTGTACATTTTTGGTCCATACCGCAAACAGTCTTATAATACTACGTATTTGCAGAATCGAAAAAGAAAGAAAATGTTTCGAAAAAAGCTTTTTCTGCCGAAATATTCAAAAAAATGTGAGTCTTTATCGCCACCATTTTTTTCATAAGAATTCTATTAACTCATGAACCGTTGAGTTTCTACCCAAGGTATGGCAAATTTCTGAAATTGTCAAAAACTATGCAATAATATACTGGGTGTTTCATTTGAAATAAGGAAGTAGTAGTATGTTTCCGGTATGATCTGAAAATATTTTAGGGAGAAAGATCATTGTCTCAAACGTCTAATTGGCCATCCCGGTGAATCACCCTGTATGTAAAATAACCTTTGTCAAATAACCATCCCGGTGAATCACCCTGTATGTAAAATAACCTTCGTTAAATAACCTTCGTCAAGAATGACTCAATGGAATTTCACAAAAAAAAAAACTCTCCAATTCCAACTTCTACGGCCATGGCTAAAAACGTGTATGCGTGTTTCAAGCACGAAATCCAGGTCTTCCGGAGACCAACTCGAAGATGTTGCCCAACAAATCAACAAAGAACGACATCACGAAACGTCTCAGCGAACGATAACGTAAAATTCATATCTGCCCCCCCCAATTATAGCGATAATAATTGAAGAGAACGCGAGACACTGTTGAGCACTTTCTCCACACACTTTATTTCATCGCTCGTCTCTTGAATTCGTTCCGCAAATATTTGATCCTCGCATAAACACCGTGTTTTGACGAGGTGGAAACGGGGCATTAGAAGAGGATCCTTCAAGGTTCAATTCCGAGTCCCCAGGTCTTTTGAACGACAGGTGAAGTGGGCTTCAGACGGTTCGGAATATTTATCATGCGCTCGTGAATATTTATTATGGATGGACGAATTACACTTTTATCGAATAATATCCACTAAACACATTGGGAAATTTATTCCAGCGTAGGGAAACTCAAATCGATGTAAACGACGTTTAATTTCAACATGACAGCGCTGAGTTTCCTGGCAGTGTTGTTTCTCGAAGAGGTGATCATAATTGGCCACCGAGATCTCATGATTTAACACCTTGAGACTTTTCCTTTTGTTTTCTTTTGGACTACGTGAAAAATAAGGTTATTGTTTCTGAGCAGTGTTTGAAGCTGTTTAAGTTCAATAAACCTGAATTTTTGCGTCGATATGTGACAATAGATGAAACATGGCTCCATCATTTCACTTCGGTGTCCAATGGACAGTCAGCTGAGTGGACTGCACACGATGAACCGAACCCAAAGCGAGAAAAAACACAACAGTCAGCTGGAAAGGTTATGGCAGCGGTATTCTGGGATGCGCAAGGTATAATATTCAGTAATTATCTCCAAAAGGGCCGGACCATCAACAGCGGTTATTATATAACTTTATTGGATCGTTTAAAGGATGAAATCGTTAAAAAACGGACCCATTTGAAGAAAAATATGCTGTTTCATCAAGACAATGCGCCGTGTTACAAATCAATGAAAACAATGGCAAAATTGAGCTTCAAATTGCTTCTGCATCCACCGTATTCGCCATATCTCGCCCCCAGCGACTTTTTCCTGTTCTCAGACATCAAAAGAATGCTCGCTGGAAAGAAATTTAGCGCCAATGAAGAAGTAATCGCCGAAATTGAGGCCTATTTTGAAGCGAAAGATAAATCGCCCTCGAAGGCAACTATGTTGAACAATAAAATCGAATTTTGCCAAAAAAAAATTGTGTTTTACTATGACAGACCAGGGATTTTTCAATTAGCCTGTTATCTACTCTAAAGTTTATCTCAACTTGGCTTCAATTCTATTCATTCGCTCCCAATGCATACACACCAAACAATGAATGTCTCTTTCTACCGTCTGCTATCGACCTTGCCCACATATACATTTTAACTCGTCACGTAACGCTCTAAGGCCACTCCTTTTCAGAATAAAAAAACTGAAATAACGCGTACCTACAATGGCTCGTTTCATATTGATATGGATATCACCGCTATTCAGCTATGGCCGACTAACGAACTGGCAATTCAATAATCAATAGAACATTAGGCATCCTGGTATAGTTTAAGGTAA
The DNA here is from genome assembly GCF_914767665.1 of Harmonia axyridis. NCBI lineage: Eukaryota > Metazoa > Arthropoda > Insecta > Coleoptera > Coccinellidae > Harmonia > Harmonia axyridis. The sequence goes on from NC_059507.1 coordinate 797,856, forward strand.
CTTCCTGAATGAGCTTAAATGGTACATAGAATGGAGTATCTAGGAGATAAAGGGTGTTTTTTTAGAGCTATAGAACTTTAAATTGCTATAAAACAACGATGGATTATTCGATTGACATGAATTTTATTTATCCGCAAGATAATCTTGTGGCATTACATTTTAAATATGATTTCTGGCATATGACCGCCACGGCTGGCTTGGATGTAGTCCAATCTGGACGTCCAATTTTCGATGACTTTTTCCAACATTTGTGGCCGTATATCGGCAATAACACGGCGAATGTTGTCTTCCAAATGGTCAAGGGTTTGTGGCTTATCCGCATAGACCAATGACTTTACATAGCCCCACAGAAAGTAGTCTAGCGGTGTTAAATCACAATATCTTGGAGGCCAATTCACAGGTCTAAAACGTGAAATTAGGTGGTCACCAAACGTGTCTTTCAATAAATCGATTGTGGCACGAGCTGTGTGACATGTTGCGCCGTCTTGTTGGAACCACAGCTCCTGGACATCATGGTTGTTCAATTCAGGAATGAAAAAGTTAGTAATCATGGCTCTATACCGATCACCATTGACTGTAACTTTCTGGCCATCATCGTTTTTGAAGAAGTACGGACCAATGTTTATCCACCAGCCTATAAAGCGCACCAAACAGTCAGTTTTTCTGAATGTAACGGTGTTTCGACATACACTTGAAGATTAGCTTCACTCCAAATGCGGCAGTTCTGTTTGTTGACGTAGCCATTCAACCAGAAGTGCGCTTCATCGCTAAACAAAATGAAATGGACGTAGTGCGCGATACGTATTCCGCACAAAACCATTATTTTCGAGATAAAATTGCACTATTTGCAAGCGTTGTTCAGGCGTGAGTCTATTCATGATGAATTGCCAAACCAAACTGAGAATAAATGACTTGACAGCTGTTAAATCGGTCGCCATCTTGAACAGTAACATGGGCGCCCGCAGAAATTTTTCTCAGGGGGGGCAAAATGAAAATAATTGAAAAACAATGAGGCATCCATGATTGTCGTAGGCGACATCAGTATTCCGTTTCTTTCTATTTCTGTATTTATATTTATCACCAGCGTCTACTCTGAATTTCAAAAGATCACTAAAAGTGGTACAGGGTGGACAAAAATACAATAGTTTCGTGTGTGCTCATAAAATAACGCATAATATTCTTTATTAGTTAAATTAACAATATTATCAAAAATACTTATTGTCTAGCGCTAATTGGTTTGAATGTAACACCCTGTAGTTTGTTACATTTTTAGATTAATAAAAATGAGCTGTTTCCAAACATGTTTGGTACTTTTGGTCTAGCAGACAGAATATGAGAGAAATTATTTCTTATTTTTATACATTTTTATCAATCTAAAAATGTAACAAACTACAGGGTGTTATATTCAAACCAATTGCCGTATTTTTGATAATATTGTTAATTTAACTAATAAAGAATGTTACGCGTCACTTCATGAGCACACACAAAACTATTGTATTTTTGTCCACCCTGTACCAATTGGAATCAACATATGATACATTTTTGGAATCTGCTCAGCCAGAGTAATCGGAAAATTGAGTCAAAATGGGGGTATTTCATTAAAAAAAAAATGACGCTGACGTCATTACTCGAAAGTAATTCACCCTGTATATTAGATTATTATTTTAAAATACGGTAAATTAAAATAAAAAATCGACATGTTTCAGGATTATTTCTTAAAATGGTCTGTTTAGCTGAAAATGAATTTTGTTTCATACTTAACGGTTACGGACGCAGTGTATAAGATGAATTTATAAACAAATTGACACGCATGGAGTGCTTTCGGTTCCATGATTTTTCTTCACCCAAGTATTGCTCAACGCGCCTAAAAAAGTTTTTAATTCAAAAAATACCTCTGCCGATTATGGATTATATGTATAGTATGTAATTCCATTGAAAACCGAAAAATAGTTGTGAATCTATTACTTTCCTTTTTTCCTTGCCCTTTGGATTGAGAAAGTAATATTGAGGGTGTTGTGCTGAAAAATGAGGCATCCAAAATCTCAGGGGGGGCCATGGCCCCCCCCTGCGGGCGCCCATGAACAGTAATGCCAACTTAAAGTTATATACCTCGAAAAAAAAAACACCCTTTACATTCTCAATATGGCATACCTACCTCTTGAATTAGTAGGTTTCGGGCAAAAAAATATCACCCTGTAGATTCGCATTCAAATAGTTATTCATAATAAAAGTACAGAAGGCATTGATATTATTGTACAATATTTGAAAGAACGAGTGTTGGAATGAGGCTTCTGTACAAGTATTAGGTATACATTTTTTTCTGTATAATTCACGTAATTTTCATTGAAATTGAAATGTTGGTTGGCAGAACTGTTTTCTGAATCACAAGTTTGACAGATAATAGATAAATCCGTGACAGTAGAAATCCCGAGTGCCAACATATATGAATTAAATATAACCATGCAATCTATACGAAAATGAGATATTCGCGCACGATTTGTTCTACAAGGTTGTGATTAGACTATTTTGAAACCTTATAAATGTCATTCAGACCATTTTTTAACAAAAGCAGAGGTGAAATCCTACAAAATTTTTCAAATACATATTATTATCAATCGAGCACGCGAAAGCGTTCATTATTTTTTAACGCTTCGAAACGCGAGCCAGATTGTGTTTGTTAGATGGCAATGAAAGATCGCGTTGCGAACTTGATCCTGAAAAGGAGTAAGGTATACATTGTCATGTATCCCATTAAGAAGGCATTGTTTTTCCTGAACTAATTGGGATGGAGCGCCAAGCACGTGACGTTCAGGACAGGGTCCAATTCGATACTTTCGAATAAAAACTCCTTTTTGTACAAGTACATACATCAGATTATCTACAGCTTCGGCCGTTTCCAACTTATTCTGTCAAAACACATGTCTCCCTCCAAGTTTGGCTTCTTCGACGTCATCTCTCCAGAACGTCTTGGTCTTCTTCTCTTCCTAATGGAGGTAGCTACTATCCATTCTAGGCACTTCATTAGCCATCCTATTTCATCCATTCGTTTTGTTATCCGAACCATGTCAATTGTTTTCTATCTATGGCGTCACTAAAATCTCTCTCGATGTTCTTCTGCCTCCTGATTTCTGTATTCCTCACTCTTTTCAATCTCGATCTTCCATAACTCCTTCTCAAAAAGTCCAACTCTGTTGCCAGCAGTTTTTTCAATTGGTATTACTTAAATCCTATACTTCTGCTCATTTTTCTTGATATTCTCTTTTCCCCAAGTATGGAATCGAGTGCTCCAATGGTTTCTCTGTTCTTTAGCGTTACATTCTGACAGTCAGGCTGCAATCAAAGCATTGAGCTCAAATATAATCGATTCTTAGATGGTATTGGATTGCCTAAGGAGACTCAATGAAGTAGACAAGAATATCAAGGTCTGTTCAGTCTGGGTTCCTGGTCACTTAAGGGAAATGAAGAAGCCAACACACTCGCCAGAAAAGAAGCACAAACTTCTTCCAATGGCCCAGAACCTTTCTGTGATATTGGTAAATGTACCTACAAGAATAAGCTTCAGGAGAAGGAAAAAATGGAAAGTGAAACACTCTGGCGGAATCTTCTTTGGTTGGATCATTCCAAAAAGCCTCTTCGAAACTTTGATACTGCGAGATCTAAGAAGTATCTGATCTTAGCAAGAATATGCTGGACCTCCTCTCCGGATATCTTCGAGGGCATAGCCACCTCAAGAAACACTATGAGAATGAATCTAGCAGAAAACGACGAGTGCAGATTCTGCAGGTAGTAGGAAGAAACTCCGTATCACCTGGTGAAGGAATGCATCGCCATCGCTAGCCAACGCAAAAAATGCTTTGAACAAAAGACTTGTGCAAGTAAGGAAGTAACCTCCTTGAAGCCATCTCAGTTACTGAAGTTCATTATAACTCTGGAATAAGTTTCCACTGTGTCTCACCCTGCCTATAATCTTGTTCTTCCAGTGGTTTATCTTCTGGTACTTCTTCTACCAGATTTCTGAGGATTCGAGAATATAATCTTCCTATTGTAAGGATGACTACCATGTCTCGGTTGTTCTTGGGATCATCTGTCAACCTTTTATATGTATGCTTTGCATCTTCAATCAAATCATCCACAAAACCCAAACAACAACCAAAACTACTCGATGATCCACACCGCATCTTTCAAAATTGACACTCGACAAAAATATCAAAAAATTTCAAACCCATTTCATCAGCTCCAAAATGGCGGAAGGCAACAGCTTGCGCAACGTCCCCATGCGCCTCAGCAACACCAACGTCCTGACCAGCGAATTCAACAACATCTGGGACAACTTCGGCAAAGAGATGAAGATGATGCAGGAAGAGATGAACAGATTCCAAGAGGCAATGTTCAGCAGGGCGTTCGCGTCACCTCACGGCTTCACCACGCCACTGATCCAAGACGGCAAGGACGGCCAGCGTCAGCTGAAGCTGCGCTTCGACGTGAGCCAGTACGCACCGGAAGAGATTGAGGTTATGACGGAGAACAACTATCTTCTGGTGCACGCCAAACATGAGGATAATGATGGTACCAAAAGGGTTTATAGGGAGTACAACCAGCAGTTTATGCTGCCCCAGGGTGTTACTCCAGATGTTGTGCAGAGCAACCTGAGTGCCGATGGTGTCTTGACGGTGGAGGCGCCTATACCTCAACTGCCGGAAGTGCAGAAACATTTGGCTATTAGGAGATGAGATCGTGAAGGGGTTAGGTTTTGGGATCGTGGTAATAACTTAAGGGATGCAACATTATTTACGAATACATATTTTGTAGTTACAATAAAGCTGATCGTTTGATTTTTGAGCCTTGGTGTTCTGAGTGCATATTTGAATCATTTCAGCTGTCTATATAGTAGACAACAGGTAATTTATTAGGGTATATACTTTAGATTTGGATTTAAGGGGAGTTTTATTGCACCGCGATCTTATGGTCTATTGTGGTCCCAATCAGAGCTGCTCTAGCCATTAGTCGTAGTAGCCTACAGCCCTCCAGTTAAAGAGTTCAAAGGAATTCCAGTCCCTGGGATGGCTTCAAGGAGGTTACTTTCTCACTTGCACAAGTATTTTGTTCAAAGCATTTTTTGCGTTGGCTAGCGATGGCGATGCATTCCTTCACCAGGTGATACGGAGTTTCTTCCTACTACCTGCAGAATCTGCACTCGTCGTTTTCTGCTAGATTCATTTTCATAGTGCTTCTTGAGGTGGCTATGCCCTCGAAGATATCCGGAGAGGAGGTCCAGCATATTCTTGCTAAGATCCAGATACTTCTTAGATCTCGCAGTATCAAAGTTTCGAAGAGGCTTTTTGGAATGATCCAACCAAAAAAGATTCCGCCAGAGTGTTTCACTTTCGGTTTTTTCCTTCTCCTGAAGCTTTTTCTTGTAGGTACATTTACCAATACCACAGAAAGGTTCTGGGCCATTGAAAGAAGTTTGTGCTTCTTTTTTGGCAGTGTGTTGGCTTCTTCATTTCCCTTAAGTGACCAGGAACCCAGACTGAACAGGCCTTGATATTCTTGTCTACTTCATTGAGTTTCCTTAGGCAATCCAATACCATCTAAGAATCGATTATATTTGAGCTCAAAGCTTTGATTGCAGCCTGACTGTCAGAATGTAACGCTAAAGAACAGAGAAACCATTGGAGCACTCGATTCCATACTTGGGGAAAAGAGAATATCAAGAAAAATGAGCAGAAGTATAGGATTTAAGTAATACCAATTGAAAAAACTGCTGGCAACAGAGTTGGACTTTTTGAGAAGGAGTTATGGAAGATCGAGATTGGAAAGAGTGAGGAATACAGAAATCAGGAGGCAGAAGAACATCGAGAGAGATTTTAGTGACGCCATAGATAGAAAACAATTGACATGGTTCGGATAACAAAACGAATGGATGAAATAGGATGGCTAATGAAGTGCTAGAATGGATAGTAGCTACCTCCATTAGGAAGAGAAGAAGACCAAGACGTTCTGGAGAGATGACGTCGAAGAAGCCAAACTTGGAGGGAGACATGTGTTTTGACAGAAGAAGTTGGAAACGGCCGAAGCTGTAGATAATCTGATGTATGTACTTATACAAAAAGAAGTTTTCATTCGATTGTATCGAATTGGACGCTGTCCTGAACGTCACGTGCTTGGCGCTCCATCCCAATTAGTTCAGGAAAAACAATGCCTTCTTATATGTAGTTACATTTACCTATACCACAGAAAGGTTTTGGGCCAATGAAAGGAGTTTGTGCTCCTTTTCAGGAAAATGTGTTGGCATCTTAATTTCTTATAAAGAATATTTTCATGGTGTTGCTCGGAATAATCTGAAGGATATTCGATTCACTGAAAACTAAATTTGGTGATGATATTATCGAATCAATTATCATTCTAGGACGTGTGAAGATTAACCTTGTGGTTTATTTCTGTGAGGATATGTTTTCAGGTTACAGGAAACCGTCCAATGATTCTCTGTTAGGTAAACAATTAACAGTGCCGTAGAAAGCAACGTGATATAGAGTTCAGGACTGTTTGGAGCCATCAATTTCCCAATTAATAAAAAATATGCGTCATAATGAGGATACACTATGAAAGTGTATACACATCTAGTAATTTGAGACATCGAAGTAATTTCCGCTAGAAGCTTTCAAGTTAGCGAAATACGTACGTACGTGAATTCGAGGTTAAAATCTATGGTGTGTGATACAAGGTGGTAAAGTTTGATTTTTTTCCTCATAGCTCCTTCTCTTCACAAGATATTTTGCATAAAAATTCCAATTTAGAGTTTTCATCATGTGATATGCTAATTTTGAATGCAAATCTGCAGGGTGATATTTTTTCTGTGCCCGCATCTTTCCTCTTTTACTTTTTTTGGTGTGCCACTGGAAGTTTAGAAAAATGTAAAAAGAAACTTTGGTCCAGTACTACACTTCTTGATTTCTTGTAAAGGGTGTTTTTTTTTAGAGCTATAGAACTTTAAATTGCAATAAAACAACGATGGATTATTCGATTGACATGAATTTTATTTATCCGCAAGATAATCTTGTGGCATTACATTTAAAATATGATTTTTGGCATATGACCGCCACGGCTGGCTCGGATGTAGTCCAATCTGGACGCCCAATTTTCGATGACTTTTTCCAACATTTGTGGCCGTATATCGGCAATAACACGGCGAATGTTGTCTTCCAAATGGTCAAGGGTTTGTGGCTGATCCACATAGACCAATGACTTTACATAGCCCCACAGAAAGTAGTCTAGCGGTGTTAAATCACAAGATCTTGGAGGCCAATTCACAGGTCCAAAACGTGAAATTAGGCGGTCACCAAACGTGTCTTTCAATAAATCGATTGTGGCACGAGCTGTGTGACATGTTGCGCCGTCTTGTTGGAACCACAGCTCCTGGACATCATGATTGTTCAATTCAGGAATGAAAAAGTTAGTAATCATGGCTCTATACCGATCACCATTGACTGTAACGTTCTGGCCATCATCGTTTCTGAAGAAGTACGGACCAATGATTCCACCAGCCCATAAAGTGCACCAAACAGTCAGTTTTTCTGGATGTAACGGTGTTTCGACATACACTTGAGGATTAGTTTCACTCCAAATGCGGCAGTTTTGTTTGTTGACGTAGCCATTTAACCAGAAGTGCTCTTCATCGCTAAGCAAAATAAAATGGACGTAGTGCGCGATACGTATTCCGCACAGAACCATTATTTTCGAAATGAAATTGCACTATTTGCAAGCGTTGTTCAGGCATGAGTCTATTCATGATAAAAAAACCAAAATGAGAATAAAGCATTGACAGCTGTTAAATCGGTCGCCATCTTGAACAGTAATGCTAATTTGAAAAAAAAACACCCGTTAGAAACGATGATGGTCACAAATTGCCATCACAAATTCACCCTATCCACAATTCCACAAGCCCTCATCAACCGGCATATGTTAATCTCATTCTATCAACCTCCTGCAAGGCTTTCAACAGCATCCTCATTCGAAAATTACACCAAGCACGTGTCCACGTTATAACTTGCGCAACGCTTAAGAGGCCCAGATGACTAACAACCAATTCCGTTCCATTCTACCTCCCCGATTACAATAATCGAGCACTTAAAAAAAAATGAGCAGATAGTAACGCTTGGGCTGGGAAAGCTATATAAAGCGACCTCCAGGGAGAAAATAATAATTAAATTGATACGTATGTGCAGCGACAATTACATCGACAATGCAGTGGTAGAGCAGATGGTAAACAGTTGGCCTGATATCATTTGCGATGAGCTTGGTTTCCGATATACATATAGCCGGAAACATTTTTTATAAACATTTTTTTTTTTTCAAGATCCAGTTAGTAAGATGTGATGACTAAATTAATTTTAACTTTTGGTACTTATTTACCCAATCTGTAGCGAAGATTAATGAAGATTCGATAAACTGGTATAGGGTATATAACTTTAAGTTGGCATTACTGTTCAAGATGGCGACCGATTTAACAGCTGTCAAGTGATTTATTCTCAGTTTGGTTTGACAATTCATCATGAATAAACTCACGCCTGAACAACGCTTGCAAATAGTGCAATTTTATTTCGAAAATAATGGTTCTGTGCGGAATACGTATCGCGCACTGCATCCATTTTATTTTGTTTAGCGATGAAGCGCACTTCTGATTGAATGGCTACGTCAACAAACAAAACCGCCGCATTTGGAGAGAAGCTAATCCTCAAGTGTATGTCGAAACACCGTTACATCCAGAAAAACTGACTGTTTGGTGCGCTTTATGGACTGGTGGAATCATTGGTCCGTACTTCTTCAAAAACGATTATGGCCAGAACGTTACAGGCAATGGTGAGTGGTATAGAGCCATGATTACTAACTTTTTCATTCCTGAATTGAACAACCATGATGTCCAGGAGCTGTGGTTCCAACAAGACGGCGCAACATGTCACACAGCTCGTGCCACAATCGATTTATTGAAAGACACGTTTGGTGACCGCCTAATTTCACGTTTTGGGCCTGTGAATTGGCCTCCAAGTTCTTGTGATTTAACACCGCTAGACTACTTTCTGAGGGGCTATGTAAAGTCATTGGTCTATGCGGATAAGCCACAAACCCTTGACCATTTGGAAGACAACATTGGCCATGTTATTGCCGATATACGGCCACAAATGTTGGAAAAAGTCATCGAAAATTGGACGTCCAGATTGGACTACATCCGAGCCAGCCGTGGCGGTCATATGCCAGAAATCGTATTTAAAATGTAATGCCACAAGATTATCTTGCGGATAAATAAAATTCATGTCAATCGAATAATCCGTCGTTGTTTTATTGCAATTCAAAGTTCTATAGCTCTAAAAAAAACACCCTTTATAATCGTCAAAAAAAATAGGACTACAAGAAACATCCTTTATCTCGAAAATAATGCGTTTGCGGGCCCCTGTTTATAGGACATTTTTCCCTTAAAATTTTCCAAGAAACCTTGTAATTTGTTTCGTACCTCCAATTTAGGAACACCCTGTACATCATTCACGGATACAAATTATTCACTCAAAATCAATTGATGGTAAACTTTGAGTCACCCAATATATATCTCAAAACAATTCCTGTATGTCTCAATCAAACCAATAAGTATTTCAACAATTCGAAACCTTGTTCTTCTTCCTGTTGCACTTGACATTATCTCGAATTTCTCAAGTTAATAAAACAGGATAAAGTCAGTGTCTCAGGCCACGCCTTGTTAAGTCCAGTACTTTGTTTACATCATTACGTCCACTGCAATCGATCAAACATACCAATAAATTAATTACTACTATTTACTACAAACGATTGTTCAGATTTCGTGTTGTTGTGTAACGAAACATGCAGCGATAAAAAGTAAAACAAGTATCAGCGACCGGCATAAACAACATTGATCTATTAGGCCATGAATAGACGTTGTTTATATCCGTGCTTAACCAGTCTCAGGTGTAATGATACGGTGGACTAACCTCGTGGAATCGACATTAACGGAAATCGACTGCAATGTCGACCACTTTCCGTTTTGATGTTGGTACCACGTTAGATCTGTCATCTATCTACCCACATAAGGTTTTGTCGATGGCGGCGACACTGGTTTCCTAGTTTTCTATGGCCCGGACAGCTTCTGCGTAGGCCAACAGGTTATGGACTGAAAGACAAGGAAAATAGAAAGTTACCACACTCGAGATATATCATATTTCGATGTCAAAATGTAACCGGAAATGTTCAATGAAACAGAATATGTCTTATTCATTCGAATTTATTGTATCTCCTTCTGCAGTTATACACTGGCACCAACTTCTGAGCGTTGTTATCACTTGGAAAGTCATCTTTTGACATTTGACAAGTAAAAACTACGCCATTACTAAAATTGGAACGATACACGCTTCAACAACGCATTGAAATTGTAAAAATTCACTATAAAATGGTGAAAAGATTGAAATTAATAATGGCGAAACTAAAATAAAGGGTGTTTTTCTTAGAGCTATAGAACTTTAAATTGCAATAAAACAACGATGGATTATTCGATTGACATGAATTTTATTTATCCGCAAGATAATCTTGTGGCATTACATTTTAAATATGATTTCTGGCATATGACCGCCACGGCTGACTCGGATGTAGTCCAATCTGGACGTCCAATTTTCGATTACTTTTTCCAACATTTGTGGCCGTATATCGGCAATAACACGGCGAATGTTGTCTTCCAAATGGTCGAGGGTTTGTGGCTTATCCGTATAGACCAATGACTTTACATAGCCCCACAGAAAGTAGTCTAGCGGTGTTAAATCACAAGATCTTGGAGGCCAATTCACAGGTCCAAAACGTGAAATGAGGTGGTCACCAAACGTGTCTTTCAATAAATCGATTGTGGCACGAGCTGTGTGACATGTTGCGCCGTCTTGTTGGAACCACAGCTCCTGGACATTATGGTTGTTCAATTCAGGAATGAAAAAGTTAGTAATCATGGCTCTATACCGCTAACCATTGACTGTAATGTTCTGGCCATCATCGTTTTTGAAGAAGTACGGACCAATGATTCCACCAGCCCATAAAGCGCTCCAAACAGTCAGTTTTTCTGGATGTAACGGTGTTTCGACATACACTTGAGGATTAGCTTCACTCCAAATGCGGCAGTTTTGTTTGTTGACGTAGCCATTCAACCAGAAGTGCGCTTCATCGCTAAAAAAAATTAAATGGACGTAGTGCACGACGTTTTCCGCAAAGAACCATTATTTTCGAAATGAAATTGCACTATTTGCAAGCGTTGTTCAGGCATGAGTCTATTCATGATGAATTGCCAAATCAAACTGAGAATAAATCACTTGACAGCGGTTAAATCGGTGTCCATCTTGAACAGTAATGCCAACTTAAAGTTATATACCTCGAAAAAAAACACCCGTTACTTTTGGGTCGTCTTGAAGCATTTTCTCGGTCGGCAACAGCGAAACTGATTGGAAAATTTGAGTTAGTGATGTGAATATCGAGAACTTGCACGTCGCTCAAGAACAATTGTTTTCGAAAATTTCAATTTACAACCTATAATTTCTGAAATCGTGGACTTATTAGCAATAGAGCGATAGAAGCATTTAACCAAATACCACCAGAAATAAAGTAGATAAGAACTAAAAATAACTTTAATATTAAGCTTAAGTTGTACCTGAAAGATTTATTTTGTTTAGTTCAACTTTGTTGTTGTTTTGAATATTATATAGTATTATTTTTTTGTATATTGTTAAATAGGCCTTGTCACCAGTACTTGTACTGTATTAGAGGTCAAGAATAAAGAAGTAAATAAATAAAAAAATAGTTATGGAAAAGAGTCAAATTTTTCGACTAAAAAATTTCCGAATAATTGGGATCGTTCATTCAATTTTCTTTCGAAACGTACCTATCTTGTTTACGATAAAAACCACCGTACATAAAACGTGTGTGAAGCAGGCATCTATCAAATTTCTCCATCGGTCGTTTCCGCTTTTCGACCTTCAAGCCGAGGTGAAAATAGGTCATTAATTTAACAACTTTGTAAACGAAGTGAGACCGCATTAATTAGATTCGACAGTGGCGTGACTATTGGGGGTGTAAATTGTGGAATGGCGTGGCCATTTCCAGAAAATTAATTTATAAATCACAAAGGGATCAGATAGACCTCGTATTTTGAGGTTATTAACTGAAAACAGTCGTTAGCAGGACACTGAAGTTGTTTTTCATCATTTTCCACATGTGAAAATCGATATTTCGTGTTGGAAAAACGTAGAATATAAAGGGTGTTTTTTTAGAGCTATAAAACTTTAAATTGCAATAAAACAACGATGGATTATTCGATTGACATGAATTTTATTAATCCGCAAGATAATCTTGTGGCATTACATTTTAAATATGATTATTGGCATATTACCGCCACGGCTGGCTCGGATGTAGTCCAATCTGGACGTCCAATTTTCGATGACTTTTTCCAACATTTGTGGTCGTATATCGGCAATAACACGGTTGTCTTCCAAATGGTCAAGGGTTTGTGGCTTATCCGCATAGACCAATGACTTTACATAGCTCCACAGAAAGTAGTCTAGCGGTGTTAAGTCACAAGATCTTGGAGGCCAATTCACAGGTCCAAAACGTGAAATTAGGCGGTTGCCAAACGTGTCTTTCAATAAATCGATTGTGGCACGAGCTGTGTGACATGTTGCGCCGTCTTGGTGGAACTACTGCCGGAACTACTCCTGGACATCATGGTTGTTCAATTCAGGAATGAAAAAATTAGTAATCATGGCTCTATACCGATCACCATTGACTGTAACGTTTTGGCCATCATCGTTTTTGAAGAAGTACGGACCAATGATTCCACCAGCCCATAAAGCGCACCAAACAGTCAGTTTTTCTGGATGTAACGGTGTTTCGACATACACTTGAGGTTTAGCTTCACTTCAAATGCGGCAGTTTTGTTTGTTGACGTAGCCATTCAACCAGAAGTGCGCTTCATCGCTAAACAAAATAAAATGGACGTAGTGCGCGATACGTATTCCGCACAGAACCATTATTTTCGAAATGAAATTGCACTATTTGCAAGCGTTGTTCAGGCGTGAGTCTATTCATGATGAATTTCCAAACCAAACTGAGAATAAATCACTTGACAGCTGTTAAATCGGTCGCCATCTTGAACAGAAATGCCAACTTAAAGTTATATATCTCTCAAAAACACCCGTTAGATATAAAAATTAATTCCGAGGAAAATTGTTTCAATGATTAAAACGATTTGAAACGAAGATATTGGTGAAAGACGAACAACAAAAGCAAAAAAAAAATAGTGTCGGTCATTCATAGGAACTTGTTTACCAACAAGATCGATGTGTTTTCAAAATCGGATGAAATACAAAATACTCGAGATAAAAAATGGGCGATAGTGAATAATTCAGATATCCACTTTGTCTGGAATTCGGTGAAAACAATTATATTTAATAGTTTGAGTTATCAAACTGTACTAAAGTGATGAAAAGAATTCCTCGAAGAGTATATATAAAGAAATGAAGTTTTTGCAAAATACATACCGGAAGAAACAAAATGAAAATCATGCAATTGGAAACACTTTTTAGAATATTTTTTAATAAAGGGTGTTTTTTTAGAGCTATAGAACTTTATATTGCAATAAAACAACGATAGATTATTCGATTGACATGAATTTTATTTATCCGCAAGATGATCTTGTGGCATTACATTTTAAATATGATTTCTGGCATATGACCGCCACGGCTGGCTCGGATGTAGTCCAATCTGGACGTCCAATTTTCGATGACTTTCTCCAACATTTGTGGCCGTATATCGGCAATAACACGGCGAATGTTGTCTTCCAAATGGTCAAGGGTTTGTGGCTTATCCGCATAGACCAATGACTTTACATAGCCCCACAGAAAGTAGTCTAGCGGTGTTAAATCACAAGATCTTGGAGGCCAATTCACAGGTCCAAAACGTGAAATTAGGCGGTCACCAAACGTGTCTTTCAATAAATCGATTGTGGCACGAGCTGTGTGACATGTTGCGCCGTCTTGTTGGAACCACAGCTCCTGGACATCATGGTTGTTCAATTCAGGAATGAAAAAGTTAGTAATCATGGCTCTATACCGATCACCATTGACTGTAACGTTCTGGCCATCATCGTTTTTGAAGAAGTACGGACCGATGAATCGATAAAATTATATACCTCGAAAAAAGACACCATTATAACAAATTTTATTTAGAGAAATTTCCTTTTTTTTTTTATTCTCTTTATTCATCAACTTTTTTTTTATTTTCCAGGAAATATCTGCGCTGTGTTCACTTATAAGTGGAAAGGTGAAGAGTTGGCAACATTGACAGAAAAATCCAGAGGTGTATTGGTACATATCACAGTAGCGTCCAAAACTACTTCGAGGGCAGCGAATATAAACAGGTAAATATGATTTTTTTCAATCAGTTTCTATTGAATTTTTCACCACATTCATAAAATTGGGAATGTGAATATTTTTTTTATTTGTATTTTATTATACGACTTTTATACGTGTTTATAATGTAATGCATTTCTTTGAAATCATCTTTTTCATATTTCACTTTACTACTCTCGGAAATATTTCCCAAACGATCTTTTTCTCAGAAATACTGAGTTCGTTGAACGATCGATAAAGCTGTATTTTTGACCAGGTTAAAAATAGACGAATCAAAACAAAAACAACAATGCAACAGATCAAGAAAGGTCGGTTTATGTGAACATAAAACCAAATGTGTTATCAGGATGGTTCATTTCAGAATTGGTAAAATATTACTTGTGACGACCAAAAATACGATATATAGGGTGATTATTTTTTGTTCTGAAAATATCCTGTTTTTCCAATGTCAGAATTCTCGTTTCATTTTGTGTATTCGAAAGGATATCATATTCAAATCCTACAAGATCTGAAATTTTTCTGTATTTTGACAACTGTTTTCAAGAAAACTCAATACAACGAAGTTTACAAAGGCTGTCTTCAAAATTGATTATACGGAAATTGAACAATAAACAAACCAACATCAGCATTTTCTAGGACACGTAAATATTGTATTCATGAAGTTGGTGATAATGATTCCAAATAGTTCAAACTATCCATCTGTTGACATTGGCATACTTTATGAGCCTATACATATAATTTCAAGAAAAATTCCTATAAAAATAAGCCCACGAACGCTTTGTTTTTGAGATACAGGGTGTTTCTTGTAATCGAACTTTTTTGTTATCATTATACCAGTTTATCGAATCTTTATTAATCTTCGCTACAGATTGGGTAAAAAATATCAAAACTTATAATTAATTTATTCATCACAACTTACTAACTGGATCTTTATAATAATTTGGATTTTCCTGAGGATTACTAGAGAATTGTTCAAAATTTTTCTTCTCGTAATCGGTAGTAGACACAACAAGACTACAAGAAACCAAACAGTGTAGTAGTGAACCAAAGTTTCTTTTTACATTTTCTAAACTACCAAAGGTCCGCCAAAAAAAGTACCGAGCGAGAGAAACTAGCACTGCAGAAAAAAAAACCCTGTAGATTTGCATTCAAAATGAGCACATCACATAATTAAAACTTCAAATTGAAATATCTATGCCTTTATAAAATATCTTGTGAACGAAAGATGCTATGAGAAATAAACTATGGTATTTTTTTAAAATAATCCCAGAAATTTGTCATTTTTCTTTGTACCTACAATTTAAGAACACCCTGTATTTTCCATTGAGACAAAATGGAACTCAATTGAAATCTTTGAAATTTAATCAACAAAAACGAGAATATTGGGAGATATTTGAAAATAAATTGCACAGATTTTTATAAATTTAAATCTGAAAATAGAACTAGAATCAGGAATAATTTTTTGACTTCAAGTGTAGGCACTCAATGAAATATTCAAGGTAATGAATGAAATCTCAATTATGAATTCGAAAGTTCATTAAACGTAAAATGATAAGCTATCATTAAAATAAATGTGTATGCGCATTTTACGACTGAGTTTTAATAATTATTGACCTGCTTAAAATGTAGCAAATTGAATCTATGCTTCATTTCAATAAAATCCATTTAATCACAATTTTTTTTTTATAAATACATATCGAAAGTTGAAGTCTTGAAATCGAATTTTTAAAAACATTTGAAACAATTTATTGTCTTTTACAAGCCTATAAATGAGTATTCAGCTCATTCACCGGATCTGATCCCTTGTGATTTTCTTTCTATTTCAGAATAAATCTGAATAGAGGCTGATATTATTATATCGGAGCTAGATGTGTCAGAACTAGGACAATTGCAGACAATAGCCTCATAACTTTGTTTGGTATAAGATTAAAGAAGAAGTGGTTTATTTATGGCGGCCATTTCAAACAATTAATTCATGCACACTCATGATGCAGAACAATTACAAGATATGATCACAAATGGCTGACATCATATTTGGAACATGAATTTATAATATATATTTGTACTGCGTTGTCACCTCCTACGCCAATGCAATTGCATGCTCTTTTATACATTTCTTTTGGTTTTTGATCGATTTGACCGTAATTAAGGGTGTTTTTTTAGAGCTATAGAACTTTAAATTGCAATAAAACAACGATGGATTATTCGATTGACATGAATTTTATGTATCCGCAAGATAATCTTGTGGCATTACATTTTGAATATGATTTCTGGCATATGACCGCCACGGCTGGCTCGGATGTAGTCTAATCTAGACGTCCAATTTTCGATGACTTTTTTCAACATTTGTGGCCGTATATCGGCAATAACACGGCGAATGTTGTCTTCCAAATGGTCAAGGGTTTGTGGCTTATCCGCATAGACCAATGACTTTACATAGCTCCACAGAAAGTAGTCTAGCGGTGTTAAGTCACAAGATCTTGGAGGCCAATTCACAGGTCCAAAACGTGAAATTAGGCGGTCACCAAACGTGTCTTTCAATAAATCGATTGTGGCACGAGCTGTGTGACATGTTGCGCCATCTTGGTGGAACTACTGCCGGAACTACTCCTAGACATCATGGTTGTTCAATTCAGGAATGAAAAAATTAGTAATCATGGCTCTATACCGATCACCATTGACTGTAACGTTTTGGCCATCATCGTTTTTGAAGAAGTACGGACCAATGATTCCACCAGCCCATAAAGCGCACCAAACAGTCAGTTTTTCTGGATGTTCGGCATACACTTGAGGATTAGCTTCACTTCAAATGCGGCAGTTTTGTTTGTTGACGTAGCCATTCAACCAGAAGTGCGCTTCATCGCTAAACAAAATAAAATGGACGTAGTGCGCGATACGTATTCCGCACAGAACCATTATTTTCGAAATGAAATTGCACTATTTGCAAGCGTTGTTCAAGCGTGAGTCTATTCATGATGAATTGTCAAACCAAACTGAGAATAAATCACTTGACAGCTGTTGAATTGGTCGCCATCTTGAACAGTAATGCCAACTTAAAGTTATATACCTCGAAAAAAAAGCACCCGTTATTTATATTCTTTCGCCCACTTGCCTTCATAATTCAGTTTTTTTATAGCGAAATTCAGCCTTATTTGTTATGGTACTTATTTACCCAATCTGTAACGAAGATTAATAAAGTTTCAATAAACTGGTATATACATAACAAAAAGTGGTACTACAAGAAACAACCTGTATCTAGAAAATAAAGCGTTCGCGGGCACATGTTTATAGGACTTTTTTTTTCTTAATATGATTCAATAAATCTCTCATTTTAGTTTGTACACCCAATTTAGGAACACCATGTATTGAAGCGACAATCTATGAAATTACGTGAAATGATAAATGTATTTCAATTATTGGAAGCATTTTTTTCTTTCCAGAACATCAATCCTGTTCGTTTCCGTCACTTTCATCATCCTGATGATCATCTCTTTGGCGTGGCTTGTGTTCTACTACGTACAGAGGTTCAGGTATATACACGCTAAAGATAGATTGTCGGTAAGTTGTTTTCATATCAAATTCCAGCTGCATCCAAGCTATTTATATCTTCTTTCTTGCCCCAGAGAAAACTAGGAAGTGCCGCTAAGAAAGCACTGGATAAGATACCCACGAAAAACATCAAACGTGAAGATAAGGTAAGAATGAATTTTTTTTTCAGATATTTTAGGTTATTGCACTTTCTGACCATTTTTAGTTTCGTGTCTGTCTGTGTGTCCGCAAATTATTTTGAAAGCCTTAACTTCCACAATTCTCATCCGATTTTGATGAAATTTAGTGTTAGTGTCCTGTTTGGGTCGAAAATGGTGCAATAGGAATTCCAAATTTTCCAGATAAAGGGTGTGCGTTAAAAATGCGCAAACGCTGAATTTGTGAAATCTCAATATCTTGTACTTTTCGATTTTGTACATCGATTTTGACGAAATTTGATAGGAATATTTGCATTGACTAGGTAGTGGTTCCTTAGGAATTGAAACTCTTTTGAATACACGGTGTGCATTGCTTGTGACTAAAAGTGAAATTTTTGGGACCTTAATATTTTGCGTTATACTAGACCAGTTTTAATGAAATTTCCTCGGAATTTCACATTTGCGAATACCTAAATCTGAAATATGTTTGCTACCGTCTAAAACTTGAATCGGACATCCGTATCGAATTTCATCAAAATAACTTAGTTATTGTAGAAATAAAGGCAGTTACAAGAGTTGGCTGACAGGTATTTCTAAATGAATAAGAATTTCAATGTTTTCACACTGAATTCGGAATTCGCCGAAGAAATTGCTTCGGAAATTGCTCAAGTAATTGCTTCGGATTTTGCTCAAGCAATTACTTCGGAAATTGCTGAAGCAATTGCTTCGGAAATTGCTGAAGCAATTGCTTCGGAAATTGCTCAAGTAATTGCTTCGGAAATTGCTCAAGTAATTGCTTCGGAAATTGCTCAAGTAATTGCTTTGGATTTTGCTCAAGCAATTGCTTCGGAAATTGCTAAAGCAATTATTTCGGAAATTGCTGAAGCAATTGCTTCGGAAATTGCTCAAGTAATTGCTTCGGATTTTGCTAAAGCAATTACTCCGGAAATTGCTGAAGCAATTGCTTCGGAAATTGCTCAAGTAATTGCTTCGGATTTTGCTAAAGCAATTACTTCGGAAATTACTCAAGCAATTGCTCCAGTATGTGCTGAAGCTATTGCTCCAGAGTTTGCTGGAGCAATTTGCCCTCTTTCTTCCGTAATGAATAAATATTTCAATGTTTTCACACTAAATTCTCGTCTTAAAACGGCGTACAGTATTTTCCAGTTTTTTTTTGTGTTAGTGGGTATATTTATAAAAAACTCTACATTTAGGTGGTGTTCATAATTTTTTCCATTATCTTTCAGGAAGTGCAAGGAGAGGGAGAATGTTGTGCCGTGTGCATTGAAAGGTACAAACACAACGACACCTTGAGGATACTTCCTTGCTCGTAAGTTCTGTCCTCTTTTGTTTTTTTTTTTTCCATCAACACGGTTGAATTATCTTATCTGTAGGGGAATTACTCGAGTGAGTGTCAATATTTGCTTGTTTTGTTTTCGATTGATACTTCATTGCCAAGCAGTCGTTTCAGCTGCAATATAAAGTGCATATTTCGGTGTTTTTCAAACAGAAAACACTCATAATTCAAAAAAAAATTGTGAGTTTTAAAGTTATGCGGGATGCAAAGAAAAAAGAAGAAAACCATCGAGTTTTTTCATAGAACTGAAACACTGACAATAAACTGTCAGTGTCATTCTATGAAACAACTCTATGGTTTTCTTCTTCTTCCTTTGCCATCCGCTATAATTAGCCGAGGACCAGATCAGCACTTTTTATCGTTTATCCATGATATTGGACACATTTTTAACTAACGAAATTTCCACAGTCACGAGTTCCACAGAGACTGCATAGATCCCTGGCTGCTTGAACACCGCACCTGTCCAATGTGCAAGATGGACATCCTCCAGCACTACGGATTCGTGGTCAGTGTTTCACCATATCCGGTTTTAAACTAGCCTGCTAGATGCAAGAGTACTCGCGGTAGCTAATTTATTTTCCCAAAAATCTGTGATATTTTTACCTGCACAAACACGTACTGCCTGACCAATTTTAAGTTCACACGTTAGGTGGAGGTAATTTAACTTTTATTTTATGTTCTTGTCTTTGTGTCTGTTCTATTTTTATCGATTAACAGTTCCGCTGTTCACGAGGCATAATCAAATCAGATACCTGCATTATCAAGTGGCTAAAAATGTTTTGAATTGTACAGGATGGGCAAATAAGCGAGGTAAGCGGCTATATCTCAGGATCCACTCATCGTAGAGACTTGCGGTAAGAAATTTAACACTAAAGTGCGTACAAGAAAACACAGTGGAGATTGTTTTGAAGTTCATACCTCTACCGCTAGGGGGCGTAATCGCTATCGTCGAGTAGAAAAATGAATTTTTCTAGAAAATGTTTCATATAAAGTTGAAAAAAAAATATCATCACTGTAATCCTTGGAAAATTCTCTATCTTTTTGAATTGTCACTTTCGATTTTACGACATCAAATAAGGGTAGGTGAAAGGGAGAAATCTGACTGATGGAAGTGCCTGTAATTTCAGTTTGGCTCAACATTTTTGAGCAAATTAGATCTCGTCTGAAAGATAATATCTTGTTGATTGAGGACAAAATATATTCATGATAAATTTGTTTTTGCTGCTTTCGATAGGAGGCGCTAAGTCAGAAGTTCATTGTTTTTTTCTTTTTACTCCGAAATTTCAAATGTAATGATAGGATTTTCTTAACAGAAACAGAAGTTCCATCAAATTTGCATGAAAAAACCTGAAGGTCGCAAAGCGATAATTTCAGGCGTTCTGAAGTTATGGCCAAAAGAAGATATTCTTCAACTGATGCACTGCGAAAAACCAAATTGTGTCTTCAAGTTCTAACAGAAACAGAAATCCCATCAAATTTGTATGAAAAAACCAAAAGGTCGCAAAGCGATAGCTTCAGGCGTTCTGGAGTTATGGCCGAAAGAAGACACAATTAAGTTTTTCAGTGCATCAGTTGAAGAATATCTTTTTTCTTCCAAAACTCCAGAACGCCTGAAGCTAGCGCTGTAACTGAAGTTACAGGCGTTTCAATCAGTCAGATTTCTCTCTTTCACCTACCCTTATTTGATGTCGTAAAATCGAAAGTGACAATTCAAAAAGATAGAGAATTTTCCAAGGATTACAGTGATGATATTTTTTCTTCTACTTCATATGAAACACTTTCGAGTAAAATTCATTTTTCTACTCGACGGTAGCTTTTACGCCCCCTAGCGGTAGAGGTATGAACTTCAAAACAATTTCCAGTGTGTTCTCTTGTATACTTTAGTGGTAAATTTTTTTACCGCAAGTCTCTACGATGAGTGGATCCTGAGATATAGCCGCTTACCTCGCTTATTTGCCCACCCTGTAGTTTTGAAAATTGTTTATGTTTTGTGAACGGAAACTAGATGTATTTCTTCCAACATTGATCACTTAACACTTATTAACTTTGAAAGCTTGGTGATAAATAGTGAGTAGATGATTGTGAGGTATCTTGTTCTGTTTTGTTGTCTCTTGATAAAGCTGAAAATCCATTTATGCTTGGAGATTTGTGATGAGAAATAAACAATCCAGAAGTTGGTTTTTGTGTTCAGAATATGAAAAGGTCACAAATTTCCAAGAATTTCAAATCGATGAACGGCTCATTGAAATATTCTATGTCTCTACAGAAAAGAATGAATGCCTATCAGATTTTTGTTCATTCGAAAGGGTGTTTTTTTTAGAGCTATAGAACTTTAAATTGCAATAAAACAACGATGGATTATTCGATTGACATGAATTTTATTCATCCGCAAGATAATCTTGTGGCATTACATTTTAAATATGATTTCTGGCATATGACCGCCACGGCTGGCTCGGATGTAGTCCAATCTGGACGTCCAATTTTCGATGACTTTTTCCAACATTTGTGGCCGTATATCGGCAATAACACGGCGAATGTTGTCTTCCAAATGGTCAAGGGTTTGTGGCTTATCCACATAGATCAATGACTTTACATAGCCCCACAGAAAGTAGTCTAGCGGTGTTAAATCACAAGATCTTGGAGGCCAATTCACAGGTCCAAAACGTGAAATTAGGCGGTCACCAAACGTGTCTTTCAATAAATCGATTGTGACACGAGCTGTGTGACATGTTGCGCCGTCTTGTTGGAACCACAGCTCCTGGACATCGTGGTTGTTCAATTCAGGAATGAAAAATTTAGTAATCATGGCTCTATACCGATCACCATTGACTGTAACGTTCTGGCCATCATGGTTTTTGAAGAAGTACGGACCAATGATTCCACCAGCCCATAAAGCGCACCAAACAGTCAGTTTTTCTGGATGTAACGGTGTTTCGACATACACTTGAGGATTAGCTTCACCCCAAATGCGGCAGTTTTGTTTGTTGACGTAGCCATTCAACCAGAAGTGCGCTTCATCGCTAAACAAAATAAAATGGACGTAGTGCGCGATACGTATTCCGAACCATTATTTTCGAAATAAAATTGCACTATTTGCAAGAGTTGTTCAGGCGTCAGTCTATTCATGATGAATTGCCAAACCAATCTGAGAATAAATCACTTGACAGCTGTTAAATCGGTCGCCATCTTGAACAGTAATGCCAACTTAAAGTTATATACCTCGAAAAAAGACACCCTTTATGAATTCACAGAATTCCAACAGAAAAGAAACGATGACTGTCAGATTTTGTTTATTCTATGATTCCAGTCATGGACGACAGAGTGATCATAGAATAGAAAGAATCGCTGTCATATTTCATTTATTCTATGACTTTAATAATGAACCACAGAGCGATCACAGAGCCGGAACGGGGTGCTTTGCTTGTTCTTCTACTTTTCAAAGGTCACTCACGTATTTTTACGTATTTCAGCGCAAAGGGTATCGATGTCGAGACGCTTTTGTTCTCGTTCCAGACTGCGACTTCCTCCTCGTGCCGCGTTTGGTCGTAAAAGAGAAGGATTTGTTTTCGCGATCCGCAACAAAGCAACAAGAACCAGCTGGGCTTCCTATAAAGTCTGGCTGCCATAAATAAAACCAAGGCGAAGCAGGTTCGTTAGCTTTTGGTGGTAGTTGAATCCGAAACGTATCGGGAATCGACTACGATACGAGAATATTAATTGAATCGGTATATTTGATATTCGGTACCTCGATTTGTTTTGACTCGGTTCTTTTGTTCGGGTTCCATTCAACTTGTGGGGAATGCGTATTTCATTCATTTCTATTTCCGACGGCTGAAGGATACGCGATATTTGCAATATGGAAATAAATACATTGCGCAAAAAAATTAACGCACATTATGGAAATTTCAAAATTATTTTACAATTACAACTGAAGGTGTTCTCAATGATAGTTATTTTTATCAGAACTATGCATGCATATGTTATCCACTTTCAACGTTTTTCTTCAATACAGATGTTTTTTCCCAGCCGGAATAAAAAAAGATGAGATTATCAGATTTTGAATGTATTGTCCCCATTCTGAAATCAGTTGTTCTCGATCAATTCTAATGATCAATAGTTTTTCTTTTGTTTGATTTTCTACACTCGATCGCTATGCAACGCGAAACACGCAATTTGACCCAAGAGGAATGTGCCCAAGCGGTAGTTTTACAAGAAGAAGGGTGGACATACACAAGAATTGCAGAAAGGTTTGGAGTTTCCCATACAAGTGTGTCCAGAATGTTGCAGCGATTCAGGGAGACAGGTATGAATGTCCGAAAACCAGGACAGGGTAGATCACGGGTAACAACTGCCATTCAAGAACGTTACTTGAGAGTTTCTTCGTTGAGACAACGGTTTGCAACCGCACGCCTCCTTCAAAATCAGCTTGAGCAAACTCATGGGGTGCAAATTAGCACTCAGACAATAAGAAATCGCCTCAGAGAATATGATTTAAGGCCTCGTGTCGCGGCAAGAGGCCCAGCTCTTACCCCAGCCCATCGAAAGGCGCGTTTGGATTTTGCGAGAGAGCATATCCATTGGGAAAAGGCTGATTGGGAAAGAGTTCTCTTCACAGATGAGTCTAGATTCTGCCTCTACCATTGTGATCGACGTTCCCTTGTATACAGACCTCCACATGAAAGATATGCTCAGTGCAATTTCCTGAATACTACTGGTTTCGGGGGAGGATCGATTACGGTATGGGGTGGAATATCTTTGACTGCTCGCACATACTTAGTGGTCGTTGATAATGGAGCTATGAATGCTGATAGGTATATAAGGAACATTCTTGAAGAGCATGTAGTGCCATTTGCCCCATACATTGGTGAAAATTTCATTTTTATGGACGATAATGCCAGACCCCATCGTGCGCGCATCGTTCAGGAGTACCTTGAAGAGGTTGAAGTCTCTCGAATGGAATGGCCAGCAAGAAGTCCAGATCTCAATCCGATTGAGCAGGTTTGGGACAACCTCAATAGAAGGCTGAGAAGTTCAGAAAATCATCCAGCTACTCTTAATGACTTAGGAATCCAACTCAGAGAAATCTGGGAAGGATTAGATCAGAACATTTTAAGATCACTCATTTTGAGTATGAACCGTCGTTGCCGAGCTGTAATTAACGCAAGGGGTGGAAATACCAAGTATTAAATCACTTATCAGCATTCCAGTATTTTGAAAATTGTTTATTTCCCTTCTTTCACCTAAGATTCGGTGAAATCCTGAATTTTTCTTCCATTTAATGTGTCTTTTTTCGTTCAAAACCTTCCTCAGAGAACATAAAAAATAAGTTATAAAGTCAAGGTAGAGTTAACTTTCATAAAAATTGAGATTTTCAAAATGTGCGTTAATTTTTTTTGCGCGGTGTATTTGCAAATACGAAGTATGGAACGTTTCATTTATCTCTTTATTAGAATTTCTTGGTTTCTGAGGATATTTCGCATTTTCGGCAACAACGCATTTGGATAATGATCCTTTCAATTTTGTTTTGGTATCATTATTTACAAATATTTGATTTTTTGAGCCTCAATTATCTTTAAAACGAATTGCACGATTTTTATAGATTTCGATTATCAAGGATTTTATAATATGGCCTATATTAAGGTGATGTTTACGTTGTTGTCAGATCTTCCTTTTTTCCGGAATAATAATGAACTTTGTTATTTCAAATGGATCATCCTGTGTATAGTTTGCCTTTTAAAATCCTTAAGAAATACTGAATATTTTTTATGTAATATTTCCTCTACTTAAATGCCATAATTTCGGAGTTTCGCCGAAGTTGAGATAATATATTCAGATCGCTATGATTGGATAAACTCGTTTGATATTTAAATTCCTGATTTTTCTGCTGATCAAATATGGGCATGAAATAAATACAAAAAAATTATATGAATTAAACGAGTTTTTTCAATCATAGTCATCTAAATGTAGTATTTAGAAATTTTAAAATAAATTAGGACTAGGGAACACCTCATGAAGAACATTCAGTATTTCTTGAAGATTACGAAAGACAAAAAATATACAGGATGATCCATTTGAATCAACAAAGTTCATTATTATTCCGGAAAAAAAAGAGATCTGACAACAATGTAAACATCACCATAATATAGGCCATATTACAAAATCCTTGCACACCCAAATCTATAAAAATCGTACGATGCGCTTCCAGAGATAAATGAGACGTTCTAAACTTAAAACTCACTATGTAGATGCGAAGCTGGGTATAAATTCTCTCCAGCTTTATTTTTCAATAGGAATAAGTTTATTAATATTGTTTCATATAAAGATAGCTGCTCCTTCATGAGAAAAACATTTCGACATTTTATCGTTTTAGGAATTGAAATATCATAATTTTGGGAGAAATCACAGCACTTTCAATGATTGCAGTAGCTACGCTGAAGAAAATTTATTCTTTTTATTGAAAATTGGTAGTCATCGACTCAATTTCATTGAAACATTAATTTCTCGTTCAACAACGGTACCATATAAAGTGCTACAATTTCTCTCAAAAGTAAGATATTGGAAATAATAAAAAAAAGAATATGTTCAGAAAAGATGCGGCAACATCTGAGTATAGTAGTTCAACAATTCACTTCACAGGGTTTTCTGAATAAAATCTTACTTTTCATTATTTTTGTTCAACTTCGCAAAAAAATTAACGCACATTCTGAAAATCTCAATTTTAATGAAAGTTAACTCTACATTGACTTTATAACTTATTTTTTATGTTCTCTCGGGAAGGTTTTGAACGAAACAAGTCACATTAAATGGAATAAAAATTCAGGATTTCACCGTTTCTTATGTGAAAGAAGAGAAATAAACAATTTTCAAAATACTGGAATGCTGATAAGTGATTTAATACTTGGTATTTCCACCCCTTGCGTTAATTACAGCTCGGCAACGACGGTTCATACTCAAAATGAATGATCTTAAAATGTTCTGATCTAATCCTTCTCAGATTTCTCTGAGTTGGATTCCTAAGTCATTAAGAGTAGCTGGATGATTTTCTGAACTCCTCAGCCTTCTATTGAGGTTGTCCCAAACCTGCTCAATCGGATTGAGATCTGGACTTCTTGCTGGCCATTCTATTCGAGAGACTTCAACCTCTTCAAGGTACTCCTGAACGATGCGCGCACGATGAGGTCTAGCATTATCGTTCATAAAAATGAAATTTTCACTAATGTATGGGGCAAATGGCACTACATGCTCTTCAAGAATGTTCCTTATATACCTATCAGCATTCATAGCTCCATTATCAACGACCAGTAGGTCTGTGCGAGCAGTCAAAGATATTCCACCCCATACCATAATCGATCCTCCCCCGAAACCAGTAGTATTCAGGAAATTGCACTGAGCATGTCTTTCATGTGGACGTCTGTATACAAGGGAACGTCGATCACAATGGTAAAGGCAGAATCTAGACTCATCTGTGAAGAGAACTCTTTCCCAATCAGCCTCTTCCCAATGGATATGCTCTCTCGCAAAATCCAAACGCGCCTTTCGATGGGCTGGGGTAAGAGCTGGTCCTCTTGCCGCGACACGAGGCCTTAAATCATATTCTCTGAGGCGATTTCTTATTGTCTGAGTGCTAATTTGCACCCCATGAGTTTGCTCAAGCTGATTTTGAAGGAGGCGAGCGGTTGCAAACCGTTGTCTCAACGAAAAAACTCACAAGTAACATTCTTGAATGGCAGTTGTTACCCGTGGTCTACCCTGTCCTGGTCTTCGGACATTCATACATGTCTCCCTGAATCACTGCAACATTCTGGACACACTTGTATGGAAAACTCCAAACCTTTCTGCAATTCTTGTGTATGCCCACCCTTCTTCTCGCAAAACTACCGCTTGGGCACATTCCTCTTGGGTCAAATTGCGTGTTTCGCGTTGCATAGCGATCGAGTGTAGAAAATCAAACGAAAGAAAAACTATTGATCACTAGAATTGATCGATAACAACTGATTTCAGAATGGGGCCAATACATTCAAAATCTGATAATCTCATCTTTTTTTATTCCTGCTGGGAATCTGTATTGAAGAAAAACGTTGAAAGTGGATAACATATGCATGCATAATTCTGATAAAAATAATTATCATTGAGAACACCTTCAGTTGTAGAATAAATTTGAGATTTCCATAATGTGCGTGAATTTTTTTGCGCAGTGTATTTACAAAATACCAAAAATACCTCTGTGATATTAATCCACTTCTTCACTACCAACATCAAGTTGTTATTAAGTACGTTGCCATGGTTATGTGTATGTGAGACAGCGAAAACAATGATTAAATTTCTCCTGCCACAATCCAGAAGAAAACCTACTTTCAGGACTTACGAATACGTCTTCTCAAAGACAAATTAAATTGGGTATTTCCCAGAGACAAAGCGTATCAAAAAAAAAAAAGAATAATATTCGACGCAATCTCGACAACATCGTAAAAACGTGAATGAATTTAGGGAAAATATCCTTCTCCCTAGAATATCGACGTTACTACCAGCAAGTTGATTCAAGGCAATGCCAAAGCACATCGATCTGTGAGGAATGGAGGCGAATTCTTTCGCTTTAACCTTCCATAAAAAATTCCATACATTGCCCTGATGAATATTCACGTTCGAAAAAATCCTTATATACGAAAATCTTCATCGAAAAGACGTAGATATTCGAATTTCGTATTTTACGTGCATTTTCGCTAATGCAGATGACGATGGTGTCGCCATCTGGAATCGGATCAAGTAACTCAACGTTACCAACAGTGTCGCATTGCTTTGAATTCGACCTTCGGTGCAATATACAAGGGTGAATCGAAAAAAAATTCGAAAAGATCAATGGCTTGGCTTCAGGAGCTATTGCGCCCTTGTAGGCCACAGAACTGTTTATTTTTCAATATTCTGCTCCAATATTGGGTATTTCTTTTGTAATATCAGCTTGAAATTTAGTACAGAGCTTGAATTTGTTATGGTTTTGTGATCACGGAAATATTGAATGAATTTTTTTCTCTATTTAATTATCGTAATGAGTTCATAACAGTACTAAAAACGGTGCTGTTATGAACTCATTACACCATTGTTTTCAGTTATATTTCTCGTTTTGTGGTTGTCTACACTGACTTCACTTTCAACACTCAATATGATATAATTTGAATATAGTGTAATGATTTGCAACATTATTCGCAATTTCTCTCAATTCTGGTTGTGTTAAATCGATTTCGTGAGACATAATTCACGAATTTAATGCGTAATTATAAATTATTTAAAAATTCGAAACGTACCAGTCAAATTAAAATTCCGTAATCTGTCAATTTTTGTTACAGTCACACCAACTGCAAAGAAATAATACAAATGTCACTAGGTGGTGCAATCTGAATTATTAATTGAATTTCGACAATATTTCATAAAACTTGACTGAAATAGAGAAAATAACGTCTTATACTAGTTGCAGAAGGCAATTCCAACACTCATGCGTTCGAAAACTCGCTATACTATTCTCTAATTCTGTGGCAAATCCGTTCATTCTGCCACATCTTATAAAGGGTGTTTTTATAGAGCTATAGAAGCCCCACAGAAAGTAGTCTAGCGGTGTTAAATCACAAGATCTTGGAGGCCAATTCACAGGTACAAAACGTGAAATTAGGCGGTCACCAAACGTGTCTTTCAATAAATCGATTGTGGCACGAGCTGTGTGACATGTTGCGCCGTCTTGTTGGAACCACAGGTTGTTCAATTCAGGAATGAAAAAGTTAGTAATCATGGCTCTATACCGATCACCATTGACTGTAACGTTCTGGCCATCATCGTTTTGAAGGAAATACGGACCAATTGATTCCACCAGCCCATAAAGCGCACCAAACAGTCAGTTTTTCTAGATGTAACGGTGTTTCGACGTACACTTGAGGATTAGCTTTACTCCAAATGCGGCAGTTTTGTTTGTTGACGTAGCCATTCAACCAGAAGTGCGCTTCATCGATAAACAAAATAAAATGGACGTAGTGCGCGATACGTATTCCGCACAGAACTATTATTTTCGAAATAAAATTGCACTTTTTGCAAGCGTTGTTCAGGCGTGAGTCTATTCATGATGAATTGCCAAACCAATCTGAGAATAAACCACTTGACAGCTGTTAAATCGGTCGCCATCTCGAACAGTAATGCCAACTTAAAGTTATATACCTCGAAAAAAAACACCGTATATAACAAGAGAATATCCCAGTTTCACGCAGATTTCATGGTTATATTTCGTTATTATATGTTGGTACTCTCCTGACAAATTTGTGATACAGAAAACAGTTCTACCAACCAACATCTTTCAATGCAAAAATCACTAGACGATATTTATGGAATTGTTCTATTAGTTTCAACAAAAATTCTGCGGTTTAGGTAATATAATGTTAATAATGCATATTCACGTCGTGACCTCTCTATTCTATTCCATGACGTCAGCGCTAAAACTGCTATTCGGGATCATCAAAATGATCCTTGAATTTCAAAGGATTTTCAGCTTTATGACCCTCAAAAAAAAACTTGTGTGTAGTTTCTACATCTTGTTGTCAATTAACTATACTGATAACGTGATACTAACAATCCTCATACAACCTAGCACCCGCAGCTGTTCCATTGAAGAATCTCAGTTCAATGAAACACTCAGCTTTCAGCCACATTTATCCGATTTGAACTTTCGACCATTGCCCCTATTAAATGAATGCCCAAATGTCTAGTTCACAGGAAGCCAGGAGAGCATTTTTCAGGTGCATGCCGAAGAGATAGCCAGCCTGGACAGCGACAATCCAGACATTTTGGTGGGGGAGATAAGTCCTCTTCCAGAAATTAGGGCGGTTGCCATCTTGAACCACAATCAGGTAAAAAAAAGCTTGAATACTTTTCAGAACAAATCTAAATCTATTTTTGCATAACCCATATAAAGGGTGTTTTTTTTAGAGCTGTAGAACTTTAAATTGCAATAAAACAACGATTGATTATTCGATTGACATGAATTTTATTTATCCGCAAGATAATCTTGTGGCATTACATTTTAAATATGATTTCTGGCATATGACCGCCACGGCTGGCTCGGATGTAGTCCAATCTGGACGTCCAATTTTCGATGACTTTTTCCAACATTTGTGGCCGTATATCGGCAAGAACACGGCGAATGTTGTCTTCCAAATGGTCAAGGGTTTGTGGCTTATCCGCATATAGACCAATGACTTTGCAGAGCCTCACAGAAAGTAGTCTAGCGGTGTTAAATCACAAGATCTTGGAGGCCAATTCACAGGTCCAAAACGTGAAATTAGGCGGTCACCAAACGTGTCTTTCAATAAATCGATTGTGGCACGAGCTGTGTGACATGTTGCGCCGTCTTGTTGGAACCACAGCTCCTGGACATCATGGTTGTTCAATTCAGGAATGAAAAAGTTAGTAATCATGGCTCTATACCGATCACCATTGACTGTAACGTTCTAACCATCATCGTTTTTGAAGAAGTACGGACCAATGATTCCACCAGCCCATAAAGCGCACCAAATAGTCAGTTTTTCTGGATGTAACGGTGTTTCGACATACACTTGAGGATTAGCTTCACTGCAAATGCGGCAGTTTGTTTGTTGACGTAGCCATTCAACCAGAAATGCGCTTCATCGCTAAAGAAAATAAAATGGACGTAGTGCGCGATACGTATTCCGCACAGAACCATTATTTTCGAAATGAAATTGCACTATTTGCAAGCGTTGTTCAGGCGTGGGTCTATTCATGATGAATTTCCAAACCAAACTGAGAATAAATCACTTGACAGCTGTTAAATCGGTCGCCATCTTGAACAGTAATGCCAACTTAAAGTTATATACCTCGAAAAAAAACACCCGTTATATGGTGTTCCTAAATTGGAGTTAAAAAGGAAAATGAAAGATTTCTTGGATAATTCATAGAAAAATTACCCGCAAACGCTCTTTGATTTTCGAGATACAGGGTGTTTCTTGTAGGCCTACTTTTTTATGATGATTATACCAGTTTATCGAATCTACAGATTGGGTAAATAAGTACCAAAACTTATGAATAATGAATTCATCTATGAGAAAAAAAAAACTTCAACACCCTGTATCAATTTAAGAACACTCTGTATAACATATGACGGAACTGCTTTATAGCGAATTGTGCCCCATATTCAAAATTAATCATTTCTTTATTTTTCAGATGGACTTTTCGGACTTCTCACCTGGTGGCAACACCAGTCGAGCCTCTAGTCCGAACGAGATGGCCCCCCCTCTGAACCAGGACAGTTACATGCCTATCAGGATATCTAGCTGGAGTTCAAGCTCCTCAAGGTCCAGCACCAGGAAGTCCTCTGCTGCCTCAATTCACCATCCCTTCGACAACGGAGAGTTTTAAGTGCTTTATTGAGTGCGTTGTGTACTTGAACGTTTGGTTCTAGAACTTTTTTTTTCTTTTGGATATTGCAACAATCCAGTGTGTGCTAAAAGGAAAGGTGCCTAGGCCGGTTTTTAAACATTTAAATTACTGCCAATTACTTTGGAAATGATCTCCAATCCCTCCTTTATTTTTGAACAAGTTATGTTTTTTTTTACCCATTTATGACGGTTGTTAAATTCTTTGGTTATAGAAACGCAATCTTTTTTGTATATCGACAATGCCAGTACGAAAATCTTATACTGGACAAATTGAAAGATAAGTTAAAAATGATGAAATACTGTTTTTGATAAGTACTTAAATCTCAGAGAATTGCCTTCATTCGTTTCAGCCAAGTCACAGTGCTATACACACCGGCAAAATTAGGGAGATTTTTTTATCAGTTCCTCATTAAAAGCCTCCAAAATTGAGTTATTGGGAATTTTGGAAAAATTCTGCCCTCTGGTGGCATAAACCTGAGGCTTGTAAAATGGGTATGCATCTCCATAACTGAAATATTTCAGTTGTATAAAAATCAATTGGATATTTTTTCTTGAACAGTTTGGACTATTTTAGCAATTTTTTTTTAATTGCTGTTCAGATACTGTTCTCAGGCACTTTGTTTTTTGTTATATATATATAGGGGTGAAAAATAGAATGGAAAGTTAACTTTTATTTAGAACATCCTGTGGAGTAATTCATTGACAGACTTAAATGTTTAGTAATGCTTCTGAACATATTCTTTTTTTATACATTGTAATATCTTAATTTTGAGAGAAATTAAAGCACTTTAAATGATGTTAGTAATTTATCAACACAATTAACTTTTTCCTGGAATTTATGTACACTTTTGATTCAGTTTACCAATTGAATTTACCTTCATTTGAGATTAAAAACATTAATTTCTCGTTCAACAATGGTATCACCTAGAGGACTTGTAATGTATATAAAAATTAAGATATTGCAATAAATAAAAAAAGGGAAAGGTTCAGAAAAGATGCGGCAACATCTGAGTGTTCCTAAACATTCTCATCTGTCGACTCTTCACTGCACAGGGTGTTCTGAATAAAACCTAACTTTTCAATTTTTCAGTTCGCCACCTCTCTATAACAAAAGAGGTAGTAAATGAGGTCGGCATTTGAACAGTTACGTTCCAGAAGAATAAAGCTACTATTAAAGAGAATAATTGCTCAAATCTGTCAAAGGGTCGAGAGAAAATGAAGTACAAACTTAGTTGAGATTTTGAGCATTTCGCTAATTTTGCCGATGTGTTTATTTTGCACGCTACATTTCGAAAATGTTTCTTGGGAGAGTTTGGTGGTGCTATTTTTTATTCTGAAAACTCCCATTAGTTTACGTTTTCGAGTGGTGATGTACTTTTTACAAAATTGGCTGTGTGTGTACTCGATTGACCAGAATGTTGGATTTCTCCATATTTTTTGAAAATTTTGAACCAATTTCTGATTGTAAATTGAAATGTTTCTTTTGCTTCCTGATATTTCCCCAAAAAGTCACTTTCAATACTTTCTCTTACATTTATTCTCAATTTCGATATTGTGTATATGAAGATACATATGGTATAGTGGAAATTTGGATATTCAGAATGTGTATGATTAAAAATATTCGAAACGTTGGTTTTTATCCTTGAAAATAATTCAACACCTCTAAATATCCCAATTTTCATTGATTATCCTTAATCGCAGGTATTTTGTGAACATAGGATGTGAATATGACTGGATTAAGGTTTTAATTTGTGATATATAGATGATAAATGAATATTACGGTGCTTTCTGAACCTAGAAGTAATGACCCAAGTGTAGCGCCTTTGTGATGGACTGTAGTGAAGTGTGCCAAAGGACGTTATGAATTTTTGTTTGTATAATAGTTCATTTTGACATTTTTTATGATAGACACATCGAGCTAAAGCGTAAATTATAGCCGACCCAATATTACTAATGTTTACAAATATTGTAAAACTAATACTTAAAGGACAGGTCCTGCTTCTGGTAAAGACAATTTCGAATGTATTTTTTCGACATAAAAAGTTCATTATTATATATTTCTCTTCAAATTGAATAAAGGCTCCTTCTTATTATTTCATGGAATTTTTTTTAATTCTTAACTATGGCATAACTAAAAAGTTCAGAAATTCTTGGTAGATTTGTTTAACTCAATCTGCTGTTTAGAGAAAATGAATTATCAGTTTGAATACCTTTATATACTCAAACCTTATACAAAACCTAGACCTAGAAATCCTTTAAATCAATTGATTTGTTGGAAAAACCAAGACTATGACCTTAGATGAATTTCGGAAAAAAAATGTTTAGCCTGATAGTTTGATAGAGGGAGCATATGACCACACTAAATACAAATCTGCAATCAGTTTGCTTCTGAAAGGTCCCAATTCCGAGATTTTTCAAGTTTTGTGGGAAAATTTTTCAAGAGGTTTGGTCTGCCCTCTGGTGGCATAAGACCTGAAGCTTCAAAAATGGGTATGTGTGCACCACAACTGAGACATTGTGTAAAAACTGTGTTTTTGAGGTGAAGAAAATTTTTCTGGCAAAAATCAATGTCAGATTCGGAATCTACGGCCTCGAAACCCTCTAAAACAATCATAAAATGTTCGAATTCGATCGGTCGATTTTTTCGAAAAAACCAAGACTATAACCTTGGATATTTTTTCGCCAAAAAAAGTTTTTGTTTCAGATCGACTTAAAAATTTGATATTTTGAAGAATTTTTGCTGCTGAATCCGTATTTGCAATCAGTTCCTCCATAGAAGTCCCCAAAATTGAGTTATTTCGAATTTTGTGTGAAAATTTGAAGGGGGTTTGGTCTTCCCTCTGGTGGCATAATTCTGAGGCTTGCAAAATAGTATTCATGCCCCTCAACTCCTGTTGTGTAAAAGCTGTGCTTTCAAGGTGTAGAAATTTTTTTTTGGTGAGAATCGATGCCTAATTCGGAATCTACGACCTGGAAATCCTCAAAAAATATTTTATTTAAAATCAATTGCCTGTAATCCATTTATACTAGTAGAATCCTGTAATCCATTTATACTAGTAGAATCCTGTAATCCATTTATATTAGTAGAATCCTGTAATCCATTTATACTAGTAGAATCCTGTAATCCATTTATACTAGTAGAATCCTGTAACGCATACATAGACATAGAATAATATGTTAATGTTATTATGTCTATGGCTACTACTGACATAATTTCGAAAATATAACCTTTAAAAATACGTTTATTTATATTTGATATAAAAACAAAATTATACACATTGAATAAAAACGAATAGAGATGGAAGAAAACTTTTCTAGAATTCGGAGGGAATTGGATTCTCTTGGATATTTCCAAATGCTTTCTTTAGATAGTATTCCTTTAGTTGATAAGTTGTTAGATGATTTGAAAACCACTACTGTTAGTCTACAGAAATATATGAGATTAGCTCAAACAGCTACTAAGGTGATGAATTTGCACAATTATAAAGATCAAATGTGCATGTAGCAGATTTTTTTGATATATCTTACAGTGTCAATACCCCCCTAGCAATAGCCTATTTTTTAGGAGAAAGAGGATTTAGAACTTTGTTTGGGACCCCGAAAATTTGATAACACAAAGTTGTTGAGAGAGTGTAATGATTTGCATTTGACTTATACAAATTATAGAAGTCAAAAAGAAAGAGATATTAAAGGTATCGTAGAATAACATTATTATTGTACCATTTGAAAGTATCCTTTATTAAATGAAAGAAAGAAGATTTTTGGTGAATTATCAATTCACAATAACTATTGAGATTCAAAATCAGGCAAAATTTATGACCAAATTCAATCCTATCAGAGATTACTGTTCAAAGGACCAAATTGTTAATCCTTAGGTGTGAGAAGAAATTTTATTAATTTGAGGCACTACTTTTTCATTTCCATTTGTTAAACAAGCATTTTTCTATTATGTAGGGAAAATGATTTGTGCTACATTTATTTTTATCATTAATTTTGAGGTATAATTAATTATTGATGATATTTCAGTAGAATTGATATAGCAATTTCTGTTTTAGAATTAAGAAATAAAGTACTTTTTTTGAATGAGCAGAATAATAAATTAGTGTTGGAAAATGAAAAACTAAGGACAAGTTTAAGAGAAACTGAATTAGATCTGATGAAAGCAGGAACAGTACCAAAAAAATCTCAATCAGGTAAGATTCAATTTAACGAATTTGTTTTTGGAGAATTCACTATGTGTTCAATGCAGTTAGTAAAGGGGGCAGTAAGCCACAATGTCCCAGTAACTATTCATCCCCAGATGAAGATCTTCAACGAGAAAATTTGGAAATACGTCATGAGGTGAGCAACTAAAAATAATTCCTTCATTCGATTTCACATATCTTTCTGACCGTGTTGTGAGTTATTTAAATTTCGCCTTTTTGTATTTAAATAAAATTTTTTTGTATCTCAGCATTGTGATGAAGCTGCTTCGTGATGTATTTAAATAATTTAATTGTGAGTTTCATAATACTTTTATTGTGAATTGTTATTAAATCAAATAAATTGTGATCGATTTGAGTTCATTTTGGATACACCATAGATTTCTAACAACTAAA
The DNA here is from genome assembly GCF_914767665.1 of Harmonia axyridis. Taxonomy (NCBI): domain Eukaryota; kingdom Metazoa; phylum Arthropoda; class Insecta; order Coleoptera; family Coccinellidae; genus Harmonia; species Harmonia axyridis. The sequence goes on from NC_059507.1 coordinate 834,369, forward strand.
AAATGTGATTTTTTCAAATGCTTGGACTTGAGGACTTGACAATTTCATGTTCACTTCTTTCATCGATTACAGCTGAATGAATTAAAGAAAGAACTAAAAAACCTACAGTGCAAATGCCGTCAATTGGAATCACTTGAAGATTCAGACCAAGAAGAATTGGGGGAAGAAGAAATAAGCAAGAAAGGTGGTATAGACTATAAATATCCGGAAGATAAAATTCAAAGACTAGAGAATGAAATTCACAGCTTAAAAAGGGAAAAAAACGATCTAGAAAATAATTACAAAGGTATTTCACAAATATTCGATATATATGAGAATTTTATAAGCGTTTATGAACTTTCCAGAAGCACTTTCGAAACAACACGAGGCCATGAAAAGGGCCATTCATTTAGCCGAAAGAAATAAAGAATTAGAAAAAGAATTGAAGGACATCGATCAAATGGCAATAGCTGTAGAGGAGGAATGTAATGATGCCGTAAAAACTAAAACACAAAAATTGACTAAGTAAGGATCCTGAAATTGGAAATATTTTGAATTTAAATCGTAAATATGAGAGATAACTTGATATTATTGTTATCTAGGGTAGAAATGGCGTTGAAGGACTCGTTGCAAGAAATTCAAACACTGGAAAGGACCATAGCCGGAATGAAGAAGGAGAAACACCAACTGGATTTGAATAATGATATCTTGAGAACGGAAAAGAAGAGGATGCAGGAAATGGTTGCAGATATGGTGAAGGAAAAATCAGAAGTATTGGAACAAGTGGACAGTTTGAAATTAATAGGTAGTTTTAACAGTCAGGCCAAAAACCTGCATATTATATAATACACAACTACGACTTCACCATTTCAGAGCATGATTTGAACATGGAGATAGACAGATTGATACAGGAAAGTTCTTCGCAAAAACGTGTCATTGCTGAATTAGAAAGTAAAATGGTTATCGTACAAGCAGCAATGGTAAGTAATCTGTTTTATTGAATTATCTTGTGAGAGTTGTGCGAAGAAATTGTTTAACATTCTGTATTAGACGCATTTATCGATTATAAAAATCGGTTGGAGTAAAACAATGGTTTTGTGAAGGAGTTTTTAGATTTATTGTGCATTTGTGGCTAATGGTCTTAGTAGTGGACGCAGAAAATAATAAGAATATTGTGACATTCTATGAAATTTTGAACGATCTTGTGTCTGCAGTGCTTGTTATTCCTTTCTCTAATTCTGTGGCAAATCCGTTCATTTTGACATAACTTGTAGAGAATGAAATCATGGAAGAATATCCCAGATTCACACAGATTTCATGGTTAAATTTCATTATTATACAGGGTGATTCACCGGGATGGCCTATTAGACGTTTATGGAAAACTAATCACAATTTTGAGCTGAAAATTTGCATATTGGGGTTTGAGACAATGATCTTTCTCACTAAAATATTTTCAGATCTCTACAACTTCCGGTTATACCGGAACCAGACTTCTACTTCCTTTTTTCAAATGGCACACCCAGTATATTATTGCATCATTAGATAGCTTTTTTGATGGCAATTTCGGCAATATGCCATACCTTGGGAAAAACTCAACGGTTCATGAGTTATTGAGATTCTTATAAATAAAATGGTAGCGATGAGGACTCGCATTTTTTTTAATATTGCCGCAGAAAGAGCTTTTTCCAAAAAATTTTTTTTCTTTTTCGATTCCGCAAATACGTAGTATTATAAGACTGTTTTCGGTTTGGGCCAAAAATGTACAGGATGTTTATAAGAGGATCATGAACTTGGCCAACTCAAATTCATCAGAACTCAAGATTTTCAAATTAGAACCTATATTTTTTTTATTATTTCAGTCGATACTACGTCCAAAAATATTGGGGGTTACTTAAGCAAACTCTATACCTAAAATGAATACTTTAAGAGTTATCGAGGAAGAACTTTAAATGAGGAGAAACCTCTATTTATAACTGTGTGGAGTAGTCTGCGATTTCCGCAAAACACAGAAAGAAACTAAAATTCGATGTTTTCATAACTAAATTTGACATATCAAGAATTGTAATGAATTATTCGTATTGAAAATTGTATTGGTTTATGGATTTCTCAACAATCCCAACGAGAAATTAATTAAAATTCATGAAATGTAAAATTTAGTTATCCAAACATCGAAGTTTAGTTTCTGTGTTTTCCGGAAGTAACAGACAGTTATTAACACAGTAATAAATAGTGGTTTTTCCTCATTTGAAGTTCTTCCCCTATAACTTTTAAAGTATTCATTTTAGGTATAGGGTTTGCTTAAGTAACCCCCACTATTTTTGTACGTAGAATCGACTGAAACAATAAAAAATATAGATTCTAATTTGAAAATCTTGAGTTTTGATGAATTTGAGTTGTCCAAGTTCATGATCCTCTTATAAACACCCTGTATATTTTTGGTCCAAGCCGAAAACAGTCTTATAATACTACGTATTTGCGGAATCGAAAAAGAAAAAAAATTTTTTCGAAAAAAGCTTTTTCTGCTGAAATATTCAAAAAAATGTGAGTCCTCATCGCCACCTTATTTTTCATAAGAATCCCAATAACTCATGAACCGTTGAATATTTACCCAAAGTATGGCATATTGCCGAAATTGCCATCAAAAAAGCTATCTAATGATGCAATAATATACTGGGTGTGCCATTTGAAAAAAGGAAGTAGAAGTCTATTTCCGGTATAATCGGAAGTTGTAGAGATCTGAAAATATTTTAGGGAGAAAGATCATTGGCTCAAACTCCAATGTGCAAATTTTCAGATCAAAATTATGATTAGTTTTCCTTAAACGTCTAATAGGCCATCCCGGTGAATCACCCTGTATGTTGGTACTTCAAACTTTCCTGTCACGGATTTATCTATTATCTGTCAAATTTGAAAAACAGTTCTACCAACCCACATTTTTCAATACAAAAATAACTAAACAATATTTATGGAAATTATCCATTAATGGAAATTATCCATTAATTTCAATAAAAATTCAGTGAATAATGTTTAATACTATTGATACTTGTACAGAAGGCTTATTCTATCACTTATTTATTCATTCATTTAAAAACTCTCTCATATATTGAATAATAATAAAAATATTACTTTACAGCTGAATGAAAACTTAAAGAAAATGCTTTCTTATATGATTTCTTACTTCCTTTTTTGAGAAAATTTTATCTATTAGCCTATTTACTCAAACAGTCTTCTCAAACTTTAAATTCCCGGTACAACAATCACCATACGTATTCTTCAACAAACAAAAATTCCATATATTCAGAATTTTTTTCTTCCAGCCATACAGAGGGCCCGGAGGAGACACCATCGTCCAAGCGGTGACAGTGAAAACAGGAAAAGGTAAGGCAGGAAAGAAAAAAGGTGGGAAAAAAGGCGGTAAGAAGGGCAAGAAAGGTAAGAAGGGCGGTAAGAAAGGAAAGGGCAAGAAAAAATCCCAAACCGGCAGTACCATATCCCAAGTTCCCGTCAATTCCCCCACCGAAGCCGAAATAGACAAGGCACTGAACGACTTCTTCCCAGTAGATCGGCCATGCCCACCGTGCCAACAGCCCCCGAATATCAGCCAGAACGTGTACAAACCCTGTCCGGCAACTGTGCCCCCCAAACCGGATCCCTCGGGAAAGCCTTGCACCTGTGACATGGTGAACAAGCCTCTAGCCACCTGCGAATGCAGTTCCAAAATGCAGTCCAAGTGTTGTGCGGAAAAGGAAACTTACACCGATTTCAAGAATGTGTGCCCCGAAAAACAGGACATATCGCATTTCCAAGACATGATGAAGAAGGAGATTGAAAGTTGTCAGTGCGAGGTGAGAATCAATTCGCAGAAATTGGAATAGATTTATTCACCGGTGATGTATGTTTACGTTTTTTCTAGATTAAAAAAGCTCTGCAGAAAGTGACTCAAGAAAGGAATCATTACATGGAGGAATATCATAAGCTGGTGAACCAGATGTATCAACAAACTCAGAATGCTGTAAGTGAAAAATCAGACCATTATTTTCCAAGTGAAGGGTTTTCCAATACAAGGTTTTTTTTGTGATGATTATTTGTTTTCATTTCAAAATATTTTAAGAAGAATATATGGAGAAACGAGCATTGCAGGAGTTATTTAAATATAGGGTGTTTTTTTTCGAGATATATAACTTTAAGTTGGCATTACTGTTCAAGATGGCGACCGATTTAACAGCTGTCAAGTGATTTATTCTCAGTTTGGTTTGGAAATTCATCATGAATAGACTCACACCTGAACAACGCTTGCAAATAGTGCAATTTTATTTCGAAAATAATGGTTCTGTGCGGAATACGTATCGCGCACTACGTCCATTTTATTTTGTTTAGCGATGAAGCGCACTTCTGGTTGAATGGCTACGTCAACAAACAAAACTGCCGCATTTGGAGTGGAGCTAATCCTCAAGTATATGTCGAAACACCGTTACATCCAGAAAAACTGACTGTTTGGTGCGCTTTATGGGCTGGTGGAATCATTGGTCCGTACTTCTTCAAAAACGATGATGGCCAGAACGTTACAGTCAATGGTGATTGGTAAAGAGCCATGATTACTAACTTTTTCATTCCTGAATTGAACAACCATGATGTCCAGGAGCTGTGGTTCCAACAAGACGGCGCAACATGTCACACAGCTCGTGCCACAATCGATTTATTGAAAGACACGTTTGGTGACCGCCTAATTTCACGTTTTGGACCTGTGAATTGGGCTCCAAGATCTTGTGATTTAACACCGCTAGACTACTTTCTGTGGGGCTATGTAAACTCATTGATCTATGCGGATAAGCCACAAACCCTTGACCATTTGGAAGACAACATTCGCCGTGTTATTGCCGATATACGGCCACAAATGTTGGAAAAAGTCATCGAAAATTGGACGTCCAGATTGGACTACATCCGAGCCAGCCGTGGCGGTCATATACCAGAAATCATATTTAAAATGTAATGCCACAAGATTATCTTGCGGATAAATAAAATTCATGTCAATCGAATAATCCATCGTTGTTTTATTGCAATTTAAAGTTCTATAGCTCTACAAAAAACAACCTTTATAAACATAATATCTTATCTTTTGTAGAAATCTCCAGAGGCAGCTACATGTCCCATATGTCCAAAAACCCGGCAGGTGGTGGAATTTCTCCAACACGAAAACAGAATGCTATCCAAGGAGAAAATGACCTTAGCGGCAAGATTGGAACAGACAAGAGTTGATAATGAAATTGTTGGAAAATGCAATAAGGTATAACCATCATTAAATATAACGGAAGGTTATATGAGGGTGAATATGGATTTTATATTTCTCTAATTGTGTGGTAAATCTATTCATTCTGCCATTCCTTGTAGAACAAAATCGGGAATATCTTCACACAGATTTCATGGTTATATTTCATTATTATATGTTGGTACTTGGAACACTCCTGTCACAGATTTATCTATTAACTGTCAAATTTGTGACGCAGAAAACAATTCTGCCAACCAACATTTTTTGATAAAAAAAATCACTAAATGATATTTATGGAAATATTCCATTAATTTCAATCAAAATTCAGTCAATTAGAGAAAATAATGTATAATACTCATACAGTAGGCTCATTCTACACTTGTGGAAGAATATCGATGCCTTCTGCACTTGTACTATAATTAACTATTTTGTTACAGACTGCCTGCAGGAGAATTCAAAGAGAAAGAGATCTGTTCAAAGCCGATGTAACTAGACTGGAAGAGGAATGTGACTGTCTCCGGGATAACATAAAAGTGAGTTTCGTAAATATAGGATTTTCCAATATACGATTTGAAATGGTTATAATGGCAACACTGTATATTATCTTTTGACATTTCTTATGTCATTTGTGTCCAGTAGGTTATGCCGTTTAACCAATTCATAATTTTAGGTGTTGTGCGAGGCCAAAGCGAGAGAACACGAGACGTTCACTCAACAAGTCAATGATTATGAACGAAAACTGAAGAAAATCGAGTCAGAAAGGGGTGAACTGATGAATGCCCAAGGTACCAGAAGAGCGCAACTCAACTCTTTGGAGGAAAAGAACGAGCTGATGAAAGAAGTGCTACGCACCACTCAGGATGACTTGCAGAATCAGAAGATACTCTACAGCCAATTGAAGTTAGTATATTCAGTAATTTTAAGACTTTAACATGCAACTAACATGGTTTTTTCATATGTTATATCGTTATTCATTTGAATATGAATTTTTTAATTGCAGGTGTTTACACGATCAAACCGATAAAGCACTACATGACACTCAAGCCCAGCTTGTTCAGGTAGAGCATGAGCTCTCACAAGCCCTTCAAATAATAGATCAGCTCAAAAATCCTCCGAATCCTCAATGTGGTGAAGCCGATATCACCACCATGAAAAGACAACTCAATAAATTAGACCAAGAAAAGGATGAACTTCTGGTTAGTATTTCATTATATCACAATAATTTTGAAATTCTTTTTTCACAACGATCTAGTTGCTGTGAAAGATACTTGTATGTTAAAATGATTTGTTTTCAGAACATCGTTGATTCTAAAACAGAAGAAATAGACAGTTTGAGAAAGGATTTGAAGTGTAAATGCGGCATCATCGATGAACTAAAAGGGAAAAATGCAGGGTTAAAAGACAAATTGGGGTGAGTTTTTTTTCCTGTTTTTCAAAGTTGTTATTTCATTTGTTGAATTATTTATAGTTTTGTTGTAATTGGTCATAAAATATAAATGTATGTTTTGAAATTCCTTTTTTTTTGTATGTTTCGAAAAAAATTGATTGCTGCTAATATCGAAGTTAATATTTTTCTCTAATTCTATGTCAAATCCGTTCATTCTGCCATACCTTGTAGATTTTATTGTTATATTTCATTATTATATGTTGGTACTTAGAACTCTCCTGTCAGGGATTTATCTATTATCTGTCAAAAATGTTGGTTGGCAGAACTGTTTTCTGTATCACAAATTTGACAGATAAAAGACAAATCCGTGACAGGAGAGTTTTGAGTACCAACATATAATAATGAAATATAACTATGAAATCTCTGTTCAACTGAGATATGGCAGAATGAAAGGATTTGCCACAGAATTAGAGAAAAAAAAATTACACACTTATAAAAATATTAAAAGTAGAGAGTAGTGGTGTTTATAGTTCATTCCATAATTAAATATTGGATCAAGAGGTGTGCAAGGTAATTGAAGGTAGGACATGACATATCGGAAGCTTGCTAAAGTGCTATGATGCACATTAATCAATATTAATCATAATATTCAGTTCAATCTTCCTCAATCTAATCGATTTAAAACTAAATGCATAAAGAATAAATAACATTAAAAACCAAAGAGTAATAAAGATAATACTTTTATTAAATCGACACTAAAATTACAATCTTAAAAAATGGAAATATGTACAAAAGTTTCGAGATTCACATTAAAACTAGCTCAGCCTTAAAATGGTAATTTCACATTTCGCAAGTCGAAATTACAAATCTTAAACTAAAATTCCTTCCAATATTCTTGAAAGTATGACACTTCATGATTCGAACTATGTACCTAATCATTTCCTATCTTCATCGGTGTTTATCGAAATTTTTTGGCTTACAATAGATCTAAAAGTTTTGTTGAGATATTCGGCAATGATAACGCTGGGAGGCATGCATTCCAACTCTAGGTTTTTGTTAGTTTGTTTGGTGTAACCCGGTATGCATTCGCATATGCCTTCCTTGCCTAACGTCGCCCTATAGGGCACCAACCACGTTCCTGATTGGCAGGGACCTTGCGAATACAACTTATGGCACGCCCCCTTGTATCTGATCCAACCCTTCGCGCAACTTACAGTTCTCTGCTCGCTGACATCGCAGTTTTCTTTTTCGCACACGCACAATCCGTTGTAGGAGATGCCGTCAACAGATGGCCTTGTCCTGAAGTCGAAGGTGACCACTCTGCCTTCGGGGCAGGAACCTTTAGTGCCTATCCTATAGCACCTTTGATCCTTTGGGAAGAACAGGAAACCGCGTCGACAAGGCTGTTTTATGCAACTTGTGGAGTTCACTAGGAAGTGATTGTGTGGACAGGGACCTTGGGTGTAGGGTCTGTAGCAAGAAGAAGAATTCAGGTATCTCGTGTAGTCTTCTTTGCAATGGCATTTGGCGAAGGAGTCGTGGTCCTTCATTCGGAAGACTTCACCCTTCTGGCAAGGCCCTATGGTGTCTGGAAAATATGGGCAGTTTTTTAGCTATTATACAGGGTGTTCCTAAATTTGAGGTACCAAGGAAAATGACAGATTCCTTGGATAATTTTAAGAAAAAAGAGTACTATATTATTTACACTGCGCAAAAAAATTAACGCACATCATGGAAACCTCAAATTTATTCTACAACTGAAGGTGTTCTCAGAATTATGCATTCATATGTTATCCACTTTCCACGTTTTTCTTCAATACAGATGTTTTTTCCCAGCCGGAATAAAAAAAGATGAGATTATCAGATTTTTAATGTATTGGCTCCATTCTGAAATCAGTTGTTCTCGATCAATTCTAGTGATCAATAGTTTTTCTTTCGTTTGATTTTCTACACTCGATCGCTATGCAACGCGAAACACGCAATTTGACCCAAGAGAAAAGTGCCCAAGCGGTAGTTTTGCAAGAAGAAGATTGGACATACACAAGAATTGCAGATAAGTTTGCAGTTTCCCATACAAGTGTGTCCAGAATCTTGCAGCGATTCAGGGAGACAGGTATGAATGTCCGAAGACCAGGACAGAGTAGACCACGGGTAACAACTGCCATTCAAGAACGTTACTTGAGAGTTTCTTCGTTGAGACAACGGTTTGCAACCGCTCGTCTCCTTCAAAATCAGCTTGAGCAAACTCATGAGATGCAAATTAGCACTCAGACAATAAGAAATCGCCTCAGAGAATATGATTTAAGGCCTCGTGTCGCGGGAAGAGGCCCAGCTCTTACCCCAGCCCATCGAAGGGCGCGTTTGGATTTTGCGAGAGAGAATATCCATTGGGAAGAGGCTGATTGGAAAAGATCTCTTCACAGATGAGTCTAGATTCTGCCTCTTCCATTGTGATCGACGTTTCCTTGTATACAGACGTCCACATGAAAGAAATGCTCAGTGCAATTTCCTGAATACTACTGGTTTCGGGGGAGGATCGATTATTATAGTATGAGGTGGAATATCTTTGACTGCTCGCACATACTTAGTGGTCGTTTATAATGGAGCTAAGAATGCTGATAGGTATATAAGAAACATTCTTGAAGAGCATGTAGTGCCAGTTGCCCCATACATTGGTGAAAATTTCATTTGTATGGGCGATAATGCCAGACCCCATCGTGCGCGCATCGTTCAGGAGTACCTTGAAGAGGTTGAAGTCTCTCGAATGGAATGGCCAGCAAGAAGTCCAGATCTCAATCCGATTGAGCAGGTTTGGGACAACCTCAATAGAAGGCTGAGAAGTTCAGAAAATCATCCAGCTACTCTTAATGACTTAGGAATCCAACTCAGAGAAATCTGGGAAGGATTAGATCAGAACATTTTAAGATCACTCATTTTGAGTATGAACCGTCGTTGCCGAGCTGTAATTAACGCAAGGGGTGGAAATACCAAGTATTAAATCACTTATCAGCATTCCTGTCTTTTGAAAATTGTTTATTTCTCTTCTTTCACATAAGATTCGGTGAAATCCTGAATTTTTCTTCCATTTCATGTGTCTTGTTTCGTTGAAAACCTTCCCGAGAGAACATAAAAAATAAGTTATAAAGTCAATGTAGAGTTAACTTTAATTGAAATTGAGATTTTCAAAATGTGCGTTAATTTTTTTGCGCAGTGTAGATACAGGGTTAATGGTGACTCGTTCCATTTTTAGTAATGACGTAGTGTTTAGTTGTCAAATGTCAAAACATGACATTTTCAAAAGTGACAACTGCCCAGAATTCGCAATGAAATATCTTGTTGGAAAACCCTATATTATCTGTAAAATGAACGTTACCTAATTCATAGCACTGCTTGGTAGCTTCGTGAAAGTGAGGTAAAAAGTTATGGCATCCGCAAATTTGGTTGGTTAGGAATAAGCTACCCTTCTCTTGGCAGGGTCCTTTGGTGAAATGTTGGTAACACTTTCCGTTCTCGTATCTGAAATCCCTCAAATCCTTGTCCTTGCTGCATCTGCAAGATGGTAACTTCTTGTGTTCGGTTAGTAGCAAACCTTTCGAGCATGGCCCTCTGGTGTACTTTTTGTAACATGTGTTATCCAAAGGCCAGAATATGAAGCCTTCTGGACATTCCAGCAGCTGCTTGCAAGTTCCGTATTTCTTATCCGATCTGGAGATGAAATAAGAGATTTTTTTTGGATCATTATTCTTTTGAGATAGGAAGCAGGAATATACAGAGTGTTGCTGAATTGGAAGTACAACCAAAAAGGACAGATTCCTTTTTGGTGGACCACTGGTAGTTTAGAAGAATGTAGAAAGAAACTTTGGAACTTTTGGGATCTTTCATCTTCTTTTGTACCTCCAATTTAGTATAAGTACAAGTACATTTTACTTACAAATTGTAACTTACTAACTTTTTACTTTGAACGCCGGATTCTGGTGCAAAATATGAGCCCTCTTGACAAGGACCTACTGTGAACAGTTGGTAACAATGCCCGTCTTCAGCGTACTCAGCAGTTTTCGGTGGACACCTACATTCAGCTGTTAAATTCTGCGCCACAGTACTCGTTGTGGACGGTGTCAATTCTTTGTCTTCCGGACATGGATGTCCTTTCTGTAATTTCAAAGTATAAATATACTCAATTTTTTTTAAATTATTACCCACATTCTGCTGATCAAGTCTTTGAAAGAATGAGTTATGTGGAAATTCAGGATTATAGCTCATTCATCAAGAAGAAAATAAGATATAATTCTTCTATGACTAAATGAGACGTCACATTGACATGCAACAACAAAATTGTTGAACATAGATAACCACAGAAGTATATTTGAATCAGATGTCAGTTTGACATCTAACGCAAATCAAGTAAAAGATATGCATAAAGAATGCGAATCGAATGAATAATTTGTTCAATCGATTAAATCAAAGGTTGAGGCCAATATTCAAGTAAATCCAGATGTATGATGTTGTATAACACTTGACTTGCTTAATTATTACTTGTATGTTTATGTGTTATACAACAAACAACTAAACAAGAAGGCACTTTCACGGTGCCTGAGTTTGGTAAACCAGCGTATCTTCCACAGACAATAGATGCTGTTATTACTTCATAACAATAAATAATGTATCAGATCTAACGATCCTCGACCATGATGGATTTTTTTTTCGGACACCTCTAGTTATGACACATTCATGGTTTCTTTGGATGTTAATTGAAGTTTTGTCACAATTCGAATTAATAGGTTGGTTTTTGATAATTGCCTGCGGAGAAAGTATTTTCTAGATCATTATACCTATATTTTTCGGTTATAATTATACTACAGAATGTGTGAAAATATTTTAATGTTCACACTCAAAGTTTCCCTGGAAAGTAACAACAAAATCTTGAATTCGACTTGTTAATTTTGAAACATTTAAATTGCTTCCGAGTCTACTGAAGTGTTTTGGGATCTTATTTGAAAACTTCCTCTCGCATCGTGCAATCTGAACAACATTGTTTTAGCGTCTGTCGGTATGTGTGTCCGCCAAATCTTGTAACAGCCTTAGCTCCCACAATTTTCATCCAATTTCAATGAAATCTGGTTCCGTTGAGGCAGTAGATGGTCCCACACGAAGTACAGCTTTTCCAGATATAGGGTGCGACTTGTCCATGCGCAATCGTGGAATTCTCGTGAATAATTTGCTTGCTACTTGAGCAACTGAGTTCTATAGGGATTTTCAGCTCTTTTGAATATGCAGTACGTGTCGCGCATGCGCCAATAGAGATGAGATAGTGTTACGAGACAGAAAATAACCTAGTGTAAGCTGATTTTTTAGGAGCGAAGGACGAGAAAGAATTTATTGTTTTACACAAATTATCAGCGTGTTTTTAGATCTATTAAATTTATTAGAATATATCGCTTAATTAATAAAATTGCACTAGTACGTCTAGGTGTATTATCAAATCTAACGAGCCACAGAAAAAAGACTTTCCGATAAAAAGTATCGATTAAATGTATCAAGAAACGCTGAATGCATGATATAAATTACTCATGCCGCTGATTGAATCCATTCACGTAAATACAAGGTCATAATACATTTCCCTATTTCTCCGAGGTGTTCTTGTTTTTCAAGACTCTGCAATTATTCTACGCACTTGTTGCCTCATCAGTGTCTTGGTTCAAGTTTATGTAACATCTCTGGAATGATCATTATTCATTATTTATAATGCGTTCTTCCACTACAGCCAAAGGTTTCAATTCTATAATGCGAACGTGTGGTATTATCTTCGTAATAAGACAAATTATCGACCAGGATTCTTCTAATGTTTCCTTTGTCTGCCTTGTGCAACTCACCTGGACTAACACAATGCGTAACTGAATCGAAACAAAGGATTAGGAAATTTCTATTCTTAGACGTTCATCTCGTCAACCGAATATTGCATATAATGAATTTGGCAATTGATTATTCTCGAATCGATCTTTCGCACGGCAATTTGGTGTGATTCTCATCAATTAATGAGACTGACCGAAAAAAAGAAGAAGACTAGGAGTTACGGTTGGGATGCCTGTTACGATTCTTGGGATTCCCCGAAATATTTACAAGTTCTTCTAGGGCACTTTTTTAAGCTTGAGAACTTCAAATAACAATACAAGACAGTAATATTGTTGAAAATAATTTTTTAATTATTATAATCTATTATAAACTTCTCGAAAAGATTTTTTTTTCAAAGAGAATTTCTGTTGTTTAAAGATTAATGATTGCCAAACATTACTGAACAGAAATGTCAATACAGTTTGACATTCTCAACTGTCAAACCATAGACAACAACCATCGAAACTTCCCAAGCAGCTAAAAAACCACCACTTAATAACCAAACTGTAGTCCAACCATTAGAAACTTCAGGATATTTTCAAGAATACTAACATTGCGTCGAAATTCAAACACTTGAGGTGTATTATTGATGAAGAATTCACTATCAAATCCAAATTTAGTGTGTGTTTTAAGGAAACCTTTGAGATCTAAATGGAATTAAATTCTAGGTGAAACTTACCTACACATTTATTTTCTCAAAAATAACTATCTGATTGGATTGAAATTCAATATGTGATAGTGAATGATTGCATAACTTAACGAAGAACACAAAAATTATTATGCAACAATTATTCTCCCTTACTCTTTTGAAATATCGAGCTGTCAGAGATCGATAGTATGTTATTCAATAATTGAAATGGACGTGGCTGTTTAAAGTCACGTTAAGGTCACTTCAAATTGTGTTATATAAAATAAATGAAGAGGAATCTTCTATTATAAGTACGGTTCACACTTCATTGGCCAATCGAAGTCTGTATTGAAGTAATTACTTCCATCATGGTCGAAGCGTTCAAGAACACACATTTTATTCGCAGAATTTGAATACTGCTTATGCAAGGTCTCAGTCTATAGGTATTTATAGAATGAAGTTCTTCGAAAAACGATTGAAATAATCACAAGAAATTTTAATGTTTCCTCATAGAATATCTGGAATATTTCGATAAAAAAGTCTACTTTGGTTTTTCCATAGGAATGACACATTTTAAAATGGTTAAGATGGCAACATTGCGTGTATTTTTTCGGCATTTCTCACGTTTCGTTCCATTGAGCAATATTTAAAAAAAAAATCAATTTAAATGGGAAATGTTTATTGGACATGTACATACCTGGAATATCTTGTAGCAAGCGCCATCTGGTGGCCAATAAAGCATGCGCCAACCCATCGGATGGATAGCGCAGGGGTTCAGCTTTGGGTTTGCCCAAGGCGGGGCTGCTATTGCTCCTTCCAGCCACTTGATGCTGTGTACGAAGAATCCAAGAAGCAACATCAACTCCTGCAATTTTAAATATTTCCAATTCAATTGCGACATTGCTTGATTTGGTCTAATTGAGATGGAGGAATAATAAAGCCATAATTTGGACCAGAATCAGTTGCTTTAGCAACCAGTAGAATTTGTGGCATCTACATGGATTTCCAATAAGAGATTTCCGTTTGAAGCTGCCATTTTTTGACATTCAACAAGTAAAACTACATCATCACTAGGAATATAACGATGCAGGCTTCAGTAACGCATTGAAATTGTCAAAATTCACTGCAAAAATACACTGTGCAAAAAAATTAACGCACATTATCGAAATCTCGAATTTATTCTACAACTGAAGGTGTTCTCAATGATAATTATTTTTATCAGAATTATGCATGCATATGTTATTCACTTTCAACGTTTTTCTTCAATTCAGATGTTTTTTTCCCAGCAGGAATAAAAAAAGATGAGATTATCAGATTTTGAATGTATTGGCTCCATTCTGAAATCAGTTGTTCTCGATCAATTCTAGTGATCAATAGTTTTTCTTTCGTTTGATTTTCTACACTCGATCGCTATGCAACGCGAAACACGCAATTTGACCCAAGAGGAATGTGCCCAAGCGGTAGTTTTGCGAGAAGAAGGGTGGGCATACACAAGAATTGCAGATAAGTTTGGAGTTTCCCATACAAGTGTGTCCAGAATGTTGCAGCGATTCAGGGAGACAGGTATGAATGTCCGAAGACCAGGACAGGGTAGACCACAGGTAACAACTGCCATTCAAGAACGTTACTTGAGAGTTTCTTCGTTGAGACAACGGTTTGCAACCGCTCGCCTCCTTCAAAATCAGCTTGAGCAAACTCATGGGGTCAAATTAGCACTCAGACAATAAGAAATCGCCTCAGAGAATATGATTCAAGGCCTCGTGTCGCGGCAAGAGTCCCAGCTCTTACCCCAGCCCATCGAAGGACGCGTTTGGATTTTGCGAGAGAGCATATCCATTGGGAAGAGGCTGATTGGGAAAGAGTTCTCTTCACAGATGAGTCTAGATTCTGCCTCTACCATTGTGATCGACGTTCCCTTGTATACAGACGTCCACATGAAAGATATGCTCATTGCAATTTCCTGAATACTACTGGTTTCGGGGGAGGATCGATTACGGTATGGGGTGGAATATCTTTGACTGCTCGCACTGACCTAGGTTGATAATGGAGCTATGAATGCTGATACGTATATAAGGAACATTCTTGAAGAGCATGTAGTGTCATTTTCCCCATACATTGGTGAAAATTTCATTTTTATGGACGATAATGCCAGACCCCATCGTGCGCGCATCGTTCAGGAGTACCTTGAAGAGGTTGAAGTCTCTCGAATGGAATGGCCAGCAAGAAGTCCAGATCTCAATCCGATTGAGCAGGTTTGGGACAACCTCAATAGAAGGCTGAGAAGTTCAGAAAATCATCCAGCTACTCTTAATGACTTAGGAATCCAACTCAGAGAAATCTGGGAAGGATTAGATCAGAACATTTTAAGATCACTCATTTTGAGTATGAACCGTCGTTGCCGAGCTGTAATTAACGCAAGGGGTGGAAATACCAAGTATTAAATCACTTATCAGCATTCCAGTATTTTGAAAATTGTTTATTTCTCTTCTTTCACATAAGATTCGGTGAAATCCTGAATTCTTCTTCTATTTAATGTGTCTTGTTTCGTTCAAAACCTTCCCGAGAGAACATAAAAAATAAGTTATAAAGTCAATGTAGAGTTAACTTTCATTAAAATCGAGATTTTCAGAATGTGCGTTAATTTTTTTGCGCAGTGTAGAAAAACCATGTATGAAGCTTCGCCTAGTCGAGGTGCTCTTCAAAGCGTTCGAAGAAGACGTCGTCGAAGGTCGTCTCGTAACGCTTCATTTCCCACAGCCGATGAACCATCAGCACCACCTCTTGTTGCAAGAGGCGGAAATTTCTTCGAACGGCCAGCTAGTTGGGAAATGGGAATTGGCGGCAAGACCACGTATTTAATTTTTTTTTTCAATAGGCCGACTGTAACCCAGTTCTCATAATCCGAAATCTCTTTCGACAGTCGATTGTTTCGTCGAAATCCGAGCATCGGCTTCGAATACCGAATTCGGTTTTAACCCAATTTCTAAGCGAAGCGAGTCGAGAGTGAAAACGTCGAAAAGTAGAGGAGACACGACGGTAGGTGAATATCTTATTTAAAATAATGCTAAACGGGCGTGATACGGGTACGGTTAACAGATGGCGTTACGAAATACGACCTTGACATAGAAATCGGACGAATGCAAATTGGCGTAATAATAATATTCGGCGCAACTAGAATCTTATAGTTCGGTGATTGACGCTTTAAGACAGTTTTTTCGTTCGTCTTGGGCTGTTATTCTTTTCGGGAAAAATGTTCGAAATGAAAAAAAAACATTTTGCTAATTTAATTTAGAAATAAAGATTATTTGTTCTGACTTTCATATAAAATTTATGAGACTAACACCAAGTTGTAACAACGTTAATTAAAATTAAATGCCGTCATCAAAATTGTAATCCTCCAATAAGAGGAGCCTATTGGCTTCCTACGCCGTTTTATGGAGGATTAAAATTTTAATGACGGCATTAAATTTTAATTAACGTTTCTGCAACTGGGTGTGAAACTATTGAAACTAAAGGGTTTTCCAATAAGAGGTTCAATTTTGATAATGAGGAAAAAATCGAGTATATTTTAAATGAAATCAGTGGATGTTTATTTCATTGTAAAGAGGAAGGTTTTTTAATGAACTTTTCTAGAAAAAAAAAATCGTTTTATATGGTTTCATTCTGGACTTTTCCTCCGATCCGTTCCTGCCGCCGGGCTGTTGCCTTCATCTCAAAGCCTATGAAATCAAAGGTAAATTTTTTGGGAAGAAAAGATTGGCACACAAGATACATTTCATTATGTAGCTTAGGTCGATTTTTCTCCCTCAATATATGCTCATAAAATTTTGTTTTATTTTAAAATTTATAAGAGTTTGTAATAATTTCTGAATAAACTTTCTTTCTTTCTTTCTTTCTTCTTTCTTTCTTTCATTAAATTAACGATATCAGCCAAATGGCCGCAGCCACGGCTAAGGTTGCAGCGCCAATAATATTTTCAGTTATTCTTGGGTGACGCACACGGTTTCTATTCTCCACATCACTAACTTGACCAAAATTTTTATATCTTTAGTTATTTGGGGAACAATTGATAATAGATTCATACAAGTTTTCGAGGTATATTTCGCTTCACAGCATACCGAAGATAGATGAATATTTGGGAGAATTTTAGAAAAATAAGAAGAGGAAACATTTTTGAGTTATGAAAAAAAGTTGGTACAAAATAAAATTGAATGAAAACTGATCTGAATATCCGGAATTTTGTGTTTTCAATTGAATATTTTGTTATATTAGTATTATGCCAAGCTCTTAAAGCAACCAATTTACGTGTACATACCCATTTCATATTGAAAGAACTGCAAATAACTACTGAACAGCTACTAGCTAAAACGTCAAAATGTGACATACGAAACCTTTGAAATCTTGTTACTAAGGTTCTAAGCAAAATACAAATGATAATTCGATGCCAACATCCACTATGGTTGGATAAACATGGGTTTGCAAAAGCTTTGTTTTCGAGATACAGAGTGTTAAAGTTTGATTTTTCAAGTTTTTTCTCGTATCACTTTCCCTTCACAAGATATTCAACTCAAATTTGGCATAGATATTTCAATTTAAAGTTATCATCATATGATATGCTCATTTTTAATGCATATCTACAGGTTGTTTTTTTTTCTGGAACAGTGGCCGCTTCTTTCCTCCAGAACTCTTTTTTGGTGGACCACTGGTAGTTTAGAATAATGTAAAAGAAAACTTTGATCTAGTACTACACTTTTTGGTTTGTTGTAAAGGGTGTTTTTTTTTAGAGCTATAGAACTTTAAATTGCAATCAAACAACGATTGATTATTCGATTGACATGAATTTTATATATCCGCAAGATAATCTTGTGGCATTACATTTTGAATATGATTTCTGGCATATGACCTCCACGGCTGGCTCGGATGTAGTCCAATCTGGACGTCCAATTTTCGATGACTTTTTCCAACATTTGTGGCCGTATATCGGCAATAACACGGCGAATGTTGTCTTCCAAATGGTCAAGGGTTTGTGGTTTATCCTCATAGATCAATGACTTTACATAGCCCCACAGAAAGTAGTCTAGCGGTGTTAAATCACAAGATCTTGGAGGCCATTTCACAGGTCCAAAACGTGAAATTAGGCGGTCACCAAACGTGTCTTTCAATAAATCGATTGTGGCACGAGCTGTGTGACATGTTGCGCCGTCTTGTTGAAACCACAGCTCCTGGACATCATGGTTGTTCAATTCAGGAATGAAAAAGTTAGTAATCATGGCTCTATACCGATCACCATTATCTGTAACGTTCTGGCCATCATCGTTTTTGAAGAAGTACAGACCAATGATTCCACCAGCCCATAAAGCGCACCAAACAGTCAGTTTTTCTGGATGTAACGGTGTTTCGACATACACTTGAGGATTAACTTCACTCCAAATGCGGCAGTTTTGTTTGTTGACGTAGCCATTCAACCAGAAGTGCGCTTCATCGCTAAACAAAATAAAATGGACGTAGTGCGCGATACGTATTCCGCACAGAACCATTATTTTCGAAATAAAATTGCACTATTTGCAAGCGTTGTTCAGGCGTGAGTCTATTCATGATGAATTGCCAAACCAATCTGAGAATAAACCACTTGACAGCTGTAAAATCGGTCGCCATCTTGAACAGTAATGCCAACTTAAAGTGATATACCTCGAAAAAAAACACCCTATAGTTTTGTCGTATCTGCTACCGATTTCTAGAGAGAAATTTCAAACAATTCTCTAGTAATCCTCAGGAATATCTAAATTATTATAAAGATCCTGTTAGTTAGCTGTGATGAATAAATTCATTATAAGTTTTGGTACTTATTTTCTCTAATTCTGTGGTTATTCCGTTCATTCTTCCACATCTTGTAGAACAAAATCGTGCGAGAATATATCAGAAACGCACAGTTTTCATGGTTATATTTTATTAATCTATGTTGGTACTCCGAACTTTCCGCCACGGCTTTATCTGTCATTTCATCAATTTGCCTTAAAGAAATCAGTTCTGCCAACCAACATTTTTCAATGCAAAAATCACTAAATTATATTTATGGAAATATTTCATTAATTTCAATGAAAATGCAATGAATTAGAGAAAATAATGTATAATACTCGTACAGAAGGCTCATTCTACCACTCGTTCATTCCAAAACTCGCCACTTCGTGGCTCGTTTTTGAATTTTGAACTCGTGGAAGAATATCAATGCCTTCTGCACTTGTATTATAAATAACTATACCCGATCTGTAGCTAAAATTAATGAAGATTCGATAAACTGGTATAATCATAAAAAAGTAGGACTACAAGAAACACCCTGTATCTCGAAAACAAAGCGTTTCCAGGCCCATGTTTAGAGGACTTTTTTCCTTGAAATTATTTTTTCCTTGAAATTATACAAAGAATCTTTCAATTTCCTTTATACCTCCAATTTAGAAACATTCTGTATAATAAATCAAATAATGTGAAATTTGCAGTTTTTTTGTCATCCGTTGGCGTTGGAAGTCATAATGTCGTGACCTCCGACTGCCGATAAAATTGTCAACTGGAAAATCAGGTATTTTTGGCCGTGCTTATTCATCGCGTCATCCACAAATGCACCGTTGATTCTTGCATAACAGGTACCGAGAAAAACGTCTCGAGTTTCGTAATGTTTATTGCTTTATTGGACGTCTTCTTGTGTGTGTGAGCTCACGGTCGAGTTTAGACAAAGATGCGGTCAAGGGCCCCCAAACCGATATGTGCACTTTGTCAGGTCATCCGTGAGGTGTTGAAACGAAAATCATCTTGATTTGCTTGAATGTTCACTCAAGATTGTAGAATGCACAAACATAAGTACTCAGAACTGAAATGAACAAATAAAGAACAAAAACAAGAGCTTACGCTTGATCCTTCATGTAATTCTCATCTAATTTTTCTTAAAGAAATTTCGCATGTAAATTTTTGCTTCCATACAGATTGAGTTTCAAATATGCAACGTCTCAATTATCAATATTCGATTAATAGACATCAAATTTACATGTAACCTCAAATTGGTGAACATAGATTATTCATAGAAATTCATTGATCTCTGTGTTTCGCAGCAAGTTTTCTATGACGGCATATCTGAACCACAGATATGTGCTCCAATTGAACTACTATTGTCTCCCACAGACAACATGTAGCGTTTCGTAACACGATGCTGCTCCTGTATAGATTCTGCATCGAGTGAGAAAGATTTCAATGCTGAATGGAGCTCGAGCAAGAATGGTTTCAATTTCGCTCACTGACCTCGATAACATTACAATATCAAACATTGCGGATAAGTATTACGATCACGTAATGTTAGGCTGATTGCGGTTTTGGACTGGTTGGAAAAAAGCGTCCGGAATAGATTTGACTGTCATTAGAGGGTAATGGATGTCCGTGAGGTGGAAATTGAGAGCATCGTCTCGAATTACGCTCTTGGTTTTTTTATGACGATAATTTCGTCTAATTTCGTGTTGAAATTCGAATTAGTACAACAAAAGTGGCGCTGTTGCCCATCTGTTCGCGTGTACACTGAATATTTAAGTTTTACATTAAACTGCATATGGTTAAACAGCGGTCGCCCTTCCAGATGCTTATACAGTATGTTCCTGAATTAGAGAATTAGAAAATGAAAGATTTCTTGAATAATTGTAAAAAAAGTCATGTCGATTTTAAACTGTTCTTTGCTCATAGTATCGGAATTTTACAAGGTATTCAATTGAAATTTGGCGTAGATATTCCAATTTAGAGTTTACACCACCAATTTCGATTGCAAATCTACAGGGTGATAATTTTTCTAGGACTGTACCTGCTTTTTTCCTCAAGGATTTTCTTTTGGTGGACCACTGGTAGAGATCCATTAAACCAAGAAGCTTGACATTTTAACCAACTACTTGACTTGAAAATCAAGCTCGCGAAAAATTACATACTTAAGCTTGCCTTTACTTGATTTTAGGTATTTATTGCTTGACTTGATATCAAACTACTTGATATTACTTGAGCTTGATATGCACGCGTTGCTCGGCATATATTTCTGGAATCTCGTGCGCGCTTAGACTAAATAAGGGGATTCCTCGAGCGCCGAGAGACTGAAGCATTCGCCATTGTGACTTTATTAGTAGCTTTCTCACATTTCTATGAAATATATTGGTAGATTTTGCTAGTTTCAGAACTATCTTTCCAAACTTGACCAAAATGGCCAAGGATTTTTTATCAACGCCATCATCTTCAGCTCCTGTTGAAAAACAATTTTCCAGAGCTGCACTTAGAGTTACAAAAGCCCGCAATATGTTAGGCGACAAATCTATAACATGCCTCATGTGTCTTAGATCCTGGATAGAAAATTATGAAACAAAGCCTGGAGGTTTCTCAATATTAAGAAACTTTGTTTTTTTATTATTTTTATTTTGTTATGATTTATGGTGATTTAATTTATGTTTCTATTTCAAAAAAGTTGATATTTTCGGTTCTTTTATACAATAAGTTCATTAAAGAAAAGTGGTTTTTGCAAGGTTCCATTTAATTTCATCATTTTTTTATTGATGTGTCACTAAACAATAAAATTGCTAAAAATCAAGTAGCTTGATACGATACAAGTACTTAATAAATAAATACTTGAGATTGAAAAACTACTACTTGACTTGAGCTTGACATAAAATGAAGTCAAGCTCAAGCCATGTATTTTGAAATTCAAGCCAAGCCGTGAATCCCTAACCACTGGTAGTTTATAAAAATGTAAAAAGAAACTTTGATACAGTAGGCCTACACTTTTTGGTTTCTTATATTTTTTAGTATCTGATACCGACTAGGGGAGACAAAACTTCGTGAAATTCTTTATGATCCATCAAATTATTATTATTATTATTTATCGATCCATCAAAGCGTCAGGTAGAAGTTGAAAAAACTGATTTCCTCCAACTACTCCAAAACGTTTCAGTAGAAAAATTACAAACGAAAACTTGAATCATCGAAAAATAAATTGAAAAAAAAAATAATAATAAAAATCAAAACCCACCCTCAGTGAAACAAACATGGTAGATTCCCTGGGTTTTCCCTTTTTCGCACAATGTCACATGACCACCACCACCCGGAAAACCATAGCGCAACTTGCTAGATCTGCCTGCACACCACACTTTGGCTCCGGCCGCAAACTCTAGACTGGCAGCAGCGCGCCTCGGAGTTTGCGGTCTTTTCCAAACACGCGTCGATGTTTTTTTTCTCTCGACGGACCCGGAGCTACCACTCCGGCTTAGGAGAGGGGGCGGGGTATTTGGAGGCGGAGGAAGAATTAGACGCGACTGTGTGTCCACTTTGTATTCTGATTTTGTGATATTTTCTTGTGTGAATGAAAAACGCAGCGAATTTTCCATTATGGTTCATTATTTTCTTTGAGCTTTGCTTCTGTAATCTTTTTGAATTTTCAGACAGCACATTTTGCACTATGGTTCATTAATTCTATTTGTCAACTTCTCCTATATTTATAATATTGTTGTATAGTTTTTCTTTTGTGATATTTTCTTGTGTAAACGAAAAACGCAGCAAATTTTACACTATGGTTCAATATTTCCTTCGAGCTTTGTTTCTGTAATCTTTCTGTATTTAAAAAAAAAACGCTACAAATTTAACATTATAGTTCATTATTTATTTTTGTCAACTTCTCCTACATTTTTATGATATTGCAGTTTTTCTTTTCTGATATTTTCTTGTGTAATCGAAACACGCAGCAAATTTTACACTATGGTTCATTATTTCTATTTGTTAACTTCTTCTTTATTTATAATATTGCAGTTTTGCTTTTGTAATATTTTCGTGGGTAAAGGAAAAACGCAGCAAATTTTACACTATGGTTTATTATTTCCTTTGAGCTTTGTTTCTGTAATATTTTTGTATTAAAGGAAAAAACGCAGCAAATTTTACACTATAGTTCATTATTTCCTTTGAGCTTTGCTTCTGTAATATTTTTGTATTTTTGAAAAAAACGCAGCAAATTTTACACTATGGTTCATTATTTCTATTTGTTAAGTTCTTCTATATTTATAATATTGCAGTTTTGCTTTTGTAATATTTTTGTGGGTAAATGAAAAACGCAGCAAATGTTACACTGTGGTTTATTATTTCCTTTGAGCTTTGTTTCTGTAATCTTTCTGTATTAGAGAAAAAAACGCAGCAAATTTTACACTATGATTCATTATTTCCATTTGTCAACTTATTGCAGTTTTGCTTTTGTGACAATTTAGTGTGTAAATGAAAAATGCAGCAAATTTTACACTATGATTCATTATTTTTATTTGTCAACTTATTGCAATTTTGCTTTTGTGACATTTTATAGTGTAAATGAAAAATGCAGCAAATTTTACACTATGATTCATTATTTTTATTTGTCAACTTATTGCAATTTTGCTTTTGTGACATTTTATAGTGTAAATGAAAAATGCAGCAAATTTTACACTATGATTCATTATTTTTATTTGTCAACTTATTGAAGTTTTGCTTTTGTGCCATTTTCGTGTGTAAATAAAAAACGCAGAAAATTTTACACTATGGTTTATAATTTCCTTTGGGTTTGTTTCTGTAATCTTCCTCTATTTTTAGAAAAAAACGCAGCAAATATACTATGGATCATTATTTTCTTTTGTCAACTTTTCCTATATTTATAATATTGCAGTTTTGCTTTTGTAATATTTTCGTGTGTAAACGAAAAACGCAACAAAGGACCAGATAGCAAACTAATGGATCAATGGTGGAACACCCTGTATACAAGGACGCATAAATACGAGTACTCAAACGCTCTTAACTTCACGTTAGTGTTTTTTCTCAATTTCTTCAGAATTCCGACAAATGCCAATTTTCAAAAGATACCAAGTGATTCCTAAACACCCCGTACATTTTCTATAATTTTCACTCTCAAAACCATTCTTAATGTTGGACGGAATGCGGATTTCGTTCTGTTGTTCGGGCTCAAACTTGAAAAGCAGTTGTTGCAACATATCAAGAGTCCTCCGCCACAAAGTGCTTTGACCTCTCATCCAACCAAGAACACCCTGATGCAAATGGCACAACCAGTCCCTGGTACAGTATTCCACGGTACTATAGTGTCATTCATATCGGCTTCTATTTCAGTACCGTGAACCGTGGACCTGTCGACAGAGTAAACACCTTACACAGGTTACTTCTCGGAATCTCTGACGATTCTCTTAGGCCCAGTTTCACCAAACAGCACTTGATCCCAGATTGTTTAAACTCCGCTTGTTACTAAAGCAGGCTTAACAGTGTTTTCTGTTTCACCATGCATCAACCCGTCCGGAGATGATCGCGATTAAGCAAATCGCGATTAAATAGTCAAACCATTTGGCAACGTTGTGAACAACCTTATATAGTGTTCTGTATCGTATTAGCAGTGATGACCACCATTGGCGCTAGGTGTCAGGTGTCATTCATTCTTCATTCATAACTCATAACATTTCAAATCATTTGTCATCTTGTAAACAAAAAACAAAATTTTTGCCGAAAATGTCGAGTGATGTGCTTCGAAATGTCGGAAACTTGCAGAAGTTAAAAAGAAATTATCCCATTTCACAAAACCACACGTTCTGGAAAAAAAACTATATAAGTAATTTTATTAACTTATTTATTTTTATTAACAAGTTTAACTGCTTCTTAAATAATATTTCAATCAAACATATCAATAAATTATTCTTTGCAATAAATTTCATAAAACACAAAAACAAAGTTTACGTGTATTTTAAATGGAAAATATTGAGCCTATACATATAGTCATATTTTGATAAAATTGACCCAAAAATTATACATTTCCGGAAAAATAATTACATAGACAAGAGTTCCATACTGATAAATAATTATTAATCTCAACTTGAAAGGTTATAATCCTCCAAAAATGGCCGATTAGTGCTAAATCGCGATTGGTCGATTAAATGGCGCTTTGGAGTGTGGTGAAACGCTACATTACATTAATCGTGATCTAAGGCCTCACTTAAGAGCCAAGTCAAGATTAAAGCATTTGGTGAAACTGGGCCTAAGGCCCAGTTTCACCAAATGCTTTAATCTTGACTTGGCTCTTAAGTGAGGCCTTAGATCACGATTAATGTAATGTAGCGTTTCACCACACTCCAAAGCGCCATTTAATCGACCAATCGCGATTTAGCACTAATCGGCCATTTTTGGAGGATTATAACCTTTCAAGTTGAGATTAATAATTATTTATCAGTATGGAACTCTTGTCTATGTAATTATTTTTCCGGAAATTTCTAATTTTTGGGTCAATTTTATCAAAATATGGCTATATACTATATGTATAGGCTCAATATTTCCCATTTAAAATACACGTAAACTTTGTTTTTGTGTTTTATGAAATTTATTGCAAAGAATGATTTATTGATATGTTTGATTGAAATATTATTTATGGAGCAGTTCAACTTGTTAATAAAAATAGATAAGTTAATAAAATTACTTATAAAGTTTTTTTCCAGAATGTGTGGTTTTGTGAAATGGGATAATTTCTTTTTAACTTCTGCAAGTTTTCGACATTTCGAAGCACATCACTCGACATTTTCGGCAAAAATTAACTTTGTTTTTTGTTTACAAGATGACAAATGATTTGAAATGTTATGAGTTATGAATGAATGACACCTGACACCTAGCGCCAATGGTGGTCATCACTGCTAATACGATACAGAACACTATATAACCCTTCGTTCACAACGTTGCCAAATTGTTAGACTATTTAATCGCGATTTGGTTAATCGCGATCATCTTCGGACGGGTTGATGCATGGTGAAACAGAAAACACTGTTAAGCCTGCTTTAGTAACAAGCGGAGTTTAATCAATCTGGGATCAAGTGCTGTTTGGTGAAACTGGGCCTTAGGCACTTTAACGTGCAAATGTTAGGGCAACGGACGGAAAATATGGCCAAAAATTCGTTTTTCCATTTGCTCACATAAAAAAACGATGCTGGAATTCTTACGGACCCAACCCGCGTTTTACTAATCCGATTTCGAAGGACCAGGTAGCAGCCTAATGGAAAAATTTGTCACAGATTAGTTTTTATGAATTTTTCCACCTCCTGAACAAGACAGTCTATGGGTCCAACTCAATCCTATGATTAGTTCTCCAGATACAGGATGTCGAGATGTAAAAATGGCATTTCTTTAAGTCTCTCGAAAAGAGATCGGCGGTCTTTGACGATTTTTTTCTCTGAGTCTTATAGTTCTTGAGATGCTCTCAGTAAGTATAGAATTTGGGACACCCTGTATAATGTCTTTCATTGTACAATGACAAAATAACAATAAGTAAACGACAACGTGTCTCCTACCGTTACTCTGTATGAAATTTTCATTTTATTGAACTTTTTGACAACTTTTTTAATAATCTTCACCCCTCTTGATATATCACCCTGTATATCTCACAAACTAGTCATAGCAAAGCCAATACTGTTTGACATTATAATAGTCTACTCGAACTAAGAGTAATGACAAAAATTTGGAAAATTCCACGGACGACTTTTTCAATTACAGGGTGAATATGAACTGAACGAATTTCATTCTGATTAATGTTTGACTCACCTTGTATCTAACAATAGTTTTTATTAAAAATCAGTCTAAAATTATTACCATATGGGTAAGCAATAATTGTCGCGCAAAAGTGTTTCAGTCATAATGTTTTCTTACAAATAATGGTACTTAAAGAAATGTCATTTTCCAACTTCCACACCCTGTATCTCCAAAAATAAGCATATGATTGAGTTGGACCCATTGACTTTCTTGTTGAGGAGGTCATATTCTACAAAATACGAAAAATTTAGAAAAATTGAATGGTTACAATATTTCTATTAGGCTGCTGCTCCTGAGGATTACTAGAGAATTGTTTGAAATTTCTCTCTAGAAATCGGTAGCAGATACGACAAAACTATAGGGTGTTTTTTTTTCGAGGTATATCACTTTAAGTTGGCATTACTGTTCAAGATGGCGACCGATTTAACAGCTGTCAAGTGGTTTATTCTCAGATTGGTTTGGCAATTCATCATGAATAGACTCACGCCTGAACAACGATGATGGCCAGAACGTTACAGTCAATGGTGATCGGTATAGAGCCATGATTACTAAGTTTTTCATTCCTGAATTGAACAACCATGATGTCCAGGAGCTGTGGTTCCAACAAGACGCCACAACATGTCACACAGCTCGTGCCACAATCGATTTATTGAAAGACACGTTTGGTGACCGCCTAATTTCACGTTTTGGACCTGTGAATTGGCCTCCAAGATCTTGTGATTTAACACTGCTAGACTACTTTCCGTGGGGATATGTAAAGTCATTGGTCTATGCGGATAAGCCACAAACCCTTGACCATTTGGAAGACAACATTCGCCGTGTAATTGCCGATATACGGCCACAAATGTTGGAAAAAGTCATCAAAAATTGGACGTCCAGATTGGACTACATCCGAGCCAGCCGCGGCGGTCATATGCCAGAAATCATGGTTAAAATGTAATGCCACAAGATTATCTTGCGGATAAATAAAATTCATGTCAAACGAATAATCCATCGTTGTTTTATTGTCATTTGAAGTTCTATAGCTCTAAAAAAAAACACCCTTTAAAACTCACTTTTGCGCAAGAAGTTAAGTTATTCTGTCTAATTCACTGAATTTATATTGAAATTAATGGAATACTGCCATTAAATATCGTTTAGTGATTTTTGCATTGAAAAATGTTGGTTGGCAGAACTGTTTTCTGTGTCACAAATTTGACAGATAATAAATAAATTCCTGATAGGAGAGTACCAACATAAAAAATGAAATATAACCATGATTTCTCTGTGAAACTGAGATATTCCGCACGATTTTGCTCTACAAGGTAAGAATTAGAGGAAAAAACATTCTATCGACAAGAGGGCGTTTACAACAACCTCAACCGATGAGTATCAGATAATTCCAATTATATTCGAGGTTGATAATTCACGTTATAATGCTGAAGAGCAACGGTTCGCGCCTTTTGGTGCAACAGCCATCACATTAAATTAGCCGTTATTACCACGGCCAAGCTCGATCGTAGCACCGCTATTTCTTCATTCCATTGAAAGTGAATCTGTAATCACCTCTGCTTGTCCGTCTTACTTTCGGAGCAACGATCCTCTCGGTTCATCTGTGTTACGTAACAATCAGATTCACTTCCCACGTTGATGCTGGGCCAAATTGTGTGATGCATCTAACGGTATCTATCGGATCTGACGATCCAAGAACAACGGAAGACCGCATCTCAAGCGTTACCTTTAACGATTTTTTTTTTTTTTAGTAGTTGTCGTGAGAGTAATTTTGAACATTTATTATGGGTGGTAGGTACTATTACAGGTGTCCATTCAAGTGGATTTTGGTAGTACATGCTAGTATGTATAAAACCAGTGGTGAATGAAACACGAAATATGTACAAGGTGTCCCAAACGCTCGCTGAAAACTTCTCGAGAACTAACGGGTGTTTTTTTTTTTCGAGGTATATAACTTTAAGTTGGCATTACTGTTCAAGATGGCGACCGATTTAACAGCTGTCAAGTGATTTATTCTCAGTTTGGTTTGGCAATTCATCATAAATAGACTCACGCCTGAACAACGCTTGCAAATAGTGCAATTTTATTTCGAAAATAATGGTTCTGTGCGGAATACGTATCGCGCACTACGTCCATTTTATTTTGTTTAGCGATAAAGCTCACTTCTGGTTGAATGGCTACGTCAACAAACAAAACTGCCCCATTTGGAGTGAAGCTAATCCTCAAGTGTATGTCGAAACACCGTTACATCCAGAAAAACTGATTGTTTGGTGCGCTTTATGGGCTGGTGGAATCATTGGTCCGTACTTCTTCAAAAACGATGATGGCCAGAATGTTACAGTCAATGGTGATCGGTATAGAGCCATGAGTACTAACTTTTTCATTCCTGAATTGAACAACCATGATGTCCAGGAGTTGTGGTTCCAACAAGACGGCTCAACCTGTCACACAGCTCGTGTCACAATCGATTTATTGAAAGACACGTTTGGTGACCGCCTAATTTCACGTTTTGTACCTGTGAATTGGCCTCCAAAATCTTGTGACGTAACACCGCTAGACTAATTTCTGTGGGGCTATGTAAAGTTATTGGTCTATGCGGATAAGCCACAAACCCTTGACCATTTGGAAGACAACATTCGCCGTGTTATTGCCGATATACGGCCACAAATGTTGGAAAAAGTCATCGAAAATTGGATGTCCAGATTGGACTACATCCGAGCCAGCCGTGGCGGTCATATGCCAGAAATCATATTCAAAATGTAATGCCACAAGATTATCTTGTGGATAAATAAAATTCATGTCAATCGAATAATCCATTGTTTTTTATTGAAATTTAAAGTTCTATAACTCTAAAAAAAACACCCTTTATAAGACTTGAAGACAAAATCTGAGAGAATCCCCGATATCTTTTTTCGAAATATTAAGATATAAAAAAGCAGATCATAGATATCTTGATTCATTGCCGAGTTACTGGGCGAGTTTTTGAAAAATTACTGTTTCAAAAATTTCGCTCCATCTTGGTTTCTGTTCGAGATATCCCAAAAATTCTAAAACTTTTTTTCAGTAATTTTTATAGTTTATATTATGCTCCTAACAGGTCATAGAAATTAATTACCGTTTTAGGGATATAGAGTTCCTTAAATGGGACACCCTATATTTTTCAAAGCAGTTTTTTAGCCGCATTTTTGTGGAAAAGCATCCCGTTTTCAGTTTTTCAAAAATGTCAATGTTTTTCGGCTTATATCTAATCTAATATCTTATTTACAGGGATGTTACTGACAGGGCAGCTTCAAATGAAGCCTATTTGAAACATTCTGATGCAGAGATAGCCAGATTGCGTCAACAGCTAGAAATAGCATGTAGAACGCGAGACAATGCTATAGAAATGAATCGGTTTGTGGTTTTTTTTTGTATTTTTGTTTTGTTTTTGTATTTTTTTTTTTTACCTACTACGCTGAGACCGGCCGTGTTGTGTGTAGTCTTTGTTACTGTGTCCAATCTCCACTTCAAGTATATCACTAATTCAAGGGGTTTAACAAAAAATTATTATTAATTGAACTTAAAGTCGTCCAAGCAATATAAAAACGAATAACAATAAACCTGCATCTTCAAATAATAACGATACAACATAAACCCTCAAGAAAAAATAAAGTTGAAGTTAAAGTTGAATTGAAAACTAAATAAATATAATCTTAAAAATATAAATATCTAATAGTACTTGAACCATCTCTTATAATGTTAACATGAACAAATTCAGTGATCTTCAATTTTATATTTCATTGAATAATTACAATCATTTTCACAATAATGGGCTTAATTGCAGGAAACTTCACGATGATCTGTCATCAGTTTCACGAGAAGCTAATAACTTCAAAACTCAGCTGACAAAGTCTCAGGAGCAAATAGAAAATCTAAAAGTGCAATCTCAACAATATATAGGCGAAGTGAAGAGAGCTGAAGATTTGATAGATTCAAAAGTGAGTGAATTATTTGATATGAACAAACTGTAGTGCAGAGTAATATCAACTTACCCCAACATTTTCATAAAGGGTGCGCCACTGCTACCACCCAAAAAATCTGCCCCAATTCTTAAAATTACAGCGCCTCAAGTATTCAATAGCACCATCTAGATTATTATCTTCTTTGAATAGGGAATTCTCCCTTACTTCAAATATTTCAACATTTCATAAAAAAATAGTAATTCTGAGAATTCACCAAAAAATTGCTATTTTAATCATTTACTTCATACTTGACAAAAAAGGTTAGTGACTCAATGAAATGTGAGAGCTTGTCCTGGTGCTCCCTGAAGTAAATAGTAGGATACTGCAGTATATACTGGATAACCCTGTATATATAGTAGTGTCCATTTATTTAGTACTATATCTCATAAGGTTTTAGTCATAATAAAACATAAATAGCTGAAAAAAGGAAATCGTTTTAGTACCTAGTTCTTGTATTTAAATCTAATCTTATGTTAATAAATAAAAAAGTTTAGTAGTGTTGAATTATTTTTAATTACATAATAAAATAGTGATAGCAAGTGAAAAAGCAGCATTACTTGATTCAGTTTATCCTAATGAAATATTATGTGATGTGATTTTCGATGTGAAATACTTTTTTTTTACTTATTTTTCTTCATTTTTCACTCCTTATCTTAGGAAAAAGAGAGAGAAGACTTATTGAACCAATTTAAACAGCTATGTTTAGAAACTAACAATCTTCAGAGTAGCAACAA
The DNA here is from genome assembly GCF_914767665.1 of Harmonia axyridis. Taxonomy (NCBI): domain Eukaryota; kingdom Metazoa; phylum Arthropoda; class Insecta; order Coleoptera; family Coccinellidae; genus Harmonia; species Harmonia axyridis. Next base: position 865,837 of record NC_059507.1, read on the forward strand.
TGCTTTGGAGACTGAAGCTAATCAAAGCAAGGTTCAGTTATCTGTAGCCATGGATCATGTTCATGATTTAGAACAGAGAAGTGAAACACTAGAAACTTTAATAAACGATTATGAGAAACAAGTAAGTTTCACTAACAACTGTGGTACTAAAAAATGTTTGAGATAGGTGAACAGCAAGTTTCATTTTCAGATTGGACTCTTAACAAATCAAATTGCTAAATTTGAGTCTGAACGCAATCAGCATATGAGATACCAGGATAGAACAGAAGCTGAACTCAAATCAGTTCGAGAACTTTGTATGAAATTAGATAGAGAAAAAGAACAGTTGAGAATACAATTGTTAACAAAAGAAACTGTAAGTTCATTTGAATATTTAAAATTTTTGGAACAAGAATGAATATCAAATAACAGATTCAATTAGAAATGAAAACCTAAGCATATTAAATTCTACATTATATTATCAATTTACTTTAGTATCTGTTATTTGTTTGACTAAAACTATTCATCGTGTATTATCGATTTTAATTTATTTTTTATTTTCAGTTCTTCATTCTTGTGTTGGATGTTGAGCAATATTTTATAATGCCAAGCATCAAAACCTATCAAGATTATATTATCAGTAGTTTTATTAATGTTATTGTAATTATGCTATTAGACAATAAAGTCAAATTCAATAAATTATCTTTAACTTAAACTTATTATAGAGGAAAAATAACTTTATTGAAAAAAGGGCCTAGGTCTAATAACCTAATAATTGTATATTATACAATTTTGATCTGTAACAATAAAAACTAGTTTTTCGGTGTACGTAAAGTTTGATGCTCTAAGGTTGTTTTAAAATTATGTTATTATATTTCATTTCAAAATTAGGATTGATATTAATTTTATTTCTATCTAGGGAGGAGATCAAATCAAAGATCTTCAAAGGGAGAATGACAAATTGAATGCCAAATTAACTGATAGCCAATCAAGACTTGCTAATACAGAAAGACTGTTGAAAGATTCTAGAAATGAAGGTGTCGAACTGAAACTAAAAGATGAGGAAGCTCTGAAAGAAATTAATACGTTGAAAGGAAGGATTGATGATTTGGAGAAGAGATTGTAAGTACCCTACAGTTATTTTCTAGTGGGTCTCAAAAATTATATGAAATATTGTACATTCCCCGATTCGTAAGTTAGATTTTTTAGTGTTTTTTCTTTATGTTATTGCAGAGTTAAAGCCTCAAAAGATGTAGACATGTATCAGGAGAAAGCTCTCGAATACAGTAATCAGATTAGGCAATTGAGGAGACAAATAACAGATGAACATTTCGGTAAAGCTTCAAAGGGGGACGATGATAGATATCCGTCGTTTTAAGAAAAACCATAAGATAGGGCATCGATAGGTTTTTTCTAGCATAACATTAATCTTTCTTCACAGATATTTCTGCACCTGTGACGTTTGTTCTGAAAAATGCATAGGAGGTATTGTATGTGAAAAGCAATGCATTAAGGGATTTCAAGGACAGGTGAGGTAAATATATTCCTCAACTCAGTTCCACTACTTTGAGTGGAACTTACACTGCGCAAAAGAATTAACGCACATTATGGAAATCTCAAATTCATTCTACAACTGAAGGTGTTCTCGATGATAATTATTTTTATCAGAATCATGCATGCATCTGTTATCTACTTTCAACGTTTTTCTTCAATACAGATGTTTTTTCCCAGTAGGAATAAAAAAGATGAGATTATCAGATTTTGAATGTATTGGCTCCATTCTGAAATCAGTTGTTCTCGATCAATTCTAGTGATCAATAGTTTTTCTTTCGTTTGATTTTCTACACTCGATCGCTATGCAACGCGAAACACGCAATTTGACCCAAGAGGAATGTGCCCAAGCGGTAGTTTTGCGAGAAGAAGGGTGGACATACCCAAGAATTGCAGAAAGGTTTGGAGTTTCCCATACAAGTGTGTCCAGAATGTTGCAGCGATTCAGGGTGACAGGTATGAATGTCTGAAGACCAGGACAGGGTAGACCACGGGTAACAACTGCCATTCAAGAACCTTACTTGAGAGTTTCTTCGTTGAGACAACGGTTTGCAACCGCTCGCCTCCTTCAAAATCAGCTTGAGCAAACTCATGGGGTGCAAATTAGCACTCAGACAATAAGAAATCGCCTCAGAGAATATGATTGAAGGCCTCGTGTCGCGGCAAGAGGCCCTGCTCTTACCCCAGCCCATCGAAGGGCGCGTTTGGATTTTGCGAGAGAGCATATCCATTGGGAAGAGGCTGATTGGGAAAGAGTTCTCTTCACAGATGAGTCTAGATTCTGCCTCTACCATTGTGATCGACGTTCCCTTGTATACAGACGTCCACATGAAAGATATGCTCAGTGCACTCTTTCCCAATCAGCCTCTTCCCAATGGATATGCTCTCTCGCAAAATCCAAACGCGCCCTTCGATTTCAGAATGGAGCCAATACATTCAAAATCTGATAATCTCCTCTTTTTTATTCCTGCTGGGAAAAAAACATCTGTATTGAAGAAAAACGTTGAAAGTGAATAACATATGCATGCATAATTCTGTTAAAATAATTATCATTGAGAACACCTTCAGTTGTAGAATAAATTTGAGATTTCCATAATGTGCGTTAATTCTTTTGCGCAGTGTAGATATTGTTATTCTTAGATGATACAGGGTTTTCCAATAAGAGGTTTCATTTTGAATAGCCCGCTCTCTGGGTATTAGACAAGTAAACACTATGCCATTACTAAAAATGGAACGATACACGCTTCAACAACGCATTGAAATTGTTAAAATTCACTAGAAAAATGGTGAAAATATTGCAGTCACAGTTCGTAAAACTGAAGCACCTTCTCGGCAGACAATGCTGAAACTGATGGAAAATTTAGAGCTGTTGGGACAAGTTAGTGATGTGAAGAATCGAAACCGTATGCGTCGCTCAAGAACAACTGAGAATATTGCTGCTCTGTAGCCTATAGTGTTGAAGAAATCCCAGATATGTCGATTCCTTGTCGATCTTGCTCATGATTAATGATTTTTTATGGCCGGAAGCAATAGCAATTCTGCAAGGAAAGTTTCCTGGTCGTGTTATCATAATTGTCCATATTGAATAGTGAATATTATAATAACTGTTCCATCCATCCAGCATTAGACTGTGGTTTCGTCTGACATGTTTCAATTTAATCATTTGCACCTGATGTATTTGTGATAATCTTTGAAATAAATATTATTGTTAATTGGCCACCGAGATCTTGTGATTTAACTTCTTTTGACTTTTTTCTTTGGGATCACGTGGAAGTTAAGGTCTATGTCAATTCCCCACAATCGATTCGAGGCCTTCAAGATGGAATTGGTGAAATTATCGAGGATATGCAAATGTTCGAATTGGTCATGGAAAATTTAATGAAAAGGATATGGTGCTGAAATTCGTATTCCATTGTTAATGGCATAACTTCCTCTTTATTATAAAATGAATATCCTTTGATTTTTGATGAAAATGAAACCGCTTATTTGAAAACACTTTAATATCCAAGTTTCTGCAAATATCAACAAACGCTTACATGCAATTTTCTTCAAATTGTTTTATTCAAATTCAATATTTGAGTCTTTGGTCTCGGCTTCGAAAGTGAGAACCTTTTGAACTTTCTGACATTTCCTCCTATACTTCTAGAATAAAAATCAAGGTGGTCCTGACTCTTCCATATTTGGATCTTCGACACCAGGATCGACAGTTCCCGATTCTGATGCATCACAAAATGATGGCACTTTGGTTGCTACTGCACAGGTGCTGGTAACGGATAGAAGAGGAGATGAAACTGTGCAACTGAACATAAGTGAACCACATTCTTCCAAAATTTCCATATCATCGATTAGGCTGTCCGACAGAGACGGAGAACTATTAGTTGAGAAGAGATCGTTTAAAGGTGTTAAGGTTGGCAGATCAACCTCTCCCGTTACATGCTCTCTGTCTTCTAAAAGTACCAGAGATGCCATATGTGATTGCAAACTGACCAGTTCCAGCGGTAGCTCAAATAAATCTGTAAATGCGTTATTGGAAATGGATAGACTAAAAACATCTCTGAAGCAAACATTGGGTAGAGATCTTCCGGAAACATACTGTAAAACAGGTAAATGCTTCGGGAGTTGTAAATCATTCGATCCACTCAACAAGGTGTGTTGCAAATCGTTCTCCGATAAGGATTTGAGAAGAGGAAAGAGTAGAAGTGATGAAAAAGACCTCTGTTGTCCTAGTTCTTGTCGATGTGCCTTAAGTAACTAACATAAAATTGTGTAAAAGTGAATGAGATGTTTGGTGAAATTTTTTTTGGGTAACTAGTAAAAGTACTTAGATCTCAAGACGAAAATAATGAGTTCTTTCAAAGAGACTGTTCAAAGTTACCACAATTCATTATTTTCCAAGTAGAAATATTTATAAGAGATGTATTGTCCATTGATGGATGTTTCTCAAAGTATGGATAATATCAAACTTCTAATATTGATTTTATTTATTAATTTATTGATAATGAATTGATATGGATGATTTTTGGTGAATGAATGTAAATTTACCATTGTCGTCCTCGATTAATGTGTAATATTAAATATATTCATTTTATATAACGAATAATGTAAAATATATCTCTTTTAATTTGTAATAATGTATAATATATAATTTTATCTATACTAGTGTAACTTCTTTCATCCTGTAGTTTGCTATAAGAATGCTATCTGAGAATAGTCACGAGAAAAATCTTTTGACAGTTGCAAAATAAAGGTTGGTCAGAAAATTCGATAGGAAAAGAATTTTACCACGTCAAGTCCAAATCTGCAATCAGTTTGCTTCTGCTCTATCTCAATTTCGAGATAATTCCAGTTTTGTGGGAAAATTTTCTGGTAGTGTTATTGTAGTTTATTTGCACCGATGATACTTAATCATTATGGTCTAGGAAAATAAAATTGATAAAAATATGCACTCAGGCTTATTACTGAACTGGTGACACTCGAGTTTGGTCATTTCACTGAAAACATTTTAATTAGTAGGGAATTTGGCTATAAGCCATCTATCCGCATTTTACTGAACCCATTATTCCCGCGGCCAAACACGTATAGAATCCTGTATTGTGCTATTCTAACCATAACCTGGTTTGAGCTATTCTTCCCAGATGACACCACCGAGCCCTATAAAAAATTCCTCTGAGGAAAATTTTACTAGGAGAGTTTATGACCGGATCTACTTCAAATTTTGAAAAAATGAGGAAATCTCGATGCTTTATACCAATTTGCAATCATATAATTCCTAGGAGAACATTGAACCGAAAAATTCAGCGTTTTTTAGGATTTTTCGAAAAAAAAAATTGGCCACGGAGGACCATGATATCTAAAAGAATTTTTGATTCTGAATACTAACCTACCATCGGTTTTTTCCTAACACACTTCAAAGCTGAGATATTGCAAATTTTGTAGAAAAATAGTGCTTTAAATGCGTAAACAAATTTTTCTGATTGAAATCGAAGCCTAATTTGCAATCTACATCCTCAAAACCCTTCAAAAACACCATCAAAAGTTCAAAATTCGATCGGTCGATTCTTACGAAAAAACCAAGACCTTATGTAAATTTCGGAAAAAAAATTTTTTGGCATGAAAATTTGATAGAAGAAGCATTCGACCTCGGCGAACACAAATCTGCAATCGGATTGCCTCTAAAAGGTCTTAATTTCGAGATATTTCGAGTTTTGTGGAAAAATTTTCGAGCGAGCAGACTGCCCTCTGTTGTCTTAAGTCTGAGGTTTGCGAAATGGGTTTACATGCCCCACAACTTCAGTTGTGTGTAAACTGAGCTTTTAAGGTTTAGAAAAATTTTTCTGATAAAAATAAATGCTTAATTCAGTATCTACGACCTCAAAACTTCCCAAAAATATTATAAAATGATCGAATTCGATCGGTCGATTTTTTCGGAAAAACCAAGACTATAACCTTGGATATTTTTTTGCTAAAAAAAGTTTTTGATTCAAATCGACTTCAAAATTTGATATTATGAAGAATTTTTAATGTTGAATCCATATTTGCAATCAGTTCCTCCCTAGGTGTCCCCTAAATTAAATTATTTCGAATTTTGTGGAAAAATTCGTAATATGGTTTGGTCTGCCCTCTGGTGGTTCAAATCTGAAGCTTGCAAAATGAGCATACATGCCCCACAACTGAGACATTTCTGTGGAAAAAAAGCAGTGATTTTTAGGTGTAGAAAATGTTTTCTGGTGAGAATCGTTCCTTATTCGGTTTTGCGACTTTGGAACTCTGAAAATTCGATTGGTTGATTTTTTCAGAAAAACCAAGATAAATTTCTAAATTGGCCACGGAGGACCTTCAAAATATGATATCCAAAAGAATTTTTGATTCTGAGTACTAACCTACCATCGGTTTTTTCCTAACACACTTCAAAGCTGAGATATTGCAAATTTTGTAGAAAAATAGTGCTTTAAATGCGTAAACAAATTTTTCTGATTGAAATCAATGCCTAATCTGCAATCTACATCCTCAAAACCCTTCAAAAACACCATCAAAAAGTTCAAATTCGATCGGTCGATTTTTTCGAAAAAATGTATGTAAATTTCGAAAAAAAAATTTTTTGGCCTGAAAATTTGATAGAAGAAGCATTCGACCTCAGCGAACACAAATCTGCAATCAGTTTGCTTCTAAAAGGTCTCAATTTCGAGTTTTGTGGAAAAAATTTCAAGGTGGTTTAGTCTGCTCTCTGGTGGCATAAGTTTGAGGCTTGTAAAATGGGAATGTGTGCCCCACAATGTGGGGCAACAATAGAGTCGCCATCTATCCGCATCTTACTGAACTAATAATTCCCTCGGCCAAACACATATAGAATTCTGTATTTGTATATTCTCACCATAACCTAGTTTGAGCTATTCTTCCCAGATGACACAACCGAGTCCTAGGAAATACAGTGACTTAATATGCAGGGTTTTTTTAAATATCTTTCACAATAGGATACTTTCTGCTAAAATTAAATCATAATGTCGAAGTAGATTGTGTGAAAACATTTTGTGTAACATTTTTCACATTTATTATCAGTCTACACCAAATTATTGGCTGCCTCGATAGTACAGTGGATTAAAGAGTCGACTGTGGTGCCGAAGGTACCGGGTTCGAATCCTGGCTAGGTCATGGATGTTGTTCGTAATTTCTTATTGACACAAGTAGCGGAAAAAATTAAATTTTGAAAGAGAGTATAGGTTTTTTTCAAATTTCGTAATATTTACCCTAAAGATATAAAAAGAAACATGTATCTGAACTGGAATATAATTATTCATGTAGGCATCCATTTCGTTCAGAAAAATTAGTCTACACATTTAAAGCACTCCTTTCAGAAAAATTGCACTAGGAGTGTTTATGGCGAGATCTGCTTCAAAATTTGAGTTAATGAGTAGTCTCAATGCTCAATACCGATTTGTAATCAGATAATTCCTAGGAGGACTGTGAACAGAGATATCCAGAGAAGAAAAAGAAGAATGAAAAACAATTAAAATTTAATATTCATTTTAAAATATATTTCCAATATCAACATGAAATAATCTTAAAAACATATTTCTTATAAAAATAAATACATTATAAGAAGATGTCGATTTTTGCTTTGTCATCGTTTCTAATGCTGAACGATTTTCATTTGTCATCGTTTCTAATGCCTTCTTGAAATGTTCCATAGTTACAAATGGTTCTGGATTTTCATCTAGAGCTATTCTCGCAGCGCTATGGCACAATTCCTCAATATAGGCCCCACAACACTTTTCAGTACGATCAACTAGCATTTTGATATCTATATCTTTTACCTGAAATTGAATGATCAATGTTAATATTTCATTTAAGTGTAGCAGCACATCTAAGACTTTATTCTTGAATTATTAATCAACTTGCATAAGTTTCATTACGAAAAATAAATTAACATATTCAATTAATTAAATTAATTAATTTAAGGTAAAACTTGAGAAAAAAATTATTTTTACTTACAGGTATTTTGCGGAATTTCAACTCGAAAATTTTCATTCGAGTTTCATAATCTGGTAGTGGAACTAATACTTTCATCAATCTACCCCCTCTATATAAAGCTGTGTCAAGTCTGTCGAGTCTATTGGTGGCTGCTAGAACGATCAAACCTTCCAGCGGTGAAACACCATCAATTTCTAATAAAAGTTGCATTAAAACATTTGCTTGAACATTATTCGCATCTCCCGATTCTGATCCTCTCATACAAGCAATAGCATCGACTTCGTCAAAGAATATAACTGAAGGTGACACATCTCTTGCTCTCTTGAATAGTTTTATAATAGCTTGTTGGGATTCACCAACATATTTATTAAATAATTCAGCAGCTGAAATAGATGGATAATTTTTTTTTTCACATGAAGTTTCTAATTATTAAATAGGAAAATATTGGGAATATTGGACACAATTTTATTCTATTGTTTAATTTGTAACAACGCCGACGTTTCGAAACAGTTCGTTTCTTTTTCAAGGCTAGTTACGACAAACAATATTGTACGCTTATTAAAATCATAAAGACAATTTTCAAGGAATCGAAATTCTTTCACACCTCAGATAATCAATCAAAATTGTCTTTATGATTTTAATAAGCGTACAATATTGTTTGGCGTAACTAGCCTTGAAAAAGAAACGAACTGTTTCGAAACGTCAGCGTTGTTACAAATTAAACAATAGAATAAAATTGTGTCCAATATTCCCAATATTTTCCTATTTATTAAATAACAATGGATGATAACCAAGTAATAAGTTCTAATTATTATTCACCATATTACTTCATTGTTATTTATATAATTATGAGGCAAATCTATTCATTCTGTCATCCCTTGTAGAACATCATCCAGGAATATTTCATCATTATATGTTGGTATTTGGAAATCTTCTGTCACAGATTTATTTGTCAAATTTGTTATACAGAAAACAGTTCTGCCAACCAACTAACGATATTTATGGAAATATTTCCTTGAAATTAAATGAAAATACATTGAATTAAAGTAAATAATGTATGACCATACAAAAAGGATCATCCCAACACTGCACTTAATAAATAACTATTATAATACAAATTGAGTAGGCATTGATATTCTTCCACAAATTCGAAATTCAGTGTGAAAATGAGCCTTCTGTAAGGATTACTTTCTCTATTTCCTTGGATTTTTGATGAAATTAATGGAATATTTCTGAAAATTTACTGATTTTTGCATTGAAAAATGTTATTTAGTAGAAATGTTTACTGTACCACAAATTTGACAGTTAATAAATCCATGACAGAAAATTTCGTGGTACCAACATATAATAATGAAATATAACCATGAAATCTGTATGAAACTGAGGTATTCCCACATGGTTTTTTCTACAAGGCTTGGCAGAATGAACGGATTTGCCACGAAATTCGAGAAGTATATTTTTTCAACTTGTTATGAAGGAATATTTATTCTTATTGTTTCTTAATTTTTGCAACATAATAAAAAAAAATAAAATGACCATATTTACCTTTGATTGAAAAAAAATTGAAACCACTTTCAGTAGCCAGGGCTTTAGCTATCGTTGTTTTGGAACAACCTGGTGGACCATACATAAGCACTCCTTTTGGGGCTAATTTTCCCATTCTCTCATATCTTTCAGGGTGTAATATATCTTTGATACAGTGTTTTAAAAGGTTTTTCAATTCTTCCTGGCCCCCTATGTCAGACCACTTTACATTAGGTACCTAAGAAAAAACAGAATTTTTGAAAATGAGAAAGGTGCCAGCGAGAATTATGCCACACCATGAAAATATAAAATTAGATAATACTTTCAAGAGGAAAAAAATTCTACTCCGGAATCGTAGAACAGATTTTGCTAAATAACAAACTTAACCGAAATATTGGAACACTAAACCTGTCTTTAAAATTCAAATCTAGCTCTAAATGAACAAGGAAGAAAATAGATGAAACTTGAAAAATGTTATGAAAATAACTATGTATGATAGATAAAGCCAAAATTATATTACCAACCTCTACATGAAAATCCTTCGAACCACTTGGTACAAAACGCTTCATAGCAAATTTCAAATCACTAATCTCCATAACACTCCTCGAATCTTTCAACATTGTGAATTTTGCTCTTGAACAAAGTTTCACCAAGTCTTCTCCAACATATCCTCGGGTATCTTTAGATATTTCCAACAATTGATCTTCGGTGATGTTATGTTTATATATTTCTAATACTATCTCAAGAATTTCTTTCCTTGCAGCTGGTTTAGGCATTGGTATATTGATTTCGTGATCAAAAATTCCTGATTTTGTCAATTCCGGAGCGACATTGCTGATATCAGTTGTAATGCCAATTACGAATACCTTCAACAAAAATTTTTCATTTAATCATCAATTTCTATCAAGATTGAATTACAAATGACCATAATTCATGCAAATCTAGGTCCAGATGAAACTGCAGCAAAAATGCTGAAGGAATTTCCAAAAGAGGGAGTTAAAATGAAGCAATTAGGGTAGGTGTGCCGCAGGGAAATGTACTAGGCCCACTAGAATACCTCCTTTACTCTGCAGATGACACAATCATACTAGCTAGTGATGATTATTCTACAGCATCATCACATACAGGGTGTTCCTTAATAGGAGGTACAGAGGAAAATGAGACATTCCTACATTTTTGTGATGATTATACCAGTATATCCAATCTTTATCAATCTTCGCTAAAGATTTGGTAAATAATTACCAGAACTTATAGCTAATTTATTCAACACAGCTTACTAACTGGATCTTGAAATAATTTGGAAAAGAAAGAGCTTTGCACCAATGAATAATCCAATTACAAAAATATTTTTGAAAGGTTTCATATTTCTTACCTTCGCACCCCTGTTATTGTTCAATTTATCCAAATGGGTCAACAAGTCTTCTAGAAGAAACAATTTTTGCTCGTCTTTAGAACATTTAGAACAGATTTGATCCAATTTATCAAAAACCATTACGGTTGGAGCATTAGACAATGCATCTTCAAACATTTTCTTCAAAGATTCTCTAGATTGAGCCAAAAATTTGGTGGAATTAAGAAACTCAACATTTACTTTACTTTCATTTACTAGATAGTTTACTAGCGTTGTTTTACCTGTTCCACTACTACCAACTAGTAAAACATTTGTAAATCTTTTTGCTTCTTCTTTTACTGTTAAGGCATTATCCATCCATATTTTGATTTCATTTAATTGTTCAGTTAAACCTCCTACTTTAGAAATAGTTTCTTGATTGTTGACATTTTGAGTTTCTTCATGATTCCTAAAATATTAACAGTTGAGAGAGAATATTTTTGAATATTAATCAGCATTGTTGATAGTCATTAAGTTGATCAAGAGAGGAATGAAAATATACAAAACCACTAAAAGCACTCACTTGAATAAAACCCATTTTGTATTTTCAGTAACTTCATAAAAGGTATCAGAAAGATTTAAATTGTCAAAATTTGTAACTGGATCACTATTTTCTGATTTAACTTCTTTAATAGAGAATTTCAACAATCTTCCAAAATAAAATATGCTTATTTTATTCCCATTAGTCAAGATGGTACGTTTGAATATATAGCACAGCCTTTTTTCAATCTCTGGAGTGATTTCAGTTGTTTTTAGTCTGCCTATCGATTTTAAAGTGATAACTAGGGCATCTTTAGTGTACTGTGTTAACTTTGTAACAGATACAGTTGGATAGGCCTTGACATCGCCAAAGTAAAGATCAAGTACTGAAAAAACAATCAAGATAAAAAAAATTATTTGGCATACATCGGAGTAACTCACATATTGATAATTCTTATCTATTAAAATATGTTACCTGTAGTTTCTAGAATTAGAAACTCGGTCTAAATACATTAGGAATTAAAATAAATAAAAAAATCATACCTTCTTTGGTGAGATGAACTGAAGTCAAACTTTTTCCTGTTGTTGGCCTAGCTCTCTTTACAATTGGAGCCAAATCATTTATTTTCAGAACAGTCCAATTTGAAATTGCTATATCACAAATTTGCATACATGATTGACTCAAGAAAACAAATTTATTTAATCCATCTCTTGCATCTTGACTCTCTTCATTCATCAGATTCAAACTGCCAAGTAGACAACTATTTCTAATATAAAAATGAGTGAAAATTTTAGGATTTGGGGGGCAATCTGTTTGATGTTTCTCAGAGTCTCTTATGGTAATGATAGTTCCACAACTTTCACATTGGTTCCACTGTTCTGATTTTTTAGATTTTGATGCAGATTTGGGGGTAGTCATTATGAAGCTGTACTACCTAAAAACATAATTTTTATTAATGACTTTCCTATAATACGCTCTATATATGCAATAAGAGCTTATGAGTAATAATACTAAAAAAAATTACTAAAACTGTACAAATTGAGCAAACGGTTAATAAATTGAACAACTAAATTAACATAAAGACAGACGTACGTTTCGAAATTTTTGTATTTAATAATACAATTTTTCCTCATCAGTGCCTTATAGTTCAACGAAATTATTAAATTTACAAACTTACCACGTGTATATCCACCTCAAAAAAATTGCAAGTAAGAAACTACTAACTAACTAAACGTATCGGCACAGAATAGTAATACCCACAGAATACTAATAATAATAATATAATACCTCTCTATTCTGTGGTATCGGTTGCTCTGGTGAGGATTCACAGAACAAGCCATTACTGAAGGTAGTCATAGATTTCTTCCTTTTTATTCTTTTGAAATACATATACAAATCGACATTTACAATTGAATAAACAATTTCAGAAATTTCAAATTTATCAATTGGTTGATACTGACTCTAATATTAGATATTAGAGAGTTATTGCAACGCACAAATAAGCGATCTTTTATTACAGGATCTCTTATTTTGACATGTACTCATGCGCATTGAGTCAGATATTAAGGATTGTTTAAATCTAAATTAGGTCTAGAAATAAACAAGATCAAAGACAGATAAAATCCAATAATCCATAGACAAAGTGACAAAGGTAAACTCTGTGGATAAAATCGTTTTGCTAGGTCGAAAATGTCCGACGAAAAAGATTGACATCTGATTGCTCAGATATCTTTGCCGAACGCTCCAGATCATAAACATAGACTCCTGTCTCTATGCTCCAGATGTGTATTGTTGATAGAATTAATCATGTTATATTTTTCAAGAAATCAGAGATAATGAACATACAACAACGTTTCCAATGTTCAACACTTTTAGACGTTCACAAGAGATTAATGCAATGTCATGACACTGGGAAGTCTGGAAATGAATTGAGTAAATACGATGAATTGCTTATCCATAAAAATCACAAATTTTTATGGGAAGAAAATGAAAATGAACTAACATGGGAAGAAGAACTTGCTAAAAAGTATTATGACAAATTATTTAAGGAATATTGTATATGTGACCTCTCAAAATATAAAGAAAATAAAGTTGCCTTGAGATGGAGGACTAAAAACGAAGTTGTGTTGGGAGCGGGACAGTTTTCATGTGCTGAAAAGAAATGTGACGCCAAAGAACATTTGAAAACTTGGGAAGTTAATTTTTGCTATCTTGAAAACAATGAGAAGAAAAATGCTTTGGTGAAAATCAAACTATGTGAAGATTGTTCAGCTAAATTAAATTATCATAGTAAGAAACGTGAAGTCAAAAGATTGAAAAGAAAACGCAAATCAAAAATTAATTCTGAAAAAGAGATATCAAATGTTCAAGAGTCTACCGAGTCCCTTGAAATGATTGAAAAAGAACCTTCTGCCTGTACCACTAGTTGGAAAGAAGAAACTCAGAGCCCTTGGTCTCAGAAGTGTGATGTTGAAGTTAAATCTAGAGAGGAAGAGATGGATGATTATCTTGACGAACTATTGATTTGAATCTTTTTTAAATTACCTTCCAAGTTCAATTCAATCTGAGATACAACCAAGACTAAATAATTTGATACAATCTAAAAGAAACTGAATTGCATGCAATAATCCCGATCTATAATATTCTTAAATTATTGCTTGACTGAAGTATTCTTTATTGAAATAAATTTTCAAATTGATCTTTAAGATTTTGCCAAAATGTTGAAGAAAAACATCAACTAGACCAGATCATTGAAACTAAATTGAATCTAAGAAGAAATAGCATTATAAACATTGAATTTAATATAAATCAAATAATTTGACAACTTTGTGTCTAATCCTTCACAATAATATATCTGTATGATATATTTAGTTTATTTTGTATCTAATAATACAATTTTTCCTCATCAGTGCCTTATAGTTCAACCACAGAATAGAGAGGTATATAAAAAAATAATACTCCGTGAGTATGGTTACAAGGTTTATTTGGTTGTTAAAAAAGTTGTGAATAAAGTCAGGTACAGTAAAGGTTGCATTCATACTAATTATAACATACAATTCCTTTACGGAAAGATATTTTTTCCATGAAATGATTGAATACTTTTTCATTTGAAATAATAAAATTGAATCAGTGGTTACTTAATTGGTACGATATATATAAAATTATTATTTATTATTATTAATGTATTCCATAAAAGCGATTTTATTGTATTTCGGGAAATTCAAGTAAAATAATAAAAGTCGGAAACTTACCATTAATTCAAATTCTGAAATGAAATACAAATTTAGGCTGAAAAATATTTTGAAATAGAATTACTACTTCCATTCAATACGCAGTCATGTCCCAAATATTATACAGTAATCATACAAATGTAATTTCAAATGGGCCGCCATGTCAGGTCACCAAAATTGGTTACATCGAGAACAATGGAAATGTCAAAGAGTGTCGCTTCTGTAATACCTCTCTATTCTGTGGTTCAACGAAATTATTAAATTTACAAATTTACCACGTGTATATCCACCTCAACAAGTAAGAAACTGACTACCTCGGTAGTACAGTGGACTGAGAGGTTGGCTATGGTGCCGAGGGGTACCGGGTTCGAATCCCGGCTAGGTCATGGATGTTGTATATGTCTGGTGATGAATTAAAAAGAGTCTTATAGAAGATGAAATGTTGGTTGTGTGGATGGTGTAGAAACGCCTAGCACATATAAAGGAAAAAAATTAAAAAAAAGTAAGAAACTACAAACCATAGAGTAAGTATATACTTGTTCTATGCTACAAACTAACTAAACGTATCAGTTGCTCTGGGAGGATTCACAGAACAAGCCATTTTTGAAGGTAGTCATAGATTTCTTCCTTGTTATTCTTTTGAAATACATATACAAATCGACATTTAGAATTGAATAAACAATTTAAGAAATTTTAAATTTATCAATTGGTTGATACTGACTCTCTAATCTTTTATGAATTGAATTTAAGGTGTACTAAACTAATAAAAATATAGATTGTTAATTATGAATAAAATATTTTTATTTATTACTTTTTCATTAATACGAGTAGTGGTTGAAATTTGTGTTCCGTATATTTTTCCTAGAAGATTTCCCTTCATTTTTGTTTTCAAATATTAGATCAAAAAGCAGTGGTTTCGAAGAAGCAGAAATCACTTTCTATGTTCAGATTTATATATTAGGATATTCAGTGATTTCGTTGTTTTTAACCTCAAAAAGTATTATATGGAAATTCCTAAATAAAAGAAATAAATATACGTTATATACATATATAACTAGTATTATATGTATATACTTCAATAAGAAATACACAGTTAGAAGAAATTTCTAATACCACTTTCAGAAGGACATAATTAATTAAGTTAATTTATTTATATATCGAAACTATCCTGTAAATATGTTGAGACGACCTCCTACCAGTATTCAATTGAAATTGGATGACATTTCGGAATACGAAGAGAAATTACAAGAACTTGCAAAATCATCGCCTAATAAAACATTAAATGAACTCACTTGGAATCCAAAAAGTAAGCAAGAAGTTTATTCAAGAATCGGATATGTTCCTGACAAACCACAGACATCTACAAGACCTCATTTGATGAGCTGAATATTTAAATTATTGACATTGTATTTCTGACCTGAAATGTAAGTCAAAATAAAAAACTGTTATGGTTTATGTTTACCAATACTTTTCTTTCATACAATAGTAACCCCCCAGTGATTCGCCTTTTTGCAATAATCAGGAAGTATGAATATTCATTTATTTATGAGTTTTGACTGAAATTAATATCTAAAATATTGATAAGAGTTGATCATTTAACAAAAAAACACGTTTACAAATATTTTTATTTGGTCATTATAGTATATAACAGAATTTAGTCAAGTTATTCAAGAAAATTGGAACTAATAATATTAATTATATATTGAAAAAAAATGAGTAAAACGTTCAAATAGCACTTCTTCTATCAATAGAATAAATCTGTAAAATAATATATGTAGGCGGAACAATAAACAATCTATATGTATAATACTATAGAATTGATTTCATTTGCCCATGCGTTGAATGGACCATTCTTGCTGACATAGGGGACATCTGTTATTCTGTTTTACCCATAAAGACATACAACAATAATGGAAAGAATGATTACATTCACCCCACACTACAACACAATCCTGCTTATCAAAATCCTTTTTGTTCTCAGCTTGACACCTAAGGCACGCATCCATAACTTGAACTCTGCAAATAGCACAAGTATCACATTCAACATCCCAGCTCCACATAGCAACTGCATTCCATTTTTTTAAGGTGAACATTTTCTCCTGACTAATTTCCTTTTTATCATTATCATTTTCGTCCATCCTAGAAATTTCGTTCAAACTTCTAAAATTCAAAGTTATGATGCTAATAAAATAACCAGTCCATTCGATTTATGGAAAACTCACTTCACTAACTTTACTTCAATATTTATTTCAATATTTTCAGCTTGACAGATACCGAATATCTTATTTTTAGGTTAGGTTATTCTTTTTGTTTTTCACATAGATCAATATTTTTAATAGGTCTATGGATTTGGTGAGAAAATTTAAAATTTTTTTTCTAGGCTGATCTTCCTTGCCAAAAGAACTACAGATTACAGAATAGTCTTCAGTAGAACCCCCTAAAAACGGACCCCTTGAATTCGTAGAAAATGAATTATTCTCATAAAATGTGTTTTAATTTCGAAACGAAAAACTTAAGTAGTAGACAGTTTCTTCTGTCGATAATTTAAATTTGTGTCCATAGATTTTTCTTTTCAAATTCAAACAAGTCAAAAATAGAAATATATAACCTGCAAAATTATTCTGTTTATTGTTTATATGTTGAATTACATATAAGTCAAAAAATGCAATATGAGTACAGAAATAACAAAGATGAAACAAGGCATGTCCTATTCATGTAAGGAAAAAACAATTATTCTGAACGTTTTCAAGTATTTTAAGGGTCAGTTTCCTGATAAATGCGTTACTGATTTGGTAAGACGAACAGCCAAAGCTACTGGCTGTAGTGAAAAAAGTATATTTCAATTTCGAAAGGAGGAAGCAAGTGCTGAAGGTTTCAAAGCACCATCGAAAACAAAAATTAGAAAAAACATCAACATCAATAGCCGTGATATAAAATATGATGATTCCGTTAGACAATCAATAAGAAACATTATTTATGACTTAAAATATCGAAATGTTGTCCCAAGTTTAAATACAATTTTGAAAAATGTGCACTTGAATAAGCAGTTACCTAATTTTTCTCTGATGACATTGAGGAGATTGCTATTTGATATGGGATTTTCTTATGAAAAAGTTGGAAATAAATCAATTCTTATAGAAAAAAAAGAATCCTCCACAGAGACAGGGAAAGGCAAAAAGGACAAAACTAAACCTTCAGATACACCTCATCTTGGAGTTTTGGAAACACCTAGAATTTCAGATTCTAATATTTCCCCTCAGAGTATAATTCAAAGTTCTGTAACTCTATTGCCGAAACCAACACCCCAGCATTTTGTTGCTCATATGAACAGCAATATTAATTTACATTTGAGCCATTTACAATCTGTAGATCATCAATCACCTTATCATTCTTTGAAGCCTATGCCAGGACCATTTCAGACTCATAGTCATCCAATGATGGGCTCAACTGTGCATGAACAACACCCAGTCACCCATAACATGCCTCCAGTGGTTTTAGACCAAAGATCTCATCAGCATCCTTCGCATTTGATACCTCAACCTTTTAATATGCACCTTAAGAGAGAAGAATTTGTTCAAGGAATTTAGAGGTTAGTAAAAAGAGGTTGAAAAATACATGGATTTTATAACAAATAATATAATTTTTCAGAATTTTAAGTATCAATAGTTTAATGTACATTTTCTGATGTTGAATTTTCTTTTAATATCAACAGTTATACTGAGCAATTCAAATAGTTCTCGAGTTCCTAACTGGAATGAAAATACTGTAAAAAAATCACAATCGTAGTCCATTTCATTGTAATTTTCAAATGAAACAGTCTTGTCTGGTTGTTGTAATACTTTTGTAATACTAGAAGACACTCTCACTCTCTTCACATTGTGTACCTCTTTTTGAACGAACTCTTTCGTTTGTTATATTCTGATACACATGCCCTTCAGTATTCTTCGTTTCTAAAAGATATAACGATACAGATTGGTAAAAGTGTTATCGGTTAGATATTTTGGTCTTTACCGTCAAATGAATATAGGGAACTGTTCTCCAAAACATCTTTTAGGCAGGTATGAATGTACACATATTGTTTCTATAAATTGTTTAAAAAAATTACAGTTTAATAATTGTTGAAATTCAAAAAAGACCACCTGAATGTATGAAAAATGGTTCCTGGTATATTTGATATTAACCGGTAACCAATTTTCATTTATCCTTGTCCTTTACTTACTTCCGTTTGTACCATATGTGTCCTCTGTTTTCTTAGATCCATAACGCATTCAAATACGCTGATTTCTTTTTTTCTTCGCATTGTTTGTAGTAAAATATCCAAGGATATCAATGTGCCTGTTCTACCGACCCCAGCGCTGTGAAAATTTCAAATTAATGCATTTGCCTCCTAAAAGATGCTAGATACATCGATATGAACTGATTCTAATTTATGTGGCAGTGAGATGAAATAAAAATATAAATCCAGGAAGTTAGAAGATCCAGTGAAAGTGGAGAATTGTAATCAGAAAATATCACATCTTGTATTATTGAGATACTATCAGTTGGCAGTGCGAAATTCTTGATATTGTAAACAGTATTATTTTATATTTATAATCTATTTTTATACTTTTATAATGATTCGAATAAATTATTCAAACACTACCTGCAGTGTACAGCCATCAGTCCTTTCTCAAGTTGTATTCTCTCCCTCACTTCCTCGCAAAAAGATAACATCTTATAAGTACCAGAAGGGCAGCCAAAATCTGGCCAATCTAAATACTGCATGTGGACAACGCTCAAACGTTTTAAATCCTGAAATTAAATTTCATTTTATGTTATTAAAAACACTAACATTTACTGGTTAGGTCAATTGGTCTGTTGGAAAATTCTATCGTTTTCTTCATTCTTTTTTTCAACAATTTAAGACTCTTACCTTTCTAACTAACAAAGTCCTTACACAATATGTGTCAAATTGTAGCTCTGTAAGGCATTTTACTTCGAGATCCTCACATATCATCATATTTTCATGGTTGTTAGGGAAATATTTGAAACATTTTTCCTGCAAAAGGTAAATAGTTATCAATTTTTTCACAACTTATTTCTTTTATAAATGCTACCTTTTCTTTCTCAATGAATTGTGAAACCATCACTATTACCACTATATTTTCTTGGATTACCATCTTCCAAAAGTCTTTGCATGTATGTTCGAGGGGTCCTTGCGTTGCAATGTATTCCACTTCGCCTGATACTCCCTATAAGGGTATTCTTATTGTCTCATTTCGTTTATTTATTATCATTTCTATTTTATTTATTTATAAGGTGTGTGAATAAGTCTTTCCCGTTTTTTTTTCAAATTTTAAGCCTTTATTGTTAAAAAATGGTTACAAATGAATTATTGAAAGTATTGGCCATCGCTAGCTACAACTTTTCCCCATCTTTCTGGCAACATACGAATCCCGTTGCGAAAAAATTCGACCGGTTTGGCCTCTATCCAGTCATCCACCCATTTTTTGGCTTCCTCGTAGGAATGGAAGTGCTGGTCAGCCAGGCCATGCGTCATCGATCTGAAGAGATGGTAATCAGATGGAGCAATGTCTGGACTATACGGCGGGTGGGGTAGGACTTCCCATTTGAGCGTTTCTAAGTATGTTTTCACCGGCTGTGCAACATGTGGGCGAGCATTGTCATGTTGCAAAATAACTTTGCCGTGCCTGTCGGAGTATTGTGGCCGTTTTTCTCGCAGTGCGCGGCTCAAACGCATCAATTGTCGTCGATAGACCTCGCCTGTGATCCTTTCATTCGGTTTCAGAAGCTCATAGTAAACCACACCTAGCTGGTCCCACCATATACAGAGCATGAGCTTGGCGCCATGAATATTTGGCTTGGCCGTCGATGATGATGCATGGCCGGGTAGTCCCCATGATTTTCTTCGCTTCGGATTATCGTAACGGATCCACTTTTCATCGCCAGTCACGATACGATGCAGAAAATCCTTTCTTTTATGTCGCTGAAGCAGCTGTTCGCAAGTGAAAAAACGCCGTTCGACGTCTCTCAGCTTCAGTTCGTACGGCACCCAATTTCCTTGCTTTTGGATCATTTCCATGGCTTTCAAACGCTTGGAAATGGTTGTTCGGTCAACTCCCAATGCTTCAGCAAGTTCTTCTTGCGTTTGACACGAATCTTCATCAAGCAAAGTCGCCAATTCTTGATCTTCAAAGATTTGCGGCCGCCCGGAACGCTCCTTGTCTTCCACGTCGAAATCGCCACTTTTGAAGCGTCGAAACCATCCGCGAACACTTGAATCATCGACACAACCTTCTCCATAAGCTTCCTGAAGCAACCGATGCGCCTCGGCAGCAGATTTCTTCAAATTGAACCAATAAAGTGAAACTTCCCGCAAATGACGTCGACTCGGCTCAAATTTCGACATTTTCACGATTTCAAAAATTTATGATGCGAAAAAATTTCAACTAATGTGTTAGTGTGGAATTGTTGACAGATGAATAAGCTTTGATTATGACATATGTAACCATTAAATACTCGCACAGTATTGGTGGCGCCATCTCTTACAAAAAACGGGAAAGACTTATTCACACACCTTATAATTGAAGCTTCGGGTGTTTGAAAGTGAAAGTACTTACCCTTATATAAGACGCGTTTATGTAGTCTGAGCTTATTTCGTCATCTTCATCGATATTGAGTTTGACACGATACTCATCATCTGAAAAGATCAAAGTAGATGATTATAGAAATGAATACCTTTATGTCCCAAGTGGTGCCGATCTTCCTGGAGATGCGAAGTCTGCGACGCCATCTTTTAGGCAGGCAAAAAAGTCGCTACAATGTCAATAAAACTTACATGGCAGTATATTCGTATATCTGTTCTTCCTTTTATTTTCTGGTTTCAATGCGAATGTACTTTTGACACATTCTTCTTTATACTTTTTGGTTTCGTCATCGATTTCTTCGTATTGCTTTCTCAGTATTGTGGGGTCGTTTTGAAGTTTATTGTAGTAGGCTTTGAAATTTTTTACTGCTACGAGATGTCTAGGAACTGCCTCTTCTACTGAGGCGTCCGGAATACTTCTGAACCTACTGAAACAAATGATCCAGTAAAATGATGGGAAAGAAATTAATGAGAGTAGCATGATCACACTCACAAATTAAGTTTTACCCAATGGCCTATAAATAAATAGGCAAGATGACAATATTGAAGAATTGTATAATTCATATTGTAAAAATCTATACAAGGTGAGTTTTAAGTATGGAACGCCGAGTTTCGGAGATATTTGAGATGTTCCATGCTTGAAATTCACTCTGTTGAACTTTTCATTTCGCTGAGTATAGCTACGCCATTGTTTGAAGAAAACCAGTATCATTACCCATACTTATACTTACATTGCCAAGAACTTTGTCCGTTTTGTGTGTATATATACTCCTAAAAGCAATATCAACACCAAGAGAAATATCAAAACCAGATACAGGCCTACACTTGAAGTACTGACACCTAAAATGATCGAAATATCGAAAATACCTTTTAAATATGGAAATTTCTATTTACCTGTTTCGAAAGATATAAAAACGTCTCTACAAGTATTTTTGGTGAAACCTCTCACGACGATTATATAATTGGTTTTTTCTTTTAAAGGTCGACAAAAGTTATTGGTAGGGCAAGTTTCTTTTTTTCCAAAAAACACGGAAACTTTATTTCCACCTGAAAAAGGAAAAGTATAATAAAATTTTTAATTATTTGTCCAAGAAAAACCAACCCAAAAGTATTTTATAAACAGTTGAATACATCTTATACATCTATATATCTACAGGGTGGTCCAACGAAAACGATTTTTCCGACTTGAGGGGTCCGATCAATTTTCCACATTTTCATTTTAAAGCCGGAAGAGATGGATGTTATGTAAGGGCATCACGTTCAAACGACTGCACCAAGTTGGAAAATTATTTTTTTGTTGTCTTCATTACTGTCATGAGAAGGTTTATACAACAAAATATTTTCGAAAAAATCATACGGTTTAAACCGAGCGAACAATTATAGAGTATAATTTGACACTGTGAGGGATGTATTTTGGGTTGCCTACAGAAGAGTATCAAAACTAATTAGGTTTCATATTGTAGGCAGTGAATTTTTCGCGAGTACGGTAATATTTTGAATATTTTAAAATTTTTATTATTATTATACTGTGTGTTTACCTGAGAATGGGTTCCACTTCAAGTCGGTAACTCGGTAGATTTTATCAGCTCTAATTGAAGGATACGTCGTGTTATCCACTCCCGAACAGGTTTGATTCCAACTCCCAAAACTAGGTTCTTTGGGAATCGAACCACTCGTAACACGTTCGTAAAGAAAAATAGCATAATTACTAACATTGCCAGTCTTGTTACTGAACAATTCCTTATCTAAAACTATTTTCATACTGGTTGGGCTATTCTCATCCATAAAATAATTAATCTTCTTCTCATTCACGGTTGGAACTGGAAAAAAGGCGTTGAATAAGTCCTAGTATCGGGTTTGGGGCTGAAATCGCTGGAAAGTCTAGTTTTTGGTATGTATGTCTGTCTTCATTAGAACCAAACCTAACCTTACCTCTGCAATAATTCTTCTTCATTAGAGCCAAACCTAACCTAACCTAACCTTTGCAATTTCTTCATTAGAGTCAAACCTAACATAACCTTACCTAACCTCTGCAATAATTCTTCTTCATTAGAGCCAAACCTAACCTAACCTAACCTTTGCAATTTCTTCATTAGAGTCAAACCTAACATAACCTTACCTAACCTCTGCAATAATTCTTCTTCATTAGAGCCAAACCTAACCTAACCTAACCTTTGCAATTTCTTCATTAAAGTCAAACCTAACATAACCTTACCTAACCTCTGCAATAATTCTTCTTCATTCCAGCCAAACCTAACCTAACCTAACCTCTGCAATTTCTTCATTAGAGTCAAACCTAACACTTCTTCATCAAACCTAATTCTTCTTCATTAGAGTCAAACCTAACATAACCTTACCTAACCTCTGCAATAATTCTTTTTCATTACAGCCAAACCTAACCTAACCTCTGCAATCACTTCTTTATTAGAGCCAAAATTCTTTCCCTGGAGCATTATTTTGAGGTCTACAAAAAGTCTACAATTGGTGGTTTTACTTTTGTCAAGATAGTCAGTGAGCAATATACCAATACGGATGCCATAATTTTGCCAGCTGAGATTTTGGTCGCTTTTGGGTGACGTGTTAAGTACGTATGTAGTAAAAAAACAATACTCACTCGCAGCTTTTGTCCTAATGACGCTACTCACAGTTGGTGAAGTATGATCCTCTGTCACTGCCGTTATAGAAATGTTGAAAAAATATTCTGGTTCTCTCAAAATATGATCATGAATTGTTCCTGTCCTTTCTGTTTTTGTGATCTGATAACTTGTTGTGGGATATCCATATCTGGTTCCTGTTATTTCTATATTGTAATAAAGAAACATTCCATTCGTGTTGCAGGGTTCCTTGAATTTAATCTGAATTTTGTTCTCGTATTTTTCGTATTTGATCGTCTCTTCCACCTTTATTGTTAGATGTCTTATCGGTTCGGATTCTGCGGACAAACAAATTATGATATAAACATATAAACGTTCCAACTGAACCTTTATTAGGTTCAAGGATGAAGATGCAATTCCAGGTGCAAAATACGCCTTAGCGTGCCGTAAGAGAGGCCCAAGCATTGTTCGCGCCGAGGAATGGATTTTTTTTTATCAATTGACGTGTTTCAAAGAAATTACCTACCTTTAGGTTGAGTTGAAACATGTTTTCTTCCTGAGGACTTTCCTGTACCAGCTGAGGTCCTCGCTGATATTTCATAGAAATAAATGAAATTCGGCTGAGCTTGATCGAAGTTGAAATAGGTGAACTCTGTTGTATGTTTATAATTAGACAAGTTAAGGTTTTTCGGACAGTCTGTAGAATTTGGTATTGGGTGTTTCGGACTAGATTTTAGTATAATAACATTATAATCCAGGATTTTCCCTCTGAACGGCACTGGTTCCATCCAGTGGAGTACGAAATTGTCACTTGATGTATTTGACGAAATTTCTCTTGGTTCCATAGGACCTGCAACAGCATACAATAATGAAAATATAACAAAGAAAATGTTCAAGATTCTGTGGATCAGAGTACTGTTATTAGTTATTACCACAGTATAGAAACACATGGTTTTCATACTGTGAATACAACTTATGATAAATCCAGTGTTGCCAAATATACAGATTTATCGGTATTTATATCCAGAATTGAAAAGTCCCCAGTCTGATGCACAGATGGCGGTGCTAGTACTAAATCCATATGATTTTTAGTTAGTACCAACCTTCAAACGATACGTGTCAAAATTTGACAGCAGTCCGACCATTAGTTTGTGAGATATTGCGTTGTGAGTGTAGCTACTCTTGTTATTTGAGAATAGATGGAAAAAAGGAATTTCTTATGCTGATAAAATATTGATTTTTGAAGGGAAATAATACAGTTGAAGCAAAATCTTGGTTTGATAGAGATTTTCCGGGGTCTGCACCAGAAAAATCACTTATCATTGATTGGTATGCTAAGTTAAACGTGGTGAAATGAGCACCGAAGTCGGCGAATGCAGTGGACGCCCAAAAGAGGCTGTCACCGACGAAAAACTTCAAAAAGATCACAAAATAATTTTGAATTACCGTAAAGTGAAGTTGATCGAGATAGCAGACATGGTGAAAATATCATCTGAACGTGTACATCATATAATTCACGAATATTTGTCCATGAGAAAGCTGTGTGCAAAATGGCTGCCGCGCGAGCTCACAATCTATCAAAAGCAACAACGTGTTAATAATTCTGAGCAGTGTTTGAAGCTATTTAAGTGCAATAAACCTGAAATTTTTGTATCGATATGTGACAATGGATGAAACATGGATCTATCATTTCACTGCGCAGTCCAATCGACAGTCAGCTGAGTGGACTGCACACGATGAACTGAATCCAAAGCGAGGAAAAACACAACAGTCAGCTGGTAAGGTTATGGTATCAGTATTCTGGGCTGCGCAAGGTATAATTTTCATTGACTACCTCCAAAAGGGCCAGACCATCAACAGCGATTATAATATAGCATTAATGGATCGTTTAAAAGAGGAAATTCTTGAAAAACGGTCCCATTTGAATAAAAAAAAGTTGCTGTTTCATCAAGACAATGCGCCGTGTCACAAATCAATGAAAACATTGGCAAAATTGCATTAATTGGGCTTCGAATTGCTTCTGCATCCACCGTATTCGCCAGATCTGGCCCCCAGCGACTTTTTCCTTTTCTCAGACCTCAAAATAATGCTCGCTGGAAAGAAATTTAGCACCAATGGAGAAGTAATCGCCAAAACTGAGGCCTATTTTGAAGCGAAAGACAAATCGTACTAGGAAAATGGTATCGAAAATTTGGAAGACCGCTATAATCGCTGTATCGCCCACGAAGGCAACTTTGTTGAATAATAAAATCGAATATTGCCAAAAAAACGTGTTTTACTATGGTAGACTGGGGACTTTTCAATTGGCCTGTTAAATCGTTCTAAGTCGCTGTAAGTCAAACAAATATAAACTTTTTCTTGAGATATCTTGTATATTTCAAAATTGTACTCACATCCTGCTTTGGTCCGCTCAGATAACTCATGGGCAGCAACACCAAGTGCATGATTTGTGGTTATAGGTACTACAGTGACATCGTAATGACATGAAGCGTTCAGATTTCCAACAACAAGGCCATATGTTTCGTTTCTTATATTTCCATTCCTGGGAACGGTAAATTTCCACTTGTTTCCTGTAGGTTTGTATGTTTCATCGCCAATGTCGACGATCTCTGATGTATCAATTACAAATTTCACCAATTCACCATTCGTGTTGCATGGTAACTCCCACTTCAATTCTAGTGTTACATTGTACGATTGTAAGTCTGGATAACAGACGTTATGAGTATTTACGGTCAGTTTTACATTCAAAGGCTGAGTTGATTCTGAAAATAAGTTATACAGATTTAATAATACTATCAATAAAGGGTGTTTTTTTTAAGAGCTATAGAACTTTGAATTGCAATAAAACAACGATGGATTATTCGATTGACATGAATTTTTATGAATATTTATCCGCAAGATAATCTTGTGGTATTACATTTTAAATATGATTTCTGGCATATGACCGCCACGGCTGGCTCGGATGTAATCCAATCTGGACGTCCAATTGTCGATGACTTTTCCAACATTTGTGGCCGTATATCGGCAATAACACGGCGAATGTTGTCTTCCAAATGGTCAAGGGTTTGTGGCTTATCCGCATAGACCAATGACTTTACATAGCCCCACAGAAAGTAGTCTAGCGGTGTTAAATCACCGGAATCATTGGAGGCCAATTCACAGGTCCAAAACGTGAAATTAGGCGGTCACCTAACGTGTCTTTCAATAAATCGATTTTGGCACGAGCTGTGCGACATGTTGCGCCGTCTTGTTGGAACCACAGCTCCTGGACATCATGGTTGTTCAATTCAGGAATGAAAAAGTTAGTAATCATGGCTCTATACCGATCTTCATTGACTGTAACGTTCTGGCCATCATCGTTTTTGAAGAAGTACGGACGAATGATTCCACCAGCCCATAAAGCGCACCAAACAGTCATTTTTTCTGGATGTAACGGTGTTTCGACATACACTTGAGGATTAGCTTCACTCCAAATGCGGCAGTTTTGTTTGTTGACGTAGTCATTCAACCAGAAGTGCGCTTCATCGCTAAACAAAATAAAATGGACGTATTGCGCGATACGTATTCCGCACAGAACCATTATTTTCGAAATGAAATTGCACTATTTACAAGCGTTGTTCAGGCGTGAGTCTATTCATGATGAATTGCCAAACCAAACTGAGAATTAATCACTTGACAGCTGTTAAAAGGGTCGCCATCTTGAACAGTAATGCCAACTTAAAGTTATATACCTCGAAAAAAACACCTGTTATATCATATAACATGATTCATCAGGATGGCTTATTAGATGTTTATGGAAATCTAATCATAATTTTGAGCTGAAAATTTGCATATTGAGAGTTATCGAGGAAGAACTTTAAATGTGGAGGAAAAACCGCAATTTATAACTGTGTGGAGTAGTCTGTAACTTCCGGAAAACACAGAAAGAAACTAAAATTCGATGTTTCCATAAATAAATTCGAAACTTTAAAGAATTGTAATGAATCATTCGTAATTGAAAATTGTATTGGTTTATGGATTTCTCAACAATTCCAACGAAAAATTAAATATAATTCATGAAATGTAGAATTTAGTTATCTAAACATCGAATTTTAGTTTTTTTTCTATGTTTTCCGGAAGTCACAGACTACTCCATACAGTTAGAAATTGCGGTTTATCCTCATTAAAGGTTCTTCCTCGATAACTCTTAAAGTACCTTTTCATTTTAGGTTTAGGGTTTGCTTAAGTAACCCCCACTATTAATAATAATAAGGTCTTTTTTTGAAAATCTTGAGTTTTGATGAATTTGAGTTATCCGAGTTCATAATTTCCTCATAAACACCCTGTACATTTTTGATCCAAACCGCAAACAGTCTTATAATACCAAATATTTTCAGAATCGAAAAAGAAAACAAATTTTTTGAAAAAAGCTCTTTCTGCCGGATTATTCAAAAAAACTGAGTCCTCATCGCCACCATTTTTTTTATAAGAATCCCAATAACTCTTGAGCCGTTGAGTTTTTACCAAAGGTATGGCATATTGCCGAAATTGTCGTAAAAAAATTATGCAATAATATACTGGGTGTGCTATTTGAAATAAGGAAGTGGTAAACTGTTTCCGGTATAACCGGAAGTTGTAGAGATCTAAAAAAATTTTAGGGAGAAAGATCATTGTCTCAAACCCCAATATGCAAATTTTCAGCTCAAAATTATCATTAGTTTTTCATAAACATCTAATAGGCCATCCCGGTGAATCACCCTGTATAACATATAGGAATTTCCAATAAGAGGTTTAATTTTGAATAGCCCGCTATCTGGGTAGCTCGAAACTCTCATCTTTTGACATTTGACGAGTAAAAATTATGCCAACACTAAAAATGGAACGATACACACTTCAACAATGCATTGAAATTGTTAAAATTCACTACAAAAAATGGGAACAATTTTGCAGTCACATCATAGAAAAGACAATACAAGGAACCTGAAATTTTGAAAATAGGTCACTGGAACCCTAAGAATGAATTTCGCGTGAACGAAAAAAAGTGTTGTGATATACAAGGTGTTAAAATAACACTATGTATAGGTCATTGACATCTCTATATACAGGGTGGCCATTTGAAAACGAAACAGACGAGATTACAGACGAAATAAAGTTTTTCGATAGAAATGCTCGGACAGGTCGATTTCTGTTTCGAGGGGGACAACTTAAGATGTAGGTTACGGACGCATAGCGCTTCAACCCTTGCTGCTACAACCCCCACCCCCAATTTTTGAATAGGGAAGATGAGGTGAGTGATACCTCAATTTAAAGGTATTTTTATAATGATTTCAGCACAGTAATTGTTTTTTCATTTTATGCATTAGTTCTCGAAATATTCATGCGTTAGTTAGTTAGGAAGGAAGCCACAGTCATGGTTGTTTTGATGCTCAAAATGTCGATTTTTCACAAAACACTTCAAGTGCCATGAAAACACCACTTCATTTTCAAATACTTAGTTAAGAATATTTCGAGAACTAATGCATAAAATGAAAAAACAATTACTGTGCTGAAATCAGTATAAAAATACCTTTCAAATGAGGTATCACTCACCCCATCTTCCCTATTCAAAATTTGGGGGTGAGGGTTGTAGTAGCAAGGGTTGAAGCGCTATGCGTCCGTAATCTACATCTTAAGTTGTCCCCCTCGAAACAGAAATCGACCTGTCCGAGCATTTCTATCGAAAAACTTCATTTCGTCTGTAATCTCGTCTGTTTCGTTTTCAAATGGCCATCCTGTATATTATACTATACTTACTAGAACTTTTGGTCATAACTTGTTTTATTATTCCTGTGCTGTTACTATTGTCGTATTCAGCTACAATTTTTACTTCATATAGATGGTTTGGGCTTGCATTAGTAAACTTAAAGAACGTTTCATTATATTCCTTCGTAAATTTGAATTTTTGGTAGCGGTAACACTGATTATTTATGTAATGAGACTTTTTCTTCTTAATAACAATATGGTATTTCAATAAATCCTCTTTTTCCTCTGGCTCTTCCCATTCCAAAACGAAACTTGTACTTGTTACATTCTTTATTCTGAAATCAACATTCGGGGCAACTGAAAAAGAAAAAGGAAATTGTACTTTGCCATTTTAAATCTTAGATATACTAATCCTATTATATCATCAATAAAAAATAAACTATGATTAAAAGTTCGGGATTTGATTATTTGAAAATCCTGCTTAACTAATTGTCGAAATTTTCATCGTCAATTGGTTTCTGTACTTTTTTGATCACGATGGTAAATTCCTTGCAGAAAACTCAATAAAAGATTCCAATATAGAATGAATTTGAAACTTAACATTTCTACGTAACTAAATATTGAAGTAATGATCTTTCAATTCCATAAATATTTTGCACAAAAATCAGGAAACCAAAGATATAGGAAATTATCATACATCAAGCAAAAGCGAAGCAAAAAATGCAATTATTTACGGGATTATCAAAGTTGTTGCTGCTTTCCAAAGTATTTAGTTACGTCACAACAGAATTGTACTCAAAAAGCCAAAATTTACACAGACAAATATAATAAGTTTGGGACTGCCTGTATGCAATATCTCATTCTCACATATTGAGTCATTTTAAAACGTTATTGACGTAACCACTTCAAGTTTTGTGCAAAATTTCGTATGGATAGCATTACCAGAACCATAGAAGATTCAATAATCAAATTAATCATATCACTGATGATATTGGCGTTTATAATAGTAGTCTTGATTTCACCTTTTTCAGTCACTCCATTGGGCATTGGCCTTTTGGTATAGGGGAAAGTATTTTCAGTTCTACCATATTCTGTAGTTACCTCAGATGTCCTTGGAATTTCGGTAGAATATTTTTGGGTAGTATAATGGGTGTCAACACCTTTTGTAGTTGGTCTAGCAGTCTCTGACGTTTTGGTAGGATTTTGAAAAGTAAAT
Source organism: Harmonia axyridis (assembly GCF_914767665.1). Taxonomy (NCBI): domain Eukaryota; kingdom Metazoa; phylum Arthropoda; class Insecta; order Coleoptera; family Coccinellidae; genus Harmonia; species Harmonia axyridis. Next base: position 896,637 of record NC_059507.1, read on the forward strand.
TTAGTGTCACCTCCTTCTGTAGTTACTTCAGAGGCCTTCGACATTTTGGTGCGGTCATTTTGGGAGTTATATCCAGTGAAACCACTTTCTGTAATTGGACTATCAGGCTCTGACACTTTGGTATAGTCATTCTGGGGAGTATTTTCGGTTTTACCACTTTCAGTAGTTGACTTCGGTGTTTTGCTAGGGTATTTTTGAACAGTATAATCGGTGTTACCACCTTGTGTAGTTGGTCTAGCAGGCTCTGACGTTTTTGGATATTCATTCTGGGGAGTATTTTTGGTGCTACCAGCTTCTGTAGATACTTCAAAGGTCTTTAACACTTTGGTGTAGTCATTTTGGGAAGTATATTTGTTACCAGTTTCTGTAGTTGGGCTATCAGGCTCTGATACTTTGGTATAGTCATTCTGGGAAATATTTCCTGTGCTACCATCTTCTGTAGTTACTTCAGGTGGCTTTGAGATTTCTTGAAGGTATTTTTGAACAGAATATTCGGTATTACCTCCTTCTGTAGTTGGTTCAGCCGGCTCTGATGTTTTGATATCATTCTGGGAAGTATATTTGGTATTAGGTCCTTCTGTACTTGGTCCAGTAGTCTCTGACATTTTGGCTTCGTAATTCTGAGAAGTATATTCGATGTTTTCACCTGCTGCAATCGCTTCAGCAAACTCTAATATTTCGACATGGTTATTCTTGGTGTTACCATCTCCAGCAGTTGATCCAGTAGGCTCTGAAATTTCAGTTTGGTCCTGTGAAGTAAAGTCGGTGTTACTGCCTTCTGTAGAAGTCTTTGAAATGTTGATCTGGGAAGCAGGTTCAGTGCTACCATCTTCTGTAGTTTCTTCAGCAGTCTCTAACATTTTCTGGGAAGTATATTCGGTGTAAACATCATCAGTTGTTGCTTCAAACGTCTCTAACCTTTTGGTATAGTCATCCTGGGAAGTGTTTTTGGTGCTACCAGCTTCTGTAGTTTCATCGGCAGTCTCTAACATTTTGGTATGGTAATTCTGGGAAGTATATTCGGTGTAACCATCCTCAGTTGTTGCTCCAAGTGTCTCTAACATTTTGGTATTTTCATTCTGAGAAGTATTTTCGATGCTACCAGCTACTGTAGTTTCTTCGGCAGTCTCTAACATTTTAGTATCATCATTCTGAGAAGTGTGTTCAATGCTATCATCTTCTGTAATTTCTTCAGTAGTCTCTAACATTTTGGTATGGTCATTCTGGGAAGTATTTTTGGTGCTTCCAGCTTCTGTAGTTTCTTCGGCAGTCTCTAACATTTTAGTATCAACATTCTGAGAAGTGTGTTCAATGCTATCATCTTCTGTAATTTCTTCTGTAGTCTCTAACATTTTGGTATGGTCATTCTGGGAAGTATTTTTGGTGCTTCCAGCTTCTGTAGTTTCTTCGGCAGTCTCTAACATTTTAGTATCAACATTCTGAGAAGTGTGTTCAATGCTATCATCTTCTGTAATTTCTTCAGTAGTCTTTAACATTTTGGTATGGTCATTCTGGGAAGTATTTTTGGTGGTTCCAGCTTCTGTAGTTTCTTCGGCAGTCTCTAACATTTTAGTATCATCATTCTGAGAAGTGTGTTGAATGCTACGATCTTCTGTAGTTTTTTCAGCAGTCTCTAACATTTTGGTATGGTAATTTTGGGAAGTATATTCGTTTGTACCATCGTCTGTTGTTGCTTCAAGTGTCTCTAACATTTTGGTATAGTCATTCTGAGAAGTGCTTTCAGTGCTACCGCTTTCTGAATGTTCTTCTGAAGACTCTGACGTCCTGGAAGTATGTTCATTGTAACCATATCCTTCGGATGCTTCAGTTGGCTCTGAATTTTCGTCTGCAGTTAATCCAGATTGAGTCGTTGCTCTCACGTTCGAAATTAACTCATTTTCACTATATATATTCGGAAAAGACTCATTTTTAAGCGATCCGTCACTCGAGTACTCAGAGTTATCGTACAAAGCTTGCTTCACACTAGGATTAACTACAGATGCGTCTCCAATCGAAGCGTTTCTACCGTCTAATCCATGCAAATCCGATTTATCATTTTCACTTTGCACTCGTGCAAGTTTTTCTAGCTCACCGGCCGAGGCGGGCAAGACCGCACCAACGCACAACAGTACAATCGAAATTCTCACAATTGAACATTTCTCCTGCATCGTGTATTTCGAGCCGGGAATATCAAATATCAAGACATCATCGCGCACTTTGATTCAGACCGTCGGCTTTTTGTCGACTAATAAATTAATAATGTGTATGTCGTGGTGGCTAGATTGTACTGAGTGTCGAGTGTGGTATCTTTCTGAAATTTTTCATTCGGTGCAATTTTGATAAGATAAAGCACATCATGTTTCCTTTGGTCTTCGATAAGGTTGGGAGGACCTGTGGTCAGCGTTGGCTGTGGACGATGGTTCAGATAAGAAGCAACGGAAGCTTAATAATAATATAATATTAGAATCCTTTCAATTTCGTTGTTTACTTCGTTTCAATTGTTCGTATTGTGGTATGAGTCACAGCGATGGCGATTTGTTTGACGCTTATCTTCTTGGAAAACGTTGAGATGTAATTATTGTGTACCTTTTATACAGACCGATGAAAACGTGATATCACTTGAAAATAATATTATCTTGTGTTTATTGTTTGGGAATTGTGCTTAATTATGACTGGTCTAGATAATATGTGTACGATTCCTCCGCCTTGTGACAGATGACAAATTTGAATTTGGGTCGGTAGCGTTGAACCGAAGGCGTGATCGGAAATAAACGCATGTTGCGCCCTTGGGGACCACGGGGTGTTCGTGAGTGAGGTTATTCTGCATGACTGCATTTCTGTGAGTTCTTGAAAACGCAGAAATAAGATACTAATATTCGATGTTTGGATAACTAAATTTTACATTTCATGAATTATAATTAATTTTTCGTTGGGATTTTTGAGAAATTCATAAACCAATACAATTTTAAATTACGAATAATTCATTACGATTCTCGAATTGTCATATTATGAAACATCGAATTTCAGATTCTTTCTGTGTTTTTCGAAAGTCACAGACTACTCCACACAGTTATAAATTGCGGTTTTTTCTCATTAAAGTTCTTCCTCGATAACTTTTAAGGTATACATTTTAGGTATAGGGTTTGCTTAAGTAACCCCCACTATTTTTGGACGTAGAATCGATTGAAATAATAAAAAATATAGGTTCTAATTTGAAAATCTTGAGTTTTGATGAATTTGTGTTGTCCAAGTTCATAATCTCCTCATAAACACCCTGTACATTCTTGGTCCAAACCGCAAACAGTTTTACATTTGCAGAATCGAAAATGAATAAAAATTTTTTCCAAAAAAGCTTTTTCTGTCGAAAAATTAAAAAAATGTGAGTCCTCATCGCCATCATTTTTTTCATAAGAATCTCATTAACTCATGAACCGTTGAGTTTTTACCTAAAGTATGGCATAGTGCCGAAATTGTCGTCCAAAAAGCTATCTAATGATGCAATAATATACTGGGTGTGCCACTTGAAATAAGGAAGTATAGTAGTCTGTTTCCGGTATAACCGGAAGTTGTAGAGACCTGAAAATATTTTAGGGAGAAAGATCATTGTCTCAAACCCCAATATGCAAATTTTCAGCCCAAAATTATGGTCTAATAGGCCATCCCGGTGAATCACCCTGTATGTTTGTATATTGGAGGTTAAAACGAAAATACAAGATTTCTCGTATAATTTTTACAAAAAATTGTCCTACAAACATGAGCCCGCAAACGTTTCGTTTTCGACATACTGGGTGTTAAAGTTTTAATAGCTTAATGTTCATAGCATCTGCACTTCACAAGAGATTCAACTGAAATTTGGCATTAATATTCAAATTTACAGTTTACATCACGTTAAAAGCTAATTTCTATTGAAAATCTACAGGGTGATATTTTTTCTGAGACAGTGCCGGTTTTTTTTTCTCTAATTCTGTGGTTATTCCGTTCATTCTTCCACATCTTGTAGAACAAAATCGTGCGAGAATATATCAGAAACGCACAGTTTTCATGGTTATATTTTATTATTCTATGTTGGCTCTCCGAACTTTCCGCCACGGCTTTATCTGTCAATTCATCAAATTGCCTCAAAGAAATCTGTTCTGCCAACCAACATTTTTCAATGCAAAAATCACTAAATTATATTTATGGAAATATTTCATTAATTTAAATGAAAATGCAATGAATTAGAGAAAATAATGTATAATACTCGTACAGAAGGCTCATTCTACCACTCGTTCATTCCAAAACTCGTGGAAGAATATCAATGCCTTCTGCACTTGTATTATAAATAACTATTACAGACCTTTTTTTTGGTGAATCATTCGTAGTTTGAGAAAATGTACGAAGAAACGTTGATTTAGTACTAAAGTTTTCGGTTTCCCGTAGTTTTGTCATATTTGTCACCGATTTCTAACAAAGAATTTCAAACAATTCTCTCGAACTCCTTAGGAAATTCCAAATGATGATAAAAATCCAGTTAGTAAGCTGTGATGAATAAATTAATTATCAGTGTTGGTGTTGATTTTCCCGGTCTGTAGTAATGATTCATAAAGATTCGATAAACCGTACAATCGTAACAAAAAAGGAGGACTGTACAGTGCATCCCATTGTGGGTGAGACAGCCAGGTTTCTCGCTTGTTATTTAAGATAGAGCCTTGCGGTTTTCACGTTCCTGTCCTACTTTTTCGTGAAACTCAAGTTGGTCTAATCAGATTGTGCATAACTGTTTCCGTTCAAGAGATACAGGGTGATTTCGGAAATTGATACTTTTCGGACCCCCCCTTTATCTCCGAAGTTATTAGAAATAATGCTGAGCTGAAAACTACGTCTGAATCAGAATTCTGCGTAGAATCCAGTGGCGTACTCAATATTTTTTTTCGGGGTATGGTTTTGAAGATTCAACACAAACCTATATTTTTTTTAATGGAACACCCTATATATCATTACTTCGTTGAATTCGTTATTTTTTCCCTTCAAAATGATGTATGATACTATGTAGGTAGGATGTTCAGAAATGTTAAAAAAACACTAAAACATCAAATAATGATGATTTTTTCGTTGATTGCCAATGGATTTCCCCTATAAAAAAACAATCAATTGGATTATTTTCATTTTTGATTTTTATTCATAGTAGAGTAAGCAAACAAAGATAAAACACCCATCACTAACATGAAAAACAAAACGTAGGTACCTACCTAATAGCAACAAATAAATAATACAAAAATTCATAAACATTGCATAATATCTTACAGATTAAAATGTTCAAATTACTGTCCATTTCGTCTTAGACATAATTGACAAAAATTTTCAATACGCCTGAGTGCATTTAATATTATAAAATTAAAATATTGTAAATCCTGGAAAACTGCCTCTGTTGATGCACGAAGTTCTTCGGGACTGTTGTGTCTTTTACTGTAGTATAATATATGTATTAGGGAAAATGGACAGCAATTTGAAGAGTTTAATCTGTAAGATATTATGCAATGTTTATGAATTTTTGTATTATTTATTTGTTGCTATTAGGTAGGTACCTACGTTTTGTTTTTCACGTTAGTGATGAGTAGATTATCTTTGTTTGCTTACTCTACTATAAATAAAAATTACAAATGAAAATTATCCAATTGATTCTCTTTTTATATTGGAAATCCATTGCCCATTAACGAAAAAAACATCATTATTTGATGTTTTAGTGTTTTTTTTTAACATTTCTGAACATCTTAACTACATAGTATCATACATCATTTTGAAGGGAAAAAAATAACGAATTCAACGAAGTAATGATATATAGGGTGTTCCATTGAAAAAAATATAGGTTTGTGTTGAATCTTCAAAACCATAACCCGAAAAAAAAATTTGAGTACGCCACTGGATTCTACGCAGAATTCTGATTCAGACGTAGTTTTTACCTCAGAATTATTGTTAATAACTTCGGAGATAAAGGGGGGTCCGAAAAGTATCAATTTCCAAAATCACCCTGTATCTCTTGAACGGAAACAGTTGTGCAAAATCTGATAAGACCAACTTGAGTTTCACGAAAAAGTAGGACAAGAACGTGAAAACCGCAAGGCTCTATCTTAAATAACAAGCGAGAAACCTGGCAGTCTCACCCAAAATGGGATGCACTGTACAGCAATTCCCCAGTAGTTTTTCAGTTAATTATTTGGGGATTACAGCAAACTGAATACAAATTGATAAATGATCTAATCCTGTGAATTTTGATTAATCTCTGATAAATGATTATCAATGATATGTTGTTTTAGTGATATGAGAATCAGTTTTCAAGAAAATTATTGTCTTTCTTTTATCGCCGATAATCCAACTCAATGCTGGTTTTGCCAGCTTGCTTGTTTTAAAACTGTAAAAAAAAACTTCGCTATGGGAACTTTCTCACTAAAATAGAAGGAATGAAGTAGTCATATGAAATTTTGCAATTGTGTGTTATCGGTTTTGATTACACAATTGCACTGTGGAATAAACATAATTTTAGAGTCGTTATGTGACAGAGGATGAAACATGAATTCATTACTACCCTCTTGAGCCAAAGGAAGAGACAGATAAGTGGAAAACAGTCAATGAAAGTCGTCCAAAGCGACCAAAATCTCAAATATTAGCTGGCAAGCTTATGGCATCCGTATTTTGGAACGAGTATGGTAAAATTGTTGTCGACAAAGGTGAAACTATTAATAGTGAATATTTCATTATGTTAGTAACTATTTCCAGCTTCGTACGAAATTTCGTGTAGATTGCATGGTCAGAACCATAGAAAATTCAAGCAGAATGTTGAAAAAAATTGCCCAATATTTTATATCTGATTAAAGGTTGAATTTTAGTTTGTATCAATAAAATAATCACTATAATATGCATGTTGAATATCGGAAAGATCGTCTCCAAGGCCCCAATAAGCGCATGAATGAACTATTGCACATCATCAGTTCTTTTCTTGAATTTTTTACCTGTCTCTCAGTTCCAGAGGAAGTTCTTAGCATCCTTCAGTAGGCTCAGTCCAACAATAGTGTAATCAATTTCCATATTCCATATTTCAAGGGAAAAATAAACAACATAGGTAAATCCATTTATCAGCTCGCCCTGATGATGTCAATAAAATTGACGAAACGTTGATTACTTGAAAGAGTATAATTTTCCCAAAAACTGATCCTCTTATCATTTAAACAACTCATCATCTAAAATTAAGGGTCACCAGCTAAGCTTTCTCATATATAGGGTGTTTTTTTTTGAGGTATATAACTTTAAGTTGGCATTACTGTTCAAGATGGCGACCGATTTAACAGCTGTCAAGTGATTTATTCTCTGTTTGGTTTGGCAATTCATCATGAATAGACTCGCGCCTGAACAACGCTTGCAAATAGTGCAATTTTATTTCGAAAATAATGGTTCTGTGCGGAATACGTATCGCGCACTACGTCCATTTTATTTTGTTTAGCGATGAAGCGCACTTCTGGTTGAATGGCTACGTCAACAAACAAAACTGCCGCATTTGGAGTGAAGCTTACCCTCAAGTGTATGTCGAAACACCGTTACATCCAGAAAAACTGACTGTTTGGTGCGCTTTATGGGCTGGTGGAATCATTGGGCCGTATTTCTTCAAAAACGATGATGTCCAGAACGTTACAGTCAATGCTGATAGGTATAGAGCCATGATTACTAACTTTTTCATTCCTGAATTGAACAACCATAATGTCCAGGAGCTGTGGTTCCAACAAGACGGCGCAACATGTCACACAGCTCGTGCCACAATCGATTTATTGAAAGACGCGTTTGGTGACCGCCTAATTTCACGTTTTGGACCTGTGAATTGGCCTCCAAGATCTTGTGATTTAACACCGCTAGACTACTTTCTGTGGGGCTATGTAAAGTCATTGGTCTATATGCGGATAAGCCACAAACCCTTGGCCATTTGGAAGACAACATTCGCCGTGTTATTGCCGATATACGGCCACAAATGTTGGAAAAAGTAATCGAAAATTGGACGTGCAGATTGGACTACATCCGAGCCAGCCGTGGCGATCATATGCCAGAAATCATATTTGAAATGTAAGGCCACAAGATTATCTTGCGGATAAATAAAATTCATGTCAATCGAATAATCCATCGTTGTTTTATTGCAATTTAAAGTTCTATAGCCCTAAAAAAAACACCCTTTACAATTGACTATTTGACAAATATTCATTTCCTAATCTATCTTGAATTTGAGGAATATCAAAATGTTATCGATGAAAAAACCAACTTATTGTCTGTTTTTGCCAACTATGGGAATTTAGTCACCAATATTGAAAGGAGTAATACAGTACGCTATACATTTTTGTTGACAATTATATGAGTACCTATCTCCGGGTGTAATTTTCTCGCATTAGTAATTATTGAGCGCGCAACAAGATCCAGTAGCAATGAGTCTGTTTTTGTCAACATCTCATCCATCACAGTAACAGCCATCTTCCTGGTTCAAGAACCTACAAAACCGGAATAAATCGATTTACATTGTGAACTTCCAATGGAGTAGATCATACTGTTGTAGGTATCACGATGATAACACTCCCAAGTCAACTCATCATCGAACATCCTTGAGACCAACCATAAAATTAACATCTTGTCAAATGATAACAGAGACTCTGTTCAAACAGAGCCAAAGTTGGGATCGGAGTGTACAAGTCACATGAAAATTGTGAAAATGGTGTCCAAAATTTTGCCTATTGTGGTAACTACATCAATTGTGGCCATTATTTCAACTGGTGTTTGTGTTTATCTTGTAAGGAAGAAAAAGAGGCAAAATAGAATACCTACTGAGTGGAAAAAAATTGGTAATACGAAGAAATTATTTATTTTTCCTTTGAAAAGTGGACATTATATGGAGATTGATTCTGCTGAGTGTACTGTTGTTGGACTGAGTCTACTGAAGGACGCTAAGAATCCCCTGGAACTGAGAGACAGGTAAAAAATTCAAGAAAATAAGTGATGATGTGCGATAGTTCGTTCATGCGCTTATTGGGCCCTTAGAGACGATCTTTCTGACATTCAACATGCATATTAGAGTGATTATTTCATTGATATATATATATATATATATCTAAAATATAGGGCAATTTTTTTGACATTCTGCTTGAATTTTCTATGGTTCTGACCATTCAATCTACACGAAATTTCGCACGAAGCTGGAAATAGTTACTAACATTATGTAATATTCACTATTAATAGTTTTACCTTTGTCAAGATAGTCAATGAACAATTTTACCATGATCGTTCCAAAATACGGATGCCATAAGCTTGCCAGCTGACATTTGAGATTTTGGTCGCTTTGGACGAGTTTCACTGACTGTTTTCCACTGTTTCATCCTTTGGCACATAACGACGCAAAAATCCTGTTTATTGCACAGTGCCATAAAATTATTGATAATTTTACATTCAAGCGTATTATTTTATAAGAATTGCGTTCGGTTATTTTCGTATTTTGTCGAAAGAGCTCTACTATTCAAAATCGTCAAAATTAATGAAAACAAACCTCCTCTTATTTTTTAATAGCATTATTTCTAGCAAACTCATCGGTAATTTTACGCACTTGTGCAATTAAAACCGAATATTTCCCTCCTGTCAAAAATTCTATGTATCTGGAGAACAATTATCGAAAATTACAGCGATAATTGCATTGTAGGAAGCGAAACTGCACTGCGATAATTGTTCTGTTCATAGATGCATAGTTTCTATGCATCTTACACAGTTCGAATCTATGGCAATTCCATTCTAAATTAGTTTGACAGGTAATGTAACAGTTTATTCGGGAAATATTCCCTCGAATTACACTCGTGCATCAAAATGACCGGATAATTTCACATTCCAGCGTGTTTTCTTTGAAAAACTGCATTCGGTCATTTTCATTTTTGGAGAAAGAGACACCGAAGGTGGAGGGCTTTTTCTCCAAAAATTAAAATGAACTCATGCAGTTTTTATGACAACACGCTGTCATGCAAAATTATCGGTAATTTTGATGCACTTGTGCAATTACCTACGATAACATTGAACATTGAAAATTTCATATGACTATTTCACTTCTCCCATTTTAGTGAGAGAATTCCCATAGCGACGCTATTTTTGAAGCTATGAAACAAGCAAGCCTGGGGCCAAACCAACAAGTTGACTTGTCGGCGATATAATTTTGACATTTCTCAAATTCAGGATAGCTTAGGAAATTAATATTGGTCAAATTAAGATGCATGTTTTCTATGCATGCATCTTAGGTCGAATAGTCAATTGTAGATCGCATCATAAACATATTTTTTGATGAATATTCGATAAGATGAACCACCAAGAAGGTGATAGATTTGGAAATATTTCCTCGAAAAGAATTCAAAATGAAATTTTCAAACTGATATCACGAAAACAAGAAAGTCTGTGTGCAATCAGTTTTTGGAATTCCTTCTGAACTGAAATTATTTCTTAGATCGAAAAACAACTCCAGAAAAACATAACACTGCGCTTGTAATATGAAGAAGAGAAACAGCTAAGTCTTCCAACAAAATTTGCAGCATTTTTTCAATACTGTTTCAGATCTTTCATAGTTTATGGAGAAAAAGACGGAGAGGTAAAATCTGGTAAACCATTTCCCCAGTTAGTAAAAATTGAAGTATCAGTGCACGATGGGAATCATATTGCTCTAGACGCACCTCAAATGAGGACACTGTATGTTAGAATCCCAGAGAGAGACGATTCTAACATAAAAACTGTCAAGTGAGTATGCTTTATTCGATACAGTCATGTTTTGGTTGATTTTTCCCAAAAATAACATTTGAAATAGCTTTTTAAATTTCTTTCGAATAACTAAATAAATAATCTTTACTGACACTGCTGAAATATTAAATGTTCCCTGCCTTATACACCTTCCATCTCCATAGCGGAGCATGGTTACTTTGCTTGGCAGTAAAAGTAACAACACTCAACCAAATTTGCAGTGATTTTGCATTGAAATTGATTACAGGTTTTGGAGTGGGGAGCCAATCGAGGCAATTGATTGTGGAGATGAAGCAGCTAGATGGTTATCTCATCATTTATCTCAGAAGGATAATGGATATCGACTGGGCTACCATGACGCTTCAAAACGAAGAAATTTGGTCAAATTCCAGGACAGAATGAAATACTACAAGCTAATGACTGATGCAGCAACTGTAAGTAATAATAATAATAACCTTTATTGATCCCATAAGACATACAAATATGTATAAGATAAGTCAAACTGAAAAAAGTAAAGAAAAATTAATCCTTATACTATAACTAAGTAAGAAATAGGTTTTTCTCTAATTCTGTGGTTATTCCGTTCATTCTTCCACTTCTTGTAGAACAAAATCGTGCGAGAATATATCAGAAACGCACAGTTTTCATGGTTATATTTTATTATTCTATGTTGGTACTCCGAACTTTCCGCCACGGCTTCATCTGTCAATTCATCAATTTGCCTTAAAGAAATCAGTTCTGCCAACCAACATTTTTCAATGCAAAAATCACTAAAATATATTTATGGAAATATTTCATTAATTTCAATGAAAATGCAATGAATTAGAGAAAATAATGTATAATACTCGTACAGAAGGCTCATTCTACCACTCGTTCATTCTAAAACTCGCCACTTCGTGGCTCGTTTTTGAATTTTGAACTCGTGGAAGAATATCAATGCCTTCTGCACTTGTATTATAAATAACTATTATCAGCTAGATATTCACTAATGGAATAATAGCATTTTTTAAGCAATTCACATTTTACCAATTTCTTGAACCTTATTACACTCAACAGTTTAATAGAAACAGGTAAATGGTTGTAAAAAATAATTGCCTGGTAAATAGGAGAACATTCAAATTTAGTTGTTGCATGAGCTGGAATACATAAAGTTGTAATATTTCTGGTGGAATAGTGATGGAAACCTGATAATTTAACCATGTTCCTTTACATAAATTAAACATCTGTAGATTTATAAACTAGGAAGAGTAAAAAGTTCATATCTTCCAAAAAAAGGCTTACATGAATCACGTGAATTCAAGTCCAAGTCCAACACTATTGCCTTGGATCACTATAGCTTAAGGTGGATTTCAAATAGACAGCTCAACAAAAGTTAAGAATCTAACATTTTCTTCAATTACATAAATGCCTTCATGTTCATCGTGAACGAATATCAATAAATATTAGATAAACTGATATAATAAACACAAAGAAGTAGAACTACAAGAAACACCTTGTATATCGAAAACAATACGTTTACAGTCCCATGTTTATAAGACTCTTTTTCTTAAAATCATTCAAGGAATATCTTTCTTTTTCATCTGTACCTCCAATCATCCTGTATTGAGTGATAATATAAGTAAAAATTGTTGAAATTTCCAAAACGTCACCATGCTCCGCTATGGAGATAGAAGGTGCATAAGGCAGGGAACACTGAGTGCCATACTGATGATTCCAACAGTGTTCCCGGTATGATACACCGAATTCCTTTGTGAGAGGGAGCATTTTAAATATAACTACTCTAAAATCTTATTATTATTATAATTGTTCATTCTGGACTGACAGTAAGACAATTTTAGGGATTATTCTCAGATGTGACGAGCGTGTTGGTTTTGAACCAAGCGTCTGTCAACGATTACAATAAGAAAGCTCCAAGTGCCAACGTAACCCCGTTGAACTTTAGACCTAACATAATTGTGGATGACCCAGACATCAAGCCCTACGAAGAAGACGATTGGGATTGGTTGAAGATTGGAGATGATGTCATCATGAGGAACGTTAAGGAATGTACACGTTGCGTGTTCACAACTGTTGACCAGGAAACTGGAGTCAGAAATTCTGACAGGGAGCCTCTGAACACGTTGTCACAGTGAGTTTCGCTAACTTAGAATATTAATTTGAATAAATGTATCGCAAATTGTAGTTGAATGCCCAAAAAAGTAAATTGTTTATGCATACTTCCAAGTGACGTCACTGATGACGTGTTGTTTGATATTAAATTTTGAAGTCCCCTTTGAATTTTTATTTTTCGATTATTCAATGGAGGTTGCTTCGAATTTCATTGTTCTTTTTTCTTCAGATACAGGATGTCTAAAAGTCCGGAAAATATGCCGATTATGGGCATTCATATGGAAGTGAAACAAGTTGGAATTATCAGATGTGGCGATCCAGTTTACATTGGAAAGAATTGAGGGAATTATTATCGTTTCATATAAAGTATTGTGACTCAGTAATTAATATAGTGAGAGTAGTGTAGAATTTTATCTAATTGAAAGAAAGATGTATTAAAAAATTCGAATTCGTAAGAATAAATATATTTATTGAAAATATTAATTGATTTTTTTTTTGGGTTCAGAAATGGGAAATTGAAAATCTCCATGTGATTGAAGATTCAACATTTTGTATGTATGGAGCCACAAAAAATCGAAACTCGTAGAAATAAAATTATAACAAAGGATGCGTCAAAACTAGATCCTCCACACTTCAAAGGAATCTTGAAATAATGTAAGATATATAGGGTGTTTTTTTTCGAGGTATATAACTTTAAGTTGGCATTATTGTTCAAGATGGCGACCGATTTAACAGCTGTCAAGTGATTTATTCTTAGTTTGGTTTGGCAATTCATCACGCCTGAACAACGCTTGCAAATAGTGCAAGCACTACGATGAAGCGCACTTCTGGTTGAATGAAGAACAAACAAAACTGCCGCATTGGAGTGAAGCTAATCCTCAACTGTATGTCGAAACACCGTTACATCTAAAAAACTGACTGTTTGGTGCGCTTTATGGGCCGGTAGAATCATTGGTCCGTACTTCTTCAAAAACGATGATGGCCAGAACGTTACAGTCAATGGTAATCGGTATAGAGCCATAATTACTAACTTTTTCATTCCTGAATTGAACAACCATGATGACCAGGAGCTGTGGTTTCAACAAGACGGCGCAACATGTCACACAGCTCGCGTCACAATCTATTTATTGAAAGACACGTTTGGTGACCGCCTAATTTCACGTTTTGGACCTGTGAATTGGCCTCCAAGATCTTGTGATTCAACACCGCTAGACTGCTTTCTGTGGGGCTATGTAAAGTCATTGGTCTATGCGGATAAGCCACAAACCCTTGACCATTTGGAAGACAACATTCGCCGTGTTATTGCCGATATATGGCCACAAATGTTGGAACAAGTCATCGAAAATTGGACGTCCAGATTGGACTACATCCGAGCCAGCCGTGGCGGTCATATGCCAGAAATCATATTCAAAATGTAATGCCACAAGATTATCTTGCGGATAAATAAAATTCATATCATCGTTGTTTTATTGCAATTTAAAGTTCTATAGCTCTAAAAAAAAACACCCTTTATTAAGAAAAGTTATTTGCTCCGAAGGTTATGTGTTTTTTTGAAAATTTGTTTGTATTTCGCTCAGCTAGGCGAACAATAGTGCGAAAATTTAAATTTGCATCAAGTTATCATTCAACTCCGCGAAAATTGATAAGATTTTTTATTTCGTGGATTTCTTCATTCGGGATTTTATTTCGCATTTAGACCACGATAACACTCATTGTGGTATTTCATTATGCAAAAAAGAGGTACCGGAATTAGTTAAGGAAACATAAAATTATTCATCCACATTTATTGCATAATTTTTACAGTAATGCCAATCATCAAAACATCTTTTCATGAAAATCGGACTAGCAAAACGCCAGATATTGAAGTTCCGGTAATTTCAGGTTTGCGCATTTTTTTCCTTTCAGAAATGATCACACCTTTACTCTCGGTAGAATCAGAAACAAAACATGCTGCCAAAATGAAGCAAATAAAGGCAAAAATCTCCACTTGAAGATAGATGAGAATTATGGCACTTATTTTCAAAAAAATGTCAAAAATTCAAGTGTTTTTAAATGATCAATTCCCGGACCTTTTTTGACATATTCCTATGTAGTAAAAGGATTTGTTTCCTACATACATATCGATTGTTATTTACATCAGACGAATCATTCAATATTGAAATGATTCTGAATTTGCATCACATAAGGCTAAGTATGCACGACAGGATTTGCCGGATGTTGGTTAATAAGTATTTAAAACTTGATTTTATTAACTCTTCGAAGAATATTGATGAGGAGACAAGAAATTTTCAGAATGAACTAAGAATATTGCTGCTGTAGAACGTGGTAAATCTTGAGTTTTAATAAATTTGAGTTGTCCAACTTTGTCATTTTCTGATAAACACCCTGTACATTTTTGGCCCAAACCGCAAACAGTCTTATAATAGTAAGTATTTGCAGAATCGAACAAGAGATTTTCGGAAAAGCTTTTTCTGCAGAAATACTAAAAAAAAATGCGAGTCCTCATCGCCACAATTTTTTTCATAATAATCAAATTAACTCAAGAAACGTTGAATTTATACCAAGGTATGTCATATTGCCGAAATTGTCGTCATAAAAGATATTTAATGATACAATAATATACTGGGTATACCATTAGAAATAAGGAAGTAGTAGTCTGTTTCCGGTATAACAGGAAGTTGTAGAAATCTGAAAATATTTCAGGAAGGAAGATCATTGTCTCAAACCCCAATATGCAAATTTTCAACTCAAAATTTTGATTAGATTTCCATAAACGTCTAATAGGCCATCCCGGTGGATCACCCTGTATATATGGGCGTATTTCTATATGTTTGTCATTCAGTACATCCACAAGCATTTCACTTCGTTAGTATGCTCATGTATGTTAGCCTTTATTCTTAATCAGATAACCAGTTATTATTGGTCTCACGCAACAATTTAAGCTGTTATAATATCAATCAAATAGAGACAGAAAAATAAAAGAACCAGTCGTTCTTAACTAGAAGTGAAGACAATATGAGTTCAAATGAATATGCTGTCTACTAACAAATTAATTTTTGTCATTTCGACGACTGCATTAGCTGTTATTTCCACCAGTGTTTGTGTTTACATCTTGAAGAAAAATAAGCGCAGTTATAAGGTTCCAACAGAATGGAAACAAATAGGTTTCGTAAAAAAGCTGTATATATTCCCTTTGAAAAGTGCGCGCTTCATAGAAATAAATAGGGTAGAATGTACAGAAGTCGGTTTTAGGTTGATCAAGACTGAGGAAAATCCTCTTCAATTGAGAGATAGGTGAGTAAATAGATGTAATTCATTACTAAAAATCAGGTTTAATAAAAAAAATTGTAATTCCAATAGGAATTACTCAATTTAGAATGTAAAGTGAAAATGGCAACACCAAATTTGTCTCAGGGTTCACAAATGAGCACTGTTTTTAATAATCAAAACATTGTTGAAGCCTGTATATTTCCATGGTTGAATGACATAACCTACTGAATACAAATGACATAAGAAATGTCAACAAATGAAACAGTGTTGCCATTATAACCGTTTCAAATTGGGTTCAAAAACCTTATATTCGGTGAAGTGAGAAGTTTGTTCTCGTATTCATTTTTCTTTCTTTAAATACTTCAAGTTCTTTAAGTGTTGTACAATGTTGCAGATCTTTTGTGGTTTATGGGGAGAAAAATAATGAAATGAAGTCTGGTAGAGCAATTCCTTCGCTTGTAAAGATAGAGATTTCTGTTCACGATGATAATCATATAGCTCTTGCTGCTCCAGATATGGAAAAAATCCTAGTTAGAATGCCACACCGAAGCAACTCCAAAATTACATATTTGAGGTAAGTTTTAGTCATAAATTACAAGAATTAGATGAATAAAATACATTATCAGTATGTATTAAATGCCCGAAGATATTTTGATAATAAAGATGATTTTCTCACATGAACAAAAGTGGTGATGTGATATTTAATTGGCCTAATGGAAAACATAATTAGAAAATTCAAGATGACGTAATACCATTGAACATCTGGCTAGAATCAACCATAAGCATAATTCTTCGACCAAGTAGGTATAGGGTGTTTTTTTCAGAGCTATAGAACTTTAAATTGCAATAAAACAACGATGGATTATTCGATTGACATGAATTTTATTTATCCGCAAGATAATCTTGTGGCATTACATTTCAAATAATATGATTTCTGGCATATGACCGCCACGGCTGGCTCGGATGTAGTCCAATCTGGACGTCCAATTTTCGATGACTTTTTCCAACATTTGTGGCCGTATATCGGCAATAACACGGCGAATGTTGTCTTCCAAATGGTCAAGGATTTGTGGCTTATCCGCATAGACCAATGACTTTACATAGTCCCACAGAAAGTAGTCTAGCGGTGTTAAATCACAAGATCTTGGAGGCCAATTCACAGGTCCAAAACGTGAAATTAGGCGGTCACCAAACGTGTCTTTCAATAAATCGATTGTGGCACGAGCTGTGTGACATGTTGCGCCGTCTTGTTGGAACCACAGCTCCTGGACATCATGGTTGTTCAATTCAGGAATGAAAAAGTTAGTAATTATGGCTCTATACCGATCATCATGATCATTGACTGTAACGTTCTGGCCATCATCGTTCTTGAAGAAGTACGGACCAATGATTCCACCAGCCCATAAAGCGCACCAAACAGTTAGTTTTTCTGGATGTAACGGTGTTTCGACATACACTTGAGGATTAATTTCACTCCAAATGCAGCAGTTTTGTTTGTTGACATAGCCATTCAACCAGAAGTGCGCTTCATCGCTAAACAAAATAAAATGGACGTAGTGCGCGATACGTATTCCGCACAGAACCATTATTTTCGAAATAAAATTGCACTATTTGCAAGCGTTGTTCAGGCGTGGGTCTATTCATGATGAATTGCCAAACCAAACTGAGAATAAATCACTTGACAGCTGTTAAATAGGTCGCCATCTCGAGCAGTAATGCCAACTTAAAGTTATATACCTCGAAAAAAATCACCCGTTACTTTATAATAATTTTTTTCAGGGATTGGAGTAGTGACCAAGTTGAAGCAATGGACTGTGGTGATGAAGTAGCAAAGTGGCTATCGCAACAAATTTGTCAACAAGATTCAGGATATAGATTAGGTTTTCACGATGCTTCAAGCCGTAGGAAATTCGTCAATTCATTGAAAGAGAAATATTTTTATGAAAATTTAACTGACGCAGCTACAGTAAGTTACATATTTAGTCTATTTAATTCAAGTATGAAAAAACGATAAGATCTAGTAAGATTTCGGTAACAACTAAAAACTTGAAGCTATTTGTTGATACGTTGATTTTATGGTCAAACTAAGAAAAATCCACAGTCTGGCAACGATGCTGGAAAACCTTTTATATTCTTAGACTTGACATATTGGTCCATATATTGTATTTTCTTAAATTATTTTTTTAGGGGCTCTATTCCGATCTTACCAGCATAATGCTTGTAAACCAAGCCTCAGTTGACCATTGCGCTTCCAAAATTTCCAATGTAGAGATAACTCATTTGAATTTCCGAGGTAATATTGTCGTAGATGGTCCAAATATAAAACCGTTCGATGAAGACAACTGGGATTGGATGAAAATTGGAGATACTATCATGAGGAATGTTAAAGAATGTACCCGCTGTGTTTTTACTAATGTTGATCCAAACACAGGACTGCGTAATATCGGCAAAGAGCCTGTAAACTCCTTGTCCAGGTAGGTTAATAATAAAAAATAAAAATTTAGTAAAACTAAAAATGAAATGCTCGAAGAATTTTAACTTAACAAGATTCATTTTGTTGCAGTTATAGAATGTCTAAAGGTCCAGAAAATGCACCAGTAATGGGGATTCACATGGATGTAAAAGGAAACGGAATAATCAATTCTGGTGATCCAGTTTATGTTGGATGTAATTGAATTCTTATGCAATTTTTGTGAAGTTAGTTTGTGATTTCCTAAAAATAAGAAATCACACCATGTCATTATGGAGTCGCGTAACAACAATACAAAATGAATTCAAATTATCAATTTAATTACCTTTCCAGTTTCCAGATTCTTGAATTACTCGGTTTGTAAAATATTCGATCAGTTCCTTTTAGAGTTGTTACGAAAAAAATGGAACAAGATTTGCACAACATGATCCTGTTCTTCAAAAGAACAGAACCATAGATAAACTAGATTAGTTTGTCTATGAACAGAACATAAGTTCTGTTCATAGACAAACTAATCTACATAGGCATAGGCCTGTTCTCAGCATAGATACAATAGTAGATTAGTTTGTCTACGGTTCTCAGATATTATCCCGTTCTTTAAAGTTTTGTGTTCTGTGCTCTAAAGCACAGAACAAAGTTTGAAAGAACAGGTTTCAAGCTGTTCTGATAAGAACAATAAATGTGAAAGGAGAGTAAAGATTGATTGAATCATGGGATACAAGGGTCAAAGAGTAATATATCGAACTGATTCGTCTGTTCCGAAAGAAGACTCCAACTGGATTTGAACTCGCCTTTCATAAATGAACAGGATCTGCTCGGGAACAGAACAGCTTGGAACTGTTCATTCTAAGATTCTCTTATTATACCTGTTCTGCAACAACTTTAGTTCCTTCACCACAGAGTGCCAGACCATAGATTACGTAATATAGAAATCCTGTTATCAATGTTGTCTAAAACCAAATTTCTTGGGATGTTCCGTTGATTATTGATATTATTGATTCTTATTTATGGCCCTTATAGATAAATCACCTAGCCTTCTTGACTTTCATCTAATAAAATGGGTTTCACTATAAACAAGCAGATTGTTAGGTTTACTCCTGCAATATTAATTCTTTCTTGCATTTTTACCGTGTCTGTCCTATATTATTTTGAGAGAAGAAAGAAGAAAACTCCTAAAACATGGATTAAAGTTGGAAATGTATCGAAACTATACACATATCCTCTGAAAAGCGGACGTTATATTGAGCAGGACAAAGTGGAATGTACAAAATTTGGCTTATCGCTCATTACTGATGAAGATAAATTTCAGCTTAGAGATCGGTGAGGAGAATTTTCTTCCTAATGTTGTTTGATTCAGTATATATGTGATTCAAAGTACTGAAAATTTCATCTTGTTCAGAGTGTTATGTCTTACAGTAAATAATTACCAAAGTTACTTGAAATGTTTGAAAGATTAAGAAATTTTCAGATCCTTCATTATTTATGGTGAAGCAGATTCAGTTGGAAAATCTGCCAGAATATATCCAAGCATGGTTTTAATAACAATTTGGAGTGCTGGGAAAAACCTTGTAAAACTCACTGCTCCAGAAATGAACCCTTTTATTTTTGAAGTACCCTCTAAAAATAAATCAAATATTAAATCCATAAAGTGAGTTTACTTCTAAATTTTGTATCAGATTTAAGTTGATACAATATATTGTCGTAAAGGTTTCAGAACTGGAGTGATGAAAATGTTTCCACTATAGACTGTGGAAATGATGCTTCAAAATGGATTTCAAAATATCTACTTCAGAAAGAAACAGGATTACGTTTAGGATATCATGATGTTTCTTCATATAGAAGTTTAAGTTCTTTCAAGAATAAAGAGAGTCTGAATTTCTACAAATACCTCTCAAATGAATGTTTTGTAAGTTACTACATGCTATCCAAAGAATGTTCTCTTATTTCTCCATTTCCAGGGACTTTATGCCGATTTAGCTGCTGCACTCCTTTTAAATGAAAAAACGCTAATGGATTTGAATGAAAAACTTGAAAACAAAGTTTCTAGAACTCACTTCAGACCAAATATAGTTGTTGACGGACCTGACCTCCTTCCATTTGCTGAAGACGATTGGGTTTGGTTGAAAATTGGCGATGTTATTGTGAGAAATGTAAAAGATTGTACGAGATGTGTGCTTTCAACGGTGGATCCTGAGACTGGATTAAGAGACTTGAATAGGGAGCCCCTTAAGACATTGTCAAAGTGAGTTGCTTCTGTTATATCCTCATCACATTGATCATTTGAAAACCCTTCCCTCATGTTTTCAATTTAATTTCATAATTATAGGTATAGAATCAGTAACGGCCCAGGAAAAGGTCCAATAATGGGGGTAAATCTGGAGATTGTTGCTCCAGGAGTTATCAGCGTTGGTGATGAGGTTTTTGCGGGTATCGAAGAGTAGTTGCTCATTTTAATACATGCAGAGCGTTTAAAAATACAGCTGTGGTTGATTCTCAGAATGAATCTCATAATGTTGCTACATTCCCCATCTTGACAGGTATACAGAATGCATGGAACAAATGTCAGATGAATCTTATAATAATCTGCATTTAAAATTGAAAACATTTTGGTGTGTGAATGTTTGTCGGAAACTGCCTCAAAGCTGAGCAGAATACTCGTCATTTATATGTGGAATTAATTTCATTATTTGTACTGAAAATAGTTTTAATTTTTTATGTGCTTAGGTGGAAGAATTTTCTTTTATCTGTTTCTAAGTAGAGCGTTAGGGTTAACTAAGATGCATAAAAACGGTTATGAGCAACATTGATCTACCTACAAGATAGATCTATGGGCAACATTGACCTAACTACAAGGTCGATCTGTGGGCAACATTGATCTACCTACAAGGTAGATCTATGAGCAACATTGATCTACCTACAAGGTAGATCTATGGGCAACATTGATCTACCTATTAGGTAGATCTACAGGATATATTGATCTACCTACAAGGTAGATCTATGGGCTTACTAGTCTACATCTAAAAAAATTTGCAATCTAAACAGAATTTTTCACATTATACAGAAATCTCTGAATTTTTCTGTACAGAGTAATAATCAAAAATAAAGATCACACTGCCAAGTTCTATTGAGCTCAAATTTTATATCAGCATCAATGCTTGAAATGTGTATGACTTCAGGCTTATTTTTGATACTTTTCCCCCTGAAATGTCAAAATGCAGGATGGCCAACATAATTTTTAATTGTTAGAGGTGACAACTCACACAGTTTCCAGAACAGTTGGTAAGTGATGCTTTTCATCGTTTTGTTTCTTGTGGAAATGTATTAATACAGAAAATGTTATATTAATCTTTCAAAAGTTATGAATATAACATAACCTTAAAATAACTTGCAGCTCTTTAAGTAGCGTCGAAAAGCGTTTAACATAAGATCATTCGAAATTTAGGGCATTTAAAACAACATTGAATTGTGACCTCAATCAAATTTAGTTAGAATGTAATGAACAGGTAATTTTTAAAATGAAATTCAATTTCATTTAATTGTTTAATCTGAAAAATGTGCCAAATGGTATATGATTCTCAAGCACAGTTTTCAATATGTATAACTAAAGCTGTGATTAGATTTTTCTACTTGTAGATTGTAATTAGATTTAGATTTTTATACTTCTACATTCTAATTATTTTACAAGTGTTGTTTTCCAGTCGTTGTTTGTTATTTTTAGTTGTTTTTATTTAATATATTAATTATTCATGAAAAGTGTTTTGAACTAAATTTCCCCAGAGATCCCAAATGTCCTAAACAAAATCGCCAAACCTGGGTAAGGCAAAGAAGAATAAAACAGATATAATAAATTAATTACACTTTATTGATTTTTGCAATAAGTTGTCATCTATTGCAACATGTAGATACTTATGTGTTTCTGAATATATTTATCTATAAACTCTACCAATAAATGAACATGATTATAAATAATGAGTTAGTTAATCATTTTACTCAAAAATTCAAAATAATTGCCATAATAAAATAAGTCTTATTTAAGTTGACAAATTAAAATTTCACAAAATCATGAAAGACGTAGAAAATAAAATTTCAAGAGCTAAGGAACTAAAGAAAAATATTCCGACTCACACTGTAGATGTATACTGTTGAGCTTATCGAAATTGATGCTTTGGCATTTCGGCGAAGAGGATACTAATATCGAATAAATAAATAATTTCAATCAACCAAGAAATCGGCAGATAAATGTCGATCATCAAGTGTGCAGGTTTTCAAGACGAAGCAAGCAAAATTTTAAATGCGAAACAACTCTAATAAAGAATTATCTCCGATCCTTTAAGGATAGATTGAAAATGTTTGAATAAAATGACCGATGCTGAACATGTTCTACATTTAGCATTGGTTTGTTACTGGAGCTTGTCCTATATAAATATATATGAAATAAAAAAATAGAACATCCGTATAAACTATCAGAGCGTGGATAATACCGAAAATTCCTCCTAAATTATTTTTTTTTGCTTTTTCCAAGGGTCAATGTATGATGACTTGCCATTTGGATGTACTGGGCCTTGCGTCTATTGAATTCGACTATTTCATCTTCGAGTTTCTTACGAGATTCGTCAATTTTCTTCTTATCCTCTGTGTGGTCCTTTTTCAACCTATCAAATTTGCTATGGAGCTGGAAAAAATGGAAATTTTTGATAACACACCCCGAAATTGTCAGCCTGTCATACTATTCAAAAAATATGAAAAAAGTATCAAGTCCTTATTTCAAGAGAAGATTTTTTTAATTTTATCTCAAAAACAGTAGCAGATAAGAACAAGTGGAAGGAAAAAGAGGATAAAAGAGTAATTATTTGAAACACAAATGCAGAAGTCAATGATATTCTTCTATAAGTTCAAAATTAAAAATAAGAGACACAAAATGGAGTTTTTGAATGAACAAGTGTTAGAACATGCCTTCAGTACGAGTATCACCTATTATTCTGTCTAATTCATATTGTTTAGGGATTTTTGCATTGAAGAATGTTGGTTGGCACAACTGTTTTCTGTATCACAAATTTGACAGATACATAATAGATAAATATGTTCTGTGTACCAACATATAATAATGAAATATTACTATGAAACTGAGATTTTGTTCATGATTGCAAGTATGAATAGCATTTCTGAAAAAATATAGCTCAACAGCGGAAAATTTTGAAGTAGCTCAATAATAATACTTTCGGCTTGATAACTGATCTTTCCTATTGAATATAACAAGTCAACTCACCTCTTTTTCTGCATCTTTCAATTCAGCTTCCTTCTCTTTAACCCTGACGACAAACATTTGTCTCATCTCATCTTCCTTCTGCTGTAATTCCTGAAGATGATTCGATCTTTTAGTCTCAAATATTTGCTGAAAACTGGTCGGCTTGTTATCGGCATCCACATCGCTGAAACCCATCTGTTCCAACTGCTTTTTGCGATACAACTCGTAGTGCTTGCAGTGCGTTTTTTCGCGCATGTCTTCCATATTTGTACGAATCAACATTTCCCTCAGTTTCACAAAATCGCAATGAGACTCGTTTTCGACCTAGAAATCAAATGCAATGCAACATACAGGTAATCCAAAATTGGAGGTACAAAGAAAATCATCGTGATAAAACAACAACAAAAAATTATCAACTAATGGGTGTTTTTTTTAGAGCTATAGAACTTTAAATTGCAATAAAACAACGATGGATTATTCGATTGACATGAATTTTATTTATCCGCAAGATAATCTTGTGGCATTACATTTTAAATATGATTTCTGGCATATGACCGCCACGGCTGGCTCGGATGTAGTCCAATCTGGACGTCCAATTTTCGATGACTTTTTCCAACATTTGTGGCCGTATATCGGCAATAACACGGCGAATGTTGTCTTCCAAATGGTCAAGGGTTTGTGGCTTATCCGCATAGATCAATGACTTTACATAGCCCCACAGAAAGTCCAATTCACAGGTCCAAAACGTGAAATTAGGCGGTCACCAAACGTGTCTTTCAATAAATCGATTGTGGCACGAGCTGTATGACATGATGTGGCGTCTTGTTGGAACCACATCTCCTGGACATCATGGTTGTTCAATTCAGGAATGAAAAAGTTAGTAATCATGGCTCTATACCGATCACCATTGACTGTAACGTTCTGGCCATCATCGTTTTTGAAGAAGTACGGACCAATGATTCCACCAGCCCATAAAGCGCACCAAACAGTCAGTTTTTCTCGATGTAACGGTGTTTCGACATACACTTGAGGATTAGCTTCACTCCAAATGCAGCAGTTTTGTTTGTTGACGTAGCCATTCAACCAGAAGTACGCTTCATCGCTAAACAAAATAAAATGGACGTAGTGCGCGATACGTATTCCGCACAGAACCTTTATTTTCGAGATAAAATTGCACTATTTGCAAGTGTTGTTCAGGCGTGAGTCTATTCATGATGAATTGCCAAACCAAACTTGCTAAACTTGCCAAACTGAGAATAAATCACTTGACAGATGTTAAATCGGTCGCCATCTTGAACAGTAATGCCAACTTAAAGTTATATACCTCGAAAAAAACACCTGTTACAATTGACTTACCTGCACAGTTCCCCAAGGATACTGCCTGGCTCTGGACATTTTATTTCCTACTCTAACAAAATCAGTACTTCCTACTACAGCAAAAGGAATGTGAGAATTCATAGTTGTGTTTATCTCGGAAACAGTTTCATCATCAACCGGAAATTCATAAATCTGAACACCATTGTTCTTCAATTCGGTAATGATTTTCGATTTGAATTTTTGCAATTCAGTCTTGGAGATTGTGTCAGCCTTCGCAATTATCGGAATAATATTAACCTTCTGGTCCAATTTTTTCATGCAGACCAAATCGATGGATTTGAGTCCATGTCCGGTTGGACAGATAAAATATAAACAAACATGAATTCTGGAATCGTGATAACTTGAGAGTGATCTCTTAATTTTCAATTCTTCCTGTAGGTAATTTTCGAATTGAGCATCTATATAATCCACAACTGCCTTAAAACTGTCTTCTTTATTAATTTGATCGCCATAACCAACAGTATCACAAATTGTCAGCTAAAAATGAGACATACATATAAAAATATTGACAAAACTATAACTTTTTGATTTTAATATGAATTATATGATAAACTGAAATTGAAACAAAGTGGAAGTCAACTGAAGGATTAGGCTGAATCTACTGCAAAAATATTTCCAACAACAAAACAACTCAATTCAATATAGATTTACCTTAAGACGCACATTACTCTCTTGTAATTCATAAGTATGTGCTTTCAATTTAACAGTTGGCAGAGTATGGGGACTAGGTGTTGATTCAAAATTCGTATTGAATAATGAATCCATTAATGTAGATTTTCCCAAACCAGTCTCACCTACAAAATAAAATAGAATTTGCTACAAAGAAATAATAGAATATTGCAGCATTGTCACAAAGCAGTTGCTTATTCTAATCAGTTGACATAAATAGTATTGATATAGAAAATTACAAAAAATATATTATAAATTAGTTAGAAATTCGTGATATGGAAATGTAGGTTACCTAATAACTTTCTAAAGAATAAATACATAATTGAATTTCAAATAATGAGAGCAAATTAAAATATAAAGAAACTCACCGATGCACATAATATTAAATACAAAGCCATTTTGCACACTTTTAGAAACTAGCTGATCTGGTAAACTATCGAATCCAACATGTCCTGATAAATTGAGATTTCTTATTTGGGGTTCCACCTATAATGAGTAATGTATGAATACAGTTAAGGCAACGCCCTGGGATAGAATTGTAAATAAATTCGTTTAGAAAAAAATAAAAATAGTCAAACTTACTGGAGAAGAATCAACATCAACAGGAGGCATGATTCAACTATTCTCTAATAAAAGTGAGGTAATCAAGAAAACAGCCTTATAAATGTTCGAATATATGTTATCAAAACAAATGGAATTTGTACGTGATTTCAGCAAGGAAATGAAATACTTAGTGAATGAGGATATCAGACACACCAGTATTGATTGAAAATTGGTACAGGTTATTGATAAATATGAGATATCTCCTCAGTTATCGACAAATTATTGAATATATCAATAAAACAATGCCGAAAATTTGACTTCTCAAATTATTAATAGACGAAGCATGAAGTTCGAGATGACATTCAACTCTGCCATAGAGCTGATACGTTTGCTTTCATTCGCAGTTTCAAATCCACAACAAAATGGTCATAAACTTAAAGTAAATTAATGAATTTAATTATGTAATAATTAATTATTACATATATAATATACATAATGTAAGGCAAATAATGTCATGCCTATGCTATATAGGCAATTTTATTTAATAATAAACTAGTACAGGCAAATTTTTATTGAGATTTAAATGCGATTCATATTACATTTATATTTTTCAAATTATGAAAACAGAAAATCACTTCGGTATTAATGTTATCATCAATTTAAAGAAATAAGGGCCTCAATATCAATTATATATTTAATATCAAATTATCTAACTATCTTCAAATGATGATGAATCAACAAACCTATTATCATTATTTTTTTTGTACCCTACAAAAATACATGATTCATACTATTTTTTGATCTATTCAATTTTTGACGAAGCGTCCTAGACAGATTATTTAACATTTTACAGAAGATTAGAAGACCTCATGTCAGTACTAGAGTTTATTATTATGAGAGACAACAATTGTTGTCTCTGTTATTATATAAAATAAACATGTATTTTCGTAAGTTACAAGATAAATATTGTAATTATTTGTATAATCATTTGAAGATAATTATTTCAAATCAAAGATTTCAATTATATAATTGATGCTCTCTACTTTCTCTATAATTTGGAAGATATGTAATATGATTACTTGGTTATCCATTGTTATTTAATAAATAAGAAAATATTTTTTTATTTTAACTAATTTCTTGGAATCGCCGAAAGAAATAGCGAAGCACGTATAAAAAAGAAGAGGGGATGCGTGTTTCGTTCTTATTTTTGTGGTTGACATGTTGACAAGAGAAGATTGTCAGTTCTCTTCTGAACGTTATTTTATAAGTGTTCTGTGATTTGTGAGTACTGATGTCATGAATTTGAGAATATAGTCGCCATATTTGTTGCAGTCAGGCTGTGGTGTAATAATAATTATAAACTCTACGTGGAAGTGATTAGTAAATATTCAATTCCAACATGTGTTAATCCTATTTTCATAATCTGTGATATTAATTTAAGGTAGTGTATCGGTGCAAGTTTTCAAAATTTTTTCAACAAATATGGTTGGTGAAAATATGAATCTGTATTCTAATTAACGTTTTTTCCTCAGATAACCACTTATTCTGTATTCAAAAACGCAATTCAAGATGATGAGTGAAGAAGTTAAAGCGTACGTATCGAGTCTTGCGGACCTTACTTTTAACAGTAAACCTCTGATCAATATGTTGACTATGCTTGCTGATGAAAACGTTGGACATGCAGCTGAGATCGTAGATGTGGTGGAAGATCATCTTGCTAAGGTTAAAATTTTTCTTACATATTTTGTTTGACTTTATTTATATGTCAGGTCATTCAATACATCACTTATTGGTGTATTAAATGTCCTACATTATTTCGTAAATCGAGGCCATGCAGGAACTGAGAAACATACATTACTGAACTTATTACATGGTAATTTTAATGACAATTACAAGGCCGGTTGTATGAATTTTAAATTATGAAATGAAATATTGCTGCATTTATTGTAGATATTGTGTTAGTTGAAAACACCAATATTAAATTTAGTTCTAAATTTGATCCTTTCATATTACTTCCACCCCAAGAAGAAGCCTAATTTGTTTTTATTAAACTTGTTACAAGCGAGATGAAAGTCGATTAATCCTCGTAGAATTGGTTGATATATATATATATTAAATCGTATTATTTTGAAGTGTTCCCTTTAACACCATTTGTGTATATCAGTGTTTTTTTCTTGATACAGTTATCTTAGAATTCTTTAGCTTGATTTCCTTCAGTACCACATTCCCCATTGCTTTCTAGGATTTGGAGTTCTAACAAATAGCCATCAATAATCTTTGAAATAATCATTCTAAAAAATTTTTGGTGTTTTCTCTATATTCATAAACATTATAAATACTTTTCAACCATGTAGTAAGTACAGTAGAACGATATAATATAGAGTCCTTTTTTTCATTAAGTTAAATAGTTATTATTTTCTGGAAGTAAAGAGGTTTTAAATACTTATTGGAATTTTTAGTTCTGAGAAGATATTCTCATGGATATCAGATTACTTATAGAACTAAATAATGAAAGTAAATCAGTATCCTGCTTGATTGAAGGAAGTAATTTTGGAGCTTTGTTCAAAATGCATTTTTTATCATAAAAAATTACTTCCTGCTTGTGTGTGAATGGATCTAATTACTTAGATTCTCTTTCAGTCGTTACTTATTACTCTAGTTCGAGTGATTTTCTTTCTTCAGGATCGAATTTGTATGGTATATTGATCTCTGTATGTTTTCCTAATAAAAATAAAAAAGAGAAAAGTAGTTTTATTATGATGATTTTTATCATTCACAAATTATGGAGCAGATATCTTATCTTGAATTGAAAATAAGAAATACCAGTGCAATTTCTATTTAATTTTCAAACTTCTGTATGAAGTTGGATCTGCAGGAAAAGTATCATGGGTGCTGACCATATAACTTTTCTTAATTCGCACAACACATTTCACAATTCTTCAAATAATAATCTCAAATTGTGACTAACCAATTTAGAATAACTAAAAATTTGATAGAAATTAAGGAAATATTGCCATTTCATGGTTTAATCATGTGAATTATGGAATCTAATGAAGAGCGCTCAGCATAGTAACTTGGAAGTTCTTTTCTGGCTATCTCATCGATCACCCATACAGTCTGAGCTAGCTTGTGTTTTTTTGAGATCTTTTAAAGCAGATACTGAAAATTTGTAAGTATTTAATATATTCCATACTAAAAAATTGAGGTAATTCATTGGTTTGGTTTTTCAACAACTTTGTCAAAAGATGTTAAATTTTGTTTTTCAGTTTGTCATATATTTAAATATAAGTTAAGTTAGGCTAATTGAGTAGATAATGTTTATCTTTTTGTTTGTATATTCGGTAAATGAATAAAGCTATATATATATTTAAATATATCAGTGTTTTCCAACTTCTTCGAATGGTACTGGACCACTCAAGGATTAAGCAGTTGAACCATTTTTTTAATATTAAATAGCCATAAATTTGTTACAAAAATACACTTTGTTCTAAAATAAATGAAATTGAATGTATATTGTTATTGATTTAAAAAAAATTCCATCAGGTAAAGTCTTAGTTTGTCTTTATCTTAATCTTCTTTTTTTTTAAGAGTTCAACCAATACTTGAAGATTACTAACGATAGTGGCTTTAAAATTGATTGAGAAAAAAACTGCGGGTATTCTGCATTGGTGATTTAGAGGAATACCCTGAGATTTTTACCACAGCATTTGAGATTTAAATCCCCATTGCTATTTTTGAAAATCTATATGAAAAGTGATTCTGCAGTGACCGTTGCCATGGGATAGATGGAGAACATTCAGACACACAGGGTGTTCTTATATTGGAGGTAAAAAGGAAAATGAGAGTTTCCTTGGACAATTGAAAAAAAAACATATTCAACTTGAATTTTGCATAAATATTCCTTTTTAAAGTTTTCCGCATGTGATGTGCTAACTTTAAATGCAAATAGAGCCTCAAAAAAATCCAAATTATTGTAAAGATCCAGTTAGTAAGCTGTGATGGATAAATGAATTAT
Source organism: Harmonia axyridis (assembly GCF_914767665.1). NCBI lineage: Eukaryota > Metazoa > Arthropoda > Insecta > Coleoptera > Coccinellidae > Harmonia > Harmonia axyridis. The sequence continues at coordinate 927,105 of NC_059507.1, forward strand.
AAGTTTTGGTACTTTTTAGCCAATCTGTAGTGAAGATTAATAAAAATTCTATAATCTGTATATCGAAAACAGAGCGTTTGCAGGCCCATGTTTAGTTTTTTTTTTTTAATTTTTTGTTCCCGTTAAAGAAGATCTCCTGTAATGTTCAGGGAACATTGTGAGAACCAAAATTATTGGACTTGAGTTCTTCTTAAAATTATCCAAGGAATCTCTAATTTTCCTTTCTATCTACAATTTAGGAACACCCATGATTGTGAAGGATTCCAGATAGTTTTTTTCAAGTACTCTTGTCCCAAACCAGAATTTTGATATCTCTGAAAAGCAACCTAGCTCATTCTGTAGGACACAACATTTAGCTCTACTTTTCTGCATACATACTGTTTCTACGAAAATCTTTCATGCCATACTCTTTTTCGTTCCATGTATGTTAATTTCATTATAGATGAAAAAAATTTCAGGTTTCTTATTGATAAAAACTCCAAATTTGTAGGGGAAATATTCTGCTTATGCAGCAGTGATTTATTCTCTTATAAGTATCATACGATGTATTGAGTCAAGACAGTTTTGTGAGTTGAATATACTTTGAAATTTGACCTTTTTTCAATGTTGTTTTTTTCATTTTAATATATGGTTGTTCTGGAATTCAAAACTGCGGTTTGAAAAATCCAGACATGGATAATTTCCGCTTAAATCTGAATATTTTGATTAGTTTTTTGAGGTATGAAATTTTTTTGATATATGATAAGTTATCATACATTTAATGTACATATTCAGCCGAGGTATTAGTATTAATTGTAAGGGGATCATATTATTCAAAATTTAGGATCAAACTTCAAACAGCTTAATTGTTCGATAAAAAAGTACTTTCCCAGTTTCTGCCTGTATTTGGTTTACACATTTATAAATAGTGAATTAGTGATTAGAAGGCTTGGCGACACTTCCAAAGTGTTCGCTACTACAGTGTGGATTATTTGTGTCTTTAGGTGAAAACTGATGTGAAATTACCAGTTCTATATCTCATCGATTGCATCGTCAAGAATGTTGGTGGGCCGTACAACGAATTATTCAGTCGGAATATTGTATCTACATTTTGCAATGTATTTAGAGTGGTGAGTATATTTTCAAGTTCAATTTTTCCTTGTCTCAAACAAAAAATAATTACAATTTTCGAGTTTTTTCTTTGTTTTCATTAATTATAAATTATTTTTGCTCATTATAAATAAGAGAAGAAAATATAAACTGACGAACAAATTAATTCAACCCATTTCTCTTTGTTCAGGTGGACGAAAAGACCAGAGCAGAAATGTTTAAATTGCGACAAACTTGGAACGAAGTATTTTCCCCCAAAAAACTGTATGCTATTGACGTTCAGATAAGAGTTTTGGATCCTGCCTGGCCGGTGACAGCACCTGTACCAAATAATTGTATTCATCTCAATCCTAAATTTTTGAAGAATACTACAGTAAGCAGATTGCTCTGACAAAGTGTATTAAATATCAATAAATTGCCGTTTTTATAGGGTGCTAGTCCGACTCATCCTAAAGCAGCGGTTATGCCCAATGTTCCTGTTGCGAATGCTGATCCCGCAACCTTGGATATGCAGCAACAGCTGATTCAGAAGCAGAAAGAACTTCTCGAATTACAACAAAAGAAATTGGAATTGGAGCTACTTCAAACTAAAGTCAGGTTAAGGGAGCAAATAAGTGCAAAAACTGTCCCGGGAGCACCCACAATTCTACCTCAAGTAAGTATTTCGTTACCATTTCTCTTGCATTCTGTTTAAAGAAAAGAAATAACGATTTCTTTCTTTATTGCAGAATGTTCTATTGAAACCGGAAGTGGCAAAGCAACTTCTGCCTCCTAATAGTTTAAGGAAAATTGTAGATAACGCTCAAATTGTTATGCCTTCGAATATACTAGCCTTAGATACTTCAACGTCGTCATTGAGTAATGTAAGTATTCAAGGTTAGGTTCTAAAGGGTTTTCCAATAAGAGGTTTCATTTGACAAGTAAAACTACGACATTACTATAAATGGAAGGAAATGCTCTTCAACAACGCATTGAAATTGTTGAAATTCACTACAAACTTGTTGAAACTACGGCTGTCTTCTAATATTTTGAACTTAACAAATTTTCCAGTTTTCTCTGAAGTCTAAATTTGTGATTTTATTCCAGGCTCCAACCATCAAGAACCAAAGAATGCAATTCCAAGCGACCAATACCGGCCCAAAAATACAACCTGCAAATAGTGCCCTGGTAGCTGCTGCTATGAATCGACCCATTCGTGACCCGAGGCTGATGAGGATGCAGAATCAGCAATTGCAAGAGAAACAAACTCTTAATACTGCAAATATCAATGTTCAAATTGAAAATAAAAACAATTCAGAATCAACAAATAAAATTGTTAACAGTAAAACAAGTGTTCGAGACATTCAAAAAGATCCTCGACTGAAAAATATTCATGATAATGCCCCTCCCCATAAATTCACTGATGTAAGTAAACCCAAATCCAAACTTTCACCCAAATCTAAATCTGACCGAAATCAGGGTAGTAGATCATCTCGCCCCAAGAGTCAATTAGACGATCCTAAATCTACTTCTAATAAAAATTCTTCATCCCTTGATTCCCCTAAAAAGTCCAAAGCTGATAAATCTTCCCCTTCAAAGAGCCCATCTAGTCGCAGTAATAATAGAAAGGATGTGCCATCTCCGAAATCTAAAATGTTCAGATCGTCAAGAGAGCCTAAGATCTCGAAAAGTGATACAGCGTTGCCTGTTTTCAAAGATGTGAAGAACAGCAAAAACAGGAACTACGTGAGAAGAAACCGATCGCCTCAGTTCAGTCCAGAGCCGTCAGCGAAAGATATCGATCTTAGGTTGAATGGGCCTCCGGAAAAACAACCTAGGCTTTCACCGGATAAGGGTAAGATCATCTTTACTTTCATTTATTTATGTACAGAATCACAAAATATAGTTTTACTAGCTTTATTAGCATGTATATTAGAAAATGTAGATCAGGCTTGGTGTGTCCGTACCTCTATGTGCTTGTAGTTGAAACGGTCATGCTCATTGGCGCTGTTCAACGCGTGAGGGCGGTGCTTCAGTTAAGGCTTCTGCTGATTCGTCCACTCACAATGAGGTTGGTATCATTGTTGAGTGGCAAATGAGTGTCTTAATACTTCCACTACATGTCCTACGAATTTTGTGTTGTGCAATTACACTCTTTCCAGTTTTTCATTGGTTAGTTGATCTAATGAAGATTATATATTTTGCAATATGTTAATAGGCCCTTATACTCTTACGAGGCGTGTATTTAAAGTAAGGTCTCCAAGGCCATTGAATCGTTACGTTACGTTAGGCCCCCCTCCACCAATCGACACCTGGTGGAGCTCATTAGGACGCTCAGTCTTGACGTAGCAGCCATTTGCAATGGAAGTGCCGGTTGTCGCTCCTGCCAGGTGCGAGTTACGTTCAATCATTAAGTTTTTGCACTAAAAAAAAACTCCACCTATAGAAATTCATCGGCGATTGGAAGAAGTGTATGGTGAGAAATGTATGGACGTGAAAAACGTTCGAAAATGGTGTAGAGAATTTTCTACTGGCCGACTAAACGTTCACGACGAGGAGCGTAGCGGCAGGCCGTCACACTCGGACGAAACAGTGCGGAAAGTTGAGGCGCGAAAGACTCCAAGATGTGTGCAGTAGAGACTCTATTCATTCAATTTTGGTGAATAACCTGCAATACCGATGAAGAAGTTCATGAAGCGGTCATTTCGTTCTTGCGCGAGGCGGCGGGATCGTGGTTCGAGGAGGGGATACGAAAGTTTGTCGTACGAATGAGGAAGCTCATCGAAGTGAATGGCGATTACGTATAAAAATAGCTTAGATTTCAAGCTTTACAGCAATATACAAAACTTAGTAAATAAATGTTATTTAATGTGAAAAAAATGTCCTACGAATTTTTCAAGTTGTTGTGCAAGTCCACTCTTTCCAGTTTTTCATTGGTTAGGTTAGGTTAGGTTTTTCATTGGTTAGTTGATCTAATAAGGATTATATGATCGCGCTTAGATATTTCGCAATATGTTAATAGGCACTTATACCCTTATTTCTTAATCATTATTTAATGTTAGATTTGATAATAAAGATATAATCTCAGATATTTTAGTTTGAAGTTAGGGCATTCTTTGGAAAATAATTCTTTCAGTGTATTAAATGTTATATGTTGTCTTCGACTTTTTTTAGTTAATTTTTTACCTGAAATAATATATTTGAAAAATATGATCAATGTATGGCGTTGTTGAACTACATTCAAGTATGAAACTGATATAAACTCCAAATGTCGAATCACAAAGTCTGTATGGATTTTTTTTGTATCACTGCTATAACACATTGATCCTCCTATCTCAAGAACAAAATCAGTTAGTTTTAAAGGCTGATATTCAATAATTCTCAATTTAACGACATGCAATCATGAAATTGTATTATATCGTGGAATCAATGGACATGATATTGTGTTAGACATTTTTTTAATAGAGCCTTAGCCCAGCACTGCGTTTACAAATTGCTCAGCATTATTAAGTGAATTGCGAAAATTTTCGTTGATTGATTCGTCTTGGATTGAGAAATGCTAGAACCCAAATTGGAACTTCAGAATGGACCATGTTGGTCGCAACATTTGAAATAGATTATGTTGAAAAAAATATTTTGATGAAATAAAGATAATAAAATGAAATTGTGTCTTTTGATGTTTTTTTCTTCAATTTTGATGAATTTAATCAAATAATTTCATCTCTTTGAGATACACCGTTGGTTCTAAAACCAATATGGGGACTGGTCCTGGAGTAGCACCAAGTGCTCACATTTGGCCGCTGTCCAAGCGTCTTTCAGGCAGAGATACTGGCTGTAGAAAAATGTATGGAAATGAACCTAGTAAGAGAAAAGTTGTCACTGAAATATTGATGTTTTTCCAATATTATTCTTGAATTTTCTCTCTGACATATCGCATGAAGTTCTAGGTTATTCCGCTGTAGAGTTATCGTGTTTACGGGCGATCTGACTGACCATTCGTCATCAGTGACGCTAGACCTTTCCCGGTTCAAAATTACGGCCATTGTTGGGGGAACGAGTGCTCATATAGATGGCCTTCGTTCACTTCTCATTTCGCAACGGCGACTTTCTAGTAAAAAAAAAAAACTGAGATACCTTTAGTTCAAATAATTGTGCAATTTCCAACCGTTTTGTGCTCGGACAAACTGTACAGTTAAACTGAGCGTGTATGGGCCGGCCAGCAACCGCAATATCTCGCGCTCAAGACAAGCTAGTGAGGCCAAATCGTATGGCATATTTTATTTTGGAAGGCTAGTAGACTCGTGTACCATTTAATTTGTATTATCTTAGCAATTATTTGAATCCTAACTATTCTCTTATGTTATAATTTATACTAGGATTTATGTTGAGTTATTTATGAGTTTACAGCTTTTATAATTGAGTTAATAAAAAAAACTATATTGAAACATATTTTATTTATATTTTTCCGAATATTTCAAAATTCCACATCTCTAATGAGCCATCGAAATTTTAAAGGTATTCAACACAGAGAACCAACTCCTCCTTTAACAGTGGCAATGGACGTCGATTTAAGACATATGCCACCATCCATTGGAAAAAAGAGATCTTCTTTAGATGACATAGAAGTTATGCCTAGCAAGAAAAGCAAAACGGAAATTTTTGACCAGTAAGTATTCAAAATAATCTCATACCTTAAATTTTCTGAAATAGTAGAGATGCAGATTAATCAAGGTTGTGACAAAAAAGAGAAAAAGCCATAAACATGTTCAAAACGTAAATATTCCAATTGAATCTAGCAGGTGGGGCTTCTGCACAATCTGGCAACAATAACCATGAAATTACATTGTTTGCGCCTGCTCACAGTTACTGCATCTTTACCTGATTATTATTATCAAGAAGCATTCAGAATCGTTAACGTTTTCTTTTTTTATAGATTATTTGGCAATGAAGACACAGATTTGAGGAAGTTCGCTGTGCCAGCAATTGACAGGCCACCTACACCGCCACCTCCAATTATTTCCTCATCCGAAGTGACTGCGGAACAGCAAAAAGAACTTCAACAACCCAAAGCCGATCTACAAACGGTCAGGGCGAAATTGGCTGCAAATTTGAAGAAATCTAACTCTCCATTAAAAAGAAAAGCGGAAGATGAAGATCTTAGATTAAGTCAAGTTTCATCTACGACAGACATTCCCAATAAAATAATAATATCGAAAGCGGATGGGGAAAAAATTAAGGAAGGCGGTATGACATCCGTTCAACAGAAAGAACTGATGAACAAAATCATTGCTCAGATAGAGGCTCAAAAGTTGAAAGAGGCCAAACAGAAAAATCACGAAGAAGCCATTGGAAACATAAGTCTCACGCCAATAAGCGACGATGAACTGGATACCGACTTCAATGAGGAAAATCACAAAGCTAGACAAGACAGTCCTGTACTAGCGCCACCTGCTTCATTCGGTGATAAAGACGAAAGGATTATGTTGCCACAGCAACCAATGATCCCTCCTGTGGATGACGCTTTCAACAAACGTTTCGGCAGAGACATAAGAAGAGGAGGCATAGGTCCAATTTGGAGGGGCGTGAGAGGTAGGCGGCACTGGGAGGGGCCTCATATGAGACCGCCCATGAGGCCGTGGATGCAACAGCCTCCACTGAACAAATGGGGACCTGGAATGTACAGACCTCCTCCTCCCTTCCATGATATGGAACAAAACGACAGACGCTCACCTGAAGGTGATATAATCATAGAATCGGCCAGTCAAGAAGACATCAAAACGATAACAATCGATGGATTACCCAGGGACATCAGGTATTACGATGAAGTCGCCATAATTTTCATGAATTGGGATGATCCGAGAGAGATATCGTTCCAAGACGGTACCAGAAGGGTGATTTTCAACGATACCGATATGTATATGATGAATTTCAACGAGCCCTATAGGGAACATAGGATCGGAGATAGTTTACATCAGGTGAAATTAGGAAGTCCCAGCCGGGAAATTTACATCGACTATAAGCCTTACGAGTGTTACTTCGGAGGTCCCGGAATCACAATCGATTTGAACGGAAAGGTGACTACGGTCAAACTGGATGGTCCCCCGCCCCAAGTTAAAATTGGAGAGAGTCGCTCAGATCTGGTCGCCGGAAAAATTAAGCTTATCATTGACGCCAAGACGATTATACCGATTTTCTTGGACGCCAAAGTGCAAAAGTTCAATTACAACGGAGATCAACACACCGTACAGTTTTTGCCGGGGCTTAAAAACGCTCTGATAAATAACGAACATTTCGAAGTGCAATTCGGTGGTTTGCCCAAGCCGGTTATGCTAAAAGATAAAAGACATTACATAAGGTTCTCGGTCTTGCCGAAAGCGTTGAAACAGGGACACATCCAGATAAAGGGCTTGGAAACTGAAGATTTCAATTCGAGTCCTCAAATTGAAGAAAGTATAGATTTGAATGAACCCGCATTGCCTATTCCGCAAAGGGTCTTGAAGGCCTACGACCCCAGTACTTCCCCAGACGATTCCAGTTCCGGCAATCTGTTCCAGAACGTATTGCAACAACAAAATATTCGTAAGTGTTATTATTATTATACTTTTATGTCATTTTTGCTTTATGAATATTGCGAATGCACTATTTGGATAGTGTCGAAGCAAATTCGTTTATGAAACACCCTGTACAAAGCTTTCAGCATTATTTTAATAATTTATTTATTTCATAATTTTTTTTCTAGAAAACTTGGACTTCCTAACAAACGTGATATCTACATCGGAACAGGTGTCGAATTCATACCAAGTGGAGTCCAATCCACCTACGCAACAACCGGAGAACACCTCAAACCCCACAAACCTGTTCAATATGAGCAACATAAATGATCTTTTCCAAAAACTTGTAGCTTCCGGCATGGTAACCACAAGTGCCACTCTTCCGGTTAAAGAGACTCCTCCCCCAGTTCAACAAAATCATTACAGAGAGAAATCGAGACATTCTTTCAAACAGACCAAGAAACACCCTCCCCTAAAACCTGTGACATTCGACAAACCTGAGCTGTTGAAGGTAAGACAGGGTGCCCTCTATGAGAAACTGTATATTGGGATGCAGTGCAGCAGTTGTGGTATGAGGTTCCCTCCCGAGCAAAGTCTGTACTATAGCCAGCATCTAGATTGGCATTTCAGGCAGAATCGCAGAGGCAAGAAGAACGCTAGAGTTGCTTCCAGTAGGAAATGGTATTATTCTCTAAGCGACTGGTCTAAATATGAGGAAATTGAGGATCTGGACGAAAGAGGTATGTAACGCTATTTTATTAAACAAGTAAAATAACTTGCAGGATAGTCATTTAAAATACAAGTGTAGAAGGCATTGATATTCTTCCAGGTGTTCAAAATTCAAAAACTAGCCACTTCGTGGCAAGTTTTTGAATTAACAAGTGTTAGAACGAGCCTTCTGTACAAGTATTATACATTATATTATCTAATTCACTGAATTTTTATTAAAATTAATGGTATATTTCTATAAATATCATTTAGTGATTTTTGCACTGAAAAATGTTGGTTGGCTGAACTGTTTTCTGCATCACAAATTTGACAGATGACAGATAAATTTGTGACAGGAAAGTTCTGTGTACCAACATATAATAACCACGATTTTATAATATATTTTTTTACAGAGAAAAACTTCTTCGATCAACAACAACAAGCGGAAAACACAGCAGAAGAAGCTGCAGAAGAGACGGAAGTACCAAGTGTTACAGCCGATCCCGAACTACAAGATATCTGTGACGTTTGTGGAGATAAATTCGAAATTTTCTTCCATGAAGATAAAGAAGAATGGCACCTAAAGAATGCAGTAAGAGAAGATGATAGAATTTATCACCCTATTTGTTTTGAAGAATACCAGGTGAGCATAATTTATATTTTGACCTTTTATTTTGTGTTGAAGAGCAAACTAACCATCAACTTTCATAAAAAAAAAAAATTAACTTAGAGTCAACTAGGTACATTGAATTTGATAATAATAATAACATGCTTTATTTCAAGTAAAGTAGAGATGTGATACATAACTTCTTGAACTTCTTGATACAAAATAGTAACTTTGGTGCCTCTAGTTTGGAAATCTTACCTCAGAATTTTCAGAACTACAAGAAAGCTGAGCCTTCTGTACGAGTATTACACAGTATTTTCTTTAATTCATTCAATTTTTATTGAAATTAATGGAAGATTTCCATAAATATCTTTCAGTGATTTTTGTTCAAAGTGTTAGTTGGCAGAACTGTTTTCTCAAATTTGACAGTAGACATGACGTCAACTGTCAAATTTCTGGAAGGACAATGTGTACTGGCTCCACTAGTTGTACATCAATAATAATTAGATAATGTTTATGCATTCTTTATCATCTGCATATTTTTCAGCAATCCCTTCAAAATGCTGCATTGGCACAGTCCGACACGGAAGCAGAAGACAAGCCAGTCTCGAACGAAGCCAGTCAAATACCTGGCATCGAGATTGTGCTGGATGATGAAGATGAAGATATGGAAAAACCGGAGGAAAATGAAGTCATCTTAGACGAAAGCGATGAATCCAAATTGACTACCTGCGAAGAGAAAACGGAAGAGCAGCCAACCGAATACGAGGATGAAGATGACGATGTCATCATTAAAGAAGAAACGATCGAACAGATAATTCTGGATGATGACGATGAGAAGATGGAGGACGACGAGGAAGTTTCTCAATCGAGTGTTCCAGCTTCAAGTCGTGGATCTTCTCCAATCATGAAAGAACCAGCGGCTGAAGTTATTGACGATGGCTTTGTGGATGTGAACGAGGGGTTGTTGATGCTGCAGAATGGGGGGGGACCTGTGAAGGTGAAATCTGAACCCATTGATGATGGTAAGTTTCCTTTGAATTGAATTATTCTTTTAGGTTCGTGAATTTTTAACTTGACTCAATTCAAATTACGTGTACTTCCCAATACTCTCTAAAATCCGAAATTATACAAAATATAAAAAAAGCTGAGCAAGGTGCAGGGGCTTTTGAGCCCTTGGTCATTAACAATGGCTCTGAATATACTAACGACCTGAAATTTGCTATGAACATGCGATTGGTTGGTTATTTCACATTATTATATACTGGCAACACTGTGTATTGTCATTTGACATTATGTCATTTATGTTCAGTAGGTTATGCCATTTGATCATGGAAAGATAAAAATTTCAACATTTAGAGATTTTTTTAAACTTTGTTGAAATTTGAAATTGTTAGTTTGAATTCACAAGCAAAATTTCAACTTGGTCGGATCAGTTATTGCTGAAATATTTTTTTTTAATTGATCTTCTACTTGAATGGTTTTGCAACGTGATCAAAATGGAATTTTGCATATAACTTGGAATTATTATACTTCTGAATGCGAAATTTCGTCGTGATTTTTTGTTTTTTTCGAATGTTAAATATGATATATTATTTTCCCTAATTCCATAAATATCGTTTAGTGATTTTTGCATTGAAAATGTTGATTGGCAGAACTGTTTTGACAGATAAAAGATAAATCTCACAGGAGAGTTCCATACCAACACAAAAAAATCAAATATAAATGAAATCTGTGTGAAACTGAAATATTCTCATATGATTTTGTTCGACATTATGCCATTTGATCATGGAAAGATAAAAATTTCAACAACGTATAGACATTTTTCTAAACATTGTTGAAATTTGAAATTGTTAGTTTAAATTCACAAGCAAAATTTCAACTTGGTTGGACCAGTTATTGCTGAAAAAATTTTTTTTAATTGATCTTCTACTTGAATGGTTTTGCAACGTGATCAAAATGGAATTTTACATATAACTTGGAATTATTATACTTCAGAATGCGAAATTTCGTCGTGATTTTTTTTTTTTTTTTTCAAATGTTAAAATATTATACATTATTTTCTCTAATTCCATAAATATAGTTTAGTGATTTTGGCATTGAAAATGTTGATTGGCAGAACTGTTTTGACAGATAGTAGATAAATCTGACAGGAGAGTTCCATACCAACACAAAAAAATCAAATATATATTGAAATCTGTGTGAAACTGAAATATTTCCATACGATTTTGTTCTGCAAGGGATCGTAGAATGAATAGATTTGCCATAGTTTTTTGCTATAAATTTCAAAGCATTTCCTTAATTCCTGCAGGTTATATGGCGGAAGAGAATGCTTTTGAGAATTCAATGGAGGAGGAAGAAGAAGATAAAACGGAGGAAGTGGACGAACCAAAGGATTCCGAATCGGAGCAAACTCAAGCCCAATCAGCATTTGTTCCCAGTATAGACGGTAATTTAGAAATGGACATTAGTGCACCTACACCAGTTAGTAATGTTTGTGGAAAAATAAAAATAAACATTCACAAACCATTGCCTGTAATACCACCCAGATACAATAATAAAGATATATCTCCAGAAAGTGATACTCTACCTGAAAGTGTAATTGATCCGTCACAACCTTTGCCTCCTGGCGAAGAGCCTATTTTACTTAAACTTAAGCCCGCGTTGCAAGGTGTTGAGCTTAAAAAAATGCCGAGAGTTCAAAAAGGTTCAGAACTTTCAGGCATGTGTACAATTATGTGATTTTTTTTTAAATTATGTATAGTCTATTGTAAATATTGTTAAGTTGTAAATACATATACATATTTGACTTTTGTGTAAATAATTCCGATGATTTTCTTAGAGAAGAATTTATTTATGAATATTTCGTAGGCAATTGCAAAATTGATTGTGCAGTTGTTGAAGAAATTGAATTATTGTTGATTTTTGGAGGAAATAAATATTTTTTCAAATAATTGTCTTATAATTAATTTTCTTTCAAGTAGACTTAAGAATGAGTAATTCTATTTTAATCTACTATTATCATGTACTATTAACACGGTGTGAAAATGATACCTCAAGATGATAATAAATCAAATGAAAATTATTTTTGTCTTTTCAATTTCAAACCTAAACTCCACTTAGTAATTGGAAAAAATAAATAATTGCATTTAAGGCAATTGACTTAAATCCTTCAGCCTTAATTGAAAACAATTATTCTCTTTTTTTGTATCAAAGAAAAAACTCAATTTAACAAGGTGCTCCAAAATTGAAAGTCCAAACGGAAATTCCAGATTCCTCAGATCATTTTCAGAAAAAAAGTCCTATAAATATGGACAGGCAAACGTTTTCTTTATGAGATACAGGGTGTTAAAGTTTGATTTTTTCTCATAACACCTTCATTTCATAATAAAGATTGAAAATACAAACGAATATTGCAGATTCCTCAGATCATTTTCAGAAAAAAAGTCCTATAAATATGGATACCCAAATGTTTTCTTTTTGAGATACAGGGTGTTAAAATTTGATTTTTTCTCATAACACCTTCATTTCATAATAAAGATTGAAAATACAATCGAATATTGCAGATCCCTCAGATCATTTTCAGAAAAAAAGTCCTATAAATATGGATACCCAAATGTTTTCTTTTTGAGATACAGGGTGTTAAAATTTGATTTTTTCTCATAACACCTTCATTTCATAATAAAGATTGAAAATACAATCGAATATTGCAGATCCCTCAGATCATTTTCAGAAAAAAAGTCCTATAAATATGGATACCCAAATGTTTTCTTTTTGAGATACAGGGTGTTAAACTTGATTTTTTTCTGACAACACCTTCCTTGACAAGATATTTAACTTAAATTTGGCAAAGATACTCAAATTTAAAGTTTTCATCATGTGAAATGCTTATTTTGGATGCAAATCTGCAGGGTAAATTTCTCTTTGGAAAAACTCAAATAACTTGAAGGATTAGGATTAGATGGAGGGATGAAGGTAAGGACATGGCTTCCCTCTGGGGTAGTTTTTGAGGGTAAACCAAGGCTCACGTAGGCAGGGTCGCTTCCCTGAAGTAGATTTAACCTTTACTGGGAATGGCAAAGAGTATCTACCCGCTACCTTATCTCATTCAACAGCACGAACATTTCTTTACGATTTTTTTGTATTCACTTTTATACAACTGGAAAAGACTTCTAATAGCTTGACGCTCTGAAATCACATGGAACAATTATGTGGCCATCTTGGGAATGGTATTGTATCTTTTATATTTTCGATTTTGAGAATCGCTTGAAGGAATCTTTCAAAACCTAGGCCAAACCCTCCGGTTGGTACCCCACCGTATTTTCTTAAATCTAGGTACCAATTCAAATTAGCATTATCTGGAATCTTCTCGCTTAATTTTACCAGATCATCTTCACGTAAACTGCCTCCCACAATTTCTCCAACTCCTGGTGCTAGTAAATCAAATGCGGACACCTGAAATTTTGTTCTAGTTACTTATAATACAAGTGCAGAAGGCATTGGTAATCTTCCACGAGTTTTTGTATGAACAAGTGTTAGAATGAGCCTTCTGTACAAGTATTATACATTATTTTCTCTAATTCACTGAATTCTCATTGAAATTGATGGAATATTTTCATAAATATCGTTTAGTGATTTTTGCATTGAAAAATATTGGTTAGCAAAACTGTATCACAAATTTAACAGATGATAAATAAATCCTTGACAGGGAGTTCCAAGTACCAACATATAAAAATCAAATATAACCATGAAACTGAGATATTCCCGCACGATTTTGTTCTACAAAGTATCGCAGAATGAACAGATTCCAACCAGACTTAGAGAGAACAATGATAATATCTGGGGTAGAAAGACTGAAACACAGAAGTCCAAAACTAAAACGATTTGCACCTTGATACGCTCCTATAAATTTAAGTCAAGTGATGTTCATCAGTACACAGATAAATTGAATAAAATTAAGTAATATTTCCGCCCTTTTATGATTTAGTCTGCAGGCCAATAATAATAACATTTGGCGATCACTAATAACTTTATTGAGTTTAGATGAATTATACTCACCTTTGTGTTGTCATCACTCTTTTCCTTCATGTAGAAAGGTTTATCATCCTTAGGCCAATCAATAATGAAGGTGGGTATGTTTCCTAAATATTTCACTAAAAATAGTTCGTGTTCTTTTTTGATTCCATTCTGCAAATCTACAGGTTCTTGAAATTCCGAAGAACAGTCCGCAATAATTTTAAGCGCTTCATCATAAGTGAGAATAGGAAATTCTTTATTTATCCATTCGAGTTCGTTTTTCTGTAGTTCCTGGCAGGTATGTATGTCGGCAAGATTATTTTCCAACAAATGACTTGTTACTTTTTTTATCAAACCTTCTACTGTTTTCAAAAGTGGCTTTATTTCTTGTAAAAATGGAATTTCAGCTTCTATCATATAAAATTCAGCCAGATGCAGTCTTGATTTGGAGTTTTCTGCTCTAAATGTCGGACCAAATGTGTAAACTTTACCAAGTCCATTTGCAATGGCCTCTAAATGCAGTTGTCCAGAAACAGTTAGATATGATTTCCTGTCAAAAAAAATTTCATCACTTGGTATCTTTGGTTTTGCCATTTGTTTCAACAAATTCTCATTATCAGGAACGACTTTAAATGCTTCACCAGCACCTTCACAATCATTCGAGGTTAAAATTGGTGTGTGAACATTTGTAAAACCCTCATCTTTAAATGCTGAGTGAAATGCAAAAGCTGCTGCACTTCTAACTCGTAACAGAGATGAGAACTTTCTTGTTTTAGATCTCAAATGAAAATATTGTCTTAAATATTCTGGCGAGTATTGTTTTCTGGGTGCAAAGGGATAACCTTCTTCTGTACTGCATTTCGATAGAACTTTAAGATCTTTTGCAAATACTTCAACATTTCCTTTAGGAGATAAAGTCAGAAATCCCATCATTCTGACTGATGATCCAGGAAGTAGGTCTTTGATATTGCAATCTAAAGAGGAAGGTACAATAACTTGTAACCTGTCAGAAGTGGAGCCATCATTCAAATCTAAAAAAATGTGTTGTTTCTGTTTACGAACATTTGCAATCCAACCCTACAAGTGAAGTGAATGCATATAATAAGACAATATTATATATAGACACGATATAGATTGGGATTCAAGTTCCTAGTTAAATATCAATAGCACCAGAGTTTGATAAACTTCAAAATATAATTTATCATGTTTTCTTATCCTCAAATTCCAATTGCTCTAGAGAATTCAACACTTACCTTCATTATAACTTCATTTCCTATTTGGGGTTCTTTCAGGAGATTTGCTATATCATACTTTTCAAGTGAAGAATAAAAATATTTGAAATTTCTAGTGAAATTTAAATTTATTTTGGAGTAAATATGCCGAAAACCCATTTTTTTCATTAGCAATACTAAAATTTTGTTGTAAAGCTTTCTTAGGTTATAGTGACATGAGTCAAAGAAAAGGATTAATATGAACATTGAGAAATAATAATTTCAATGATCTGAGAAAATTATTTTTGGATATGAATCGCCGAGTTTTTTAATGTACGAGTGATAAAATGAGAGTTTTATGCATTATTTTCTCTGATTTTTTTTTTAAATTAATAGAAAATTTCCATTAACATCGTTTAGTGCCTTTTAAATTAAAAAATAATGGTTGGCATAACTATATGTTTCGGTATCACAAACATGAATGTTTTTTTTATATCTATGATCCGTGACAGAAAAGAACCATAGATTTAAATTGATGTTGAAAAGAACATATGTTCAAGAGAACACATGTTCAATAGAACATATGTTCCAAAGAACAGGTGTTCAAGAGAACTTATGTTCAAAAGAACTTATGTTCCAAAGAACGTATGTTCAAATGAACATAATTTCCAAGGTACATATGTTCAAAAGAACATGTTTTCGCTCGGGAACAGAATAGGTCGGAACTGTTTTTCATTTTAATAGCTGAAATAGCTCTACAGTACATGGTATAGCAGAATGAACGAATTTGCCACCTAATTAGATAAATAATGTTTCACTTTCGTATTGTAATATTTGTTTAATTCAATTTTAAAAACCATCAAAGAAATTTTATACAGTCCATTCAGGAATTATTGACATCCCGGGTGGCTTTGGAAAATCGAAATTAAGTTGGTACTGGCTCATTCAGTAACATTTCGAATTGCAAATTTCGGGTTGGCATTGGAAATGTCATTGACAGGAGGTTAGATTTCAGTTTGTTTGTGTTAATGGTTTTGATCGAAGAAATTTTGAAACTTAAAAGTTGTATCAATTTCAAACACACATTGATTAGTTTATTTGAGTATTTCTCACAGTACTGTTTGAAAAAAGAAAAAGGCAAGTCATTACAACCTGGATTATTAGTGGAAGAAAACCTGTGCAATACGATTTCACCTTCAAAGAATCATTGAATGATTTTATTGTTACCAGAAGCCGAGCCAAAAGCAACCAATATATCAGCCTGGATGAAATTTGACCAAAAAGCATCTGGATTTTAATCAATCAAAGACAACATTACATAAACTTAATTGGTGACAAGTTCAAACAGTTAATAAAAGGAAAATTCTTATTGATAAACATCAAGAATCATTGTAAAATGCACATTTTCAATGAAAAATAACAAAAAACTGAAAAATACGAGGGGGCGTTAAAGTAAAGAATTACCGAAACTTGGTTATTTGAAAATGCCAACATTATTCAACAGTGGACTCTAGAAAGAAAACAGAATGTTTTTCAAGTATATTCAAGGGTAAAAGTAGAAGGAGCACTATTTTGAATGCTGGATATTTAGATTTTTACCTGGATGTTTTGTTTTGACCGTGGTGATTATGAGGATTATATAAATCTATGAAGAGAGAATTATTTTATAATTGGATTGCTAAACAAAGTCTTGGCATTGCATCTATAGTTTATTTATATTCTATATTGAAATTAAGCATTGTTATATCTGTTTTTTGTTCTTCAATGAGTAATCCAAAAATCTAATAAATTCCAATTATAGAATTTTTACTGAGTATTTAATCAAAAAATATATTCAGAAGAGTAACTTCCAAGAATTTCTTCACCTCTTACCCACTTGAAGATAATAATAGAATGCAATAAAATTTTGAAATTCACAAATTAAAAATGATTTCATGCAAAAATGCTTTTAGTGAGTGAGTTAAAGCTGTTATGGGCAAAATAATTTATGTAATTTAACAGAAACTAGTATAAAAGCATTTCAATAAAAAACAGAAAACTTGAGTACAAATAGTACCTATATTTCTCATACAAGTTTAATCAATCATTCATGTTATGAACAGTTTCAATAAATAGTGACTTTAGAAAGTAATTTACACATCGGCTGATAAATTGGTTCCAATTTTGAAAGTTACAGTACAACTGTGATGTCAAAATTTTTCATATACTAAATGGATTCTTTGAATTTTATTTCTGTCTTATTATGATATGGCTCTTCCATTCACTAAGCTACACTATTTAAATTTATCAACCAGTTTTTTCTGTTTTCTTCACCAGTTGAGACACCACAGTTAAAATGATCCATAAGAGTTATTTGATAAGAATTTTGCAAGCAGGTTGGTATCCAGTGTCCATCAAGAATGCAACAATTTTTGAAGAGCCTTTGGTGAAAAGGAATATGCATATTTTAATGATCTTCAATGGGATCTTTCATGGGCGATGAATAGATATCTCTTCATTGGATTTCCTTGAAATGATATAGCATTTCACTATATTTTTACGTTATATAATCTGAATTTCAATTTATGGAATCATGACTGTATGCGTCCCTTCGTAATAATCGTAATTTCGAAAATTCAGGATCTTTCGGATACAAAAATTATGAAAATAATTTAAACTGGTTATTTCTATGATGAACCATAGCAATTTTTAGTGATATTTTTGTAACCAGAAATAAAGCCGCGACTAGACGTTCATGGCCTACTTCGATGTCAATAATTCCTGAATGGACTGTATCAAATATTCTTTAGCCTTTTCGAAAACGTCAACATCAGCTGTTGAATGGCCAACAAGACAGAATTGTCAATATGAGCAAGATTGATATTTGATCAGCAATTGAAATTCCTCTGATTATCTTAATCCATTTCTTAGAAATTCTATTCCCTAAAGTAATTCAAAACAGTACAAATCTGGACGTAGATTCACATCGATAAAACAATTAAGTATATCTACACTTGTATAATCAACATGTTTTTGTTATGAGTATTAGTTATATGTATCATAATGGATAATTCAGATAGTGAATATTTCGAAAGTGCTGATGAAGATATTCAAACTGACGAAGAAGTAAAAGAAAAAAAACATGAAATTAAAATAATTGGGAATAAAGAGAGTAACGATAAAGTATTGAAAGGCGAAGATGAAAAATTGAACCTGAAAAGCAGTTCTAAATTCAATCAGTCCCAAAATATTGATAAATCAGATGCCTCTTGGGAAATTCCAAAAATTGTGGATTGTATGAAAATTAAAAATAAAGAAATAGACACTCATGATTCCTTAAGCCATAAACAGAAATCTGAAGACTTATCTCTTTCGAATGTTAAAAATGTAAATATAGATAGTCATAGTTCTACTTCTAGTCACATACAAAAATTTGAAGCAACAGATATTTTCAATCATGAAGCGGAACATTCATCTGGAAATAGTAATGATAAACCAATAGAGAAAAGTAGGAATAAAGAAACTAAAAGTAATGAAGTTAACATTAAACCTAAACTAGGTAATAAAATCACAAAAAAGCTTGTAGAGTTTGAGGCATCTCCAGAAAAAAAAGTATCAAAAGCAGTTGAAAACCCAAAAGAGGATTGTGAAGTGAAGAAAATGGTTGTTGCAACTGAAAATCTCCAAATAGAAGAGGAAAACTTGTGGGGTGATGACGAATTGGACTGGGAAGCAGAAGCCAAGGTAGACAGTAAAAATGAGTGTAAGTGGATTTATAATTTTGGCTGTTGGATATATTTCTTTCAAATCTCTAATATAAGGTGCTAATGTAGGTTAATTCCATAAAAATTGCATGTCATAAAGTTACAAGCCCAGTATGAAGAATTTTTATCATAATTACTTTATAATTGGTAATTTAGGTTGTTCAAAATAATTTTTTTAATATTTTATATCATTATCAAATTCTTTCAGTTCATCAAAGTCCATCAGTTGATAACGCAAGTAAAAGGTTGGGTGAAGAGAAACATAATAATGAATCGGATAGTTGGTCAAGTTGGAGCAATTGGGGAGTGTCAGTTCTCTCATCTGCTACACAGAGTGTCTCTTCCATAACTAACCAGATAACGAATGTAATCGAATCCGGAATAGGTGCAGTTGATCCAGAAGAACTGGCCAGAATTGAACGGGAAGAGAAAAGAAACAGAGATCAGAGAAATAACACAGAAAATTTTGCGGGAAACAAAGGAGAACAAGAAAATGCATCTACAGAGAATTCTTATGGAAGTTTCGGTTTAGGAAATTTGGTGAAGTTAGTGGAGAACACAGGTATAAAATATTATTGTGTTGGTTGGTTTGAGGAAATTTTTCTTATTGAAAAATATTTTAGGTACAAAAGTAATTAGTGGTGGGTTAGATACTCTCGAAAGTATAGGTAAAAAGACTATGGAAGTTCTCCAAGAAGGAGATCCCGGTTTGAAGAAAAAAAGGGCGTTTCTTAAAATAGACCAAGAAAAACCTGTCCTCTCGCAAATTCTCAGAGAAGCGAAAGAAAGGGCTGAAAATGGGCAGAAAACTTCTGAACAAACTTCAATAAAAAAATGGAAAAATTACGAAACTCTGTTCGACGACCATCATGGCTTAGTGCATTTAGAAGCATTAGAATTATTATCGAAACAATGCGAAATTAAACTGAAAAATATCCAGAGCTCGATGAGTGGCGATGAGTTCACTGAATTTTCCGAAACAATGGACCAGATCAAAGAGCTCTGTGAATTGCCGGACGAAGAAGAGGAAGAACAAATAAGCATCGAAGAAATCAAAGATAAGTTAAGAAAGGCTGTAGCGGAGTTGGGCATTCAGATAAACTACGACAAGTTGGTAACCAATTGGGAAGAGACTGAAATTTGGCTTGGTACTCTTGATTTGGAAGTTTGCGATGAAAAAGAGGTGCATCAACAGGCTATTGAGACTTTGGCAGAGATGACTTCAACGGCTATGGAGCAGTTCCATAAAGCTGGGGAACTTTTATTGATAAAAGATCGTAGAAGTACTGCTGCCGAAGCTGATTGTTTAGTACAGTATGTATATACCTTATTCACAAATGATTTCATTTGAGAGTATCTTTTCTAATAGTAAATCTTTGAAATAACGTCTAAACTTCATCTGTAGCTTGCAGTTCTGTCAAAATTGCATATTTCTATTGAAATTACATTATGTCTGTCAAACTGGCATTAACCTCTATCATGCAAATTGACATATGTGTCAACGTCACATAACCTTTAAAAGATCAACCATCCTGAGGTCTACTGTCAATTAATATTATGGAATCTCTGTCAGCTATGTTAGAGATAAAATCTCTGTTATCACCTCTATTTTTTAATTATCACGCACTCTCAAAAATGTTCTATATCACGTATAAGATAATTTGAGATGTTTTTTTTTATTTCGTATAATTTTTAGGATAACAGCAACACTCATCTCTCTAATAGGAATAGTAGCTGCAAAATTCTGTGAAAAACTTAATGGTAAAGTTGCAAATAATAAAGAAGTCAGTGGCCTGATTACCAATGTATTTTTTGAGGTAAATTTTCAAGTAACGGGAAGAGAACTAAATTAATATCAATTTTTTTTACAGGCAGCCAATAGTAGCTCCTATATTCAAGATGCTCTTCAAATTCTCATTCCAGTTTTGCAGGTGGGGGCCATTTGATTTTAATATATTTTATTATAACTTAATATGTATATTTTCTTGTAATTGTTGATAAACTTGATAGATCTTTTTGCCAATGGTGATAAAGAAAAAAAATCAGATTTTGAAGTACAATCATTTTGTTGAATATTCAATGTAGATTTTATTTCTGTCATTATAACAATAGTTTTATCGAATGCAGTTAAAAAAATCGTGTCACATTTTCCCGTGTATACAAGTTTTTAAAATACATATATCCAAAGTTTTCTTAATTTAAAATATTTTGTACATTTCTAGAAAAAAAAAGTGTAATGAATAAAATATCCTAACTAGTCTTAATTCACTATTGCTTTCCTCTTTTGTTTCCTGTAGGGGGTTTTTGTAATTGAAAGTTCGATTGCAAAGATGAATTTTGAAAGCTGAATGTTGAGTTCTGCATGTTTGGATTCGTTTGGTTGAAACTACTGTTACCAAATAAATTAGATACATTTGATGCACCAAATCCTGAAAAAGACAATTTGAAATAATAATAAAGGCATGCAAATATTTTCTCTGATTATTGAATAATGGAAATAGCATTTTAATATATTGTAACAAATTTTAACAATTCCACAGCGTTTTTGAAGCGTGTATGTATCGTGCCATTTTTAATGGCGTAGTTTTCCTTGTCAAATGTCAAAATATGACAGTTTCAAAAGTGACAGCTGTTCAGATGCTATTCAAAATGAAATCTCTTATTGGAAAATTCTTTATATCGGGTGTCCCAAACTCGATGGCCTATTAGACGTTTCTAGAAAACTAATCATAATTTTGAGCTTAAAATTTGCATATTGGGGTTTGAGACAATGATCTTTCTCCCTTAAATATTTTCAGATCTCTACAACTTCCGGTTATACCGGAAACAGACTACTACTTCCTTATTTCAAATGGCACACCCAGTATATTATTGCATCATTAGATAGCTTTTTTGATGGCAATATGCCATACCTTGGGTAAAAATTCAACGGTTCATGAGTTATTGGGATTCTTATGAAAAAAAAGGTGGCGATGAGGACTCACATTTTTTTGAATATTTCAGCAGAAAAAGCCTTTCTCGAGAAAAATTTGTTTTGTTTCGTTTACGCAAATACGTAGTATTATAAGACTGTTTTCGGCTTGGACCAAAAATGTACAGGGTGTTTATAAGAGGATCATGAACTTGGACAACTCAAATTCATCAAAACTCAAGATTTTCAAATTAGAACCTATATTTTTTATTATTTCAGTCGATTCTACGTACGAAAATAGTGGGGGTTACTTCAGCAAACCCTATACCTAAAATGAATACTTCAAGAGTTATCGGGGAAGAACTTCAAATGAGGAAAAACCGCTATTTATAACTGTGGGAATAACTGTCTGTTACTTCCGTAAAACACAAAAAGAAAATAAAATTCGATGTTTGGATAACTAAATTTTACATTTCATGAATTTCAATTAATTTTTCGTTGGTATTGTTGAGAAATCTATAAACCAATACAATTTTTAATTACGAATAATTCATTACAATTCTTGATATGTCAAATTTAGTGATGAAAACATCGAATTCTAGTTTCTTTCCGTGTTTTACGGAAGTAACAGACAGTTATTCCCACAGTTATAAATAGCGGTTTTTCCTTATTTGAAGTTCTTCCCCGATAACTCTTGAAGTATTCATTTTAGGTATAGGGTTTGCTGAAGAAACCCCCACTATTTTTGTACGTAGAATCGACTGAAATAATAAAAAATATAGGTTCTAATTTGAAAATCTTGAGTTTTGATGAATTTGAGTTGTCCAAGTTCATGATCCTCTTATAAACACCCTGTACATTTTTCGTCCAAGCCGAAAACAGTCTTATAATACTACGTATTTGCGTAAACGAAACAAAACAAATTTTTCTCGAGAAAGGCTTTTTCTGCTGAAATATTCAAAAAAATGTGAGTCCTCATCGCCACCTTTTTTTTCATAAGAATCCCAATAACTCATGAACCGTTGAATTTTTACCCAAGGTATGGCATATTGCCAAAATTGCCATCAAAAAAGCTATCTAATGATGCAATAATATACTGGGTGTGCCATTTGAAATAAGGAAGTAGTAGTCTGTTTCCGGTATAACCGGAAGTTGTAGAGATCTGAAAATATTTAAGGGAGAAAGATCATTGTCTCAAACCCCAATATGCAAATTTTCAGCTCAAAATTATGATTAGTTTTCCAGAAACGTCTAATAGGCCATCGAGTTTGGGACACCCGATATAGAAATTTTCTGTTACTTTCAAGATAATAAGTTGTGAATGCTTACCAGTAGTATTTCCCATTCCTGGATAAGGAGTGCCCACATTTTGTTGACTCATAATGGGAAAATTTGAGGTTATAATTTGATTGAAGGGAGTTGGTCCACAAGCAATTTTCGGAGGACTGGGATTCATTGAAGTTGAAACCGACTGATGAGGGTTGAGTTTCTTATCCAACGATTCAAAAG
Organism: Harmonia axyridis; assembly: GCF_914767665.1. Taxonomy (NCBI): domain Eukaryota; kingdom Metazoa; phylum Arthropoda; class Insecta; order Coleoptera; family Coccinellidae; genus Harmonia; species Harmonia axyridis. Next base: position 950,429 of record NC_059507.1, read on the forward strand.
GATTAGTGAAATCGTTGGCAATTTGTTTTCTCAAATTGATGAACAGTTCTTTCTGAGATTCTACTTGTGTATGTACCGATTGAAGCCTACCAGCTAATGCCACAAAGGTATCATGGAGTCGCTTCATACCTAAAGATAAATCTGGAAAAAATTCTAAAGGTTAGTTAATGGCAAATATGTAAAAATCTAATTTTCCATCCAAACATGCTTTAATTAATTTCTCTAATTTATTGGGAAAAACATTTTTCTCTAATTCTATAGCAAATCCGTTGTAACTTGTAGAACAAAATCGTGCGAGAATCTCAGATTTCATGGTTATATTTCATTATTATATGTTGGTACTAGCAACTCTACTGTCACAGATGTATCTTTTATCTGTTAAAATTGTGATACAGAAAACAGTTCTGCCAACCAACATTTTCCAATGCAGAAATTACTGAACAATTTTTAGGGAAATATTCCATTGAAATAAAAAAATGTCAATAATTCTTGAAAGGACTACATTATAAAGAATTATTATGTCCTATTCGCTTCCTCAAGGAAAGCAAATAAATAAATGACATGATTTTGAAAGTATCATATCATTTCACACCACTTTACAGGTTAATTGAGAATTGAATGGAAAATTTTGCAAAAAAGAACTTATACCGATTTGAACAAGCAAGCAAAAGCTCCTAATATCTGATAAAAATTTGAAAAACACAAGTAAAAAAAAACCTAAATTCACAAACCTTGTGAAGTGAGAGTAGCTGGTTGGCCGAAATTCTTGACATATTTATCAGTGTTCTCGATTTGAATTTTCAAGGCGTGCATTTCTTTTTCGAATTTGTCCGCCAAGTTCAGGAAGAAATTCATGGGGGCCTGATTTTCATACTGCAGTCCAGCGGGGGTGTCCTGTGTTCTTTGCGCCATCTCCAATAGTTGTAAGCCCTGAGCAGTATCGTATTTGAGCTTTTCCGCCAAACTTCTATTCCTCTCCAACTGCGATTCTATTTCTTTTATAACATTGTTGAGCACTCCTATTTGGGCTTCAACACTTCGAAAATCTTTGACGCAACATCTAGAGACGTCTGAGCTGTATATTTTTTGTTGTTTGATGTAGTTTTTGAAATTCTCGATATCTTGTTGTATTTCGTTCGGTACTTGTTGCTCTTTAGGTGGTACTTCTTTAGCTGCTGCCGTTCCTAAAGTAGAGGATGTTGATGTTTGAATTCCTCCCAGGCCAACTTTAACTGGGGCTGCACTGCTCGTCGGATTAGATAAACCTATGAAAATATTCGTTGGAAGAAAACCGGCTCTTGTATCCAACTACACAATAATATTAAGAGGGAACACCATCATGTGGCTGGTCAGTTGGAACTATTGTAATATTCCTAACTCATTTAATCGTTCTGGCAACACAGCACAGCCACGTGGTGGTGTTCCCTCTTAAGAGAATCATTTTTGGATTAAAGGAATTCAAAACCTTACTGAAACTTGTTGGTGCTGCCGATGTCCCAAAGTTCAGGCCACCTGTTGTTGCTGTTGATGTTCCAAAGTTCAAGGCACCTGATGATGCTGTGGACGTCCCAAAGTTCAAGCCACCCGTTGATGTGTTGGTGGACAATCCAAAATTTAAAGTTGGTGCAGTTGTAGCAGTCGTACCAAATGAAGTAGAAGGTGCCGATGTTGTAGAACCGGCAGTTGCTTTGGTTCCAAAGCTGAATCCAGGGGTAGATGCTGCACTAGAAATTCCACCTAGTGTTGGAGCTGAAAGAGCAACGCTTATTTTAATATATAGCAGATCTTTAAACACATCCATTTCATATCATTTTTGACAAGTTCTAATGAATGTTGTTTATTACCACCCGAGACAATATCTAAAAATATTTAAAAACTTGCAAAAACAAGATACAATGGATAATGGATGTTCTATATCAAAAATATCCTAATAAATCAAAATTTTTTTTTTTTAATTGTAGTGTATATTACCAGCTGTACTTGTTGCACCTCCTAACGTGAATCCTGTACTCAAACCAGTTGAAGCAGTAGTAGGAGCTGTTGAGACTAACCCAAAATTAGGTGTTGCTGTTGAAGGAGCTCCCAAACTAGGAGTTGCAGTTGTAAGTCCACCAAAACTCAAAGCACTTGCAGCAGGGGCTGTCTGCCCAATACCACTTGATGCTGGAGCCCCAAATGAAAATCCAGAAGTATTTGCATTTCCTCCAAAATTCAAACCAGGAGTTGCAGCTACAGAAGAAGCTGGAGCACCTCCAAATGATAATGCTGATAAAAATTTTAAACATTTAAGCATCTCTTTCATTGTCACATCTGCAATAATCTAACGCTATTGAGTACAAACCTGAAGTTGTAACTGTTACATTGGGTGCAGCTAAACCGAATCCTGTGGGTTGAGGAGCTACTGCATTTGTCGGTTTGCTCAAATTTAATGCTAGTGGAAAACCAGCAGCTGGTTGTTGAGTGTTAGAACCAAAACTGAACTGATTGTTTGCTGGTTGTTGTCCTCCGAAACTGAGAGTATTATTTCCTCCAAAAGAAGGGGCTGAAGTCCTGTTAAATCATTAAATATGTAGAGAAATCATTACAAAATGAAGTAATTGTTTTCTACTTACTTAGCCCCAAATGAAAAACCTGAGGACATCTTTATTTTTTAAAGAGGAAAAGTTAATTTTAGTAACTGTTCTTGGTTTTATTTTAAAATTTAGAACTATTCATTCTTTGTTGAATAAAATCTAATAAGACAGGAAATTTAAAATTTTGTTTTCCTAACCTCACTCTCTCAAGTCAACACCATCGAAAATTCGAAAAGTCAAATTTGATATTATTAATTCAAGAGTATACTATTTTCACAAAAATTATTTAATCTTAGTAATCGATTTCCTCATTTATTTTATATTCACGTAATAATATGTTTTATATTTATAATAAAATAGAATTTAATCATTTAACCGGTGACTCAGGCCATTGATATCAATGTAAATCAGTAACATACATTTATGTCTAAAACCTAACCAAACTTATGGTTCTCGTGATAAATATAAAAATTTGATTCTACTCTTCTATTTGTGATTTAATTTGATTCGTTCTGTTTTAAAAGCATAAGAAAATATTTCAAAATGGCTCAAGGTAAAATGAAAGTTAAAGCGAAGTTGCCCAGTGATATTAAGAAGACCAAAAAAAAGGGAGCAGCAATTACCAAAAAAAAGAACTGTCCAGTCAAATCCAAAAAGGATAAAACAGAAGCGAATAAATTAAAACAAATGGTGACAAAGACGTTGAATAAAGCAATTGAAGAAGATCTTCGTGCCAAAGTTGAATCAAATATCAAACTCTCCAAAGCTCAAGAAGCCGTGGCCAAGTACCATTCTACTAAAACTGAATAATGGTATATTCTTTTAATTTTCATATTCTCATGTGGTTATTAATATTTATTATCCAAGAAATGAACTATAATATTTTACAGATGTAATATATTTTGTAAATTCTATATGTTTAAAATATAAGTTCTAGGAAATTGTATTCATTATTAATATGTTCTCCTTTTTCAGGTATAACAAAAATGTGAATCCTTGTTTGGACTAGGTGAGAAGATAGAAACCTTCTATAATAAAATAAAACAAAACTGTTATTAAGTGATATTGTTGACTTGTGATAAATAAATAATGATAAGTTGAATTGAAACTACCTAATTTAATAATCATTTTGGAAGTATCAATGAGTCCTAATTTGAGTTCTTCAAAAATTTGATCAGCCTATATAGGGGCACACTTGACATTGAAAATCATAGTGGTTTATCATTTTAATACAATTTTTTTGATAGTATAACTGAAATTACCATTAAACTTTGATGAAGTTATTGCTAAAACGTAGTGGTTTATTATAATCGAATACTATATCTTCATTTAGACCAGAAAATAATCAATAACATTCTGCTGGGTTTGAACCCGATTTCAAATCTTGGATGAAATTTACAAAAATTGATTATTCTGAAACTATAATAATTGCCAAAGTCTCTACTGTGGAAAACGTTCATATAATAATTACTCTTTGTTAGAATTTCTTCGTTTATGCAGATGTATCGTATTTTCGGCAACAACACATTTGGATAATGATCCTTTTATTTTTGTTTTGTTATTCGGAGTTATAACTATATATACTACATTATATTTGCCCAAGTTGAAATAATACATTTAGATGGCTGTATTGTATGTTATCTGGAATTGCTAATTTTTATACTACTCAAATGTAAAAACCTTTCACATGAAACAAACATTTAAAGATTATTCATAGCCATCTGGCTATGATTGAATAATCTTAAATTACTTAAATTTAATAGCTAAGCTACATTTACTTTATTGTCGCCGAAGTTAAAATAATACATTTAAATGTATTATTTTAACTTCGGCGAAAATAAAGTAAATAGGAAACATTATATGAAAAATATTCAGTATTTCTTAATGATTTCAAAAAATATACAGGATTATCTATTTGAAATAACAAAGTTTATCATTATTCCGGAAAAGGGAAATATCTAACAACAATGTAATAATATCGGCCATATCTTGAGATCCTTCAACAACAAAATCTCTGAAAATCAAACTTATCAGTACGTCCATCATGTATCCAACATGGTTAGATTACGTTGTGGGATTGTGATATATTTTCAAATCCACAATTTTACTATATCATGAATGTATATTATATTGAATGAAATATATTTATTTGAGTGATTCCCGATTCAATATGCAAATTTGAATGTTGGGAATCCGATATATTTTACCTAATTGTCGAATTTAGCATAAAGGAAATAATATTAAACATTTACGTAGCAGCATTTTTGAGAGGTACTACGACTAGATTAGTAGATTACCTCTCGTTCTAGCCGATTGCCAAACGCAACTCGATTTAATTTCAAAACTGCGTGAACAAACGGCGCGCAGACTACCGTTTCAAAGGTTGCCAGATTATCTATCGAAATATTCGGGGAGAAAATGTAAAATCCAAGTCGGTCTAAGTCACGCTGAATTAATATCGCCTGGAGGCGATAAGTTGAATCGCTATTCGAACAGAATGCTGGCCGATTCATCCCACCACATTCCAGCCAGTTTGTTAGCTCCGTACCGCTTATGATTCCGTCGTGCATTTTTTTTTAAATACTGCCTCACAATGCGAATTTCGTGACGAATTTATTAGACATTTCTTCCTCCGATGGGCGTGTAAGTGAACACAAGGTCGTGGCTGGACAGGGCAACCAACGTACGAGCAAAAAATGCTCTGTCGATGGCTAATTCCTATCCAGGGTGGAATATCGAATAATAATCCAGTATTTCTGCTTTTGGAAAACATAATTTTCCTACAACTGCTATTAAAAGTAGCGTATTCTGCATGGTTTACTCAATTGCAAAACTATGTATTGCGCATACTGTGGGAAATATTATTCCCCACGGCACTTTGCCCACACCTCCCTTGGTAGACCAATGAAATTGGGTTTTTGAGTCGTTTCTATGGAAACGCAATAAATTAGCACATACTGTCAACGAAGGTCATTTTGATTTGAATCAAGTCCAGTACTTGAATTATCGAAATTTGTGCAGTTGTAGGAAAAGTATAGTGTGCAACATGTGGAGAAAGTCCTTTTCTCGCTCGTGTGTTTGCGGCACTGGCCTTTTAGGCTCGTGCCACAAACTTCCACACTCGCGAGAAAAGTTGGACTTGTTGCACAATATACTATTTTGTAATTTGTCAATAATGATACCCAAACAAAAGGAAAAAGAACATTATCCACATACGTTGTTGTTTAAAATGCGAAACCTCACAGTAATAAACATAGATAGAGCGAGCATATGTCATTTTCAATAAGCAAATTTTGTCCCCAACATGAACTATGAAATTTGACATGAAGCGCGCGGAAAAAAAACGTATCAGTGATACGATATTTCACTCAATTCGTGAGTTTCTCCACAAAGAAAGCACTTCTTATGCCCCATAGTGAATCAACGTTTCATGTTTACTAAAAATAAATTGAAATAGATACCTAAATATATCAGAAATTCAGAAAACAAACTTCAAGCGCGCCAAACGACGTGAAACAATAAATGACACTAGAAGAGCAAAAGTTGCCAAACCTTGGATTTCAGCAGGTAGATATAGAAAATGAAAAATATTCTGCTTAGGGGTTGTCCATTAATCACGTGAGGCTTGAAAGGGGGGGGAGGGGTTTGATAAAAATCACGAAAATATCACAAGGGGGAGGGGGGGTGTAGTAAGATATCACGTGTATTTATTTTTTCGTCAAACGCGCGATTTTTAAACAAATATTAAGCGGCACGGCGCGGCGTGTAGTGACCTTGACTACATTAAATATATTCATGTACTAGTACAATACATGTTTTTCCTATGATTACACTTTTCGTTTATTATTATTGTTATGGCAATCAAAAAAAACTTGCAACCTGGTGTAGACATTTTTATTATGGTCCTAAATTTCAGAAGAAAGATTATAGTTTATACCTGTATTTAAATTGAGTTAATATTCAGAAAATTTTAAAATTCGTTGTAGGTACTAAAAATACACGTGATGTTGAGAAGGGGGAGGGGGGTGGTCTTAAACCTCACTACGTATCACCAATGGGGGAGGGGGGTTTAAAAAATGCTAAAAAAAGATCACGTGATTAATGGACAACCCCTTATATTGTGAATTCGACAATTAGGAAAAATATCGGATTCCAATTATTCAAATCTGCATATTCAATCGGGAATCACTCAAATGAATATATTTCATTAAGTTTAATATACATTCATAATGTTAGAGTAAGTTTTGGATTTGAAAATATATCACAATCCGACAACGTAATCTTACCATGTTGGGAACATGTAAAAATTGCATTTACTCCCTCTATCTATTATTACTCTATGGAAGAAACCAACAAATTCTAATAAAGAGTAATATCAATATTCATTGGAATGGTTTTCACGGTAGATAAACTTCGAGAATTATTTATAATCATTGCGATGATATTTGATGTTTATTTGAGAGTGAGCTATCAATAGTCAATAGTTAGCAAAGCCATCACTTACAGAGTGAGTTTTTAGTTTGAATAGCGCCATTTATCTCGGAAACGGATAGCACATTTTTCGTAGATTTTGGCGTGCAAAAATCTTGTAATATTGCCGATATTGCCAGAAGAAAAAGCATAAAAATATCGCCGATAAAAATAATATCCAGCGGTGGGATTCGAACCTGGGGTCATCCTTTCCGACAATACATAACTCGAAAACTATAGGAGCTGAGTTTGCGGTAAGGAATATTTGGAATCGTCCCAGCAAAACATTTTTTCAATTTCACAATTTGTTGTGTTGCGCACATAGAACATAGGATTAAGTCCCGATCGAGATATTGAAGGTCAAGTGATGCTACATTTGTTGTTGTTTGAAAAATGGATACAAACGAGTTTCGTGTATGGATGAAACACTGCTTTTTGATGGGCGAAATACTGTACAAGAAAGTCAATGGCTTGGTAAGTGTTATTGAGACTCTGCTTCATCGACAATAACGTTTAGAAAGTGGTAGGCTGACTTCAAACTCATCGCTATTAGAGCTGAATAAACATGATATTTTGCGTTGTTCAGTGACAGCGGATGATATATAGATTTATTATTACACTCCTGAGTCAAAGAGAGCGTAAGCTGAATGCAAAACTGCTTTCATTGGCCCAGAACCTTTCTGTGGTATAGTTAGATGTACCTATAAGAAAGAGTTTCAGGAGAAGGCAAAAACCTATAGATAAACCCTCTGGTGGAATCTTCCTGGGTTGGATCATTCCAAAACGATTCAAAATTTTGATACTGCATGATCTAGAGAACATCTGGATCTTAGCAAGAATATGCTACACCTCCTCACATCGCTAGCCAACGCAAACATGTTTTGGGCAAGAAACTTGTAACGGGTGTTTTTTTCGAGGTTAAGTTGGCATTACTGTTCAAGATGGCGACCGATTAAACAGCTGTCAAGTGATTTATTCTCAGATTGGTTTGGCAATTCATCATGAATAGACTCACGCCTGAACAATGCTTGCAAATAGTGCAATTTTATTTCGAAAATAATGGTTCTGTGCGGAATAAGTATCGCGCACTACGTCCATTTTATTTAGCGATGAAGCGCACTTCTGGTTGAATGGCTACGCCAACAAACAAAACTGCCGCATTTGGAGTGGAGCTAATCCTCAAGTGTATGTCGAAACACCGTAACATCCAGAAAAACTGACTGTTTGGTGCGCTTTATGGGCTGGTGGAATCATTGGTCCGTACTTCTTCAAAAACGATGATGGCCAGAACGTTACAGTCAATGGTGATCGGTATAGAGCCATGATTACCAACTTTTTCATTCCTGAATTGAACAACTATGATGTCCAGAAGCTGTGGTTCCAACAAGACGGCGCAACATGTCACACAGCTCGTGCCACAATCGATTTATTGAAAGACACGTTTGGTGACCGCCTAATTTCACGTTTTGGACCTGTGAATTGGCCTCCAAGATCTTGTGATTTAACACCGCTAGACTACTTTCTGTGGGGCTATGTAAAGTCATTGGTCTATGCGGATAAGCCACAAACCCTTGACCATTTGGAAGACAACATTCGCCGTGTTATTGTCGATATACGTCCACAAATGTTGGAAAAATTCATCGAAAATTGGACATCCAGATTGGACTACATTCGAGCCGTGGAGGTCAAATGCCAGAAATCATATTCAAAATGTAATGCCACAAGATTATCTTGCGGATAAATAAAATTCGTGTCAATCGAATAATCCATCGTTATTTTATTGCAATTTAGAGTTCTATAGCTCTAAAAAAAACACCCTTTATGTCAAATTGCACCCTTTAGAAGTGAGAATGAACCTCTTTGAAGCCATCCCAGATACCGGAGTTCATTAGAACGCTGGAACTAGAGGGCGAGCTGTAAACTACCATGACTAATGGCAAGAATAACTTTGATGGGCGACACAATAGACCATAAGGACGTGGTGCAAACAAACCCTCCTCAAATCTATTCACCTGTCTATTATTTATCTCTTTCTGAACTAATTCTCTATGTTTGTACCTGAGGAACCTCTATGGTCATCACATCATCTCCATATCCAATCACAATTGATGGATAAAGATCAAGAATTTCGATTCTAAATCGCGTTAACAACCCTATTCTATGGGCTGTTGCTGCATTAGATAATGACCGCGAGTCCGGATCTGACTAATTGATCAAATGAACAAACATTAGATGATAATCCGTCTCTGGCCCCGCATTTGCTGTGGTTCACTCACGTCTTACTAGCTTCGTACTTCAGTCAGTCGCATTCCATTCCTCTGGCTACGGTATTCGATTGGTTAAAACAGTGACGTCACCTATGGAACTGCTCATGATAATATGGTATTCAACATGGCTGTGCATTTAGTGTTCTGTGTTGTGTGTGTTAGTTAAAGTGGGTTTATATGAATTTTTTAACGGATAATGCCTCGAAAACGGAACGGTGAGATACCTTTACCAGAAGGTTGGGACTATGGCCAGGATTACGATGGCAAAATCTATTTCATAGACCATATTTCGAAGAAAACAACTTGGATAGATCCTAGAGACAGGTAGGTTCATTGCTTTCAATAACATTCAACATATCAATCAACTCATACAGACTAATTCTTGGGAATTTGTTCACTTTACATGTATGAGAATTAGAATATGTAGTTCTTGGACTAAGTCTATGTACAACGTTCAAATCTCATTCCAGAACTGGGACTGAGCTAAATTTATCACGAATTCCTTCTGACTTGGAATCCCGAATTCTTAGAATTCCTATGTTATTGGCGGTCAAATGACCTTATTCGATTTTTAACAGCTGGCCTAACCTATAACTGTCAAATCGTTGATATTCAACCCTAACAAATATACCAAATTCCCAAAACTGTAAAACATACTCTAAACGTTGTTTATTTTGCCTCTTTCAATTACAATTGCTAAAAATTATAATGTAATGTGCTGCCACCGTTCAGAAAATATGCACAGTTCTGGGAAAATGTAATATTTCATGGTTCGTTGTTTCTAAATATACGAGAGTACAACTACTTTATGTATTATTTATACATTTTATGTACCATTTAAACTTTCTGTTGAGATATGGCATTTGCGTAATGCATCGTCTTTATTTTTTTGTCGAATATTCCTAGGAAGTTACTCAACGTTCTCAAATGTTGAATTTGTGCGAAGTTATTTTGAGATCAGCAAATATCTGAGACGGCATGCAATTCTTGAGGCAGACAAGAATATACATATTAATTTCTGTTTTCGTAATAGTGTGGCTGGATTTTATTCGTGTCGGCGAAAGGAAGAATAGGTTTTCTGAATGATCTCTTCTTGTTGGGAAAATGGAACTTCCGCATTCTTAGTTAGATAAGTTCCTCTGGAAACTTGCCTTGTAAGTGTAGTTCAAAGAAATGAGTAGATTTATTGAACTTAACTATTAGAAAACTGTGAAGTATTCATCCTTTAGGTTGGTATATGTATTTTTCATAATTATTGCAGGTTTTTGAGTTATAATATTCCAAGGTCAAGGATTGACGAAACATCTTATTTGTTTAACGTTGTAAAGGGTGTTTTTTTTTAGAGCTATAGAACTTTAAATTGCAATAAAACAACGATGGATTATTCGATTGAAATGAATTTTATTTATCCGCAAGATAATCTTGTGGCATTACATTTTAAATATGATTTCTGGCATATGACCGCCACGGCTGGCTCGGATGTAGTCCAATCTGGACGTCCAATTTTCGATGACTTTTTCCAACGTTTGTGGCCGTATATCGGCAATAACACGGCGAATGTTGTCTTCCAAATGGTCAAGGGTTTGTGGCTTATCCGCATAGACCAATGACTTTACATAGCCCCACAGAAAGTAGTCTAACGGTGTTAGATCACAAGATCTTGGAGGCCAATTCACAGGTCCAAAACGTGAAATTAGGCGGTAACCAAACGTGTCTTTCAATAAATCGATTGTGGCACGAGCTGTGTGACATGTTGCGCCGTCTTGTTGGAACCACAGCTCCTGGACATCATGGTTGTTCAATTCAGGAATGAAAAAGTTAGTAATCATGGCTGTATACCGATCACCATTGACTGTAACGTTCTGGCCATCATCGTTTTTGAAGAAGTACGGACCAATGATTCCACCAGCCCATAAAGCGCACCAAACAGCCAGTTTTTCTGGATGTAACGGTGTTTCGACATACACTTGAGGATTAGCTCCACTCCAAATGCGGCAGTTTTGTTTGTTGACGTAGCCATTCAACCAGAAGTGCGCTTCATCGCTAATGGACGTAGTGCGCGATACTTATTCCGCACAGAACCATTATTTTCGAAATAAAATTGCACTATTTACAAGCGTTGTTCAGGCGTGAGTCTATTCATGATGAATTGCCAAACCAAACTGAGAATAAATCACTTGACAGCTGTTAAATCGTTCGCCGTCTTGAAAAGTAATGCCAACTTAAAGTTATATACCTCGAAAAAATACACCCTTTATTTTTGATTCTCGCCTTATGTTTGTTATTTTCTTAGTTTTTGAGGTTGAAGTACTTATTTAATTGTTGAAATTTTCTAAAACGTATGAATTTACATCTTTAATACCTCTACGTTGTGGCGCAGTGTAGGATCAAATAAAATAAAGTTGGTATAGTTTCTTTTTTTATTTTTATGTTCTTTATTTTGTTGGATTTGTCTACGAACTGAATGGCAAACATTCCAAGAACATTTCCAGAACCTAATAGCTATTTATTTAACAGTTTTACACTGTTTCTGCTACCGATACGAAAGCCGAATATATGCTGAATCCTCTGGCATGAGATATGGAGCTCTTTTTGAAATCTTTCGAGTTTTGGGTTGATTTATTTTCGTGTTGGTACGTTATTCGGCGAAAATGCCAATAAAACAGCGAACCGATGACACAGTTCATGCCGATTTATCTGAAGTATGTCGTTATCTTTCATTGGAAGGCATTGATTTGTATACAACCGATATGCCTCTCGAACAGAGGAATTTTCTTTATCTCAGGAATGTCTATCGATATAAAAGTTCCATCTCCTTGGCAACGCAACTCCCAAAAACAAAATACCGATCGGAATATCTTGCGGATGCCTTTCGCAACGGAGCCAAAAATCTCGTGTGGCCCGCAGAAATAAATAAAGCATTTATCCTCTACCCAGCCCAACTCGGAACGTAAATAAACTTATAAAAGCATTCTGGATTGGCGTAATGTGTCGCCAAGCTGTCTATGACTTCGTCTATCTAGTCTAGTCAAGGCTTGGAATATGGTCGAGGCGGATAAAATGAAAAATTATGTGCAGGGTGGGCAAATTTCGATGTTTTAGCACTACAACTTTCAAACCTGAAGAGATAGACAAAATCTGATACCCTATTCTCGGTCTCTTTTTCTGAGAAACTAACAAGGGTAGTATTCATTTTTGGTCACCTACTTTTGTTTTCGAGATATAAGCGAAAGTTGGAAAAATGGCGATATCGAAAAACATTTATATCTCCGCTAATACTGATGATAGAGCTCTGAAATTAAAACATTATACAGACACTTTTTTACGTAGAATCCAGTGGTGTGCTCGTATTTTCAAAAGGGTTTTTGATTACGAAGTTATGACCCAAAGTTATGTTTTTTAAATGGGAACACTAGCTTTTTGTGCCATTTTTTGAAAGCTTAATTTTTCCTGATTTCAAAAATATATAACATCGTATGATTCGTATCAATATAAATAATAGAAAATGGCCAAAAACGTTTCTTCACCTATAAGAGTCTCAATATTTCTATGGTTTAAACTGTTGATGAGCACAGAAAAATATAGCTTTCTATAACAAGAGCAGTGTCTTTCCGTTAATCTGATTATTTCTATGCTTTTCACTAATTTCTACAACATTTTTTTTTTCAATCGCTTATAACTCGAAAACAAAAGATGGTGGCTAAAAATGAATACTAGCCTTGTTAGTTTCTCTGAAAAAGAGACCGAGAATGGGGTATCAGATTTTGTCTATCTCCTCTGGTTTAAAAGTTGTAGTGCTAAAACATCGAAATTTGCCCACCCTGTACATACAGGGTGGTGTAATTGGGACGTACTTTTTTGGAAATGAAGGTGTTGCTCAAATCGTCAATTACATCGCTATAGCCAAATGATTATGGTTTTTTTTTGGCTTGAAATTGTGGAATAGGAATTGGAAGAGATGTCGTTCCAGCAAGATGGTGCAACAAGCCACACAGTACGACTTGTTTTGGCTCTAACAGACTAATTGAAAAGTCCCCGGTCTACCATAGTAAAGCACATTTTTTTTATGGCAAAATTCGATTTTATTATTCAACATAGTTGCCTTCGAGGGCGATACAGCGATTATAGCGATCTTCCAACTTTTTGATACCATTTTTCTAGTACGATTTGTCTTTCGCTTCAAAATAGGCCTCAGTTTCGGCGATTATTTCTTCATTGACGCTAAATTTCTTTCCAGCGAGCATTCTTTTGAGGTCTGAGAACATGAAAAAGTCGCTGGGGGTCATATCTGGCGAATACGGTGGATACAGAAGCAATTCGAAGCTCAATTCATGCAATTTTGCCATTGTGTTCATTGATTTGTGACACGTCGCATTGTCATGATGGAACAGCACCTTTTTTTCTTCAAAAGGGACCGATTTTTAATGATTTCATCCTTTAAACGATCCAATAACGCTATATATAAATCACTGTTGATGGTCTGGCCCTTTTGGAGGTAATCAATGAATATTATACCTTGCGCATCCCAGAATACTGATGCCATAACCTTGCCAGCTGACTGTTGTGTTTTTCCTCGCTTTGGATTCGGTTCATCGTGTGCAGTCCACTCAGCTGACTGTCGATTGGACTCCGGAGTGAAATGATGGAGCCATGTCTCATCCATTGTCACATATCGACCCAAAAATTCAGGTTTATTGCACTTAAACAGCCTCAAACACTGCTAGATTCATTAACACAATTGGCCTTATAAATGAGTTCGGACAACACAAAATGAATAACACTTTGGAATTTTATCAAGAACACGTGCGGTTTCTTTCAAAACGTATAACCCCCGTATTGTGGGAAGCGTGTATATCATATCTGAAATTTCTCACCTCGTCGAAGAGAAAGTAGTATGCATCACTTTTTATCGGATCTGAGATTAGAGGTGTCAATATCAGTGAACTGGGAAAGAAGTCTACGCAGCAATGAATCTCTCGATACACGTTGCTGCATTCCTTGTACAGGGTGTTCTCGAATGAGAGATTCTTCGGATAGTTTTGAGGAAAAAATCTTATAAACATGGAGGCGGCAAAAGCTTTGTTGAAGTTTGATTATAGGTCGATTATTTTTCAATAGAATCTTCCCTTCACAAGTACTTTAACTTAAATTTTGCGTAGATATTTCAATTTGAAGTTTTCATCATGTGATGCTAATTTTGTCATTCAAAATCTACAGGGTGATATTTAATCATTCACGAATATTCGTACATGAGAAAGCTGTGTGCAAAATGGAGCCACGCAAGCTCACAATCGACTAAAAGTAACAACGTGTTAATGATTCTGAGCAGAGTTTGAAGATGTTTAAGTGTAATAAACCCGAATTTTTGTGTCGATATGTAACAATGTATGAAACATGGCTCCATCATTTCACTCCGGAGTCCAATCGACAGTCAGCTGAGTGGACTGCACACGATGAACCGAATCCAAAGCGAGGAAAAACACAACAGTTAGCTGGCAAGTTTATGGCATCAGTATCCGGGATGCGCAAGGTATAATATTCATTGATTACCTCCAAAAGGGGCAGAAAATCAACAGCGATTATTATATAGCGTTATTGGATCGTTTGAATGATGAAATCGTTAAAAAACGGCCCCATTTGAAGAAAAATAGGTGCTGTTTCATCAAGACAATGCGCCGTGTCACGAATCAATGAAAACAATGGCAAAATTGCATGAATTGGGCTTCGTATTGCTTCTGCATCCACCGTATTCGCCAGATCTGGCCTCCAGCGACTTTTTCCTGTTCTCAGACCTCAAAAGAATGCTCGAAAGAAAGAAATTTAGCGCCAATGAAGAAGTAATCGCCGAAAATGAGGCCTATTTTGAAGCGAAAGACAAATCGTACTAGAAAAATGGTATAGAAAAGTTGTAAGATCGCTATAATCGCTGTATCGCCATAGAAAGCAACTATGTTGAATAACAAAATCGAATTTTGCCAAAAAAAATGTGTTTGGCCTGTTAACTCCAATCCTGCTCGATTATTTCTAAGTGGATCTATTTCCCGAAAAAAAAATCGACAAGTCCTGATATCATCATCACCAATTAGGAAATTTTTCTTCAGATCGGGAAGCTGACTCAGCGTTCAGCTATTTCCCAGATGAAACCGAGCCTTATCGTCGATATCCAAACAAAGAGATTACCGAATACACCCATGCGTTTGGCATCGGAGTGAGTAAAAAAAAAATGAGATCTACACAGTGACTCACTTAGTAAACAATGGACACGCGAGTAGCTTTGATCCTATAGGTGGACGAGTCGGGTGTGTGGGATGGCCTACGCTCATATATTTGTGATCAGTCTCTCTTGTGTGACCTCAAAAATTGCTAGATAAACCGACAGCCATGATGGATGGCTACGATTTGGCCAGGGGCGTCGATAGGGGAATTTGCAGCAAGGATTTAGTCAGTTTTTCGAAATCAATTGTGACGGTAAAATAAAAGCCGAATTTCGATCAATAATTGTGTAGGGTGTTTTTTTTCGAGGTGTATAACTTTAAGTTGGCATTATTGTTCAAGATGGCGACCGATTTAACAGCTGTCAAGTGATTTATTCTCAGTTTGGTTTGGCAATTCATCATGAATAGACTCACGCCTGAACAACGCTTGCAAATAGTGCAATTTTATTTCGAAAATAATGGTTCTGTGCGGAATACGTATTGCGCACTACGTCCATTAGCGATGAAGCGCATTTCTGGTTGAATGGCTACGTCAACAAACAACACTGCCGCATTTGAAGTGAAGCTAATCCTCAAGTGTATGTCGAAACACCGTTACATCCAGAAAAACTAACTGTTTGGTGCGCTTTATGGGCTGGTGGAATCATTGGTCCGTACTTCTTCAAAAAAGATGATGGCCAGAACGTTACAGTCAATGGTAATCGGTATAGAGCCATGATTACTAACTTTTTCATTCCTGAATTGAACAACCATGATGTCCAGGAGCTGTGGTTTCAACAAGACGGCGCAACATGTCACACAGCTCGTGCCACAATCGATTTATTGAAAGACACGTTAGGTGACCGCCTGATTTCACGTTTTGGACCTGTGAATTGGCTTCCAAGATCTTGTGATTCAACACCGCTAGACTACTTTCTGTGGGCTATGTAAAGTCATTGGTCTATGCGGATAAGCCACAAACCCTTGACCATTTGGAAGACAACATTCGCCGTGTTATTGCCGATATACGGCAACAAACGTTGGGAAAAGTCATCGAAAATTGGACGTCCAGATTGGACTATATCCGAGCCAGCCGTGGCGGTCATATGCCAGAAATCATATTTAAAATGTAATGCCACAAGATTATATTGTGGATAAATAAAATTCATGTCAATCGAATTATCCATCGTTGTTTTATTGCAATTTAAAGTTCTATAGCTCTAAAAAAACACCCTTTATATGTATTATTGCATCACCTGAAGATGAAAAAAAAATTTTGTGAATTGAGTGTATGTATCGTTATATAAATGAGTTCTCCAAAATTTCAGCTATGTAACTTATTTTTTTTCTTTCTATAATTCGCAAGGTCTGTCGAAAAAACGCCCCGTATACAAACATATTTTATTCTTTCAACGCTAAGCAGACATTCCACGTTTCATTTCTCAATCTGAACGATGCAGAATTAGGATGTGATTTCATTCTTCCGATGAGTGTGCCTATTGGTAGTTCTTGAAATTTTGACCGTGATGTTTTTATTCTGGTGAATCACGTCTTTTCAAGCGTTCCTGCTGCATGAATTGGATCTGAATCATCTGACCCTTGACGTTCACGCTGAGCATTTTCTAGAAACAGTGGTCTGTCTGTTCCTGCATCGGAATGTACACCACGAAAAATGACTCAAACTTGGATTCTCTTTGTGTAGGATGCTTGATAGAAGAACATCTGTGAAATTCTAAAGCAGAATTGTCGACTTTGGGGCTAGGAGAATCCAGGAATTTTTTCATTTTTTCCAAATGATTTTTGAAAAGCCTCTCCATCCATTTTTTAGAGCTATAGAACTTTAAATTGCAATAAAGCAACGATGGATTATTCGATTGACATGAATTTTATTTATCCGCAAGATAATCTTGTGGCATTACATTTTAAATATGTTTTCTGGCATATGACCGTCACGGCTGGCTCGGATGTAGTCCAATCTGGACGTCCAATTTTCGATGACTTTTTCCAACATTTGTGGTCGTATATCGGCAATAACACGGCGAATGTTCTCTTCCAAATGGTCAAGGGTTTGTGGCTTATCCGCATAGACCAATGACTTCACATAGCTCCACAGAAAGTAGTCTAGCAGTGTTAAATCACAAGATCTTGGAGGCCAATTCACAGGTCCAAAAAGTGAAATTAGGCTTTCACCAAACTTGTCTTTCGATAAATCGATTGTGGCACGAGCTGTGTGCCAAGTTGCGCCGTTTTGTTGGAACCGCAGCTCCTGGACATCATGGTTGTTCAATACAGAAATGAAAAAGTTAGTAATCATGGCTCTATACCGATCACCATTGACTGTAACGTTCTGGCCATCATCGTTTTTGAAGAATGATTCCACCAGCCCATAAAGCGCACTAAACAGTCAGTTTTTCTGGATGTAACGGTGTTTCGACATACACTTGAGGATTAGCTTCACTTCAAATGCGGCAGTTTTGTTTGTTGACGTAGCCATTCAACCAGAAGTGCGCTTCATCGCTAAACAAAATAAAATGGACGTAGTGCGCGATATGTATTCCGCACAGAACCATTATTTTCGAAATGAAATTGCACTATTTGCAAGCGTTGTTCAGGCATGAGTCTATTCATGATGAATTGCCAAACCAAACTGAGAATAAACCACTTGACAGCTGTTAAATCGGTCGCCATCTTGAACAGTAATGCCAACTTAAAGTTATATACCTCGAAAAAAAACACCCGATTCAAGAATTATCGTTTCACTATTTTTTTAATCTTACTTCTGTTCAAACTTTTCTGAGACCCATGAGAGGAAGTCGTTCGAGCAGAAATCATTAAACATTCTTCGACGACTCCTTCGAACGGACATTAGACGTGAATTAGGTGTTATAATAGAGCATTTAAATCATTTCAGAAATCAATAAATATGCTAATTCGATTCGACGCCACTGTGGCAGATGTAAATGGATTCATTTCATAGGAAATAAATTTGTTCGATTAAGGTCCATGTTAATTTTACATTGGCCAAACGAACGTTACTGGTCACACCTCTGCGCGACTTCCATATTCGAAAACCATGGGAATTTCAGAAAGGAAATATTCCATCAATTCTCACGCTCTCAGCGCCAACTCGATATGCGAAAGGTCCAGTTATAAATCTCTTGACGGAGCGGTTGAAATCTACTTTTGGATGATGAAAGAACAATGCGTATTTCTCGCTTTGTCTTATTAATTTCTCTATGTCGCGTAAAATACATTTCGTAACTTCGAAAATCCGTTTATCATTTTACTAGATGTGATGTAGATTGAAATTTTCGAAAAAATTTTGTCCATTTTCGCTATGCTCTTGTATATCGATGGAGCAAGATACTGATCTGAATTTCTAGTATGTTATATAGGGTGTTTTCTTCGAGGTATATAACTTTAAGTTGGCATTACTGTTCAAGATGGCGACCCATTTAACAGCTGTCAAGTGATTTATTCTCAGTTTGGTTTGACAATTCATCATGAATAGACTCACGCCTGAACGACGCTTGCAAATAGTGCAATTTTATTTAGAAAATAATGGTTCTGTGCGGAATACGTATCGCGCACTACGTCCATTTTATTTTGTTTAGCGATGAAGCGCACTTCTGGTTGAATGGCTACGTCAACAAACAAAACTGCCGCTTCTGGAGTGAAGCTAATCCTCAAGTGTATGTCGAAACACCGTTACATCCAGAAAAACTGACTGTTAGGTGCGCTTTATGGGCTGGTGGAATCATTGGTCCGTACTTCTTCAAAAACGATGATGGCCAGAACGTTACAGTCAATGGTGATAGGTATAGAGCCATGATTACTAACTTTTTCATTCCTGAATTGAACAACCATGATGTCCAAGAGCTGTGGTTCCAACAAGACGGCGCAACATGTCACATAGCTCGTGCCACAATCGATTTATTGAAAGACATGTTTGGTGACCGCCTAATTTCACGTTTTGGACCTGTGAATTGGCCTCCAAGACCTTGTGATTTAACACCGCTCGACTACTTTCTGTGGGGCTATGTAAAGTCCTTGGCCTATGCGGATAAGCCACAAACCCTTGACCATTTGGAAGACAACATTCGCCGTGTTACTGCCGATATACGGCCACAAATTTCGGAAAAAGTCATCGAAAATTGGACGTCCAGATTGGACTACATCCGAGCCAGCCGTCGCGGTCTTATGCCAGAAATCATATTTAAAATGTGACGCCACAAGATTATCTTTCGGATAAATAAAATTCATGTCAATCGAATAATCCATCGTTGTTTTATTGCAATTTAAAATTCTATAGCTCTAAAAAAACACCCTTTATATATAGTTCGTAAGGCATTACATACTAACACTCGATTCCGGGATTAGTAGTTCCTCGTTGCGGAGAATCTTCAGCTTCACGGTGGCTTAGTGGTTAGAGCACTGGACTAGTTATTCGGAGGTTGCGGGTTCGAGTCCCGCTCGAGGAGGTACTTTTTCCTGAATTGAAATTTTCTCTGCACGCCAAATTTGCGATGTATTCGTTCCAGGTCCGTCCTAATACTCCTAATATTGTCAACCGCCTTGTTCTCGTACGAGCATTCCCCATATACGTCCTTCCCCCATTGTCCTCCAGGTGGGAGGGGCGGAGGGTTCTGTCGTTATGGATGAAACGCTTATTGCTCGGCCGTACTTGAAGTTTTACGATTTCCTCAGTCCGCGTAGAGAACAATACATTCCAATATCGGGTTTCCAAAGGACGTTGGTTAATGGCTGAAATCAAAAACCCCATAAAATTTGTTTTGTTCCGCTGACATCTGACCTAGCGCTCAACTGAAGGTCATTCGCGTTCATTGCAACCTGAGGCTGCGTTCCAACCCGCGCGCCACTTCTGCATACTCGGCCATTGCTGGCAATTATTATGAGGCATTGTGTTGATGCGTTTGCGGTTTTCCGATCTGAACTGGCAGTTGGCAGAACTGCACGCTAGGGTCACGGGGGAAATATTCGGATATTTTGACGAGAATTTTCGTAAGTAATTGCACAAGTGCATCAAAATAACCGATAATTTTGTATGACAGCGTGTCATGCCTTCGGTGTCGGGCTCTTTCTCCAAAAATGAAAATGACCGAATGCAGTTTTTCAAAGAATATTTCCCTCCTGTCAAATATTCTATGTATATGGAGAACAATTATCGAAAATTACAGCGATAATTGCATTGTAGGAAGCGAAACTGCACTGCGATAATTGTCCTGTTCATAGATGCATAGTTTCTATGCATCTTACACAGTTCGAATCTATGGCAATTCCATTCTACATCAGTTTGACAAGTGATGTAACAGTTTATTCGGGAAATATTCCCCCGAATTACACTCGTGCATCAAAATGACCGGATAATTTCGCATTCCAGCGAATTTTTGACAGGAGGGAAATATTCGTAGGTAATGTCATAAGTGCGTTTCTGAAGAGTGTATCTTCACATTTTTACCAATGGCGTAGTTTTTACTTGTCAAATGTCAAAATATGACAGCACCAAAAGTGGCATCTATCCAGATAGCAGTCTATTCAAAATGTAATCTTTTATAATCTCTATTAGTGATGACGTCACACACCGCCATTTTTGGTCCTCCTGACAGGGTTCGGAATCCAAACAAACAAATTGTCATTCAAATTAGTACGTTGTCGTTGAAGAAATTGGCTTATTTTCATAAATAAGGTTATTTAAGGAACGATTTCACTATTAATTAATGCCAGTAAGTTCGAACTTGAAGTTCAACTAATAAACACGGCTTTTTACAAAATCTGGGGAATGATACAGGATTCAAACTTACTGGTATTAACCTCGTTCCTTCTGTCTATCAATTAATACTGGAATCGTTCCTCAAATACTCTTATTAATAATAATAATAATAATAATATTTCTTTATTTCAAATGATTTGT
Source organism: Harmonia axyridis (assembly GCF_914767665.1). Lineage (NCBI taxonomy): Eukaryota > Metazoa > Arthropoda > Insecta > Coleoptera > Coccinellidae > Harmonia > Harmonia axyridis. The sequence continues at coordinate 971,865 of NC_059507.1, forward strand.
AGTTACATAACATAAACTATACAAATTAAGTGAAATGACGTCACAATTTAAGTTTTACATTGTTCTTTCAAAATATTCCTGGAGACTATAAGGTTCTAATTGAATAAGTAGATTTTTCACCTTGATTTGGAATTTTTTATATTGTGAAATGCTTTTTATCTCGTTTGGTAGTTTATTGAAAGCTCTTATAGTCATGTAGGTTGGACTTTTTTCAGTTAATGTTAATCTATGTGTTGGGAAAGTTATGTCTAGAGTTCTTGTATTATATGAATTCATATTTTCGCTTGTGAATTTGCTCCTATTTTTATGTAAAAACATTAAACATTCGAACAAGTAAAGACCATACACTGTTAGAATATTTTTTGATCTAAATCTTCCTCTGCATGATTCCCTAAATCCCAATTTGTATATTATCCGAATTGCTCTCTTCTGTAGTAAAAATATTCTTTCCAGATTTTCATTTGTTCCCCAGAAAATGATTCCATATTTGTAGGTGGCTTCAAAGTTCCCAAAATATACTACTCTTAAGGTGTTCTCATTCATATACTATACTCGGTGATTGATCTCAGTGCATAACAATTTTTGCTTAATCTTTTTGATATTATTTCTGTGTGTTGACGCCAATTCAGAAATTGATCGATGTAAACGCCAAGAAACTTGACATATTCCGATAGTTGAAAATTATTATTCGATAAGGTTACTGAATCTGACTTTTGTTTCTGTGATCTGTTTGTATCAAAAAGAATAAGTTTAGTTTTATTTTCATTGAGGATCAAATTGTTTTGGTCAAACCATGACTTTGATTTTAAGAAAATTTGGTTTGCTCGTCTTGTTAGTTCTTCAAATTCTTCTGCACCAGTTAATAAATTTGTGTCATCAACGAAATTGACTATGCTACCTTCATTATCTTGGATTATGTTACCTAGATCATTAAGATATACTAGGAACAGTAGGGTACTAATGACACTTCCTTGATCAATTCCTATGGTTCTCTTTAATAGATTTGATTTAGTCTGGATATTGTTTTGTGTGATGGAAACTCTCTGCTTTCTGTTGGAAATATAGGACTTGAGCCATTTGTTTGTATTTCCTCTAATACCATATAATTCCAATTTCCTAAGAAGATGTTCTCTGTTCAGTGAGTCATAGGCCTTAGAAAGGTCGAGGAATATACCTAAAGCCATATTCCTGTTTTCTAGTAATTCCAAAACATATTGTACAAACTGAAATATTGCTGTTTGTGTAGAACGTCCATGCAGGTATCCATGTTGAGTGTGGGAAAACAGATTATTTTCCTTGAAAAATTCCATCAATCAATCAATCAATTATTTATGAAAATAAGCCAATTCCTTCAACGTCCCGTACTAATTTGAATGACAATTTATTTGTTTGGATTCCGAACACTGACAGGAGAACCAAAAATGGCGGTGTGTGACGTCACACTAATAGAGCGTATTGGAAAACTCTCTTTTGCTTATTTCATTCGTTGCGAAATCTCTGAAAAAATAAATTGAGTTCTCAACTTAATTCTTTCATTTTGGTGTATTATTCCCCATAATAAACCTTTAGAAACAGTCATGAACAAAATTCTAGGAAATACTGAACTATTCTGTAAATTTGCAGTGTTTTTATCTCAAAAAATTCAAAATAACGAACCTAACAAAATTGAATTTATCAACGAGTGCGCTTGAAGAACATTCGATTAGCTCTTATCAGTAATTCTTGATATTCCTCTTATTCAAGTACACTCGAAGAGATAAAATTCCTTGAATATTTAATTCCATTTCGACGTAATATCTACAGATTACGAATGACCAATCAGCTTTTAAATATTTCCCTGTTTATTTATATTCGCTTAATAATAACTTCATATTATAATGAAGTTCATATTAATGAATAATAGATATACGTTCTTATACTGGTGTTTATACAAGGTGGTCCACACCAATTGGTACAGGCTTTTCAGGAAAACGAAGAGAATTTTACTTTGAGAAATCTCAGTGAAGTTCCATTTTTTTCTCTCAAAAAATTGAGGGCAATAAATAAAGGGTGCTTTTTTTAGAGCTATAGAACTTTAAATTGCAATAAAACAATGATGGATTATTCGATTGACATGCATTTTATTTATCCGCAAGATAATCTTGTGGCATTACATTTTAAATATGATTTCTGGCATATGACCGCCACGGCTGGCTCGGCTGTAGTCCAATCTGGACGTCCAATTTTCGATGACTTTTTCCAACATTTGTGGCCGTATATCGGCAATAACACGGCGAATGTTGTCTTCCAAATGGTCAAGGGTTTGTGGCTTATCCGCATAGACCAATGCCTTAACATAGCCTCACAGATAGTAGTCTAGCGGTGTTAAATCACAAGATCTTGGAGGCCAATTCACAGGTCCAAAACGTGAAATTGGGCGGTCACCAAACGTGTCTTTCAATGAATCGATTGTGCCACGAGCTGTGTGACATGTTGCGCCGTCTTGTTGGAACCACAGCTCCTGGACATCATGGTTGTTCAATTCAGGAATGAAAAAGTTAGTAATCATGGCTCTATACTGTAACGTTCTGGCCATCATCGTTTTTGAAGAAGTACGGACCAATGATTCCACCAGCCCATAAAGCGCACCAAACAGACAGTTTTTCTGGATGTAACGGTGTTTCGACATACACTTGAGGATAAGCTTCACTCCAAATGCGGCAGTTTTGTTTGTTGACGTAGCCATTCAACCAGAAGTGCGCTTCATCGCTTAATAACATAAAATGGACGTAGTGCGCACAGAACCATTATTTTCGAAATAAAATTGCACTATTTGCAAACTTTGTTCAGGCGTGAGTCTATTCATGATGAATTGCCAAACCAAACTGAGAATGAATCACTTGACAGCTGTTAAATCGGTCGCCATCTTGAACAGTAATGCCAACTTAAAGTTATATACCTCGAAAACAACACCCGTTATAACACCCTGTAGATTTGCATTCAAAATTAGCATATCGCATGACGAAAACTTCAAATTGGAATATCTATGCCAAATTAGAGTTGAATATCTTGTGAAGGAAAAGTGCTATGAGTAAAAAACTTGTAATGAACATCAAACTTCAACACCCTGTATCTCGAAAACAAAGCGGTTACGGGCCCATGTTCATATGACTTTTTTTTCTCAAAACGATCCGAGGAATCTATAATTTCCGTTATACTCTAAACCCTGTATTTGCAGGAATCGCATCATCCATTGTACGGTCTCAGCAGGAGAAATTCCTGCAAAACAATGAGCATGGTGTATCGTTAATTGGATTATTTCATAGCCGAGGAATTTTGGACGTTTCACCTCGTTGAACACCGTCGGACGCAGGCGAATTGTAAATCAACTTGCATAAAATAAAACGTTTTACGATTTCATCCCACATATCTCAGGTTCACGCCTATCTGCTATCCTTTTATCATACCTAATGATATTAAAACGCAACATTATTCCCGATATAGGTACACACACACCGGTCGACCTTGTGCAAGCTATTAACCTACGTAAAAGAATAATGAAATACCAATGTTGTTAGTAATACTTTTTTGTATTTAATGTAATGTGACGGAACCTGAGCCAAAATTGGACAGGACAATCCAAATGGATTGAAAGTAAAGCAGAAAATTGATAACTTCAAACAATTAAGCATGTGTAGATAGATCTCAGTGTTGGAAGAGGAAATGTGAACGGGGCATCATACATTTCAACGTATGATACAAGAGCATATTAGGCTAAGTCCACGGTTTGATGCAAAGATGGTGGTGCTTGTATTAAATCCGTATGATTTTTAGTTAGTACCAACCTTCGAAGGATACGTGTCAAAATTTGACAGCAGTCCGACCATTAGTTTGTCAGATATTGCGGTGTGAGTGTAGCTACTTTTGTTATTTGAAAAAAGAATTTTGTGTGCTGATAAAATATTGCTTTTTGGAGGGAATAAATACAGTTGAAGCAGAATCTTGGCTTGATGAAGAGTTTTCAGGGTCTGCACCAAGGAAATCAACCATTATTGATTGGCATGCTAAGTTTAAACGTAGTGAAATGAGCACCGAGGACGGCGAACGCAGTGGACGCCCAAAGGAGGCTGTCACCGACGAAAAAATCAAAAAAGTTCACAAAATAATTTTGAATGACGCTAAAGTGAAGTTGATCGAAGATATCATCTGAACATGTAGATTATATCATTCACGAATATTTGTACATGAGAAAGCTGTGTGCAAAATGGATGCCGCGCGAGCTCACAATCGATCAAAAGCAACAACGTGTTAATGATTCTGAGCAGTGTTTAAAGCTGTTTGAGTGCAATAAACCTGAAATTTGCGTCGATATGTGATAATGGATGAAACATGGCTCCATCATTTCACTCCGGAGTCCAATCGCCAGTCAGCTGAGTGGACTGCACACGATGAACCAAATACAAAGCAAGGAAAAACACAACAGTCAGCTGGCAAGGTTATGGCATTAGTATTCTGGTATGCGCAAGGTATAATATTCAATGATTACATCCAAAAGGGCCAGACCATCAACAGCGATTATTATATAGCGTTATTGGATCGTTTAATGGATGAAATCGTTAAAAAAACGGCCCCATTTGAAGAAAAAAAGGTGCTGTTTCATCAAGACAATGCGCCGTGTCACGAATCAATGAAAACAATGACAAAATTGCATGAATTGAGCTTCGAATTGCATCTACATCCACCGTATTCGCCAGATCTGCCCCCCGGCGACTTTTTCCTGTTCTCAGACCTCAAATGAATGCTCGCTGAAAAGAAATTTAGCGCCAATGAAGAAGTAATTGCCGAAACTGAGTCCTATTTTGAAGCGAAAGACAAATCGTACTAGAAAAATGGTATCGAAAAGTTGGAAGATCGCTGTATCGCCCTCGAAGGCAACTATGTTGAATAATAAAATCGAATTTTGCCAAAAAATGTGTTTTACTATGGTAGACCGAGAACTTTCCAATTGTTACAACGTTTCAGACTATAACCGATTGTTTGACCAAAAAGAATTCCTGGTAAGGATTCAAAGCAACGTAATAAAAAAGTAACAATATAATGAATTCTACCACCGTTCTATCGCATCTGGCAACGACGCCTTTGTCAAGTTATGACAGCCCCGTGCACCAGTTGATCATGATAGCTGTCTGTAGTAGAGAAGGCTGACCGTCACCGCATTCCTATCGTGGCTGCATTTCTTTCGACCGTGTCTTGCCGTCTCTGTCGGTCTAGCATCATTCCACTGTATTAGCGGTGTGAAAAACATTAGGCGCCTTTTTACATCTGATCCGATGGAAGCGAAATCGCGAACGCCTAGTACACATAATACCTTTCGTATTTTGCCGTTGACCTAGCAAATTCAGTAGGGATTCTGTACGGTAGCAGATTGTGGTGGACCGTATTTTAGGATTTTATCCTTCAAACACGCTATAAATTTTCAATTTCGTCGTCGATTTGCGGGGTTGCCGGGTCCTAAGGTTTTGGCGGGGTCCCCGGTCTTCCATAGTAAAACACATTTTTTTGTCAAAATTAGATTTTATTATTCAACATAGTTGCCTTCGAGGGCGATACAGCGATTATAGAGATCTTACAACTTTTCTATAACATTTTTGTAGTACGATTTGTCTTTCGCTTCAAAATGGACCTCAGTTTCGGCGATTACTTCTTCATTGGCGCTAAATTTCTTTCCAGCGAACATTCTTTTGAAGTCTGAGAACGGGAAAAAGTCGCTGGGGGCCAAATCTGGCGAGTACGGTGGATGCAGAAACAATTCGAAGCCCACTTCATGCAATTTTGCCATTGTTTTCATTGATTTTTGAGACGAGGCATTGTCTTGGTGAAACAGCACCTTATTTTTCTTCAAATGGCGTTTTTTAACGATTTCGTCCTTTAAAGGATCCAATAACGCTATATAATAATCGCTGTTGATGGTCTGGACCTTTTGGAGGTGATCAATGAATATTATACCTTGTGCATCCCAGAATACTGATGCCATAACCTTGCCAGCTGACTGTTGTGTTGTTCCTCTCTTTGGATTCGGTTCATCGTGTGCAGTCCACTCAACTGACTGTCGATTGGACTCCGGAGTGAAATGATGGAGCCATGTTTCATCCATTGTCACATATCGACGCAAAAATTCAGGTTTATTCCACTCAAACTTCAAACACTGCTCAGAATCATTAACACGTTGTTGCTTTTGATCGATTGTGAGCTCGCGTGGCTCCCATTTTGCACACAGTTTTCTCATGTACAAATATTCGTGAATGATATAATCTACATGTTCAGATGATATCTTCACGTCTGCTATCTCGATCTACTTCACTTTACGGTCATTCAAAATTATTTTGTGAGTTTTTTTCATTTTTTCGTCGGTGACAACCTATTTTGGTCGTCCACTGCATTCGCCGTCTTCGATGCTCATTTCAGCGTTTAAACTTAGCGTACCAATCAATTGATTTTCCTGGTGCAATATTCCATTAGCACACTAAATTGTTTTTTTTTCCATTTTTTTCTCAAATAACAAAAGTAGCTACACTCACATCGCGATATCTCACAAACTAATGGTCGGACTGCTGTCAAATTTTGACACGTACCATTTGAAGGTTGTTACTAACTAAAAATCATATGGATTTAATACTAGCACCGCCATCTGTGCATCAGGCCGGGGACTTTTCAATTGGCCTAATACAGGTCCATCAATTCTTCTTATTAGCACTGATTTTGATATAAAACGATTTGATAATTTTCAAAAGTTGCTGAAGCATGTATCTGTCCACGATTTAATAATAACCAAATGAACCCAAATGACATAAGAAATGTCAAAAAATAATACAGTGTTGCCATCATAACCATCTCAATTCCTATTGGAAAACCTTATATTAAATTCTAGCGTTAAATTCTGAATGGTTTTCTCATTGCGTAACAGCCAGAAAAACAGCTTTCTGGTTTTTTCTTGCACATAAACGGAATTCAGCTGGAATGATCCACAAGCATGCAACGCGTTTCCTATACAGAAAACAAAAAAAAATGCAAGAGAATGTGCTTTCAGTTCACACTCCTTATACATACGAATTCTAATATGGCAGTATTATCGCTGTACGGCAATATTTCATATTCCGAAAAAAAATGAATCAGCCCGTTTCCCGCCAACTATGTTGATTGAAATTGATGGAATGATTGAATGCCGAACTGAATCGCGCGGTATAAGGCGAAACGACAAATTGCAAGAATATTTCCCGTCTCCAGGCAGGTTTTTCAGCTCGAAATTATCATTGAATTATTAATTAATGGGATGCAATGAGTTATCTAGTCGTCAAGATCTATTTGAGAAAGATAACACGCCTCGGCGATCGGACGTATTTTTGCCATAGATAACATTCTTTCACTTTTATCGGTAGAGGATGCTGCGTTTATTTTTAACCCTGCCTCGTTTATCAATTCGCGTTGTTTTTCTCTTCCAGTTTCATAACAGGTTTCCTCCTCTGGTAAAGAGAGAATATCGACCTCGGGAGTTGATTCAGAAAGGATGTTCTATTGGGTTTTTGAGATTTGAACACGCTGTTGTTGTATAGGGGCACGTTGTGTTCCTGAATTGGGGGTACAAACGAAAATGACAGGTTAATTGCATCATTTTATGAAAAAAATGTCCTATGAAGATTGGCCCTCAAACGCTTTGTTTTCGAGATACAGGGTGTTGAAGTTTGTTTTTTTTTTCAAGTTTTTTCTCATAGCATCTGCACTTCACAAGATACTCATCTAATTTTTGGCCCCCCTGAAGCGCCGTTTATGCTTTCTATGATTTCTTGGATAATTTTACGAAAAAAAAGTCCTATACACATAGGCCTGTTAATGTTTTGTTGTCGAGATAGAGGGTGTGGAAGTTTGATTCTTTATCAGGTTTTTTTTCTCATTGCATCTTCCCTTCACAAGATATTAAACTTGATTTTGGTACAGATATTCCCATTTGAAGTTTTGATCATGTGTTATGCAAATTTTGAATGCAAATCTACAGAGTGATATTTTTTTTGGAACTGTGACCACTTCTTTCCGTCAAAACTTTTTTTTTTGGTGGACCACTGGTAGTTCAGAGAAATGTAAAAAGAAACTCTGGTAAAACCACTTTATCATATCTCTCGTTGTATTACGGCCGTTTGTCTTTCAATGCTCGGCTCAAACGGATTAATTGCGTTTGATAACGATCGACTGTGATTGTTTCAGTCGGTTTTAACAACTCATAATACACTACGCCGAGCTGGTCCCACCCAATACTGATCATGACTTTGGAACCGTGAATATTCGGTTTGGCCGTCGACGTGGAAGCATGGCCGAGATATCCCCATGATTTTCTGCACTTGGGATTATCGTAATGAACCCATTTCTCGTCTTCAGTAACAATGCGATGCAGATATCTCTTCCGTCTTTGTCTTGCAAGCAGCTGTTCATAAGCAAATAAACGCCGTTCAACATATCTCGGCTTCAACTCGTACGGCACCCAATTTCCTTGTATTTGAATCATTCCAATGACTTTCAGGCGTTTTGAAATGGCTTGTTGTGTCACTCCCAAAGATCCTGCTAATTCTTGTTGCGTTTGGCACGAATCTTGATCAAGAAATGTCTGCAATTGTGCAACCTTCTCTTTTCCACTACCATGCTGGTCTTCGACGTCAAGTAATGCTCTTTTTGTAGTTTTGTTGTATCTGCTTCCGATTTCGAGAAAAACATTTCAAACAATTCTCTAGTAATCCTCAGGAAAATCCAAATTATTTTAAAGATCCAAATATTAAGTTATGATGAATAGACTAATATCAAGTTTTTTTACCCCATTTTTAGCGAAGATCAATAAAGATTCGATAAACTGTTATAATCATCACAAAAAAGTAGGACTACAAGAAACACCCTGTATATCGAAAACAAAGCATTTGCTGGCCCATGTTTATAGGATTTTTTTTCTTAAAATCACCCAAGAAATCTCTCATTTTCCTTTGCATCTCCAATTTGGACACACCCTGTAGAATACTGTTAAGGTTTACACAGAAAGAAGAAGAATTCATATGTGGTTCAACTCAATGATTACTCGCACCATGCTCTCACCTCTAGCGAGTGCTCAGTGAAATTACATCAAGCAAAGAAGTGATCAAATACAAACATCTTTATGGTCCTTCGAGCCGGATAAAATCATAAAAAAATAGGAAATCTTCATTTAGATCAACTAATCGACAACAATGACAAGCAAGCCGTATGAATAAATTAACGAGCACCCAAAAGCTCCCGATCTGGACTTGGGATTTTTCTAGAATTTTTTTCTTCTAAAAATTAATCAGCTACCTTCGATTGAGTCATAATTTTTTTTTGCAGGTTCACAAAGCCACAAACGTTTGCAGACTGCAGGGGGAACGAATTACCTTTAGGATGGGAAGAAGCGTATGACAAACAAATAGGACCATATTACATAAACCACATGACACGTAAGTTGAAGCCGTTATTGCAATATATCATCACTTGAGTAGATGTTTATGCGGTCTGCTGTAATTTGAGATGCTGATAAAAACCGATAGATTGTGTATTTGTCTGAATAGTTTTGAACCGATGCGTTCTTGTAGATTTACTGGTTGGAGATTTTTAAGGTGGTCCTTGTCCAGTATCTTATTCAGGTTTTGGTGAAATAAGTTTGATGTTACTTAGGGAAAAAATCGAAAATAATTACAGGAGTTCTTTGTTCTTTAGCCATTACGAGGGATTTTGCAACTTGTGTTTTTTTTCGAGGTATATAACTTCAATGTGGCATTACTGTTCAAGATGGCGACCAATTTGACAGCTGTCAAGTGATTTATTCTCAGTTTAGTTTGGAAATTCATCATGAATAGACTCACGCCTGAACAACGCTTGCAAATAGTGCAATTTTATTTCGAAAATAATGGTTCTATGCGGAATACGTATCGCGCACTACGTCCATTTTATTTTGTTTAGCGATGAAGCGCACTTCTGGTTGAATGGCTACGTCAACAAACAAAACTGCCGCATTTGGAGTGAAGCTAATCCTCAAGTGTATGTCGAAACACCGTTACATCCAGAAAAAATGACTGTTTGGTGCGCTTTATGGGCTGGTGGAATCATTGGTCCGTACTTCTTCAAAAACGATGATGGCCAGAACGTTACAGTCAATGGTGATCGGTATAGAGCCATGATTACTAACTTTTCCATTCCTGAATTGAACAACCATGATGTCCAGGAGCTGTGGTTCCAACAAGGCGCAACATGTCACACAGCTCGTGCCACAATCGATTTATAGATTTGGTGACCGCCTAATTTCACGTCTTGGACCTGTGAATTAGCCTCCAAGGTCTTGTGATTCAACACCGCTAGTCTACTTTCTGTGGGGCTATGTAAAGTCATTGGTCTATGCGGATAAGCAACAAACCCTTGACCATTTGGAAGACAACATTTGCCGTATTATTGCCGATAAGTACTATAACTTTATATAAAAGAACCTTTAGTTTGAATCATTGCCTCAAACTAGATTAACAACTCGATGATCTAGTCTTTATTTTTTATTCAGCAATATTGCATCACATCTTTTAAACTTGGTAGTAATCAGAAAAAAGTATTATGACACTGGCAGTGCCATCTGTGCGCCAGGTGCGGTACTTTATACTTGTCGTGGTGGAAGAAAATTACAGATCATCGTTCCAAAACCCAAATTGTCCGCAACATTGTTGCATTTAGGGTAGTCGGGCACGTCCGAATTGGGCGCATCTCTCTCATACCTGCAATCAAATCGAGGAAGAATTCCAGTCGCCCCGTAATCATCTGCGATCCATCTACCGGGCGAATGCCCAGCATCCGGCATCTGAAGATTAAAACGTAATTATAGCGTGTTTTCATTAAGTATTCCGGTCCGCGCCAAATGAGTACAATATGTTCGACGTTTCGGAATAGCGTAACTTCTTAATAGCTTGGCGCCAGAGTGTCCCAGGTACTGTTAGGCTTCGACAAAATTATCCTTTTCGCCGTTTGTGTGTAGCCTGGCGACCTATAGAAACGTAAATTAAAAAAGAGAGACTCCATTCTGTTCGTTTTCATCTCAGAAGGATGCTTTGTATGGAGAGTACTAAAGGGTGTTTTTTTTTAGAGCTATAGAACTTTAAATTGCAATAAAACAACGATGGATTATTCGATTGACATGAATTTTATTTATCCGCAAGATAATCTTGTGGCATTACATTTTAAATATGATTTCTGGCATATGGCCGCCACGGCTGGCTCGGATGTAGTCCAATCTGGACGTCCAATTGTCGATGACTTTTTCCAACTTTTGTGGCCGTATATCGACAATAAAACGGCGAATGTTGTCTTCCAAATGGTCGAGGGTTTGTGGCTTATCCGCATAGACCAATGACTTTACATAGCCCCACAGAAAGTAGTCTAGCGGTGTTAAATCACAAGATTTTGGAGGCCAATTCACAGGTTCAAAACGTGAAATTAGGGGGTCACCAAGTCCAAACGTGTCTTTCAATAAATCGATTGTGGCACGAGCTGTGTGACATGTTGCGCCGTCTTGTTGGAACCACAGCTCCTGGACATCATGGTTGTTCAATTCAGGAATGAAAAACTTAGTAATCATGGCTCTATACCGATCACCATTGACTGTAACGTTCTGGCCATCATCGTTTTTGAAGAAGTACGGACCAATGATTCCACCAGCCCATAAAGCGCACCAAACAGTCAGTTTTTCTGGATGTAACGGTGTTTCGACATACACTTGAGGATTAGCTTCACACCAAATGCGGCAGTTTTGTTTGTTGACGTAGCCATTCAACCAGAAGTGCCCTTCATCGCTAAACAAAATAAAATGGACGTAGTGCGCGATACGTATTCCGCACAGAACCATTATTTTCGAAATAAAATTGCACTATTTGCAAGCGTTGTTCAGGCGTGAGTCTATTCATGATGAATTACCAAACCAAACCGAGAATAAATCACTTGACAGCTGTTGAATCGATCGCCATCTAGAACAGTAATGTCAATTTGAAGTTATATACCTCGAAAAAAAAAACACCCGTTAGAAAAAAGTTTGGGTGGACGTTGGCCAACTCGGCAAGGTGTAATTGATTTGTCGTTTCCTCATTTAAGGTTCTTCCTCGATAAATCTTAAAGTATTCATTTTAGGTATATGGTTTGCTTAAGTAACCCAACTATTTTTCTACGTAGAATCGACTGAAATAATAAAAATATGGGTCCCAATTTGAAAATCTTGAGTTTTGATGAATTTGAGTTGTCCAAGTTGATCTTCTTATGAACACCCTGTACATTTTTGTTCCAAACCGCAAACAGTCTTATAATACTACGTATTTGCAGAATCGAACAAAAAAATTTTTTTTTTCGAAGAAAGCTTATTCTGCCGAAAAATTCCAAAAAATGTGAGTCCCCCTCGCCACAATTTTTTTCATAAGAATCCCTATAACTCGTAAAGCGTTGAGTTTTTACCCAAGGTATGGCATATTGCCGAAATTTTCGTCAAAAAAGCTATCTAATGATATAATAATATACTGAAGTGCCATTTGAAATAAGGAAGTAGTAGTCTGTTTCCGGTACAACCGGAAGTTGTAGAGATCTGAAAATATTTCAGGGAGAAAGACCATTGCCTCAAACTCCAATACGCAAATTTTCAGCTCAAAATTATGATTAGTTTCATTATCACACCACATTTTCCAGATTTACTGGCAGTAGAAAAAAAAATCGATTTATTAACGATTTGACTAGTTGGCACAAGCTGTCGAATCAATTAGCGCTAAGCCAATAGTCTAACGAATGTTTGCATTGAAAATTCCTCGGCGTTCTTCTGTTGATGTTAAAAAAATGCTGGCGCCACTGTATAAACATTGAATTACGTGCAAAATTCCTGAAGTGGACGTTCTTGTCTAAGCCAGTTTGAAGCGTTTAACGGATTTTTCGTCTTTCGAAACCTGGAATCGTATGAAAATGTATACAGAATTTTTCTGTAAAGATTTCATTTTGATATAAAAAAAAAGGGAAATCAATGAATGATTATTAGGCCAATTGAAAGTGAAATCTTGGCTTGATGAAGAGTTTTCGGGGTCTGCACCAGGAAAATCAACCAGCATTGATAGGTATGCTAAGTTTAAACGTGGTGAAATGAGCACCGCTGACGGCGAACGCAGTGGACGACCAAAAGAGGCTGTCACCAACGAAAAAATCGAAAAAGTTCACAAAATAATTTTGAATGACCGTAAAGTGAAGTTGATCGAGGTAGCAAACATTGTGAAGATATCATCTGAACGTGTACATCATATCATTCACGAATATTTGTACAGCTGTGTGCAAAATAGGTGCCGCGCGAGCTCACAATCGATCAAACGCAACAAAGTGTTAATGATTCTGAGCAGTGTTTGAAGCTGTTTAAGTGCAATAAACCTGAATTTTTGCGTCGATATGTGACAACGGATTAAACATGGCTCCATCATTTCACTTCGGAGTCCAATCGACAGTCAGCTGAGTGGACTGCACACGATGAACCGAATCCAAAGCGAGGAAAAACACAACAGTCAGCTGGCAAGGATATGGCATCAGTATTCTGGGATGCGCAAGGTATTATATTCGTTGATTACCTCCAAAAGGGCCAGACCATCAACAGCGATTATTATATAGCGTTATTGGATAGTTTAAAGGATGAAATCGTTAAAAAACCACCCCATAGGAAGAAAAAAGGTGCTGTTTCATCAAGGCAATGTGCCGTGTCAAAAATCAATGAAAACAATGGCGAAATTGAATGAATTGGGCTTCGAATTGCTTTTGCATCCACCGTATTCGCCAGATCTGGCCCCCAGCGACTTTTTCCTGTTCTCAGAGCTCAAAAGAATGCTCGCTGGAAAGAAATTTAGCGCCAATGAAGAAGTAATCGCCGAAACTGAGGCCTATTTTGAAGCGAAAGACAAATCGTACTACAAAAATGGTATAGAAAATTTGGAAGATCGCTATAATCGCTGTATAGCCCTCGATGGCAACTGTGTTGAATAATAAAATCGAATTTCGCCAAAAAAATGTGTTTTACTATGGTAGACCGGGGACTTTTCAATTGGCCTGTTATTCTGAACTTGTAAAAGCCTTCAATTATACAAAATACAGCGTAAAGTCGTTTGTGGAATGCAGAATTCCCAAGAAATACAAGAAATCGACAAACCTTGATTTTCGTCATCAATTCAACAACTATTTTCTGTTGGAACGGTTCCATATAGATTTTTCTGTTGGGATTTTCGATATTTCGACTCCGCTAATATCTCACATTTCGTACATTCGATAGCAAATATTCGTTCGAAAATAACGAATCGTTCGGAATGCAAGATGTCGAAATTCCGGTTCCAACGATGTTACCTCACGAACGAGGAATTCTGGTTGCAAAATGTGTATTGGCCTTATTTGAGGCTAACGAATGTTGACATTTCATTGGACGTGCAATGTGTACATTGTCGTTCCTTGAACCCGCATATATCCCCGCCCTAGCCTACTAATCTAATAATCGGTAATAGATTCGTTATCGACGAATCCATTATGGCTAGTTGGTATGTACATGTTTAAATACCTATGTTTGATGCATGAAGTGAAATAATTGTTTAACGTGGAAGAAGCTTTTTGATAAATTTTAGGTTGACACCTTACAATATTAATAACAGGCCAATTGAAAAGTCTCCGGTCTACCATAGTAAAACACTTTTTTTTTTTTGGCAAAATTCGTTTTTATTATTGAACATAGTTGCCTTCGAGGGCGATACAGCGATTATAGCGATCTTCCAACTTTTCGATACCATTTTTCTAGTACGATTTGTCTTTCGCTTCAGAATAGGCCCCAGTTTCGACGATTACCTCTTCATTGACGCTAAATTTTTTTCCAGCGAGCATTCTTTTGAGGTCTGAGAACAGGAAAAAATCGCTGGGGGCCAGATAGGGCGAATACGGTGGATGCAGAAGCAATTCGAAGCTCAATTCATGCAATTTTGCCATTGTGTTCATTGATTTGTGACACGGCGCATTGTCTTGATGAAACACCACCTTTTTTTCTACAATTGGGGCCGTTTTTTAATGATTCCATCCTTTAAACCATCCAATAATGCTATACAATAATCGCTGTTGATGGTCTGGCCCTTTTGGAGGTAATCAATGAATATTATATCTTGCGCATCGCAGAATACTGATGCCATAACCTTGCCAGCTGACTGTTGCATTTTTCCTAGCTTTGTATCGGTCTATCGTGTGCAGTCCACTCAGCTGACTGGCGATTGGACTCCGGAGTGAAATAATGGAGCCATGTTTCATCCATTGTCATAAATCGACACAAAAATTCAGGTTTATTTCACAAAAACAGCTTCAAACACTGCTCAGAATCATTAACACGTTGTTGATTTTGATCGATTGTGAGCTCGCGCGGCACCCATTTTGCACACAGCTTTCTCATGTACAAATATTTGTGAATGATAATTCTAGATGGTTTTCAATATTGGCCTAATATTCTCAGGAAGCACCTCATGAGAATGAGGTTTCTAGCTGAAATGATGAGTGCATATTCTTCTTGAAGAAGCAGGGAACTCCGGATCACCTGATGACTGAATGTTTCGCCTTTGCTAGCCAACTCCAAAAATACTTCAGATAAGAAATTTGTTGAAGTGGGGAAGTATCCTCCTTGAAGTCATACCAGATACTGGAGTTCATTAGATCTGAAGGGCGAGCCTACGAGGACTAATAGCGATAATAGCTTTTTTGGGAGGTACCATAAACCATTAGGTCCCAGTGCAATGGAATCCCCTTCAAATTTAATCTAACAAGATGCCAACTTTTCAAGACAACTTGAGGCAAGGTTTCAGAAGTGACTTGAAGAAAACTTCTTGAAATGACTCTAGGCAAACTTCTCCAGAAAACATTTCGAGGCAAACTTCTAGAGATAACTCGAAGGGATCTTATGGATATGATTGAAGGCAAACTTTCGAGATGACTCGATGAAATCTTCTCAAGATAACTAGAGGCCAACTCTTCGTGAGGCAAGATTCTACAGGAAATCTTTGAGAGAGTTTGATAGGTCCATGAAGAATATACAGATTTCGAATCAGCGAAGGTGCGCTCTCGCATACCCAAGGCATTTAGAACCAAGACCATACAAGAACAGTCTGTAGCACCTGCAGTGTACTTCCTCTCCAAGAAAATCAATTCCATCGGAAACCGTCCAGACCCTTCCATAATCGAAACGTTCCTCTCTCGAGAAGATAAACCATTTCCGCCGCAAACAACCTCTCTAGCGTTGGTACCGTTTATGCCTCTAAGCCGGGCGTATACCTTTGCTACAGGGACCCGGGCAAGAAACGAGAGAGAGCCCCGGTGGTAATCAATTCGTTTCTTATATTGGCCGAGTTTGTACGTAATGATCGAATTCGGCCCATCCATCATTTCCGTCATTGTTGCGCTCGGCGCGTATCTGGCGCCCCGGGGGCGATTCCGCAAAACGTACGTGATGGCATTCAGCTCTCGCGTTATGACTCCGTTGCAAATGATGCCTTTGCCCCTCGGGGTAAGCGAATGGCGCCAACCGACATTTCTATGTAATTGTTGTTTATGCGACGATCACGGTCTTCTGTGTGTGTGTGTGTATCTGGTTTTGTGAGAGCGTGTGGCGAGAGGGACGCGGTGAAGAAAGTAAGTGAAGAATGCGTGGACAATTAGAGTTGGATTGGAAGCAGTTGTGTGGATGTGCCATGATCGCTAACTCTTGCCACTACTGATAAAAATAGTATCTTTATATGCCAGAAAAATAATACATTAGTCTAGCTGAAGCAACTGCACTAAAATCTAAAAAATTAAATACCAACAACAAAAAATCGAAACAATAACCATGAAGCACAACAAAAGAGTCAAGAAAAACAAAAGCTGTTTAGCCTGGATTTCCGGTCACTCGGTAATTAAAGGAAATGAAGAGTCCAAGACAGTTGTCAGAAAACGAGCAGAAACTTCTTTTCTCTAATTCTGTGGTTATTCCGTTCATTCTTCCACATCTTGTAGAACAAAATCGTGCGAGAATATATCAGAAACGCACAGTTTTCATGGTTATATTTTATTATTCTATGTTGGCACTCCGAACTTTCCGCTACGGCTTTATCTGTCAATTCATCAAATTGCCTTAAAGAAATCAGTTCTGCCAATCAACATTTTTCAATGCAAAAATCACTAAATTATATTTATGGAAATATTTCATTAATTTCAATGAAAATGCAATGAATTAGAGAAAATAATGTATAATACTCGTACAGAAGGCTCATTCTACCACTCGTTCATTCCAAAACTCGCCACTTCGTGGCTCGTTTTTGAATTTTAAACTCGTGGAAGAATATCAATGCCTTCTACACTTGTATTATAAATAACTATACTAACAAAAATAATAGTGTCTTTATTTGCCAGAAAAATAATACATACCTAAATCTATCTAAAGCAACTCCACTGAACCCCCAAATAATAAAATCAAGGAAAATACCAATAACAAAAAATAGAAACAATAACAATAACCATGAAGGCAAGAAAAACAAAGTCTGTTAAGTCTGGGTTCCCGCTCAATCGGGAATTAGATGAAGAGGAGGCTAACACACTTGCCAGAACAGGAGCACAAACTCCTATCATCGGCCTAAAACCTTTCTGTGGTGAAGGTTAATCTAGCTATAAGAGAGAGTTTCAGGAGAAGGATAAAACCTGGAGTTCTAATAAACTCCAGTATCTGGGACATCATCAAGTTGGTTACTTCCTGACTTCTATAAGTCACTTGTCCAAATCATTTTTTTGCGTTGGCTAGAGATGACGAGGTATTCCGTCACCAGATGATCTGGAGTTTCTTCCTCCTCACAGAAGAATCTACACTCGTCGTTTTCTACTAGACTCATTCGCATAATATCCTTGTTGATACTTCTTAGATCAGGTAGTTGGACACCACTATCAAAGCTGTTCTCGCCATTGGTCGTCGTAGTCTACAGCTCGCCCTCCACTTCCAGAGTTCTAATGGACTCCAGTATCTGGGATGGCTTCAGGAAGGTTTCTTCCTCACTTAAGATGGCGAAGCATTCCATCACCAGGTGATCTGGAGTTTCTTACACCTCCCAGCAGAATCTGCACCAGTCGTTTTCCTCTGGACTCAATCTCACGGGGTGCTTCCTGAGGTGGCAATGCCCTCTAAAAAATCCAGTGAAAAGGTGCAGCATATTCTTGCTAACATCCAGATACTTCTTTGATCTCGCAGTGTCAAAGTTTCGAGGAAACTTTTTGGAATGATCCAACCCAGGATCTTGAGAAGATTTCATCATCTCCACAAGTTTGCCTCGAGTCTTCTCGGATATTTTAACTCTCGTTATCTTGAGAAGAGTTCGTCGAGTCATCTGGAGAATCATTCTTCGAGCCACCTCTAAAAGATTTCCTGGTTTTATTTCGAAAAAATTGTCTCGTCTTATATTGAGAAGATTTCTGAAACTCTGAAACATATCCACATATCCATCATTTTAAATCAACATTGACGTACTTTGTCGTCATTTCGTTTTATTTTGAACTATTTTAAGAATTTGCGAGGGTCAAAATAGGACTGTTGTGTCGAAACATTGACAAAGATTCTCTATAAAATGTATTTTGGTCTATACGTATTTCTTTAAATCCAACTGATCGAAGCTTTTTGTTTTGTAGAAACCACCCAATTAGAAGATCCTAGATTAGAATGGCGGTCTGTACAAGAGGCTATGCTACGAGAGTACCTGCAAACAGCTCAAGATGTCCTAGAGGTGAGTTGACAATACTTCTTCAAGATCTTTGTGATAGAATATCAACTTCAAAATGATAATATATATTGAGTTATTGGGTGTAGGTGACCAAATATATTCCAGTAAATTATTCTTTATTTCTATTCAGTAATGACGACGTTTCGGCTATTGTTTGTAGCCATTCTCAAGTCTAAAAAAATCATTCTTAATTTTTTTAGACTTGAGAATGGCTACAAACAACAGCCGAAACGTCGTCATTACTGAATAGAAATAAAGAGTAATTTACTGGAATATACAGGGTGGCCATTTGAAAACGAAACAGACGAGATTACAGACGAAATAAAGTTTTTCGATAGAAATGCTCGGACAGGTCGATTTCTGTTTCGAGGGGGACAACTTAAGATGTAGGTTACGGACGCATAGCGCTTCAACCCTTGCTGCTACAACCCCCACCCCCAATTTTTGAATAGTGAATATGGGGTGAGTTATACCTCAATTTAAAGGTATTTTTATACTGATTTCAGCACAGTAATTGTTTTTTCATTTTATGCATTAGTTCTCGAAATATTCATGCGTTAGTTAGTTAGGAAGGAAGCCACAGTCATGGTTGTTTTGAAGCTCAAAATGTCGAACACTACAAGTGCCATGAAAACACCACTTCATTTTCAAATACTTAGTTAAGAATATTTCGAGAACTAATGCATAAAATGAAAAAACAATTACTGTGCTGAAATCAGTATAAAAATACCTTTCAAATGAGGTATCACTCACCCCATCTTCCCTATTCAAAATTTGGGGGTGAGGGTTGTAGTAGCAAGGGTTGAAGCGCTATGCGTCCGTAATCTACATCTTAAGTTGTCCCCCTCGAAACAGAAATCGACCTGTCCGAGCATTTCTATCCAAAAACTTTATTTCGTCTGTAATCTCGTCTGTTTCGTTTTCAAATGGCCACCCTGTAGTCCCTGTATATTATCCTAACTAAGGTGCAGAACTTGCTCAAGAAACTTCAAAATGATGTTTCACTTGTCTGCTCCAAATGGAAATTTAAGTGTCGTAGCGTTTTTCAGATAGTCTGCTCATTTTAGCAGTTCAGTTTCTCAGAAGATAAAATGCGCTGTTGCCGAATATGCGAAATATCACAAGAAACCAAGAAAATTTATCATAATGTAATAATAATCATTGAGGAAACGGCTTTCCAAGTGTATTTTTCACGTCTGATAGACTTCTTATCAGACAATTTCTCGACAATGAGTGAATAAGGTTTCATTGATTTTTGAACAAGTGTCTCTGCTCACTTTATAATGACGACCGTAACAAATTAAGTTCTGAGAAGCGGAAACTGAAACGTTGATCTATATCTCGTTCCTACATGCGATACCATCGGCAATAAACTGATAATTATCCATACACAGATGGACGATAACATTTCAATGTGAAAATTGATAGAGCGCTTTCCCATCGACCGGGCTATCTTTCTGATGGATCTCGAGCTGAAAAAAATTCATCTACCGAAAGAGCCGAACTTACGATGCCACCGTAGACCATCGGTTGATTCCAATGAATCCCTCGTTTGGTCCACAAGTTCATGCTGCTCTTCGGACTGCTTGCCTCTAACAGGCCAATTGAAAAGACCCCGGTCTACCATAGTAAAATATATTTTTTTGGCAAAATTCGATTTTATTATTCAACATAGATGCCTTCGAGGACGATACAGCGATTATAGCGATCTTCTAACTTTTCGATACCATTTTTCTAGTACGATTTGTCTTTCGCTTCAAAATAGGCCTCAGTTTTGGCGATAACTTCTTCATTTATTTCCAGCGAGCATTCTTCTGAGATCTGAGAACAGGAAAAAGTCGCTGGGGGCCAGAAATGGCGAATACGGTGGATGTACAGGGTGTTTTTTTTCGAGGTATATAACTTTAAGTTGGCATTACTGTTCAAGATGGCAACCGATTCAACAGCTGTCAAGTGATTTATTCTCAGTTTGGTTTGGCAATTCATCATGAATAGACTCACACCTGAACAACTTGTGCAAATAATGCAATTTTATTTCGAAAATAATGGTTCTGTGCGGAATACGTATCGCGCACTACGTCCATTTTATTTTGTTTAGCGATGAAGCGCACTTCTGACGGAATGGCTACGTCAACAAACAAAACTGCCGCATTTGGAGTGAAGCTAATCCTCTAGTGTATGTCGAAACACCGTTACATCCAGAAAAACTGACTGTTTGGGGCGCTTTATGGGCTGGTTGAATCATTGGTCCGTACTTCTTCAAAAACGATGATGGCCAAAACGTTACAGTCAATGGTGATCGGTATAGATAGAGCCATGATTACTAACTTTTTCATTCCTGAATTGAACAACCATAATGTCCAGGAGCTGTGGTTCCAACAAGACGGCGCAACATGTCACACAGCTCGTGCCACAATCGATTTATTGAAAGTCATGTTTGGTGACCGCCTAATTTCACGTTTTGGACCTGTGAATTGGCCTCCAAGATCTTGTGATTTAACACTGCTAGACTACTTTCTGTGGGGCTGTGTAAAGTCATTGGTCTATGCGGATAAGCCACAAACCCTTGACCATTCGGAAGACAACATTCGCCGTGTTATTGCCGATATACGGCCACAAATGTTGGAAAAAGTCATCGAAAATTGGACGTCCAGATTGGACTACATCCGAGCCAGCCGTGGCGGTCATATGCCAGAAATCATATTTAAAATGTAATGCCACAAGATTATCTTGCGGATAAATAAAATTCATGTCAATCGAATAATCCATCGTTGTTTTATTGCAATTTAAAGTTCTGTAGCTCTAAAAAAAACACCCTTTAGAAGCCCAATTCATGCAATTGTGCCATTGTTTCCATTGATTTGTGACCAAATTAATGAAGTAAGCAATGCAAGTGTGAAAAGGCGTCGAAGGCGACGTATGACGAAAGTAGAAACTTTCAAAATTTATCGAACGCCCCCCGTACCGAAGAATCAGTCGATATAAATCGAAAATATATTCCGAACGAAGGACATTCCAGGACCTTTGCAGGTGTTGTGCACGTTGCGTTATCGAATCATCGAACAATCGAAGTAAAAACAATGGCCGCTTTTTACCATATTGAATGATTGTATTCCGGTTTTTGCGCAGCGCAGCCGTTCGCATTCCATCACATGCGTATCTGGTAGAACGCACTGATGCCAACGTTCGAATTGACTCGTGTACCGAAATGGTTCTTCTTGTTTTGTTCTAGTTATTGGATCTTTTGAGATAGAATAATAATCTTTTTTTTAACTTCGAACACGCATCTAACGAGACAATAAAGTGGTGCCATCTGTGCATCAGCTCCGGGGCTTATTGATCGACGTGCTACAAAATATAATGAAGGGTGTTTTTTTTAAAGCTATAGAATTTTAATTGCAATAAAACAACGATGGATTATTCGATTGACATGAATTTTACTTATCCGCAAGATAATCTTGTGGCATTACATTTTAAATATGATTTCTGGCATATGACCGCCACGGCTGGCTCGGATGTAGTCCAATCTGGACGTCCAATTTTCGATGACTTTTTCCAACATTTGTGGCCGTATATCGGCAATAACACGGCGAATGTTGTCTTCCAAATGGTCAAGAGTTTATGGCTTATCCGCATAGACCAATGACTTTACATAGCCCCACAGAAAGTAGTCTAGCGGTGTTAAATCACAAGATCTTGGAGGCCAATTCACAGGTCCAAAACGTGAAATTAGGCGGTCACCAAACGTGTCTTTCGATAAATCGATTGTGGCACGAGCTGTGTGACATGTTGCTCCGTCTTGTTGGAACCACAGCTCCTGGACATCATAGTTGTTCAATTCAGGAATGAAAAAGTTAGTAATCATGGCTCTATACCGATCACCATTGACTGTAACGTTCTGGCCATCATCGTTTTTGAAGAAGTACGGACCAATGATTCCACCAGCCCATAAAGCGCACCAAACAGTCAGTTTTTCTAGATGTAACGGTGTTTCGACATACACTTGAGGATTAGCTTCACTCCAAATGCGGCAGTTTTGTTTGTTGACGTAGCCATTCAACCAGAAGTGCGGTTCATCGCTAAACAAAATAAAATGGACGTAGTGCGCGATACGTATTCCGCACAGAACCATTATTTTCGAAATAAAATTGCACTATTTGCAAGCGTTGTTCAGGCGTGAGTCTTTTCATGATGAATTGCCAAACTAAACTGAGAATAAATCACTTGACAGCTGTTAAATTGGTCGACTTCTTGAACAGTAATGCCAACTTAAAGTTCAACTTTTCAATACTTTTTCTATAGAAAGAAGAGTCTTCGCTTCAGAAATAGGCTTCAACTTCCATTAGTGGCCAATTTCTTTCTCTGGAGCATTTTTTGAGATTTGCAAAAAGCTAGCAATCACTAGTGATTAGATCTGAAACATAAGCTGGGACGTCAAGCAGTTGGAAGCGCAATTAGTTCAATTTGAACATGGTTTTTATCGATTTGTTAGAAGGAGCATTCTCTTGGTTATTATAGTTTTTTTATTTTGCGTTTGAGGAAGTTTTTTCTTAATTTCTGCACTTAATCAATCCATTACCGTTATGTAATATTCAGTGCAAAAATAGTCAATAAACAATATTCCGTACATGTCCCAAAATAATCATTATTGAAAGTATTGAACCCAAAAACAAGATGAATCCAATAATACGAGAATTTTTTTCAGTATCTAGAGAGCTGTAGCACCTTTATTTGATCACTATCCATAATCTATTCAAGTTAATTGTTTCTCCATAAAAAAAATAATATAAAAGAATACTTAAAAGGGACTCACATTCCTTATTATACTTCATTCCTTTGTGTTGCCCTTTTGTATAGAACTCATCACATTAGAACCCCAGATGATCTACGCCTATGTGCATGAAAAAATTTAAGGAATTTGAGCACATTTGGTGCGTATTTGTGGCAGATGTTTTTCAACTGGGTATTCAAGGAATGCACACTCGTACGGGTATGTTAAAATTGAAACCGAAGGAATATTTTAGTGTTGCACCAATACGCTATATGAAATTTGGTTTTGATGCTTTCCTATTTTCAATATGATTTATTCTGTTGATAATCCTTCGTCCTAAATTATTTACCAAATTGGATTGATTAATATCCATTGATTCAACTGTTGGTGGAAGATTTCGATAATAAAACTTTGAAAGAAACCTTTTAATTTTATGTTCTCTGAATATTCGTCAATAAAATAAAAAATAAACATTCAGAACTTTTCATGGTAACTAAAAAAGGAATTCTCATAACATTTTTCTCTCAAATTGATTTGGTATATGTCGCATTGATACTTCTAACTTGAGGTTTTTGAAGTTAGAATCAACTGTGTATTATTTTTTTGACATTTCTAATGTCATTTGTTTTCAGTAGCTTATGCCACTTGATAATGGAAAGATATACGAATCAACAATTTTTAGAAAATTTGAGATTTCAACTGGAAATAAATATTATGTGAATTTGTTCAATAAATGTAATAATATTTCATTGAAATTGAAACTATTTGGGTAATGAATTCGATCCCTCCAGAATGTTCCTAAATTGAGAGATTTCTTGGATAATTATGAAAGTCCTATAAACATAGGCTCGCAAACGCTTTGTTTTCGAGATACAGGGTGTTCCAGTTTATCGAATTTTTATTGATCTTGTAACCAATTAAGTGTTTCTCCTCTCTTCAGAGATCTGTTACTTACTAGCTTCAGTCGGAGAGGTGGTCGGGGTTAATAGGTTGTAGCTAGCCCGGAACCTATTTTCAAAAAAAAAAGGAAAGCAATTTCGAAGGCTTTGGTTCCCACACAAAAACAAATCCATCCACTTTCAGAGATTTATTAATAAGATGAAATGATCCACTAAATTGATCAAATTGTAATGAAAAGTTAAGAGTGAAATATTGAAAAATAGCTGCTTACAATTGAATCTCAACAATGAAAATTATTATGAATAGCTTCGAAGCGAAATGTCTCAAATGAAAAATGAAATAGAGCATACGAAATTATATAAATTGGATATCAAATGAAATTACAAAATACATAGCAGAATACTTCCATTAGCATTTAAAATCCAGGTGAAGTGCTCCCATGCACGAAGAACCATCTGATTTGGTACGATACTGTCACAGCACCATATAAGGATTTCCAGGTTCTTATGACCACAGTTTTCAGGTGTGATGGACCCTTCGAAGTTGGATGTTGGTCAACGAAGTTCAATCTTGGAAATATATGTTCAAAATCGAAATTCTGGGCTTCACCCAAAAACTGGAAAATTAATTTCTTTCAGAGACCGTTCAGTAGAATATATTGTCCTTGCCGCCCATGTTTCACATAAAAAGTTGTGTACTCAAGTATAAAAAATTACATATGTGAATCGACAGCCATTTTTCAAGAAAAAAAATAATAATCTAGCAAATAAAATTGGAACTGATTTCAACTGTTATATTAAATTTCGAATGAGAAAATGAAAAATTTTTAATGAGTGAATTGAATTGAATGGAAGATTTATTTTATATGGCGTGAGATTTTGAATATGAAAATGATCTAAATAATGAAATCTATAAGAAAAATTAATTTTGAAGCGAGTGAAAATGAACCTGAACGGCAAGGATGAATCGAAATTTGGTTGAAAGAAAAAAGAATCTTTGTTGGGCAGAGGAGATTGCAAAAAAAAAACAAAAAAATATACATTTTAAAATATATAGGTAACTTACCTCAATTTTTAATTGAGTTTCACTAAACCAATAGAAACTATGAAATATTAACTGAATCTCAAAATTTAAAACAAAAAAAATATCTATATCAAGAACTCAACTCTGATGACTTATTTCATTCACCAGACAAAGCAGAAAAGAATGAATAAAATCTTCGAATAACCGATTAATATCTTATCAGATTGAAAACATGCGCCCATCTGCAAATCTGAATTCTTCGATACACGTACAAATGCAGTGGCGGTACAACCAATATGTAATGAATAAATTTAAATTTTGAAAAGAAAGAAAGTTGTAACGATCGTATCGTTACAATCTTCGCTACAGATTGGGTAAATAAATACCAAAACTTGTGATTAATTTATTCATCACAGCTTACTAACTGTGGATCTTTATGATAATTTGGATTTTCCTGAAGATAACTAGAGAATTGTTTGAAATTTTTCGTTTATACCACCAATTTCACCTGTATACAATTAGATAATTTATTATTTTATTCAAGAATTGAATCTGTTGTTATGTGCTCTTCATATCTTCAAAACTGATTGTGCAACAAAAACGAAAGACAACTTTATGGCATGCCAACATCTGCTGTGTCTATACTAATTGATAATTAAACCAAAATGAACAGAGTAGTACTGTAAACATTAAACTGTTGGTTCCTCCAAATTCAACACCTCTTGGAAAAATCTGTGCGGGTGAGGTCACAGCATGGGTCAAATAAGATGTGGAAGGAATGTCGAGAATGTTAGGATCTTTATCTTATAATCACCAGTGGCGTTACTTTTCATATAAAAGACGTTTAAATTCGCCAGGAAGGACAGCAAAGGAATTTGTACATTGGAATTGAAGATTGATTAACTTGAATTTGGCATAGACGTTCCAATTTAAAGTATTCATCATTTGATGTAAAGGGTGTTTTTTTTTAGAGCTATAGAACTTTAAATTGCAATAAAACAACGATGGATTATTCGATTGACATGAATTTTATTTATCCGCAAGATAATCTTGTGATATTACATTTTAAATATGATTTCTGGCATATGACCGCCACGGCTGGCTCGGATGTAGTCCAATCTGGACGTCCAATTTTCGATGACGTTTCCCAACATTTGTGGCCGTATATCGGCAATAACACGGCGAATGCTGTCTTCCAAATGGTCAAGGGTTTGTGGCTTATCCGCATAGACCTATGACTTTACGTTGCCCCACAGAAAGTAGTCTAGCGGTGTTAAATCACAAGATCTTGGAGGCAAATTCACAGGTCCAAAACGTGAAATTAGGCGGTCACCAAACATGACTTTCAATAAATCGATTGTAGTACGAGCTGTGTGACATGTGGCGCCGTCTTGTTGGAACCCCAGCTCCTGGACATTATGGTTGTTCAATTCAGGAATGAAAAAGTTAGTAATCATGGCTCTATCTATACCGATCACCATTGACTGTAACGTTTTGGCCATCATCGTTTTTGAAGAAGTACGGACCAATGATTCCACCAGCCCATAAAGCGCACCAAACAGTCAGTTTTTCTGGATGTAACGGTGTTTCGACATACACTTGAAGATTAGCGTCACTCCAAATGCGGCAGTTTTGTTTGTTGACTTAGCCATTCAACAAGAAGTGCGCTTCATCGCTAAACGAAATAAAATGGACGTAGTGCGCGATACGTATTCCGCACAGAACCATTTATTCGAAATAAAATTGCACTATTTGCAAGCGTTATTCAGGCGTGAGTCTATTCATGATGAATTGCCAAACCAAACTGAGAATAAATCACTTGACAGCTGTTAAATCGGTCGCCATCTTGAACAGTAATGCCAACTTAAAGTTATATACCTCGAAAAAAAACACCCGTTAGTTTTGTTGTATCTGCTACCGACTTCGAGAAAAAACCAAACAATTCTCTAGTAAACCCCTGGGAAATCCAAATTATTATAAAGATCCAGTTAGTAAAGCTGTGATAAATCAATGAATTATAAGCTTTGGTACTTAGTTACCCAATCTGTAGCGAAGATTAATAAAGATTCGATTAACTGGTATAATCATCAGAAAAAAGTAAGACAACAAGAAACACCCTGTATCTCGAAAACAAACGGTTTCAGGGTCAATGTTTATAGTACGTTTTTTTCTTAAAATTACTCAAGGAATCTCTCATTTGGGAACACTCTATATAAAAAACCTTCAATGCGAAGAAAACTACGTATCCGAATACCGAAGTCGTAAAAATCGAAAGAAGCATTCCAATACCTTTTTTTTTATCGACTCACCGAGGTACCAAACATGAACTCTCGATCGGGTCGGAGAATCGGATTTTCCAATATCATCTGCTCCAACAAATTCCACACATATTGTTTCCATTATCTCCGCTTTATTAAGTGGGCAGATACATCGTAAAACTGCAGGCTTTTACGACGGTATTCAAAGAAAATTTCGAAACCATCACCAATCAATTCTGGTGCCCGATGAGATTCCATGAATAAATTGGCCTGGTGTTGTGGGACCATCAGGTACACGTAGAAATTAATGATGGTACACGCAGATTAGCAATACGCTCTATTAGTGTGACGTCACACACCGCCATTTTTGGTTCTCCTGTCAGTGTTCGGAATCCAAACAAACAAATTGTCATTCAAATTAGTATGGTGTCGTTGAAGGAATTGGCTTATTTTCATAAATAAGAGTATTTGAGGAACGATTTCAGTATTAATTGATAGACAGAAGGAACGAGGTTAATACAAGTAAGTTTGAAACCTGTTTCATTCCCCAGATTTTGTAAAAAGCCGTGTTTATTAGTTGAACTTCAAGTTCGAACTTACTGGCATTAATCTCGTTCCTTCTGTCTATCAATTAATAGTAAAATCGTTCCTTAAATAATCTTATTTACCAGAATGAGCCAATTTCTTCAACGACAACGTACTAATTTGAATGACAATTTGTTTGTTTGGATTCAGAACACTGACAGAAGAACTAAAATGGCGGTGTGTGACGTCATCACTAATAGAGCGTAAAAAGTTCTTGGCGAAGGGACGAAGGAGTAAATTGAAGTATTATATTTTGTGGCATTTCGATCAATAAGTCATGGAGCTGATGCACAGATGGCACCACTTCATTGTCTCGTTAGAAGGACCAGAAAAAAGCCTAATGGAAAAATTGTCACCGGTTAATTTTTCTGAATTTTTCATATTTTGTGGAATATGACCTCCTGAACAAAAAAGTCTTTGGGTTCAACTCAATCGTCTGACTATTTTTCGAGATACAAAGTGTCGAAGTTGGAAAATTGCATTTCTTTAAAGTAACATTTCTCATATGAAAACTTCTTGGCAGAAACACTTTTGCGCGACATATACTGCTTACAAATAAGGAAATAATTTTATATTGTAAAAAACGTAATTGGTCAAACATTATTCAGAATGAAATTCGTTCAGTTTGTGGAATTTTCCAATTTTTTTTCATTCTTCAAAAACTAGCTGATTCTTCATGAGCTGTTGTGATGTCTGATCTCTTCGTAAGGCAGCTTTGGATAGAAATAGTTCAACTTCAATTGTTCACGTTTTGCATAATTATAAAATTCCTATGCCAGTAGACCTGGTCTGTTATTATGCATCAGAATATCCTTTATCATCTCGGTAAGATTTACAACCGAGTCTAATCTAAGTCGATCTAATGCCACTACCACATAATCGAAGACGAAAAGACTTATCTGGGGCCACATGCACATACGATGAACCGATGTTGAAGAAACGGAACTTGAACTGTTGAAAGACGCAGGGACGTATTAGGGATGTGGCTCAGAAGTGAAGAACAGATAACGTTTCACTAAATAAGTCATGGTCATAACCAGGAATTTTGCTAGAAAAGTGTTATTTTTCGAAGAAGTAATAACAATTGATGAAAATTTTACGATACGTGTCAAAATTTGACATCAGTTCGACCATTAGTTTGTGAGATATTGCGTTATGAGTGTAGCTACTTACTTATTATTTGAAAGAAAAAGAGAATTTCGTGTGCTGATAAAATATTGCTTTTTGAAGGGAAAAAATACAGTTGAAGCAAAATATTGGCTTGATGAAGAGTTTCCGGGGTCTGCTTCAGGAAAATCAACCATCATTGATTGGTATGCTAAGTTTAAACGTGGTGAAATGAGCACCGAAGACGGCGAACGCAGTGGACGCCCAAAACAGGCTGTCGCCGACGAAAAAATCAAAAAGTTCACAAAATAATTTTGAATGACCCTAAAGTGAAGTTGATCGAGATAGCAGACATTGTGAAGATATCATCTGAACATGTAGATTATATCATTCACGAATATTTGTACATGAGAAAGCTGTGTGCAAAATGGATGCCGCGCGAGCTCACAATCGATCAAAAGCAACAACGTGTTAATGATTCTGAGGAGTGTTTGAAGCTGTTTAAGTGCAATAAACCTGAAATTTTGCGTCGATATGTGACGATGGATGAAACATGGCTCCATCATTTCACTCCGAAGTCCAACCGACAGTCAGCTGAGTGGACTGCACACGATGAACCGAATCGAAAGCGAGGGAAAACACAACAGTCAGCTGGCAAGGTTATGGCATCAATATTACCTCAAAAAGGGCCAGACCATCAACAACGATTATTATATAGCGTTATTGGATCGTTTAAAGGATGAAATCGTTAAAAAACGGCGCCATTTGAAGAAAAAAAGGTGCTGTTTCATCAAGACAATGCGCCGTGTCACAAATCAATGAAAACAATGGCAAAATTGCATGAATTGGTCTTCGAATTGCATCAGCATCAACCGTATTCGCAAGATCTGGCCCCCAGCGACTTTTTCCTGTCCTCAGACCTCAAAAGAATGAACTCTGGAAAGAAATTTAGCGCCAATGAAAGAGTAATCGCCGAAACTGAGGCATATTTTGAAGCGAAAGACAAATCGTACTACAAAAATCATATCGAAAAGTGGAAAGATCGCTATAATCGTTGAATCGCCTTCGAAGGCAACTATGTTGAATAATAAAATCGAATTTTGTCAAAAAAATGTGTTTTACTATAGTAGACCTGGGACTTTTCAATTGGCCTGTTACTTCCTCTCGAAGTCCTTCCTAACTAATAAACGGTACTTCGTTGAGTATGAAAGAATGAAATCTTTTTTGTTCACGGTGACCTCTGGCGTTCCGCAGGGATCAAATTTGAGACCACTTTTATTTGTACTTCTTATCGATGACAGTTGTTCGAATGAATTACTTTTTTGCGATAAGTTTGAGTTATTCAGAGGAATAGGGAGTTAACCTATTTCCTTTTGTATAACGATCCCAATAGACTATGGCTATGTAAATGTTTTTCCAATAACAGGACGAAACTATGTTCTGAATATTGTTGTATTGTTCTATCACGAAACCAGTCACAAATTAAATATTTCACACTGGATTATGCGGTTTTTGACTTCTATACCTACCTGATGGTTTTTAATTTTGTTCTATCTCCCTATATACTTACAAAAATGGATATTTTGTACACTAACGTGGTTTTCCTTCAAACCTACTACCACTACACACCAATTCCGATCCAAACAAACCCAAATCCACCGCGGACCATCTCCACTTCGAGCGCGGATCGCGAGACGCACGCCCCTGGATACGGCCCTGCGCGTCGTGCCGTGGAATGCGCCTTCGCAGATGATCGGTCCTTATCGGTGGAATGCGACGGCCTGCTGGGACCATGCGGCGTAACACAGGTAGCGAGGCTCCAACACGCGGCCCAGAGAGAGCTCTCCCCCCTCTCGCGCCGCCCCTCGTCCGCCGCCACAGTCCCATCATCTCCTGCCGCCTGCGATCCTACGCCTATTACGAATTACGCGGGGGGGCCAAGGGGGTTGGTTGTTGGTGTATTGTGAGGGGAGAGAAGAGAAGAGAGAAGGAGGTCGGCGAGGCCCTGATTTTCTCGCCTGGCGTTTGCGCTCGTGGTTTTTGGACGCGTGGATGATAGGGGATTTTCTTTTTTTTTTTGTTTTTGGGGAAAATCAGGTTGGTAGGTTGTTACTGCAACCACAGAAAAGAAAAATTCGTATAATTCTCCGTTGAGAAACTGTGATCATAAGTGCAAAGTTTCATCACAATCGGAAGAGTACTTGCGAAGATTCAGGCCATTTTGTTTCGAGATCGAGTAATTTTTTTCTATGATTGTGATGCGACCACAGAAATGAAATTTGCCACAACTCTCCGTTCAAGGACTGTGATCCTCAGTGCAAAGTTTTAACACAATCGGAAGAGAACTCGCGGAGATTCAGATCAATTTGTGTCAAAATCGAGTAATTTTTTTTTCTATGATTGTGATGCAATCACAGAAATGAAATTTGCCACAACTCTCCGTTCAAGGACTGTGATCCTCAGTGCAAAGTTTCATCACAATCGGAAAAGTACTTGCGGAGATTCAGGTCATTTTGTTTCGAGATCGAGTAATTTTTTTCTATGGTGGTGGGGTTTGGACCTTTTGAGCGGTCGTTGGTTCGTGCGCTGTTTTTTTCGGGGGAGCAGGGAACTTTGTAACTTTCTGATGCCACGTCTGAATACTCTGAATAACATTACGAATTAAATACAAATGAAATAAAAACAATAGTATATTCCCTAGTACTCATCAGGAAAATCCAAATTATTATCAGTTTAAGTATGGAACAAATTAATTTTTAGCTAAACATACCATTTCAAGAAATAATCCTGAAACACGTCGATTTTTTATTTTAATTTACCGTATTTTAAAATAATAATCTAATATACAGGGTGAATTACTTTCACCGTCATTTTTTTGTCTCAATTTTCTGATTACTCTAGCTGAGCTGATTCCGAAAATGTATCACATGTTGATTCCAATTTGTACAGGGTGAACAAAAATACAATAGTTTTGTGTGTGGTCATAAAGTAATGCGTAACACTCTTCATTAGTTAAATTAATAAGATTATTAAAAATACTTATTGTCTAGCGGCAATTGGTTTGAATGTAACACCCTGTAGTTTGTTACATTTTAAATTAATAAAAATGTTTGGTACTTGTGGTCTAGCAGAGAGAATATGAAAGAAATTATTTTTTATTCGTATACATTTGTATTATTCTAAAAATGTAATGAACTACAGGGTGTTACATTCAAACCAATTGCCGCTAGACAATAAGTATTTTTGATAATATCGTTAATTTAACTGCATCCACCGTATTCGCCAGATTTTGCCCCCAGCGACTTTTTCCTGTTCTCAGACCTCAAAAGAATGCTCGCTGGAAAGAAATTTGGCGCCAATGAAGAAGAAATCGCCGAAAATGAGGCCTAGTTTGAAGCGAAAGACAAATCGTATTAGAAAAATGGTATCGAAAAGTTGGACGATCGAATTTTGCCAAAAAACTGTGTTTTACTATGGTAGTCCGTGGACTTTTCAATTGGCCTGTTAAGAGCTCCTCCCAATTCTTCCCCTCGAGCAATCTGCACCATTAAAAACCGAAAAGAAGCGAGGACAATTTGTATCAATCCGCGAATGCTCGTACAAGAAATTCCGATAAGTATTCCGGTTGCAGATGTCGTGAAATCTCTCATATCTCGATCTTCGTTTTGGGTCCCCCCCTTCTCTACCCCACCCCGAAACTTCCAAACACAATATACATCGGCAGATGGGTTTCGAAAACTGGTTCGTAAATATTTTCACATCAGATTAAACGGAAGCTGTTTCCAATAAATTCTGTGCCACTATGAAAACCACCAATTTACGGGCCCTGAGCTCTTCAAGAGAGAGAGAGAAAGAGAGAGATAGAGATGGCCACGCCACTTGATGTAAGAAATACCAAAATGCTTCTTGAGTATGATGAGGGGGTGCCACTTGATGAAGAGACGTTAATGATGGGGTAAAAATGGGGCTAGGTTCGAGACGAACTACCGTGAGTTTGTTTCGTGAAACCCTGAAATTTTGTATTGTAATTTATTGATTTAATTATTTATTTGGGAAGGTATTGTTGATGTAGGAAGAGATAAGAATTTTACTCTGAATCTATAGAAGCTTTTTGCATGAAAATTTGGTTGAAAAATATAGTTTGTTATATCCTTTTTCAGACCTGAATTTGATACATATCCAGCTACAAGATTCTACCTGGGGTCATCATAACTATAAGTTTGATGAACCAAATGGTTTATAGATAACTCTATTTTGTACAGCTATGTTGGGCAATACATTTTCCGTTGCTTATAGGAAAAAGTCTGAAGGTGTTAAATCATAAAATATCGGTGGCCAATTGTGATTACCTCTTCGAGACGCAACACAGTCAGGAGAATCTTCTTTCAAAATTGTGATTGATTGGAAAACGTAGATTACGAAAATGCCTGCAGTTCAAAGATCAGTCCATTATTCCAGAAGTTATAGGTTTTAAATTGAAATTTTCCAAAAAAATCTTGATAATATTCTCGAGGCTGCCAATTCTCTTTGAATCAAGATACGGACTTGAAACCTCAAAATGTTTCAGATCGCAGCTCGATCTACAAAAAATGTTTTCATTTCACTGCATTCGCCGTCTTCGGTGCTCATTGCACCACGTTTAAACTTAGCATACCAATATGATGGTTGATTTTCCTGTTGCAGACCCCGGAAATTCTTCATCTAGCCAAGATTTTGCTTCAACTGTATTTTTTCCCTTCAAAAAGCAATATTTTATCAGCACACGAAATTATTTTTTTCCATCTTTTTTCAAATAACAAAAGTAGCTACACTCACAACGCAATAACTCACAAATGAATGATCGGACTGCTGTCAAATTTTGACACGTATCGTTCGAAGGTTGATACTAACTAAAAATCATATGGATTTAATACTAGCACCGCCATCTGTGCATCAGACCAAGGACTTTTCAATTGGCCTAAAATAATGATCGATACTTTTCGTTATAAAAGGTTTTCAATAAGAGGTTTCATTTTGAGTAGGCCGTTATATTTACAGCTGTCATCTTTTGACATTTGACAAGTAAAAACTACGCCATTATTGAAAAAGGAACAACGCATTGAAATCGTTAAAATTCACTACAAAAATGGTGACAATGCTGCAGTCACAGTTCGCTAAAGTAAAGTACTTTTGGGTCGCGGGCCGCCGCCAAAGCTATTGAACTAAAATCTGGACCATCCTGTTTGTGCATTCAGCGCTCGAGATTCCTCAACATCCTTCACCGTCCTCTATGGTACAGCATCCATCGAAATGGTCGTGTTGCATAATGAGACCGTCTATTTCCTCGATCGTAAAATTAATATCCGAGCATCGAATTTGGGACATCCTGTACCATAAATTTTCAATTCTACTCATCCTATTCTAAAAATTAGTTGATCAACACCATCTCCTTTTTCGCACCGGCCCAACTGGCCGACGCCGTCGCGGGCAAACGCGTGGCTCAATTGCGCGATCCCGACATGATGCACTTTTTTTTTTCTCTTCTTTCCGTTGAAACTCGAGGCTGCTAGATCGAACCTCAAGACCGCGAGAGAAGGAGCCAAAGGCGAGTCGGTCCCCTCTGCGTTCCCCTCTCGCCCAAACTAGCCAGATGGCCTCCTCGAAGTAAATAATTGCCCCTGCCCAGACTCGACGTTCCAACATTCCGTTGTTTTTTCGACGGAGAGAGAACGCCTGGACTCGAATGGAACTTGATATTATATTATTATGGAACTTATTATTTTTAATAGGTGTGGAATGTTCGCTCGGAATTTTTCTTGGATGATATTAATTTTACGATCGAGGAAATAGACGGCCTCATTATGCAACACGTACATTTCGATGGTTGCTGTACCATAGAGAAGGAGGGTGATGGTGTTGAGGAATCTCGAGCACAGAACGCACAACCAGGATGGTCCATATTTTAGTTTAATAGTTTTGGCGACGACCCAAAAGTAAAGGGTGTTTTTTTAGAGCTATAGAACTTTAAATTGCAATAAAACAACGATGGATTATTCGATTGACATGAATTTTATTTATCCGCAAGATAATCTTGTGGCATTACATTTTAAATATGATTTCTGGCATATGACCGCCACGGCTGGCTCGGATGTAGTCCAATCTGGACGTTCAATTTTCGATGATTTTTTCGGACATTTATGGCCGTATATCGGCAATAACACGGCGAATGTTGTCTTCCAAATGGTCAAGGGTTTGTGGCTTATCCGCATAGACCAATGACTTCACATAGCCCCACAGAAAGTAGTCTAGCGGTGTTAAATCACAAGGTCTTGGAGGCCAATTCACAGGTCCAAAACGTGAAATTAGGCGGTAACCAAACGTGTCTTCAATAAATCGATTGTGGCACGAGCTGTGCGACATGTTGCGCCGTCTTGTTGGAACCACAGTTCCTGGACATCAGGGTTGTTCAATTCAGGAATGAAAAAGCTTAATGGCTCTATACCGACCATCATTGACTGTAACGTTCTGGCCATCACCGTTTTTGAAGAAGTACGGACCAATGATTCCACCAGCCCATAAATCGCACCAAACAGTAAGTTTTTCTGACTGTAACGGTGTTTCGACATACACTTGAGGATTAGCTTCACTCCAAATGCGGCAGTTTTGTTTGTTGACGTAGCCATTCAACCAGAAGTGCGCTTCATCGCTAAACAAAATAAAGTGGACGTAGTGCGCGATACGTATTCCGCACAGAACCATTATTTTCGAAATAAAATTGCACTATTTGCAAGCGTTGTTCAGGCGTGAGTCTATTCATGATGAATTGCCAAACCAAACTGAGAATAAATCACTTGACAGCTGTTAAATCGGTCGTCATCTTGAACAGTAATGCCAACTTAAAGTTATATACCTCGAAAAAAAAAACACCCGTTACATATGATTTTATTGAATCTTTAGGAATCATTGCTACATATCAGAATAAAAGCAATGACTTCTTTATAACAGCTTACTAACTGCTTCTTCATAATAATTTGGATTTTAATAATAATAATATGTATGTATAGGAAAGTGAATTGAATTTGTGCAGTGGAACCTAAACTGATTTTAATTTTACTGTTTCTCCTTATTGTTCATGAAATTCCAAAGTTCAACTATTTTTATTTTTCATGTTACATTTAGGTATGTGACATACCTTTTTTGTGCATTTTTTTACACGCTTAGTTCAGAAATTTCTTTAAGTTGTAAGGCATTCTGCTGGGCAAATGAAACAA
Organism: Harmonia axyridis; assembly: GCF_914767665.1. Taxonomy (NCBI): domain Eukaryota; kingdom Metazoa; phylum Arthropoda; class Insecta; order Coleoptera; family Coccinellidae; genus Harmonia; species Harmonia axyridis. Next base: position 1,008,583 of record NC_059507.1, read on the forward strand.
ACTCATTGCTTGATATTTCATCAAGTTTTGGAATACCAAAACAACCAAAAATGCGAAAATATCGAAGAGAAAACTGTGAATATCCTCAAATCGAGCCTTTATCATTCGAAAAATGATCGATGTTCTCTCTCTGAACTTGAACACGTGAAGAATGTTGGCCTCAGCTGCGGTTGCGTTCCGCGTATACATAGAAATATGAGATCCTTCTTGGAATGCATAGGAATAATCGCATACCTTGCATTTCCTATCGGAATTCTTCGTGAGTACGTCGTGATCCCTCCACAATACTTTAGCGCGAGCCAACATGACAATGCCATGTTTACCTCTTGGCCTGTTCAAGAAACGATCTCAGTGGCGTGCGTAGCCGATACATGCTCACACAAACATCGTTATGTAGGGTTTTCCAATAAGAGGTTTCGTTTGGAATAGCCCGCTATCTAGACAGCTGTCGCTTTTGAAGCTGTCATTTTTTCACATTTGACAAATAAAATATACGGCATTTCTATAAATAGAACGATACACGCTTCAACAATCCATTGAAATTGTTATAATTCATACAAAAGTGGTGAAAGCACTTCTGGGTTGTCGTGAAGCACCTTCTCGGCAGGCAATGCTGAAACTGATGGAAAAATTTGAGCTGTTGGGACAAGTTAGCGATGTGAAGAATCGAAACCGTGTAGGTCGCTCAATAACAACTGAGAATATTGCTGCTGTAGCCCTTAGTAATATGAAAACCCAGGTTTGTCGATTCTTAGTCGATCTTGAGAATTCAACATTCCACAAACAGCATTACACCGTATTTTGCATAAAGACTAAAGGCTTTTAAAGTTGAAAGTGTTTGCAGCTGTTTAAGTGCAATAAACTTGAATTTTTGCGTCAATATGTGACAATGGATGAAACATGGCTTCATCATTTCACTATAAGTCCAATAGAGAGTCAGCTGAGTGGACTGCACACGATGAACCGAATCCAAACGAGGAAAAACACAACAGTCAGCTGGCAAGGTTATGGAATCAGTATTCTGGGATGCGCAAGGTATAATATTCATTGATTACTTCCAAAAAGGCCAGACCATCAACAGCGATTATTATAAAACGTTATTGGATCGTTTAAAGGTCGAAATCGTTAAAAAACGGCCCCATTTAAGGATAAAAAGGTGCTGTTTCATCAAGACAATGCGCCTTGTCACAAATCAATGAAAACAATGGCAAAATTGCATAAATTGGGCTTCGAATTGCTTCTGCATCCACCGTATTCGCCAGATCTGGCCCCCAGCGACTTTTTCCTGTTCTCAGACCTCCAAAGAATGCTCGCTGGGAAGAAATTAAGCGCCAATGAAGAAGTAGTCGCCGAAACTGAGGCCTATTTTGAAGCGAAAGACAAATAGTACTACAAAAATGGTATCGAAAAGTTGGAAGATCGCTATAATCGCTGTATGGCCTTCGAAGGCAACTATGTTGAATAATAAAATCGAATTTTGCCGAAAAAATGTGTTTTACTATGGTCGACCGGGGACTTTTCAATTGGCCTGTTACTTCCTCTCGAAGTCCTTCCTAACTAATAAACGGTACTTCGTTGAGTATGAAAGAATGAAATCTTTTTTGTTCACGGTGACCTCTGGCGTTCCACAGGGATCAAATTTGAGACCACTTTTATTTGTACTTCTTATCGATGACAGTTGTTCGAATGAATTACTTTTGGAGATAATTTTGAGTTATTTAGAGGAATAGGGAATTTACCTATTTTCTTTTGTAAAACGATCTCAATAGACTATGGCTTTGTAAATCTTTTTCCAATAAGAAGACGAAACTATGTTCTGAATATTGTTGTATTGTTCTATCACGAAACCAGTCACAAATTGAATATTTCACACTGGATTATGTGGTTTTTGGGCCTGTTACACAAGAGAATCGATTTATTTTTATGACGGAAAAATTGTGATTCAGATTTTAGCGAATCCGAGATGTTTATAGCAAACGTGTCAGTTAGACCGGTCAGGTCAGGTGCGCCACTGTCTTGGTCCATTCTTCTGGCGACTGGCGTGACCTCTGGAATGTATCCGGAAATTGAACCCGACTGGCGCGAGCCTCGCCAACCTTCGGAGGGTGCGAAGGACGATTCAAGGCCGCTGCAGGGACGATCGTAAGGACGAGAAATGGGGGAGCTGTAACGCTCCGTCTGGCAACCTCGCGTTCCTGCTAAGGCTCGACCTAATTCGGTTTGGGGTTGATTATTTTCAAGGATAAACCTTTAGCAACCCCTGAAACGCCGTTTATGTTTTGTAGTGTGTACAGGGTGTTTCCAAATTGGAGGTACAAACGAAAATTACAGATCTCTGATAAGTTTTGAAAAAAATATTTCCTTTGAACTAGCCTTGCAAACGTTTTGTTTTCGAGATACCAGGGTGTTTAAGTTTGATTCTTTTTCAAGTATTTTTTCTCTAGACACTTCGGTTTAGGGTTGATTATTTTCAAGGATAAACCTTTGCCCCACCTTGGGCGCCATTTATGTCCTGGGTGTTCCTAAATTGAAGGTACAAACGAAAATGATTTCTTGGATTATTTTTACGAAAAAAAAAAGTCCTCTAAACATAGGCCCACAAATGTTTTGTTGTCGAGATACAGGGTGTTGAAGTTTGATTCTTTTTCAAGCTTTTTTGTCATAGCACCTTCCCTTCACGAGATATTCAATTTAAATTTTGTACATATATTCTAATTTGATGTTTTCTTCACGTGGACGTGATATGCTAATTTTGTATTCAAATTCACAGGGTGATATTTTTTTTTGGAAAAGTGCCCAATTTTTTTCTCTAGAACTTAAATTTGGTGGACCACTTGTAGTTCAGAAAAATTTGAAGAGAAACTTTAGTTCAGTAGTACACTTTTCGGTTTCTTGTAGATTTGTCGTATCTGCTACTGATTTCAAGAAGAAATTTTAAGCAATTCTCTAGAAATCCCTAGGAAAATCCAAATTATTATAAAGATCCAGTTAGTAAGCTGTGATTAATAAATTAATAATGAGTTTTGATACTTATTCAGCCAATATTTAGTGAAGATTAATGAAGATTAGATCAACTGGTATAATCATCACAAAAAAGTAAGACTACAAGAAACACCCTGTATCTCAAAAACAAATTGCTTGCCAGCCTATGTGTAGAGGACTTTTTTTCTTAAAATCACCCAAAAAAATCTAATTTTTCTGTGCATTTCCAATTTGTACACACCCTGTAGAATACTGTTAAGGCTTACACAGGAAAAAGAAGAATTCATATGTGGTTCAACTCAATGATTACTCGCACCATTCTCTCACCTCTAGCGAGTGCTCAGTGAAAATACATCAAGCAAAGAAGTGATAAAATACAAACATCCTTATGGTTCTTCGAGCCGGATAAAAATCACACATTCTCTCAAATACGAAAATCGAATAAATAAGAGAATAATACTCTAGATTTTTCTTATCATATTTGGTACGAGTTTGAATAATTCAAATTCTTGGTTATGATCTATGAGTTTTCAAAGCAAAAAATTACTCTTATTCACAACAATTTAATACGCAGATTGTAGTTCTAATCGAACCTATTGGTAATTTGTCTAAAAATAAAAATTCGAAAGTCTCTGCGCTTAACTTTAATATCGAGTCAATGGTGGAACACTCTGTATATAAATATAATATAATTTTAATTCAGATCCACAGAGCAATTTCTGAAGGTCACAACTCGTAAAACATAATTTAGAGAAAAACGCAATTAATGTTTTACAGTCGATTTATGTACCTGCAGAAAAATGAATAATTCAATATTTACTATAAGCTCGACGCACACTCTTGAATAATTCGAGAAAATTTTCAGCATTTTAGTCTGAAAAAATGCATAAACATTTTTTTCTAAAACTATCACCCCCTATCCGTCCGGATAAAGCTAAGTACCCACGCGCGCGCCAGCCCCAAGGTGCCGAAATCGTCATGCTGCATTCCATCACGAACGGATTACGGCCGAGACCTGCAGTTACCGAATTCGAATCCGGCCTTCGCCATGGCCATCCGCGTCTTCCGCCACCCGACATTCGGGTGTCGAGCCCCAAACAGTGCGCGCCCAAAATCCGTACCGGGTCCAGAGCGGACCAACACGCGCGCGAGATGTGGCCCTTATGCTACGTGCCCGCGCTCCAGGTGCACACCTTGCCGGCGGCCTACCTCTCCGACCAGCAGCGGCAGACGCCGGTGAAGACGTCCTACAGGACCCTGCCGGCCTATTACGGCATACGGGATCACAGGAATACCAGGCCTAACTTGCATAGGTTCGATTTCGGCGATAACGCATACGAAAATGTTAGGAGTGTCAATAATAGTGCATACGAAAATGTTAGGAGTGTTAATAATGCATACGAAAATGTTAGGAGTGTCAACAATGCATACGAAAATGTTAGGAGTGTTAACAATAGTGCATACGAAAATGTTAGAAGTGTTAAAAACGCATACGAAAATGTTAGAAGTGTTAACAATAATGCATACGAAAATATTAGGTGTGTCAACAATGAATACGAAAATGTTAGGAGTGTTAACAACGCATACGAAAATGTAAGGAGTGTTAACAAGGCATACGAAAATGTTAGGACTGTTAACAAGGCATACGATAATGTTAGGAGTGTCAACAACGTTTATGAAAATGTTAGAAGTGTCGAGAACGTATATGAAAATCTTAGAAGTGTGAACGGATACGAAAATGTTAGGACTGTTAATGCATACGAAAATGTTAGGACTTTCAAGGCATACGAAAATGTTAGGACTGTTAACGCATACGAAAATGTTAGGAGCGTTAATGGACACGAAAGGATACATATTAACGGATACGAAGTGCAAAAATTGCACGATTTGAGAGCTGTGCATCATGGTCCTGGGACAGTGGCAGTGGGAAAATTGGGCATTGCAATTGTAAGTTCCACTTTCGATCATCTCGTTATTGGATTTCGTGATTTAAAGTCCGAGTAACGGTTTTCGAAATTGGCACACTATTTGTTGGTTTTTTTTATTGAAATTTTGAGGTTGAAGACGTGCCAGCAACGTCTGAAGGGAAATAGGTCTTGATTAGACGCGAATATTAGTATTTGCCTTGTATTTACTACCAGTGATAGCGAAAAAAATGTCAACCAAGAAATTATAAACCCAAAAAAAAAATTGAAAATGAAAAAGCACTGAGAATTGTTGAATGTATTACTTATATGAAATACGATTTATTACTCTGAAAAAATTTATTTTGTGCAAGTCGATTTGTTGTTACGGAAATTTTGGGTATTTTGTTTTTTGATATTCTATTTGAATTTTTCGTTATTCAGGGGACGCACTGAACATGAAATTTTGAATGAAGCTTGAAATTGTAAATTCTAAAAGTGTTCCTAAATTGAAAGTACAAACGAAAATGGCAGATTCCTTGGATTATTTTAAGAAAAAAGTCCTATAAACATGGGCCCGAAAACGTATTATTTTCAAGATACAGGGTGTTAAAGTTTGATTTTTCCAGTATTTTCTCATAGCACTTCCCTTCACAAGATAATTAAATTGAATTTGGCATAGATATTCCAATTTAAAGATTTCATCATGTGTTATGCTAATTTTGAATGCAAATCTACAGGGTGATATTTTTTCTGGAACAGTTCTCGCTTCTTTCCTCCAGACATTTTTTTTTTGGACCAGTGATGGTTTAGAAAAATGCAAAAAGAAACTGATCCAATACTACACTTTTAGGTTTCTTGTGGTTTTGTCGTATCTGCTACCGATTTAGAGAAACAAATTGAAACAATTCTCTAGTAATCCTCATGAAAATCCAAATTATCATAAAGATCAAGTTAGAAAGCTGTAATGAATAAATTAATTATAAGTTTTGGTACTTATTCACCCAATCTGTAGCGAAGATTAATGAAGATTCGATAAACTGGTATAATCATCACAAAAAAGTAATACTACAAGGAACACCCTGTATCTCGAAAACAAAGTGCTTACGGGCCAATGTTTGAAGGACTTTTTCTCTTAAAATCAACCAAGGAATCTCTCATTTTCCTTTGTGCCTCCAAGGAACACCCTGTATACACGAGAAATCTCAACCGAATCGAATTCTCTATCAAGGAAATATTAAGTTTTTCTTTTTCATTTTTTCTTTCGTGTTTTTCTTTATAGTTCTGTTTGAAATTTTCCATAAAACTTTAATCTTCTTTTCTACATCTGAATACAAATTTTCTCCACATAATTCGTAGTCATAACGTAAAAAGAATTGCGAAAAGCCATATTTACGGAACCCCTGGTGAGATTTTGGCTACTAGCAAACTCAACCATTAGAGATCTAAACTTATCCTGAATCTTTTTTTTAAGAGTTTTTAGGTCTTCCCATTAGCTAGATATCGTGTTTACGGACGGACAGAATTGAATGCGTGAACCGATTCGTCGATCTTATAGTTTGTGACCAATTCAGGCTCAAATTTCTAAAATTACAGATCTCGTGACAAAATAATTGATACACCATTAATAATAAAAAATCACAATAGCAAAAAATGCATATTAAACATACTTCTATTGTTAATTCAATTATAATAAATGAAAATATTATGTATCTGCATTTGGCATTATCGGAATTCCAAAAATCCTATACACAATTCGATAAATAGTTCATTAAGCGAATAAGCGATAAGTACGCCAAAAAAAAACCGTATTTCAATTGCCCTTCACATTTTGCAAGAGTCACGCGCATTCTGAAAAGATAAGAAATATATAGGAATAAAGGAGAAAGCTTGTGCCAGTTTATATGGATATTGAATTTTCAAATGCCATTTCTATACTTGCTGTTCGAAATACCTATACGCATTCCATATTAACATTTGTCCAACATTAATATAATCAATTTTATCGCTTTTTTACGAGGCTTTCAATAACCGAAATGATCATACCGTAGATGAGCTATAAATAAGTATACAGGGTGATTCACCGGGATGGCCTATTAGACGTTTATGGAAAACTAATCATAATTTTGATCTGAAAATTTGTGTATTGGGGTTTGAAACAATGATCCCTCTACCTAAAATATTTTCAGATCTCTACAACTTCCGGTTATGCCGGAAACAGACTACTACTTCCCTATTACAAATGGCACACCCAGTATATTATTCCATCATTAGATAGCTGATTTTGATGACAATTTCGGCAATATGCCATACCTTGGGCGAAAACTCAACGGTTCATGAGTTAATGGGATTCTTATGAAAAAATGCTTACTTTAATAAGCAGAAATATCGCATTTGGGTCTCGGAAAATCTAAGAATGATTGTTGAAAAGCCTCTCCATCCTCGACGCGTCACCTTTTGGTGCTACGTGCCACACAAGAAACGAAACAATCACAATTTTGTAAGAAAAGTTTCCTGATCGTGTTAGTTCTCGTAGAGGTGATCACAATTGGCCACCGAGATCTTGTGATTTAATATCTTTAGACTTTTTTCTTTGAGACCAAGTGAAACATAAGGTCTATATTCTATAAAACTCCACAATCGATTCGAGACCTTAAATAAGTCATTTTCTCTAATTTGTACAGAAATGTTGATGGTATATACTCGTACCTACAACATAATCTGTATACACGCGCATAATATCTAATAATAATAAATTGCTGTAGGTAAATCATATAGGACCAACATTTCAACCAATCATTTCCTTGATTTCAGGCCAAGAAAGACATCTACCAAGTGAAGTCCCAGAGGCTGATGTTAGCACAAGATGAATATGAACTTCTCACAAACGCTTTAGCTACACTCAACACTTCCAGAACAAGCTGTAAGTACCAACTATAAACTTTAACGCTCATTTATTTATTTTATTTATTTATTTACTTCTTTATTCTTGACCTCTAATACAGTACAAGTACTGGTGGCAAGGCCTATTTAACAATATACAAAAAAATAATACTATATAATATGCAAAACAGCAACAAAGTTAAACTAAACAAAATAAATCTTTCAGGTACAACTTAAGCTTAATATTAAAGTTTTTTTTAGTTCTTATATACTTTATTTCTGGTGGTATTTGGTTAAATGCTTCTATTGCTCGGTAAATTGGGGAGTCCTGGGCTTTCCTTGTAAACCTGAGTTCACTTCTGATGGTACCTCTATCTCGGGTGTTATGACTATGCACATCCTGTACTAGTGTAAATCTATAATTTGATTTTATATAATTGTTTGTCATGCCATGAATCAGCTTAATTAAGAAAATTCAATCCTTTCGTTCAGTTCTTCACCGATCCTTCTTAATTCCAGTGTGTTCGTCATCTAGTAGTCTCAGTACAAAATACGACCCAGATTTACTGAAGTCTGATGTGGCCATGGCAAAGAATAGGGTCTCCAGATTGAAATCAGAATTGGAACAGATAAGAAACGAGATGTCTTATACCCAAAGAGGTGTGGATACCCTGACAAGGTAAGTGACAGTTTCTTTGGAATAAGTCAAGGTATTCAAACATTTTGTTTGCAGCGTGGAGCAAAAACTAAGCTCCCAACAAGGAGCCTGCTATAATCTGGGCGAAGCTCAAGCCATCATGGCTGAGTTGAGGAATATCCAAATGTCTCTATCCTCAGGAGAAAAGGAAAAACAGGAACTTATGCAATCCCTTGCAAAACTAAAGGACGATCTTACACGATTGCAACTATCAGAAAGCTCTCCTGACGTATCAACCCTAAGTCTTCCCCAAGAAAAACTAAGTACAGCTTCGCAGACAGACTTATCCTGCGAATCCGTTCCCATAGGTACAAGACTAGCAGAAATGGCCAAAATGAGACTAGAATATGACGAAGCAAGGAAAAGAGTCCAACATATCCAACAAAAACTGGCAGATCTAGAAGAAAAAGTACAACCGGGCCAGGTAGAATCAGATAAAGACAGGTTGTTGTTGTTCCAAGAAAAAGAACAACTGTTGAGAGAACTGAGGAGCATAACTCCAAGGATGAGATCAAAAGAAGAAATGTTCGATATACAAAACGAATGCAAAAGATTAGAACAAGATCTAAACAAGGCGTTAGAGGTATCCAATAGAGCAATTACGGATAGGTTGAAGTTACACGAAGAGAAGCAATTACTTCTGCAACAGCTCAAAGATGGTTTGAGGACGATGACGCATTTAGAATCCCAGCTGAAGACTCTTTCTGCTAGCACCTTATCTGTCAGTAGCAGCTCGAGCTTGGGATCACTTTCGACTACGAGTAGCAAGGGATCTTTGAGTTCTGGGCTTAGTTTCACCGACATATACGGAGGACCTCAAACTAGCGGGTCTCAAAATTTAGGTAAACCAATTGATATGGCTGATCTGCACAGGAGAGTTGAAAGGCTCCTGAAAAACAGCGATAGCTCGCCTCACACACATTCACCGGGCAGAAGTCAACCTTCTTTGTCACCGAGAAGCTCATTGTCTTCAGTATCACCACCAGTATCACCTATGTATGAGAACTTGCCCATAACCTGTGCACCACCAAGTTATGAACAAGTAGAACGAGATAGGAGGTTGCAAGAACAAAGTCTCAACGAGAAGCTGATGGAATTGAGGCTGTCCAACCCGTATCTGAACAACACCTCCCAAGAATTCTCAAACATTCAAAGAGTGCCAATACCGAGTTTGTCACCGCTGACAGATCTACTGGAACAGCAAGCAAGTAACATGTCTCAAGGGTCTGGTTTGGGGAGGCCACCAAGGTACTCCTTGGAGTTCACAGGGGATCCACCCTTATCTCCTATATCAGAAACACCACCACCGATAGATCATGACGAACTGCTGCAAGGTACCACCTTGTCGAGGACATCTTCTTCTGGTACCAATACGAGGTCGGTGAGTGCTGCAGTAAGCGATGAGTCGGTTGCTGGTGATTCAGGGGTGTTTGAAGCCTCCAATAAGAAGAGGAATTCTACTTTTGGGGCGGAGTTAGATACAGAAACCGCCCAGGTTCAAATCAAACTGAAATATATTGTGGCAGACAACATTTTGAACGTTTGTGTAGAACGGGCAAGGAATCTGACAGCTCTTTGCATGGAGGAGAACTCGCAAGTGTAAGTTGAATTTTTTAATATTATCTTAACATATTTCTACTTCTGTCAACAATAGGTTAGGTTGTGTTATTTGACAGAATAAAAAATATTACAATTATTTATTACATTTTTCATAATCAATACTCAATGTAGAATATCTATTTCAGATGCATCAAGACAGCCCTTCTGCCTGCGAACAGTCCTTTCCCCTCTGTCTATTGCACAGCTTTTGTGAATGACTTCAGGAAACCAGTTTTTGGTGATGTGTTCAATCTACCTGTACCTGCCAATAAAATTAACACCAAAACATTGCAAGTGAACGTGTGGAATACAGTTGACGGACAACAAGAAAAATGCGTGGTAAGTCTTCTACACAATTCAATTTATCGTGATGAGTTTATGCAGAGTTTTCTGCAAGAAAATTGACAAAATAATGGAAAAAGTTGACAGGAATTTGGACAGTTCACGAGGTTTTGAATGAACAAGTGTCAGAATGAACCTTCTGTATGAGTTTTATGCATTATTTTCTCTAATTCATTGAAATTTCTTTGAATATAATAGAATATTTCCATGAATATCGTTTAGTAATTTTTGCATTGAAAAATGTTGGTTGGCAGAACTGTTTTCTGTATCAGAAATTTGACAGATGAATCTGTGACAGGAGAGTTCCGAGTACCAACATATAATAATGAAATATAACCATGAAATCTGTGTGGAATTTGTTCTTCAAGCTATGGCAGAATGAATTAGAGAAAAAATTGTCCGAATTCCTTTAAACTTTGCTAATCAGTTTATAAACATGAACCGCTCCAAATCAACAATTTACAATATCGTTTTTTTTTTCTTTGAAGGGTTGTGCACAAGTTAGTTTGGCAGACTTCAATCTACAGAGTGTCTCCCAAAGATGGTACAACATCCTGAGTCTTCAACTATTCGATCCCTCGATAAATTCCTACCACACCAAACAAGAATCGGACATGTCTCTTGGTAAGAACGAGGGTGAATTCAACAACAAACAAGGTGGTATCAAAGAGGAAAGTTCAGACGACTCCACAATAATATCATCTCAAACCTCCACCTTGACCAGGAACCAAGACGGTGTATGTTTCCAACCGCCCAATTTCAATCTCAATTTCGAAGAGCTGGTCAACTGTTTGGGCAATACAGAAGAATATAGTGATGATTCTGAAGATGAAGGTGAAGAAGAAGGTATAACTGTTGCTTTCGGGAATAACGACGGCCTTGAAGTGGTTCTGGAGCATTGCGACGCTGAGGACGACGAGAACCAAGAAGAAGAAACCGAAGAAGAGGAAAAATACCATGACAAAACGACGAACACCGAGTGTGCTTTCTATCCCGAGCATGCCAAACAAATGAAGTTAGCGAGTGCAGGTGTGAGTGCTATTGAAGATCGAGGTGCAATCAAGAGATCGCAGACTTTCTCCCCCAGTGCCCATATCTCTAAAAACCAATATATTTGCAAGTTGAACAGAAGTGACAGTGATAGTGCGATGCCGCTGTACAGAAGGGGAGGTAAACCGTTCGAAAGGAACGCTGTGGAACGAAGGTCTTTGAGGTTCAGACGAGGTCCAGGTTCCATGGCTATCTTGTCTTCGAGTAAATCTCATTCCCACCTGCCAACGACTGCCAGAACTTCCTTGGATCTAGAATTGGACAGGCAAGCCCAACATACGAGGTTAGATATGTTGACTAGTGAGGTTATGCGACTCAGAGAGTTGAAAGCGAGGTTGGAGCAGGCCAAGGAGAAAGGTGACACCGAGTTGGCGTCTTATTTGTTGGAGGATCAACATTTCCAGGAATTGATTTCTCAAGCCGAGAGTTCCAAGACTACGAGAACGGACGAAGAGAAGAAAGTCGAAAAGATGTTGAGGAGAGTTTCCAAGGAAATTTATAAACTCAGGAAGACGAAAGCAGGAAACGGAAAACCTGACTTGATTTCTTTCAAGTGAGTAATTTTGTCCCTTCTTTTATCAATTTTATACTTGAATATTTTGCTTGCTTGTTGTCTTGGGTTCGATTCACAGATGAAGATTCTGATAATTCAGTTCTCCAAAAATTCAGCTCTGTAACTTTTACATATTCTTCCAGGAGTTTAAAATGTTTTTGAATGAACAAGTTTTAATATGAGCCTTCCCCACAAGTATTATACATTATTTTCTCTAATTCACTGAAATTTTATTGAAATTAATGAAATATTCCCATAAATATCGTTTAGCGACTTTTGCATTGGAAAATTTTGGTTGGCAGAACTGTTTTCTGCATCAGAAATTTGACAGATAAATCTGTGACAGAAGAATTCCCAGTACCAACATATAAAAATGAAAGATAACCATGAAATCTGTTGGAAACTGAGATATCCCACAGGATGTTTTTCTTCAACAAGTGAGCAGAAGCTCTTGGCTTTGCATTGATGCTTTTTTCGTCTTTTTTATGTTGAAGTTATTAGAGACAGTTTTTAAGGGTTGTCACATCTACATTGATTCGAAAAATCAATAAAATCAATATCCCTCATCGTCAGATATACGATAAACAATAGTTAATTTTATTTTCCAGAGAAAAAATGGCCTTTTTCACCAGAGTGAATACCAATGTGCCTTTCTTGCCTTCAGACGAGTGCCATTTAGATAGGCTACAATCGAGACAAGCTGAAGAAGAAAAATCCCAGTGCCCAGTAGAAAATGTGAATAACTCTATTGACAACGAAGCAAACTCTACGAAAAATAACGAATCCTCGGAAAGGTACGACTACGTTATTGACAGAGTTATGGGAGTGGAGGTATAGCTGAAATGGATAATATTGTATATTTCTTGTTATTGTTTCTGCGAGATGCCACTATGTATCGTTGTTTCAATATCCAGTGTTCCAAAACCCATATTATGAAAACTTTTTTTCATTGAAAGACTGTCGTCAAATCGCTGCACTCGTTCCATTCTATCACGCAAAAATTACAATAGAGTAGAAACTTTTACTTTAAAACATAAGAAATTTATATCATTTTGCAATTCTTTGACTAAAAGTTTATGATCATGTCAAGCAGACTATGCTTATCATGCTTACGTTATTTCAAAACAATATATTTTATTTAAATATATATTAATCGAAATGCAACATTCATTTAAGTAACGTTAATGTATTCATGAATCGTACTGATTGTTAAAAAAGTTATGGTGATAACAGACATATATAATGAGTAAGTTTTTAACTGATCTTCGTTTTTCTATAATTTTCTACATTCAAACGTTATTGTATTTATTTTTTTGATGTTTTAACCAAAGAAAGCTAGAGTTCGTGTGATCGGTAAATTTTGCAAAAAACGTATCAAATTTCAATTATTCTCTGTAGGATATTCTAAATTGGAAGTACAAACGAAAATAACTGATTCCTCAGATAATTAAGAAAAAAAGTCCTATAAAGTAAAAGCTTTGTTTTTGAGGTGCAGGGTGTTATAAGTTTGGTTTTTTTACAAGGTTTTTCTCATAGCACCTTCACTTTTCAAAGATTTAATCACAAGATATGCTAATTTTGAATGCAAATCTACAGGGTGATAGTTTTTCACCTTTCCTTTTTTTTTTGGTGGACTTCTGGTAGTTTGAAAAATTGTAAAAAGAAACTTCAGTCCAGTACCACACTTCTTGGTTTCTTGTAGTTTTGTCATCTGCTACCAATTTCAAGAAAGAGAAAAAATTTCAAACTCTTTTCTAGTAATCGTCAAGAAAATCCAAATTATTATATAAAGATCCAGTTAATGAGGTGGATGAATAAATTAATTATAACTTTTGGTACTTATTTACCCAATCTATAGTGAATATTAATAAAGATTTGATAAACTGATATAAAAAAACAATCACAAAAAAGTAGAACTACAAGAAACACCCTGTATCTCGTATATACTTATAGGACTTTTTTCTTAAAATTCCCCGAGGAATTTCTCGTTTTTCGTTTTACCTCCAAATTAGAAACACTCCGTTTTTCTTATTTCCCCTCAAATTCAATTTTATTATGGAAATTTCTATTATTTATTTTTATTCATTTAATTATATTCTGAATACAAGAGTGGCACCTCGGAAAGAAATATTTGTTAATTATTGTGCCTTACTTAATTTCGTTGGTGGATCGAGTATGATAGAGTAAAATGTGATTGCGTGCCTTCAGATCTGATTTTTAATCATGAATATATGTGATTGTAATACTCAAAGTGTTTCAAATGTCCTCGGAAGGACCAGTGCAGTTGAACTTTTTTGTATGTATGGTTATATAATTACATGTTTCATACAATATTTTAGTACAATTTTTCAATCTTTGTTACCATACTCTTTTTAGTTATTTAATGTATAGAATTATTTATGAACGATTTCACATAAAGTTTGTCCTCTATCTTTCCCAACTATATTAGTTGGTTTTATATTTTAGAAATGTTTTTTTTGCGATAGCTTTTCGTGAATTTTTTTTCTACTTGTATATTATGTACATATTCGAGATAGTCTACTTTTCTTATATATATATTGTAAATAATATAAATATATATGACATGTTTGAAAAACATGAATATGTTCTGAATAAAGATAAAAATATATTATATGGTTTAAATAAATTATTTTTGTTCTATTTGACCTATATAGAATTATTATTGTTCAAGGCAAGTTATGAAATTATATTCCGTTCACTCGAAGATCCGCTAATTAACTGTTTGAAATTTGGCGATCAATTTCGATAGAAAAATTTGTTTATGCATTTAAAGCACCATTTTTCTACAAAATTCGCAATATCTCAGCTTTGAGGCGTGTTAGGATAAAACCGATGGTAGGTTAGTATTCAGAATAAAAAATTCTCTCATATATCATATTTTGAAGGTCCTTTGCGGCCAGTTTTTCTTTTTCGAAAAATCCTACAAAATGCTGAATTTTTCGGTTCACAGTTCTCCTATCTGTTTGCAAGTTGGTATAAAATAAAGCATCGAGATTTCTTCATTATATCAAATTTTGAAGCAGATCCGGTCATAAACTCTCCTAGTAAGATTTTTCTAGGACTTGGTGGTGTCATCTGTGGAGAATAACTCAAACCACGTTATGGTGGGGAGGTACAAATACAGAATTCTATACATATTGGGCTGCAGGAATTATTAGTTCAGTAAGATGCGGATAGGTGGGTCCCTTGGTTTTTGCCCAACAACCTTAGCTGTGAGGTACTCATACCCATATTATAAGCCTCAGATTTATGCCACCAGAGAGCAGACCAAACCACCTTGATAATGTTACCACAAAATTCGAAATAACTCAATTTTGGGGCAGTCTAGGGAGGAACTGATTGCAAATAGGAATTCTGTATGGAAAATACTTTATTACATCAAATTTTGGAGTCGATCTGAATCAAAAACTCATTTTGACGAAAAAATATCCAAGGTCTTTGTTCATTACGAAAAATACGACCGATCGAATTTGAACTTTTTGTGGTGTATTTAGATAGTTTCGAGGATGTAGATTCCGTTTCAGGCATCGATTCCGAACAGAAAAATTTGTATACACATTTATAGCAAATAAAAATTCCACACAATCACAGCCAATACATCTAATTGTAATAAAAATTCCTTCTCTCTTAGCAATGACTGTAAAGAATCATTGGTGCAAATGATTTTTCAAAAATTGATTAATTGATGGTTCTCTATTTCAGTATTCAATCACAGCTTATACACCTTATTTTAAATAAAAATTCCTTTTCTCTTAGCCATGACAATAAAGAATCATTGGTGCAAATTATTTTTCAAAAATTGATATAATTGTTGTTCTCTATTTCAGTATTCAATCACAGCCAATACACCTACCTAATTGCAAATAAAAATTCCTTCTCTCTTAGCCATGACAATAAAGAATCATTGGTGCAAATGATTTTTCAAAAATTGATATAATTCATAAAATAATTACGAATTAAATTAATATAAATCCTATGAAATCAGAATTTAGGTATATACTACAATTACAGAGTAAAATGTCTGCAGAAGCAATAAAAAGCAATACAAAAATTCATTATTCAAGTTACTCATCAGATACCTGCTCGATTATTCCCATGGATTCGTTCCTGTTCCTCGTTTCGTAAATCTGAAATTGTGTATTAGGAACATAGGAAGGCGAGGAGGTATTCGGAGTAATCATAGAAGGTTCTATGAAGGTTACGCCTAATACCTCAACTATTTCTATGGTCAACGAAAGGCAACGACACTTCACGAAGCGAGTCACAACATGGGCGTAGCCAGGCGGTGGTTTAGGGTTTTTTTTTAAAGAATCAACTGTTGAAATTCATGCATAAACCCCCTTGATAATGTTACCACAAAATTCGAAATAACTCAATTTTGGGGGCGTCTAGGGAGGAACTGATTGCAAATAGGAATTCTGCATGGAAAATACTTTATATCATCAAATTTTGGAGTCGATCTGAATCAAAAACTTATTTTGGCGAAAAAATATCCAAGGTCTTTGTTTTTCACGAAAAATACGACCGATCGAATTTGAACTTTTTGTGGTGTATTTAGATAGTTTCGAGGATGTAGATTCAGTTTCAGGCATCGATTCCGATCAGAAAAATTTGTATACACATTTATAGCAAATAAAAATCCACACAATCACAGCCAATACATCCAATTGTAATAAAAATTCCTTCTCTCTTAGCCATGACAATAAAGAATCATTGGTGCAAATGATCTTCAATACAAAAATTGAAATTTAGACATGAAATGTCTGTAGAAGTAACTAATAAACGACACATCAATGAATTTTTCACATAAACTGAAATCTTAATTAGAATATCATAAATTTTGAAATTTCCAATAAAATAATTACGAATTGAATTGATATAAATCCTATGAAATCGGAATTTAGGTATATACTACAATTACAGAGTAAAATGTCTGCAGAAGCAATAAAAAGCAAAATAAATTCATTATTCAAGTTACTCATCAGATACCTGCTCGATTATTCCATGGATTCGTTCCTGTTCCTCGTTTCGTAAATCTGAAATTGTGTATTAGGAACATAGGAAGGCGAGGAGGTATTCGGAGTAATCATAGAAGGTTCTATGAAGGTTACGCCTAATACCTCAACTATTTCTATGGTCAACGAAAGGCAACGACACTTCACGAAGCGAGTCACAACATGGGCGTAGCCAGGCGGTGGTTTAGGGTTTTTTTTCTAAGAATCAACTGTTGAAATTCATGCATAAACCCCCTTGATAATGTTACCACAAAATTCGAAATAACTCAATTTTGGGGGCGTCTAGGGAGGAACTGATTGCAAATAGGAATTCTGCATGGAAAATACTTTATATCATCAAATTTTGGAGTCGATCTGAATCAAAAACTTATTTTGGCGAAAAAATATCCAAGGTTATATCTTGGTTTTTTCGAAAAATACGACCGATCGAATTTGAACTTTTTATGGTGAATTTAGATAGTTTCGAGGATGTACATCCCGAATCAGGCATCGATTCCCATCAGAAAAATTTGTATACACATTTAAAAGCACTATTTCTCTACAAAATTGGCCATATATCACCTCTGGGAAGTGCTCGGAAGAAACCGATGGTAGATGTATATTCAGAATCGAAAATTCTGCATGTAACCAAATTTTGAATTTCATCCGCAGCCAATTTTTTTTCAAGAAAACTCCCACAAAACGCTCAATATCTTGGTTCACAGTGCTCCTAGGAATTATCTGATTGCAAATCGGTATTGAGCATCCAGATTTCGTCATTTAATCAAATTTTGAAGCAGATCCGGCCATTAAATCTCCTAGTGAAATTTTCCCAAAAGGACTTTTTTCTAGGATTCGGTAGTGTCATCTGCGAAGAATAGCTCAAACAAGGATTTGGTGAGGGTAGCTAATTACAGGATTCTGTCTGAGTTGTGCCGCGAAAAAAAATAGTTCCGTAAGATGCGGACAGAGGGCAACTCGATATCCATATTAAAAATCTCAGATTTATGCCACCAGAGGGCAGATTAAACCCCCTTGATAATGTTACCACAAAATTCGAAATAACTCAATTTTGGGGGCTTCTAGGGAGGAACTGATTGCAAATAGGAATTCTATATGGAAAATACTTTAGTACATCAAATTTTGGAGTCGATCTGAATCAAAAACTTTTTTTGGCGAAAAAATATCTAAGGTTATAGTCTTGGTTTTTTCGAAAAATACGACCGATCGAATTTGAACTTTTTATGGTGAATTTAGATAGTTTCGAGGATGTACATCCCGAATCAGGCATCGATTCCGATCAGAAAAATTTGTATACACATTTAAAGCACTATTTTTCTACAAAATTGGCCATATCTCACCTCTGGGAAGTGCTAGGAAGAAACCGATGGTAGATGTATATTCAGAATCGAAAATTCTGCATGTAACCAAATTTTGAATATCATTCGCAGCCAATTTTTTTTTCAAGAAAACTCCCACAAAACGCTCGATATCTTGGTTCACAGTGCTCCTAGGAATTATCTGATTGCAAATCGGTATTGAGTATCGAGATTTCGTCATTTAATCAAATTTTGAAGCAGATCCGGCCATTAAATCTCCTAGTAAAATTTTCCCAAAAGGACTTTTTTCTAGGATTCGGTAGTGTCATCTGCGAAGAATAGCTCAAACAAGGATTTGGTGAGGGTAGCTAATTACAGGATTCTATCTGAGTTGTGCCGCGGAAAAAAATAGTTCCGTAAGATGCAGACAGAGGGCAACTCGATTAATGCCCCACAACCTCAGCTGTGGGGCACCCATACCCATATTATGAGCCTCAGATTTATGCCACCAGAGAGCAGACTAAACCACCTTGAAAAATTTCCCACAAAACTGAAAATATCTCGAAATTGAGACCTTTTAGGAGAAAACTATGTCACTACACCCTTACGAGGGTTAGATTAAGAGAGAGGAGCAAACTGATTGTAGATTTGTGTTGGCGAAGGTCAAATGCTTCTTCTTTCAAATTTTCAGGCCAAAAATTTTTTTTTTTTGGTTTTTTCGGAAAAATCGACCGATCGAATTTTGAACTTTTTATGGTGTATTTGAAAGGTTTCGAGGATGTAGATTCCGAATTAGGCATCGATTTCGACCAGAAAAATTTGGTTACGCATTTAAAGCACTAGTTTTCTACAAAATTTGCATTATCTCAGCTTTGAGGTGTGTTAGGAAAAAACCGAAGGTAGGTAAGTATTCAGAATCGAAAATTCCATTTTTTCTCTAAACAAATTCCACAAAAAACTAGATATCTCGCTACTCAGTTCTCTTAGGAATATCTGCCTGCAAATCATTAAGGTTCGAGATTTCCTGACTGAATTTACATTTCTTTTTGGTAGGCACTTAGTACTTTTAGGCCATGTGATTCTTGTTGATCAAACTTGAAATAACGCCCCCTAATTTTGACGCTCTATAGGTGGCCGTCTATCCTGTCACACTAGCTACGTCCCTGCTCATAGGAGAAAATCCTTCTAGTGCTTTCCTTCAATTTTTTTTGAGCTGGACTATTATTATTTTCAAATACGGAATCGAACTTTTGGGTATCCCTGTATTTTGTTAGCGAAGAATGTTTTTCAAATCATCATTATTTAACTCTTCATATGCAATCTAATAAGGTGAATGATCAAAACTGCGGTCACTGAATTAGCTTCCTTCCTGTTGTCGAATATGCATTATTTTCGCATAATTTGTTTGTATAAATATTCACTCGCTGAAAGTAATATCGTAAGCAATTAAAGATGTCTTTCTCCTTGAACTCTGTCATATCCTCATTGATGAAATTTGTTTTAATATTTGGCGGTAATAACATTGCTGAATTGAAGATTATGAATCATTTTCAAGGGATACCAAAAATTATTCGGAATCAAATACTTACCCATCATACTGAAAATTTCTATTAGTTATTGATGATGATTCTATGGGATTTTTTAGATAATGGAATTAATGAGTGCTTAATTTTCGAATTAACTAAATTGGGGTAACATTTCAGGATTGGAACAGATTCGTGACTTTATGCTACTGCCAAAATACAGGGTGATTCAGTGGGATGACTTATTAGACGTTCATTTAAAACTAATCATAATTTTGAGCTGAAAATTTGCATGTTGAGGTTTGAGACGATGATCTTTCGCTCTAAAATATTTTCAGATCTCTACAACTTCCAGTTATACCGGAAACAGACAACTTCTTTCTTATTACAAATTGCACACCTAGTATATTATTGCATCATTAGATAGCTTTTTTGACGACAATTTCGGAAATATGCCATACCTTGGGTAAAAACTCAACGGTTCATGAGTTAATGGGATTCTTATAAAAAAAATGATGGCGATGAGGACTTACATTTCTTCGAATTTTTCGGCAGAAAAAGCTTTTTTCGAAAAATTTGTTTTCTTTTTCGATTCTGCAAATACGTAGTATTATAAAACTGATTGCGGTTTGGACCAGAAAGGTACAGGGTGTTCATAAGAAGATAATGAATTTAGACAACTTAAATTCATCAAAACTCAAGTTTTTCAAATTTGAACCTATATTTTTATTATTTCAGTCGATTCTACGTACAAAAATAGTGGGGGTTACTTAAGCAAACCCTATACCTAAATTTAATACTTCAAGAGCTATCGAGGAAGAACTTCAAATGAGGGAAAACCACAATTTATAACTGTGTGGAGTAGTCTGTGACTTCCGGAAAACACAGGAAGAAACTTAAATTCTATGTTTGCATATCTGAATTTGATATTTCAAGAATTGTAATGAATTATTCGTAATTTAAAATTGTATTGGTTTATGGATTTCTCAACAATCCCAACGAAGAATTAATTATAATTCATGAAATGTAAAATTTAGTTATCCAAACATCGATTTTTTAGTTTTTTTCTGTGTTTTCCGGAAGTCACAGACTCCAAACAGTTATAAATTGCGATTTCCGTCAATAAATTAACGCTTAAGGCATCGACCTCTGTGATGAATAAAATTGATCTTTCTCGTTTCTCAGAAAAACAATGAAACCTCTTGGTATGCATTTCATCTCAGAAAAATAATGAATAAGAATTTTAATAACCTCTGCTCTTAGTAAGACTCCTCCACCCTGGAGCCAAGGGTGGATTTGCAATTTAGATAATTAAAACACCCTACCGACAAGGGTGAATATGAAATCCAGATAATAAGAATTAATTATTCATTGTAAAATTAAAATAAGGTAGGCAGAAAATCTTCTTCCAAAAATATGGTGATTCAACAAACATTATCATAAATCAATTCTAAATGAACTACATAATTATTTTCCTAAGAACGAATATACAAACTTGTAGGGCAGAATTTTTGTTATTGGGTTCGAATTATTGAAGAAGAATTCGAGTTCAAAATCATTTCTATTCGTTCGCCAGGTCGACGAGAACTCTCGAATAGAATGTGCTAGAGAATTTAAGTTTTAGGGTCCAAATTTCTCACTTGAGATCGTTTTTGGGCAAAATATGTTCATTGGTTCTGGAGTTATAATATATTTCAATATCGAATTGAATTGAAATTCAGAAATCAGTTGTAAAGGGTTATCCAAAAGTAAATGTAAATAAAACACACTTTCTTTAAAGAATATCGATCAAATTTTTATTTCAATACATATCATGCTTAATAGGTACTTAAACCTTGTCATTATGAGTGAAATAAAACATATGTCTTCTGCTTGATCTCCTATAGGACTTACAGGATGACTTGCTGGCACATTTCGAGTAATAATTTAATCAATAACTTGACGGATAATAGTCCCCAAAAAAAATTCAATGTCGATAAATCACAAGATCTTGGTGGCCAATTCACATCACCGAAAGGAGAAATCTCATGTTCTGGGAATTTTTCTTGCAATATAGCCAAATGTTGCACTATCTTGCTGGAACCATTCCATACCATAAATTTCAAGCCAAAAAAATCGGTAATCATTTTGCTATAGCATAAGAATTGTCGGTTTTGAGTGACATCTTCTTCATTTTTAAAAAAGTACGGGACAATTACTCCACCAGACCAAATTGCAAGCCATGGAGTGACTTTTGGTGTACTCCAAGATTCTAAAAAGCATGAAAGTTTTTTTACATGAAAAAAATTATAAAAAATTCAAGCAGAATATTGAAAAAAAATTGGGTAAGCACTGATATCGAGTCAGGGGCTTTTAAGCGCTCATTCCATCTTGCAACAAAATTACGCCACATAACTGTATATACCGGGTGTTCCTAAATGGAAAGGTACCAACGAAAATGATAGATTTCTTGGATCATTTTAAGTAAACAAATTTTCTATAAAAATGGGACCGAAAAGGCTTGAATTTGGCGAATATACTCCAATTTCAATATTGAATCACGTGAATGCAAATCTACAGGGTGATATTTTTTCTGGAACGTTGCCCGCTTCTTTCTCCAGAATTTTTTTTGGTGGGCCATTGGTAGTTTAGAAAAATCCAAGAAGAAAATTTGGTCCAGTACTGAACTTTTTGGATTCTTGTAAGGGGTGTTTTATTTAGAGCTATAGAACTTTAAATTGCAATAAAACAACGATGGATTATTCGATTGACATGAATTTTATTTATCAGCAAGATAATCTTGTGGCATTACATTTTAAATATGATTTCTGTCATATGACCGCCACGGCTGGCTCGGATGTAGTCCAATCTGGACGTCCAATTTTCGATGACTTTTTCCAACATTTGTGGCCGTATATCGGCAATAACACGACGAATGTTGTGTTCCAAATGGTCAAGGGTTTGTGGCTTATCCGCATAGATCAATGACTTTACAAAGCCCCACAGAAAGTAGTCTAGCGGTGTTAAATCACAAGATCTTGGAGGCCAATTCACAGGTCCAAAACGTGAAATTAGGCGGTCACCAAACGTGTCTTTCAATAAATCGATTGTGGCACGAGCTGTGTGACATGTTGCGCCATCTTGTTGAAACCACAGCTCCTGGACATCATGGTTGTTCAATTCAGGAATGAAAAATTTAGTAATCATGGCTCTATACCGATCACACGTTGACTGTAACGTTCTGGCCATCATCGTTTTTGAAGAAGTACGGACCAATGATTCCACCAGCCCATAAAGCGCACCAAACAGTCAGTTTTTCTGGATGTAACGGTGATTCGACATACACTTGAGGATTAGCTTCACTCCAAATGTGGCAGTTTTGTTTGTTGACGTAGTAATTCAACCAGAAGTGCGCTTCATCGCTAAACAAAATAAAATGGACGTAGTGCGCGATACGTATTGCGCATAGAACCATTATTTTCGAAATAAAATTGCACTATTTGCAAGCGTTGTTCAGGCGTGAGTCTATTCATGATAAATTGCCAAACCAAACTGAGAATGAATCATTTGACAGCTGTTAAATCGGTTTTCATCTTGAACAGTAATGCCAACTTAAAGTTACCTCGAAAAAAAACATCCGTTAGTTTTGTCGTACCTGCTACCGATTTCGAGAAAAAATGTCAAACAATTCTCTTGTAATCTTCAGAAAAATCCAAATTATTTCAAAAATTCGGTTAGTAAGCTGTGATGAATAAGTTAAGTGAAAGTTTTGGTACTTATTCACCCAATCTGAAGCGCAGATTAATAAATATTCGAAAAATCATCACAAAAAAAAGCAGAACTACAAGAAACACCCTGTATCTCTAAAACAAAGAGTTTGGGAGCCCATGTTTATGGGACTTTTTCCCTAAAATATCCAAGGAATCTTTCATTTTCCTTTGTACCTCCAATGTAGGAACAACCTGTGTACTTAGGTATATAAGATTTTCAAGATCGCAAATGGCGCTTAAATGAACAAACGCCCAACAGCATCTGACTTCACGTCAGAGCTTTGCTTAGTTTATTATTGATTGCCATTTAATAATAGTGAGAGCAGAGTTTATTCAAAAAAAAACTCTAGAAAAAATAAACTCTGAATTAAATACTGAAATAAACATTCTAAAATATCAACTGAGCACAGTTATAAACAGTATTCAAAGAACGTCAGAACTATCTCGAAAGATTGGTACCATCTTCTTCATCCCATAAAGTCTCAAAACTTTTCCCTCTGAATTCTTCTCTGCAGATTAGAATGGCAGTGGAAAAGTTTGAGATTCGCAGTGTTCTGAGTTGACAGAATTATCGTCGACGAAACTAAATTTGCTGAATTGATAAAACTGAGTACAACAGGTAACTAGTAACAATGCGATTGCAATAACTTCGAGCGTACAAGACGTACAGAAGAGTCAGTGCTGCTTTGGTTGTTAAGTGATTTGGTTCAGTTAATTTTTTTATAATAGAGGTTAGGGATAAAACGCTCTATGGTTTTTAGAATTTTTGAGGTGAGATTCTTGAGGCTAAGATAGATGTTTAGTATTAGGCTTTTGATTATGATCTATTTATTTTTTATTATATTGTGTTCTTTGAAAAAAAACAATATTTCAAATTGCTTATCGCTGGTTTAGTGAACTGTAGTGATTGCCAATTATTTCTATGTTCAATCTCAAGTCCATTTTTGATTTCATAGTAGAGTTAAAAATCAAAACAAAGCGTTGATTCGTCTTGAAAACGGTAGTTGACCTTTAATTTTTTCATTTATATTATTCATAAATTGAGATACAATATTTTCGGCCAAGCTCCAAGTATAAGACTTTTGGTAAATATATGTTAAAGATTCAGGAAGTGATACCTTAATTAAAAAGTTCTGTTGTTCCCTTAACATTTTTTTCGAATTCGATTCACCTTCTGAGGTATACTAAACGTTAAAAGTTAAAATTCCCCTCATTTTATAGGGATATAACTCAGAAAGTGTTAAAAACTTCAATAAAGTTTCATGGGATTTAATATTCATCAAGGCATCACCTCCTGAATCTTTGACATATACATATTTATCTAACACCCCTTAGAATGTTCCTAAATTGGAGGTACAAATGAAATTAAAGATTTCTCAGATCATTTCAAGGAAAAAAGTCCTATAAACATGGGCCCGCAAACGCTTTGTTTTTGAGATACAGGGTTTAATTTTTTTCTCATAGCATTTTCCCTTCAAAAGATATTCGAACTAAATTTGACATAGATATTCCAATTTAAAGTTTTGTTAATGTAGATTTGAATGCAAATCTACAGTGTGTTATTGATGTATACATGGTTGAAATTATTTATCCTCTTATTTTTTCTCAATTTTGGAATATTTCAACATTACATCTTAAGGTATATAAACTTATCTTTCGCTTTGTAATAATCCATTAAATTAATTTATTTTCATAATTCATTTTTACATTGGACTCGAATTAATATTCCATTATTATCAAAAATTATTTTATCAATTGAAAGAAAAAATTATCCCAAAACTACGATTCAAAAAAAACTACTAATACATTAAATATAATTAAATCAACATATATTTATATTATGAGAATAATAACTTGTCTGCTCTTTTATTATTATTTTTTCAAAGTCATCTTGAATTATGGTAATGTTTGAGTTTATTACCTTATCGCTCACATTTCACAGTATTTTCTTTCATTCGAGAATAGTAATCTTTACAACTCACGTAATAAGAATTCGAGAACCTGTTTAAATAACATATTTATGCCTGCTAGTGATAAAAAGTGATTCAAATCGTAGCTTTGTTTGATATAATTCGATAAAATAGGTATTATGTTACAGAGGAGTATGAAAGATAAGCTGAGGATAATTCAAATTGGATTGAATGCAATATGTTAAATGTGTGTTGATTGCAATTTTTTTCTCGTTTGTTCCAGGGGAACAGAGGATTATCATTTGGTCTAATTGTCTGTTATTTTCGATTATGTTTGTCTAGACTTTAGACGATAAAGAATTCGAGGTATCTGTTCGGGAAAAATAAATTAAAAAATATAAATTTAAGGAATGTCTAGCCGCAGTTTTCGAACTTAATGCCATTCATACTGAAATCAAAATAAAGTTTTCGAAAATTTAGAACCCAACACAAATATTGATTTATTGCATAAAGTTTTGAATGAAATAAAATAAGTACTACTTACTGAGATAGCTTGGGTTACTATTGACAAATCTGGTGACACTTGCCTTCTTTATAAAGGGTGTTCCTAAACTGGAGGTTTAAACGAAAGGGTGTTTGATTTTTTTCAAGTTTTTTCTCACAGCACAATTTATTATTACAAGTTCTCTAATAATCCTCAGGAAAATTCAAATTATTACAAAGATAGTGAGCTGTGATGAATACATCACTTATAAGTTTTGGTACTTATTTACCCAATCTTTATAGAAGATTATTGAAGATTCGATAAACTGATATAATCATCACAAAAAGTAGCATTACAAGAAACACCCTGTACCTCTATGAGATAAAGCGTTTGCGGCCCATGTTTATAGGACCTCATTTTCTTAAAATTATCCAAGTAGTCTCTCATTTTTTTTGTAACTCCAATTTAGGAACACCCTGTAGTGTATATAACTATTCTCTAATTTTGTGGTTATTCCGTTCATTCTTCCACATCTTGTAGAACAAAATCGTGCGAGAATATATCAGAAACGCACAGTTTTCATGGTTATATTTTATTATTCTATGTTGGTACTCCGAACTTTCCGCCACGGCTTTATCTGTCAATTCATCAATTTGCCTTAAAGAAATCAGTTCTGCCAACCAACATTTTTCAATGCAAAAATCACTAAAATATATTTATGGAGATATTTCATTAATTTCAATGAAAATGCAATGAATTAGAGAAAATAATGTATAATACTCGTACAGACGGCTCATTCTACCACTCGTTCATTCCAAAACTCGCCACTTCGTGGCTCGTTTTTGAATTTTGAACTCGTGGAAGAATATCAATGCCTTCTGCACTTGTATTATAAATAACTATTATTGCATAAAAATATTTGTTTCTTTCCTATAAAAATTGTGAAGGATACTAACAAATCTCACTTTCAAATAAATTTCAATACCATCATTTGCTTTCAGCAGAATTCCTTGTTGTATGAGCTCTTGGATAGCCTGATAGGACAATGTCATGGTAAATATAGTAGATGAAAGACGATCTTTCCAGATAAAACAGGTCAGCAGAGTTGAAGACTAGGTTTACATCTTTCTATGAAATGACAACATTTACATATTATGGATTCAAGTTTAATATTACCATGGATGAATCCGCGAACTTATTCAATTGAATTGAAAGGACAACAATGGAGTTCACCAGATAGGTAGGTAGTATAAACATAGTTAAAGCCAGAAACCTATTATTACAATGTAATCCTTGATTCGACTGATTTTTTTTTGGATCAAATCATTTGTTCTACAAGCACCGTCAAGTCAAATTGATAAATTAACTTTCATCATCAAAAATTTCTCGTCTGGTGCCTTACAATTGAAATGATATTGACTTCTTCTTTCGTGATAATTTTAGATTTTTCAGCTTTGCATCGAATATTTTCATTTTGAATAAATAATTTTAACTTACCATATTCATCAATTTCTACTCTTTCTTTAAAATGTGAACAAGCTCGTAAAATGGCATGGCAAGATGACGTTGCCAGATCTTTGCATATTTTATTAATTGCATTAGATTCTTATTATTTTGATAGCTATAATAAAATGGCCCATTCCACTATAGTACACATAATTTTCTGAACCTGATCACTTCTTATTTATAGATTCAGCAGAAACTGAGGCTAACACAAGGATTTGCGAACACACAGACCGACAGACGGACAAAAAACCAAAATGATTTAGAATGGACTGAAGTTTTCAACCCAAAAGTGATCACAAAGCTGAGAAGCATAATTATGTTTTATGATTGTGGAGCCAAGCTGCTTTTAACGAGGTCAATATGTGGATGGATAACCTCTTGGTAACGCTTATGTAGCTTTCTTATAGTTATAGTTCAGATTCTCAAAAATTTTTCCATGTTTGTGGTGTGGCTTCATTAATAAGTACAGGGTGGCCCAACGAAAACTTAACACCTCGATTTTCGGACTTTTTTTCATTTTAAAGCTGGAAAATCGAGGTGTTAAGTTTTTGTTGAACCACCCTGTATATGCTTGCTTTACAGTTGAATCCCTGGGATGAAATCTTGTGTCAGAAATTTCGAATCGTGCTATTACGTTGCATATACACGATTATTGAAAACTCGAGTGATGTGACGTAGTGGTATGGGTAGGAATTGGGATTACACTGGGACCAAAATGAAGCCAACGAATAAAATTGAGCTTTACAGCCTTTAAGCAGGCCATTACGTTGCATTTCGCGTATTTTACAACCGTGTGATGTGACGTAGTGGTTTGTGTAATGGTTGGATTTCGAGAATCCTCAGGAAAAAGTACCTCCTCGAGCGGGACTCGAACCCACAACCTCCGAATTACCAGTCCAGTGCTCTACCAACTGATATGCAGTAAAAGGATTGACTACAATAGAAGAATGTTAGGATTGCTGAAGCAAGAAACGAGAATGATCTCAGAAGTAGAAAACTGAATTTTACATTATGGTGCATTATTTTCTTATGCAGGAAGAGTCTTAACAGTATACAGGGTGTTCCATATTCGATGCTCATTGAGAGCAACTCGAGAACTATAAGACTTTCAGAGAAAAGAGTTTCAAGGACCCGCAATCTCTTTTTTGGAAAGATATAATTAGATATCTTATAGTTCTCGAGATGCATTAAGTGATCATCGAATTTGGAATACCCTGTAAATGAAATTTATCCATAAATTAAATAGATCACTTTCTTCGTCCACCATTCTTCCAAATTAAGCTCTGTTGAAAAGATACAGGCTTGAATATGATCGTTCATTGAAAAATTAAATTTTGTCTGAAGTTTTCAACAACTGAGGAACATATTCCTAAATAACAACTTTTCTTCTACTTTTAAACCTACTCCAAAAGTCTAAAGTCAATATTAGAATACTGCAGCACCATTTTGAAGACAGTTGAATGATAAAAAATCAGTGAAAAATTGGACAAATTACACCTCAATTATTCATAGATTCACCCCTGTGCAAGGATATACTTTGAATGCAGTTAAGGCAATGTTGCCGAGCTTTTTCTTTTGAATAATTGAAGTCATAGATAATTTACTTCCTTACGAGGTACATGCAACATAAGATTTTTCAGACGACTGCTACATAATTAATGATTTTGAATTGAAATTCGATCACAAAATGTTAGTTTTCTATCACTTGATATAATAAAACAATAAAATGTCATTTCATATACATTTTGCCTGTATTATTTTTCTGAAATACCTCTACTAACATAGAGAAAAAAATATTAGCTCTGATCTGGATCGATTGTCATGATTTTATCAATTCAATTTCATTTTCGAATAGTCTCTTTTAGAGTTCTTCAATAAAAACTAATGTACTCATTATTATTTCACCTTGAGCCAAACTCCTGACCAAATAGGGGCTGACTCCTTTAAGTTTATAATAATATGCCCAATTTGGTCTACTGCACATTCAACATTAAATATTATAATCTATAGAATTTCTATGTTGACAATGCATTAGCCCATTCTAAAACCTTTTATTGTTTACATCTTTTTACATGAGAGGAATTGCGAAATATTATAAATGAAAAGAGTGCTTTATTGGATGAGAGCTATCTATAGTTACATTCAATGTTCTACTTTGAGGCTCACTCTGTACAGGGTGGGCAAATTTCGATGTTTTAGCACTACAACTTTTAAACCAGAGGAGATTCGAATTTTGTAGAAATTAGTGAAAAGCATAGAAATAATCAGATTGACCGAAGGACACTGCTCTTGTTATAGAAAGCTCGAATTTTTCTGTGCTCATAAACAGTTGAAACCATAGAAATATTTAGACTCATAGTATAAAAAAGGTTTTTGAGCATTTTCTTATATTTATTTTAATACAAACCATAGGATGTTATATATTTTTGAAATCAGGAAGAAGTAAGCTTTCAAAAAATGACACAGAAGTCTAGTGTTCCTATTTGAAAAAACATAACTTTGGGTCATAGCTTCGTAGTTAAAAACCCTTATGAAAATACAAGCACGCCACTGGATTCTACGTGAAAAAGTGCCTGTATAATGTTTTAATTTCAAAGCTCTATCATCAGTATTAGCGGAGATATAAATGTTTTTCGATATCGCCATTTTTCCAATTTTCGCTTATAACTCGCAAACAAAAGAAGGTGGCCAAAAATGAATACTACCCTTGTAAGTTTCTCAGAAAAAGAGATCGAGAATGGGGTATCAGATTTTGTCTATCTCCTCTGGTTTAAAAGTTGTAGTTCTAAAACATAGAAATTTGCCCACCCTGTACATATCTGCGTATATAAGTCTAGCAGAATAATTCTTATTGCCTAGTTTGACTAATTGGAAATACTATCAAAAATATCAAATGCCCTCAATTTCCAACACTGAATGAACATATATGTAGATTTAATCATAATATCTCAAAATCAATGAAAGAAGCAAACTTAATTAGTATCGACACTTTTTTAACACAATATGGCTTATTTGAATAATTGAAAATATGTTCTACCAAAAATAATAAATGCACACAATTTGCAACATTGAGGAACTTTAATTAATAAAAAAATTGATATAATCTTAATTTCACTTCAATTCATTTCACTTACAAGTAATGAAAGCTTACCTATTGAGTTAGTTTTTTTCATTGAGGTGAAATTAAGATTATATCAATTTGTTCATTAATTAAAGTTCCTCAATGTTGCAAATTGTGTGCATTTATTATTTTTGGTAGAACATATTTTCAATTATTCATGCAGCATCAAATAGCAAATAACAACTAGGCAAAGAAGGCCTCAACGTCTTCCATTCCACTTTGAAAGTTGTTGATCATGAAAATATAAATTTATCTTCATTTAAATAGCATGTACACCAAATTGCTCTATGAGCTGCACAAATGGTAACACTTTACCTATTTGTTATTTGCTCTCGTAATTGTTACTTGATGTACCTATGTTATTTGATGCACTAATGCTGTTCTCTATGTTGGCTATAACTAAAGAAAAAAATCCAAATTCCCTCTATAAAAATATCAAAAGTGGTATGCACATATCCTTCGAAAGGTCAACTTCGTGTTCTTCGTCTTATCTAATCCTAAGTCATATGGTCTCACATAAATAAAGTATTTCTTTCTCAATCCAACTAAGAAGAGCCAGAAATAGTAATAAGGTGGGCGTATTCATTCATTCATGATTCTACATGATAATTACCGATCAATTATGAATGCGAATGTCAGCTTAAGTTTTTTTTTTGTTACACAA
Organism: Harmonia axyridis; assembly: GCF_914767665.1. NCBI lineage: Eukaryota > Metazoa > Arthropoda > Insecta > Coleoptera > Coccinellidae > Harmonia > Harmonia axyridis. The sequence continues at coordinate 1,039,884 of NC_059507.1, forward strand.
TCCTACTACTTTATGTAAATGAGGAAAATATATTAGACATATTTATATCTGTAGAAAATTTCTGCAGGTAATTTGCTGGTGTTGATAAAGTTAAGTTGTTTAATGGTCTGTGATAATATATTTCATTTTATAGATGATGAAATAGTCATCTACCCTCCGGTTAGTTGACATATACAAACTATATTTCAACCTAGTCAGATCTGAAGAAATATTGGGTAATTTTTTCGATACTATAGTCAAATTTTGGGACGTTTATGGAAAACTAATCATAATTTTGAGCTGAAAATTTGAATATTCAGGTTTGAGACAATGATCTTTCCCCTAAAATATTTTCAGATCTCTACAACTTCCGGTTATAGCAAAAATAGACTACTACTTCCTTATTTCAAATTGCACACCCAGTATATTATTGCATCATTAGATAGCTTTTTTAAAGGCAATTTCGGCAATATGGCATACCTTGGGTAAAAACTCAACGGTTCATGAGTTAATGGGATTCTTATGAAAAAAATGTTGGCGATGAGGACTCACATTTTTTTGAATATTTTGGCAGAAAAAGCTTTTTTCGGGAAAACCTTTATCATTTTCAATTCTGCAAATGAGTAGTATTATAAAACTGTTTGCGGTTTGGAACAAAAGTGCACAGGGTGTTTATAAGAAGATCATGAACTTGGACAACTCAAATTCATCAAAACTCAAGATTTTCAAATCACAACCTACATTTTTTATTATTTCAGCCGATGCTTTGTACAAAAATAGTAGGGGTTACTTCAGCAAACCCTATACCTAAAATGAATTCTTCAAGAGTTATCGAGGATGAAATTTAAATGAGGAAAAACTTCAATTCCTCTCTGTGTGGAGTAGTCTTTGACTTCCGGAAAACTCAGAAGAAAAACTGAACAGAACAGAAACTATGTAAACAAGCAAAGTTGTCGTATATAGGGCAGTGAAAATGCTCATGCAAAAATTGAGAGAACATTACATCCACAAAAAGTCACTGTATGTTGTACAGGTTTGAAGAAGATCAACAAGATGGTGTGACATTAACTTGCTAAAACTGAACTTGGCTAAGTGTCAAAAAATAACTTTTTCACGTAATTTTGAGACTATTGATTACAATTACCAAATAAAAGGCACCAATTTATCAGTGTGCAATAAAGTCAACGATTTGGGGGTTATTTTCGACTCAAAGATGACCTTTAAGAATCACATAGTTGAAACCTCATCTCGTGCGCGAAAAATGTTAGGCTTTTCTCTCCGTTCAGCAAGAGATCTGTCTGTCAACTCTCTCAAGATTATCTATTGTGCACAAGTGAGGTCCATACTTGAATATAACTCTGTCATTTGGTCGCCACTTTATAAAGTTGGTATTGAACTCTTAGAGAGTACCCAAAATAAGTTCTTGAGGTACTGTGGCTATAGCTTGAGAGTGAATAGAGATGAATGCTTTTACCCACGAATGCTAGAAACTCTGAACTTGAACACCTTAACACATAGAAGATTGGAGATCGGTCTGGTGTTCCTCCATAAGATTATCAATGGCTGTATCGATTGTCCTCAAATTGTTGAACTTGTCCCGCTATCAGTAAATGTTAGAAGAAATAGAAATAGTGAAATTTTCAAGATTCCTTTCTGCAGAACAAACTATGGACAAAATGAGTCTCTCAATAAGGCAATGAGATCAGCAAACGCTCACAGCAACAAACTTGAGCTGTTTGATTCACCCTTGGCTTCCTTTAGAAGAGCTGTTGGAAGGCTATAATTGTTGTTTTTGGTTTTTTTTTTTCATCCTATGATTACATTCATGTATGCACGTGTATTTTACTTTGTATTTTTCTGTTTAATTGTAAATTGGCTTGCCGTTTAATAAATAAATAAATAAATAAAAAAAATAAATAAAAATAAGCATAAAATAAATTTCGAAATTAATGTATTTAATTTATATTTGAAGCAATCCTTTAAGGGTTCTGTGGAAACCTTCTCAAGTACCTACATTCTCATTCCACTTAAAAGTCGAATCACTCATTTCGATAAAACAATTTCTAGAAACTAATACCTATTCATGAGGACCTATCATGTCCACAATCTTCGTTAAATCTCTCTCAGAGGGACAATATTTCTCAACACCTGTGAACTGTGTAATTGAGAACGTAAAAACATCGTAGTTCTCAACACGCAATAATGTTCACACGGAATACTATAATCAAATGGTCATTAACTAAAGGAATATACACATATTCCAAATAATTTTTGTTTGCGTTCGAGTAATCTTTTTAAGTAATACCTTCAGTGGCGTAACCACAGCTAAATTGAATTGAACAAGAGCTTATAAAGGTTTCAATTCATGGTTTTCTCAAAGTATTTCCATTTTTACCGGATAAAACCCCAAAAACAGGGGTGACTCAGGATCCCTTAAACCTGATGCTTTTCCTGCAGGTAAATTGGCGGAATCCCACTCATAATCTCCACTTGCAGCCTCCCCATCAGCACACTCGATTCCGGTGGACAAAAATCGCAGCAGGAAAATTGCGACGTTGTCAGTTATTCCCGCCCCTCAGGGTAGCAGGTAGGGGTTGTATCCTCCCCCTCTCTAAATCCGCCAAAACATCCGAAGAAAATTCCATTGTTGTTAAAACGAACATCAACGAGGGTTGAATAATCTTTCCTGTATCACTCTCGTAAGGTACAGGGATGGAAGGGTTGATTGTGGCATGCCGATACCATAAATTCATTAGGGGTAGTGTCACATAACGGGTGATTTTGTATAGGAAATGGGGTAATGAAGATCTGATGATATGGTGTGGCGCTAGCGTCGTTTCATATAAAATTGATGGAATTTTAAATTGGGTGTCGTTTTGTTCCTCCCTGTTTGAGGGGATGGACACGTTGAAATTGAAGTAGAGGTGGACTTGGGTTGAATGTTGTTACTTGTAAAAAAAGAGGATGAGTAAAGTTTACAATTGTTTGAAAATTTTTTCAATTAGCCATTTAACAATATAAAACGTTTATCTACTGCTAAATATGTGAAATTTGTTAAAACTTACTCCAAGAATAAAGATTCTTCAGTAAGTACGTTTCGTATACAGGGTGATTCACTGTTTATGAAAAACTAATCATAATTTTGAGCTGAAAATTTGCATATTGGGGTTTGAGACAATGATTTTTATAAAAATAAAATAAAACGAAGTAATTTCCACTATATTATTTAATTGTTAGCAACAATTGTTTCGCCACACTGTGGCTTCATCAGGCTACATACCTACAGGCTACAGCCACAGTGTGGCGAAACAATTGTTGCTAACAATTAAATAATATAGTGGAAATTACTTCGTTTTATTTTATTTATAATAAATTTCCGCCAAGTAAGGACCGAATCCATTAAATAATGATTTTTATCCCTGAAATATTTTCAGATCTCTACAACTTCCGGTTATATCGGAAATAGACTACTACTTCCTTATTTCAAATGGCACACCTAGTAACGGGTGTTTTTTTTTCGAAGTATATAACTTCAAGTTGACATTACTGTTTTCGATGGCGACCGATTTAACAGCTGTCAAGTGATTTATTTTCAGTTTGGTTTGGCAATTATCATGGAAAGACTCACGCCTGAACAAAGCTTGCAAATAGTGCAATTTTATTTCGAAAATAATGGTTCTGTGCGGAATACGTATCGCGCACTACGTCCATTTTATTATGTTTAGCGATGAAGCGCACTTCTGGTTAAATGGCTACGCCAACAAACAAAACTGCCGCATTTGGAGTGAAGCTAATCCTCAAGTGTATGTCGAAACACCGTTACATCCAGAAAAACTGACTGTTTGGTGCGCTTTATGGGCTGGTGGAATCATTGGTCCGTACTTCTTCAAAAACGATGATGGCCAGAACTTTACAGTCAATGGTGATCGGTATAGAGCCATGATTACTAAATTTTTCATTCCTGAATTGAACAACCATGATGTTCAGGAGCTGTGGTTTCAACAAGATGGCGCAACATGTCACACAGGTCGTGCCACAATCGATTTATTGAAAGACACGTTTGGTGACCGCCTAATTTCACGTTTTGGACCTGTGAATTGGCCTCCAAGATCTTGTGAATTAACGCCGCTAGACTACTTTCTGTGGGGCTATGTAAAGTCATTGGTCTATGCGGATAAGCCACAAACCCTTGACCATTTGGAAGACAACATTCGCCGTGTTATTGCCGATATACGGCCACAAATGTTGGAAAAAGTCATCGAAAATTGGACGACCAGATTGGACTACATCCGAGCCAGCCGTGGCGGTCATATGCCAGAAATCATATTTAAAATGCAATGCCACAATATTATCTTGCTGATAAATAAAATTCATGTCAATCGAATAATCCTTCGTTGTTTTATTGCAATTTGAAGTTCTATAGCTTCAAAAAAACACCCTTTATATTATTGAATCATTAGATAGCTTTTTTGATGACAATTTCGGCAATATGCCATACCAAAATTATGATTAGTTGTCGAATTTTGCATCTGGATTTGCATCTTCATCCTAGGAAGGTTCAGTTGACGCAAGAACTGAAATCAGCTGACCACGTAATGCCGATTATATTAAAAAAATATTGATTTTTTCCCCTCATCATGTAGTAACTTTTTATGAAAATATCAGTGCACGGAGTATTACAAAATATAAAATACAAACCAAGGAAATATTGAATGGATTCTTGGCTCTTGCCATTTCTTTATTCAATCCCTCTTTTTTTCAGTCAGCATAAGATTCAATTGCTCACCCTCTATGTAGCAGGTAACAACGTTGTTGAAAGTGAACCCCATAAAAATATAAGTTTCATGTCACGTACTTTAACAACTGATGCGTGTAAACACCTGACCTGAGTTTTTGAGTAACCTTTATATCTACTTGCACTAGTCAAGACCTGCAGAATGTTGGATTTAGGATTGATGATGAACAAAATATTTCTTTCATGGAAATTATTCACCTGAAATCTCTAGCTATAATATGAATTTATTTAATATTTGATTTTTTCCATTTTTATTGAAAAACCCCACATCATTAAAATGTACTATCGTAGAAAAAATAGAACAAGTGTCAAAATTAATACCTCCAACCAAATTAGATAAGTGAATTCAACTGCATTAAATATCAAATTATAGCCATTGTTCTAAACGATAATGTGTTACATTTTTAGATAATTATTCGCATTATTGAACATATTTTTAATTGTTGTAGCATTTCATTGGGATTACCCAAAAACAATTACTTAGTTAATTACCGTATAATTTCTTTATTCAACTTTCAAAAATGAGAATTAATGATTAGTATCAAATAGTGATTACGTAATTTTGAATTACATACGTTGAATTGGAAAAAATTCCTGTTGCATAGAATTCCTGAAAGAAAATACTGGTTCGTTAAATTTAGTTTTGAATTAACGACAAATTTGATATAATATGTATTTCATATGACAATTTAAACATGTTCACTCCTGATTCACTTACTTTATTTTTTGAAAGAAACAACAATTTTATTTCTCTGACGTAAAAGGCCAATTGAAAAGTACTCGATCTACCATAGTATAACACATTTTTTTGGCTAAATTCGATTTTATTATTCAACATAGTTGCCTTCGAGGGCGATACAGCGATTATAGCGATCTTCCAACTTTTCGATACCATTTTTGTACTACGATTTGTCTTTCGCTTCAAAATAGGCCTCAATTTCGGCGATTACTTCTTCATTGGCTCTAAATTTCTTTCCAGCGAGCATTCTTTTGAGGTCTGAGAACAGGAAAAAGTCGCTGGGGGCCAGATCTGGCGAATACGGTGGATGCAGAAGCAATTCGAAGCCAAATTCATGCAATTTTGCCATTGTTTTCATTGATTTGTGACACGGCGCATTGTCTTTATGGAACAGCACCTTTTTTTCTTTAAATGGGACCGTTTTTTAACGATTTCATCCTTTAAAAGATCCAATAACGCTATATAATAATCGCTGTTGATGGTCTGGCCCTTTTGGAGGTAATCAATGAATATTATACCTTGCGTATCCCAGAATACTAATGCCATAACCTTTCCAGCTGAGTGTTGTGTTTTTCCTCGCTTTGGATTCGGTCCATCGTGTGCAATCCACTCAGCTGACTGTCTATTGGACTCCAGAGTGAAATGATGGAGCCATGGTTTTCATCCATTGTCACATATCGACGCAAAAAATCAGGTTATTGCATTTGAACAGCTTTAAACACTGCTCATAATCATAAACACGTTGTTGCTTTTTATCGAGCGGCACCCATTTTGCACACAGCTTTCTCATGTACAAATATGTAACCTCTGTTTTGATTTTTCTTATCACCTTTTTTGAACCTTAATTCATATAAACACTAGAACCTTCAGCGTCTGAAGATGAACTTGAACGAAATTTGAAACATGGCTATATAATGTAATCTTCTTATTGTTTATATCAAATTTTATTGGTAGTAAACACAAAGAAAGCATAAAACTTGCCCAAATAATGATCAACTACCAAAAATGAACGGCAGAAATCTTTCAACAATCAAATAAACGTTTCGTTTATTGAAAATTCGCTGAAAAATTCGACCATCTTTAATATCCTACAAAAATCTAACACTCTCAGTCCACGATCCGCGACAATAAACCAAAAGGGAGTCCCAGAAGTATCAGATACACCTGTGAAAGAACTCGCGGACAATCACACCGTCCCTAGAACTCCCACTTGCGGCACCCCCAAGCTGATTCGTTTGCACCGCCAACTTCACCGCAGTCGCTTCGTTTACGGGCTAGCGATTGGGTCGATTTCTGTGCGCGCGTGACCTCTCTCTGAAAAGTACATCGCAGCATCCTCATCCCGTTTGAAAGAGCTGTCAAGTGAGAAAAAGGATTCGTATGTGTGTATCTTGTGTTTTGTTTGTGCATTGTGGATAGTTGTTCTTCTTGTGGATTACTCTGGATGTTCTAGTCTGGTACGTTTAGGTGTTAAAGAAAATCCCATTTGCGTATTTTGTTCTTGAGAGATGTCGGCTGCAAGAATTCAGAATTAACAGTACTAGGCGATGTTGCAATGCTACTAGATGATGTTAATTTCGGCCTCAGGGGCTTATTGCGCCATGTGGATGATTGGACCTTTAAATATGCCGAAGACATTGATCTCTCAGTCGGCTGATGAGAGGATCAAACGATGCCGGTAGATGTCTTGGATGTTCGTGCATCTGAACCCCTGTGTTGGTGGTGGGAGCTTGGGAAATTGATGGAAACTCCTTCGTTTTGAATTTATAGGCGTGATACGGGGTTGCAACCCCTTTAATAACGTATTATTTTCCCCCTTAATGTGTTCTCCGGATATGATCAATAGGGCTTTGACTTGGGGAAGATTGGATGTTTGGTAGCTACCTATCATCGATTATGAGGCCCTTGTTGCTCAATTTCTGAAGGGAGTTACATTATAGGGAGACAGTTTTCCAATATAATAATATGGGGAGCTCTTCATCTTTACCAATTTTCATCAATGAAAACATATTATTTATAGGGGAATCATAGAAACTCGCTATCTTTTCAAAACATATTTTTTTATTCCCAAAAATTCCGTGAGATCTTTTTTGATAGGATTTCCACTGAATGAATGGGAACCCCAGTTTTCCAATATAATATTATAAGGAGCTCCTCGTTCATACCCAATTTCAACATTGAAAATAATCGTTCAAAGGATAATATCCTTCGAATCATTAAAACATTCTCTGCCAAAACTTGGTATCTTTTCAAAACAACGTTTTATTTTCGCAAATATTCATGGAACTCCTACTAGGATTTTCTTGTAATAGGATTTTCTCTGATTGAAGTGGTTTCATCACAATGGAAACCCCAGTTTTCCAATATATAATCTCTGGAATCATGAAAATATTCTCGTTAAAACTTATCAAAACATTCTTTCATTCCTTGTATATTCAGTGAGAAGGAAACTCATACTAGAATTCCCTTGTTATAGGGTTTTCACTGAATAAAATGAGTTTCATCATGATGAAAACGCCCAATTTTCCAATAAATTACCTCTTCTGAGAATCTCCTCATCCATAGGTACCAATTATTAAAAAAAAAGAAAAATTATCCACATGAAAAGATCTTTGAATCCATGAAAACTTTTCATACTCACTGAGCAGTGTGAGTATGGTGCAAATAAAAATGTGTTTTTTTTGAAAAACTTCATTTTCAAAAAGTGAATGGTTTCACAATTATTTTGGCTTCCATCTGAAATGAAATTATTTTCGATTTGAAGTTTTCATATTATCTTTAAAAACTAGTAAAGAGCTTGACTTGAAGGTGTAAGATGGATCCTCGGATGAATCCTTTTTGGCATTCCTGTAATTTTCAAAGCAAGTTTGTTTTGGAATGTGTATAATACAAAAGTTATACAATCACATCAATTAGAGTACAGCAATTGTAAGCCAAATTGTGACAAGTGAAAAGTCTTTTAGATGAGAAAAAAGGATTTCTTCTTTCGAGTTCAAATGCCCCGTGAATTATAAGAAAAACCCTCGAAAAAACATTTTTTAGGGTTTGCAGTTTTCTCTTAAACTGTAAAATTGTTCGTTCAATTTTTTTTCTGATGTTTCTGAAGCTTTATACGTTTCAATGATGGGAAATATTCGTCATGATGTTATCGAGACAAACGCCATATGATGCAGTACAGGTGCTAGACGTGGTTTTCAAGACATCTGGCCCTAAGGAGGCCATTCTGATGTCATGAATTATTTTCCTTACCTATGTTTCTATACACCTGAGAGTTCAAGGTGATGTCTTGAATATTGCACATAATGTCTTCAAAGCACTATCACGAAGAATGAATAAAACGATAATTTTTTCGCTGTTGAATCTTTTTGTTCCGATTTATTCAGATGTAATGAAAAAAAAAAAATACCATTTCGTATATCAGTTATTTCCTTCATTTGAAGTATTTATATCAAATCGTTCACTATTAATTGTTACTCACATACCATTTTCTTAAAGAAAAAATGGTCTTATCACTCCGTCACTTCAGTGACTTCATCGAGGACTTCATCTATAGATAATGAAATATGAAAGAATGGAAAATGATTGAATCTCGGATTGAATAATTGAATATGAACGTTAATATCGTCGACATGTAGATATTCTCACCGCCAGTTAGATTTCTTTTATCTATAAAATTGGCTTTGTAATCAAGCCATTATTAAAAGCAGTTTTTTTTTGCACAAAAGATAATCTCGAATTTCACCATTGGTCATGATGATTCGCTATCAACGCAGACTGTGTTGAAAGAGAATTAGCCATATTCTGCAATAAATGAAACTAAGAAATAAAGCTATAGAGTGTTTTTTTTTTAGAGATATAGAACTTTAAATTGCAATAAAACAACAATGAATTATTCGATTGACATGAATTTTATTTATCCGCAAGATAATCTTGTGGCATTACATTTTAAATATGATTTCTGGTATATGACCGCCACGGCTGGCTCGGATGTACTCCAATCTGGACGTCCAATTTTCGATGACTTTTTCCAACATTTGTGGCCGTATATCGGCAATAACACGGCGAATGTTGTCTTCTAAATGGTCAAGGGTTTGTAGCTTATCCGCATAGACCAATGACTTTACAAAGTCCCACAGAAAGTAGTCTAGCGGTGTTAAATCACAAGATCTTGGAGGCCAATTCACAGGTCCAAAACGTGAAATTAGGCGGTCACCAAACGTGTCTTTCAATAAATCGATTGTGGCACGAGCTGTGTGACATGTTGCGCCGTCTTGTTGTTGTCCTCCTGGACATCATGGTTGTTCAATTCAGGAATGAAAAAGTTAGTAATCATGGCTTTATACCGATCACCATTGACTGAAACGTTCTGGCCATCATCGTTTTTGAAGAAGTACGGACCAATAATTCCACCAGCCCATAAAGCGCACCAAACAGTCAGTTTTTCTGGATGTAACGGTGTTTCGACATACACTTGAGGATTAGCTTCACTCCAAATGCGGCAGTTTTGTTTGTTGACGTAGCCATTCAACCAGAAGTGCGCTTCATCTCTAAACAAAATAAAATGGACGTAGTGCGCGTTACGTATTCCGCACAGAACCATTATTTTCGAAATGAAATTGCACTATTTGCAAGCGTTGTTCAGGCGTGAGTCTATTTATGATGAATTGCCAAACCAAACTGAGAATAAATCACTTGACAGCTGTTAAATCGGTCACCATCTTGAACAGTAATGCCAACTCAAAGTTAAATACCTCGAAAAAAAACACCCGTTAGTTTGAAACTGTTTTTGTCTGAATTTGAAAATTTCGATCGACCATATCCAGATCTGAACCTACCCTGAAAATTACCAACTTCTAGAGCTTTCCTTCAGGGAGTTTTAGTGTTTACGGTTGGTCGGCCGGCTGGACATGGATTTTTGAGTATAGATTCATCATCAATAAGTCAAACCATACCATTTGAAAAAATTCCCGTCTCAAAATTCGAAAATTACAGACATCGCAATCAAATGATATGTTCAGAGAACAAAAACATAATGCACAAATTATATGTTAAGTACGATCAAGGTTAGTATGGAATACATACATTTAAGGTGTGTTAGGGTGAATAAAACAAACATCACGTTGATATTCCACGTAGATAAACATCGCTGACTCTCTCTCAGCTAAATTGTTGAGTTGATATAGTGGAAAAAAAAATTCAGACAGCCTGTATAATTTGCACGCACAGCCTTACAGTGTGAGAGACTGGTATTAAAGAGAACGAGTGAGGTGTAGCTCGTGCATAAAATAAAGCCAATAATTATCAATTTCGTCCTACATATCGGATGAAACTGCATCATGACTGATGAAACACGTGCATACGAATGCGTTATTTTCATTATGAGAGGTTTTACTTGCATTCTCAATAACATATTATTCGTAACAGGTAAGAATGGTGATCGGAGATGGCGGGGGCTCAACCGCTTTAAATGGAATATAGAGAGCGAAATCTTATGCGAATAAACAGTATGCAGTTTTTATAGATTTTTTTTTTATTTCCCGTTATAGAAGTGAAGAATGTATGGGTATCTCTGGTGAATGTTTACTATTGCATATTGGAGTCATTTGGTATTGAATATCATTGCAATGGGTATGATTATATCTCTAGTAATTGTGTATATCAGTCTTACTGAAAAAAAAAAACAATTTCTTAATGATTTCCATGATATTTCCTGTTTACATTCGGTATTTTGCATTCTTGGCAACAGTGCATTTGTAAAGGTTGTTTTTCAGAGCTATAGAACTTTAAATTGCAATAAAACAACGATGGATTATTCGATTGACATGAATTTTATTTATCCGCAAGATAATCTTGTGGCATTACATTTTAAATATGATTTCTGGCATATGACCGCCACGGCTGGCTCGGATGTAGTCCAATCTGGACGTCCAATTTTCGATTACTTTTTCCAACATTTGTGGCCGTATATCGGCAATAACACGGCGAATGTTGTCTTCCAAATGGTCAAGGGTTTGTGGCTTATCCGCATAGACCAATGACTTTACATAGCCCCACAGAAAGTAGTCTAGCGGTGTTAAATCACAAGATCTTGGAGGCCAATTCACAGGTCCAAAACGTGAAATTAGGCGGTCACCAAACGTGTTTTTCCATAAATCGATTGTGGCACGAGCTGTGTGACATGTTGCGCTGTCTTGTTGGAACCACAGCTCCTGGACATCATGGTTGTTCAATTCAGGAATGAAAAAGTTAGTAATAATGGCTCTATACCGATCACCATTGACTGTAACGTTCTGGCCATCATCGTTTTTGAAGAAGTACGGACCAATGATTCCACCAGCCCATAAAGCGCACCAAACACTCAGTTTTTCTGGATGTAACGGTGTTTCGACATACACTTGAGGATTAGTTTCACTCCTTATGCGTCAGTTTTGTTTGTTGACGTAGCCATTCAACCAGAAGTGCGCTTCATCGGCAAACAAAATAAAATGGACATAGTGCGCGATACGTATTCCGCACAGAACCATTATTTTCGAAATAAAATTGCACTATTTGCAAGCGTTGCCAAGTTATATACTTCGAAAAAAACACCCGTTATAATGATCCTTTTTCCTCTATTTTCCTATCATCATTGACAAATATAAAGCGGTGAAAATGGAATATTTCCACTATGTAGCATCATTTAGTGAATATGCCAAAAAAGCGAAATATCTGAAGAAACTGGAAAATCTTCATGTCAAATCAACTGTATTTTTCAATAGAAAGTTGGCTAAATCATTGAAGAATTAAAAACCACCATATCAGCATTCCAATTGGTTGTTCAATTATATAATGAATACAAGAGTACATTACAATTAATTGAACTTCATATTTCGATGATAATGGATTACATACATGTATTTCAAGTAGTGTGAAAGATATTAAAATGAATTGAGCAATCCAGATGCTTGAAGGGTACTTTCTTTCTCATTCTATGAGGTCCATTTGATATTTTAACCATGCATTAGTAAACGATATGACAGAATGATATGAAATAAATGCCAGACATAGTGAAGCACTAGTTTGATAGAATTTTCCTACAGTTAGTGTAGTAATAAGAAAGTGTTCATTTGTGACACTGAGTAAACTCTTGAAAATGATTGAATCATTGAATTAGAATGCAAATTTGAATTTTCTATGATCGTTCAGATGATGTGATCACCTGGAAATTTTAGATGAAGCTTGAAATTGCTGTTTTATATTTACACCTATAAAATCTCAACTTCGTCAGTTTTATGGTCACAGAATTATTGGGTGGTTTTTCTCAATATTCTCCTCCAATTTTCTCTGGCTCTGGTAACGCAATCAAAATGAAAATTTTCATAAAAATCCAAGCAGAATTGAGCGAAGATGAGAATGACATTTCGCTGAAAACAGAACCTATCGACTTGACATATTGCATGTAGTTTTTTTTTTCAAATTCTCTCAGTTATATCGTTTAAATTCTTCGATAAATTCATTCAATCACAAACAAATAGTTTCTATGTAGTGTTTCATTAAACGAGTAAGTTGCGATATAAATCTTGTCAATTTGGAACAGATGTACGAATTTATCGATCCTGTCAGAAACCCCATAACTTGGAGTGGTTTCCACTTAAGAAGGCCCCTACCGAAAATTTCCCAATAGTGGAAACAATTCAGCAATAAAAAGGACAAACAACCAACAAGCTGACACTCCAAATATATAGGGTGTTCCTAAATTGGAGGTACAAACGTAAACTAGAGATCCCTTCTCATGGCACCTTTCCTTCGCAAGATATTCAACTCAAATTTAGCATTGATTTTTCAATTTCAAGATTTCATCATGTGATATGCTAATTTTGAATGTAAATCTACAGGGTGATATTTTTTCTGGCACAGTGTCTGTTTCTTTCCTCCAGAACTTTTTTTGGTGGACCACTGGTAGTTTAAAAAAATGTAAAAAGGAACTTTGATGCAGTACTAAACTTTTTGGTTTCTTGTAGTTTTGTCGTATCTATAGGGTGTTTTTTTTCGAGGTATATAACTTTAAGTTGGCATAACTGTTCAAGATGGCGACCGATTTGACAGCTGTCAAGTGATTTATTCTCAGTTTGGTTTGGCAATTCATCATGAATAGACTCACGCCTGAACAACGCTTGCAAATAGTGCAATTTTATTTCGAAAATAATGGTTCTGCGCGGAATACGTATCGCGCACTACGTCCATTTTATTTTGTTTAGCGATGAAGCGCACTTCTGGTTGAATGGCTATGTCAACAAACAAAACTGCCGCATTTGAAGTGAAGCTAATCCTCAAGTGTATGTCGAAACACCGTTACATCCAGAAAAACTGACTGTTTGGTGCGCTTTATGGGCTGGTGGAATCATTGGTCCGTACTTCTTCAAAAACGATGATGGCCAGAACGTTACAGTCAATGGTGATCGGTATAGAGCCATAATTAATAACTTTTTCATTCCTGAATTGAACAACCATGATGTCCAGGAGCTGTGGTTTCAACAAGACGGCGCAACATGTCACACAGCTCGTGCCACAATCGATTTATTGAAAGACACGTTTGGTGGCCGCCTAATTTCCTGTTTTGGACCTGTGAATTGGCCTCCAAGATCTTGTGATTTAACACCGCTAGACTACTTTCTGTGGGGCTATGTAAAGTAATTGGTCTATGCGGATAAGCCACAAACCCTTGACCTTTTGGAAGACAACGTTCGCTGTGTTATTGCCGATATACGGCTACAAATGTTGGAAAAAGTCATCGAAAATTGGACGTCCAGATTGGACTACATCCGAGCCAGCCGTGGCGTGGCGGTCATATGCCAGAAATCATATTTAAAATGTAATGCCACAAGATTATCTTGCGGATAAATAAAATTCATGTCAATCGAATAATCCATCGTTGTTTTATTGCAATTTAAAGTTCTATAGCTCTAAAAAACACACCCTTTATATGACTTTTTTTTCTTTAAACTACCCTAGGATTCTCTGATTTTTGTTTGAGCCACCAAGGAACACCCCGTATAAGATTGACAATAAATCACCAACAAACACCATATATTTCAACGCCAGAAATCCATTAGAATCAAGGATTCATGTTGAAAATGTTTTGCCATAAGCGTATACTTTCTCCCTGTTCTTTCACGTTCTGTGCAAGAATGTATCAAGCCAAAGTATATGGGGGGTGAACGTTGCTTTCCTAATTAAGATGGAATCAGAAGGGTGTTCCTAAGGGTTGCTACCGCGTAGGGTGCGGTATTTCTGTACTCGGGTGCTACACCGTATTTGAGATCTAAAATGAACTGTCAAATATCAGGATGAAATATTAATTGTTCAAGATGGTGGTGCCGATTGGAGGAAACGTCTTGGAGGTCTCATTCCCGCTGAAATAAAGTTATTGGGAATGTTTTAGACGTGTTTTCGAGGTTTGGGTGTAGAAACAGGGGGTGTTTATTGATTTTATGGGGATGTGGTGTGATTATATTAATGGTAGGATCGGATATTTAGACGTGATTTATTATGTTATCAAAGTATCTGGAATTGGTACATGAATCACATTGAAATTTATTGTATCGTCACAGTAAAGTAGAAAATAGCACGCCAATGAATATGAAGTGACACATTTTTAGAAGTTTTTAACGTTTTGAAACGTTTTACTCATAGAGTAATAAACATGGATAGAGGAAGGAAATGCAATTTTAACATGTCCCCAACATGGTTAGATTACGTTGTCGGATTGTGATATGTTTTCATATCAACAATTTTACTATATCGTTATGAATGCATATTATATTGAATGAATTATATTTATTTGAGTGATTCCCGATCAAATATGCAAATTTGAATATTTGGAATCCGATAATTTTCCTAATTGTCGAATTTATAATAAGTAAAATATTTATTATTTTGTGTATCTACCTGCTGAAATCCAAGGTTTGGCAACTTTTGCTCTCCTAGTGTCATCGGTTGTTTCACGTCGTTTGACGCGCTCGAAGTTTGTTTTCTGAATTTCTGATATATTTAGTTATTTATTTCAATATATTTTGAGTTGATATAAACGTTGATTCACTATGGGACATAAGAAGTCCGTTCTTTGTGGAGAAACTATTGAATTGAGTGAAATATCGTATCACTGATATGTTTTCATTTCCGCGCGCTTCATGTCACATTTGATAGTTCATGTTGGGGACAAAATTTGCTTACTGAAAATGACATAATGCTCTCTATCTATGTTTATTACTCTGAGGTTTTACTTTGCCTAACTAACTAACTAAGAAAGGTAAAATATTTCGTTGTTGAAAAGTATATTTCGCCATGAAATGCAAAGAATACACTCACTATAGCATAAAACTCGGCCACCTAAAAGTTCATTGACCAATAACTTCCGTAATTTTTCTGGTTTTCAATTGTTCCTATGCCAAATTGAAGATAAATTCTTTGGTACAAAAACCAACTCCAGAAAATGTTGATAGTTTATTTATATAAGGTGAAAAAAAACATGTAGGTATTTCAGTCCAATTTCTTAACACCTTATGGAACAGTTCGTGAAATTTGTAGAGTTTATGCTCAGTCGCTACAGTCGCAAAATAACCACTTTTGTAAAATTCGCACAACGCTCGATTCGCTCCCGAGAAACGCCCCCAGCGAATGAATTCCCAAAAACCAGCAAACTAAACAAATATAAACTTTCTTTCAGGACTCCTTGTACATAAGCATTCTTCCACGGATCCCATATGCCTTTCGAAAGTTCATAAACCTCGTCAGAATGATATTTGTGCATCATCGATTACTTATCTATATTCAACATCCATACCATACATCATAATCTACCACACGCAACTCGGAATAGATGTTGTGTAAATACTTCCATGATTCCATCGTATGGAAAGCTATGAAATTGATGAAAGACCCAAATCAAGAAAACGTTGTTTGATTGATGAGAGCTTAGAAATGTTTCGATCGATTTACTTGAGGATGATTAATGGCTTATAGCAATTTCGAAAAATTCCAATATAGGAGACCAATTAGATAAATCGAATTGTTTATCATTTGTTTCATCAAGATCTTTCGTGTTAGGTGGGTTTAAAAAAAATGGCGACATGTGCGATGAAGTTTTATTTTTGCTTGATGTCATTGTTTTGTACAAATGTTTGTATTTCTTGAATTTTGAGCTGGTGGTCTCGAATGCTCGGTTTCTACTGACTGATGAAGAATTCGAGGTCCAAATCAAATTTTTCTACAATACGATATACAGGATGTTTCTAAATTGAAAGAACAAAGGAAAATGAGAGATTTCTTGTATAATTTTAAGAAAAGAAGTCCAATAAACATGTCTCGAAAACGTTTTGATTTCGAGATACAGGATGTTTCTTGTAATCCTACTTGCTTGTGATGATTATACCCATTTATCGATTCTCTATTGATCTAGATAAGCAAAAAAACTTATAATTAATTCATTTATCACAGCTTACCAACTGGATATTCAAAATTACCTTGATTTTTTGGGGATTACTAGAAAATGGTTTGAAATTTTTTCCTTGTAATCGGTATCTGATACGACAAAACTACAAGGCACCAAAAAAGTGTAGTATTGGACCACGTCGACGTGGAAGCATGGCCGGGATATCCCCATGATTTTTTGCTCTTGGGACTATCGTAATGAACCCATTTTTCGTCTATAGTCACAATGCGGTGCAGAAACCCCTTCCGTCTTTGCCTTGCAAGCAGATGTTTACAAGCAAACAAACGCCGTCCAACATCTCTCGGCTTCAACTCGCACGGCACCCAATTTCGTTGTTTCTGAATCATTTCCATCACTTTCAGGCGTTTTAAAATGGCTTGTTGCGTCACTCTCAATGATCCTACCAATTCTTGTTGCGTTTGACACGAGTCTTGATCAAGTATTGCCTCCAATTCTGCATCTTCGACAACCTTTTCTCTTCCACCGTCAAGCTGGTATTCGACGTCAAAATCACCGTTCTTGAAGTGTTAAAACCACTCTCGGCACGTTCTTTCACTAATAGAGGCCTCACCATAAGTATTTGAGAGCATTCGATGAGCCTCAGCCGCAGACAGATATTAAAAAGAGAAAATTAAAACCTGCCACAAATGACGATAATTTGGCTCTTAAGCTGACATGTTTAATCGAGAATAACTTTATGATGCAGAAAAAAATCGAGTAATATTTGGATGGCGTTATGTTTAGAAATACCTAAGCTTATTGTATGACATCTACGATCTATTTATTACGACTACCACTTTTCGTTTGTACCTATAAGTAAGATGGTATGTATGTATATTCGTTTTTTTGTACATGTTACTATTTCGTTTGTTCTTGTTTGTGTTAATTTTTTTCTGTCTTCTTTTCTAATTGCGACTCATTTGTTCTTTTTGTTACTGGGTGTTCTATTTTCTATGTCACTTAGTACGTATACCTATTATCAGAGAATTCAATGAGTGGGCGATCTATAGTATAGTTAATTTTTTTAACAAACAGCCTGGTTCTTTATTGTTATATTATTCTTCGACTAATGAAGTGCTAGCCGATAAATCGTTCTCAATTCAAGCGATTTAGGTAGATACGCGGAAACGTATTCGACCTCGCAAATCATGGCTCAGCAGCCAGTTAGGAGTCATTTAAAAATCCGAAGTAGTTCATATACTGGATAAACAAGTATCTGTATGGAGAATTGTAATATTAGAACCATTAATTATCTGGTTGGGTATATACGATACGATTTACCTCTAGAGACCGACCAGGTCTCATTAATATTTTATTATGCGAAGTTGGTACGCATGTATATTGTTTGAAAGCTTAGGGAACTGCCAAAGGAAGAATTGCATCTGTTCGCTTCGGTGATCATTAGTGGATGGATTCTTCTTCTTCTTCTCGTGTGTGTCGTTGTATTTGTGTCACTAATTGGTTTTCACTTGTTTTGTTTTCTTTGTGTGGTATCTAGACCTTGAATGGATACCATCATGGTGTGCAATTGCTGTCTTATAAATGTGCATTGATTTGACTGTATATGTACAATTCTTCAATAACTATCCACCATTAAAATTTAGGCTAAAGTTTGGGATACATTTTCGTCAAAATTACTTTTTTTTTGAATGACAGGTTATTTTCTTCTGAATGTTATATGTGAATAAAAACCTAAATTTTGAGAATACCGGGTCTCGCAATTATAGCCTATTTAAAAAAAAATTAGTAACACTCTGTATTGTAACAGTTACATTATCAAGTCAATGCAATCACTAAACGATATTCATGGAAATATTCCGTCAATACTGTCATCGTGACTAGGGATTCATCAAGCCAAGTAACTTGACATTTTAACCAACTACTTGACTTGAAAATTAAGCTCGTGAATAATTAACTTACTTGAGCTCGACTTGACTTGATTTTAGATATTTATTGCTCGACTTGATATCAAGCTACTTGATATTACTTGAGCTTGATATACACGCGTTGCACAGCATATATTTTTGCGATCTCGTGCGCGCTTAGACTAAATAAGAGGATTCCTCGAGCGCCTAGAGACCGAAGCATTCGCCAGTGTGACTTTATTAGTGGTTTTCTCACATTTCTATGAAATCTATTGGTAGATTTTGGTAGTTCCAGAAATATATTTCCAAACTTGGCCAGAATGGCCGAGGATTTTTTATCAACGCCAGCATCTTCAGCTCCTGTTGAAAGACAATTTTCCAGAGCTGCTCTTACAGTTACAAAAACCCGCAATAGGTTAGGCGACAAATCTATAAGAAGCCTCATGTGTCTTAGATCTTGGATGGAAAATTATGAAATCGAACAAAGTCTGGAGGATTCTCAATATTAGGAAACTTTATTTTTTTATTTTGTTATGATTTATAGTGATTTAATTTGTTTCTTTTCAAAAAAGTTTAATGAATAAAAGGTTTTCTGCAAGGTTCATCCTCATTTCATCATTTTTTTATTGATGTGACACTACACATTAAAAATGCCAAAAATCAAGTAGCTTGGTATGATTCAAATATTTGATGAATAAATACTTGACCTGACTTGAGATCGAAAAACTAGTAGCTTTAAAATCAAGCCAAGTCGTGAATCCTCAATCGTGACTAATTAATAGAATGATCTGTTCGGGGAACGACCGCTCAAAAATGAACTCTGCTAGTTTTCGTCTACGTTGAAACTACGAGTACCATTTCCTATTTTAATATAATATTAGAGTCTGATGAATGGTCTAATTTTTTCCTTGAATGTTCCCACGAATGTTTACAAATATAGAACTGAACCAGCTATTATAAAACTAACGAGTTTATTCATATACGAAATTCATTTCACGAATGAGGAAATATTAATTTTCTACGAAATTGTTTCCCACAAAATTTCGAAGGCTTCGAACCTACTTAAAATTGTACGCGTAATACAATATCAACTGACTTTACGAATAAAGGTTCAATGCCATCCTATTTTCCCTAGAGAAAAGTTGAAAATTTGGTTATTGCAATATTTTATTTGATATTGATATTAATCATAAAGAAAATAATGCTAAAATGCTGCTGATAATATTTTTTTCCAACATGACTCGACCAATATTCCATCATACACATCTCGCTTGAACAATTTAACAATTTCTGAAAGTTGTTGAAGCGTGTATCTTTCCATGATTAATTGACATAATTTACTGATAACAAAAGTTATAAAAATGTCAAAAAATAATACACGGCATCACCATTATAATCATTTTAAATTATACCATTCCTATTGGAAGACCCTATATAAATTTGTTCAGAAATTCAATTGTATTTATTAAATTATAGGAAATCATCAAAAATATAACTTCGTAGCAATCAATATTCGGTGTACGCACACCAACAACGAATCCAAATGTTTTACTATACAAAATAAAAAACCTAAAGCCAGTTGAAAATGCGTTGTTGTCATTTGTCGGAATGACAGAATTTATGTTCAAGAATTACAATATCAACACGGTTACCGCGAACAAAACGAAATAAACTGCTCTTACAATGCCAATAAATAAGTTCATACACGCCTAGCTATTATAGTTTATTTACCTGATGAACAAACTGACATAAATAATTAATTGACAGTCTATAATACTTGATAAATATAAGTTGTTACGTTCGTGAGGTATTTCATAATCGAATGCAATGAATGTATCCATTTTTTGCCTATCGCTTCGTTTGAAGTACGGAGAAAGCTGTAATTATCTATCAATTTTTTTTCTGAGGAGATAGGTATGATGTAAAGATTGAAGAGATGTGATACAGGTGTGAGCTGTAGAAATTTTTATCGTGTATCAATTAATACACTTTTCAATTATTATTTGGTTTAATGTACCATCCTCTGTAACAAAAATTTTTATGTATAATACGAATAAAAATCTACCAACGTACATAGATTTATCGAAGTTTGCAACACATTATTAACGGGTGTTTTTTTTCGAGGTATATAACTTTAAGTTGGCATTACTGTTCAAGATGGCGACCGATTTGACAGCTGTCAAGTGATTTATTCTCAGTTTGGTTTGGCAATTCATCATGAATAGACTCACGCCTGAACAACGCTTGCAAATAGTGCAATTTCATTTCGAAAATAATGGTTCTGTGCGGAATACGTATCGCGCACTACGTCCATTTTATTTTGTTTAGCGATGAAGCGCACTTCTGGTTGAATGACTACGTCAACAGACAAAACTGCCGCATTTGGAGTGAAGCTAATCCTCAAGTGTATGTCGAAACACGGTTATATCCAGAAAAACTGACTGTTTGGTGCTCTTTATGGGCTGGTGGAATCATTGGTCCGTACTTCTTCAAAAACGATGATGGCCAGAACGTTACAGTCAATGGTGATCGGTATAGAGCCATGATTACTAACTTTTTCATTCCTGAATTGAACAACCATGATGTCCAGGAGCTGTGGTTCCAACAAGACGGCGCAACATGTGACACATATCGTGTCACAATCGATTTATTGAAAGACACGTTTGGTGACCGCCTAATTTCACGTTTTGGACCTGTGAATTGGCCTCCAAGATCTCGTGATTTAACACCGCTAGACTACTTTCTGTGGGGCTATGTTAAGTCATTGGTCTATGCGGATAAGCCACAAACCCTTGACCATTTGGAAGACAACATTCGCCGTGTTATTGCCGATATACGGCCACAAATGTTGGAAAAAGTCATCGAAAATTGGACGTCCAGATTGGACTACATCCGAGCCAGCCGTGGCGGTCATATGCCAGAAATCATATTTAAAATGTAATGCCACAAGATTATCTTGCGGATAAATAAAATTCATGTCAATCGAATAATCCTTTGTTGTTTTATTGCAATTTGAAGTTCTATAGCTCTAAAAAAAACACCCTTTATAACTCCGAAACTGTAGGTCACAGACCTCTTAAATAAAAACGTTTTTTGTAGATTAACAGTTGACCGAAAACATACTAAAATTTAAAGTCACTTTCTTCTCTCACATAGAAACGAGAGCCCTGCGAATATTATCAATTTTTTTTTGAAAATTCCAATTCACAAGCCATAACTTCACAAATAATAGGCTGATCCAACTACTGATATTTTCACATCTACATACTGAAATTAATTGATATAGTGGTGTTATAGTTTGATAATAACGGAATTAGTATTTTTCAGTTAGGTTCTGACCAAGGTTCTGGCGATAGTTTTATAAAAAAACAATGAATGCTAGTGTCCCACCTTTCGTACTTTCCAATAGATTAGAAACAATAGAATGAACAATAATTACATTCATATAACTTTCAGTTAAACTAAGAATGGTAAATTATATAGGATGTAATTTTATAGATGAGAGTAAACAAACAATCGATTAAATAGGTGATGTGAAAGGTTATTTCACTACATTGTTGTTTATTCAAGCATTTATCATATTTTTTTCATTAGCCTATACGTGTTTTAGCTATATGTTTTGATAAATTCGAATAAAGAACTATAAGGTATCACATTCACTTCTTCATACCAGATTTATTAATTCAATAGAATACTTTTTGGAAAGCATACTATTACAAAGATTACAATGACCAGTCCTAAGTCCACTTGAAGTACACAAAATTTTCCTAAGTTGATCGAAATCTGGAATTTTCTCTGAGGGATCAACGATTAGACTTTTGTTGAAGACATTACAAGAACTCCATTCCAAACGCCAAATTTCCTTGCCACTTTCATTAGGTTGAAGGAATGTATTAATCCATAAAGGTTTACGTGACTTTAATCTGGCAGTTCTAGTATCTGGGAGGTAAGATACAATTGGAAATAAGTTCGGGAAGAATTGAAATTTATCCCAAGATTTTTTGATTGCAACTTGTCTACGAATATGAGGCGGACGTATATGTGAAAGCACTGGTAACCAATGTTAAGGTGTAGATCTAATAGTTCCAATGATAATTCTTATAACGGGTGTTTTTTTTCGAGATATATAACTTTAAGTTGGCATTACTGTTCAAGATGGCGACCGATTTAACAGCTGTCAAGTGATTTATTCTCAGTTTGATTTGGCAATTCATCATGAATAGACTCACGCCTGAACAACGCTTGCAAATAGTGCAATTTCATTTCGAAAATAATGGTTCTGTGCGGAATACGTATCGCGCACTACGTCCATTTTATTTTGTTTAGCGATGAAGCGCACTTCTGGTTGAATGGCTACGTCAACAAACAAAACTGCCGCATTTGGAGTGAAGCTAATCCTCAAGTGTATGTCGAAACACCGTTACATCCAGAAAAACTGACTGTTTGGTGCGCTTTATGGGCTGGAGGAATCATTGGTCCGTACTTCTTAAAAAACGATGATGGCCAGAACGTTACAGTCAATGGTGATCGGTATAGAGCCATGATCACTAACTTTTTCATTCCTGAATTGAACAACCATGATGTCCAGGAGCTGTGGTTCCAACAAGACGGCGCAACATGTCACAAAGCTCGTGCCACAATCGATTTATTGAAAGACACGTTTGGTGACCGCCTAATTTCACGTTTTGGACCTGTGAATTGGCCTCCAAGATCTTGTGATTTAACACCGCTAGACTACTTTCTGTGGGGCTATGTAAAGTCATTGGTCTATGCGGATAAGCCACAAACCCTTGACCATTTGGAAGACAACATTCGCCGTGTTATTGCCGATATATTTAGACTTATCATCCATTAAGATAATCTATCAGGCTACATTTGAATCTAAACTAAGGTATGGAATTGTTTTTTATGGAAGTGGAAACACTATGGATCGTGTTCTGAAGATGCAGAAGAGAGCTGTTAGAACAATTATGCGAATGAAAAGTAGGGAATCATGCAGAGGAATATTTCGGAAAAATTGCCTGCTAACTGCAATTGCAGTTCACATACAAGAGTGCCTTATATTTGTATTCAAAAATAAAAACTACTTTCAGAGTAAAACTACAACAAGCTATAACACAAGGACAACAAAGTTGAAATATCCACAACATAGACTTACATTAACGGAAAAGGGACCAGAATATAGTTGTATTAGATATTACAATAAAATTATAGATTACACAGAAGAAACAACCACCCTCAAAAGATTTAAAAAGCAAATTTTCAAGCTTTTAATACAAATCGAACCATACACGGTGGAAGAGTTTTTGATGTATGATGTGGGGAGCTGGAACAGGACCTCTAATCAGTAGATGTTTGAAATATTTTTTTTGACGCTATTTCATTTCAAGAAGTTATGTATCACATCTCTACTTTACTTGAAATAAAGCTTGTTATTATTATTATTATATACGGCCACAAATGTTGGAAAAAGTCATCGAAAATTGGACGTCCAGATTGGACTACATCCGAGCCAGCCGTGGCGGTCATATGCCAGAAATTAAGCTGTGAATTAATTTTATGAACATGAGCACTATTGAACCAAACAGAATAACAGTATTTTGCTATAGAAAAAACCAAGGCCAAAGTGCTGGGCATCAGCACCCCATGAGGAACTAGCTCATTTTTAAAGAATGTTATTCCTGGAAATTTTTAACAATACATTGAAATTCTAAGATCTTTGAGAGTATAGTTATGGTTCAAGACGGAATTGAAGAAATGCTGTTTCAGTTTCCGAAAGTAACTAAACGTGCATCAATTTTTCTCCAACTAATTTGATCCTGTAGAACCCGTAATCAGACAACGAAATTGAACCATCCTGTACAATAAAACGTATTTTTCGTACGGGAATTTTCTAACGCGCCAACGCCGCTAGAAACGGCGAAGAGAACAGATTCTCATCTGAAAAAGTCGACGTACAAATATGCATGAAATAACCTCATGCGAGTACCAATCTAGCGGCCTAGAAGCGATGTAGAAATTTCATAACCATTTCCCGCCCGTGTTCTCTCACATCGCGTAATACCTCGAGAGAAGACCAAATTACTTTCGAGTTCAGTGTTCCACGTTGACTTCTCTCCAGGCCGAACAATAAGGTAACGGCACTGGGAGTTGATGCCGCTGCTGGTGCAGCTCTAAGAAATCGAATAGCTCCTATTAGAACTGGACTTGCAATTAGAAGGACACGTTAGCATTTGATAATCAATTTATCGAGGAGATTGCGGAAGAAAGAGTTTGAAATGATTCGATTGATTAAGACGTTTTGGTGCTCAATCGTAAGACGTTTGCATCTAAGTTGCAAATTCTTTTTCCTCTTGTTATACTCTGCGCAAAAAAATTAACGCACATTATAGAAATCTCAAATTTATTCTACAACTGAAGGTGTTCTCAATGATAATTATTTTTATCAGAATTATGCATGCATATTTTATCCACTTTCAACGTTTTTCTTCAATACAGATGTTTTTTCCCAGCAGGAATAAAAAAAGATGAGATTATCAGATTTTGAATGTATTGGCTCCATTCTGAAATCAGTTGTTCTCGATCAATTCTAGTGATCAATAGTTTTTCTTTCGTTTGATTTTCTACACTCGATCGCTATGCAACGCGAAACACGCAATTTGACCCAAGAGGAATGTGCCCAAGCGGTAGTTTTGCGAGAAGGGTGGACATACACAAGAATTGCAGAAAGGTTTGGAGTTTCCCATACAAGTGTGTCCAGAATGTTGCAGCGATTCAGGGAGACAGGTATGAATGTCCGAAGACCAGGACAGGGTAGACCACGGGTAACAACTGCAATTCAAGAACGTTACTTGAGAGTTTCTTCGTTGAGACAACGGTTTGCAACCGCTCGCCTCCTTCAAAATCAGCTTGAGCAAACTCATGGGGTGCAAATTAGCACTCAATGAGAAATCGCCTCAGAGAATATGATTTAAGGCCTCGTGTCGCGGCAAGAGGCCCAGCTCTTACCCCAGCCCATCGAAGGGCGCGTTTGGATTTTGCGAGAGAGCATATCCATTGGGAAGAGGCTGATTGGGAAAGAGTTCTCTTCACAGATGAGTCAAGATTCTGCCTCTACCATTGTGATCGACATTCCCTTGTATACAGACGTCCAGATGAAAGATATGCTCAGTGCAATTTCCTGAATACTACTGGTTTCGGGGGAGGATCGATTATGGTATGGGGTGGAATATCTTTGACTGCTCGCACAGACCTAGTGGTCGCTGATAATGGAGCTATGAATGCTGATTGGTATATAAGGAACATTCTTGAAGAGCAGTTAGTGTCAATTGCCCCATACATTGGTGAAAATTTCATTTTTATGGACGATAATGCCAGACCCCATCCTGCGCGGATCGTTCAGAAGTACCTTGAAGAGGTTGAAGTCTCTCGAATGGAATGGCCAGCAAGAAGTCCAGATCTCAATCCGATTGAGCAAGTTTGGGACAACCTCAATAGAAGGCTGAGAATTTCAGAAAATCATCCAGCTACTCTTAATGACTTGGGAATCCAACTCAGAGAAATCTGGGAAGATTAGATCAGAACATTTTAAGATCACTCATTTTGAGTATGAACCATCGTTGCCGAGCTGTAATTAACGCAAGGGGTGGAAATACCAAGTATTAAATTACTTATCAGCATTCCAGTATTTTGAAAATTGTTTATTTCTCTTCTTTCACATAATATTCGGTGAAATCCTGAATTTTTCTCCCATTTAATGTGTCTTGTTTCGTTCAAAGCCTTCCCGAGAGAACATAAAAAATAAGTTATAAAGTCAATGTAGAGTTAACTTTCATTAAAATGGAGATTTTCAGAATGTGCTTTATTTTTTTTTGCGCAGTGTATATGATGCACCGTTTACGTGAATATCGACATGTGATTTTCAGTTTCTTTCGTTTCTAGTAAGAGAACTAAAAAATGTGCCATATATTCGCTATGACAGCTATAGCACCAGAGATACCATCATTAAACATCGAATTTGAACCACATCTATGCATCTGTGAACAGTCATAGATTGCACACTACTCAGCAAATCGAAATATGATTAGCATATCCAGAATTTATACGAATATGTTAACTCACAACAAATTATTCACACCACCTATGTTATTTCCTCCAGATAACAAGCCAGCCAAGGACTATTCTTCAACTTGAACTCACTGGTCCTCTGGTAATCGGATATGTTAACCTTTTTGGCGAATCGTATATAGTCCGCCACAGAAAGATATATTCCGATGTTTATCTGCAAATGTGTGGGACCTCTGAGTGGGTAGACAATGGGAGTGTAACATATTACGTAGATTTCGTTCATTACTATATCTTTACGGAGTTGAATGAAACCTGCGAAGTTTGATAGATTAACCAGTCGACGCGGAGATATATCTTCAGGGTTTTGAATATTATGTGTGCTGAGAAAAAAAAACGAGGTCAAAGCAGGAAGAAACGTTTTTAAATCAGATTTTATCACGAGGATATGTCACTATATAGCTTCTGGTACCAATTTCGGTCCAAAACTGTCTCAGACAAATGAAATATGGAGTCTGTCGGTCTGTGTGTCCACAAATCCTCAACTTCTACAATATAACTCCGATTTTGATGGAATTTGGACCCATACAAGGACAGCTTTTTCAGATAAAGGGAAAGGATTTATGTCACCCAGTATGCCGAGCAACTGCAAGAATCTACAGGGTGATATTTTTTCAGGGGTCAATACGTACAATAACATTATTTGCAGTAATGCTTTTAATTAAATAAAATTATCGATTCTATTGACGTCCTAGAGATTAATCAGATTAGAGGGAGCATATTTCATTTTCAGTAAGCACATTTTGTCCCCAACATGAACTATCAAATTTGACATGAAGCGTGCGGAAATGAAAACATATCAGTGATGAGATATTTCACTCAATTCGCGAGTTTCTTCACAAAGAAAGCACTTCTTATGTCCCACAGTGAATCAACGTTTCACTTGAAATATATTGAAATGAATACCTAAATATATCAGAAATTCAGAAAACAAACTTCAAGCGCGCCAAACGACGTGAAACAACCGATGACACTAGGAGAGCAAAAGTTGCCAAACCTTGGATTTCAGCAGGTAGTGTTGGAGAAACTCTGTATCTAAGATATCTATGAAACATAATTTTTTGACGTTGTCAATATTTCGAAGAAATTAATTTTGATGTTGTCAGTTTTATGAATATATTTTACGAGACAATAAATATTTGAAGCCTCCTTTGGAATCATATTTGTTTACCATTCTCCATATTAGACGTCTTTGTTCACCGGGTAGGTGTTCTTTGGAGACGAAACAATTTGGCGACCGTGACAGGACACCTTCAGATTATGGAGAAGGTGAAGAAGATGCTTGAGGCTCAGAGAGTATCATTTACTCGAATTTATGATGCGGTGATCACACTGCTTGGTGAGAAGAATATTAATTTAATTGAAATTCGAGGAAATGTTCGAATATTGGACCAGAAAATTGAATTGATTGCTGATTTGGGCAGACAATTGCTAGATCATATCCTAGAGTCAGAAAGCAGCGAAGAGAGTACTTTTCTTTCCGAAATTGAATCAGCAGATAATTTTTTGAAAAAATATCATGAACTCAAGTTGATTGTTGAGAGTCATTCACCGAATCATTCCGATGAAACAAGTAACGTATCATACCATTGTTCCACCCACACGAAGCGTAAACTGAAGCTACCTACTATAGAATTCAAGAAATTTGGAGGTGATATCAGAGACTGGCTTCCATTCTGGAGTCAGTTTAAGCGAATTCACAATGATGAAGATCTTCCCGTTGAAGACAAGTTTCAGTATCTTTTACAAGCTATGATTCCGAACTCTCGTGCTCGTCAATTGGTTGAGAGTTATCCACCTAGCGGAGACAATTATCCCAAAGTTATTGAAAGCCTTGAGAGTCGATTTGGCCGAAAAGATCTTCTTGTTGAAGTTTATGTTCGAGAGCTGTTGAAATTGGTCCTGACTAGTATTGGGAATAGAAATAAGCTTAGTTTTCTCTATGATAAGCTAGAATCCCAGTTGCGATCATTGGAAACTCTAGATGTGACATCAGATACATGCGCAGCAATGTTGTACCCACTGGTGGAATCTTGCCTCCCCGAAGATTTGATTAGGGTATGGCAAAGGAGTAGTCATTATGATGTTGAATCCACTTTGAAAATACGTTTGGATAACCTGATGATCTTTCTTAGAAAGGAAGTTGAAAATGAAGAACGCATTACTTTGGCGGTTGCTGGTTTCGACATGCAATCTAAAACAAAAAAGATTGTGGATTGTCCTCCTGTGAAAAATGCTCTTCCAACAGCATCTGGACTGATGAATAATAAATTCCAGAAGAAATGCCACTTTTGCAACGGAAGTCATTGCAGTGGAGATTGTTCAGATGCCAGAAATTGGACACTAGCTGATCGTAAGAAGAAATTGATTGAACGGGGGTGCTGCTTTCTATGTCTTAAATATGGTCACATTGCAAGAAAATGCAGAGTAAATTCGGTGTGTTCAATCTGTAATGGAAGACATGTTGATATCATGTGTACAAAGACTGATGAAACAACTACGAAATTTGTACCTGCTCCAAAACAGTCAAATGTACCTTCTCGTGGATGTTCTCCTAAGCAATTAGTTGAGTCGAGATGGTGGGAGGGTCCGGAATGGCTAAAAAAATCCCCTGAACAATGGCCTTCTCAAAATTATTCTGTCGAAGAAAATGTTATCAATACTGAAAAAAGAAAGTGTGTGACTTCTTCAATGTTATTTTCAAACCAATGTTCTTCATGGTTTTACGAGCGTTTTTCAGGATTCGAAAAAATCGTGAGGATATTGAGTTGGATACGAAGATTCATTTTCAACTCTCTTAACCGAAATGAAAAGAAAAGAGGTCCATTGTCACTGGCAGAGCTGTTTTCGTCCGAAAACTGCATCATAAAGTTTATTCAAGAAGAGGCATTTGAGGGACTGAATGATCCCAATCTGAAAACTTTATGTGCTTTTATTGATAATGATGGAATAATACGACTTTCAACGAAAATTTCTGCCCGAGAAGATTCGCGAGATTTCCGTTTCCCAGCTGTTTTACCCAGCAAGCATCCAGTAGTCGATAAAATTGCTCATGAACAACATGTGAAAGCTTCCCATGTTGGTGTACAGGGCCTGCTGAGAGAAAGATTTTGGATACTTAAAGGAAGAAAAACACTTAGATCAATCGTTACAAAATGTGTTGTATGCAGACGATACAATGGAAAATCATCCGAAGTTTCACCGATACCTTTGCCAAGAGATAGAGTGAGAGATGCAAATGTATTCGAAGTCGCAGGTGTAGATCTTGCCGGTCCACTTGGCTTGGATTGGCCACTGGCTCGAATAGAAGAAATGATTCCAGGGCGAGATGGTAAAATTCGAGTAGTTCGCTTGAAAACAGCTACGGGGTCATTATTGAGACCAGTGCAAAGAATTTATCCCCTAGAAATCAATAGTCGGGATAACGAAATAGATTTCCATGCTCTAAACAAAATAGGACAAGAAAAAATGAAAGAAGAGAAAGAAACGAAAAGGGACAGAGAACCAGAAGAACAGAAAAATGAAAAAGATGACAAACCCGCACATGAGAAAAAACCTGTGGTCACAAGATATGGGAGAATTGTCAAACCCCCATCGAAGTATACAGGGTGATTTGGAATTGAGTTACTCCTCTGATGTTTTGTAACTCAAGGTGGGAGTATGTTGGAGAAACTCTGTATCTAAGATATCTATGAAACATAATTTTTTGACGTGGTCAATATTTCGAAGAAATTAGATTTTGATGTTGTCAGTTTTATGAATATATTTTACGAGACAATAGTCATTTGAAGCCTCCTTTGGAATCATATTCATTTACCATTCTCCATATTAGACGTCTTTGTTCACCGGGTAGGTGTTCTTTGGAGACGAAACAGGTAGATACAGAAAATAATAAATATTTTGCTTATTATAAATTCGACAATTAGGAAAAATATCGGATTCCAAATATTCAAATTTGCATATTCAATCGGGAATTACTCAAATAAATATATTTCATTCAAAATAATATACATTCATAACGATATTGTAAAATTGTTGATTTGAAAATATATCACAATCCGACAACGTAATCTAACCATGTTGGGGACATGTTAAAATTGCGTATACTTCCTCTATCTATGTTTATTACTCTATAGGTATTAGTAGGACAAATAATTGTGTCCAGTATTTTTTTAAACTTTTTTTATCGTGGTCCATATCGAAATCAGTTTTTGAATAATGAATAAAAAAGTAGAACAAGTCAGGAAACATGCTCAAAGGAAA
The DNA here is from genome assembly GCF_914767665.1 of Harmonia axyridis. NCBI lineage: Eukaryota > Metazoa > Arthropoda > Insecta > Coleoptera > Coccinellidae > Harmonia > Harmonia axyridis. The sequence goes on from NC_059507.1 coordinate 1,071,119, forward strand.
AAAATACTAAAAGATCGTTTGATGATTCAAACTTGGGTCAGCCTGTATATATTCTAAAACATGTACTGTGAAAATTTCATGAGCAGTTAAAAAACGAAAAAACCATAAAAGATCTTTGCAAATATCCCTAACAAATGAGTATCGTTCCCAACACTTCCCACTACAATTGAAGAAAAAAAACTCATTGTGAATAAGCACAGCATAATGTAGCAAGATCTTTTAATTCCACAGATATTTATTACGTAACATCCAAACACGCGATTTTCAGAACAAAGACACCCAAAGCACTTTTCTAAATTCTAATGACACCCAAAAAGCGGCTCTCTTCATTAACAAGGGATTTTCGCAAGACCAACCATTATACAAAACAATGGGGGAGTTGTGCAACAGAAATATTCAAGTATTGAGCCTAATTTATCAAATTAATTGGCACAGAAGATTATCGATATGAACAAGTTAGCGGTGTTGCCTGAGAAACAACATTATTAATTGATTCCTCAGGTTGTTCGTTCATCTCAACAATGAACCTGTAAGTCATTTTGGACGTAGCAACACCTACTGTGATTGCTCGAGGCTGTTACCGCAAAAGGGATAGCTGGTGCTGGTGTCAATTGATAGAAACTTTCGCAATGGTTAGAAAGCACTTTTACAGGACTTATTACAACTTTTCTTCCGCCGATTTGCAATAAGTGGCTGTAGCGGTGAGTGGTAGTCGAAATAAATACATCGTAGATGCCATACAACAAGCTTAGGTGCTTGTAAACATAACGCCATCGAAATATTAGTCGATTTGTGTCTGCATCATAAAGTTGTTCTCGATTAAACATGTCAGCTTACCAGCCAAATTCTGGTCATATGCGGGAGGTTTTAATTTTCTGCTTTAATAAGAAGAAATCTGCGGCTGAGGCTCATCGAATGCTTTCAAATACCTATGGTGTTGCTGCTATTAGTGAGAGAACGTGCCGAGGGTGGTTTCAACGCTTCAAGAACAGTGCTTTTGACGTCGAAGACCAGCATGGCGATGGAAGAAAGCAGGTTTTCGAAGATGCAGAATTGGAGGCATTACTTAATCAAGACTAGTGTTAAACGCAACCAGAATAGGCAGGATCATTGGGAGTGACGCAACAAGCCATTTCAAAACACCTGAAAATCATGGAAATTATTCAAAAACAAGGAAATTGGGAGCCGTACGAGTTGAAGCCGAGAGATGTTGAACGGCGTTTGTTTGCTTGTGAACAGCTGCTTGCAAGACAAAGACGGAAGAGATTTCTGCATCGCATTGTGATTGAAGACGAAAAATGGGTTCATTACGATAATCCCAAGCTCAGAAAATCTTGGGGATATCCCGGCCATGCTTCCATGTCGACGGCCAAACCGAATATTTAAGATTCCACAGTCAAACACAGTATTTGGTGGGACCAGCTCGGTGTAATGCATTATGAGTTGTTAAAACCGATTGAAACAATCACAGGCGATTGTTATCGAACGAAATTAATGCGTTTGAGCCGAGCACTGAAAGAAAAACGGCCGCAATACAACAAGAGACATGATAAAGTGATTTTACAGCATGACAATACTCGACCCCATGTTGCGAAAGTGGTCAAGAGATATTTGGAAACGTTGAAAGGGGAAGTCCTACCTCACCCGCCGTATTCTCCAAACGTTGCTATGGGAATCCCTCATAAAGGGTGTTTTTTTTTTAGAGCTATAGAATTATTAAATAATTAAATTTCAATGAAACAACGATGGATTATTCGATTGACATGAATTTTATTTATCCGCAAGATAATCTTGTGGCATTACATTTTAAATATGATTTCTGGCATATGACCGCCACGGCTGGCTCGGATGTAGTTCAATCTGGACGTCCAATTTTCGATGACTTTTTCCAACATTTGTGACCGTATATCGGCAATAACACGGCGAATGTTGTCTTCCAAATGGTCAAGGGTTTGTGGCTTATCCGCATAGACCAATGACTTTTCATAGCCTCACAGAAAGTAGTCTAGCGGTGTTAAATCACAAGATCTTGGAGGCCAATTGACAGGTCCAAAACGTGAAATTGGGCGGTCACCAAACGTGTCTTTCAATAAATCGATTGTGGCACGAGCTATGTGACATGTTGCGCCGTCTTGTTGGAACCACAGCTCATGGACATTATGGTTGTTCAATTCAGGAATGAAAAAGTTAGTAATCATGGCTCTATACCGATCACCATTGAGAATTAGCTTCACTTTAAATGCGGCAGTTTTGTTTGTTGACGTAGCCATTCAACCAGAAGTCCGTTTCATCGCTAATGGATAGTGCGCGATACGTATTCCGCACAAAACCATTATTTTCGAAATAAAATTGCACTATTTGCAAGCATTGTTCAGGGGTGAATCTATTCATGATGAATTGCCAAACCAAACTGAGAATAAATCTCTTGACAGCTGTTAAATCGGTCGCCATCTCGAACAGTAATGCCAACTTAAAATTATATACCTCGAAAAAGAACACGCTTTAGTTCTGACCTGGGACTAGGTAGTTCTTATCAGGCTTACAGATTCATTTTCTGCTGAATGAGAGAATCAATGAAATGAATGCATACCCAAAGATTTCATTTTTGTTAATGTGAAAATTCCAATTCAAAAATGCTATAGCATCAAAAATATTGAAGTTATATTGCTTCGACGAGAATGAAAAATTGAACCAATGAATTTGCACCTAAAAGTGTTATAAACTCATCATCTTCGAACTAATACCGTCATAATATGTAGATATACCGTTTGAGGAGAGCCATATATTTCGTCTTTTAAGAGAATAAATGTACTGTTACTAAAACTTCAGTTGCCATGTGTTCAATGCCCATTGTTAGGTTTCACACTGTTACACAGTTACCTATTTCGCATTCCTATCGTCTATTCGAAATATCTCAATCATCAAAATTATAACGTTTTTTGGTTTTCAAAAAGATTGTCCCGATATCTGCAAATTCACAAATTTGGAGCCGACATAAACGAGATTTAGGTTGCAGATATAAACAAAGAATTTTTCACATTATCAGAACCATAGGGAATTGAAGGATAATATAATTCTGTGAAATACAATTTTGTGTTCTCACAGACCGAAGATTATCTACTATCAACCCACACGACCATAAAGTACACTGTTATGTAACTGACAAGTAACCAATAAAAACGTTATATACACTATCATGACATAAAATAGATATGCAGATATAGAGAGTACCATCCTGGACGTAAAAGTGCTACCGTTATCAACATATCGAAGAATTGTCGATGATAAATATGTCAAACAAGTTGGATTATCAATGATGAAGGTAGCTTTGAGGTTTTGAACAGATAGGCTGAATTCCGTCGTATTATTGAACTTCTATTCTATTTTTATGACAATTAAAAAATGTAGAAAACAATGACCTGAAGTCTGGAGCTTCATATTCACGTCTTTATTAATCATTAAAGAATAAACATGGGCCCATAAACGCTTTTTTCTCAAGATTTTTAGAGTTTGATAGTTTTTTTTTTCTCATAGCTCCTTAACAAGATATTCAACTTAAATTTGGCATAAATATTTCAATACCATTTTTGTAGTATGATTTGTCTTTCGCTTCCAAATAGGTCTCACCTAACTAAAAATCATATGGATTCAATACTAACACCGCCATCTGTGCACCAGAACGGGGACTTTTCAATTGGCCTAATAACGGGTGTTTTTTTTTTTTTTGGGTATATAACTTTAAGTTGGCATTACTGTTCAAGATGGCGACCGATCTAACAGCTGTTCTCGGTTTGGTTTGGAAATTCATCATGAATAGACTCACGCCTGAACAACGCTTGCAAATAGTGCAATTGCATTTCGAAAATTGTATCGCGCACTACGTCCATTTTATTTTGTTTAGCGGTGAAGCGCACTTATGGTTGAATGGCTGCGTCAACAAACAAAACTGCCGCATTTTGGGTGAAGCTAATCCTCAAGTGTATGTCGAAACACCGTTACATCCAGAAAAACTGACTGTTTGATGCGCTTTATGGGCTGGTGGAATCATTGGTCCGAGTTCTTCAAAAATGATGATGGCCAGAACGTTACAGTCAATGGTGATCGGTATAGAGCCATGATTACTAACTTTTTCATTCCTGAATTGAACAACCATGATGTCCAGGAGATGTGGTTCCAACAAGACGGCGCAAATGTCACACAGCTCGTGCCACAATCGATTTATTGAAAGACACGTTTGGTGACCGCCTAATTTCACGTTTTGGACCTGTGAATTGGCCTTCAAGATCTTATGATTTAACACCGCTAGCATACTTTCTGTGGGGCTGTGTGAAGTCATTGGTCTATGTGGATGAGCCACAAACCCTTGACCATTTGGAAGACAACATTCGCCGTGTTATTGCCGATATACGGCCACAAATGCTGGAAAAAGTAATCGAAAATTGGACGTCCAGATTGGACTACATCCGAGCCAGCCGTGGCGGTCATATGCCAGAAATCATATTTAAAATGTAATGCCACAAGATTGTCTTGCGGATGAATAAAATTCATGTCGATCGAATAATCCATCGTTGTTTTATTGCAATTTGAAGTTCTATAGCTCTAAAAAAAGCACCCTTCATATCAAAGTAGTCTATGACCTTATTCTTTCCAAAACCAACTTGACCGTTGGTGAAAAGTCGAACACTTCTCGCCAGCTCATATCGTACAATCTTCCCATAGCCACCTTCACACAATTTTCGCCTCATTCTATTCAAATGCACGTTCTCAAGTCGATCTTTGTGGAAGTATTTATTAACACCATTCCGGCACATAAAAGCCTCAAGTTTTCACGACAGGTTCAAGTGCGCACGGATCCTCTGCTTAAAAATCCCGGGGAACAATAAAGCGTCCATTGTTATATTTTCCTCGAAAGCCTTTCTGTCTAATCGAACGTGAAAGCATCTGTTGTGAGAAATTATTTGCATCTCAATTCGCACCTCTGTTTGTGGCCACTCTCGCTTTGACCAACTGGTTCTACTCTTTCGGACGAGGTGAAGAGCATTTGGGCATGACGTTTGAGTGATTGACCCCAAATTAATTTCGCAACAGAATTTCGATTTTTTTGTGTGAGGATAATCTGATCTGGATTAGCATAATGACACGCAATTACAAATATAATGATGAGGGAAATGTTCGAAATCGTAATTATTGTTCGTTTCCATGTTATTATTCGATAGGACTGACGTTTTGTTGTACATCAGGTGGCCTCAGTTGCTTGGAATTATTCCATCAGCAAGGACAATGAGAATTGTGTTATTTTTTGGGAAATATTGTTGATTTAATTCAATCGTTTTTTAAGTGATTCATCATATCCGTAGTTGAAGTCTCCAATCATTCTAAAGGGTGATTTTTTAGAGCTATAGAACTTTAAATTGCAATAAAACAACGATGGATTATTCGATTGACATGAATTTTATTTATCCGCAAGATAATCTTGTGGCATTACATTTTGAATATGATTTTTGGCATATTACCGCCACGGCTGGCTCGGATGTAGTCCAATCTGGACGTCCAATTTTCGATGACTTTTTCCAACATTTGTGGCCGTATATCGGCAATAACACGGCGAATGTTGTCTTCCAAATGGTCAAGGGTTTGTGGCTTATCCGCATAGACCAATGACTTTACATAGCCCCACAGAAAGTAGTCTAGCGGTGTTAAATCACAAAATCTTGGAGGCCAATTCACAGGTCCAAAACGTGAAATTAGGCGGTCACCAAACGTGTCTTTCAATAAAGCGATTGTGGCACGAGCTGTGTGACATGTTGCGCCATATTGTTGGAACCACAGGTCCTGGACATAATGGTTGTTCAATTCAGGAATGAAAAAGTTAGTAATCATGGATCTATACCGATCACCATTGACTGTAACGTTCTGGCCATCATCGTTTTTGAAGAAGTACGGACCAATGATTCCACCAGCCCATAAAGCGCACCCAACAGTCAGTTTTTCTGGATGTAACGGTGTTTCGACATACACTTGAGGATTAGCTTCACTCCAAATGCGGCAGTTTTGTTTGTTGACGTAGCCATTCAACCAGGAGTGCGCTTCATCGCTAAACAAAATAAAATGGACGTAGTGCGCGATACGTATTCCGCACAGAACTATTATTTTCGAAATGAAATTGCACTATTTGCAAGCGTTGTTCGGGCGTGAGTCTATTCATGATGAATTGCCAAACCAATCACTTGACAGCTGTTGAATCGGTCGCCATCTTGAACAGTAATGCCAACTCAAAGTTATATACCTCGAAAAAAAACACCCGTTAAATATAATCATAAAGGTCTCATTATTCTTTTCCTACTCATACAAAATAAAAAAATCCTTATTCACCTCCTACTTTTTAGGAAGACTTAACTATTGAATGCAGATTTACTTATTGTATTATACCTATTGTATACTGGTGCCTATTGAACTTCTATATTTGGGAGTTAATGAACTAATAAGGATAAAGTTATGGATATCGATGCCATAACTTTTTCTGAGGGGAATGCATTTGTAATTATCGAGGATTGTAGATTTTCGAGAGAGCAGCCATTCTTGAACGATTTCAGAAAAACGACTTCGTTGTTATCATGGAACAAGACGGCAAATTCGTGTTATTCCATTTTGTTTTTTGACAGGAAAAATGCCTGATTTCATAATTTAATGAAAAGGATACTGGAACATTGTTTTCTCAACTTTATTCCCATAATCCTGTCTTATATCCTGGTTCCTATACTCCTATACCGGTTCTGTTCCAAAGCAGTTCCATTATTCAAAGGAAACTCAATTTATTTTGTCGGTAAACTTCACGAAATGAGTTTGGGAGATATAACTTGATTTCAAGGAAAACTTTTGCATTAACTCCAATCAATAAAAGCTGACAGAAATAGCAGTCATATTCGGAATTTTTCCACATTTCGAGAGGAGATTCTTTGGAATCTGATAAAGTATTATAATTGGTTTTCTGAACTTAGATTATATTTTCAATATTTTAATTTTTAGCATTGATGTGTGAAATATAATGTTATTATTCAAATGCATCAGGGAACCTTTATAGCACGTTCTATTATAATAATAAAATAATCTGAATGGTGATTCAAAAATAGGTATAGTCTATTCACTTTAGGTATGAAATGTCTCCATGCGTAGTGCAGTTTTAGTATTTTTGCTGTCAACTGAAAACTGCCGATGTGTTGTTTCGATTGTAAATCGAATTTGAAGTTTTGACTTCATTCTTTGAAAATTAATTCGTTTTGGTAATGATGAAATGATTGATTTGAAACGTGAGAGTATTTTAACAACCTATTGGAAACAGCTAAGATAAATATAGTAGCTTCTGTGATACTGAGGATTATACCAAATGGTGAATGCGCAGGTCTCAGTAAAATCCACATCTTTGGCTTGAATACGACTTCTAGAACCGTCTTGTAAACTATGAAAGTTGAAAAACATGGTACAAATACTCAACACACAGTTATTACCTGAAGAAGTTGAATTTTTTCTGAGATCATCTACGGGACAAACTAAATGTTCATGAATTGTAGGAGGTGAGCTTGCTGCAAGGTTTTGTGGACAAACAGACCGACAGACACAAAATTATAGTTGTCCAGATTGAATGTGAATGTATTTTTCAAGGGGAATATCGACATCGGAGCTCAAAAATTTGTTTAAAAGTGAGTGCAAAGCTTCTTTTCTCTCCGGAAGTAAAATTTGTTTAAAAGTGAGTGCAAAGCTTCTTTTCTCTCCGGAAGTAAAATGATGAAAGTTCAAAGCTATTTATTATCTGAAGTTAAAACTTCGACATCTATTCAATCCGCAAGTCATCCCTTTCGAGTGCAAAGAGAAACCTCAATAATTCAATAGAATTATTGCTTCTGTTGGAAGTCCATTGTGTTCCTTCAGGTATTGTGGCATTGAAATGAATCGCATATCAATTATGATGATAATTCGAGAGCATTCATACTGAAAGGATTTGAAGGGATTATCACTTCAACAAAATGCTTTCTGAAAGCCGAATAGTTTATCTACCTATTAGCACATATATAAATAGCTGAAGTTCAGTTGATGCCCTACCGCCAAGATGGAAAAAATATTAAGAGAAAGAATTCTCAGAGTTTTTTCTTGACAAAGCTTAAACCATGAATATAATTATACGTTATTGGAACGGTTGAGTATAGAAATTAAGAAAAAACATCCTCAAATACCAACAAAAATGCTCTATCACCAAGACAATGCTCCAGGGAAAGAAGTTTAACTTTAAAGAAGAAGTGATTGTCGAGGTTTAAGCCTATTTCGAGAGGAAAGATGAATTTTTATACAGTAAAGGCATTGAAAAGTTAAAGAAACGTTGCACTACCATTCTTGCAGGTGACTATGCTGACGTATAAAGTCGTTTATTTAAGAAAATATGTGTTTTGACTAGTGAGGCCCGTAACCTATTGTGTGAAGATTTACATCAGTGCTTTCCTCAGTTTTATTTGTATTATTTATCACCCACTTGCCCCAATAAAACGAAAAAACGGTAGTACGGACCTGAATTGCATCTCGTTACATGCATAGGTGGGCATCTGAAGTCGGTCCTGCGAATCATATATCATACCTGGTCGGTTCTATCCTTTATTGCCTAATGTAGGCGTTCAGTTAACTTTCGCATGCATATTTAATGCCGTATCCTCTCACTTTTATTTACTCTTATTATTTTCAGCAACCTAAACTGTCAATAAATCACATTTACCCACATTAAGCTGCCTCATATAACCAATAGAAATCCAACTCGTAGTAGGTTTTTTTTCCTCTTCCGTTTGGTTCGAGTAACAAAGAGTGGGTGGCTGCAGGTCTACTGGGCAAAGCAGCACTCTCGCTGAAGCAGTCTGAATTTGGCTGAAAGAGGAGAATTGAGATGTAAAATACTGTGACGTCTTTATAAGGGAACATGCAATCGATGATTGTTCTCTGTAGGCAAGAAAGAGTTGTTCATACGTTTTATTACAAGACCTACGAACTTGATCAATTTGAATGTTAAAATACTTCTAAATAACAATATCATGCAGAAATATTTCGACAGTCTTTTAAATTAGAGCTATTAGAGAGTTTTCTCACTATGGTTCAAGATGGAGAGAGAAAGTGGCATAACTTGCCTTAAAACTTGAAGTTATTGTAGAAATAAGGTTTTTTTGGGAATAGTAGATGTATTCCTGTATAATAGGAAGAGATCCCTCAATTTATTATTATTAAGTAGACTGGTTGCAATCGAGAAATCTTGGGATAAATTTCATTTCTACCCGAACTCATTTTCAATTCTATTTTAATATAAATTGTGTTGGTTTATATTCGATGAAAATCTATGATTCAACTCATGTATACATCGTCTTAAAATATAATAATTAAAAAAACAGTTATCAAAGATAACTGATATCTCCTTTGGTACACTCTTCGTGAGCTCACAGTTTACACCCAGTGCAGACATTTAGGGATTAAAATTTTCCTTCAATCTAATGAGAGTGACAAGAAAATTTGGCGTTCGGAATGAAGTACTTGTAATGTTTTCAACAAAAGTCTAATCGTGGATTGATCAATAGTTTTTATTTCGTTTGATTTTCTACACTCGATCGCTATGCAACGCGAAACACGCAATTTGACCCAAGAGGAATGTGTCCAAGCGGTATTTTTGCGAGAAGAAGGGTGGACATTAATTGTAGAAAGGTTTGGAGTTTCCCATACAAGTGTGTCCAGAATGTTGCAGCGATTCAGGGAGACAGGTATGAATGTCTGAAGACCAGGACAGGGTAGACCACGGGTAACAACTGCCATTCAAGAACGTTACTTGAGAGTTTCTTCGTTGAGACAACGGTTTGCAACCGCTCGCCTCCTTCAAAATCAGCTTGAGCAAACTCTTGGGGTGCAAATCACCACTCAGACAATAAGAAATCGCCTCAGAGAATATGATTTAAGGCCTCGGGTCGCGGCAAGAGGCCCAGCTCTTACCCCAGCCCATCGAAGGGCGCGTTTGGATTTTGCGAGAGAGCATATCCATTGGGAAGAGGCTGATTGGGAAAGAGTTCTCTTCACATATGAGTCTAGATTCTGCATCTACCATTGTGATCGACGTTCCCTTGTATACAGACGTCCTCATGAAAGATATGCTCAGTGCAATTTCCTGAATACTACTGGTTTCGGGGGAGGATCGATTATGGTATGGGGTGGAATATCTTTGACTGCTCGCACAGACCTAGTGGTCGTTGATAATGGAGCTATGAATGCTGATAGGTATATAAGGAACATTCTTGAAGAGCATGTAGTGCCATTTGCCCCATACATTGGTGAAAATATCATTTTTATGGACGATAATGCCAGACCCCATCGTGTGCGCATCGTTCAGGAGTACCTTGAAGAGGTTGAAGTCTCTCGAATGGAATGTCCAGCAAGAAGTCCAGATCTCAATCCGATTGAGCAGGTTTGGGACAACCTCAATAGAAGGCTGAGAAGTTCAGAAAATCATCCAGCTACTCTCAATGACTTAGGAATCCAACTCAGATAAGTCTGGGAAGGATTAGATCAGAACATTTTGAGATCACTCATTTTGAGTATGATCCGTCGTTGCCGAGCTGTAATTAACGCAAGAGGTAGAAATACCAAGTATTAAATCACTTATCATTATTCCAGTATTTTGAAAATTGTTTATTTCTCTTCTTCCACATAAGATTCGGTGAAATCCTGAATTTTTCTTCCTTTTAATGTGTCTTGTTTCGTTCAAAACCTTACCGAGAGAACATAAAAAATATGTTATAAAGTCAATGTAGAGTTAACTTTCATTAAAACTGAGATTTTCAGAATGTGCGTTAATTTTTTTGCGCAGTGTAGTATAGAAATTATATCTCTCACTTCGATTCTGACAAAACTTCAGATCAGAATAGCGAACCCTCAGAGAGAAGAAATTGAATGGAGGACAACTATCGACATTTTCAAGTACTATCAAATCCCTACATACCAAAGCTTGTCGGAAATTGATATTGAGTGAATAATGGAAGCATACTTCCTGCAACATTGGCCAATATTTTTTTTCGTTTTACCGGCCCTGATGCCGAAATGGCAATCGTCCGTTGTTCTGGCAACGGCTAGAAGACGAGAGAAACAGAGTGCATAGAGCGAGATGGTTGCTTAGCGACGTGTCGGATAGTCTGATCTGATCGATAACTCGACACAGGATCTTGGTATAGCTGCACACGTTGTCACCTAACCAAGTAAGGTCCTCCTAATTACTGCAGTAAAATAAAGGAATGGAGACGCTAATTGGTAAAATTTTCGATCTGGACCAACGGAGGCTGTGGCAATTAGCCGAACATTTGTTTTGGGTTATTCGTTCCTGTTAGTATTTATGAGCGGTATTCTGAGGAAAAACCTGTTACGGAATACCGGCAATGAAACTCAATTAGGCTCTATAAGAGTTATTTTGTTATTTTTCAACGGTATTTGATGGTTTCTGCACCATGAAAGCAAGACTATTGCATTTTTTTGCTCGACCTATTTATAATGAATTTGTATATAGAGGGTGTTTTTTTGAGAGCTATAGAACTTTAAATTGCAATAAAACAACTATGGATTATTCGATTGACATGTATTTTATTTATCCGCAAGATAATCTTGTGGCATTACATTTTAAATATGATTTCTGGCATATGACCGCCACGGCTGGCTCGGATGTAGTCCAATCTGGACGTCCAATTTTCGATGACTTTTTCCAACATTTGTGGCCGTATATCGGCAATAACATGGCGAATGTTGTCTTCAAAATGGTCAAGGGTTTGTGGCTTATCCGCATAGACCAATGACTTTACATAGCCCCACAGAAAGTAGTCTAGCGGTGTTAAATCACAAGATCTTGGAGGCCAATTCGCAGGTCCAAAACGTGAAATTAGGCGGTCACCAAACGTGTCTTTCAATAAATCGATTGTGGCACGAGCTGTGTGACATGTTGCGCCGTCTTGTTGGAACCACAGCTCCTGGACATCATGGTTGTTCAATTCAGGAATGAAAAAGTTAGTAATCATGGCTCTATACCGATCACCATTGACTGTAATGTTCTGGCCATCATCGTTTTTGAAAGAAGTACGGACCAATGATTCCACCAGCTCATAAAGCGCACCAAACAGTCAGTTTTTCTGGTTGTAACGTTGTTTCGACATACACTTGTGGATTAGCTTCACTCCAAATGCGGCAGTTTTGTTTGTTGACGTAGCCATTCAACCAGAAGTGCGCTTCATCACTAAATAAAATAAAATGGACGTAGTGCGCGATACGTATTCCGCATAGAACCATTATTTTCGAAATAAAATTGCACTATTTGCAAGCGTTGTTCAGCGTGAGTCTATTCATAATGAATTGCCAAACCAAACTGAGAATAAATCACTTGACAGCTGTTAAATCGGTCGCCATCTTGAACAGTAATGCCAACTTAAAGTTATATACCTCGAAAAAAAAAACACCCGTTAGTAATATGCGATCGCCAAAACTGCAATAGGCGTATATGAACAGAGAACAGACGAGCGCTCAAAAGCAAATTTTTTCATTTATGGTACAAATTAATACCCAAACTTCGGAATCGGCTTCTGCGATTCGGTTCGATCCTCAGAACGGAAATAAAGTGATAATTTCTACTCATCTGGCACGTACAGCATCCGTTTAAAATGGTGGTAGGTTCTAATGGGAACTGGTTACTTCAAACGGCTGGAAAACTGGAATTTATGGCAACAACTCAACTACGTTCACTAATTTCCCAATTAACGGGTTAATCATTTTCGAACGTTACTTAATTGGCCATTTAGAGCCGATGAATGAATGAGAGTAATCCAGGATAGAGCTCCTGTAATCGTTTTTCTTATTGGATCAAGATGGAGCTTGAATTGGGTGTGTTTATTATGAGATAAATTTGTTGTTGTTTGTGAGTATACTCAACGAAGGTTGGTTCGTTGCATAAAGTCATTTATACAGGGTGATTCACCGGGATGACCTATTACACGTTTATGGAAAACTAAACATAAGTTTGAGCTGAAAATTTGCATATTGGGGTTTGAGATTATGATCTTTCTTCCTAAAATATTTTCAGATCTCTACAATTTCCGGTTATATCAGAAACAGACTACTACTTCCTTATTTCAATTGGTACACCCAGTATATTATTGCATGATTAGATAGCATTTTTGATGACAATTTCGGTAATATGCCATACCTTGGATAAAAACTCAACAGTTCATGAGTTGATGGGATTCTTATGAAAAAAATGGTTATTCTATGAGCACACACACATCTATTGTATTTTTGTCCACCCTGTACCAATTGAAATATACATGTGATACATTTTGGAATCAGCTCAGCTAGCGAAAATTGAGACAAAATGGGGGTGTTACATTTAGAAAAATGACGGTGACGTCATTACTCGAAAGTAATTCACCCTGTATATTAGATTATTATTGTAAAATTCGGTAAATTAAAATAAAAAATCGACGTGTTTCAGGATTATTTCTTAAAATGGTCTGTTTAGCTAAAAATGAATTTGTTCCATACTTTACGGACACAGAATAATATATATTCATAATTAAACTGCTTTTGAGGAATTTATAGTATCTATTAACAAACAGCATGAGTTATAATCACTCACTACTTCAACTCACAATGATAAATCTGAAAAGATGGATCTGTGCTTCTATACTTCTCTGCTTTCATTCGATTGGCCGAAAAGGAACATTCCATTATTGTTATTGAGGGGAGGAATGTCCGAGGAAATAATTTTGACGTTTCCAAACCAAGTTGATATCTAATTATTGTGAATGTTTTGCTGAGAACGATTAATTCAGATAGTGAAGATGAAATATTATATACAATTCCAAAAGTCAAGCAATTAATGTTACCATACAGAATTACTATATGCCCGAAAGAAATATGAAGGAATTTACAAAAATTTTCAAGATTGGTGTAGCAGTAAGAACATTAAGTCATCGTTTACAGGTAATGTTTTTTGGTATATTTTAGTGAAGTTAGCACTAAATATGAAACATCGTCTCTATAGACTTTCCACTCCATGCTAAGAAGCACACTCAACATGATTAATGATATCAATATAGAGAATTTAAAATTACGTAATTTCTTAAACGTCAATCACAGAAAACTAAAACGGCAGAACTTATACTGGTTGGTCAAAATGACTAATTACAATCTAAAATTTATATAGCATCGTTATAGGTAACTCTTAAGGTTATTCTTAAAACTTTTGAAACAAATATCACTTATACGTCCTTGAAATCTTGATACTGATTACTTTCGAAGCATCTCATATATTTCTGGATATTAATAATAATAATCGTACCTCGTTGCTGGGATTAGTAATAACAAATTTATCTTTATTCCAGGTTTACATCAGGAGGAAGTTAAAGGATGTACCAGCAATGGCGAGAAAGTGGATTTTTTTCGACTACCAATCCGAATGAATGTTGAACGTAAGAAGTTTTAAGCTATTAATATACGGTTAAGGCACTTTTAATGCGGTCGAATGAGATTTGACTCGTAAACTGGATAATAAACTTAGCATCAAGACTAACGACATTAAGAAGACTGTGCCAATTACTCTAAGATTACGTTAAGCATTGTTTACATGAAAGCGTGAAAAATTGGAATGGAATAAGGGTAATTTACCTTGCCGTTTTTCTTTTTACAAGTGAAAAATATCTGATAGAATGAACAAATAGAATTTTCTTCAATCTGAAACTGAGGAATAATGTTAAGGGTTTTCCAATAGGAATGATACAATTTACAATAGTTAAAATGGCAACACCGTGTATCATTTATGACATTTATTATGTCATTTGTGTTCTTTAGGTTTTGTCATTTAATCATGGAAAGATACACGCTTCAACAATGTTTGAAAATTGTTGAATTGTTCAATCAAAATATTCATACATTTTTCATAAATGAGCACTGATATTGATGAATCAATTCAACAATTTCTAAACGTTGTTGAAGCCTGTACCTTTCCATGAATAATTGGAATAACCTACTCAACATATATGACATAAGAAATTCTAAAGAAATAGTCAGTGTTACCATTATAATCATTTTAATTGTATGATTTCTATTACAAAATCCTTTCTATAAGGTTGATTATGGAATAGGTATTTATAAAGGGTGTTTTTTTTAGAGCTATAGAACTTTGAATTGCAATAAAACAACGATGGATTATTCGATTGACATGAATTCTATTTATCCGCAAGATAATCTTGTGGCATTACATATTAAATATGGCTCGGATGTAGTCCAATCTGGACGTCCAATTTTCGATGACTTTTTCCAACGTTTGTGGCCGTATATCGGCAATAACACGGCGAATGTTGTCTTCCAAATGGTCAAGGGTTTGTGATTATCCATAGACCAATGACTTTACATAGTCCCACAAAAAGTAGTCTAGCGGTGTTAAATCACAAGATCTTGGAGGCCAATTCACAGGTCCAAAACGTGAAATTAGGCGGTCAACAAACGTGTCTTTCAATAAATCGATTGTGGCACGAGCTGTGTGACATGTTGCGCCGTCTTGTTGGAACCACAGCTCCTGGACATCATGGTTGTTCAATTCAATTCAGGAATGAAAAAGTTAGTAATCAGGGCTCTATACCGATCACCATCGACTGTAAGGTTCTGGCCATCATCGTTTTTGAAGAAGTACGGACCAATGATTCCACCAGCCCCAAAAGGGCACCAAACAGTCAGTCTTTCTGGATATAACGGTGTTTCGACATACACTTGAGGATAAGCTTTATTCCAAATGCGGCAGTTTTGTTTGTTGACGTAGCTATTCAACCAGAAGTGCGCTTCATCGCTAAACAAAATAAAATGGACGTAGTGCGCGATACGTATTCCGCACAGAATCATTATTTTCGAAATAAAATTGCACTTTTTGCAAGCGTTGTTCAGGCGTGAGTCTATTCATGATGAATTGCCACACCAAACTGAGAATGAAATCTATGTTTATTACTCTATGCAGATAATAGAAAAATCCGTGACGGGAGATTTCCGAGCACCAACATATTATAATGAAGGATAACCATGAAATCTGGAAGGTATGGCAGATGAACAGATTTTCCACATAAAAACTTAAATCAGTGATGAAAAACTCCTGGACCAATTGTTCATTTAATTTAACGACATCCTGTATCTTACCCAGATTCAACCAAGATAAAATACTCTTTTAATTGAAAGTTTATAATCTCAACATCAACAGAAACTGAAATACTTCATTGACCACGGTGAAAACTGGTATGTTGCGTTATAACTGGACTTCTAGTTTGGTACAAAAAAAAGTCGTATTCAGATATCAATCAATTTCCACTCGATTGTCACATCGAACTTAATTGGAACTGGAGCTAGACTATCGGCATGGAATGTACTCTAGATTCATTGATAAACCAGATCGAAAACGAAACAATGAAACAAGTCCGGTAAGATACCAGATCTAAAGCTCGACGCGGTGTCAATAACGAGCATAGAATCGCGACAAAGCCCGCCGAGCAAAGTCACACATGCGCACAGAGTGTGAAAGTCTGCTTATCTACGAAATATCGAATAACCCCAAGAGCAACTGGTTTAATTTTATAATAATACGCTTCAATTTGTCAAAGGCACGTATGCAATGAAGTTATATAATAATTGGTCCCATTCTATGTCGTTTTTTCGACGTGTTTTCCAAAAAAATTCGCTCATTGCAAAATACACGTCGAATGACACTGGTTTGGTTTCTTGTATGCGTTTGGGTTTTTTGTTACGTTTAATTGATCGTTATATTAAGCTTAATAGCGTTTAGTGCTTGATTAGATTGGAGCACGGCTTTGCAGTCTCTGAACGCTATTAAATCGTATGGTTTGTCTGGATTTGAGCAGAGCACTTTGTTGGGTAGGAAGGTGAACAAGTTCTTATTTGAATATTCGAAGAAATGTTGCGTATGAGCGAGTCGGTTTATGTCCATTTTTGGATGGGTTTTAGATTGAAGCTATGTAGTGAAATTGTGGCTATTATTTTCTGTCTGCTTTTAGATACGTGTGCGAATTCATTCAGTTTTTTTTTCCTAACTCAACATTGCACCTAGGATTTTCGTATTTCATTTATGAGCCCAATACGCTCTATTAGTGATGACGCCACACACCGCCATTTTAGTTCTCCTGTCAGTGTTCGGAATCCAAACAAACAAATTGTCATTCAAATTAGTACGTTGTCGTTGAAGAAATTGACTTATTTTGATAAATAAGATTATTTTAGGAACGATTTTACTATTAATTGATAGACAGAAGGCACGAGATTAATGCCAGTAAGTTCGAACTTGAAGTTCAACTAATAAACACGGCTTTTTACAAAATCTGGGAAATGATACAGAATTCAAACTTACTGGTACTAACCTTGTTCCTTCTTTCTACCCATTAATGCTGAAATCGTTCCTCAATTACTCTTATTTATGGAAATAAGCCAATTCCTTCAACGACACCGTACTAATTTGAATGACAATTTATTTGTTTGGATTCCGAACACTGACAGGAGAACCAAAAATGGCGGTGTGGGACGTCACACTAATAGAGTGTATTTGTGTGCCTAGTGTTTTTTATAGATAGAGCTTTGATCTGCAACATATTGAGGTTTCAAGTCTGTGTTTTGCTTCAAAGAGATTTGCCAGCCTTGAGAATATTATCGAAATGTTTTAGAAAATTTCAGTTTACAACCTATAATTTCTGAAATAAGGGACTAATCTCTGAACTGCAAGCATTTTTAGAATCTACACCATCGAATCAATCGATATAATATAAAATTTTCACGTGAAAACTTTTAATTTTCCTGAAAAAAAAAATGTTTTTCAAGTTACATAGTATAATATACCGGGGTATCATAAGAATATCCAAAAACAGGTATAATCAAGAATGAAGATCAGTTGTAAACTGCGTAATTTTGAGGTCAATCCTTAGTTGAACCATGAAACAAGGTAACTCGGATCACATTTAATGCATGGTTCAATCCATGTTCTTTTAATATAGTAAAGAGCATGAGTTGAATGAGCTAACCTCGATTCGCTTTTTAGAGTGTTTTCACTTGGTAGCATTTACTCATTTGACATGGAAAATTAGTTTTTCATGCGTACTTACACACATTTTACACCCAGTAAATTAATTATTTTATCCCTAGCCTTGTCGTTTTTATTGAAGTTCAAGATTAGAGTAGATTGCTTTCTGTTGAGAAAAACTTTGAGGACATAAGAAAAACATGTATACCTAATTTTATGTTCACGGTGTAGTAAAAATGAAAAAAAGAGTTATTTGACTGGATCATATGATTTCACTTATATATTTTCAATTTTATAGCTTTGTTGAAGGTTGTTACGTTTCTGTTATTTTTAATTTTTATATACTTATAACGGGTGTTTTTTTGCGAGGTATATAACTTTATGTTGGCATTACTGTTCAAGATAGTGACCGATTTAACAGCTGTCAAGCGATTCATTCTCAATTTGGTTTGGCAATTCATCATGAATAGACTCACGCCTGAACAACGCTTGCAAATAGTGCAATTTTATTTCGAAAATATTGCTTCTGTGCGGAATACGTATCGCGCACTACGTCCATTTTATTTTGTTTAGCGCTGAAGCGCACTTCTGGTTGAATGGCTACGTCAACAAACAAAACTGCCGCATTTGGAGTGAAGCTAGACCTCGAGTGTATGTCGAAACACCGTTACATCCAGAAAAACTGACTGTTTGGTGCGCTTTATGGGCTGGTGGAATCATTGGTCCGTACTTCTTCAAAAACGATGATGGCAGAACGTTACAGACAATGGTGATCGGTATAGAGCCATGATTACTAACTTTTTCATTCCTGAATTGAACAACCATGATGTCCAGGAGCTGTGGTTCCAACAAGACGGCGGAACATGTCATACAGCTCGTGCCACAATCGATTTATTGAAAGAGACGTTTGGTGACCGCCTAATTTCACGTTTTGGATCTGTGAATTGGTCTCCAAGATCTTGTGATTTAACACCGCTAGACTACTTTCTGTAAAGTCATTGGTCTATGCGGATAAGCCACAAACCCTTGACCATTTGGAAGACAACATTCGCCGTGTTATTGCCGATATACGGCCACAAATGTTGGAAAAAGTCATCGAAAATTGGACGTCCAGATTGGACTACATCCGAGCCAGCCGTGGCGGTCATATGCCAGACATCATATTTAAAATGTAATGCCACAAGATTATCTTGCGGATAAATAACATTCAGGTCAATCGAATAATCCATCGTTGTTTTATTGTAATTTAAAGTTCTATAGCTTTAAAAAAACACCCTTTATATACTTTTCTGTCGGTCTGGCCAATATCTCTCGAACCGAAAAACTTATAAACATGAAATTTTCAGGGTAGTGTATCTCGAATGCCTTTGTTAGATTACTCAAGTTCGAGAGTTATCATGTATACGGCTGGACGAACGGACATAATTGAATTTAAGGAAGGATTTTCAATTAGTGAGTTTAACTTGGAGAGTTATATAAATCTTGATTTTTTCAGGGAACTGAAATTAAACCTCTTATTAACGTTTTCCGAATCTATTATAACGACGTATCCTGTAATTATTTTTGCACCTCATTAGTTTTTGATGGACCATGACCGCCAAAATATCTCCATATTTCCACGAAACTGCCAAAAATTGTTGTAGAACACGAACCCTTCTCCCAAAAACGAAAGAGTTATAAATCTACGTCAACCCACAAATTATTGCATGTTGGTGTTCCTCAGGAGCCGACAAAGCTAATCGAGTTCTGCAATATTCCTTTAATTTGGGTGTCATTATGCCCTGTTTCAAAACGAATTTGGGTCGGTATTCGAAATGAACTGAGATTTTATTTAAATGACACCCGATGCTAATTAGATGGACACAATTTTTTTGATCTTTTTTCGCTTCTTCTTTCGCGAATGGAGTGGGTCAAGAGAAAGATGTAACCGAATAAAAAGTTTTGTCATCGTTGTTATTCAATGTAAAAGATTCAGGAATCAGGAGTTTTTCATTCTGCAAATAAGTACGTGGTATTAGAAAACAGTTTGCGGTTTGGACCAAAAATGTACCTATAGGGTGTTGATAAAAAGATCATGAACTTGGACAACTCAAATTCATAAAAACTCAAGATTTTCAGGTTAGAACCTATATTTTTTATTATTTCAGTCGATACTACGTCCAAAAATAGTGGGGGTTACTTAAGCAAACCCTATACCTAAAATGAATACTTTAAGAGTTATCGAACCTTAAATGAGGAACAAACTGCAATTTCCCACTGTGTGGAGTAGTCTGTGACTTCCGGAAAACACAGAAAGAAGCTAAAATTCGATGTTCGGATAACTAAATTTTACATTTCATAAATTATAATTCATTTTTCGTTGGGATTTTTAAAAAATCTATAAACCAATACAATTTTCAATTACGAATAATTCATTTCTCTAATTCTGTGGTTATTCTATTCATTCTTAAACATCTTGTAGAACCAAATCGTGCGAGAATATATCAGAAACGCACAGTTTTCATGGTTATATTTTATTATTATATGTTGGTACTCGGAACTTTCCGCCACGGCTTTATCTGTCAATTCATCAATTTGCCTTAAAAAAATTAGTTCTGCCAACCAACATTTTTCAATGCAAAAATCACTAAATGATATTTATGGAAATATTTCATTAATTTCAATAAAAATGCAATGAATTAGAGAAAATAATGTATAATACTCGTACAGAAGGCTCATTCTACCATTCGTTAATTCAAAAACTCGCCACTTCGTGGCTCGTTTTTGAATTTTGAACTTGTGGAAGAATATCAATGCCTTCTTCACTTGTATTATAAATAACTATTCTATTCTTGAAATGTCAGATTTAGTTATGGAAACGTCGAATTTTAGTTTCTTTCTGTGCTTACCGGAAGTCACAGACTACACCACACAGTGAGGAATAACTGTTTTTCCTCATTTAAGCTTTTTCCTCGATAACTTTTGAAGTATTAATTTTAGGTATAGGGTTTGCTGAAGTAACCCCCTCTATTTTTGTACGTAGAGTCGACTGAAATTATAAAAAATATAGGTTCTAATTTGAAAATCTTGAGTTTTGATGAATTTGAGTTGTCCAAGTTCATGATCTCCTTATGAACAAGCTGTACATTTTTTGTCCAAACCGCAAACAGTCTTATAATACTACGTATTTGCAGAATCGAAAAAGAAAAACAATTTTTCTAAAAAAGGCTTTTTCTGCAGAAAAATTTAAAAAAATGTGAGTCCCCATCGCCACTCTTTTTTTCATAAGAATCTCATTAACTCATCAACCGTTGAGTTCTCACCCAAGGTATGGCATATTGCCTAAATTGTCATCAAACAAGCTATCTGAAGATGCAATAATATACGGGGTGTGCCATTTGAAATAAGGAAGTAGTGGTCTGTTTCCGGTATAACCGGAAGTCGTAGAGATCTGAAAATATTTTAGGGAGAAAGATCATTGTCTCAAACCCCAATATGCAAATTTTCAGCTCAAAATTATGATAAGTTTTACATAAACGTCTAATACGCCATCCCGGGGAATCACCCTGTTTACACTTCAGTGGTCTACTATAGCTCTCTTAGTTTAACAGACTTGTTATTCCTGCTTTTATTGAATATTCGTTCCACAATTTTGCTGTAAGAAATAATAGTGCAAAATCCGCCTTTTCACACAACAACCAAACCGACACCAAAAAAACCATAAAAATCCCATAATTCTCAAACTCTCACCGGTAACGCGCATACGGAACCCTCCGAGATCCTCTCAACCTTCCATATCGTTGCCGATCTCCGCCAGAAAACACAAGAAACTTCCATTAAACTCCAATATGGTGAACCTAATTTATTGCAACTCTTAACCCCCAGCATCCTCTCGCAGCAAATCATCTCCCGCGGATTGGAGATGGAGAGAAAGAGATAAGGAGAGAGAGAGAGAGAACCTGAAGGTACCCACACGTTTTACGCGTTGTCAATTCGACGGGAACGGAACCCGCAATCATACGCGTTCAAAATCCTCCGTCGTTTTTCCGATATCGCATCGCTGGGGCATCGCATCTAATCTGATCTTTGTCCCGTGCTGCTGCTGCGTTTTTTTATTGAAATTACCCGTGTAGGTCGACGTAATAAGCGGGTTACATTTGCCGCCGGGATTCCATCATCCGACTCCGCGTGGAATTGCTAGAGACAGTGACGTATCAGCGGGGATGCTCGAAGAACTGGCCAATGTGTAGCTCCCTCCACATCGAAAAGACCCGAATCATGGCGAATTCGATTCAGGATCTCCATGTCTACACACCAGTCAAGAATTTAAAAATTGGTGTTCCACATGGGTCAATTCTTGGACCGATCCTCTTCGTAATATTCGGAATAAAGTATCGAGATTTCGGGGTCGTATTTTTCAGGTCAAAATAAGACTTTTTTTCTCTATGAACATGTGTCCGCAAACGCTTCGTTACCGAATTACAGAGCGTTAAAGTTTCAAGATTTTTTTTAGTTTTTTCTTCATAGCTTTTACAGTTTTTGAGATATTAATATCAAATTTGAAATATATGTTAGGGATCTTCTTCATCCAAACAAAATCTTTTCCATCCTTCTTTTTCACCAAAAGTTGACGACGCATAAATTATAATTAAATCTGAAAACAACAAAAGAAAAGAAACAGAAAGGAGCAATAAATGTTATAGTTTCCATTATATTGATTTGAAGTTAGTGACCCATTCTAAAACTGAATGTATATCTTGCAAGCCACCATGAGATTCATAAATGGGACAACTATTCATCAAATGGTCAATGGTTTCGTCTACGCCACCCTCACATAGTGGACTTTCAATAGAATTCCTTTTGAAGAGCATACTATTGCAACGACAATCACCAGTCCTAAGTCGATTTGAAGTTCACCAAATGGGAAGATTGAAACCTGGAATTTTCTCTGAAGGATCAACGATTAGACTTTTGTTGAAGACATTACAAGAACTCCATTTCGAACGCCAAATTTCTTTGTCTCTTTCTTTAGATTGAAGGAAAGTATTAATCCATAAAGGTTTACGTGACTACAACCTTGCAGTTCTAGTATCTGGGAGGTAAGATACAATTGGAAATGAGTTCGGGTAGAAATGAAATTTATTCCAAGATTTTTTACTACAACTTGTCTACGAATATGAGGCGGAAGTATATGTAATAGTACAGTTAACCAAAGTAGAGGTGTGGATTTAATAGTTCTACCGATAATAATTCTCATGGAAATGTTATGCTGCGCATCAATTTTATGAACATGAGCACTATCGAACCAAAAAGAACAACATTATTCAGCAGCAGAAAGAAAAGTGCTGGCATCAGCAACTCATAAAGAACCAGTGCTTTCTTGAAAATTTCCTCAGAGTATATGTAGAACAGGAGTGGTTAGAGAATAGAACCCTGGCTAAAATGCACTGGTTGTAAACTGTAAGCTCACGAAGAGTGTACCAAAGGAGATATCAGTTATCTTTGATTTAACTCCAGAGTTTTTTAATTATTATATTTTAAGTAGATGTATACAAAAGCTGAATCAAAGATTCTCATCGAGTATCAACCAAAACCAACACAATTTATACTTACTTGTATTTCTTTTTCTGCCTCTTCGTCCATTCAAACCTCATGTTCAACTGAAAGAATTGTGTCTCCGCCCCTGTATTATCTTTGCAACCCGGCCGTTGACTGTCTGTTCGTGAGATACATCATCACGAAACTGCATTGTATTGTCTTCGAGGGGAAAATTCCTACCTCTTCTATGATGACCTCTTCGCTTTGGACGTTACGTATGGTACTGAACATGAACATACATCCCAATGGTATTCTTGAGCTCTTCCTAGTTATCTGCCTACAAATAGCACTCTCGTTTTCTGAACCTGGAAGGTATATGATAATTAGAATTGCTTTATCGTGTCTTTGACTGTCATTGATAATTGTTGGATCTGTTTTCTAACTGCTTCCTTGTCTACTGAAGGTAGATAGGAGACTTTGTGATATCTTTTGGGATGACAACAATGTTTGGTCTTAGATTTAGAAATTTTAGATCATAAAATGCATTTCGGAACATTCTGAACACTTTTGATTGTGTATAAGTCCTTCTGTGTGTGCAAATTCTTGTAATTACCTTTATTCCTATATTTCTTATCTGATTTGGATGAAATTTTCTATGGGTATTATGTTTGGATCGTAGATGGTCCCATAAGAATTTGATCTTTTCAGATCAGATATGGAGTGGAAATAATGAACCAAATGAAGAATGCAATGACGTGAAAGTCAGGATCTTTCGACTCTAGTTCATTCATCTCAAACCTTCAAAACTTCCGAGAAAAAATTGTATTCCATAGATTTATAGACAACTGTATTCAGTATGAAAGTAGGTTAATAGGATTCGTTTATTTATGAGTTTTAACGAAATCGAATTTCTAGAAAAACGATTGGCTCATAACCCCTAAACAAAAAATATTGAATACAACATTCATCACTTCCTAGAACTGGCATAATTTCAAATTACTAAATTGGCCACCACCTCAAACCCACTGAAATTTTCAATGTAAATTATTCTAAGGTACCACCCAGAATAAAATAAGACATAGAAACCAATTTTTTTTTGCAACCTCATCATCGACGTCCCAAAAAAAACATATATTATATGCTAATTCCAGGCGGCACAGTATCACGAAACTTGAATAAGAAATCACGAATTTCAAATCGTGGAACTTCTGTGGATAACCTTTTAGATCAGGCGTTTCGACAAGCCATGAGATATGTGAACATTGAAAGTTTATATACATAGGTATTATAATAATTATAGTTGGGGAATTACATCATTTTCTAATCAACCCGGCTTATGGATTACATATCGATCACATACAAACACAATCTTGTGGGTAATGAGATACATCAAGTATGTGTAGTGAAAGCATTGGTGTACTATGGCTGTGAATAATGATATTGTTGAAAAACGTAAAATTGATTAGAAGTAATCGTGTTTCCTACTTCGGAAAGCTTTCGTTTTTTGCTGTCATTAGTCAAGATAGATGACTATCGTGGGGTCTCCGAGCTACGTAAATCAATACATCGATTATACTCCATATTTAAACATCAGAACCTTTACCGTTTATGAGATAATAGAAGACTTCTTGAGTACCTAAATATTGGGTTTTCTAATACGAATGGCAACGCTGTTAATTATTTTTTGACATGTCTTGACATGTCTTTGACATGTATTCAGTAGGTTATGCCATTTGATCGAAGTTTAGAAATTGATGAATTATTTTATCAAATCAGTACTAATTTCTGAAAGAAATTCCGAATAATTGATAGACGATATTATTCGTTGTATTGGAGACAAATTTGGGTGAATTGGTTAGATCAAGATGTTGAATTCGAGTTATAACGGGTGTTTTATTTCGAGGTTTATAACTTTAAGTTGGCATTACTGTTCAAGATGGCGACCGATTTAACAGCTGTCAAATGATTTATTCTCAGTTTGGTTTGGCAATTTATCATCAATTTTATTTCGAAAATAATGGTTCTGTGCGGAATACGTATCGCGCACTACGTCCATTTTATTTTGTTAAGCGATGAAGCGCACTTCTGGTTGAATGGCTACGTCAACAAACAAAACTGCCGCATTTGAAGTGAAGCTAATCCTCAAGTGTATGTCGAAACACCGTTACATCCAGAAAAACTGACTGTTTGGTGCGCTTTATGGGCTGGTGGAATCATTGGTCCGTACTTCTTCAAAAACGATGATGGCCAGAACGTTACAGACAATGGTGATCGGTATAGAGCCATGATTACTAACTTTTTCATTCCCGAATTGAACAACCATGATGTCCAGGAGCTGTGGTTCCAACAAGACGGCGCAACATGTCATACAGCTCGTGCCACAATCGATTTATTGAGAGACACGTTTGGTGAATTGGCCCCCAAGATCTTGTGATTTAACACCGCTAGACTACTTTCTGTGGGGCTATGTACAGTCGTTGGTCTATGCGGATAAGCCACAAACCCTTGACCATTTGGAAGACAACATTCGCCGTGTTATTGCCGATATACGGCCACAAATGTTGGAAAAAGTAATCGAAAATTGGACGTCCAGATTGGACTACATCCGAGCCAGCCGTGGCGGTCATATGCCAGAAATCATATTTAAAATGTAATGCCACAAGATTATCTTGCGGATAAATAAAATTCATGTCAATCGAATAATCCATCGTTGTTTTATTGCAATTTAAAGTTCTATAGCTCTAAAAAAAAAAACCCTTTATTTGCAAGCGTTGTTCAGGCGTGAGTCTATTCATGATGAATTGCCAAACCAAACTGAGAATAAATCACTAGAAAGCTGTTGAATCGGTCGCCATCTTGAACAGTAATGTCAACTGAAAGTTATATACCTCGAAAAAAAAAACACCCGTTATGTGTGCGTTTTCAAGGCTGATACAGTGGGCACCTTGGGTACGTCATCAGTGACGTCAAGCCTTTGCTAAAATAACAAACTGTAACACTAATTGCTCTCGTTCTTCGTATTCCAACCAGAACTCCACACGCGAAGGGAATCGTTGGATTCGAAAATGCTCAATTTCCTATGCAACATTGAAAATTCATCGAAAAAGATCCAATTATCTTCGGACTTCGTTGTACCGATTGACAACCCGCAGCCATTTCAAGTGAGGCCGTAATTTTGTTACGAAACTTCGAATAGGATCTCAATTAATGGCTAGAAACGTGCAGTGGAACTTGCAGGTGTGAAGGAATTTCAGAATTGTTAGATTCTCGAACTGATTACTCCAATGGGAATTGCGCCACCTACCGGAATGGAATGTATTCAACAGTTGTGAAGTCCGTAAAGTATGGAACAAATTCATTTTTAGCTAAACAGACCATTTTAAGAAATAATCCTGAAACACGTCGATTTTTTATTTTTATTTACTGCATTTTAAAATAATAATCTAATATACAGGGTGAATTACTTTCGAGTAATCACGACACCGTCTTTTTTTTTTAAATGGAACACCCCCATTTTGTCTCAATTTTCCGATTATTCTAGCTGAGCTGATTCCAAAAATGTATCACATGTTGATTCCAATTGGTACAGGGTGGACAAAAATACAATAGTTTTGTGTGTGCTCATAAAGTAACGCGTAACATTTTTTATTAGTTAAATTACCATTATTATCAAAAATACTTATTGTCTAGCGGCAATTGGTTTGAAAGTAACACCCTGTAGTTTGTTACATTTTATAATATGATAATTTCTTTTATATTCTGTCTGCTTGACCACAAGTACCAAACATGTTTGGAAACAGCTCATTTTTATTAATCTAAAAATGTAACAAACTACAGGGTGTTACAAGCAAACCAATTGCTGCTAGACAATAAGTATTTTTGATAGTATTGTTAATTTAACTAATAAAGAATGTAACGCGTTACTTCATGAGCACACACAAAACTATTGTATTTTTGTCCACCCTGTACCAATTGGAATCAACATGTGATACATTTTTGGAATCAGCTCAGCTACAGTAATCCGAAAATTGAGACAAAATGGGGGTATTCCATTTAAAAAAAAATACGGTGACGTCATTACTCGAAAGTAATTCACCCTGTATATTAGATTATTATTTTAAAATACGGTAAATTAAAATCAAAAATCGACGTGTTTCAGGATTATTTCTTAAAATGATCTGTTAGCTAAAAATGAATTTGTTCCATACTTTACGGACACAGTGTAGTTAATAGTTGATTAATTCAGATTTCAGATAGTTAATTTTGTGCTACTGGATCGCTCAACATGGTGTGTGGTATTTCTCTTCAGGATAACAATCAGCATGTCCAACTACGTCTTCCATTATAGTTTCAATGTTACTCTTTGTATCGATCAAACTATTCTGCCCTCATAAGGATGTCACATTTGATTCCACCAGTCGTCATCCTACGCAACAAATGGAAAATTGATAGCTCAATCAAAAATTGAAATTGCTTTTTTATTGATATTGAATCGAGCTATTCCTAACAAATATATAGCGAGATTAATCATTCTGGGTTTAATTAAAATTAGCTAGTCACGAGCAGATGAAAGACTTGCTATCGGACGGTAAGCACCTGGATTTTATATGTCGAATTGATGAATTGGTAGATGTTCGCCAAGAACTACTGGACCGATAAAAATTACAGTTTTGGAGTTGCCGGACAAGAGAGAAAAAAACTACATCTTGATGTAGTTTTTCTCTCTCGAGAAATTCTATAATTTTACATTTCAACTAATATGAAAATTCGTCAATGGCATCCTTGCAAACCACATACAAAAAAAAAACCTATATACAGTCATGTGGTCTCCAGGGTGCAACTTGGAGCTTGAATGTCTAGCACTCAAAAGCTTTCTGACAACACGTCAATGATTTTCCTGTTTTTAGATATTTCTCTTGAAATTTCTATGGTTTTGATGAAGCTTTCAACACGAATTCTGACAC
This sequence comes from Harmonia axyridis, assembly GCF_914767665.1. Taxonomy (NCBI): domain Eukaryota; kingdom Metazoa; phylum Arthropoda; class Insecta; order Coleoptera; family Coccinellidae; genus Harmonia; species Harmonia axyridis. The sequence goes on from NC_059507.1 coordinate 1,099,709, forward strand.
AAATCTTGACATATTTATTCTATACCATAGAGTAATAAACATAGATATAGGGAGTATACGCAATTTTTACATGTCCCCAACGTGGTTAGATTACGTTGTCGCATTGAACAGTTTTGCGTGCTTGTTTCAGTTAACAGAGAGTCAAATGTCAGCAATTTTTGAGGTTTGAGCCACTGTTATTTGTGCGTTTTACGTCAGTATTCATTTCTTTTTTTTTTTTGTGAGGATATTTCGGTAAATCTTTATAGGATATACGAGGTGATGGTGAAAAGATAAACTTATTTGTGAATTTTACCATGTTTTTCGTTTAATACACCAATGAATATGAGATAATAAAAGCGTTTCAGGTAAATAACCTATCTTGAGGTGTAACGTAAACGTCTGTAATCTAGAGTTTATTATGCAATAAAATGTCGCACCCGATAAATTTTTGTGTTTTCAAAGTTTATGTACTCATTTTATAGTATTATGACTGGATGTAATGTGATTGAATTTTTATATTCGTATCTTGGATAAATATATGTGTGAGAAGGGATTTTCAAGTGCAGCAGGGATTACTTGAAGTAATTCGCATTAATTTCGATTTGAAATAACTGTGTTGACATTTATTAGGCCAATTGAAGAGCCCCCGATTTGATGCGCAGATGACGGAGCTAGAATTAAATCCATATGATTTTTAGTAAGTAACAACCTTCAAACGATACGTGTCAAAATTTGACAGTAGTCCGACCATTAGTTTGTGAGTTATTGCGTTGTGAGTGTAGCTGCTTTTGTTATTTGAAAAAACATGGGAAAAAAGAATTTCGTGTGCTGTTAAAATATTACTTTTCGAAGGGAAAAAAATACAGTTGAAGCAAAATCTTGGCTTGATGAACAGTTTCCGGGGTCTGCACCAGGAAAATCAACCATCATTGATTGGTATGCTGAGTTCAAACGTGGTGAAATGAGCACCGAAGACGGCGAACGCAATGGACGCCCAAAAGAGGCTGTCGCTGACAAAAATCAAGAAATTTCACAGAATAATTTTGAATAACCGTAAAGTGAAGTTGATCGAGATAGCAGACATTGTGAAGATATCATCTGAACGTGTACATCATATCATTCACGAGTATTTGTACATGAGAAAGCTGTGTGCGAAATGGGTGCCGAACGAGCTCACAATCGATCAAAAGCAACAACGTGTTAATGATTCTGAACAGTTTTAGAAGCTGTTTAAGTGTAATAAACCTGAATTTTTTCGTAGATATGTGACAATGGATGAAACATGGCTCCATCATTTATTTCACTTCGGTCTCCATTCGACACTCAGCTGAGTGGACTGCAAACGATGAACCGAATCCGAAGGAGTTGAAAAACACAACAGTCAGCTGGCAAGGTTATGGCATCAGTATTCTGGGATGCGTAAGGTATAATATAGATAACCTCCAAAAGGGCCAGACCATCAACAGTGATCATTATATAGCTTTATTGGAGCGTTTAAAGGATGGAATCGTTGAAAAACAGCCCCATTTGAAGAAAAAAAAGGTGATGTTTCATCAGGACAATGCGCCGTGTCACAAATCAATGAAAACAATGGCAAAATTGCACATATTGGGCTTCGAATTGCTTCTGAATCCTCAGTGGTCGCCAGATCTGGCTCCCAGCGACTTTTTCCTGTTCTCAGACCTCAAAAGAATGCTCGCTGTAAAGGAATTTAGCGCCAATGAAGAAGTAATCGCCGAAACTGAGGCCTATTATGAAGCTAAAGACAAATCGTACTAGAAAAATGGTATCGAAAAGTTGGAAGATCGCTATAATCGCTGTATCGCCCTCGAAGGTAACTATGTTGAATGATAAAATCGAATTTTGCCAAAAAAAAAAAAACGTGTTTCACTATGGTAGACCGGGGACTTTTCAATCGAACTATTATCATTATTTAACACTCTCAACCGAAAAAAACTTGAACGAAGTTTGTAGGAAATTTCAAAATGTAAAAATGTGGTTATTGAAGCGTAAATCTGGATTTGAGAACTCCAAACCAAATAACATGAAACAATAATTCATCTGCCTTGTTGATATTGAGAATTAGCAAACCAAATTGGTGTATTTCCCCTTATATATCGGCAGATCCATAATCTTTCAATTTCCTTCTGTTTTAGACTGTACGACGCCTACTTAGCCTTCGGGTGGCTCTAATAGGAAGCCTGTAATCTGCCCGAGGCTACTTGCCAAACCAAAATTGGTAATTAATTCCACTAATTCCCAAGTCTAGACACCTGGTAATATCGCTTTTGAATCAATTCTACGAACTTCGATCTTGGTTGCTCAAAATTAGTGGGTTTGTTTGGGATATCAGTTTACATTAGCATAAAAAAAAAACTCCCATTAGTTTTTTCTGATTGGTAATTATTTCCATGACTGGCAATATGCTCTGAAGAATCGAATCTAATCGGCTATTCCTGTTGATTTTATGTTTTGGTACAAAAAATTACGTTTTTATTGCAAAGTAATAAGATTAAATCTGAGAGGGGTCTATATTCTTCTGTTATTAAGCGAACTCCAATAATACTGTTTAGTATAGGTCTATTATTTTCAATAATAAATCTTAGGATTCATCCAGGGGTCAAAATAAATTTCAACCCAATTTTCAGTTTACGTTTTGGGAAATATTGATTCTGAAAATCGAATGAAAAAAATCCATTTGCCCGCTCTCCATGGTGACCGCCTAATTTCACGTTTTGGACCTGTGAATTGGCCTCCAAGATCTTGTGATTTAACACCGCTAGACTACTTTCTGTAGGGCTATGTAAAGTCATTGGTCTATGCGGATAAGCCACAAACCCTTGACCTTTTGAAAGACAACATTCGCCGTGTTATTGCCGATATACGGCCACAAATTTTGGGAAAAGTCATCGAAAATTGGAAGTCCAGATTGGACTACATCCGAGCCAGCCGTGGCGGTCATATGCCAGAAATCATATTTAAAATGTAATGCCACAAGATTATCTTGCGGATAAATGAAATTCATGTCAATCGAATAATCCATCGTTGTTTTATTGCAATTTAAAGTTCTATAGCTCTGAAAAAAACACCCTTTACCTCCAATTTGGGAATACTCTGTATATGCCCAATGAATTCTGGATTACACATAATTTCATTAAAGCAATTAAATAAATCAACTGTCTAAACAAAAACACAAAGGACGATGCTGAAATTTCGAATTCAAAATGATAAATTCTACTAGCAATCCCTAAAATACTAAGAGATTTATTGATTTATTAAATCCATTCAATCGATTCACTTGTGGTATACAGACACTTTTATATTAGGATCACGTAAGTGTTTCAGCTGAATACTAAGTAGAAAATAATGTTGAGGTAAGAATATAGGTAAGTCATAAATCAATTTTTTTCAACTTGAGATCACCTTAAAGAAAATTCTAGATCGTAAACATGTCACCTATAATTTTATTAGCTGAAATCCATACGATTAAGATATCTGTTTAACATAACTATATTGGAACAACTAGAATTGATTACGAGGAAAAAAAAAGTTGGATAGGCAAGGTCAGAATTTGGACATATTTTTATGACAGTTCTATTATGACTATTACGTTCACCTATTAAACACCTACTGTTCCAACACTACCTGGTTGTTTGAAGGTTTGTTGTACCTATAAGCCATTTCGAATTAAGTGATTTTGAATCATAGCAAACCCAATTGATTATTTTTCCATTAACGAACGCTATTAGCCTTTTCACATTTTAAAGGAAGTAAGGATAATAAATGTTCATGAAACAATAAATCAATATGAGCTACACTTATCTGTTCATGACTATAATTTCACCAAAATTTTTTTCAATCATCGACCTTGAAAAAAATTTTTTTTTGAGGAAAAAATAAAAGTGCCCACATGGGAATTAAGTACCATCATATTAATTCGATACCGTAGATTACGAAAATGCTCACAATTCAGCGATTAGTCCATTATTTCAGAAATTATAGCTTAAAAACTGAAATTTTCCATAAAATTTTGTCGAGGCTGCCAATTCTCTTTGAGGCATGATACTGACTTGAAACCTCAATATGTTCTAGAACGCAGCTAGATCTCTGAAAAACGTTTTAATTTTAGGGGGCTGCGATCAATATTTCAGGAGATATAACGATTATTGTGTAGAAATTCAATTTTAACTTTTTTTTTCATGACTTCGAGTTCAAATTTTCATAAACTGTGAGATTATATGCAAAAAAAATAACAACAATTTCTCCAAATACTGGAAACCCACAACTATATTCGACACTTTTAGAATATGGTTAGTGGACCATGAATAAATAAATATTTGATAGGTTATTCCTTCCGCATCTTTCATGCATAAATCATTGTTGTTTATTTTATGGTATGAGAATCTTGGGAATCAGTGAGAGTATTGTTTTTGTTTTGTTGATTATTCTAATTATAATATGAGATATTAGCAAAATGTTCAACATATCTTGAGCACATAAATAATATGTGGAAGTTTCAGATTAAAATTAGTTAGAGAAAACATGAATTTTCAATTGTTTGCGAAATCGAATTTTTAAGCTCAGCGGGATTCATGATTACAGAAAATTCAACGATCTTTTCGACGATATATCTCATTTCATATTCGTCATATTAAAAAGTTGAACTATGGATGTTTTACACATAAGTCGAAAACAAGAAAATATCAAGATTGAAAAAGCTAGTAATGTAGGGTGTTTTTTTTTTCGAGGTATATAACTTTAAGTTGGCATTACTGTTCAAGATGGCGACCGATTTAACAGCTGTCAAGTGATTTATTCTCAGTTTGATTTGGCAATTCATCATGAATAGACTCACGCCTGAACAACGCTTGCAAATAGTGCAATTTTATTTCGAAAATAATGGCTCTGTGCGGAATACGTATCGCGCACTACGTCCATTTCATTTTGTTTAGCGATGAAGCGCACTTCTGGTAGAATAATGGCTACGTCAACAAACAAAACTGCCGCATTTGGAGTGAAACTAATCCTCAAGTGTATGTCGAAACACCGTTACATCCAGAAAAACTGACTGTTTGGTGCGCTTTATGGGCTGGTGGAATCATTGGTCCGTACTTCTTCAAAAACGATGATGGCCAGAACGTTACAGTCAATGGTGATCGGTATAGAGCCATGATAGCTAACTTTTTCATTCCTGAATTTAACAACCATGATGTCCAGGAGCTGTGGTTCCAACAAGACGGCGCAACATGTCACACCGCTCGTGCCACAATCGACACGTTTGGTGACCGCCTAATTTCACGTTTTGGACCTGTGAATTGGCCTCCAAGATCTTGTGATTTAACACCGGTAGACTACTTTCTGTGGGGCTATGTAAAGTCATTGGTCTATGCGGATAAGCCACAAACCTTTGACCATTTGGAAGACAACATTCGCCGTGTTATTGCCGATATACGTCCACAAATGTTGGAAAAAGTCATCGAAAATTGGACGTCCAGATTGGACTACATCCGAGCCAGCCGTGGCGATCATATGCCAGAAATCATATTTAAAATGTAATGCCACAAGATTATCTTGCGGATAAATGAAATTCATGTCGATCGAATAATCCATCGTTGTTTTATTGCAATTTAAAATTCTATAGCTCTAAAAAAAACACCCTTTATAACTGGCGTGGAAAAAAGCTAAGAAGGAAATCAGTTGTCGAATCAGGACTGTTTTGTGGATACCAAGGACGCAATTTGCGCATCAATGACGATATCCCCAAAACCTTCCGACTTCACTAACGTGAAGTCATTTTTTTTTAAATCCTACCATGTCACGACCTTACAACAAAACTACTTGCACCAAGGTCAAACGAATTATCAATCATACCAATCGCTAGATTATAAATTTTTTCATCATCGATCAATATAATCACCATAGGTAGATATGATCTCTCATCAACCTGACAAGACATCTTAGGATTGGTTCTTCTGCATCATCAGAGGAGTTTTCATTTCGGTGATTCCAATAGTCTTCGAGTCCCTTCGGTTAGACAAACAAGTTCTTCGACCCATTCATTGTTATAGATTTGATTGGAGTGAATTGCGCTTTTGGATCGCCCACCAAAGATCGAATATTGAGATTCTTTCGGTTCAAGGATTCTTCAGGATAAGTTATGGGTGAACACCTCCAAAACTGATAAGTTTATAGCGTTGTTGAAACCAACCACATGACCTTATACGTACCTGACTGTTTTTTTTTTGGCTGATTTTTTATTAGCTCGTTTTTGTATTTCAGTTATCGTTTGAGTTCTGGGAAGGAGATACATATTAGGCGTTTTAAAAAGATTTTGGGATGAGGTAAGATCCTTGGTATCAAAATAATTCGAAGGATACTGTACAGGGTGGGCAAATTTCGATGTTTTAGCACTACAACTTTTAAACCACAGGAGATAGACAAAATCTGATACCCCTTTCTCGGTCTCTTTTTCTGAGAAACTAACAAGGGTAGTATTCATTTTTGGCCACCTTCTTTTGTTTTCGAGTTATATACGAAAAATGGCGATATCGAAAAACATCTATATCTCCGCTAATACTGATGATAGAGCTCTGAAATTAAAACATTATACAGGCACTTTTTTACGTAGAATCCAGTGGCGTGCTCGTCTTTTCAAAAGGGTTTTTAATTACGAAGCTATGACTCAAAGTTATGTTTTTTCAAATGGGAACACTATATTTCTGTGCCATTTTTTGAAAGATTAATTTTTCCTTGAGTTCAATCATTCGAAAATGGTAACAAATCGCCTTAGTGATCTACATACAATCAAAAAATACGTATGAATCGTATTCTACACCTCATTCTATTAGGTGTACAACTTTTCTTCTGCCGTTTTGCAATAGATGAATGTAGCGGTAAGTGGTAGTCGAAATAAATATATCGTAGATGTCATACAATAAGCTTGGGTATTTGTAAACATAAAGCCATCGAAATATTAGTCGATTTATGTCTGAATCAAAAAGTTATTCTCGATTAAACATGTCAGCTTACGATCCAAATTCTCGTCATTTGCGGATGGTTTTAATTTTCTGCTACAATATGAGGAAATCTGCGGCTAAGACTCATCGAATGCTCTCAAATACCTATGGTGAGGCCGCTATTAGCGAAAGAACGTGCTGGTTGTGGTTTCAACGCTTCGAGAAAGGTGATTTTTACGTCGAAGACCAGTAGAAGGGAGAAGGTTTTCGAAGATGCATAATTGGAGGCATTAATTGATCAAGACTCGTGTCAAACACAACAAGAATTGGCAGGATCATCGGTAGTGACGCAACAAGCCATTTCGAAACGCCTGAAAGTCATAGGAATGATTCAGAAACAAGGAAATTCGGCGCCGTACGAGTTGAAGCCGAGATATGTTGAAAGGTATTTGTTTGCTTGTGAACAGCTACTTGCAAGGCAAAGACTGAAGGGATTTCTGATTCGCATTGATCTGGAGACGAAAAATGGGTTCATTACGATAATTCCAAACGCAGAAAATCATGGGAATATCCCGGCCATGTTACCACGTCAACGGCCAAACCGAATATTCACGGTTCCAAGGTCATGCTCAGTATTTGGTGGGACCAGCTCGGCTTAGTGTATTATGTGAAAGTTTTGCGCCTATGTATTATTGTAACGTCAGGGATTTTTACGGTATTAATCTGCAAATGGATGGATTTTTCAGTACGGAACATGTCGAATATAAGTTTCGATTTCTTTCAAGAGGAACACTCGGTATTCTGTTTTCGAATGAGGTGTAGAATAGCATTCATGAACATTTTGAGATTGTATATCGTTAAGGCGATTTGTTGCCATTTTCGAATACTTGAACTTGAAATTGTAAGTAGCTGGTATACACTGAATGATCAAGACGAAATGATCTGTTTGGGTAAGCACCGTTCAAAAATTTTCGTAAGTAATTGCACAAGTGCATCAAAATTACCGATAATTTTGCATGACAGCGTGTTGTCATAAAAACTGCATGAGTTCATTTTCATTTTTGGAGAAAGAGCCCGACACCGAAGGTGGAGGGCTCTTTCTCCAAAAATGAAAATGACCGAATGCAGTTTTTCAAAGAAAACACGCTGGAATGCGAAATTATCCGGTCATTTTGATGCACGAGTGTAATTCGGGGGAATATTTCCCGAATAAACTGTTACATTACCTGTCAAACTGATTTAGAATGGAATTGCCATAGATTCGAACTGTGTAAGATGCATAGAAACTAAGCATCTATGAACAGAACAATTATCGCAGTGCAGTTTCGCTTCCTACAATGCAATTATCGCTGTAATTTTCGATAATTGTTCTCCAGATACATAGAATTTTTGACAGGAGGGAAATATTCAATTAAATTTTGGCGAATGTTATATCTTGAAATAAACAAGCAAGTTCTGACTTCTCATTTGCTGCGATCTAATGCCGCAATATATATCGCGATATAATTTCGCCTTTAGGACACCACTTACCATAAAAAAAAACGTTCCTCTATACGCTCTTGTATAAGACCCTCCCATCAAAATATAATTGAATATTTCTTTATAGCTATACCGTAATGAGTATTTCATTATATCGGAGATATAGCCTTCCCACGGCGATGTCTGAGTGAACTATCCGTTGAAAATGTACGTACGTGAGCTATTATAAACGATTTTAATAGTTATTCGATACAGCCATGCGTGGTTTGCTCTATAAGTATTTAACACCTCGACATGGGCTTGGGCAGAGTAACGTAATATGTTGGATGGTGAATGTTCTGTCTGAACAGAATTGCAGTCGTGTTTCCGCAAAATGAATGTTATGGTAGACTATTCGTTAACAGTTTTTATTGGAGGTCACGAAGTGCCCACTTAAGAATGTTGGTTTCGTTTCTGATAGCGAAACTTAGACGTAGTTTAGCTGATAATGTAAACAAATAACAGGCCAATTGAAAACTCCCCGGTCTACTATAGTAAAACATATTTTTTGGGAAAATTCGATTTTAATTATTCAACATAGTTGCCTTCGAGGGCGATACAGCGATTATAGCGATCTTACAACTTTTCTATACCATTTTTGTAATACGATTTGTCTTTCGCTTCAAAATAGGACTCAGTTTCGGCGATTACTTCTTCATTGGCGCTAAATTTCTTTCCAGCGAGCATTCTTTTTAGGTCTGAGAACAGGAAAAAGTCGCTGGGGGCCAGATCTGGCGAATACGGTGGATGCAGAAGCAATTCTAAGCCCAATTTATGCAATTTTGCCATTGTTTTCATTGATTTGTGATACGGCGCATTGTCTTGATGAAACAGTAGATTTTTTTCTTTGAATAATAATAATAATAATAATAATAATAATATGGTGCCGTTTTTTACGATTTCATCCTTTATACGATCCAATAACGCTATATAATAATCACTGTTGATGGTCTGGCCCTTTTGGGGGTTATCAATGAATATTATACTCTGCGCATCCCAGAATACTGATGCCATAACCTTGCGAGCTGACTGTTGTGTTTTTCTTGGCTTTGGATTCGGTTCATCGTGTGCAGTCCACTCAGCTGACTGTCGATTGGACTCCGGAGTGAAATGATGGAGCCATGTTTCATCCATTGTCTCATATCGACGCAAATATTCAGGTTTATTGCACTTAAACAGCTTCAAACACTGCTCAGAATCATTAACACGTTGTTGCTTTTGATCGATTGTGAGCTCGCGCGGCACCCATTTTGCATATAGCTTTCTCATGTACAAATACTCGTGAATTATATGATGTACACTTTAGGATGATATCTTCACAATGTCTGCTTTCTCATTCAAAATTATTTTGTGAAATTTCTTGATTTTTCGTCAGCGACAGCCTCTTTTGGGCATCCACTGCGTTCGCCGTCTTCGGTGCTCATTTCACCACGTTTGAACTCAGCATACCAATCAATGATGGTTGATTTTCCTGGTGCAGAGCCCGGAAACTCTTCATCAAGCCAAGATTTTGCTTCAACTGTTTTTTTTTCCTTCGAAAAGTAATATTTTAACAGCACACGAAATTCTTTTTTCCTATCTTTTTTCAAATAACAGAAGCAGCTACACTCACGAAGCAATATCTCACAAACTAATGGTCGGACTGCTGTCAAATGTTGACACGTATCGTTTGAAGGTTGGTACTAACTAAAAATCAAATGGATTTAATACTAGCACCGCCATCAGTGCATCAGACCGGGGACTTTTCAATTGGCCTAATATCTTCTATAAAATTCCTATTTCCTATTGAAATTTAAACTATTCCTCAATTGTTGCTACACGGTTCAATAAACCCAATAGACCAAAGACATCCAATCCAAAATACCATGTTGCAACACACATATAGCTAATCAATCTTGCACAACACAATCATCTGGAGCTAATCGAAAAATCCATATTAATTTTCAAATTAAAAAAACCTCCAATCTCAACCTTTAAAAATCCGAATCATCCGACAATCATTTCGTAAACCAGATTGATTAACACCAACAGTACTGCCAACACACACACACGCAGATAGAAACCAAGACGGTTCTGTCGGTTAATTGACCATCGCCATACCAGCTATACACAGTCTGACATACTTGATTAAATGGCAGTTGTCAGAACACGCTTGTTTTTGGTTATTCAACCTATCGGAGGATTACGTAAACGAATCGGCAATTCAGCCAGATCACTTTCCTTCGATGACTGCGCTATGCGAATGAGCACAAGCAGGTTACTTTGGGTCGAAAGTTGCAGTTGAGAGGTTTTTTTTGTTCAGTTTACGATTCTTCTTTCTGGGTCAAGTTCGCTCTGGGATTGTTCATACTTCGGGTGAGACAGTTTTGGTGCATCTTCGAGACGGAGTTTTCTACTTGTAGGGTTTTATTTGGAACGTGATGAATTTCCACCTGTGTTAGAGGAAGATGTTTTGAAATTGTTGAGATTCTACGTCGTCTTTTTTTTTTTGATTAGAGGAGATAGAAGTGTGTATCTATCTGTGCCACAAAATGCAACTGAACACAACAGATTCATGATCAGGGCAGGTTTTTTTCTATGGATTCAGTTAATGTTCATTCTCTGTAGCAATTAACTACTAAATATTTCTAATGTTTGTGTTGTCAACCCTTTTCTACGTTACTGATGTACTTATTGTGATTGTGTGTTTTTGTTTTATCCGTTTTTCGATTTTTTCAAATATCTCATTATATGATGAGTTTTCCAATAAGAGGTTCATTGTGATAATGAAAAAATCATCTTCGAAAATTTCAAATTTTTTCTATAATTTCTGAAATAATGTACTGATCTGGTCTCCGTGAACACTACAAGCTACAGCACCAATATTGTCAGTTGTTCTTGAGCGATGCATACGGTTTCAATTCTTTACATCACTAGCTTGTCCCAACAGCTAAAATTTTCACTATTTCCTTGCAAGAAGGAGCTTCATGACAACCCAAAAATACTTTAGTTTTGCAACTGTGACTGCAAAATTTACACCATTTTCGAAGTGAATTTCAGCAATTTCAAAACGTTGTTGACACTTGTATCGTTCCATTTTTAGTAATGGCTTTGTATTTGCCTGTCAAATGTCAGAAGATACCAGCTTTAAAAGAAACAGCTTCCCAGATAGCTGGCCTTTCAAAATGACACCTCTTATGGTGGTTATTCATAGCTGAATCGCTGCTGACGAAACATATTCTAGGGGAAAATCCATATTCCACCCATTCAATTCAATTCCTCGTTTAGCAACAACACGCTCGACTCTGAAAATCCAACCGGCCAAACCTAATCGATTATTTTTGTGTCATCAAGTAACATCCTCGACGTCTCTCTTCTCTCTTTCATATGCAAAAATTGCGGACTTGGCGGAATCGTTAGTTTCGAAATGAGTTCATCGGTAGAGAATATGTGGCTGAAGAACGAGCCTACGACGTATTAAAAGATAGGGGGGGAGAGGTGGTTAATTGTTAAATGGGGCATCCGGTTCCGCAGTGCATAAGCCGACTTCCCCCTTCATCTGACAAACGGATGTTCGTGGCTAATATCGACTTGATTACAATTAACTGGATGAGTTAAATGATACTCTTGAACGCCATTGATACCATCGTGGGCTGGGAGTAAACATTGGGTGCTTGATGTTATATTGGCGTTAGATGGCCAAGTATTTCTTTATTTCACGATGAATAGAGCGCTGTCGGATCTCTATGGTCCTTCAGAGTAATAAACATAGATAGAGGGAGCATATGTCATTTTCAGTAAGCTAATTTTGTCGCCAATATGAACTTTTTAGAGCTATAGAACTTCAAATTGCAATAAAACAACGATGGATTATTCGATTGACATGAATTTTATTCATCCGCAAGATAATCTTGTGGCATTACATTTCAAATATGATTTCTGGCATATGACCGCCACGGCTGGCTCGGATGTAGTCCAATCTGGACGTCCAATTTTCGATGACTTTTTACAACATTTGTGGCCGTATATCGGCAATAACGCGGTGAATGTTGTCTTCCAAATGGTCAAGGATTTGTGGCTTATCCGCATAGACCAATGACTTTACATAGCCCCACAGAAAGTAGTCTAGCGGTGTTAAATCACAAGATCTTGGAGGCCAATTCACAGGTCCAAAACGTGAAATTAGGCGGTCACCAAACGTGTCTTTAAATAAACTGATTGTGGCACGAGCTGTGTGACGGACCAATGATTCCACCAGCCCATAAAGCGCACCAAACAGTCAGTTTTTCTGGATGTAACGGCCGTCTTGTTGGAACCACAGCTCCTGGACATCATGGTTGTTCGATTCAGGAATGAAAAAGCTAGTAATCACGGCTCTATACCGATCACCATTGACTGTAACGTTCTGGCCATCATCGTTTTTGAAGAAGTACGGACCAATGATTCCACCAGCCCATAAAGCGCACCAAACAGTCAGTTTTTCTGGATGTAACGGTGTTTCGACATACACTTGAGGATTAGCTTCACTCCAAATGCGGCAGTTTTGTTTGTTGACGTAGCCATTCAAGCAGAAGTGCGCTTCATCGCTAAACAAAATAAAATGCGCGATACGTATTCCGCACAGAACCATTATTTTCGAAATAAAATTGCACTATTTGCAAGCGTTGTTCAGGCGTGAGTCTATTCATGATGAATTGCCAAACCAAACTGATAATAAATCTCTTGACAGGTGTTAAATCGGTCGCCATCTTGAAGAGTAATGCCAACTTAAAGTTATATACCTCGAAAAAAAACACCCGTTACCTTCATATGGATATAGTCAAATTGTGGATTTGAAAATATATCACAACCCGACAACGTAATCTAACCATGTTGGGATGTTGGGAACATGTAAAAATTGCGTATACTACCTCTATCTATGTTTATTACTCTATGATCATGACGCAATCGCAAATTGAATTGTCACTGAAATGGCAAATTATTTTAAATTTTTTGAAACAGCGGGAATTGCTGTAAAAACTTTTATGACCCACCTTATGGTGAGGACACGATACGCTCACTGGAAATGACGTATGTTCTCTCTTTAGCTATGATTATCAACCCGAGGAAATAATAAAAAAAAAATCACCATGCCAGCATTCAGACATGTCTAGAAACGCTACTGTCCATCCTTTCGTCTGTCTGCAAGAGGCAATAAAGTTGTACAGATTTTACGACGACCCATAACTCTGATTGCGTACTGTCTGAATTCCACGTAATTATTTCAACAAGTGTATAATTACTTGGTAAAGATAGCGTACCAACTTTACTGCCCACCTCGTGACTGTGATGTGTATATCTGGACTGGAACGTCAGTCGACGGTACTTTTGCCATTTCCATATCTTGGAATCTCTTCTTCGAATCCTGATGGGTTGAGGAATCCGGCCGGTAATTTGTTCAATGCATTCCGATCAGCTTCTTTTCGATTTATTAATTTGTTCGTTTAGTAATCGAGAGATCGAAGATTGCTCCGTTATTTCATATTGACGTTTTGCCAGCTTGTTCTGTGATGCAGGGGATGCTGATCATAGAGTCACAAACACAGATAAAGGGAGTATACGTGTCTCAAACTTGCTTGGATGATTCTGTGGGATTGTGATATATTTTTAAATTCACAATTTTACTATATCATTATGAATATACACTGTGTCCGTGAAGTATGGAACAAATTCATTTCCATTTAAACAGACCATTTTAAGAAATAATCCTGAAACACGTCGATTTTTTTATTTTAATATACCGTATTTTAAAATAATGAATAACTTTCGAGTAATGACGTCACCGTCATTTTTTGTTAAATGGAATACCCCCATTTTGTCTCAATTTTCCGATTACTCTAGCTGAGCTGATTCCAAAAATGTATCACATGTTGATTCCAATTGGTACAGGGTGGACAAAAATACAATAGTTTTGTGTGTGCTCATAAAGTAACGCGTAACATTCTTTATTAGTTAAATTAACAATATTATCAAAAATACTTATTGTCTAACAGCAATTGGTTTGAATGTAACACCCTGTTATTTGTTACATTTTTAGACTGATAAAAATGAGTTATTTCCAAACATGTTTGGTACTTGTGGTCTAGCAGATAGAATATGAAAGGAATTATTTCTTATCAATTTTAAAAAAAACATAGTCGTAAAGTTTTTTGTGAAATGTCATTATTTGTTTATTGCCGATAAACAATAAGTATTTTTGATAATAATGTTAATTTAACTAGTAAAGAATGTTACGCGTTACTTTATGAGCACAAACAAAAGTATTGTATTTTTGTCCAGCCTGTACCAATTGGAATCAACATGTGATACATTTTTGGAATCAGCTCAGCTAGAGTAATCGGAAAATTGAGACAAAATGGGGGTGTTCCATTTAAAAAAAATGACGGTGACGTCATTACTCGAAAGTAATTCACCCTGTATATTAGATTATTATTTTAAAATACGGTAAATAAAAATAAGAAATCGATGTGTTTCAGGATTATTCCTTGAAATGGTCTGTTTTGCTGAAAATGAATTTGTTCCATTCTTTACGGACACAGTGTATATTATATTGAATGAAAGAAATACATTTATTTGAGTGATTCGCGATTAAATACGAAAATTTGAATATTTGAAATTCGATATTCTCCCTAATTGCCGAATTTATAAGAAGAAGTAAGTCTGCATATTCGACGTCAAAATGACCGTTCTTGAAGCGTTGAAACCACTCTCGGCACATTATTTCACTAATAGCGGCCTCACTTTAGGCATTTGAGAGCATTTGATGAGCCTCAGCCGCTGATTCCATCATATTAAAGCAGAAAATTAAAACCTAAGCGGATATGTTTAATCGAAAATAACTTTATGATGCAGACACAAATCGACTATTATTTCGATGGCGTTATGTTTACAAATATCTAAGCTTATTATATGACATCTTCGATCTATTTATTTCGACCACAACTTACCGCTACAGCCATCTATTGCACAACGGCGGAAGCAAAGTTGTACAACTAATATTTTGAGTAAATATGAATCTTTGATTCACTATGGGATATAATAAGTGTGTTTTTTGTGGGTAAACCCGCGAATTGAGTGAATTATTGTATCACTAATGTGTTTTCATTTCCCTCCTTATGTCAAGTTTGACACTTCATGTTGGGGACAAAATTCGCTTGTGGTGATTACTCTGAATTGCTGCCAGATGTGTCGTATTTAGGAATTTTAGGCAGGATTCTGGTCTTGACACAAATTTCAAGGAACAGAGTTTCACCCTGTAGTATTATATCGAAAGAAGAAAGTCCCTCACTAAATTTGTATGGCCTGCAGATGATGCGGAGATCCGTCTTGAGAATAAGTTCAATTGCAAAATTCAGCCATCTGAGACTGACGAACGATCTGCTCAGCCACTTGAAAAATGTTGGAAATTATAACAATTACCTTAAATTATCCTCAGTTCCGATCACTTCAATGAACCTGAAAAAGCCGAGACATAAATCATAGTAACTATTTCGATTTCAACGTTGAACCTAAAGCCAGGGACACACTTGTGTGTTGCCACTCCAGGCAAACTCACGCAACGAGATTGCTCGTATGTGCATATTTGTGCAACGCCAGTCAATCGAAAAATTAGGCATTTTCGAACCAATCTAAATCGGGAATATTCATTTTCAATTGAAATATTCTGCATCCAAAACAAAAAGCTTGACAACATCTAAAATACCAATCAGATGCAAACTTGTTGTCGATGATAAAATTATTCAACAGGAAATGAAGTTTAAATACCTAGGTATCGAACTCTCTGGATATGGGGACATTGAGTTGGAAGTCAGACAACAAACAAACAAAGCACTGAGGGTTGCTGGTTGTTTGAATGACACGATATGGAAATAGTTATTTATAATACAAGTGCAGAAGGCATTGATATTCTTCCACGAGTTCAAAATTCAAAAACGAGCCACGAAGTGGCGAGTTTTGGAATGAACGAGTGGTAGAATGAGCCTTCCTCGGAGCCTTCTGTACGAGTATTATACATTATTTTCTCTAATTCATTGCATTTTCATTGAAATTAATGAAATATTTCCATAAATATAATTTAGTGATTTTTGCATTGGAAAATGTTGGTTGGCAGAACTGATTTCTTTAAGGCAATTTGATGAATTGACAGATAAAGCCGTGGCGGAAAGTTCGGAGTGTCAACAAAGAATAATAAAATATAACCATGAAAACTGTGCGTTTCTGATATATTCTCGCACGATTTTGTTCTACAAGATGTGGAAGAATGAACGGAATAACCACAGAATTAGAGAATAGTTATTTATAATACAAGTGCAGTAGGCATTGATATTCTTCCACGAGTTCAAAATTCAAAAACGAGCCACGAAGTGGCGAGTTTTGGAATGAACGAGTGGTAGAATGAGCCTTCTGTACGAGTATTATACATTATTTTCTCTAATTCATTGCATTTTCATTGAAATTAATGAAATATTTCCATAAATATATTTTAGTGATTTTTGCATTGAAAAATGTTGGTTGGCAGAAATGATTTCTTTAAGACAAATTGATGAATTGACAGATAAAGCCGTGGCGGAAAGTTCGGAGTGTCAACAAAGAATAATAAAATATAACCATGAAAACTGTGCGTTTCTGATATATTCTCGCACGATTTTGTTCTACAAGATGTGGAAGAATGAACGGAATAACCACAGAATTAGAGAATAGTTATTTATAATACAAGTGCAGTAGGCATTGATATTCTTCCACGAGTTCAAAATTCAAAAACGAGCCACGAAGTGGCGAGTTTTGGAATGAACGAGTGGTAGAATGAGCCTTCTGTACGAGTATTATACATTATTTTCTCTAATTCATTGCATTTTCATTGAAACTAATGAAATATTTCCATAAATATATTTTAGTGATTTTTGCATTGAAAAATGTTGGTTGGCAGAAATGATTTCTTTAAGGAAAATTGATGAATTGACAGATAAAGCCGTGGCGGAAAGTTCGGAGTACCAATATAGAATAATAAAATATAACCATGAAAACTGTGCGTTTCTGATATATTCTCGCACGATTTTGTTCTACAAGATGTGGAAGAATGAACGGAATAACCACAGAATTAGAGAAAATAAATACCTACACACTGAGACTAAGGCACGAATATATAAATCTGTCATAAGACCTATAATGACATACACAGCGGAAACACGACCAGATACAGCAAAAACAAAAAGGATCTTGGAGGTCGGCGAAATGAAGATCTTGCGGAAAATCGCTGGAAAGACTCTATTCGACAGAGAACGAAGTGACAACGTGAGGCGGACATGTGGAGTGGACAATATCAGCGATTGGGTGCTAGCACTGCTAGCCCGAAAGATGGAATGGAACGACCACATAAGCCGAATGGACCAACGAAGAATAGTACGGATAGCACGTGATGAATCCCCCCCCCCCCCCATTGGAAGAAGAAGTTTGGGAAGACCACGAAAGCGATGGAGCGATAATCTCACCGTCCATTGAGAGTAGGCGAGTTATGAAGAATAAACAGGCAATTGTGCCTATCATAGAGAAAGAAGAAGAAGAATTGAAATATTGAAAGTATACTGAATTTTGAGTAAAGTGCTTCTTGAACGTCGATACTACGCTATTTTATATCTGTTTTATGATCGGAAGCTTACTATCTTTCAAACTAACGTTAGTTTATATTCTACCATATATGTATCCAACTGTCAGGATGGCCGAGTGGTCTAAGGCGCTGCGTTCAGGTCGCAGTCCACTCTGTGGGCGTGGGTTCGAATCCCACTTCTGACACTAATTTTTTCCGATGAATATGTGAATTGTCATTGTTAAGTATTTTGAAAAATATGCCGCCATCCTTCTTCATTCCGGAATCCGAAAGAAAATTTCACGCTGAAAAATATTGTACCTATTCCATACCATCGAAACTATATGTTTTTAATTTCATGATTATCTGTTGTTTTGTTTGGAGAAATAAATTTTTAAATCATTTTTCTCGATTTGTTGTCATTATTAGTTTCATACCGTCGCATTCGCCAATTCGTTTTCGGTTTAGTTTGTAATGCATTTTGTATTATAAACTGCTATACAAAATGTAACATCACCTGAATGTATAAACACTGTGTCCGTAAAGTATGGAAGAAATTCATTTTTAGCTAAACAGACCATTTTAAGAAATAATCCAGAAACACGTTGGTTTTTTATTTTAATTTACCGTATTTTAAAATAATAATCTAATATACAGGGTGAATTACTTTCGAGTAATGACGTCACCGTAATTTTGTCTCAATTTTCCGATTACTCTAGCTGAGCTGATTCCAAAAATGTATCACATGTTGATTCCAATTGGTACAGGGTGGACAAAAATACAATAGTTTTGTGTGTGCTCATAAAGTAACGCGTAACATTCTTTATTAGTTAAATTAACAATATTATCAAAAATACTTATTGTCTAGCGGTAATTGGTTTGAATGTAACACCCTATAGTTTGTTACATTTTTAGATTAATAAAAATGTATAAAAATAGGAAATAATTTCATCCGGTCTGCTAGACCACAAGTACCAAACATGTTTGGAAACAGCTCATTTTTATTAATCTAAAAATGTAACAATGACGGTGATGTCATTACTCGAAAGTAAATCACCCTGCATATTAGATTATTATTTTAAAATACGATAAATTAAAATAAAAAATCGACGTGTTTCAGGATTATTTCTTAAAATGGTCTGTTTAACTAAAAATGAATTTGTTCCATACTTTACGGACACAGTGTATAGATACTCCCTCTATCTATGTTTATTTCTTTATGATCGTGATAAATTAGAGCTTATTATGGTTATTCTTAATAAAAGTGTAGAAGGCATTGATATATTCTTCCACAAGTTCAAAATTCAAAAACGGATTAGCAACAGAATGAGAGACAATTCTCAATTCAAAATTTAGGACTTTTTTGCTTATATTCAAGGTCGCGAATGGTAACTTGATATTACACAGAGCACATACGAGTCTGTCAATAATTTCATGGTAATCATATAGAACCATCCGACTGCTATAGTTTTAGTTACCCGATTTAATTACCTTTAATTGAAGTTGCCAGTTTATGGGCCCAGTGAAATGTCTGCAAGAGACGCGAATCTTTTTATTTGCGCGTTTTTTTCATCTCAGAGCAAGACTCGCATTGTTACGCTGAGGTCATGAAGACTGGATACGTGCGTATAAATCATCCGAAGGAATAAATACCACTTATAATGGCGGCAGTACCAGCGCAGGCATGATGGATTTAGTGATTGAAATTAATTTCCATTGTATGTATATTTATGCATTCAAGATTCACGTCTTGTCGTCTCTAGCAATAATTTTTCGAGTTTTAGCTAGGGGATTTTTCCGGTTTCTGTTTCGATTCGCGATTGCAGGCACAATCTTGAAACGATGAAACGACTGAGTGGATTCCTTGATTTTGAATCGCTGTATAATACCGAACAATAAATCACATCTCACATTATAAAGGGTGTTTGTTTGAGCTGTAGAACTTTAAATTGCAATAAAACAACGATGGATTATTCGATTGACATGAATTTTATTCATCCGCAAGATAATCTTGTGGCATTACATTTTAAATATGATTTCTGGCATATGACCGCCACGGCTGGCTCGGATGTAGTCCAATCTGGACGTCCAATTTTCGATTACTTTTTCCAACATTTGTGGCCGTATATCGGCAATAACACGGCGAATGTTGTCTTCCAAATGGTCAAGGGTTTGTGGCTTATCCGCATAGACCAATGACTTTACATAGCCCCACAGAAAGTAGTCTAGCGGAGTTAAATCACAAGATCTTGGAGACCAATTCACAGGTCCAAAACGTGAAATTAGGCGGTCACCAAACGTGTCTTTCAATAAATCGATTGTGGCACGAGCTGTGTAACATGTTGCACCGTCTTGTTGGAACCACAGCTCCTGGACATCATGGTTGTTCAATTCAGGAATGAAAAAGTTAGTAATCATGGCTCTATACCGATCACCATTGACTGTAACGTTCTGGTCATCATCGTTTTTGAAGAAGTACGGACCAATGTTTTCACCAGCCCATAAAGCGCACCAAACAGTCAGTTTTTCTGGATGCAACGGTGTTTCACTCCAAATGCGGCAGTTTTGTTTGTTGACGTAGCTATTCAACCAGAAGTGCGCTTCATCGCTAAACAAAATAAAATGGTCGTAGTGCGCGATACGTATTCCGCACAGAACCATTATTTTCGAAATGCAATTGCACTATTTGCAAGCGTTGTTCAGGCGTGAGTCTATTCATGATGAATTGCCAAACCAAACTGAGAATAAATCAGTTGACAGCTGTTAAATCGGTCGCCATCTTGAACAGTAATGCCAACTTAAAGTTATATACCTCGAAAAAAACACCCTATACCAGTGGGCACTGTTCCAAAAAAAATATCACGCTGTAGATTTGCATTGAAAATTAGCAGATTTCATGATGAAAAGTTTGAATTGAATTACCTCTGCCAAATTTAAGTTGAATATCTTGTGAAGGGAAGGGCTATCAGAGAAAAAAATTGAAAAAAATTCAAAATTTAACAACGTGTATCTCGAAAACAAAGCGTTTAAGGGCCCAAGTTAATAGGATTTTTTTTTCTTAAATTTATCCGTTTTTACTTCAAATTTAGGAACAAATTGTACAATAACAATTCAAATCGATACTCAGTCTGACGGATGTAGGTACACATCAAACTCTGTTATAAATTCATCGAGAAGCAATAACTCGAACCTTCTAACCTTCGGTGTCATTCCCGCTCAGACTATCCTCAGTCGGCGGAAAATATCGAATTTCCGAGTTCGCAAACTGCAAACGTAAACATAAACAATGTCTCCAAAGGTGACATCATACGTCATTGTCGCCTCTTCGAGATGAACGCGAACGTGAAGTGGCAAAACCGTCATATTATCGCATACCGTATAGATCGGATATCTTATCCGATATCATCGTTATCATCATCGGTCTTATGTTTTCGAAGAAACCGATGCAGATCCAGCCAGCTTCAGTCGTTCCGGTGTCACGGTATGGAACATGTGTTTTTCTTGTTTCTTGTATTGTGTTGAAGGTTTTGTTTGTGTGGAATTGGCACTCTGTAAAGGTGTAGAAGAAATTGGAAAAAAATCGGCATCGCGTGGGGTGCTGAACGGAATAATAATTGTGCTGTCATGGTGAATTCGATAAACATTTCGTTGGATACTTTGAAAGAGTGAGTGGAATCGATGTTGCACTGAAGATTTTCATTTAGACCCCTATGTTTCTCGATGTCACTTCAAATTTCAATTGAGATAAATAAATGTACTAGGTGATAATCAGAAAAAAAACAGTAACAATGGGTTTATTGCAACTGTAAAACTAGACTCCCAGCTAATACGAGTACAGGGTGGGCAAATTTCGATGTTTTAGCAGTACAACTTTTAAACCAGAGGAGATAGACAAAATCTTATATCCTATTCTCGGTCTCTTTTTCTGAGATCTGATCATTTTCTATTATTTATATTGATACGAATCATACGATGTTATAAATTTTTGAAATCAGGAAAAATTAAGCTTTAAAATTGAACAGAAATCTAGTGTTCCCATTTGAAAAAACATAACTTTGGGTCATAGCTTCGTAATTAAAAACCCTTTTGAAAAGACAAGCACGCCACTGGATTCTACGTAAAAAAAGTGCCTCTATAATGTTTTAATTTCAGAGCTCTATCATCAGTATTAGCGGAGATATAAATATTTTTCGATATCGTCATTTTTCCAATTTTCGCTTATAACTCGAAAACAAAAGAAGGTGGCCAAAAATGAATACAACCCTTGTTAATTAGAGACCGACAATAGGGTATCAGATTTTGTCTATCTCCTCTGGTTTAAAAGTTGTAGAGCTAAAACATCGAAATTTGCCCACCCTGTACATACAATTATTTTTTCATTTTAACTTTCAATAATGAAAAAAACAACTAATTGACATTTTCTCCTTCCTCTACTCGTGAGGGTTTAATGAAAAAATGATAGTGACAAAGGGTTTCCAAAAAGAAGTTTCATTTTGATATTGAAAAAAAAAACGAGTATATCAAGAAAATTTCAATGGATGTTTATTTCATTGAAAAAAGGAAGGTATGCCATTATCGATGTAAACCTATGTCAGCCAATTGGCAGCCAAGGCTATGGTTGCAACAACACAACATTTTCATGAAATTCTCCATGACAAATTCACACATTTGCGGCTGTGTCTCCTCAATACGCTCTATTAGTGTGACGTCACACATCGCCATTTTTGGTTCTCCTGTCAGTATTCGGAATTCAAACAAATAAATTGTCATTCAAATAAGTACGGTGTCGTTGAAGGAATTGGCTTATTTTCATAAATAAGAGTATTTAAGGAACGATTTCGGTATTAATTGATAGACAGAAGGAACGAGGATGATACCAGTAAATTTGAATCATGTATCATTCCCCAGATTTTGTAAAAAGCCGTGTTTATTAGTTGAACTTCAAGTTCGAACTTACTGGCATTGATCTCGTTCCTTCAATTAATAGTAAAATCGTTGCTTAAATAATCTTATTTAACAAAATAAGCCAATTTCTTCAACGACAACGTACTAATTTGAATGAAAATTTGTTTGTTTGGATTCCGAACACTGACAGGAGAACTAAAATGGCGGTGTGTGACGTCACCACTAATAGAGCGTATTGGGCTTATAAATCTAGCTATAAAAACTTTCAACAATCCTTTCAAGCAAGCTATTGAAATTATTGACATATTAGATATAGAACTCTTGATAATTTATCCAAATTACGAAATAAACCTAACTTACCTATCTAATCTTATCGTGTTCATTCAAGAAAAAACTTCATTCAATTCAACAGCATTTTTTTTCTAAACACACTTTTCGTAAATTTCCTAACTAAACCCTGTTTGGCTATTTGGAAACACTTCGATATATGCTTTTATGTCCCTACTTCAAGCTCTCTTCAAATTTTTCTATCAGGAATAGTAGAAGAACAGTTATTTTTCTGAAAATTCCTCAAGATACCTAATATCTGATATTATTTTGTCGGTCGAAATCGAAAGTTAATATCTTGAGTAAAAGTTCTCGAACAAAATAAATGGAAAACACCCTTAAGTTTCTGTGAAATTTTGCACATTTATTCAGAAACATTTTACATGAAATGAATGAAACTCATAGCGTTTCCAGAAAAAGAATACTAGACTGGTAATTGCTTTCCCAACAAACTCTACGAGCTATTCGATTTGTTCTGTGAGATGTCTGAAAAGTTTGAGAGTGTTTAAAATTTCAACACCTATGGTGCACAGCGCATTTGAATCGAAAATGGATTCTTTTCAGCAGAGCAGCATATCAACTTGCATTGCTTTAATCATTTGCATAAAAGGGCACCATTGACATACTTTGTAAGTGTAGATATGGGACAGCTTTTGAACAGGCTCAATGTCCTACACCCAGTTTGAACGAGAAACACATTATTGGGTATACAGGGACGTCCAGAAATCTTTTTATGTCATTTTGGTTTGTATTCTGTTGTTTTTGAATTTGAACGATCTTTTACAACGTATTACTGTGTATCATTTTTGACATTTCTTATGTCATTTGTGTTCAGTTGGTTGTGCCATTTGATCATGGAAAGAT
The DNA here is from genome assembly GCF_914767665.1 of Harmonia axyridis. Classification (NCBI taxonomy): domain Eukaryota; kingdom Metazoa; phylum Arthropoda; class Insecta; order Coleoptera; family Coccinellidae; genus Harmonia; species Harmonia axyridis. The sequence goes on from NC_059507.1 coordinate 1,123,862, forward strand.
ACACGCTTCAACAATGTTAGAAATTGTATCAGAAACAGTACTCATTTGTGAATACTGAGAGAAAAAATTCATGGACGACATTATTCAGTTGAAACGTCAAAAATAATACGGACCTCAGAGCAATAAAAACATATTGAGTCATTTTCAGTAAGCAAATTTTGTCCCCAACATGAACTATCAAATTTGACAAGAAGCGCGCGGAAATGAAAACATCAGTGATACGATATTTCACCCAATTCGCGAGTTTCTCCACAAAGAACGCACTTCTTATGACCCATAGTGTCTCAACGTTTCATACTAACTCAAAATATATTGAAATAAATATCTTAGTATATCAGAAATTTAGAAAACAAACTACAAGCGCGCCAAACGACGTGAAACAACCGATGACACTAGGAGAGCAAAAGTTGCCAAACCTTGGATTTCAGCAGGTAGATACAGAAAATAATAAATATTCTGCTCATTATAAATTCGACAATTAGGAAAAATATCCGATTTCAAATATTCAAATTTGCATATTTAATCGGGAATCACTCAAATAAATATATTTCATTCAATATAATATACATTCATAATGACATAGTAAAATTGTGGATTTGAAAATATATCACAATCCGACAACGTAATCTAACCATGTTGGGGACATGTAAAAATTGCGTATACTTCCTCTATCTATGTTTATTACTCTATGACACACACTGTTGTCATTATAAATTATAACCATTTCAAATTGTGTCATTCCCATTGGAAAACCTCATACGTCTATCGCAGATAAGCTTTCTGAAACGAGTTATTTGCACGAAATTCGGATGCAAATCTATCAGAGACATTGCTTTGAAAGTTCGTTCCACCTGTGATGAAAAAAAAAATTCATTCCCTAAGTGATACCAAACATGCTCTCCACAACGTTAAAACAAAGGTGTGAAACAAATTGAAAATGTTCCGGACCTGTAATCAACAGTATTACTACGATAATTCTCTAGCGATTCGCGTGGAATGATATAGGCAACAAAACAACCCGTTTTATGGATTAAACAATGTAGACTTCATTATTGTGAGTAATTTGTATGGTAAATTATACAATGTGCTGGAAAATTCGCATGTTTGTTATATAAAAACGCTTCGAATTTTGAACACAAAGGGCAATTCTTGACGATTTGAAAACAGATCTATGGTTTCGAAAGTAGAAATGCTAGAAGTTTTCTGTAAAAAAAATATCCTGGCAATATGTGTTTTCAATTCCATGACTATGTGCTGTTTAGTTTTCAAGAAACGATTTTTTTGATGTTGTTTCACTGATCTTTGGAGTTTTCACAGAACGTTTTGGAATTTGCGATTGAAATGAATTTAAATTTTCACAATTAATACCTTCTGAAAGTGAAAATGAAAAAACAAGAAATAATGAATAATAGTATAAATTTGAGTTGCTATAATTTCTTATGTCACAGACATGCAACTCCTAAGTTATTTATACTTTGAATGGAATGATATATCTGGTCCCAATCAATGTTCAATTATCTGCACTTCATAGGAATATCTCTTATCATCATTATCAGACTGGGTCATCGAAACAATAAGATTGGTGTGCGTTCCATTGATAAATTTCTGTATATCTATAGAAGCGATAAAACGTATTTCTCAAGGTGGAAAAACTGCATTGTGATCCATATTAAATCGACAGATTTATAGGGATTAAAACATTCGAAATGTCAATTCAATAAATATTTGAAATAGCGATCTATTGTTCGTTTCATTATTATTTTTTCATGATGTCATACATTCTAAAGAGATAAGATAGGTTAATTCGTTCAAAAAGTCCATAGAAAAAGTGTCTATATACATTGTGAGAGCGTTCTCTAGGTTTGTTTTCAAATTTAACACTTCATTCAATAGGTTCCGGGCCCAGTAAAAGCATAGTATTTTTTTTAAATTCAACTATATTTTTCAACATAGTCACCCTCAAAAGTGCAATCAATCACTAGAGGCCAGATGTGGTAGATAAGCTTCCAAATTTGAGTTTTATGGGATGAGTAATTCTTCAGATATAGAGAAAACAAATTTATGACCATTCCCAGCTCAAAATTACAGACTTCTGGGCAAAACGTAACTAGAGCGCAAAAACTGAATCTTTACACCATCTGGCAGAAACTTAAACAAACTGTAGATTTTTCAGATGAAATTTGTATGAAATAACCTTCATATTGACACTATGATTCATTCGTGAAATTATGAATTGATAATTCCAAAATACTAGGTACCTAATCTCTCGTTTATCGTAATCTACAAATTTGTTCGGTCCTCTCGGAAGCTGCTTGACTCTTTTAGACCAAATTTGTTCTTATGAATAGTGCGTTACTGAATCATCTGATGAATACGAAAATTTTTAGAAATAGTCTTTCTCAAGAAAGTATTAAAAAACTGTGAGTTGATAACTTCTACATCATATAGCATTGACTCAGTGTTTACTTGATTTTTGATTCATTCAAATCTGAATTGAATGGCAGTTATTCTATTTCCATTCTTTAAGTATACAGGGTGTTCCACAATTGACGTGACACTGTTTTACTGTTGGGCGTTGAAATTTTCGATTTTTTTTCGACACTGTATCATGAGCCTCCATTGAAGCTACATTCTCAAATTGGTTCGAAATACACTAGGTGTACCAAAAAAGTATAAATGACCACCCTGTTTTTCATTGAATTGATTGCATGGAATAAGTGAACTCATGTTTGGAAGTTAATGAATTTATTTGAATGAGATTTTGCAAGTGAGTTCATTTATTCCATGCAATCTGAAAATTCCACAGAAACAGGGTGTTCCATAAGAAAAAACATGTTTGGTCATTCACACTTTTTTGGTACACCCTATGTATTTAGGAATGTAATAGGTCGCGTGGTGAAACTACCTGAATATAAAATAAGAGTGTCAAGCTTTGTGCAAAACGTTATGTTTATAGCTTCATCAGAACCATAGAAAAGTCAGGCAGAATAACTAAAAATATTCTTTGGTCTCCAAGGGCGCAATTGTACTCCAGGTCGATGCTTTTTTATACAATGAGAAGTAGCAATAGAACAACCCTCATTTAATTATTATCTCAGGCAAGTTGTACTAAACTGTTTTTCATTGTTGCAGATGTGAAGAAATAAGTCCAAAGATGGAGGCGGAGGGCGATAGAGGATGCTCGGAGGAGGGCTACCTCTTGGTCAGGATACAAGTGCCCGAGCTCAATATTCAAAAGTGCCTACAGTTTCCTAGGGACCAACTCGTCTGGGATGTCAAGCAACAGTGTTTGGCTTCCCTTCCTAAGGTAACACTCGTCATATTTTATATTCTTCTATGTTCTGAGAGTTGCAACTTGGTGTAATGTTCAATTTAGATTGGCAACATGTGGACAAATGATTAATCTTCCAGTCTACAACGTTCGAAATAGAATTCAAAAATTGGTTTTGTAAGCAGTAAAAGGATTGTCCTTACCATCTGGCAACAACATTTTTGTTTGATCGCTGACGTAATTCTAAAATAAATGGAGTAGGCATGAAAAGTTTATTGCAAAAGGGGAGAATATTTCCAAGCGAAACGCTCACTTTAACTTCATTCCTTCTACTTCACCAACAGTGGCAGTCGAAATGAAAAAAATTAGTTATTCTTTTCGAAGTTCTCCGCTTAACATTCGAAAGTCAAAGCAACTCTTATTTTCTGAGAGGCATTGCTGCCTCAGGATTTTAAGATTGTATTGGAGTGCTGAAAGACATTCAACTAAATAGGCTATAATAACAAGGTATCGAGAATTGAAGGAAATGAAGAGGCCAATACACTTGCCAGAAAAGAGGCACAAACTCCTTTCATTGACCTAGAACCTGTCTTTGGTAAAAGCAAATGTACCTCTGTCGGATCTTCCTGGGTTAGATCATTCCAAAAAGTTTCTTCGAAACTTTGATACTGCAAGATCTAAGAAGTACCTTAGCAAGAATATGCTATACCTCCTCACTGGTTTCCTGACAGGGCACTGTAGCTTCAGGAAACACCCCATGAGGAGGTGAAAAAACGAAGAGTAGAGATTCTGCAGGGAGGAGGAAGAAACTCCAGGTCACCTGGTGACGGAATGCCTCGCCAACGCTAGCCAACCCCAAAAATGCTTTTGACAAGACACTTGAAGAAGTGAGGAAGTATCCTTCTGGAAGTCATCCCAGATACTGGAGTTCATTAGAACTCTGGAACTGGAGGAATAGCTGTAGACTATGATGAAAAATGGCGAGAACAGCTCTGATGGGGGTCACAATAGAATAGAAATCTGAAGAAGTCTCACAGCACAGTAAAAGTACTGTAGAGGGATAATTTTTCAGGAACGATTGCAGATTGTTCTTCTCTGTTTTCAACTGCGACTGTTTGTGGGGAAAGAGCTATTCCTCACAGCCTACTTCCAAAGTTAATGCAAGATATACTAAAAAAGTCACTGAATGATAGAAACAAACATAATGTTATATTCAAAGGATATTAGCCAATGTTGAATCTCACTCATTTTTGACCACTCCAAATTAACAATGCACAGCCATAGATATGAAACAACAAAGTTTCTTGCGAAAAATGTTGCATTCATCGGTACAAAGCTTTCCAGATTATGTTGCTGATGTATTGTATACCAACCACGAAATTATGAGATAAAATTTTCTCTTTGGGTGAAATTATCTCATGTATGCCTTATTGTCTCCTGTCCGAAACTTTTTACTTTACCTCTTCGTTCAGAGAGGCATTCATTTGGTTATGTTAATTTTTCCAAATTTTCAGCTTCACCCACTATTGTGTATTAATTTTTGACATTTCTTATATGATATTGGAAAACCTTTTAGATTTAGATTCTTACGAGAAATTTTACAACCGACTTCAATTAAATTCAAGAAGGAACAATACTTATTTTCAGAAAAATTGCAACGTTGCCACGTCTATCGGAAATACTGAGAAATCGGGAAAATTTGAAATTACTTTCTTAATTCATCCCAGCATTGACATAAATGATGAACGCTTCATTCTCTTTCTACCGGAAATGTCTAGACTGATACACGGTGAATCCACAGACAAATATTCACTCCACTAATTAATAAATTTGAATGAATCTTCTCGGCGGTTATCATAGGAAGTTCCCATAAATAACACCCAACAATGAGAATTTCTCAAGAGAATCGTCGAAAGTGAAAAAAATAACAGAAAACGAAATTGAATGATCACGCATTCTTAACAGCTCATATCAGTATCCGATTGTCAATTGTCTTATGTGAACGCATCTGTTGCGAAACTTACCGTTTAGACGCCAACTTGACTTTCTTCAAATCATTTTTTTTCTTCCGGCAGATCAAGTTAGTCCTCCGTACAGGAGACAATAAAGCATCGATTGTGGTTGAGTGTGTTTTTTCTTTTCGCTTTAGTGTTTTTTTATGTATTTCTAACGATTATGTCTGTTTGTGATGGTTTTGTGGTGGATGTGGGCGCAACTCAGGTGGCTACTTGGTATAGGGTAGGTAAATAGTGCACGCATTCATTTTTGCTTTGTTTTGTTGCATCACCTGTATAGAGCTTGGCTTGATGTGGAAAAAACCTATTTCGCAAGTTGAGTACTAGTCCAGTCAACTTAGTAGTCAACCCCGGAATTTGAGATACCCAGCTAGAAACTTGTTTAAACTTGTATTCTGACCCTCAAAGTTGTCTCAAAACCTACATACAGGGTAATTCACCGCGGTGGCCTATTAGACAGTGGCTTAGTGGTTAGAGGGTTGCGGAGGTTACGGGTTCGAATCCCGCTCGAGGAAGTACTTTTTCCACAATTGAAAATTTTAAACTACTGACTGATCATAATTTTGTGCTGAAAATTTGCATGTTAGGAAGTGATACAATGATCTTTCTCTCTATTCTCTGTTACATCAACAGTCGGTTTCATATTTTTCGGAATACGCGTCGTTCATATAACGGGTGTTTTTTTCGAGGTATATAACTTTAAGTTGGCATTACTGTTCAAGATGGCGACCGATTCAACAGCTGTCAGTTTGGTTTGGCAATTCATCATGAATAGAGTCACGCCTGAACAACGCTTGCAAATAGTGCAATTTTATTACGAAAATAATGGTTCTGTGCGGAATACGTATCGCGCACTACGTCCATTTTATTTTGTTAAGCGATGAAGCTCACTTCTGGATGAATGGCTACGTCAACAAACAAAACTGCCGCATTTGGAGTGAAGCTAATCCTCAAGTGTATGTCGAAACACCGTTACATCCAGAAAAACTGACTGTTTGGTGCGCTTTATGGGCTGGTGGAATCATTGGTCCGTACTTCTTCAAAAACGATGATGACCAGAACGTTACAGTCAATGGTGATCGGTATAGAGCCATGATTACTAACTTTCTCATTCCTGAATTGAACAACCATGATGTCCAGGAGCTGTGGTTCCAACAAGACGGCGCAACATGTCACACAGCTCGTGCCACAATCGATTTATTGAAAGACAAGTTTGGTGACCGTCTAATTTCACGTTTTGGACCTGTGAATTGGCCTCCAACATCTTGTGATTTAACACCGCTAGACTACTTTCTGTGTGGCTATGTGAAGTCATTGGTCTATGCGGATAAGCCACAAACCCTTGACCATTTGGAAGACAACATCCGCCGTGTTATTGCCGATATATGGCCACAAATGTTGGAAAAAGTCATCAAAAATTGGACGTTCAGATTGGACTACATCCGAGCCAGCCGTGGCGGTCATATGCCAGAAATCATATTTAAAATGTAATGCCACAAGATTATCTTGCGGATAAATAAAACTCATGTCAATCGAATAATCCATCGTTGTTTTATTGCAATTTAAAATTCTATAGCTCTATAAAAAACACCCTTTATTATTACCGTAAGCATCACGACTTTTAGAGATTATAAAGGGTTTTCCAATGAGAGGTTCCATTTTGAATAGCCTGCTATTGTCATCTTTTGATATTGGACAAATAAAACTACGCTATTACTGAAAATGGAACGATACACTCTTCAAAAACGTATTGAAATTGTAGATTCAAGACCTTAAATATGGGATTCGTGAAGTTATCGAGGACATAAAGCCAAAAATGTGCAAATTGGTCATGGAAAATTTCACGAAAAGTATATCAAAATGAAATCTCTCATTGGAAAACCTTCAAGCATAGTTGTCATACTGAAATCACTGAGTCAACTTTACTTCCATGTTGTTACGTTATTCACACGTATCGAGAGACCTGAAAAACTGAATAAAAATGCCATCAAAGAAAGAACTGATATCTCCTGAGCATTGTATCTGTTCCCAACAGGATCGTGAAATATAGAAGGTGGAAACGGCTATCATGTAACTGTAGATTGGAGGCATTATTCCCCACCCCTCTCTATACTTGGGACAAGCAATAAAGCAGGATTACCGAGTTTCTGGAATCTACCTTGGGGTAACCCTTATACTAGACCATGAATTTATGGGAGTGATAAATAGAGGTATACCTCAAACGTTTGTGGCTTACATTGGCATCTCGGAATTGTAGAAACGTTTATCTTTGAGAATAGGTAAGACTAGACTCTGATCTCGGAAGGAGAGATCAAATGAACCTCTGTAGTTGCGGCTTTGGGGATACGGAGAACCCAAAGAAAATAATTAGGTTTCTATTCTTGTTGCGCAATTGGAGAGCGTATATTCAGAGGGTTGAAAATTGGTTTTAGTAAAGGGTGTTTTATTTAGAGCTATAGAACTTTAAATTGCGATAAAACAACGATGGATTATTAGATTGACATGAATTTTATTTATCCGCAAGATAATCTTGTGGCATTACATATTAAATATGATTTCTGACATATGACCGCCACGGCTGGCTCGGATGTAGTCCAATCTGGACGTCCAATTTTCGATGACTTTTTCCAACATTTGTGGCCGTATATCGGCAATAACACGGCGAATGTTGTCTTCCAAATGGTCAAGGGTTTGTGGCTTATCCGCATAGACCTATGACTTTACATAGCCCCACAAAAAGTAGTCTAGCGGTGTTAAATCACAAGATCTTGGAGGCCAATTCACAGGTCCAAAACGTGAAATTAGGTGGTCACCAAACGTGTCTTTCAATAAATCGATGGTGGCACGAGCTGTGTGACATGTTGCGCCGTCTTGTTGGAACCACAGCTCCTGGGCATCATGATTGTTCAATTCAGGAGTGAAAAAGTTAGTAATCATGGCTCTATACCGATCACCATTGACTGTAAAGTTCTGGCCATCATCGTTTTTGAAGAAGTACGGACCAATGATTCCATCAGCCCATAAAGAACACTAAACAGTCAGTTTTTCTGGATGTAACGGTGTTTCGACATACACTTGAGGATTAGCTTCACTCCAAATGCGGCAGTTTTGTTTGTTGACGTAGCCATTCAACCAGAAGTGAGCTTTATCGCTAAACAAAATAAAATGGACGTAGTGCGCGATGCGTATTCCGCACAGAACCATTATTTTCGAAATGAAATTGCACTATTTGCAAGCGCTGTTCAGGCGGCGTGAGTCTATTCATGATGAATTGCCAAACCAAACTGAGAATAAATCACTTGACAGCTGTTACATCGGTCACCATCTTGAACAGTAATGCCAACTTAAAGTTATATACCTCGAAAAAAACACCCGTTACTAACTTAGCTCGACCTGTCCACTTCAACAGGAAACTGAAGAGGTTATTCGAGAAATTTACCGAAATTCGACTATTCGAATTTTGAACCTTTCCTTAGAATATGATACGTTCTCTCTGAAAATGGTGCGTTTATAGAATATATAAAATGTATAATTTATCGATAAAGGAACGAAGTTCTATTGGAAATATCTAAATATTCCCATCACGACTCTACGAAACAAAGGGAAAGGAAGCTTCTACCGTTTCTGTAGAATCGAAGGGGACATATGCATTTTATTAATGTCCAAGGGGAAAATTTAGGGTAGCTCCAAGGGTAGAAATGGAACATAACAGGAAATGATATTAATCATTGTGTATTTCCCGCAATGTTCTTTGGCATGGGCATAAGACCCTGCTGTTTTTGAGAGCTCATTTAATGAATAGATAGCTCTACCATCTCGTCACAATGTCTGGGTTTTTTTTTCAATTCTGAGCAGTAAATGGTCTCAAACGACTCACTGATGACTAATCTATCCTCAAATTCTAGGATGGCTCTCGATAACTTTTGAAAGAAGAACGTAAAAACTATCACCCTGTAGATCTACAGTAAAAATTAACATTTCACATGATGAAAACTTCAAATAAGAATATCTATTCCAAATTTAAGTTAAATTTCTTGTGATGGAAAGATGATATGAGAAGAAGACTTGAAAAAAAACACCCTGTATCTCGTTTGAGGACCAATGTTTATAGGACTTTTTTTTCGAAATGATCCAAGGAATCTGTCATTCTTCTTCAAGATCTTTGCAGAATTTTATGGATAGCTTTACCACAACCTCAAAAAATTCAGGAAGACATGAACTGAAGTAAAATTGTGTAGTACATATTTCAATATTTGTGAGAACGATTGTTTTCTCTACTAGGAAATAAATGCCTCTTTTTCGTAAATGACCGAAATTCTTCAAGCGAAAAATCAATGTCACTTCATACCACCATTTCTTCGTTCAAAAAATCTCACCGAATCTCTCTTACAAGTTCAAACGAATTATACTTAGCTCTAGTAGAGCACCAGCATGAAAAATATAGGTTAGACGATCATTACATCGTTTTTATCTGCCGGAGATTTTCACCAGATCAAAATCGACTTCTGTCGAGATGATTTATCCCATCAGAGACAAATGGAGCGGAACGGCTATAAACCTGATAGCGAATATACCAGTAATATAAATAAATTGGTTCCGGTATATCAAGTCGTGAAAAGCATTTAATTGAATTGTATAATCCGATATATCACAGTTGGAGCAACAAGCTATTGAAATATACGTAATTAGAATTGTTGTTTCTCTAATTCTGTGGTTATTCCGTTCATTCTTCCACATCTTGTAGAACAAAATCGTGCGAGAATATATCAGAAACGCACAGTTTTCATGGTTATATTTCATTATTCTATGTTGGTACTCCGAACTTTCCGCCACGGCTTCATCTGTCAATTCATCAATTTGCCTTAAAGAAATCAGTTCTGCCAACCAACATTTTTCAATGCAAAAATCACTAAGATATATATATTTATGGAAAAATTTCATTAATTTCAATGAAAATGCAATGAATTAGAGAAAATAATGTATAATACTCGTACAGAAGGCTCATTCTACCACTCGTTCATTCCAAAACTCCCCACTTCGTGGCTCGTTTTTGAATTTTGAACTCGTGGAAGAATACCAATGCCTTCTGCACTTGTATTATAAATAACTATTCTGGTGTATGAAATCCTATACTGAAGTCTCTTGAAATTGTCATTTCCCAAATTCCACGTGGTATCTATCAATAACATTCGTCAAGAGCTGTTAAGTATTTTAAATGTGATTCTATGAGATGTACATTTTGCGGAAAAGTTGTTCCCCCTCGAATCAGAAATTGGTGGGTCCGAGCGATTTTCCACATTTTCAGAAGGAAATTGGGTGTCGTACGAGTTGAAGCCGAGAGATGTTGAACGGCGTTTGTTTGCTTGTGGACAGCTGCTTGCAAGTCATAGACGCAAGGGATTTCTGCATCGAATGGTGACTGGAGACGAAAAATGGGTTTATTGCAATGATCCCAAGCGCAGAAATTCATGGGGATATCCCGGTCATGCTTCCACGTCAACGGCCAAACCGAATATTCACGTTTTCAAGGTCATCCTCAGTATTTGGTGGGATCAGCTCTGCGTAGTGTAGTAGGAGTTGTTAAAACCGACTGAAACAATCACAGGCGATTGTTATTGAACGCAATTAATGCGTTTGAGCCGAGCTTTGAAAGACAAACGGCCGCAATTCATCAAGAGACATGATGAAGTGATTTTACAACATCACAATGCTCGACCCCATGTTGCGAAAGTAGTCAAGACATACTTGGAAACTCTGAAATGGGAAGTCCTACCCCACCCGCCGTATTCTCCAGACGTTGCTCCCTCGGACTATCACTTGTTTCGATCAATGGCACTCGGCCTGGCTGACCAGCACTTCCGGAAAAAGTAAATAATTGGATCGATTCGTGGATCGCTTCAAATGATGACCAGTTTTTTCAACGCGGGATTCGTACGCTTCCCGAAAGATGGGAAAAAGTAGTGGCCAGCGATGGACAATACTTTGAATCTCAAATGTATAATCAGTTTCTTACAATAAAGCCTCGAAATTCGGAAAAAAACGGCGTCATCAAAGTTGTACGCCTATGTATTTGGCTTGGACACAATAAAGCTGTCATAAAACAACAATTGAATCCAATAAATGATGTTTAGAATGTAGGAATCATTTTCGAAAAAAAAAACTCCCAAAAGATCTATAAGTTGAATGAATGAGCAAAAAATTTAATCTCGCCGAGAATGAAAAGTAACAAAATGAAAATCATCATGAAAGTCATGATTTTTGCAGATACCTAATCTTTTTTTCTGCTACAGGTGCCATCAAATACATTCAGATCGCAGATAGCGAAGATAAATTAGTAAATGAATATCACCATAAGCAATACAATATTGAACAACAACTTCAAACTGTTACATTGATGAATTTCATCTCGGTTTCACAATATTCAAGGTGAAAGAATTAGAATTCGATGTCATTCTACCGCAAAAGAACGCTCTTCTACTTCTGCAATCCACTAACTTGAGTTTTTATGGTTTTCCATTTGAGGCTGGAACAATATATGGCAATTTTATTACATCAATAAAGTTCAAGGTTCCTATTATTATTGATTTTTATTATCTAAACCAATTTCGATACACACGAAATCAGGTAACTATCTATGCTGGGCAGCGACATTTTTTTTGTGGGAACCTTCATAAAATTTGAATTTTTCGCCTACTAGCTATAAAATATATGAATAGAATGATCAGCGACTCGGACTACATTTCGGGCAGAAAAAAACAATTGATCATTTAATTTTTACATATTTATTTACACAAAATCCATTGGATATCGGAATAAATGAAACATGCTTGTATACAGGGTGGTCCAACGAAAACTCAACACCTCGATTTTCTGACTTCAACTCGTACGACACCCAATTTCCTTCTGAATCATTCCCATTACTTACAGGCGTTTTGAAATGGCTTGATGCGTCACTCCCAATAATCCTGCCAATTCTTGTTGCGTTTGACACGATTCTTTATCAAGTAATTGTAAACTATTGTATTTTTGACCACCCTGTACCAATTGGAATCAACATTTGATACATTTTTGGAATCAGCTCAGCTAGAGTAATCGGAAAGTTGAGACAAAATGGGGGTGTTCCATTTAAAAAAAATGACGGTGACGTCATTACTCAAAAGTAATTCACCCTGTATATTAGATTATTATTTTAAAATACGGTAAATTAAAATAAAAAATTGACGTGTTTCAGGATTATTTCTTGAAATGGTTTGTTCTTCATCTTATCCTTCATCCATAATGATTTATCACTCTTCCAATGAGGGATAATAGGGAATTTATATTGGTTAGGCTGCCATGTGTTATTTACTATAAAGGCGGTTTGGAGATTTTTATTGCAGGGAATATTGAGAAACGCAGCAGAGAGGGACAACCTTGTGTTTTTTTCAAAAATCAGGGATGAAATATGAAAAGGTGACCAGTAAGCTGGGCCGAATTGCTGCCCCTCAAATAGAGGCGTCTGAAGGAAGGTGCTATCAGAACAAACAAAAAATCAAGCTTCTACACGCCTCTCGAAAACCAATCTTTTGCAGGCCAATGTTTATAGAACTTTTTTCTTAAAAATATCGAGGAATCTGTCATTTTTTTATCCACCTGTTCAACCACCTTCTTGTTTCTACAAAATTCAGAAATATTCCTATTCCACCTCATCCCGAATCTTCCAGATGTTACACCAAGAATTGGTCTGCCGTTTTTGTAAAAAAAAGTGCATAAAATGCAAAATGAATGCAACGATATAGAGATGATGGTGGCGTATATACCGAGTATCGATCGGTTGTTGCTTGGTGGGTGTTATTTCACTATACTCTGGGGGAATTCTTCAGGGGTCATCGGTCAGATGCCTTGGGGCACCCCGCAGCTATCCCAGGGGCGTGCACGCGAATATCTTCACGCGAAGGAGACGTAGTGCCTTTTGCGCGTGATATCGAGCGTTCGGAGTATATGGAGCGTATGATCCGTTCTGGTGGAAGTATGAAAGGAAAATAATGAAGTCGATCCTAGACGATAGTTTTATGAGCGAACGTGGGATTGGGGAATCTCCAGGGGAGGGTGTTTTCGAGGTATGTGGTGGAAAGAGACAGCTCTGGGACCAGTGGAATGTAGTATTTTATGGTTTATTACGGTTAAAAGGAGCAGAGAATAAATTCAGAAAAAATTGTCTCATAAATACACTGTGTCCGTAAAGAATGGAACAAATTCATTTTTACTTTTAGGTAAACAGACCATTTTAAGAAATTATCCCGAAACACGTCGATTTACCATTTTAATTTACCGTATTTTAAAGTAATAATCTAATGAACAGGGTAAATTACTTTCCAGTAATGACGTCACCGTCATTTTTTTTTTAATGGAATACTCCCATTTTGTCTCAAATTTCCGAATACTCTAGATGAGCTGAATCCAAAAATGTATCACATGTTGATTCCAATTGGTACAGGGTGGACAAAAATACAATAGTTTTGTGTGTGCTCATAAAGTAACGCGTAACATTCTCTATTAGTTAAATTAACAATATTATCAAAAATACTCATTGTCTAGTGGCAATAAACAAATAATGACATTTCACAAAAAACTAGACGACTATATTTTTTTTTAATTGATAAGATATAATTTCTTTTATATTCTGTCTGCTAGACTACAAGTACCAAACATGTTTGGAAACATCTCATTTTTATTAATCTAAAAATGTAACAAACTACAGGGTGTTACATTCAAACCAATTGCCGCTGGACAATAAGTATTTTTGATAATATTGTTAATTTAACTAATAAAGAAAGTTTCGCGTTACTTTATGAGCACATACAAAATTATTGTATTTTTGTCCACCCTGTAGCAGTTGGAATCAACTTGAGATACATTTTTGGAATCAGCTCAGATAGAGTAATCGGAAAATTGAAACAAAATGGGTGGGTTCCATTTAAAAAAAATGACGGTGACCTCATTACTCGAAAGTAAATCACCCTGTATATCAGATTATTATTTTAAAATACGGTAAATTAAAATAAAAAATCGAGGTGTTTCAGGATTATTTCTTAAAATGGTCTGTTCAGCTAAAAATGAATTTGTTCCATACTTTACGGACACAGTGTACCGGGTTTTTCACCATGAATTGACCCCCCCTTCAACTTTTTTACTAAAAGAGGTACAAAAAATGTTTTCTACAAAAGTTTCACGAAATCGACCAGTGTTTTTAAAAATGATTTCACAAAATGAAATATATACAGAGTGGGCAACATACTGATTGCAACTTTATTTTTTCAAATGGAACACCCTGTATATTTTTCTATATTTGACTAGCTCTTTTTCCCCTCGATTTCGAATATATAACATATGTTTGGTCTATTTCTCTCATTCTGATTACTACAGAGTTTCAAATTTTAAGAACCACCTGGCAAGGTAAGTAATCAGTTTTCAAGTGGAAGGCTGCGATAATTCAAAATGCCCTTTTTTGAGTTATCTCGTTGTCAACGATATGACATACGTTTGTCATTGAATGAAGATATTCATTGAATATGCGCTACATAGAAGCGGAAAAATTTGAAATTTTTTCCCTTTATGTGAAGAACAATAAAAATAAGAATGCTACAAGAAGAGAAAATATGGAGTTGCATCCAAATCATCGAATTCCAATTTATAGTGAAAAACGTATATCATATAACAAGATAATTTAAAAAAGGGCATTTTGAGTTATCGCAGCCTACCACTTGAAAACTGATTACTGAGCATGCTAGGTGGTTTTTGAAATTGGAAACTCTGTGGTACTCAGAATAAGAGAGATAGAGACCAAACATGTTATATATTCGAAATCAGGGGAAAAAGAGCTAGTGAAATGTAGAAAAATATACAGGGTGTTCCATTTGAAAAAATGAAAATATGTTGCCCACTCTGTATATATTTCGTTTTGTGAAATCATTTTAAAAAACACTAGTCGATGTCGTGAAACTATTGTGGAAAACATTTTTTTATACCTCTTTCAGTAACAAAGTTAAAGGGGGGGTCAAATTATGGTGAAAAACCCGGTACATTGAAGACATGACCATTCCATCTGACCGATTTCCAATTCCTCACCTATATGTGTGTGTGTTGTGAACTTCCCGCTAGGTGAATTGGAGCAGAACTTCGTTCCAACGTAGTAACCTGAGGAATTCGACTTGGACAGCACATTCCATTCAATAAGAGGCTTGTTTGCATAGAACCGCAAACACGAAATCCTAAGGAAAAACTTGTTGCTTGTGTAAATACTGTGACTCCAAACCACAAACGGAAACATTTCACTGGATTTGTTTGGAGATGTCTTCTTCTTCTCCGGCTTGTTCCGCGGTTATGGAATTAATATGTAAAGGGGGTCATACACTGTCGCGCAAACTTGTAGTTTTTCGTCGTTGTTCTATGTCGCGATGTTTGTCATATTCCAATTTTTTGCCGAGAATGGTTTCAAACCTTGAAGTAATAAACATAGATAGAGGAAGTATATCGTCGGCTAAGAGTGTAAATCTGCTGTTTATTGAATGTATTTTCATCAATAAACTCTCTTATTATTATTATTATTATTATTATTATAACACTTACTGTACGGTTTTTTTGGTCTCCTGTAAAATTGTTCATTATGGACATAGCAGATTTACACTCTTAGCCGACGATGGGTCATTTTCAGTAAGCAAATTTTGTCCCCAACATGAACTATCAAATTTGACATATAGCGCGCGGAAATGAAAACATATCAGTGATACGATATTCCACTCAATTTGCGAGTTTCTCCACAAAGAACGCACTTCTCATGTCCCATAGTGAATCAACGTTTCATATCAACTTAAAATATGTTGAAATAAATACCTAAATATATCAGAAATTCAGAAAACAAACTTCAAGCGCGCCAAACGACGTGAAACAACCGATGACACTAGGAGAGCAAAAGTTGCCAAACCTTGGATTTGAGCAGGTAGATACAGATAATAATAAATATTCTGCGTTCTATAAATTCGACAATTAGGAAAAATATCAGATTCCAAATACTCAAATTTGTACATTTAATCGGGAATCACTCAAATAAATCTATTTCATTCAATATAATACACATTCCAACGATATAGTAAAATTGTGGATTTGAAAATATATTACAATCTGACAACGTAATCTAACCATGTTGGGGACATGTAAAAATTGCGTATACTCCCTCTATATATGTTTATTACTCTATTGGTATCCTCGATTCCCTTCATAATGCTGAAAATTGTCAGAAAAATAGCTTATTACGTATGGGTTGTGCAAAATAAAAATTTCCAGTTCCCAATTTCCTCAATAATACCTACTGAAAAATCGAATCTCCTTGAAAGAATAAGACTCGCCCACTTGACTCGATACAAGAGGATAAACCATTCTGAGCACTCGGATAGAAAACCCCAAATTGATGGATCGGCAATTTCTTAAGTAGCTTAAAAAGAATCGGAATTATTCCCTTTCTCTTCCATAAAAATGAAAAGTTCGTGAAAGCGTAATGTTATATCTCTTTGAGGATCCCAGGGGAGAATCGCAATTTGGAACCGAATGGACCTGAGGGGAGAGAAAGGAAAGATGCGCTGTTATCCTTCATGGGGGTAAAACCACAAGAGAATCTAAATTAGTTCGTTTTGACAAGTTGCTGAAACAACCTACGTTTTCTGAAATAAGATGGATGTTGGGAAATGTTTGAGGTTGTTGGTGTCCAACTGGTGGATAGGTTGGAGTATGAGCTACATTTTAATATCCACTTGTTGGATTTGTAAAGTGTGTTTTTTTTAGAGCTATAGAACTTTAAATTGCAATAAAACAACGATGGATTATTCGATTGACATGAATTTTATTTATCCGCAAGATGATCTTGTGGCATTACATTTTAAATATGATTTCTGGCATATGACCGCCACGGCTGGCTCGGATGTAGTCCAATCTGGACGTCCAATTTTCGATGACTTTTTCCAACATTTGTGGCCGTATATCGGCAATAACACGGCGAATGTTGTCTTCCAAATGGTCAAGGGTTTGTGGCTTATCTGCAAAGACGAATGACTTCACATAGTCCCACAGAAAGTAGTCTAGCGGTGTTAAATCACAAGATCTTGGAGGCCAATTCACAGGTCCAAAACGTGAAATTAGGCGGTCACCAAACGTGTCTTTCAATAAATCAATTGTGGCACGAGCTGTGTGACATGTTGCGCCGTCTTGTTGGAACCACAGCTCCTGGACATCATGGTTGTTCAATTCAGGAATGAAAAAGTTAACGTAACGGTGTTTCGACATACACCTGAGGATTAGCTCCACTCAAAATGCGGCAGTTTTGTTTGTTGACGTAGCCATTCAACCAGAAGTGCGCTTCATCGCTAAACAAAATAAAATGGACGTAGTGCGCGATACGTATTCCGCACAGAACCATTATTTTCGAAATAAAATTGCACTATTTGCAAGCGTTGTTCAGGCGTGAGTCTATTCATGATGAAGTGCCAAACCAGATTGAGAATAAATCACTTGACAGCTGTTGAATCGGTCGCCATCTTGAACAGTAAAGCCAACTTAAAGTTATATACCTCGAAAAAAACACCCATTACATAATTCACTGCGTTTTCAATGCTGATCTTAGACGTCGTTTCCCCTTTCTTCATGCTGAAAATCTATGATCCCAAACGAGAAAACGAAAGAGCAGATAAAAAAGACTGTACGTTGCTCTAGCGGACCTTGTTTGTTTTTGCTGCTGGCCGAGCAATAGGTCGCCGAGGCCATTGCCCTGCTGAACAATCGTGAAGAAGCCGGGCTGCAGAAAGTAGTGTACGGGGAGAAGTACCGGCGAACGTACGGTATCGATAGTACTCTAGTACCTACGGTAACAAGAAATGGAGGCTGTGTGGTACCTTGCCTATCAACTTTTGCGCCACACAGTTACAGATCGATCTGATGATCGTGAACGTTGGTATGGCGCTACGATCTGGATTTCTGGCATTTTTGCCGTAATGAATGGGATTAACGGTGACGGTGATGCCGAATCTACGCATTTGGTCGGAGATCTCACGATTTAATTGCGAATTGATTCATGGAGAAGAAAATGTGACTTGTTGTGTTGCGAGTGCCTAATGGTGCTTTTCTTATTTAATCGAGTGAAGTAATGAGAGTACCACTTCACTCAATATTAGGCCAATTGAAAAGTCATAGATGGCGGTGCTAGTATTAAATCCATATGATTTTTAGTTAGTCCCAACCTTCAAACGATACGTGTCGAAATTTGACAGCAGTCCGACTATTAGTTTGTAAGATATTGCGTTGTGAGTGTAGCTACTTCTGTTATTTGAAAGAAAATAAAAAAAAAGAGAATTTCGTGTGCTGATAAAATATTGGTGTTTGAAGGGAAAAAATACAGTGAAGAATGCATGAAGAGTGTCTGGGGTATGCACCAGGAAAATCAACTATAATTGATTGGTGTGCTAAGTTTAAATGAGCACCGAAGACGGCGAACACAGTGGACCCCAAAAGAGGCTTTCACCGACGAAAAATCAAAAAAGTTCACAAAATAATCTTGAATTACCGTTAAGTGAAGTTGATCGAGATAGCAGACATTGTGAAGATATCATCTGCACGTGTACATAATATCATTCACGAATATTTGTACATGAGAAAGCTGTGAGCGAAATGGGTGTCACGCGAGCTCTCAATCGATCAAAAGCAATAACGTGTTAATGATTCTGAGCTGTGTTTGAAGCTGTTTAAGTGCAATAAACCTGTATTTTTGCGTCGATATGTGACAATGGATGAAACATGGCTCCATCATTTCACTCCGGAGTCCAATGAACAATCAGCTGAGTGGACTGCACACGATGAACCAAATACAGAGCGGGGAAAATCTCAACAGTCAGCTGGCAAGGTTATGGCATCAGTGTTGTGATATGCGCAAGGTATAATATTCATTGATTACCTCCAAAAGGGCCAGACCATCAACGGCGATTATTATATAGCGCTATTGCATCGTTTAAAGGCTGTAATCGTTAAAAAACGGCCCCGTTTTGAAGAAAAAAAAGGTGATGTTTCATCAAGACAATGCGCCGTGTCACAAATCGATGAAAACAATGCCAAAATTGCATGAATTGGACTTCGAATTGTTTCTGCATCCACCGTATTCGCCAGATCTGGCCCCCAGCGACTTTTTCCTGTTCTCAAACCTCAAAATAATGCTTGGTGGAAAGAAATTAAGCACCAATGAAGAAGTAATCGCCGAAACTGAGGCCTATTTTGAAGCGAAAGACAAATCGTATTACAAACTGGTATGGAAAAGTTGTAAGATCGCTATAATCGCTGTATCGCCCTCGAAGGCTACTATGTTTTTTATTTATTTATTTATTCGGTTTCGGGATACAAACAGGAATACTCCCAGAAAAGTATCATCTGATACATGAGAAACTATTTTAACAACATTCTATGTTGTACATAAATGGCAACATAACATGAAACAACAAAATAATCACTGAAAGAAAATTCCTTTGATACTCCGCTTGAATGATTTCAAATTTACATTAAATGGGTCTTAATCATTATAATATTGATTAAATAAACTACACATTCTAATAAGGCGAATTCCTGCCAAGATTAGTATTGAATCTACTGTGAACAAGTAGAATAATGTTGAATAATAAAATCGAATTTTTCCAGAAGAATGTGTTTTACCATAGTAGGGACTTTTCAATAAACTTGTTATTCCAAGACAAAAATAAACCAAATATATCATGAAGATATATTATTGTGAAGGGAATGGAAAACAAAGTTGTCAATTTTTTGATATTTACCTTTATCAAGTGGACCCAATAAACTTTTATAAGTATAAACTTCATTTTAAGACACCTCATTGTATGAGGAATATTGGGGATGATTCATTTTCTTTTGGGACACTCTGTATATTTGACAGTAAAGGTAAGTCCGGGGAAGAATTTCGTTCTATCGAATGAACCCTAGCTCCAATTATGTCTGAAGCCTGTAAATGCTTAAAATATCCTACTATAATATTTTTAGGAAACCCCCCCACGCAAAAACCGTATATTTGAATGAAATAAAACGATAGCTTTCCATCTCCTGGTCTTGTTTCCGTCATTCAGAGCCGAATATTAAACTTTCATATCCCATTTCTCTCTCCGCTTTCTTAACTTAATCCCGGGATGCTGCAAGCCCCCCCCCCCCTCTCTCATCTGCCATATACTTGAGGACATAAACATCTCCCCATAACGACCTTATTTTGTTTTTCAGGAACTCAAGGAAAGCTTTAATTACGGCCTGTTCAGCCCTCCGGAAAATGGAAGGGCCGGGAAATTCCTGGATGAAGAACGTCGTCTCGGGGATTATCCCTTTAACGGACCTGTGGGATATCTGGAGGTGAGTGAAAGACATCTTTTCCCATAAGAAAATCGATTTGCGGATTGAAACTTTCGTTTAAACAATTTTGAATTGAATTCCAACCCTGGATCATTTTTATACAGGGTAATTTTTAGCTAACCGACCAACTTTGCCATCTGAAAGATCATATAATTATAGAATCAATATTTTAAGGGGATCATACATTATAGATATGCACTTTCTATTTGCGCGATAGTGTGTGACCCCCCTTAACATATCAATTCCATGATTATGTGGCCTTTCAATTGAGGCGTTCCATATTTGAAACTCACTCTGTATATAAATAAATTTTTGAACGATTTTTCGATTCTAAAGGGTGTTTTTTTAGAGCTATAGAACTTTAAATTGCAATAAAACAAGATTATTCGATTGACATGAATTTTATTTATCCACGAGATAATCTTGTGGCATTACATTTTAAATATGATTTCTGGCATATGACCGCCACGGCTGGCTCAGATGTAGTCCAATCTGAACGTCCAATTTTCGATGACTTTTTCCAACATTTGTGGCCGTATATCGGCAAAAATACGGCGAATGTTGTCTTCCAAATGGTCAAGGGTTTGTGTCTTATCCGCATAGACCAATGACTTTACATAGCCCCACAGAAAGTAGTCAAGCGGTGTTAAATCACAAGATCTTGGAGGCCAATTCACAGGTCCAAAACGTGAAATTAGGCGGTCACCAAACTTGTCTTTCGATAAATCGATTGTGGCACGAGCTGTGTGACATGTTGCGCCGTCTTGTGGGAACCACAGCTCCTGGACATCATGGTTGTTCAATTATGGAATGAAAAAGTTAGTAATCATGGCTCTATACCGATCACTATTGACTATAACTTTCTGGCCATCATCGTTTTTGAAGAAGTACGGACCAATGATTCCACCAGCCCATAAAGCGCACCAAACAGTCAGTTTTTCTGGATGTAACGGTGTTTCGACATACACTTCAGGATTAGCTTCACTCCAAATGCGGCAGTTTTGTTTGTTGACGTAGCCATTCAACCAGAAGTGCGCTTCAACGCTAAACAAAATAAAATGGACGTAGTGCGCGATACGTATTCCGCAACCATTATTTTCGAAATGAAATTGCACTATTTGCAAGCGTTGTTCAGGCGTGAGTCTATTCATGATGAATTGCCAAATCAAACTGAGAATAAATCACTTGACAGCTGTTAAATCGTTGGCCATCTTGAACAGTAAAGGCAACTTAAAGTTATATACCTCGAAAAAAACACCCGTTGCATTATCAATATGGACATGTTATTTGCGCAATAATGTATGACCCCCCTTAACATATTAATCCCATGATTATGTGGCCTTTCAATTGAGGCGTTCCATATTTGAAATTTTCGAACGTTTTTTTGATTGAAATCAAATAATTCTACTGTCATTCGATTTAATACAGAGTTCCATTAAAAATTTCATTGTATAATAAAACCTTCAATATAAATGTTCACTTTATGTCTATCGGTATACTTGATTTGATCCATTCATTCAGCGTCCTGTACAATTCAAAAAAGCAAGGCCATTTTTAATAATCCTATACACCGATATTATTTATTCAGTAACAAAAAAGTGATGAAAATAATCCATCATTATGATTACCTGTAGTCATATTAATATCGTTTTTAATTCTGATCACTGGGGTGTGACTTTGTGGAAGGACTATGTTTTCATGATGTTCCATCAAATGGGAAGATTATATCCTTCCATCAAATTTAGATCAAAGAAGATTTAACATGATATAAATTATGGAAAATCTATTCATAATTATTTTTTACGGAATTCATGAATGATTTATTAATTGAAAATGTCTCTTAGTAGTAGATTCTTGATCTCAAAATATGAGGATTCTACCCAACATATCTTGTACAAAAATTTCTAGTTTCCAAAATATTGGGTGTTCAAAATTTAAATATGATTCGGATTTCCCCGATTAGTTTTTGAGCTTTTACAATTTCTGTATGAAAATTAGAATTTTTACGTTTTTTAGTATGGGGATTGCTAATTTGAACTTCAATTTAACATTACTAAGGGAGTGCGCTAGTAACACTTGGATTTAAATCAAATAATTTGACAACTTTGTGTCTAATCCTTCACAATATCATATATGTATATCTATATATTTAGTTTAGTAGAATTGGAATATATTCCAAGACAAAAATAAACTAAATATATCATACAGATATATTATTGTGAAGGATTAGACACAAAGTTGTCAAATTATTTGATTTATATTAAATATCCTTTATCAAGAAGACTCATTAAACTTTTATAACACTTGGATTTTCTTGGGGAATCAAAAAAAATATACATTGTCGTACGGGAAAGTGTCACTAGATAAACACTTTGATATTCAATATACTACTTTCGGTCCAATATTGAATCACAAAAATTGGGGAAACATTGTTTTAAGCCCATATTTTTCCTCTATCAAATTTCAAGCTCATATTTTTCCTTTCAGTTGAAGTATAAACGAAGGGTCTACAAAATGATATCGGTAGATGAAAAGCAACTGAAAAGCCTCCACACCAGAACAAATCTGAGGAGATTCCTGGAATATGTACAGAATGGCCAGGTGGAAAAAGTCACGAAAATGTGCTCAAAAGGTCTCGATCCCAATTTTCACTGCCAGGATTCAGGAGGTAGGTATCTATTCCTCCAACAGTAAATTAAATTATTAAATTATACAGGGTCCTGCAACAATTGTGAGAACGACGTTGTTGAAACAATGAATCAGCCAATTAATTCAAGGAAGATCTTTGACTAATTCTAATCAGATGCAAATGAAGTTGCCGTATCTCATTTATCCGATTGTCATTCCATCTGACAAAAGATCCAACTCCCAGCATCGCACGCAATCAGATTGATATTCATGTTAGAAATTTCGAGAGTGACCCAATAAAGAAAGGGGCTTTCTCAGCTCTACCTACGCCCTTTTTTATCCAAACTGCTAGAACAACTCAGTCCGGTGATTTCCTGATACGATATCCATCGAAATTGGCAGTGGCGTAGTCAGAATTTGAGCGCCCTGGAGCTGAATAAATTTTGGCACAACCTCTCAAACACCCGCAATGTGGATTCTAAAAGTTATTTGTCTAATTTCTGCGACACCTTGTAGAACAAAATCGTGCAGGAATATCTTAGTTCCACACAAATGCATGGTTATATTTCATTATTAGAGTGATTCACCGGGATGGCCTATTAGACGTTTATAGAAAATTAATCATAATAATTTTGTGCTGATAATTGAATTCAAGACAATGATCTTTCTCCCTATAATATTTTCAGATATCTACAACTTCTATCTAATGATGCAATAATATACTGGGTGTACCATTTGAAATAAGGGAGTAGTAGTCTGTTTCCGGTATAACCAGAAATTGTAGAGATCTGAAAATACACTGCGCAAAAAAATTAACGCACATTATGGAAATCTCAAATTTATTCTACAACTGAAGGTGTTCTCAGAGATAATTATTTTTATCAGAATCCAATGATCAATAGTTTTTCTTTCGTTTGATTTTCTACACTCGATCGCTATGCAACGCGAAACACGCAATTTGACCCAAGAGGAATGTGCCAAAGCGGTAGTTTTGCGAGAAGAAGGGTGGACATACACAAGGATTGCAGAAAGGTTTGGAGTTTCCCATACAAGTGTATCCAGAATGTTGCATCGATTCAGGGAGACAGGTATGAATGTCCGAAGATCAGGACAGGGTAGACCACGGGTAACAACTGCCATTCAAGAACGTTACTTGAGAGTTTCTTCGTTGAGACAACAGTTTGTAACCGCTCGCCTCCTTCAAAATCAGCTTGAGCAAACTCATGGGGTGCAAATTAGCACTCGGACAATAAGAAATCGCCTCAGAGAATATGATTTAAGGCCTCGTGTCGCGTCAAGAGGCCCAGCTCTTACCCCAGCCCATCGAAGGGCTCGTTTGGATTTTGCGAGAGAGCATATCCATTGGGAAGAGGCTGATTGGGAAAGAGTTCTTTTCACAGATGAGTCTAGATTCTGCCTCTACCATTGTGATCGACGTTCCCTTGTATACAGACGTCCACATGAAAGATATGCTCAGTGCAATTTCCTGAATTCTACTGGTTTCGGGGGAGGATCGATTATGGTATGGGGTGGAATATCCAGATCTCAATCCGATTGAGCAGGTTTGGGACAACCTCAATAGAAGGCTGAGAAGTTCAGAAAATCATCTAGCTACTCTTAATGACTTAGGAATCCAACTCAGAGAAATCTGGGAAGGATTAGATCAGAACATTTTAAGATCACTCATTTTGAGTATGAACCGTCGTTGCCGAGCTGTTATTAACGCAAGGGGTGAAAATACCAAGTATTAAATCACTTATCAGCATTTCAATATTTTGAAAATTGGTTATTTCTCTTCTTTCACATAAGATTCGGTGAAATCCTGAATTTTTCTTCCATTTAATGTGTCTTGTTTCGTTCAAAACCTTCCCGAGAGAACATAAAAAATAAGTCAATGTAGACTTATTTTAACTTAAGAGAGAGTAGAGTTAACTTTCATTAAAATTGAGATATTCAGAATGTGCGTTAATTTTTTTGCGCAGTGTATTTTAGGGAGAAAGATCATTGTCTCAAACCCCAATATGCAAATATTCAGCTCAAAATTATGATTAGTTTTCCATAAAAAATTGAGGTTCTAATTTGAAAATCTTGAGTTTTGATAAATTGGAGTTGTCCAAGTTTATAATTCATAGTTCTCGAGATTCTTTCGGTAAGCATCGAAGTTGGGACATTCCCAAGAGCTCCATAGGTCGCCACGCCACTGGCCGCTGTTCATTATGCAATCGTCCACTCGGAGATATAACGCCATCCGAGAAAGAAATCATTCTGAAAGGATCACAGGTCAATTTTTCAAGCGTAACCTGGTCGGTCCGGAGCTGCACCGATCTGTAATCTATTTGCCGTTAATTGACAGTGGATTCGTGAATCTGGACTGGAGGTTTGTCACATTTTTCACGTTTTCTCGTTAGCCGCAATCGAGAAACTGGAATATCACGGCGAACGTTCAGCTCAGCATGATTCGATTCACGGATGCGGTAAGGTTCAGTTCAGACGTCAGGTCGCGTATTTTCTCGGAAAACGTATAAGAATTGATCGCCTCGTGTTTTATGAGGCGAGCGGAATCGGTTCTTGAGGCACGAGGTATCGGTTCCGATTTACGGAAAGACAGAATCGAGAAATGTAACAGGCCAATTGAAAAGTCCTCGGTCTACCATAGTAAAACACATGTTTTTGGCAAAATTCGATTTTATTATTCAATTTTATTATTCAACATAGTTGCCTTCGATGGCGATACAGCGATTATAGCGATCTTACAACTTTTCGATACTATTTTTGTAGTACGATTTGTCTTTCGCTTCAAAATGAGCCTCAGTTTCGGCGATTACTTCTTCATTGGCGCTAAATTTCTTTCCAGCGAGCATTCTTTTGAGGTCAGAGAACTGGAAAAAGTCGCTGGGGGCCAGATCTGGCGAATACGGTGGATGCAGAAGCAAATCGAAGCCGAATTCATGCAATTTTGCCATTGTTTTCATTGATTTGTGACACGGCGCATTGTCTTGATGAAACAGCACCTTTTTTTCTTCAAATGGAGCCGATTTTTAACGATTTCATACTTTAAACGATCCAATAACGATTTATAATAATCGCTGTTGATGGTCTGGCCCTTTTGGAGGTAATCAATTAATATTATGCCTTGCACATCCCAGAATACTGATGCCATAACCTTGCCAGCTGACTGTTGTGTTTTTAGTCGCTTTGGGTTCGGTTCATCGTATGCAGTCCACTCAGCTAGCTATCTATTGGACTCCGGAGTGAAATTATGGAGCCATGGTTCATCCATTGTCACATATCGACGCAAAAATAAAGGTTTATTGCACTTAAATAGCCTCAAACACTGCTCAGAATCATTAACACGTTGTTGCTTTTGATCGATTGTGACCTCGCGCGGCACCCTTTTTGCACACAGCTTTCTCATGTACAATTATTCGTGAATTATATGATGTACACCTTCAGATGATATCTTCACAATGTCTGCTATCTCGATCAACTTCACTTCACGGTCATTCAGAATTATTTTCTGAACTTTTTTGATTTTTTCGTCGGCGACGGCCTCTTTTGGGTGTCCAGTGCGTTCGCCGTCTCCGGTGCTCATTTCACCACGTTTAAACTTAGCGTACCAATCAATGATGGTTGATTTTCCTGGTGCTGACCCCGGAAAGTCTTCATCAAGCCAAGATTTTGCTTCAACTGTATTTTTCCCTTCAAAAAGGAACATTTTATCAGCACACGAATTTCTTTTTTCCATCATTTTTCAAATAACAGAAGTATCTACACTCACAACGCAATATCTCACAAACTAATGGTCGGACTCCTGTCAAATTTTGACACTTATCGTTCGAAGGTTTTTTCGAAAGTGAAAGCTGGCTATTCAAAATGAAACCTCTCATTGGAAAACCCTGAAGCTTCCTAGAAAAACTCTGGGCGTTAAAAATTTCAGGGTGGGTTGACCATTTTTTTTCGTTTCTAGAAACTCCCCTCACGATCTCGACGTCCATCAAGAAGCCGGCCAAGGTGATCATAGCCCTGGTGAACGGTGGAGCACTCTTGGACTACCGGACGAAGGACGGGTCCACGGCCATGCACCGTTCGGTGGAAAACAGGAACCTGGAGGCCATGAAGACGCTCCTGGAACTGGGCGCCTCGCCCAACTACAAAGACTGCAAGGGATTGACTCCCCTTTACCTCACCGTAACCCACAACGTGGATCCCCAATTCACAGAGTGTTTGTTGCACGACCACGCGTCGATAGGTGCCCAGGATCTGCAAGGATGGCAGGAGGTGCATCAGGTATGTATCCGGGATTATTTCATTTTTTGTGAAACGAAGGCGTAGGTTTACGAAAAAATTCTGGGATGAGAGTTGTAAAGGGTGTTTTTTTTAGAGCTATATAGAACTTTAAATTGCAATGGAACAACGATGGATTATTCGATTGACATGAATTTTATTTATCCGCAAGATAATCTTGTGGCATTACATTTTAAATATGATTTCTGGCATATGACCGCCACGGCTGGCTCGGATGTAGTCCAATCTGGACGTCCAATTTTCGATGACTTTTTCCAACATTTGTAGCCGTATATCGGCAATAACACGGCGAATGTTGTCTTCCAAATGGTCAAGGGTTTGTGGCTTATCCGCATAGACCAATGACTTTACATAGCCCCACAGAAAGTAGTCTAGCGGTGTTGAATCACAAGATCTTGGAGGCCAATTCACAGGTCCACAACGTGAAATTAGGCGGTCACCAAAAGTGTCTTTCAATAAATCGATTGTGGCACGAGCTGTGTGACATGTTGCGCCGTCTTGTTGGAACCACAGCGCCTGGACATCATGGTTGTTCAATTCAGGAATGAGAAAGTTAGTAATCATGGCTCTATACCGAACACCATTGACTGTAACGTTCTGGCCATCATCGTTTTTGAAGAAGTACGGACCAATGATTCCACCAGCCCATAAAGCGCACCAAACAGTCTGTTTTTCTGGATGTAAAGGTGTTTCGACATACACTTGAGGATTAGCTCCACTCCAAATGCGGCAGTTTTGTTTGTTGACGTAGCCATTCAACCAGAAGTGCGCTTCATCGCTTAACAAAATAAAATGGACGTAGTGCGCGATACGTATTCCGCACAGAACCATTATTTTCGAAATAAAATTGCACTATTTGCAAGCGTTGTTCAGTCGTGAGTCTATTCGTGATGAATTGCCAAACCAAACTGAGAATAAATCACGTGTCAGTTGTTAAATCGGTCGCCATACTGAACAGTAATGCCAACTTAAAGTTATATACCTCGAAAAAAAACACCCGTTACAAGACCTTTGTCGTTGTTAATGTGTCTCAAAAGTTCTGGCACTAATTTCAATTATATGAAAAAATGTTTCTTCGCTATTGCCTGTATAGAATTAATGAATCTAACGATTCGATATTTTGATTATTATAGATGATTCCTGACATAGGAACAACAATATTAAATAATATATTTTATAATTCGTCCTTGTTAAATTCGAGTGCAGATAATGTCATTATTCAATACTGATTTCAATTTTATCTCCAGAATACAATGCGTTATTGAATTGTTTCGTTTCATAATATATTTTCTAATGTAATTTTAAATTTGAATGATATCATCTGTTATTGTATTTATCTCCTATTTTAAACAATGGTTTCATATTATATAATATGTAATAGTTTCTCTAAAATTATTCAAATATATCGTATAATAATCGTCTCAGTCTCTACAGAATTTTCAATTTTTCCTTCTTTCTTTCTTTATTCATTGAAGTACACACATCTACGATCATTCATTCATCAAAAGTCCAATCACCATCAGTCGCTTAACATATTTTTTTCATTATTTGCTAACCTCAGTATGGAATGCCAAGATCGCTCAGTGAACCAGTTGGATCTAACACTAAATGCTTTGAGGGCTTTTGGCCAAGGCAAAGTCGACAAAGATTCAAGACACCACATTATACTGAGAATCAAGGCAATGAAAATTTTTTCCATCGGTCTTACGATGGACCGTATTGTAGCGAAGACAGGGTAAATCGAATTCCCCCACCCCTGTAATGTGACTCTGTGACGTAATCTTTCCTCTTCCATTTTGTTGATGAGTGCGGGTATCAAAACGAAAAGATCAAAGAATTGTGAATATTATAACAAAACAGGGTGGCCATTTGGAAATGAATCAGAGCTACTCATGGACCAACTGAAGACATTCTTCCAAAACACCAACACACGTTGATCTATTAGTGGAGATGATAGCTTTTCAGCTCTGTACCTTTTACACGATTGGCTTGGATTTGGCTAAAATACAATGTGTTACTCGCATTCAGATATTATTTGCTTGCAGAAAAGCTAGACAATCCTGATATCACAGAAATACCAGGGAAGATCAACTTCAATTCAAAAAGTGCATATTCAACTGAGAAATTTTCTGTAAATTGAGAATCCTTGAAAGCGAAAACTCTTACTTTTGAAGAGGGAAGATATCATGGTGGGATGTCCTGATCACTTAAGAGTTAAAGGAAATGAAGAGGCCAAAACACTTGCCAGAAAAGGAGCACAAACTCCTTGCATTAGCCCAGAACCTTTCTATGGTATAGGTAAATGTACATACAAGAAAGAGTTGCAGGAGAAGGAAAAACCCAAAAGAGAAACACTATGGCAGAGTCTTCCTGGGTTGGATAATTCCACAAAGAGTCTGGATCTTAGCAAGAATATACTACAACTCCTCACAAGGCATAGTTGCCTCAGTAAGCAACTCATGATAATGGATTTAGCAGAAAACGACAAGTGCAGAATCTGGGTGAAGGAAGAAGAAACTCCGGATACCCTGGTGTCGGAATGCCTCACCATCGCTAGCCAACGCAAAAATGCTTCGGACAAGAGACTTGTAGAAGTGAGGAAGTATCCCCTTGAAGCCATACCAGATACTGGAGTTCATTAGAACTCTGGAACTGAAAGGCAAGCTGTAGATCACGTGATGGCGAAAATATCTCTGATGGAAGACACGATAGATCTTAAGGTTGCAAAGCAATGCAACCCTCTTGAATCTAATATAAATCTAAAGGTAGAATGTTACAGAATGTGCATCAACGTTTCGAACAAAACTCATATGAAGGTTGGTGCTGGACATATTGAATATTTGCTAAACTAGCATGCAAGTTTCCAATAAATAGAAGTTCTATCTTAAGAACTTCCTTCTTCAAAAGTATTTCAAGACTTTCTAGGTTACAGAAAGTCAGCTGAAACAGCTCCCAATCTCTCTCAAATAAAATATCGATATTGATCTTGACGTTTTGGACCAATGTCTTCAGATAAATTGCTCAGTTTCTTTTTCAAATGGCCACCATGTATAAACAACGTGGATCTACTTTTTAGTCGTCAAAAATGAGGCATTTTCAATGACGAGTATTGGAAAAAAGTACACCTAATTTGTGTTAGCACTGTACCAAAACCTGACAAATCTCTATCACCTAGATTAAACGTTTCTATAATCATTCATTCCAAATGTTGAAAACATGCAAACCATCACATCATCTCTGCATTTCTATACCCTTCTCGCATCCCCAAATTCTCCCATCTAATCCCAGCACTCATTCTAGGCTTCATTTTCTAGGCATGCAAGAACGGACAGCTCCAGCACTTGGAGCATCTTCTGTTCTACGGAGCAGACATGAATGCTCAAAACGCTTCCGGTAATACGCCCCTCCACGTGTGTGGTGTCAACGGGCAAGAGTCCTGCGCTCGTCAGCTGCTCTTCAGGGGAGCGGACAGAAACGCGCTGAACTTTGCCAATCAGAATCCTTATCAGGTGGCTGTTATAGCTGGAAACTTGGAACTGGCCGAAGTCATCGAGAGCTATCGACAAGAGGATGTGGGTGAGTTGAAAGCTAGAGATTCGAAAGGATTGGGTCTAGTTGGAAGCTGGATATTTCTTGGTTTGATGCGTTTGCGCCCATGAAATTAGGTGTTGAGTTAGAGAGACTACTAGGTGATGTACTGGGTGCTTCGAATTCGATATCTTATGTTGGGATCTCTAAAACTATAGCTGTTAAAGAACAATGAATGGCACATTCTCTGGCATAGCTCTTTTTTAGAGAAACGAATCAAACTGAAAGCCTCATGTCCATATTTACTTCCATGTCATAAGGAATATCAAACCATGAAATGTCTAAGCTTCATATTTCAATCAAATAAGTTGCATGCAGCATGTAGC
This sequence comes from Harmonia axyridis, assembly GCF_914767665.1. Lineage (NCBI taxonomy): Eukaryota > Metazoa > Arthropoda > Insecta > Coleoptera > Coccinellidae > Harmonia > Harmonia axyridis. The sequence goes on from NC_059507.1 coordinate 1,155,415, forward strand.
TATTGCCATAGATAGCATGATGAATTGTTGGAAAACTACGATCGATTTTATATCTTCTTGAAGATCGGGTAAAGTCAATTGTTCATTGAGAAACTAAACACATACTCGGTGATCTTGTTAATTGCGTGTATTCAGTTAAAATGAGAATACCCTTCACAAGTGGGAGATTAAAGTTAAGGAAAGTTTGGAAACTTGTTGAACAACTTCAGTTAGACTGAATGAAAATTCATTTCGTTCACGTACCGTTTAGACATTGATTAATGTAATTAATGATTATTCACTGAAATATATCGTTTTTTGATCGAAATTAAAATTTTTTTTAGTTCCAAAATATACCTATTATTTTGAATGTTATATCAAAATGGATGTTTGCATCTTATTGCATGTATACGTTCATTCATTCATCTGTATCATAATAATTCTATCAAAAAACTACAATACATTTAGGAGATTCTTGCGGTATGTATTCTGTGTTGACTCCAAATTTTCTATCCACCCCGAAACAAAATACATAAAACCAGAATTTTTCTCATAGTTGAAACCTGGATGTAATTCAGAATGAAAATTTAGCAGTTAGAAACAACCTTTAGATCACCTAAAGCCGTCTTGATCTACATTTACGGCAAAGGCTAGTTTCTCCAAAGTATTTTTGTTAATATATATCTCAAAAAATTAATCAGGTGGTTGGATCCCAATGTTTTAAACGCGTTTTATTCAAGTTCAAGAGTTATTTCATGCATCTTGGTTCTGCTACAATATAGTAGGCCATCTGTACAGTGTGTCCCAAGTTTTACTGCCAACAATAAAAATGTTCTCATGAAATCATCGAAATTCTTATAAAGGGTGTTTTTTTTTAGAGCTATAGAATTTTAAAATGCAATAAAACAACGGTGGATTATTCGATTGACATGAATTTTATTTATCCGCAAGATAATCTTGTGGTATTACATTTTAAATATGATTTCTGGCATATGACCGTCACGGCTGGCTCGGATGTAGTCCAATCTGGACGTCCAATTTTTGATGACTTTTTCCAACATTTGTGGCCGTATATCGGCAATAACAGGGCGAATGTTGTCTTCCAAATGGTCAAGGATTTGTGGCTTATCCGCATAGACCAATGACTTCACATAGCCCCACAGAAAGTAGTCTAGCGGTGTTAAATCACAAGATTTTGGAGGCCAATTTACAGGTCCAAAACGTGAAATTAGGCGGTCACCGAACGTGTCTTTCAATAAATCGATTGTGGCACGAGCTGTGTGATATGTTGCGCCGTCTTGTTGGAACTACAGCTCCTGGACATCATGGTTGTTCAATTCAGGAATGAAAAAGTTAGTAATCATGGCTCATACCGATCACCATTGACTGTAACGTTCTGGCCATCATCGTTTTTGAAGAAGTACGGACCAATGATTCCACCAGCCCATAAAGCGCACCAAACAGTCAGTTTTTCTGGATGTAACGGTGTTTCGACATACATTTGAAGATTAGCTTCACTCCAAATGCGGCAGTTTTGTTTGTTGACGTAGCCATTCAACCAGAAGTGCACTTCATCGCTAAACAAAATAAAATGGACGTAGTGCGCGATACGTATTCCGCACAGAACCATTATTTTCGGAATAAAATTGCACTATTTGCAAGCGTTGTTCAGGCGTGAGTCTAATCATGATGAATTGCCAAACCAAACTGAGAATAAATCCGCTGTTAAATCGGTCGCCATCTTGAACAGTAATGCCAACTTTAAGTTATATACCTCGAAAAAAACACCCTATACATGTAGAATCAGAGGGCGAGTGATTCAGCTATTCAAAATCCATTGAAAATTGTAAGCTAGTGGTCAAAAATAGTTTCGACATTATAAATGAACAAACAGAACTTTGTTTCCAAAATATTCAACGCGTTCAAATAATACCTGAAAGTTCTAGGCACTTGCATAACGGTCAAAACTTTTACCGAAGTCTATAGCTTCTTTTTTGGTATTTCTTACTATCTTTTTATACCTGAATGCATATTAATTACTGTGTCACTTCCAAAGTCAAGTATCATCTCAATCATCGAAGCAAAACAAAGTTCTACAATAGCTGAGATCACAAATGGTTCAAATTTCTCTATCAATGAAATATTTAGTTTTATCTTATGTGGTGCAGGATTGTTTTTTGGAATTTTTACGGCGGTAAAACCCAGGGGCGGATCCAGGATTTCTTCTCCCTGTATCCACCCCTGTTAAGACCTGGGACATCCTGTGCAAAGCACACACTCTACCCCAAAAAAAACACATGAACAAGCTCTAGATCATCAGAATATATTTCAGTCCGGTTCCGAGGCCCCCCCAGCTATAACCCGAAGCGTAGGTCCGCTATTGGATGGCTCCATCGAGCCCCATCTCTGAGTACCCTAGCCTTGCCCCCAAGTCCCTGTCCTAGTGACCGATCTTCTGTCCCCTTCAGCTCAGCCAGTTCCAGCCTCAGCGATGGCAGCGCCCCAGCGGGCGAAATGGATACCGCCAGTATTGTCACAGGTATGTAGCCTAGGCGGATTAGGGTGGGGAGGCGTTCTTCTGCTTTTGGTTTGACGGATTAGACTGTCAACGAGGACCTACACTGCGCAAAAACATTAACGCACATTATGGAAATCTCAAATTTATTCTACAACTGAAGGGGTTCTCAATGATAATTATTTTTATCAGAATTATGCTTGCATATGTCATCCACTTTCAACGTTTTTCTTCAATACAGATGTTTTTTCCCAGCAGGAATAAAAAAAACATGAGAATATCAGATTTTGAATCGATCAATTCTAGTGATCAATAGTTTTTCTTTCGTTTGATTTTCTAGACTCGATTGCTATGCAACGCGAAACACGCAATTTGACCCAAGAGGAATGTGCCCAAGCGAGAAGAAGGGACATTCAAAAGAATTGCAGAAAGGTTTGGAGTTTCCCATACAAGTGTGTCCAGAATGTTGCAGCGATTCAGGGAGACAGGTATGAATGTCCGAAGACCAGGACAGGGTATATCACGGGTAACAACTGCCATTCAAGAACGTTACTTGAGAGTTTCTTCGTTGAGACAACGGTTTGCAACCGCTCGCCTCCTTCAAAATCAGCTTGAGCAATCTCATAGGGTGCAAATTAGCACTCAGACAATAAGAAATCGCCTCAGAGAATATGATTTAAGGCCTCGTGTCGCGGCAAGAGGCCCAGCTCTTACCCCAGCCCATCGAAGGACGCGTTTGGATTTTGCGAGAGAGCATATCCATTGGGAAGAGGCTGATTGGGAAAGAGTTCTCTTCACAGATAAGTCTAGATTCTGCCTCTACCATTGTGATCGACGTTCCTTTGTATACAGAAGTCCACATGAAAGATATGCTCAGTGAAATTTCCTGAATACTACTGGTTTCGGGGGAGGATCGATTATGGTATGGGGTGGAATATCTTCGACTGCTCGCACAGACCTAGTGGTCGTTGATAATAGAGCTATGAATGCTGATAGGTATACAAGGAACATTCTTGAAGAGCATGTAGTGCCATTTGCCCCATACATTGGTGAAAATTTCATTTTTATGGACGATATTGGCCAGCAAGAAGTCCAGATCTCAATCCGATTGAGCAGGTTTGGGACAACCTCAATAGAAGGCTGAGAAGTTCAGAAAATCATCCAGCTACTCTTAATGACTTAGGAATCCAACTCAGAGAAATCTGGGAAGGATTAGATCAGAACATTTTAAGATCACTCATTTTGAGTATGAACCGTCGTTGCCGAGCTGTAATTAACGCAAGGGGTGGAAATACCAAGTATTAAATCACTTATCAGCATTCCAGTATTTTGAAAATTGTTTATTCATCTTCTTTCACATAAGATTCGGTGAAATCCTGAATTTTTCTTCCATTTAATGTGTCTTGTTTCGTTCAAAACCTTCCCGAGAGAACATAAAAAATAAGTTATAAAGTCAATGTAGAGTTAACTTTCATTAAAATTGAGATTTTCAGAATGTGCGTTAATTTTTTTGCGCAGTGTATTTCATGTCCTGATGAAAAAGTTATTTCGTTTAAGGTACACAACTAAGTTCAACATCAGGAGTTCTCTGCTAAGCCATTGGAGGTATTAACACAAGAAGTTGTGTTTGGCATCGAGCAATACCTTCAATTCGGTCTTCTCCGTAAATTTTTTGGAGCTCTAGAAGCGCTTCAGCTGCCACTTTCTTTATATCAAAGAAGAAAATCAACACCGAAAGCAAACTAAACCAAAAGCAGAAAATGCATTCCCACGATGTTACCAATGTCTTGAGTTAACAATGACTTGAGGTTAACATTAAGGGTTCATTATAGATTTCATACATATCTTCTCCAAACATCTCTGCATGTGGATGATGTGTAGGAATGAATTGTTCATCTTTTTCTCCTCTCATGAAACTCATACTCATCTGTGTCAGTTTATTGTATTCTTATAGTATATAAAAACATTTAGTTTATACGTACATTTCCTCCGATTTCAAAAGGTTATTTAATTAACTCCCAGCTTCAGAATAATCAGAATGCAACACCTTGAAAAAATGCTTATTATCGTAGAATTCACGCCAAGCAGAAATTTTATACTAACAAGCTGAGCTGACAAATAATGATCTCATTAAAAAATCAAGTATGCCGGTTTCAGATGAAGTCATAACAGCAATTATTTTTTGTTTCGATATTCTGCAATTTTTAGTCGAGTTCAGTGGCATTTGTTTCATCTTGGGAATATTGGAATGAAGATAACGAAAGAAAACTAATATGATATTTTTAGTGTTATAATTAATTGATGTTACATGAACTTCTTCTCGCGATTTGAAAATTTTATTTACATTTTTAAGCGCTTGTTACTCTCGAGCTGTACTTGATAGCAACTCAAATGGGGAGACATATTTGCAGATGTTGGCCGACAAAGTCACCGGGTTTAACACCACTCGATTTTTTTGGTGGAGCAACTTGGCTCAAAAAATATAGATTAGCTTTAGGTGTTGCATTATTAAACTCTAATCGTACATTCATTTGATTGTTCTGAAAAAAAAAACTGAAGGGCTGAGCTAGCTTATGCTTTGACTGTCCCCATAGACTGCATGAGATAATATTAATCGATATCTTGACATAAGCAAAATATAGGAGAATAAAATCGAAAACATGACGCAAGTAAGATGTATTAACTAAATCTCAGTGCTTGCACTGGGTGTTGCAGATAAGAGTCTTGGCGATACCAGTGACATCATCAGCGACAGTTCCGGTGTGGGTACTGCGAATTCTGACACCAACTGTAGCCTATCAATGCCTGGTACTACCGTTGTTTGTATAGAACCCTACGTCTCTAAAGAAGAAGGTCATATATCGATAAGAGAAGGTGATATTTTAGAAGGTAAGATCATTATTTGTAGTTTATTTATTCATTCAGTTTCAGAATTAGAAGTTCCTAAATTTATTCGATGTTATATCATAGTTCTATTAATACTCACACTATAACATTTCGCTGAGACCTTACTAGTAAAAGCACATTTGCACCCTTCAATGTCATCTTCAAAAGTGATACTTCAATGCTCAGGTGGTTAAAAAGCAACAATTTTCACTACACTAATTCATTTCCCAATATACAAGTATATACAAGACTATATACAGTGTATTCATTTGTATTGGGTTTGTGTGCGTCCGTATATGGAAGCAGAACATGCAGTTCCACCACCTCCTGGACTCATCCTTCGGCCAACCCACTTTACCAACAAAATAATTCAAAAATCATCAGTTCTACGAGTAAAAATACATTTTCATCCTTCAAAGTCACCCTCAAGAGTGATACTTCAACTCTTCTAACTTATAAATAACTTTTCTCTAGAAAAATTCGTCTTTGCTTTCAAAATAGGCTTCAACCTTGGCAATCACTTCTTCATTAGAGCCAAATTTTTTACCAGGAGCATTTTTTTGAAGTCTGAAAAAAGCCAGTAATCTTTTGAGGCCAGATCTGGAGAATGAGCTTGGTGGTCAAGCAGTTGGAGGCGCAATTCATTCAATTTGACCATGATTTTGATCGATTTGTATCAAGAAAAGGATTGTCTTGAATTTGGGGACGTTTTTTTCTCAATTTCTGCACTCAATCGATCCAGTTACCGTATCTTAAATTCAGTGTTGATGGTATTACCTTTGTCGAGATAGTCAATGAACAATATACCAAGTACGTCCCAAAATACATATGCCACAACCTTGCCAGCTTGTGTTTGAGATTTTGGTGACTTCTTTCACTAAAAATGTTACCATGTTACTTAATTTTGTTTTTCAGTAACTGGTGCTACAGACTGTGGATATTTAGAGGGTAATTTGAGAAGCAGCGGCAATCGTAGCGGTCTATTTCCGGCTCATTGTGTGCAGGAAGTTCGTCTAAGACATAACATTCAACCAGCTATGATTGTGGCGGCAGATTCTAGACAACAGATGCAGCATCAACAGAGATCTCGTAATACCAGGGTGTTGGGTAGAAGAGAGAGCAATTCCAAACAGTTCGCTACGACACCAAGATCTAAGAAGTGAGTATATTCATCTGGATATTAATTCATTGGAAAGAGAAAAAAAAACTATTACATACTAGGGAATTCAGAATACAGATAATTTACCTACGGGCTGTTCAAAATAGTTGGATTAATGTTGTAGACAGCAGGTCAACTCCTGCTATATAGTTCTGCTGACAACGTAGAAGTAAAGGGTGTTTTTTTAGAGCTATAGAACTTTAAATTGCAATAAAACAACGATGGATTATTCGATTGACATGAATTTTATTTATCCGCAAGATAATCTTGTGGCATTACATTTTAAATATGATTTCTGGCATATGACCGCCACGGCTGGCTCGGATGTAGTCCAATCTTCGATGATTTTTTCCAACATTTTTGGCCGTATATCGGCAATAACACGGCGAATGTTATCTTCCAAATCGTCAAGGGTTTGTGGCTTATCCGCATAGACCAATGACTTTACATAGCCCCACAGAAAGTAGTCTAAAGGTGTTAAATCACAAGATCTTGGAGACCAATTCACAGGTCCAAAACGTGAAATTAGGCGGTCACCAAACGTGTCTTTCAATAAATCGATTGTGGCACGAGCTGTGTGACATGTTGCGCCGTCTTGTTGGAACCACAGCTCCTGGACAACATGGTTGTTCAATTCAGGAATGAAAAAGTTAGTAATCATGGCTCTATACCGATCACCATTGACTGTAACGTTCTGGCCATCATCGTTTTTGAAGAAGTACGGACCAATGATTCCACCAGCCCATAAAGCGCACCAAACAGTCAGTTTTTCTGGATGTAACGGTGTTTCGACATACACTTGAGGATTAGCTTCACTCCAAATGCGGCAGTTTTGTTTGTTGACGTAGCCATTCAACCAGAAGTGCGCTTCATCGCTAAACAAAATAAAATGGATGTAGTGCGTGATACGTAATCCGCACAGAACCATTATTTTCAAAATAAAATTGCACTATTTGCAAGCGTTGTTCAGGCGTGAGTCTATTCATGCTAAATTGCCAAACCAAACTGAGAATAAATCACTTGACAGATGTTAAATCGGTCGCCATTTCAAACAGGAATGCCAACTTAAAGTTATATACCTCGAAAAAAACACCCGTTATTACAATAAGAGAACTAATTGTTCATACTCTAAATATGTTTGGAATTCACAAATTAATTGAGCCTTTGAATGAGTCATATGCCTTTGAATGAGTCATAGGCAGTTCAAAATAGTTGGATAAATATTGTAGACAGCAGGTCAACACCTGCTATATAGTTCTGCTGACTATGTAGCTATACCAACTAAGTAGACCAGCCAACTAGATAGATCTACTAATAAGGTAGATCTTCTGGTTGAACATTTTCTATCTGATGATGCCATGTATAGCTGGAAGATCGAACTGGTGCTTCCCAAATCTGAACTTTCCTGTGCAACCTGATGACTTCCATTTCCAACTTGAGCCTTTAAATCATCGAGTCATCTTCTTAGAGGTCTTGGCCTGTATAGGTCGCCAGTGTGTTAACTTATGTGTACATCTGCTAGGATCTTGGCGACTTAGTATCCTACCCATTACCACTTCTGATCTGCAACACGCTGTGTTACATTTTCGCCAGATTAACCACATCAAATGTCTTCTCTTCCAGATACGCAGACATCCCGAACGCCAGACCAAGGACGGTGGTCTTGCACAAAGGCCGTAAAGGCTTCGGTTTCATTCTGAGAGGCGCCAAGGCAACGTCGCCGCTCATGGAACTGACACCTTCGGAAAAATGTCCCGGTCTTCAATACCTGGACGACGTGGACGTCGGCGGTGTGGCCGACATGGCCGGACTGAAGAAGGGCGACTTCCTCCTGGAAATCAACAACGACGACGTCTCCTCGGCCTCCCACGAGCACGTGGTGGATCTGATCAGGAAGTCCGGCAACCTTGTACAGATGACCGTGGTGTCCATAGAGCCGGAAAGCGTGGGAGGCATCCCCATGAGCAAGTCCACGTTTTTACCCGGTGGTAACGTCGACGTACCGAACAGTAGGCAGTATGCGACGTTGCCAAGGAAGATCGGAGGGAATCAGGGTATCATGAACAGATCGCTGCAAGCGCCACTTCCTCCAAGGAGGGATCCCAAGACGACGCTCAGCGTTGGGAGAGCCAGGGCGAAGAGTATGGTTGCGGGTTTAGGTGAGTGATACTTTGGAACACCCAGTGTTTTTAACCAAACATCAACACTGTGTTTCTTCAACCCCTCAAATGATTTAGTAGTAATGCTTAGTTCATCTTGGACTGAATTCCCAAATCCCCAGATTTTTGAATCAAATTGATAAAACACCTTTAATAAAATACAGTGGCAACAACATAAACAGTCACAAATCCCAAGATAGTTCAAAAATCAAATTTTCAACTAACCTCATCACTGACCAATTCATTCCTAAGAATAACACTTCGTGAAGAACAATACCACTTACCAGAGCCCATTTATTGTAATTATAACATTTTCAAAGGTAATTTTCGCTACACACCTCCTCAAAATCCATCACTAACAAATCCTCCTCCTGTTGAATGTATCAATTCATTTTTCTTTCGCGCATGTGCCCTGTTCTCATTGAACTATTCCCAACAGTAGAAGAAGGAGAAAGAGAAGAGACTGAAGACTTAACGAAGTCAAGTTCGGTGGAGTCTATACACAAAATGACGGACATCTCGAAATTTGGCACGCTGGTAACGAAGACTGCTTCGATCAGGCAGAGACCTATTTCCGGAAGGGTCACCTCCAGCGAATTGGAGGAGCTGTTCGAGAAGCAAAAGTCCGAGGATGTTTATGGCAAAAACTCACTAATGATCAGTTCGAGGTTTCAAGCTGGGGGAACTATTTCTAGTCATCCAAGTTCTCCTGCTAAGACTAGGGTGTACGCTAGTGTGGCCGAGATGAAGAGGAATAAGAGTAAGGTAGGTGGTTAGGAAGCAGTTATTTTCACTACACTGATTTGTTTCCCAATATACAAGTATATACAAGACTATATACAGTGTATTCATTTGAATTGGATTTGTGTGCGTCCGTATATGGAAGCAGAACATGCAGTTCCACCACCTCCTTGACAAAATCCCCTTTCCCAACAAGATAATTCAAAAAGCATCAAACATTTCTTGTTTATGCAGAAAAACTACCTCCCGGAAGAGGCTGAAACTCTGAAATAGTCAATTGTTACGTTTTTCGTTTAATTAAATCGGTACTTTTGGCTAACACTAATTTATTTCAGATACACAACCATATACAACTATTTACAGATACTACTACATTAATTTATTTCCACTACTACATTAATCTATTTCCACAACTTATATCTACTTGAGTGTACGGCACTGACTGCGGTTTACTTCGACACTGCCCTCCTCTGCGGCTTTCATTGGTTATATACCGCTGGCATCTCTCTCTAGAAGGGAACTGATCTTTCTGTCGAGCTATCGATGCGTCCGGTACCTTTTAGAAAGAGGCAGTGGCGTAGGGCTTGCAAATTCGTTACAAAATATAATTCTCTCTTTCCAGAATACGAAGGTCCGATTCACCAACTTATTCTCGAAGGGCAAGGGTGAACTGAGAAGGGATTTCCACAGCACGCCCGACTTGACTCAAGAGTTGGCCATGATGTCCGTCAAGAACCATCGGAGCCAAGAGGACTTGGTCCTTCTCCAGAATAGAACTCTACCTCCTACGCATCCTCCACCACCTCCACCGGCCATGGTTCAGATGGTCAAGGTGGATAACAGGATTTCCAAGACGGAATATGACAATTTGGCCCACAAGAATTCTCCCAGAGAAGGTAAGTCGATTGTGTTGACTCCGATACTTCTTCGCCTTTGAATATATATTGTATATTTATTTTAGCAATGGCGTGACGTCAATTTTACATATTTGTGTTGTCAAACCTTTCGCTATGTTGCCGATTCACTCATTTTTGTTGTGCGTATTCATTTCGTTCATAATAAGAATTGTAACTCATTTCTTTAAATCGTTATATATCTCATTTTGTTAAAGTGCAAAGATTTACCAGAATGGAATATTCAAAATAATAATGATATACCAAAAGATCATCTTCAAATGATTATTCAGAAGTTCATAATATGTCTGAACATTTTTCTTGCTTTCCCATTTTCAATTGTATGAAAAAGCATGTCCTATCAAATCTGATATGAATTTCTATAACCACCAAATTATGTATATTTATTGCTTCGCATATATAAACAAGCATGTACATTTCATATCACATCATTTTCATTATAGGAATAATTTCATCCTTCAAACCATCAGCTAATGCCAAACTCTATGCCTCACCTGAAGACATGAAACAGGTGGGATATAGATCAAAAAGCCTTCCTTCTCATTCGGCAAGACCTCAAGTAAGAAAATCACAAAGCATGAGATCTAATGCTACTTTCAAGCCGACCTGTACAAGTTCGCCGCCAAATGAACCTCAAGTCAATAAAAACAATCCCTATGCTCAACCGATACAAACATCGAGGTCGAATTCATCCGCAAGTAAGTATCTAGGATAAATAAATGGAGAAAAACACGTCACTCGATAAGTCCCGCGTACAGATGGCACCACCTGTGCTATCGTTCTCGTTAGTACCTAACTTCAAAAGGTTAGAAGGCAGTATTCACTATTTTGTGTGCTTTGGTCGAAATGGTTGCCTAATTGCTCAACACTGATCAAAAGCAACAACTAATCGTCGACTCTGTACGCTGTTTGGAGCTGTTGGCTTGGCTAGCCAGCTCATTCTCCAGATCTGGCTCCCAGCGATCACTGGTTTTTTGCAGACCTCAAAAGAATGTTCCGGAGAGAGAAATTTGGCTCTAATGAAGAAGTGATTGCCGAGATTGGAGTCTATTTCAAAAGCAAAGACGTATCTTTGTGCAGAAAAGGCAGTAAAAGGTTAGAGGAGTGTTAGAGTAGGTACATGTATCAGTTTGAAGGAGGTCACGGGACTTATTGAGTGAAGTGTTATGAATTCGATATATTCCTCCATCAGTGTGTGGTTTTTAGATTGATAGGTAGATTATCACAATGTTTTATTATAAATTCAGCGATGGATGATAGCATGATCCTGCCGAAATATGGTTCCTGGTCCTTAAGACTTATAAATCAGCTTTCAACAGTCCCTTATTTTGGAGTAGAAAAACTATTATCTTCCGAGACTTTCTAATTTGAGCATGCTCAACGCGTACCGTTCATTCAAAAGGGCTGAAATTCCTTCGAAATCATTTATATCGGAACACGAATAAAAATTTCTTCGAAATCGTACCTGTATAACTCGAATTTCATCAAAATCGAACACAAAAAACCGACTTTCACGTTTGCCCATTAACAACGTGCACCCTGTATCTGGAAATGCTGCATGTCTCGTAAAGTCAATTGTCCTTACAAAGATGAATAGGCTGCTTGTGACAGAATTGCAAAGCAGATGGACATCTGTTTGTTTTTTCTAGAATCTTTTCAGATGGCAAGGTCAATTGCTCCCAAGTCATGTAAATTTCTTGCTTTTAGCTTGCTGGCAGAACCACTGAATAATTTTCAAATGCTTATTATGACCATAATTGAATCGAACACTGTGTAATGATGCAGTTACCCATGTACCGATGTAGCTGAGCAATATTTTTGTTATTTACAGCTCATGCTGGCCCTGTATATACTAAATCATATTCGAAACTTATATTCTTTCCGATTCCATCAAAGAAAAAGATACAATACTTAAAATCATTCCAGGTATGAAAGATAGACTGAGAAAAATACCTACCAGTAAATCAGCTTCAAATGTCATGGTCACATCCCCTGGAGATACGCCATCCATTCCGGAACCTGATTACAGTTGTAGCGAGTCGGAAGGTGAATCTGACGAGGAGAACAAAAACAGCTCGAGTCTGGCTTCTAGGTTAACAGCGGTACAGCTGCAGCCGGTGGAAAACAGTGGAAACAGCAATGCAAGGTAGAACTTCACAAGTTAACACTTCGAATTAGTTCAAATGTCATTTATTTGGTTTTTTTAGTGGAAGCAGTTCTGGCAGCAGTTCAGTTCCTCCAAGTTTCACCGCGGATGAAATACAAAAAGGTAGATCGATGTTGAAATCGTCCAAGTCTTATCCAGAAGATTTCTTGAGAAGAAACGAGTCTGACATAAGGGTGGAAGACGGTGACAATAGTTCTTCAGGTGTCAGTTCTGACCAAGAAGCTCATAGCAATATGAACTCAGAATATCCCGAAAGAATGACCAATGAATTACCAAGTTCGAAAAAACACCTCACAGGTAAGAAGAACTTAATCATTTTTTGAAGGGTAGTCACAGAACATATCGCTCTGTCAAATCGTCACATTTCTGTGTTTTCGGATCTTGAATACTGTGGTTAAGATTGTTAATTGGCAAAATCTTACTTTGGGTTTCGTAAATAAGGAAATATGTTCTTAATTTCAAAACTGCAGATTCGATAGAGATGAGTTTGGATTTAGAATGACAATTCAAAGCCTCATCCGAAATTTTATGTCGATTACCAGAACCATAGAAAAGTCAAGATGAATCTCGACGAAAAATTACCCAATATTTCCGTGACTACTGGACCGAAGGAGTTGAGATGTTGATATAAAATAACGATTTCATGCTCCGTGCAAAATTTCACGCTCACATCGTCAAAAATTCAAGAAAAATATTGGAAAAGAATAACTTGATATTCCCGTGATCATAGATTCGAACGGATTCGTGCATATTTCATCAGGACCATAGAAAATTCAAGGAAAACATCGGAAAAGAAATACCCAATATTTCTGTGATTATTTTGATTGATAGAAATCAGATTTTGCTTGTTTTTAGATAATAACTATGTCGAGCTTAGTGCAAAAGTTTGTGTTTTTAAAAAATGCAACCCGGAGATCAGAAAAATCAGGAAATTATTTACGTGAAGTCATTCTAACGACATAAAATCGGATCATTAAATTTTCAACCTTGAAGTGACAAAATAATCCCCCATTAAGAGTTTCTTCAACACGAATTATCCCTAAGTAGGCGATAATAAAGAGTTTACTTCAAAAATAATGAACCACTGAAGTTTCCATTAAATTTGGCTACCTACAATTGAAGGCACCGTTTAATGGGGGATTAATTAATTTAATGATGGCATTATATTTTAATGAACGTTGTCGCAACTGAGTGTTAATGTTTCTTCTTGTTTCAGGATTATTTACGAAGCAATCTAGTCTACCTGTTAAATTTCAACCACCGATAACTCAAGCCTCAGCTGGAAAAAAAGAATTCCGACTTCCTCCACCTCCAGAATTCATCGAGTCAGAAACTAACGTTGATGCTGCTAGCACCCTAGCTGTTATAGCACCCATAGCCCCTCCACCACAGTTCAGCGACGATCGACGAGTAACTAGAGTTAGAATAGTGGGAGCCGTTCCCAAAGATGCTCCACCACCCGCAGCAAAAACTGCTCAACCGAACCTAAAACATGGGAGGTTACATAGTCAATGAGAGGAGAGTTTAACGGAATAGCCAAGGTTGTGAAAAGAACAGTATTTCAAATTTATGGATCTGAAAGTTGATATTATACACATGACATCATTATTGTACTCGTCAGTTTGTCGTTTTGGGTTTCGGTGGCCTTTGTTGAAGTTTTTGTTCCGGAAGTCATTGAATTCAAGAAATGGAAAGAGATAACAATGTTCACATTCCACGTATAAGCACAAAAAAATGTTAGGAGTGTGTTGCACAGTAGAACCAGCTACATGGAGGAAGCGATCACACTAAACGTAAATACATTCCAAATAAGTGATTACTTACTCATTCCCTGAATCCGTTGTGGGCTTTGAGTTTGAGAAGGCGAATGAACCCAATCCCCGAACCAAATTAAGGTCTCTTGTTGGTGATTTTTATCTTGAAGTAGTATTTTTATGAATGAGAGATAATTTCTACGAAATCAACGTCACACAAGTCCGTCATTTTAATCATTGATCCAATCATCCTGCCATTAATATTTATGCTTATATTTTTCAATATTAATATTGTTACAATTGAATAGCTCAAATTATGTTGTTTGGTATCTTCATAAACGATGATATATCGATTATACTCGAACATCGTGTGATATTTGCTTCATCAACAATTCAGTCTTCACAATGATGGAAGTACTGTGTAGATTAGATATTTTTCTATGTGATATTATAAGATTACTTTGAACATTTTCATTCGACGATGCTTAAAATATCAATGTCTATGGAGATCGTACGATAAAGTTGTTTTAAACTAATTTGTACTTTTTGAACATTTCCAAAAATTACAACACAACTGCTATTACAAATAATGGAAATTTAAAATGAGCTGTTTATCATTTTAAATGCAAAACTCAATTGATTTTTAATCCCGAATTGTTTTGTTGTCCTCTATTTTATTTAAATGAATATGTTCGTATTTTATTGGAATTCATTGGATTCGTAACGGAATAAGAATGAAAAACAATAAATGAATGATTATTGAAGCGGTTAATGAAATTTCATGGTTGAAGAGGCCTAGGTGCGTTAAAGAAAAATGTTCAAAAAATACTCTACCCTTTTTTCTGTAATTTGTAAAATTACTTTGTAAAAAATCTCTGGAATTTTGCTTTCCCTTTTATGTTAAAATGCATGATGTAAATAGATGAAAAATAAATAACTCAATTGGGGAGACAGTATTTGTATGAGAAAATTTGTACAATTACTGTCCAGCGTTTTCATTGAAACTATTCGGTAATAGTTTTAATGAAAATCTAGTTTTTTATAGTCACAGGTAATGAAGCTTGTAATTTATGTTCATTTTATATTCTGTATTTATTAAACAATACCTAATGTAGTTTAAATATTTATGCACATATGTGCTACTTCTAATTGTTATAAGCAACTTGTATAACATTGACCTATTTAAAAAATATAACTTTGTACCTATTTTCTGTTGTTTTTTCCGAATGAAGATTTGTGTCAATCGAGAAAGCAATGCTCAGTCTCACATGTGCTGTTCTCGAATCTCATTACAATTTGATCGTTATTCTTACAAACCAGAAAATGAAACAATTCTATTTGACTGAGCTAATTTTCATAAGTATTACTTTTACCAACTTTTGTAGATTGTTTCACCTCAATTATACCATCTCATACACTTCATAGTTAAAATAAAGTGTGCATGTATTTTGTAATTTATACATAATGTTCATGCAAAAATAAATTGGAAATTTCTAATGTTTTTTTCAATTATTCAGATGAAGAGATTTTTTGATCTGACTAAAAAACCCAAATAAAGCACTTCTTTCTTTACTCCCTTTTTTTAAAAATCCTTCGAGACCAATAACGAAATATCAGACTGGAAGAAGTCTAATTCAAGAGTTAACATTTTTTTCAATATTGTGTTCTTTTTCCACCCTACTGATTTGGGTCTGGACTCTAGACTGTGTTTAATTAAAATTTTGAAGCAAAATCTTGGCTTGATGAAGATTTTCCGGGGTCTACATCAGGAAAATCAACCATCATTGATTAGTATGTAAACAACAAAACAATCAGCTGGCAAGGTTATGGCATCAATATTCTGGGATGCGCAAGGTATAATATTCATTGATTACCTACCTACAAATGTGCCAGACCATCAACAGCGATTATTATATAGCGTTATTGGATCTTTTAAAGGATGAAATCGTTAAAAAACAGCCCCATTGGAAGAAAAAAAAGGTGCTGTTTCATCAAGACAATGCGCCGTCACAAATCAACGAAAACAATGGCAATATTGCATAAATTGGGCTTTGAATTGCTTCGCATCCACCATATTCGCCAGATCTGGCCCCCAGCGACTTTTTCCTGTTCACAGACCTCAAAAGAATGCTCGCTGGAAAGAAATTAAGCGCCAATGAAGAAGTAATCGCCGAAACTGAGGCCTATTTTGAAGCGAAAGACAAATCGTATTACAAAAATGGTGTCGAAAAGTTGAAAGATAGCTATAATCGCTGTATCGCTCTCGAAGGCAACTATGTTGAATAAAAAAATCGAATTTTGCTAAAAATATGTGTTTTACTATGGTTGACCGGGGACTTTTCAATTGGCCTGTTACAAGAACTTTTCACATTAAATTGGGTCGAAAAGATTATTTTTCCGGTTTTTCTGTCCTTTCAGATTCATTTTCCTCAGAAAAGCAGTGATGAAAGGAAAATTTTGTAGCGTTTTTCTTATTGATAAACATCGTGAATTCTACACAACTGTCATTTTTTCAAGAAAGGTGTGAAGATTAAACATACAATTCAATGTTGAAGAATGTTAGCAATGCAAACTTATTATTTGCTTACTCATAACAGGTTTAGATATTCACTATTCAAATATAGAAGTAAATTTAAAACTATAAATTTCGGCGTTCAAAGAAGTTCGTAGGAATGTTTCGTCTAAAACAGGTTTTATTCTTCTTGGACAATTGTTTGAAGTCCTAATTTCACTTTTGAAGATGACAAAATATACAAGTCGCTTCAAATACTTATTTTCAACCTTCACACTATAATCACAATCGATATTTTATTATATCAAGAATTCCTATTGCTTAAATCCCACATAAAGAATATCAGCGGAATCGAGTAGGTGATTCGTAATTTAATTGTCTCGATCAAGCTTGAAAACAACCCAAGCATTAAAGGAGAAAGTTTCTTGTAGTGAAAGTCAACGACGTATCTCAGTAGACAGATGAGTTGGAATTTCAGTTTTCGATCTATTTTTTAAATGTTTTACAATCTAGTTTTTTAAACAAATCGTTGAAAATGATTATATTATGTGGGTGTCTCGTGGTGGTAATTGCTACTATTATTGCAATAGTAAGATCGAAAAAACCAATGGATCTGATTATGGCTGAAGCAAAATATGAAATGATATACAACGCAATGGGTTCTCGAGCTTTAATGCAGGACTGGCTGATGCATCGGAGTAATAAAACAGGTAAAGTACCTCAAAGGAAGTAAATCCTGTTTTATTTGAATAATGATTTTGACTTTAACCTCTAGTTCTAGAATGCATTTATTGATTAATGCATTAAGATTTTGTGACAGAAATGTCAGTTTGCAAATTTCATAATACAATGTTCCCAACATTCCAAATCGAAATTATGCAATCAAAGCTATCATTTAGACAGGACCGCATTCGCTCATATTGAATATTTTAATTATTCCCTATTCTCACATATAATCGGGAATTGTTAGGAACTATTCGCAAAATTATTATAAGCCTAGTCCATTCTAAATAAAGCTCTGACCTCTAAAAATTTATTCAATAGACAATAATGATTAGAAACTGTAAAAAAACAAATTACAAAAAAGGACACATTCCATTTTCTAGCGTGGAAATACTTAAAAATTGGTCATGTAGTATTTTGTAGTGTAAATCTACTTCTATTGTTAGCAGTTTGGAAATTCAATTATCGCAAAAGCAAAAATAAAAGACAATATTTAATATTCCAAATATTTTCTACATTAATGGATCAAGAGAAGGTATTAAAATGATCTAATCAAATATTAAAAGCATAATAAAATATCTACAGGCACTAACAATATTGGTTTTAGAATTGCTACCACAACCAGGGAAAATAGCAGTTATAACTGGAGGTGCTAGAGGCATTGGAGCTGAAGTCGTCAAAATGCTCATGAAATGTGATATAACTGTTGTTATTGGTGAGTTTAAGATGTTTAGAAATAATGCTGATTAGATAATTCAGGCGACATGAACTCTAGATTGCCGATACTTCCCTTTCTTTCCGTTGGTGGCGCTATATCATGAAATGGTCTTATTTTCAAAGAAGCGACAGCGGGAAACTTGAAAGCCATAGGAAACCGAAATATCGGCAATATCCTTCAAAATAAGAGAGATAAAGTCACTAAAAGTCGCCTGCAATTTTATCTTGAACTTTTTCAAGAGAACATGTAAAAAATTTGTCAGATAGAGAGAATAAGGAATATTATGTTTTCAGGTTGCAGAAATATTCAGTCTGCCGAAATGATGCTAAAGAAATACAGAGACGAAGAGATAAATACAGGAAATATTGACCCAATTCAGTTAGACATTAGTTATTTAGACTCAGTTAGAAATTTTGCTGCTGAAGTGACTAAAAAATATCCTAAAATCAATTATTTGATCAATAATGGTGAGTTACAGTGCTTCAGTGCCATATATTATTATAATTACGAAAAAGGAAAGAAATTTAAAAAAAAATGTTTAATATTTTAGCTGGAATAATGTTTGGACCCCGAATAGAAACAAGAGATGGATATGAATCACAGTTTGCTACTAACTACCTCGGACACTTTTTCTTGACTCATTTATTATTTGATTCTTTAAAAAAAGCAGGAGATGAAAAATGTAACAGTAGGATTGTGAATGTGTCTTCATGTGCTCATTTAGCAGGCGACATAAATTTTGAGGATATAAACTATAGGTGAGATTTTTTCTGTCTTGGCTTTACCAAGCATTTTTTTCGAAAATTGTACAAATTAAAAGTATCTCAGTTTTTATATCTGTTGACAATTTGTTTATAGGTCAAGATATATTTCTTCAGAAGCTTATGCCCAGTCAAAATTAGCACAAATACTCTTCACAAACTACCTTGATGCATTATGCAAAAGAAATGGTTATCATGTTCAATTACATTCCATACATCCCGGAATTGTAAATACTGAACTATTTGATGGTACAAATCTGAAGAACCTAGCACCTTGGTTGCCTAATTTGATGTTCAAGGTCAGCATATTCTAGAAAATATCGTCTTAGGCCGGCCACACACTATCAGATATACCTGACAGGCCTACCTGATAGTGTGTGGCCCGCATTATGACAGTTTATAAAAATTAAATATCTTTATTTACAGACACCAGAACAAGGAGCTATACCAATAGTTCATGCTTGTTTATCTTCAGACCTAGAAGGAAAAGGTGGGACCTATATTAATAACTGCAAAATATTTCCAACAAGTGAACTAGCAAAAGGTGAAGAATTGCAACAAAAATTATTTGATTTCACCAATAAATTGATTGGGGTTGAAAGATTTGGAGAAACCTTGTGAAATTTGAAGAGGAGAATATATAGATATAAGGCATTAGGTACGAATACTTATCATACGAATTGTTAAGTTTGAAAAAAAAATTTTAAAAATTAAAAATTCTTTTTATTTACCTGCACAAAAAGGTAGAAAACCTGATATTTTTCATTATATTAATTTTTCTTCGAACATGTTACCAAACAAGAGAAAGGCCCATCTACGATAATTTATTTAAAGTTAATTATTTGCTTATAGAATTATGACTGTATTTGGAGGACGAGGCAAACAGTAGATACTTTAAAAAACTAAAATCGTAATGAATTGATATGGTTTTAATTTTCAATATTTTATTACAATGCTCATTATCTTTGGCAATATGAAATACAACAAAGAAATTTACAATATTAAAGATTGAACTATACCTCCACCACAATTATATAGATAAAAGCTGCCATATTATTTACTACACATAACAACAAATAATTAAATCAACATTTAAAATGGGGTTCTAGAGAAAATCCAATAAAAAAAGAAAATATCTAAAACCTCAGTTAACAGACAAAAATAGTGACTATAAGTACAAATAAAACTTTCAACAAAAGGCATCATATTGAAGAGTAAAGCTTCAATCAATAAAAACAATCCACTTTTACTTGGGAATCATTAGGACACATACATATATTGTTCAGATAGTTCATCTAGTATATTTTTGGAGCTACGAAGGCAGACTATACTATTCAAAAAAAAAAAAACATTTACACCTTGGAAAAAATAAGAAATATCAAGTTCTTGATAAAATTCAATCTTGCAAGTTCATATGCTCCTGGATAATATCGTTATATAAAATAAGAATAAACAAATATAACAACCAGCGTCATAGTAAATATAAAAGAACTAGAATTGATTCTTCAATACAATTCGATTTAATAATAATACATCTGTCGTTCCATGAACAAAATATGTTCAAAGCAAATCAAAAACAATATACTTAATACAACAATACTTCTAATAAAGCATGTTGAAAGAGATCACATATGAGGATAGTAATACGAATAAATGCTCCAAATCAGTCTCAAGAGCAGTCAACCGAAATAGTGTCATTATCATATGAGAAGGTTTTTAGTTCGTAAATTTGATACATAAATAATGAGTTGATATAAAATTAAGTACAAATACATTAAAGCTTTCAACTCAGTAAAGAAGTTTTTGAGAGATTTACTATTATTGCAGTTTACTACAGCAATTTGATTCCCCAACAGAAGTTGTGCTGTCTTCAATTATGGTAGTACCATCATATTTAGGAACATCCCTATTTCTAGCTTGCTGAAATCGAAGGAAAAATATGCGAGTTTTTTAAAAATTTCGGTTGATAAACAAAAAATATGAAATGTAACATCAATTATAAAGAACATAATTATACAATGGTAATATAAACCTACCTTGATCAAGTCAGTTGCAATTTGGATGAATAATGTTTCAACGTTTTCAGCCTCTTTAGCTGAAGTCTCTAAAAAGTACATATTGTTCCTCTCAGCGAATTCTTCTCCAACATGAGTTGGAATTTCCCTGTCTTCTCTATCAATTTTATTACCTGAAGAAAACAGAATGTTAAGTGTCAATTAGCAAAGAAACATAATGTATCCATTACTTACCAACTAATACCCTAAGTACTTTACTACTAGCAAACTCTTCTATTTCTCGTAGCCAATCTGGTAAACAGTCAAATGTAGGCTGGCAAGATATATCATAAACTAGAATCAAGGCATGGGCTGATCTATAATAACTTTGAGTGATAGATCGGAATCTTTCTTGACCAGCAGTATCCCATATTTGTAACTAAAATGTATAATTTAAAAATCTCATGAAACAAATTTATTATATTCAATTCATACTTTGACTTTTTCATTATCCACTTCCACCGTTTTTATCATGAAATCGACCCCAATAGTTGCCCCTTGACCTGGAGGAAACAATCCCTGAGTAAACCTCCGAACAAGACAAGTTTTTCCAACTCCTGCATTTCCCACGAGTACAACTTTGAAAAGAAACTTATAGTCGTCCATTTTAGTGAATCATTTTGCTCAATAAAACAATATTGTTCCAAACATGAGAATTAAAAGGATGTAAACCAATTTGAAATGTCAATTTTCAAGGATGTGAGGTTATGAGAAAATGTCTAGTATAAAAAACAGAAATAGTTTTTACGAATTTTCAGGATATTTAAATTTTTGATTTCAAAACATATAAATTCAAATATTACAAGAAACCAAAAATTGTTTTCATATATTTTAATCATTTTTTCTTCTCTATTACAAATTAATTGAACAGGGTTGCCAATCACGCTCAAAACATGTTTTGAATGCAACTTAACAGAAATAAAACTTATTTCATAACTGGAAAATATCACCCAATTTTTTGAAATGGGAAATCATTTCTTCAATTCGCTACTGGCTATTTCAAATAGCTTTTCCAGAAATAAATCATGTTTATAATGTGATGGTTTAAATAAGAGTAACTAGTTTTTCAATTTTTATTTTTTTAATATAAAATAATTACATCTCTCCTAGAGCTCCTACAGCAGGTAAGGTAGGTACAGCAGGTTTAATTTCACTGCTGGGACTTGCTGGTAATACCTCTTCTTTAGGCTCAACAACGTTAACGTTGTCGGGCAACTGTTTCTTAGGTCCGTTCTTGCCAGTAGGATCCCAAGGAAGCATAATTTTTACCTGCAAAAATATCAATTTTAATATCAAATAGATTTGGTTTTTACTTGATAGAAATTCATTATGGAATAAAATAAAACTTTTTGCATACATTTTTGATTGTGCTTACTTCATGATCAACAATCAACTTGTAAAATAATAAGTGATTAGAACATACCTTAATTCCCAATACACCTTGTCTGAGAAGTACGTGACGAGTCGCTGTGTCAACATAGTCATTGCATGGGTCTCCCGAATGCACCATCAGTCCATCTACGAATTTCATGCTTTTCGCACGCTGTCCCCTCAATTTTCCGGAAACCACAACTTCACATCCTAGAAGGAAAATTCATTAAAAAGAATGTTCCATACAAATACATTTCTGAGAGTGAATTGACAAAATAGATACCTTGAGCCCCACATTCCATAATGTAACGAAGAACACCATAACAAGCCCTTCGAACTGCCAAACCACCAATGAGTTTGAATCTAAGGGATTCTGCTTGTGCTATGGCGCATAATCCTCTAACGGCAACCTTTTCAACATAAAGTACAACAGCTCCTTCGGCGAAGTTGAACCTTTTTTGAACGACTGATGTTAACTCCCGAATTCTTCTGTTTTTGTCTCCAAGAACTCTGTCGGTTCTGGTAGCCATAATAATGATCTCAGTCTTGAGAGGAGTAACTCTGACTTCGACGCCAGAGTATCCATCTTCAGACAATTCACGAGTTAAGAACTCATTCAATTCAGCTTTGAAGACGCCGTCTCCAACGAACTGAAAATAAATATAAAATGCTGTTAATTCATGTTTGACTTATCGACCATGTGGTTACACGAAGGTTAAGATTAAATTTATATCTCTTTACATTTCATAACTTGAATCAATAAGCGATAAATAATTTAAATTAATTTATCTAGAAAGCAAAATATATTCCAATTAAAAAAGCTTTACCTTTCGTTTTTTCGAAATTGGATTCGCCATTTTAATGTATTAACGGGAACGTCGTAACGCTGTTGAGAAAAGGGACTAAAAGATCATAGACTTGTCTATAATGGAAGGTAACTATATTTGACGTGTGTGTGTCTATGACATAATACACAGAATACGTGATATATATTGATATTTTTCTGCTAAATTTTTCTATTTGATTTGATATTGGAAATTCTAAGTTCAAAACTTCTAATAATCAGACAATAATCAGAGATATGTAACATCTGATGAAGACCTTATAAACTAGATATTTTAAAAGTAACCAAACACATATTAAATCTCAGTTTAGGAATACTGAGCAAATTTGAAATCCCATTTTTTATAAAAAATAATATTAACTGCAAAAAATTAACCATATAAGAGGTAACTGAATCGCTTATTAGTTCAGTTGTTCAGTAGTTGTATGTTCTAAAAAGGGGAAATTTTAACATTGTCAAAATGTCGTGTCACATGTCAACATAATTATATTGTCATTCAAAGTAAATTATCCGAATTGTGAGTGATCAATTCAGTCGTTTACTGTTGATAAATTATTGGGGATAACACACTCTTTTGTTGGAATTTTCATTCAATTAAACCGTTTGATTTTATTTTTAAGTACAACAGTTAGCTTTCTTTTAGTGAGCTGGTAAAAAAAAGCATTGGTTGAAGTTCGAACTTTGCGCCCTATAATAATAAATTTTCTTTAATTAAAATGGGTGATGATGCTGCTTCGTCCGATACGACCAACAGGAGAGGAGCTAATCTAGATGCCCTAAAAGTGCATATTTTAACCCACAAAATTGATTGTGCGCTATGGGCCATACGAATGTCCATAATAATCTTCACCTTAGGATATTTCATTCCAATATTTGGGTGAGTTTATGATCACTTTCACAAAGTAATTTGAAAATCAATTTTCTAATGTTCAAGGGGGACAAATTTTTGCTCAAAAATATTATTAGATTTATTCTGATTTGGTCTAATTTATCTGTACCTATTTATCTTTGATTTTTTCTGCATGTTTCATTTTTATTCTCAATTTATTTCAAGAAATACTCCACCTTCTTATTCAAATATTAGCGAATTTTTCTTATATAATTAATATGTTCTCTTTTGAAAAACATTTTTTCCTCTAGAATTCAGTTTAGGTATCATCCAAATAAACAACTTATATGACTTCTAAATCACTAGAGAAACATTTTTTCATTCAAATTTATATATTCGCTTCTAATTGAGTGACATTTTTAAAAAAATCATGATTTCTAAGAGCGAAAAATAGAGAAATAAAAATTATTGCGAAAAATAGTTGTATATAATTGTTTTTTCTTTTTACTTCTCTCGATGTAAGCTTCTCTATCACAAATTTCAATTCAATAATGAACTCAACAACCTATAACACAAATCGAGAATAAAAAGTCAATTCAACCAGGATAACTAAAATCTAATTAGACTTTGATGTAGATTTTGAATTATTTGTCTAATGGAATAATATTCATCCATGTTTGTTTAATTCATATATTATGTGGTAATAATAATAATTTTACGCGTGAAGAGCGTACCATTGCAAGCCTTGCCATTAAAAAAATTCAATGTTTTAATAGAAAAATTATATATTTTATATAAATTGGTCTATCATCCTTGAAAAACATTGTGACGTGAGAATTAATTGAGTTTTTGCGATAATTGCTTACAATTATATACCTATTTAGCGTTTTAGTATATTTGTTGGTTCTTCAATTACTTACTAGGAACTTTTAAGTTGAATGCTATTGGTTCTACAGAAATGCCCTAAAATTTCTCACGAAGGTTATTCACATCCATAATCAGTAGTTGTTTTCATATAAAATATATGCGTAAATTTTTTAAAAAGTTAGGCTGTTATATTCGATTATTCATATATGAAATATTGTAATCAGGAACCAGTTTAAAATTGTCTGCTAAATGCTAAAAATCGAGCAACTAAAAAATCCAAAAATAATTAGCAAACCCAAAACATGTAAAGGTATCATAATAAATTCAATATGGTTTCATGTTGTTCTTATCTTGTGTTCTAGGTTTTTTCCAAATACTTATTATTGGAAAAAATAAACCAAATTATGTTCGTAATTCAAAGTTCTTTACGTTAGTTATAAATGAGTTAAGTACTAGATAGTAGATGGAACGCAAAGTATAGTAAATTTCATTTCTCCAAGTTGTTCTTATTTGATCTTTGGCGAAAGGTTTCTGAGAAATTTTAAGATGGTATATTCAACTCCGTTTGATTCAATCTAAATAGAAAGTCATTACACAATAAGCAGAGAAAGTTCTTCATTCACATTCGATGTCCTGCTTATAACGCACTGAACAGTTTATTTTATATTTTTGTTTATAGGCTAACATCCCAAGGTTATGAATATTCATATTCACATTTCATATCTGAAAATTCATAATTTTCCGGTTATCTGGTTCTTCATAATCATATCAATGGTTGTGAGAACACATTTCAAAATTTCGCACGAATTTTCATTATAAACCGAATTAAACTGAAAACGATTTTTCAGTGTCTAATATTTCTGTGAGATAATTCCCACAGGAAGAATATTAATATGAAAATGGGTTGAATATGCCGACGATTCGAATGTTTATTATAATCGCAAAACACTGATCTAACAGGCCAATTGAAAGTCCCCGTTCTACCATAGTAAAACCTTATACTATGGTAAAACATATTTTTTTTTTGGCAAAATTCGATTTTATTATTCAACATAGTTGCCTTCGAGGGCGATACAGCGATTATAGCGATCTTCCAGCTTTTCGATACCATTTTTCTAGTACGATTTGTCTTTCGCTTCAAAATAGGCCTCAGTTTCGGCGATTACTTTTTCATTGGCGCTAAATTTCTTTCCAGCGAGGTCTGAGAACAGGAAAAAGTCGCTGGGCGCCAGATCTGGCGAATACGGTGGATGCAGAAGCAATTCGAAGCCCAATTCATGCAATGTTGCCATTGTTTTCATTGATTTGTGACACGGCGAATTGTCTTGATGAAACAGCACTTTTTTTCCTTAAATGGGTCGTTTTTTAATGATTTCAACCTTCACACAATCCAATAACGCTATATAATAATCGACGTCGATGGTCTGGCCCTCTTGGAGGTAATCAATTAATATTATGCCTTGCGCATCCCAGAATAATGATGCCATAACCTTGCCAGCTGACTGTTGTGTTTTTCCTCGCTTTGGATTCGGTTCATCGCGTGCAGTCCATTCAGCTGACTGTCAATTGGACTCCGGAGTGAAATGACGAAACCATGTTTCATCCATTGTCACATATCGACGCAAAAATTCAGGTTTATTGCACTTAAACAGCTTCAAACACTGCTCAGAATCATTAACACGTTGTTGCTTTTGATCGTTTGTGAGCCCGCGCGGCAACCATTTTGCACACAACTTTCTCATGTACAAATATTCGTGAATGATATGATGTACACGTTCAGATGATATCTTCACAATGTCTGCTATCTTGATCAACTTCACTCTACGGTCATTCAAAATTATTTTGTGAACTTTTTTGATTTTTTCGTCGGTTACAGCTTTTTTTGGGCGTTCACTGCGTTCGCCGTCTTCAGTGCTCATTTCACCACGTTTAAACTTAGCATACCAATCAATGATGGTTAATTTTCCTGATGCAGACCCCGGAAACTCTTTATCAAGCCAAGATTCTGCTTCAACTGTATTTTTTTCCTTCAAAAAGCAATATTTTATCAGCACACGAATTTTTTTTTCATCCTTTTTCAAATAACAAAAGTAGCTACACTCACAATGCTAATGGTCGGACTGTTGTCAAATTTTGACACGTATAGTTTGAAGGTTGGTACTAACTAAAAATCATATGGATTTAATACATCACCGCCATCTGTGCATCAGACCGGGGACTTTTCAATTGGCCTAATACATAACTGTAAATTATTTTCATCAAATAAATCACTTTTTCATTCACCATTTTTCCCGATTCGGCTCAAGTAAAAAATTATTACTTTCTCTAATTCTGTGGCAAATCCGTTCATTTTGTCATACCTTGTAGAAAGGTAATATCTCAGTTTCACACAGATTTCATGGTTATATTTCATTATTATAGGTTGGTACTCGGAACTTTCCTGTCACGGGTTTTTCTATTATCTGTCAAACTTGTGATTCAGAAAACAGTTCTGCCAACCAACATTTTTAAATTACTAAACGATATTCATGGAAATACTTCATTAATTTCAATAAAAATTCAGTGAATTAGGGAAAATAATGTGTAATACTTGTACAAACTAAAACTAGTTCATTCAAAAACTTGCCACATCGTTTCACGTTTTAATTTTTAATTTTTTTTATTATAAATTACCATTAAAAAATGATTGAGTGATTTTTGGATTAGCACTTTCATACAGTTTTATGGATAGGTGATGCTATAACCATTAGAAGTAGAAAAAAAATTATAATTGAATATGTGAATACCTCTTGGTGAGAACTTCACAATAAAATTAATTTCATTCCGAAGGATCATGTTGAAGCTATGAAAGAAAAACAAATTCTTCACCTTTTCATCTGAACCGAATCTAGGAAAATGAAAAAAGTGTTTTATTTAATGAGATGTACACCTTTAAGACTTATTTTTTACGAGTTTATTCTTAATTGTTATTTATGAGATTATTTTTGTTGCAGGAGTTCCCAAAGTGCCTATAATAAGGCCTTAGTCGCCAATGCTGCTGTTAGTGCTTTGAGGTTACACCAAAGAATTCCACAATTCCAGTTTAATAGGAACTTCTTTTCGGTGTTACTTCTAGAAGACAGCTGCCATTATCTTTTTTACTCCATCATATTTATGTATGATGTTCAGCCAGTAACACGTATCCTTTTACATTATTGAGTATAAGCAGATGTTATTCGATCAAGAGCAATCGAAGAAATGATTACCTTTCGACCTTCAGAAAATGAGGCTGAATAATAAATATAAATATAATAAATAGATCATATTTCTGAAAGAAACGATTTATTGGAAAAACGCAAGGTCATACAACTGTATGATAACTTAATTACTCAATTTTTTTTCAAAGTGTACAAGCGTAAATGATTTGTCATTACTTCCAGCCAGTCAACATTACTTTTTCAATTTTTTTGACATCGTTATAACTATTTATATGTGCCCAAAGTTCAACTTATCCCAAGTTGGCTATTAGTTAATGAACGAAAACTAGTACGTGAATTAATTATGATATGTTTTCGATCATCATTAATTTCAGTCTGGAAATGTTTGAATATTCTAGGAAAAAGTCTCGTGTAGTTCTAATTTTATGCAGAATAATTTTATACAGGGTTAGAACTATTTAGAGGGGCACTACAGGGATATCGAAAACCGTTAGAGATACAGGGTGGCTTGAATTATAAAAAAGTTGCGTTATTTAGGGATTAGTGTGTTGGTGTGAACACATCTGAAATATCTCCATTGGTTCCTGAGATATCTCGAAAAAACTAAAAATCGAGATTTTTTTTTTATAACTCATTTGCTTTTGGAGATAACTTTACGAAATTTGGTTTATAGCTATTTTCCAATGTAGATATACTTATGATGTCTTCAGATTTTTTCTGTTTTCCAGTGTTTCAGAGACGCGATAGTCAATTTTTTTTCTTATGGACGCCATATTGGTTTTCCTTATGAGGTGATAAGGAAACAAATTACGAATTCAACAATGTATCACACTCTACAAAAATATCGAGATCTACAAATTGAAATTTGTACACTAGCTTCATAGATTTGTAGTCGACACCTAACCTAAACTTAGTTGCTGAAAATGTTACATTGACTAATAAGAGTGAAAATTTCTCTTTTGGTTCTTTTCTTTAATAAAATCTTAATTTGTGGCTAAATGAAAATTTTATATATCAATCTTCATACGAAGTTTCTTTAATATTTTCTTATTATTATGATATTGTTTTGGACTTCACAAATAATTTCATTCACACCAATAATCTGTTTGTTCTCTTGTATTATTTGAATTTATATTTTCCTTAACAAGAGCAGTTGTCCTGATGCCGATTGCATTGTTTGCCATATTACATTCTGCAAGCTATTCTTTGACACTCCTTGATGTAAGTATTTTTAAATTTTCCTACTTTATTACTTCAAATAAGATTTAACGATATTTTATTGAGATAACATACTTCTATTTATTATTTCCATAGCTATCATAATAGTTTGTGTTATAGTTAAAAGAAATTAAATATTCAACTTTCTTTTTCTTTTCAGACTCTGGGACAAAACTCGTGGTGGGGCGCTAGGCTCTTGATTTCATTGATAGAATTCCAGTCTTTGAACATTCTACGATTAGTTGCCTTTGTCGAAATCATATTGATGCCTTTCTCGATCTTACTGATATTGTTGTAAGTAGAAACAAGAAATAACTATTTTACTTTTTTTTATTAGTAGTTAGTTTGCCAAAAACATTCTTTTCTCTAATTCTGTGGCAAATCCGTTCATTCTGCCATTCATATCTCAGTTTAACACAAATTTCATGGTTATATTTCATTATTATATGTTGGTACTTGGAACTCTCCTGTCGAGGATTCATCTGTCAAATCGTGATACAGAAAACAGTTCTGCCAACCAACATTTTTCAATGCAAAAATCACTAAACAATATTTATTGAAGTAATCCATTAATTTCAATAAAAATTCTGTGAATTAGAGAAAAAGTGGCTTGTTTTTGTATTTTGAAGAAGAAGAACTTGTGGAAAAAGATTAATGCCCTCTGCACTAGTAATTCAAATAACTATTTTATTAGGGAGTATTTTTTTTGAGAAATTCTGAAGGAAATTATAAAAAGTTATAATGCATTTTTTTTTTAACAGAGGTAGGGCTAGATTGATGACACCCTTCATCTACTACCATTTCCTCGTCCAGAGGTATACGTCAAGAAGGAACCCTTACACGAGAAACATGTTCCGCGAATTGAGAGTTCTATTCGAATCTACAGCGGCTAAGCCAAATTTACCCGGAGTGCTTAAATCTGCGCTCATGACAGTAGTGGCCTTTACCAGTAAATTAGCACCTCCAGTACAACAAGCTCCTCCTGCAGCAGCCCAGTAAAACATATTCGAAATTAACAAATTTTTTTCTAGTATAACACCCGTGTGCATACTTGTTATCAAAGAATAGAACTTGTAGCTCTTTTATTTTTACGATTTTTTCACCAGGATCGTTTAACAAGCGTATCAATTTGATATTTGCATTTATCATTGATTTTCCGTTACAGTTTCGACATATTTCAGATGCGAAAGAGATTCTATTTTTCGCTAGATAAAAAAAAAGAGCTATCGCTCTATTCAAGTAATAAAAAACAGTTGGGTATTTTTGTGTCGATCAAATTTGTCACATTGGAATTTTTTAAGGTATGATGAATATAATTTTACACCCCAGTGATGTTCATTATCGGACTCGAATGAATCAAAATGTGACTGATAATTGATTATTAAATTTTGTAATGAGTAGAAGTTTGCCTCATTGTTATAGAATCTGCACTTTTTATACTGAAACATTAATGAACTCTTATAATATTCACTTATATAATTTTTGTACAATTTTTATGGAAATTTATGTATCTTAGCAGTATTTCTCGTATGGGTTAGGGGGGTTGAAGAATTGTAATTTTTTTCATTTCTTTATGGAATTATAGAGAATATTTTCTTCGAGATAGACATCCAATTCATTTCATAAATTATAAGAATTGATGAGATAATACAACTTCAAAACCTAGAACAACTTTCATGTTTTGTTATTATATTTATATAAATCTACAAGCTTGCAATGAATCCTTTTTTTTTTTTTGTAATTTACGATGTTATGTTCTTGATTACTTTCGCAGAGTGAATTGGTCCTGTGAGCTTAAAGATGGTATGTTATTTTGTTGTATTTTGAATAAATTAAATGGTTGATGATATTATATGCATTTTCTTTCTATTAACTGGTAACCCAATTAGCCAAAAAAAGTATAAACAAATTTAAAAACAGGCTATTGATCTAAACTCTGGAAAAATTCAGAGAAAAAAATTTTTGGCATGAAAATTTAATACAAAGAAGCAACCAAATACGAATCTGCAGTTTGCAGAAGCAAACTGCAGGACTTCCTTTGAAAAAAAGTAGGTTTGATCGGAGAATATTTTTTCCGATGAATCTTAATTCTCACGGTCTAGATGACACATTAGTGTTTTTCAAAATTTCAATTTAGTAGAAAATACAGTGACTTTATTATTTTCGATTGGCTGAGCCTAAATATGGCTGCTTTTTGTTTAAAATCTCCATTTTTTTTTAAGGGTGCTTGGTCTTTTCTCTGATGGCCAAAATCAGTAGTTTTTAAACAGGGCAAGCATATATTTACATGTCCCAAACTGCGATATTCCCTTGAATACATTCCGAAAAAAAATATTTTTTTTTAAGAATTTTGGCTGAAAAATGTTGGCGGATCATCCTCAAAATATGACATCTTGAAGAATTTTCCATACTGAATACTAACCCGCAATCAGTTTTTTTAACATAGTTCAAAACTGAAATATTCCCAATTTCACAAGAAAATTATGATTTAATTATGTAGAAACACTTCTCTGCTGAGAATCGATACCTACTTCGGCATCTACGATCTGAAAACCCCTCAAATAACGCGGAAAACATGTTTCTGGCCTAATACAGAACTAGTTACAATCGAATTATGTCAGTTTTTCCTAAAAAAATCAAAAATTTGAATCAGTGAGCAATTTGGCTATACCTAAGCCATCTACCCCCATTTTACTGAACTAATTATTCCCGCGACCAAATACGTATAGATTCCTGTGATACTTTCCCCCTCACCAATAACGGGTTCGAGCTACTCTTCCTAGATGACACCAGTGAGTTCTAGAAGAAAATGCAATTTGAAAAATTCCACTAAGAGAGTTTATGACCGGATCTGCTTCAAAATTTAATATAAAGAGATCTCTCTGGAACTACAATGAAATGTTTGAATTGAATAGGAAAATTTTTCGAATAGCGAAAGAGAAAATCTAAATTTATTGATCATGTTAATCCTTCAAAATTTGATATTATGAAGAATTTTGTATGCTGAATTCCTATTCGCAATCAGTTCCCCCCTAGAATAACCCAAAATTGAGTTATTTCGAGTTTTGTAAGAGAATTTAAAGTGGGTTGGATCTGCCCTCTGGTGGCATAAATCTGAAACTTGTGAATGGGAAAAAAGATGCCCCAGTTGTATGAAAACTGTGCTTTTATGGTGTAGAAAAATTTTTCTGGTGAAAATGGATGCCCTAATTCGGATTCTACGATCCCGAAACCCTCTAAAACTATCATAAAATGTTGGAATTCGATCGGTCGATTTTTTCGGAAAAACCAAGACTATAACCTTGGATATTTTTTCGCCAAAAAAAGTTTTTGCTTCAGATCGACTCTAAAATTTGATATTTCGAAGAATTTTTTCTGCTGAATCCGTTTTTGCAATCAGTTCCTCTTTAGGACTCACCAAAATTGAGTTATTCCGAATTTTGTGGGAAAATTTAAAGGGAGTATGGTCTGCCCTCTGGTGGCATAAATATGAGGCTTGTAAAATGAGTATGCCTGTCACACAACTGAGACTTTCCAGTTGTGTAAAAGCTGTGCTTTTAAGGTGTAGAAAAAATTTCCTGTTAAGAATCAATGACAAATTTGGAATCTACGACCTTGAAACCCTCTAAAACTATCATAATATAACCTTGGATAGTTTTTCGCCAAAAAAAGATTTTGATTCAGATCAACTTCAAAATTTGATTTCAAGAAGGATTTTTCACGCTGATTTTTCATTTGTAATCAGTTCATTCATAGAATTCCCCAAAACTGAGTTAATTGGAGTTTTGTGGGAGGGATTTTTTCAAGGGGTTTGGTCTTCTCTCTGATGGCCAAAATTTGTGGATTGTAAACTCGGCAAGCATAGATTTATATGTCCCAAACTGCGATATTCCCTTGAATAAATTCCGAAAAAAAAAATATTTTTTTTAATGAATTTTGGTTGAAAAATGTTGGCGGATCATCTTCAAAATATCACAACTTGAAGAATTTTCCATACTGAATACTAACCCGCAATCAGTTTTTTTTAACATAGTTCAAAACTGAAATATTCCCTATTTCGCAAGAAAATTGTAATTAAATAATGTAAAAACACTATTCTGCTAAGAATCGATGCCTACTTCGGCATCTACATCTGAAAACCCCTCAAGTAACGCGGAAAACATGTTTCTGGAATTATGGAATAGTTCAAATGAATCATAGTCAATAAGAACTGAGAACGTCAACATAAATTTATCAGTTTTGCAGGTTTATCAACAAAAATTATTGAATGTTAAATATCTATCTTATAATTAAGCAAAATACAATAAAGAAGTATAATGCAAACCTTTTGAAATTATTATCAATTGATATTTGAAGAAACTGTTCATATATAATCAGCATAACTGTTACCAAAATGGACGAGTCTAGACTAGAGGTATTGTTGATCTTTTTGAGTTCAAACATGAATCTCCTTTTTAATATATTTTCAGATGTTTGATGATATGAAAGGTGTTGTAGAAGGGGAAATGACTATTCCAATTTCTAGAACTAACGGTAACTTGGGATCTCCAGATTTCAATACCTTAGATGAACCTATAAGTGAAACTATTGTAAAATAATTATTACACTGTGAAGAAAATATTTTAATGAATTAATTATTTCAGTTAAGAGATGTGAAAGCTGTGGGAACAAAGTTTGCTCATGTTTTAATACCAACCGAGAAAAAGTCGTTACTGAAAGAATGTAAGGTTTTTCTTAATTTCTTCAAAGAAGTACGAATATTATTTTTCAGGGGATCTCTGGGGGCCTTTGATATTATGTACTTGTATGGCTATGTAAGTTGATAAGTTTGATGTTCTTACGTATACAGTATAAATATGAATTTTTTTAGGATTCTTCAAGGGTCAAGTGATTCGGATTCAAATGATGGAGGACCAGAGTTTGCTCAAGTATTTGTAATTGTGTGGATAGGTTCTATGATAGTCACTTTGAATTCTAAATTGCTAGGTGGAAACATGTAAGTATACCTTCTATAACAGGATAAAATTATTTTAGGCAAATAATTCACTCAGTGGAAACCAGAAAATATTTTGTATTCATTAAATTTTTATTTCAGCTCCTTTTTCCAGAGTGTCTGTGTTTTAGGATACTGTTTACTTCCAACAGCAATTGCGTTAGTGACCTGTACAATCATTTTGTTAGCCGAGGACTCAAATTTTCTTTTTTTCTTGAGAGTAGCAATTTCTCTGATTGGTTTTGGGTGGGCTACATATGGTAGGTTGAATTATTTAAACTCGCATGAACAACATTTTAAAGAAAATTAGGCATGGATGGTTCAGAAAGTATATAAACCATTAATTGAAAAAGAAAAAAATCCAAACACAACAAAAACATTTTTCAATAAGCATCATAACAATATTTTCATTTTTTCAGCTTCCATCATTTTTTTGGGGGATAGTCAAAAAACAGGAAGGAAAGCCCTAGCTGTCTATCCAATATTTTTATTTTACTTCATAATCTCTTGGCTTATAATGTCTCATACTAATGTGTGATCTCAATATTATTTATTAATTGCAATAAAATTGTTCAAGAAGTAATTAATTGAAACTTTTACTTTCAGTAACTCATGTTTATGAATAGAATAGATAATCAACATATTGAGATTATCTATGAATAATATAAAGTGAAAGTTACTTGCTGAAAATAACTTGCAAATACACTTTTATAAATAAAATGAAACAACTTAATTTAATTAGTTTTTTATTACAATAAATTATATTTACATCTGTACATGTAGACAATATCAACAATATTATGATTTAACACTAGATTCTACAAAATTATCTATATCATTAATTAATTTCAGAGTATCAGTCAAAACATTTTTTTTTCCTGGAAATTGTTCAAATACTGAGTTTTCAAGTTCCGAGAATTCTTTTTTCTCCAACTCTTCATGCAATGTAGAATCTTTAATTGACAATATCCTCAAACAAATGAGGCTCAAATAATTTCCAATCGCAGGTTTAAAGACGATATTTTTTGCATCCAAGTCGAAAGTTTTAATCAGTTTGTGCATCTGAGTTAAAAAGAATGGTGAGTCGTAATTGATGAATTTCAGTATGGAATTTATATTTTTATCGAATGCATCGGATAAAATTTTGTATCTTTCGGCATTCTGAGAAGTGACATCAGGTAAAGGAAGGAGAGACTGTTCTTGACCATCAGTCTCCTCTTC
This sequence comes from Harmonia axyridis, assembly GCF_914767665.1. Classification (NCBI taxonomy): domain Eukaryota; kingdom Metazoa; phylum Arthropoda; class Insecta; order Coleoptera; family Coccinellidae; genus Harmonia; species Harmonia axyridis. Next base: position 1,190,997 of record NC_059507.1, read on the forward strand.
TATTCTGTTCGATCCAAAGTTTGGATCAGGAGTTTCACACAAACTCCCTTTATAAAATGTGTTCACTTTAATGATGAGTTCCTTTGATTCCTTCTTTAAGGCATTATAATCTGGTATTGGCTTGAGTTTATTTTTAATCATTAAACCCTCAACTTTTTCTTCAAATATTTCTTGTTCACACAATTTTCTACATATATCGATATATTTCCTTTGTTGTTCTATTTCTAACTGATGAATTTTTAGTTTTTCAAAATGTTCCGTTAATTTATTCTCATCGAGAATTTCTTTTATTTTTTTCTCACCATGAATAAATATTAGGGTTTCCAAAGTTATCCATTTTTTTAGGGTACATCTTATGATATTTTCAGCTGAAACTGAATCTTTCAATAAAAATTTCAATTCCATCAGAGACTTGTTCTTGAGATATGACTTTTCTACTTCATTTACATTATCAATAATTTTAACTTCACCTTTGGCAAGGTTAATTGGTAACGCATCAATCAATGTTGTCATTTTCGGTTTACAAGACTTTCTTTTTATTTTATCAGTAATACTTTTCAAATCTTTGGATGTAAGATCTTTATTAGTCTTCAGACATTGAGCTTTTACAGGAACACTCTTCTGTCTAGTTTGTTTCTTTCCATTTTCTTTTGAATTATTTAAAATATTTGGTGCAGTATAATTTGCAAGTTTTATTGGGGATGCTTTCTTCTTATTTCCTTTGAGAATATCTATGCCCTTCAATTCTTTTCCCTTAGAATTTGTATTATCATTACTTTCTTCAGTATTACTTGATTCACTATGTGTATTTTCATCATCTATATTTACTATTTCTTCTTCATTTTCCATGACAGTTGATAATTTGGTATATATTTTTTTTGTTACTGATGCTTGTGGTTTATTATTCATTGCTGTGACGGAAATATCAATATCACCAAAATCTTCTAGAGATAATTTTGCGAATGATGAAATGGGAATGAATTCATCATTTTTTTCTGGCTTTTTCGATTTGATATCAATTCCAACAGAACCACTATTCTTCTTTCGGACCAATAAGTTGAATTTTGGAATGTCTTCATCATCTCTCAACCATAGGGGACTATCCAGGATCTGGGACTTAATATGTTCATTAGCATCATAGCATGGACAACTGCAAAAATTACCATATTGTTCCAAATCGTACACCTTATTTAACTTGCTACAAATTTGGTATTTATAATTAGTTTTTTTGATACTTTTACCGCAAAGGGGATAACCGCAAAACTCTATCAAACCCCTCTCTTCGGCCACATCCTCGTAATAAGATTTATTTAAAAATCTAAGACTTTTTAGGAATAATTCAGCACTCACATTTTTCTGTAACAATAACTGCACGATTGCTAGTGCTTTTCGTTCACATTCCTTTCTTTTTTGGGCAGTCGTAAGAATATTCTTGAATTTATGGGCATTCTTTTCGTTTAATCCTGGTATTCCTAAATAATCTTCGAGTGTGTCTTGCTCCATTTTAATGATATATCTGGTTAAACTTGAGAGAAAACTGTTCAACTTGTCAATAATTCAAGACAATTTGAGAGTACTGTCCATAGACAAACCAGTGTCAACGTCAACCATAGAGTAATAATAATGTTTTTCTTCTTCTTCATTTTTTGTGTGCTTGGCAAATAATAATGTCAACTTTCTCCTCTTTCGATACCATAGATATATACAACTCTTCTTCAAAACTTGGGCTACGAGAAATTACTTATCGAAGAAAATCTACATCAGTTGTGTAGCTGAGAAACAATACACTAAAAAATCACTCGAAGTTTATTTCTCTTTTTTTCCTTTCAAAAATGTTTTTTTTATTCATTTTTATTTCCTAACAATAATATTGGATGGATTCAATGTTGGAGGAACATATAATTATAATACAAGAACAAAAGATTTAATTCATCCTCAATATAGATAATCTATTTTAGAAAAGGGGCCGTATTATATGGGCATAAATTTATTTAGTTCATACTTCCTTTTGTGACAATTAGATAATATTCTCTGATTTGAAAATGCCTATCTATGCTTTATGAGTTGTGCATAAAGGCGTCTCTAATTTTTCTATTTTATTGATAAATAAGTATATTTTGAAAAAAGAAATGTGCAATTTATGTACCTGTTCTGATAATGTTCGAATGAAACAATCACATTTTATGAAAAGAATTTTCATTTTTTGTTTATAAATACATATTGCACATCTTGACATCAATGGCCGAACAGAGTGTTAATTTCGAGGAAAACAATTTGATTTCTTTCCTTAATACTGACCAAAATGTCGAAGATACCATGATGAATCCTGTAACTGACATGGATCTCAATTCGGAAACGAGCAATAATATGAGTGAAATGATGACTGAAGAACAAACTATAGAGGAACAATCAGATAACATACTTTCAGCAGAGAGTGATCACGACCAATCGAATAAAGAATCAATTGAAACAAGCAGTATTTCTGTTAATGAACCCGGTCCAGAAGTTGAGAGTCCCACAACTGGAGAAGTATTTACTTTTAAGTGTGTGTTTTGTGAACAAATATTAACCTTTTCCGATGGCCCAAAGTTATTGGAATGCCTCCATAATTCTTGCTCCAATTGCATCAGTAGCAAATTATATGATCAAAGCATAGGAGTCTCTGCTAGAGGTAGTTTGAAAAGTTAATTTCACATCAGCTATCTTCATTTTGATTGCATGGATTATTTGACATTATTAAGAAGTTATTAATTGAATGTTTTCAGGCGCAATTGAATGCACCCTTTGTAATCTTCCATCTGGACAAGATAAAATTATTGAAAATCAATTTCTATTAGAAGCTTCCAATACAGATGAAACTTCAAATTCAAGTGCATCTAAAACAGCTGATTTGAAATGTAGTAGTTGTTCTGAAGATATAATAGCAACTTGTTGGTGTGTGGATTGTGCCGAGTTTATTTGTGATAGTTGTGTTCAAGCTCACCAGAGGTAAGTTCTATCCTCATTTATTTCATAGACTTCAATTTAAACCCTATTATTCATCATGAATTATGGCATAACATATCTATATGATCTTCAATTCTGAAAAGGCTATGTCTAATTTTAATGGTGCTATAGATAATTATTATGAAGTAACTTTTATCGAAGTCAAGTTCAAGTTTTCAGTAGAATATATTTATGATTTCTTATACAGGTTGAAAATAACTAAAGATCACACAATAAAACCTAAAGATGAGGGAATTATGGAGATCAATAACGCATCTAATGGAATAGGAGTTAATCTTTTCTGTGAGATACATCCTCATGAAAAACTATCACTATTTTGCGAAAATTGTGATAAATTGACGTGTCGGGATTGCCAGTTGATCGAGCACAGAGAACACAAATACAAGTTCACTAATGAAATCGCTTCTGAGGCTAGGAAATATATCTCAGATATGTTAAAAGATGTTGGGTGAGTTATTTTTTTTTAATCTTTTGAGAGAATAATGACACATCGATTAATTTTTTTTAGTTATAAGAGAGTACTGCTGTCAAGTGCAATGAAAGTGATTGACGATAGACAAACATTAATAACGGAGAAAAAACAAGCTTTAGTGAAGGAAATAACGCAATTGGTAGTGAAGTAAGTGTTTCAATAATTTATTAAGAATTTGATTGAAAAGATTTGCATTATTAGGTCATCAAAACAGTGAAATGTGGTCATGGAAGTTTTATTCTTCATGTAATTTTTGTTTGATATTTTTATTCCGATGTTCCTAGATTTCCCTTCAGAGGTTCTGGAGTTAGAATTACTGATTAAGCTCTCTATAGGCTTTATTACTGTGTCCTCTCTCCACCTTAGATAATACTGTGTGTACTAGTGGAAGAGTATCTCAGAGTTAGCAAATTTCTTGCTTGATGACCAATCTAAGTCAATTTTGAATTAAACCTGGAATCACTGAATAATTTGAAATAAATTGAACAACTGTATTCGTTTTTCTGAAATAGCTTTACAAATTCAGATTATTTTGGGTTAGAAATTATGTTAGTAGAATCCAGAGGAAAAGCGTTCTTTGTTGAATGAAATGAGAGTATTTATTTTCTCTAATTCTTCCATATCTTGTAGAACAGAATTGTGTGGGAAAATCAGATAGATTTCATGGTTTTATTTCATAATGTTGGTACTAGGAAATTTTCTGTCACAGATTTATCTATCATCTGTCAAATTTGTGATACAGAAAACAGTTCCACCAACCAACATTTTTCAAAGCAAAAATCACTAAAAATTGGAGAAAATAATGTATGATTCTCATACAGAAGGCACATTCTAACATTTGTTTATTCAAAAACTCGCCACTTTGTGGTTCGTTTTTCAATTTTGAACTCGTAAAAGAATATCTGTGCTTTCTGTACTGAACTGATTTGGGTTTTCACTTTTTTCACAGGCTTACGAACACTATCAATGTTAGAGGTAAACAATTAGTTGCGAAACTGAGTGACGTCTGTGAAGCGAAACAAAAAACCTTGAATGAAAAAAAACAAGCTTTGGAACAATTATCGAAAATGACAGATTATTGTATCATGTTCACCCAGCATGCTTTGGAAAAGGGGAGTGATTTAGCGTTGTTGTATAGTAAAAAACAAGTGACTGAACATTTGAAGAGAATAAAGTGTAGGAGGGCTGACATCCCGAACCCTGAAATTCCTGTACGCATCCATTTAGCTCTCGACAAGGTACCAGAATTAGTCAAAGGTGAGTTTGTACACTTATTCAATTGTTTTATAATATATATTTTTGTTCCATGCCGTCTTAACAGGATTAACATCAGGTAAAAATATAAATGCAATAATAAACAAAAAAGGCACTGATTTGATGTCGGGAGCTTTTGTGTGCTTGTTCTAATTTGTATTTGTGTGATTTCAATAGTTTTCTTATAACTTATTTGGATATCCTTCGAAAATTACTCGCTTAACTGAAATGCACTGTACTCGATGGGCAGTAACGATTCAGACCTCGAATTCTTCAGTGAGTCGTACCTAATCGTTTTAGATATTTGTTTCCCTCGATCAAGCTCGCAAAAGTAATGCCAGAATAATGTTTGAATTGATAATAACGATTTATGATATGATCAAACATTCGTTTAATTTTCCAGTTATGTCAACGATAGGACAGATAGTTGTCGATGGCAGAATATACCCCCCACCAGAACAACAAGCACCCCATCAGCAACAAAACCAAATGAACATAATCGCCCCCATGGGATCCCAAAGTCCGGGGCATAACAGACCACCTCAACAGCCATCTCCAATCGGACAAATCGTCCAACAGAATTCTCATGGCAACTTTCAAGCTGCCAAGCCGCCGCCTTACAGAGCCCCATTCAATAATAATCAACAATTTCAGCATCAAAACATTTCACCGAATCTAGCTCAACAGAATCCGACCATTCAACAAGCATTATCTCCGAACCTGCAACATAACAATCCGAATAATATGGGTAAGTGTGAGAGATACCGATACTTAGGGGTTTTCCAAAAAGAAGTTTCATTCAAAGAGAAAACCCTTTTTTTTTTCTTTTTTTTTTTTTCTTTTCTTTTTTTGTCTTTTCTTTTTTTTTCTTTTCTTTTTTTTTTCTTTATCTACTTATACAACGAGAGATTATTCTAGAGATGGTTGGTTTTTATCTCACATTCTTGACTATTGAATTTATTTATTGAAGGAATGCATAGAATACAAAATATGGGTCCACCGGCTATGGTTCCTATGTCGTCGCAAGGTATTCTCGCTCAGCAGTTAAACAATATCGGTATGATGAGCAGGATGCAGAGGCCGCAAATGCAGAGACCTTTATTGACTAGAGGACCGAACAACTCTTTGGGATTGACACATCAACAACAAGTAAGTTACTATTTATATAACGGGTGTTTTTTTCGAGGTATATAACTTTAAGTTGGCATTACTGTTCAAGATGGCGACCGATTTAACAGCTGTCAAGTGATTCATTCTCAGTTTGGTTTGGCAATTCATCATGAATAGACTCACGCCTGAACAACGCTTGCAAATAGTGCAATTTTATTTCGGAAATAATGGTTCTGTGCGGAATACGTATCGCGCACTACGTCCATTTTATTTTGTTTAGCGATGAAGCGCACTTCTGGTTAAATGGTTACGTCAACAAACAAAACTGCCGCATTTGGAGTGAAGTTAATCCTCAATTGTATGTCGAAACACCGTTACATCCAGAAAAACTGACTGTTTGGTGCGTTTTATGGGCTGGTGGAATCATTGGTCCGTACTTCTTCAAAAACGATGATGACCAGAACGTTACAGTCAATAGTGACCGGTATAGAGCCATGATTACTAACTTTTTCATTCCTGAATTGAACAACCATGATGTCCAGGAGCTTTGGTTCCAACAAGACGGCGCAACATGTCACACAGCTCGTGCCACAATCGATTTATTGAAAGACACGTTTGGTGACCGCCTAATTTCACGTTTTGGATCTGTGAATTGGCCTCCAAGATCTTGTGATTTAACACCGCTAGACTACTTTCTGTGGGGCTATGTAAAGTCATTGGTCTATGCGGATAAGCCACAAACCCTTGACCATTTGGAAGACAACATTCGCCGATAAACGGCCACAAATGTTGGAAAAAGTAATCGAAAATTGGACGTCCAGATTGGATTACATCCGAGCCAGCCGTGGCGGTCATATGCCAGAAATCATATTTAAAATGTAATGCCACAAGATTATCTTGAGTATAAATAAAATTTATGTCAATCGAATAATCCATCGCTGTTTTATTGCAATTTAAAGTTCTATAGCTCTAAAAAAAACACCCTTTATTATCGATTACAGTAACACGCTTCATTTTTGGAATAAATTTCCTTGATGCGTAAGAAAAAAGCAAAGCTATCTATTGTGTTTCTTATTAGTTAGTGATAATGTTTATTTGAGCTACTCATGCTCATAAAATGAGTAGGTCAATTATTATCGGCGTTGAAAACTTGTAAAGAACAAGCGTCAGCTAAATACCGGGTGTCCCAAGTTATCGTATACAGGCAATATCTAACTTATTTGACAAGATAATAATAAATAGAAAAATTGCTTTGGATAACATCAAAGTACCTTCCCAATGACGTATATAAAAGGTTCGTACATTTGACAGCTGTCATGTGCCATTTGAAAATAAAAAGTGAGGGGTAGCTACCACATGGCTGTCAAAAGTAAGAACTTTTTTTTATACATCATTGGAAAGGTACACTGATGTTATCCAAAGCAATTTTTTTATTTTTTTTGATATCTCGTCAAATAAGCTAGATAATGCCTTTATACGATAACTTGGGACTCTCGGTATAGATTTTGAGAGTAACACGCAACAAATGACTTCAATTGTTCGATTAAGCTGTTACTCTTATAGATTAGAAAAAATATTCATTTCAGGTTTCCTCTTCTACTCATCCACAGGCTTTGTTACACGATCGAAGTGCTCTGAGGGGACTCCTGCAACACAATTCCAATCCAGTCTATGTACAGACCGGTCCTTCTCAATACCAGGCAATACAACCAGGTCCTCATTTGGCTCAATTCCACGCTAGATTTTCCGGGCAAGGTCAACAACAAAATCAGGCCACGGCACAAGTGCAGGTGTACAGACAGCAAAATCCTAATAATATTATAATACCAGCTAATAATCAGAATAGGCATTATCAGCATCTGCAACAGGCTCAGCCACAAATGCAAAGGTTAATATTTCTGTTCTCTATGGAGTGGGTGAAGTCTAAAAAATTTGGTTTAGCACCGTTATTTTAGTTTTTATTTTGCATGTGTTTGCTCGAGCACCATTCCCTAGAAAAATAAACCTTAACCATAAACAAAATCGTGCGGGAATATCTCAGTTTCACGCAGACTTCATGGTTTTATTTTATTTTATGTGTTGGTACTTAGAACTCTTCTGTCACGGATTTATCTGTCATCTGTCAAATTTGTGATACAGAAAACAGTTCTGCCAACCAACAGTTTTCAATGCAAAAATCACTATATTATAATCATGGAAAAAATTACATTAATTTCAATTACAATTCAGTGAATTAGAGGAAATTAAGTGTACTACTAGTACTGAAGGCTCATTCCAACACTCGTTCATTTAAAAACTGGCCACTTTGTGGATCGTTTTTGAAATTAGAACTTGTGGAAGAATATCAATACCTACTGCACTTGCATTATAAATAACTATTATGAACTTGTTTGAAGTTTTTATCCTAGCATATACAGGGTGGCCATTTGAAAACGAAACAGACGAGATTACAGACGAAATAAAGTTTTTCGATAGAAATGCTTGGACAGGTCGATTTCTGTTTCAAGGGGGACAACTTAAGATGTAGGTTACGGACGCATAGCGCTTCAACCCTTGCTACTACAACCCCCACCCCCAATTTTTGAATAGGGAAGATGAGGTGAGTGATACCTCAATTTAAAGGTATTTTTATACTAATTTCAGCACAGTAATTGTTTTTTCATTTTATGCATTAGTTCTCGAAATATTCATGCGTTAGTTAGTTAGAAAGGAAGCCACAGTCATGGTTGTTTTGAAGCTCAAAATGTCGATTTTTCACAAAACACTACAAGTGCCATGAAAACACTATTTCATTTTCAAATACTTTGTTAAGAAAATTTCGAGAACTAATGCATAAAATGAAAAAAAAATTACTGTGCTGAAATCAGTATAAAAATACCTTTCAAATGAGGTATCACTCACCCCATCTTCCCTATTCAAAATTTGGGGGTGAGGGTTGTAGTAGCAAGGGTTGAAGAGCTATGAGTCCGTAACCTACATCTTAAGTTGTCCCCCTTGAAACAGAAATCGACCTGTCCGAGCATTTCTATCGAAAAACTTTATTTCGTCTGTAATCTCGTCTGTTTCGTTTTCAAATGGCCACCCTGTATACTAACCCATCAAAATTCAACATTTTGTATTTTTCTTTTAATGCAATAATTTTTGAAGAAAAAAAACTAGAATGAACTGCTACTTCTATTATCTTAAATTCAAACTTTTTCAGAATGAATTTCCCGGCACAAGGTGCGAAATGGCACATACCTCAACAGAGCATCAACGAATCAGGTCCTAGTGGTAACAGGAACATGTCTCTACCTGCAATCAATGACAATTTCAAAATCACCCTAAAACAACAAAACCATACCGATAATAATAAGAATCCTGCAGCTACGGTCACCTCGACGATTCCTAAAACTCCCAGTCCCAATCATATTCAAGGAAGAAGCGACACTGAACGGAACCTGGATAAATGTTGTGAGGATTCAGTGAACGATTTGATGGCGACAATTGCGAAATTAGACTCCAATGGTGTTCAAGTATTGGCCGAAGGCAGACAAAAATCTGGGGGATCGCCGCATGTCGATAGTTCCACAGGTATGTGACAATTCGAATAAAAAAACTAATAAACTTACTTTGCAAGATCGGCAAAACTAGATTTTCGTCAATACTACAGGCTACATCGACAATTTTCTCGGTTGTTCTTGAGTAACGCACACGCTTTCAACTCTTCACATCATTAACTTGTCCCAACAGACAAATTTTTTTCACCAGTTTAACTATTAACATTAATGTTATGAACATGAAGTAAAATTCGAAAAAGCATTGCTTATAACTGTTGTAACGGGTGTTTTTTTTTTCGAGGTATATAACTTTAAGTTGGCATTACTGTTCAAGATGGCGACCGATTTAACAGCTGTCAAGTGATTTATTCTCAGTTTGGTTTGGCAATTCATCATGAATAGACTCACGCCTGAACAACGCTTGCAAATAGTGCAATTTCATTTCGATAATAATGGTTCTGTGCGGAATACGTATCGCGCACTACGTCCATTTTATTTTGTTTAGCGATGAAGCGCACTTCTGGTTGAATGACTACGTCAACAAACAAAACTGCCGCATTTGGAGTGAAGCTAATCCTCAAGTGTATGTCGAAACACCGTTACATCCAGAAAAACTGACTGTTTGGTGCGCTTTATGGGCTGGTGGAATCATTCTTCAAAAACGATGATGGCCAGAACGTTACAGTCAATGGTGATCGGTATAGAGCCATGATTACTAACTTTTTCATTCCTGAATTGAACAACCATGATGTCCAGGAGCTGTGGTTCCAACAAGACGGCGCAACATGTCACACAGCTCGTGCCACAATCGATTTATTGAAAGACACGTTTGGTGACCGCCTAATTTCACGTTTTGGACCTGTGAATTGGCCTCCAAGATCTTGTGATTTAACACCGCTAGACTACTTTCTGTGGGGCTATGTAAAGTCATTGGTCTATGCGGATAAGCCACAAACCCTTGACCATTTGGAAGACAACATTCGCCGATAAACGGCCACAAATGTTGGAAAAAGTCATCAAAAATTGGACGTCCAGATTGGAGTATATCCGAGCCAGCCGTGGCGGTCATATGCCATAAATCATATTCAAAATGTAATGCCATAAATCATATTCAAAATGTAATGCCACAAGATTATCTTGCGGATAAATAAAATTCATGTCAATCGAATAATCCAATCGTTGTTTTATTGCAATTTAAAGTTCTATAGTTCTAAAAAAAACACCCTTTAGTTGTAGACACTGTTAATCCTAACTTGAGGTATGTCATGTGAAATTGTGTTGGTCGACCTGCATTTTGACATTTCAGTTGGAAAGGTTCCATAGAGTTTCATGCTTGACTTAAACGTCAAAATTAGATATGATGGCATGCGCATTTCAAGGATCTCTAGCTCAGAAAGAGACATGAAAAATGCCTAGTACATTGCGGCGTTTACACTTTTATAATCAGAAGACACTATAAAAAATTAGTTAAAATTATTACCAAATTGGGATGATACTTTTATGTTCACATAACCTCTTGAAGGACATCCCAGTTTGTCTGATGTAAACCATAAAACAATCATTTTATGTCAGCTTAGACTCCAGGAGTGGGATCCCACTAATTATTATCGATTGGTAATGTTATTATAATAATCGATAATTGTTAGTGTTGCTTTTATCAGTTTTATCTTTGTTATTTTCGAAGAATATATTTTTTATCTTTTAAAATAGGGTATGCTAGACTGATTCTACTTTGTTGAAAAGATCTTATCAATGGTATTCTTCTCCTTCAGGTGATGCTGCCCCGATGTGCAAAGTGAAGCCGGAATGTCTCGATACGGGCAAGGATGATCCAAATGAAGATTGGTGTGCTGTTTGTATGGATGGGGGTGAACTCGTTTGTTGCGATAAATGTCCCAAAGTTTTTCATCAGTACTGTCATATCCCGAATTTAAGCGTGGAGGAGACGGGTGATACCTGGCAGTGCCTGTTGTGTATGAACTTTGCTGATATTCCAGAAACGGAGAAAAGAGACGGGGAATTGTCTCTTAAAGAGAGGAAAAAAGCCGAAAGACTAGTTTTGGAATTATATTGTCAATATGATCCTAGTTTACCTTTTAGAGAAGTTATTGGTCCAGATGTGAGTGATTTTATTATTTTTCGTGTCTTTTTCTCGTGCTTGAAATGCGCTTGCCCTCAGGCCTATTTTTGTCGAAGTGCAGGTTGACCGATACAATTTTTATCCGTATGAATTATTTAAAATGAAAATAATAATAATAATAACCCCCTTTCTGGGTTTGCTTAGTTTTGATGAAATTTTATCTTGTTATTAATTTAATGTTGAGATTTGTTTTGTTTATTTCATGTGAATATTATTTCTTTTCAGAATATTGATTATCATGCTATCATAAAAAGTCCTATGGCGTTAGATAATATTAGACAGAAGCTAAAATGGGACTTGGACGAACGATATCGATCTTTGGAAGATTTGGTTCGTGATGTTAGGCTCATGTTTAGAAATGCCTACAATTATAACTCTGTAAGTGAATTTTTATTTGAAGCTACACACGTGACACTTATGAAATAATTCAGGTTTTCTATAGACTCCGTACTCAACTTGATAGCTGAAATGACCTCACTTTTTGACGACTTTAAGTAAATAGTTATTTATAATAAAGGGTGTTTTTTTTTTAGAGCTATAGAACTTTAAATTGCAATAAAACAACGATGGATTATTCGATTGACATGAATTTTATTTATCTGCAAGATAATCTTGTGGCATTACATTTTAAATATCATTTCTGGCATATGACCGCCACGGCTGGCTCGGATGTAGTCCAATCTGGACGTCCAATTTTCGATGACTTTTTCCAACATTTGTGGACGTATATCGGCAATAACAAGGCGAATGTTGTCTTCCAAATGGACAAGGGTTTGTGGCTTATCCGAATAGACCAATGACTTTTCATAGCCCCACAGAAAGTAGTCTAGCGGTGTTAAATCACAAGATCTTGGAGGCCAATTCACAGGTCCAAAACGTGAAATTAGGCGGTCACCAATCGTGTTTTTCAATAAATCGATTGTGGCACGAGCTGTGTGACATGTTGCGCCGTCTTGTTGGAACCACAGGGCCTGAACATCATGGTTGTTCAATTCAGGAATGAAAAAGTTAGTAATCATCATCATCGTTTTTGAAGAAGTACGGACCAATGATTCCACCAGCCCATAAAGCGCACAAAACAGTCAGTTTTTCTGGATGTAACGGTGTTTCGACATACACTTGAGGATTAGCTTCACTCCAAATGCGGCAGTTTTGTTTGTTGACGTAGCCATTCAACCAGAAGTGCGCTTCATCGCTAAACATAATAAAATGGACGTAGTGCGCGATACGTATTCCGCACAGAACCATTATTTTCGAAATAAAATTGCACTATTTGCAAGCGTTGTTCAGGCGTGAGTCTATTCATTATGAATTGCCAAACCAAACTGAGATAAATCACTTGACAGCTGTTAAATCGGTCGCCATCTTGAACAGTAATGCCAACTTAAAGTTATATACCTGGAAAAAAAATACCCGTTACAACTGCAGAAGTTATTGATATTCTCCTACAAGTTCAAAATTCATAAATGAGCCACGAAATGTCCAATTTTTGAATGAATGAGTGCTAGAATATGCCTTATGTACGAGTATTTTACATTATTTTGTCCTATTCACTGAATTTTCATTGAAATTAATGGATTAGTTCCATAAATATCGTTTAGTGATTTTTTCATTGAGAAATGTTGGTTGGCAGAACTGTTTTCTGTAACAAAAGTTTGACAGTTAATAGATAAATACTTCACAGGAGAGTTCCGAGTACCAACATGTAATAATGAAATATAACCATGAAATCTGTGTGAAACTAAGATATTCCAGCACGATTTTGTTTTACAATGTGTGAACAAAAATTTGATTATTTCAGCATTCAAGTATGATATTCTTATTTCACTGTTACCTATTCGATATTTTGTCATAATTTTTGTATTGACACTTTTCAAATTGTTTGATAATATTGTTTCTGTTGAGTCCATAAGTGTTACTTTTGAATTTTATGCGTTTAAATATGTTTCTAAATAATAATTCTTTTTTTTTTAGGTTGATTCACTTGTTTATCAAGACGCTAAAACTCTAGAAAAATTCTTTGATGAACAGTTGGAAAAATTCCTACCAGAATACGCTTATGAAACTTTCGAAGAGGAGAATGGAGCTCCCCCTTTAAAGAAATTAAGGAAAACCGTGAATGATTGACAAATAGTTCATGGTGTAAATGATATAACTTATTTTTCGTTATAGTTGAAAAATGATTTGTCTGAATTGATCAGAATGGTTATTGAGGGTTTGTAAAGATTATATACATTATATATATATAAATATGATTGTTAGAGATGAATACCTTAGGCATATGGAATCCTTGAAATGTTAGTTATTAAAATTTAATAATTCGACGAATATTAAATTATTTTCATTATACCCAATATGAAAGATTCGATCAGACATAATATTGTAGCTATGAAAAATTTATGAGATTCTGCTTCTCCTTTTATTAGGTGAAATCTTCAATTGTTTTATTATTTTAAATAATTATTTTATTACTATTGCTTATTATATATATTCTGATTAAAAGTTTCCTGTGTTTGATTTCTGAGCTACCATCTTGAACAGTGAATTGTTTATCATATAGAGGCTGAAAATAATAATACGAAAACAACTTCGAACAATATCGATCTTTGGAAGATTTTTATTTGAAGCTACACAAGTGACACTTATGAAATAATTCAAGTTTTCTATAGACTCCGTACTAAAAAATAATATGAAAACAAAGGAATATTTGAGAGAGAAATATTGAGCCAAATTTTTGCACCAGTTTCACTATTGCGGACCAAGAAGTTGCTTCACAACAAGCCAAAAGTGCTTTAGTTTCACGAACTGTGACAGCAAAATTTTCACAATTTTTGTAGTAGATTTTAACAATTCCAATGCGTTGTTGAATCGTGTATCGTTCCATTTTTAGTATTGACGTAGTTTTCACTTGTCAAATGTCAAAATATGACAGCTTCAAAAGTGACAGCTGTCAAGATAGCGGTACAATCAAAATGAAACATCTTATGGAAACCCTGTGTTACTGTATTACTAGGTAAGTACCTAATAGAGAAAGAACAAAATTATTATGATAATACGATAAGTAAACTACCAAAATTTGTAATTATCGCTTTTCAACTGATTACTGGATTTAATGACAAAAAATATCTATATAATTAGTGGTCATAAAACATCGATAAATGTGTTAATTACACCAAAAGAGTATGAACATTTTTCAACTCCACCTATAAAGTTGAACTTGAATAGGAAAGAATATTCAGAAACGAATTGAAAATGAATTCTACAGCTGTTTTATTCTCAGTAATTGTTGGTATTATAACGTTTTTCTACCTGTAAGTGTTATTTTTTCATTTTAGTTTACGAAATACTTCGATAGTGATTTTTTTTTAGAATTCCCAATGCTTCAACATGTATCATCTTGATAAAAGGTTTGAATAGGAAAGAAGATTAAAAAAAAAGATGAAGGAGAAAAGAAAATTCGTAGCTTTAGCTTTCATCCCCATTAGGTGAAATGACATTATATAACTGTTCTATATATAGCTTCAAGTTTATTAAAAAAGCCGAGTAAGAATGTGTTTTTTTTTGTGTATACTCATTACTCACCTCTGAAAACATAATCTATCAGAAAGGCAGAGTAAAATACAATTTTTTTATGCTTTTTTTCTTTATTCATCAAAATTTGTTTTTTACTTCAGAGCTTTATATTTTAAAGCTTTTTTTCTTTGAAAGAAAAAAGACAATTCTTCAGTTCAACGTTCTTTATTTGTTCTCGAATATCACATCCATTTACAGTACATATTGGAGTGCACATATAAAAGGTTTATAACTGAAATCTATTAAAGTCAGTTCTGTAATGCATATAATATGTTATTCTCTACATATTTTTATTTAAACTCCACTTACGTATATTAAAATTTTTTAAAAGTATTTCAGAATACTGTTAGATAACAAGAAATTTGAAGAAGTGGGGTTTTATATAACATCTATCATGCGAAAAAAATTGTCTTCGAAAACAATTTTAAAGAAATACACTCTCTTAAATAATTTTTTTTATTTTACTTTGGCTTCATCAGATTCAACATATTCACGACAATAATATTCATTCGATAAGAAAATATTGAAACATCAATCAATCAACTGTACAAAATTTTTCTGTGTAAAAATTATATCACAATGAAATTTCATTCAGTTCTTAATGGTTAAGGCATAGGGAAATGTAATACAAGTTAAGAAAACTTTAGAAAGTTCAACATGGAATAGTTTCCCTGATTTTTTTTTTATCAACAATGGTAAAATTATGTGCGGCTTAATGAATTGTTTTTGTCTATTAAAGGGAACTCATTATTATTGCTTCTTTCATTTCTGCTTTTGAACTTCTCCATAGGAAACTTTTGGGAATCTTGTCACGTGCATCGATGTTCATCCTGTAATTTTTTTGTAGGTAATTTAGATTAAATTGTTATTAATAACTCGATAAGCCGTTACATGGAAAGAAGTACTGGAAGCTAGGTAGTCAACATGTGTCACATTTGGAGAGACATTTTTTAAAATTTATAAATTTTGTATCAACTATACCATCAAATTTATTGAATAATTATTCTATATGTTCTTTTAGCGCAGTATTCATAATGTTTTTTTATTTATTCTGAAAAATTTTGGGAAAGCTAAAAGGAAAGAGATCGCATTATTGAAGGAAACCTATACACTTTTCAGGTGATTATTGTGAACAGCATAGAGTGTGGAATTAAGAATTAACAATTTTTGAAAGAAGAATAAAATAGATTTTCCACAATGACTTTTGAAGAGGCCACAGCTGTGCGAATAAGGAAACATGTGTAGGTTTTGTTACTGTGTCCCACTGTCACCTATTTTAGCGACCTAGTAAAATTCATAATTTTCACCAATGTTGAAAAGATACCCATCAAAATAATATCGTATTACCATTGGCTCACAACATTTCCGTCAGGCAACTAATTTATCAGGCAAGTGTACGTTTGGCTAGATCGTTTTTCATATTTATGGCGAGAAGAATCGAACACATTCGAGAATTCTGAACGAAGTTCTCGAGAACACTCGAGAATCGAATGATCAAGAATTGGGAACACGTATTTCCAATGTTGTTATTTCAGTTTTGTATTAGATTACCAAGAATTACGTCCGAGAACCAAAATATCTCGAGAACTCTCACCTGGTCTCGAGAACCACATAAGAGAATTGGTATCCAATTCTTCAAATCTCTACTTCGTATTGTGCGATAATGAATGTTGAAGCTTCATTTCCAAATGCTCGAACGAGCTCATAGAGTAAAATGGAGTTCTCGAGAACACTCGAGAATCGAATGATCACTCAAGAAGTGAGAAGACGTATTTCCAATGGTGTTATTTCAGTTTTGTATGACATTACCGAGAAATACGTCCGAGAACCAAAAATTCTCAAGAACTCTCACCTTCAACTCTAACACTCACCTGGTTCTCGAGAACCAAACAAGATAACTGAATGTTCTCGGGAGCTGGTATTCGATTCTTCAAATCTCCAGATCGTATTGTGCGATAATGAATGTTGAAACTTCTTTTCCAAATGCTCGAACGAGCGCATAGAGGAAAACGAAATTCTCGAGAACTCTCTCGAGAACACTCGAATGTTCTCGGAAACTATTCGATTCTCCCCGATCCATTTCGATAAAAAAGGTCGAAGTTTCATCTCCAAATGCTCGATCAAGTGCATGATGATAAGGAACTGATATCTTAAGTGGTATTCGCCTAACGATTGCAACTATAAGATACAATATGATAATTAATCGATATAGCTTCACAGGTCAGCCTGAGGATTGCTGGTCTCACCGTTATTCTCTATGCCGGCCTGTTTCAGCCAGTGTCTAAGGTTGCGTGTGCGCTCCACCAAAGAGGTGGTGGCACCCTGGTTGGCTGCGTGTGTCACCACCGTGCTTTGTGCGTTGGCCAGCGCCAGGTGCTGCCTGTAGGAGTTGAGACGGTCCGCCAAGGTGGGTATAGATGGCGGCGCTGGAAGACTGGCTGCGGCACCAGCCAAGACAGGCCATCCAAGGTCGGGGTAGACGAAGGGGGGGATGACTGAAATAGATTTATAGTGAATTTGTGGACAGAAGAATACCAAAAGGCTGTTTTGTATTGTCTTGGTTTAAAGACGTGGCGAATTTTTCACTATGGTCAATTATTTCATTTATAGTGACTCTGATTGCCCGAGAGATGGCGTTGTCAGCTACGCATCTCTGGAACAACGGCACCGCTTGAGAATAAAACCAAACCGTGCTATGGCAGTCACCAGGCTACGGAAATAAAAATTAAATTACGAATGAGTCCTCTCACGGATTCGAACCTTGGACTAACTATTTGGAACTCAAAACAGAAACATTTATTCAAACATTGTAGATACCTAATCAAATTTAAAAAAAATTAGGTACTTACCAGCTGCAATACCTCCGGACTGTTGTTGCTGTTTCCTCAACACTTCCCAAATATCCCTTATTTCCGAGTTCAAATTTTCCAAACTCTGGATGATTTCCGAAGGTTCTTGCATGCTGTCCTCCCTGGGAAGACTTCTTGAAAAATGCATATCGATACCTAATCATTCAAATAAAGAAGTATTGTTTCTGTTGTTACCATTTTGTAGTTGATCACAATTAGACACAACATTTTTTACTACGTCACTGAATAAGTCCTAGGCCTGGCGCACAGATGAAGTTTGAGTGACGCTACAATTGTTGTTGTTTGAAAAATGGATAAAAACGAGTTGCGTGTAACACTGTTTTTTGATGTAAAAAATAATGTAGAAGATGCCATAAGATAAGTCTTAGTTAGACTCTCGAATTTAAAAGAAATATATTTTTACTGGCTGGGCCCGTAACCTATTGAGCGAAGTGTTAGTTACAGCTAATGCTTATGCAGTTTCGGATATATTTTTGAGTGTACTCACCTAGAAACTCGGTGGAGCTGATTCCCGAACTGGCACTATGGGAAGACAGATCGCTGAGGGTGGCATCGTCGTATTTCGAATCGTTGGTCACAGTTGCCCTCTGCAGTGTCTGCTCGAGGTGACGCAATCTTATCACCTTCTCGCCGAGAAGACTCCGGGTTCGATGCAAGGAAACCTCCATATCGGTCAAGTCTTTCTCTTCCTTGAATTAATAAATATATTCTTTATCATACCCGAATATATTGTATCTTAATTACGAGTGTTTGTCTATCTCGTATTATTTGGGCTGATATAGACAATTATTTCGATTGTGGTGACTATTTGCTAGATAGAGATGTGGAAGGTGTATAAGGCAGGGAACACTGAGTTTCATCAGTGTTCCCGGTATGAATCACCGTAATCCTCCGATAGAGGGCGCCCTTTCGAAATTGGCCTAGCCAAATGCCCAGCAAACACGTTACATCACTTGGCAGTTTCGCGAAGTCTCAAATTGCACATTGACAGATATCTTCATTGCGATTACGCATACTTGTTCTAAACATATTTATTTTGCGACATTGCTTTGTTAACAACAATTCGAAGATGCAGTGATAATAATTTGAGGATATTAATAAATAACCACAAAGCCATCCCCATAGAAAGTGGTAAATTAGTAGTTAAAAAGTTTACCATCGAGCGACTTCGCAACGAAGTCTTTTTGAGAACTACACAATGTTAACATGAATTGGATGATATTTTAAATCCTTTTTGAGTGGGTCACTTTATGTTCCCAATGTGGCTGTTTATTCTGGTGAATGTAATAGTAATACTTTGCAGATTATTATTTTCAATTATCCATCTGTGGCACTGAAATATCCAGCCCTCAAAGAGTCCGACGAATATTTATTTATTCTCCTTCATCTGGATGTAATAAACAAAAACAAACGATTCAGAGCAATCCGAGAGGTCGTCGGTGAAACTAGAACGTGATCCTAATAGAAGCATTTTTGCAACAAAATACAGATTACGTATTCACTTGGTCCGTTTTCTGGCTGATCGAGCGATATTTCGAAAACTACAATAGCTATAGGCTTCCCGTTTTTTCAGTTTTATTTGTGCGTTGGTGTCTGCCATGTGGCTGGTGATATAGCTATATCACCAAAAAACCAATAAATTAAAATATATATAGTATTTTTTTATAAGTGGTCAAATGAAGACCGGCTCTGTTTGTTAATTTTATTATTTTATGAGAGATAATTTCACTTTTTTGTGACGTTTGTTTTTTATATTAGATTGAATAATTATTTATTATATGGATGTTTCATTACTTCATTTCCCATTTCCAAATTGTATGTACAAATTTCTACAGGATTACTTTTGTGATATTCATAAAATAGTCCCTTTGGCACTATACAGTGTGTTTCCAAATTGTATGTATGACTTTGTACAAGATATTCTACACATTAAATAAATGATATTCTATATAGGAATCCTTGTCCGAATTTGAACAATACAAGGCATTTGACCTATATTAAATATCATTTATTCAATGGGTAGAATATCTTGTACAAAGTCATACATACAATTTGGAAACACACTGTATAGTGCCAAAGGGACTTTTTTATGAATATCACAAAAGTAATGTTTTGTGGGGATTACAGATTCCTGCGTTACGGTCATGGTGGCGCTGCCAACCAGGTTAACGCTTCCCCCAACAGAGGGCGCAACAATCTACTTAAGCCTCGAAGTAAGCATCTTAAACGGATATAAGCCGAGGAATTCCAGTCAAATAGCTACCTACATCATGTAGCATTTTGTGTCTTGTATTATATCTGGACTATATTTCATTTTTACTGTTTTATTTAATAACCGTCTAACTAGGAGTAGGCAGATTGAGACCTAGTTAGCGCATGTTCCGTTATAGTTATCCCGAGGTTAATCAGGAGGCCTGATTAAACCCCACCATCGACCAAGTCGTCACGCTGTCCCAAAAGTTTTATTAAGTTCAAAATTTTATCTTATATGGAAGTCAGTATGTGTACTCTATGTGTAGTGAAAAAAAGAATAGAATTGAGAAGTCTAATAATGATATCCTAATGAAATCATAATCGAACTTCCTATTGAAATTGATATAATGTTCTCTATGTGTGGTGAAAAAGGGAATGGAATATAGAGATATCAAAGAGACCTCGTATGAAACGACCCAATGTGGTTATTAAAAAGACATTTATTGACTCAAAAACTTCCATAAAAGTGACAACAAATGGATGTTTTTTTGGGGATATTTTTTCATGTCTCAATTTGAACAACACAACGACTTGAAATGCGTACATGATGTCGCGGACATTTCGCTGCAAATGCGAGCGGGAGGCAATGTTTTTAATACATCGCATGCGAGCTTTTAGTTGCAAAGTTACTTCCATGGTACTTCACAGTTACCTCCCAGTGTTTGCTGGGTGATAATTCCACTATGTCAATTATGTGTTAATTAGTGAAAAAATTAAAAGGAATTCAAAGCTTGTGCATTATTTTGGTCACCCTGTCCAACAGGAATACTGGTGCTGTGATAGAAGTTTGTTAGAAAATGCGTGAAGTAAATTTTTAACTAAAGAGGAAGAAATTCACACTAATGCATTTACCATTTTGTTACCTAAGTAGTTATCACTTCCCAACTGTTCAATGGTTTTGTGTAGAGTCACATCAATAACAAAAACTTATTGATTATATGATTAATTAAACAATATTCAAAGAGTACCTCAAAGTACTTGGGTGTGAACAAAATTTTGGTTATTATTTTTCCGAAAAGCTATTCATATTTTAAAAAGAAAAAATACGCATGCAATTCTAATTGAAACTTGAAGATATGAAAGTGCTTATGGTTTTCAGATTTTGTCTTTACCTGTTTTATCTATCATGTTCTTCCGATCAAAACATCAACTTCTTATCTCTCTTCTAATTTTGCTCATTCTTTAAAAATCTGAAAATGTTTGTTGAGGATTAAATCAGTGGGGATTTAGTATAACATTTGAAAATATTTAGACTTTTCCAAGTGAGCAAAAAAAATGTTAATTTTTAGGAAAAAGATCAAGTGAATTCCTCCCTCTCACGTTTGAAGTCAGCATACCACCTGAAAGCGCGGTAATTTGTTCAATTTGTCGTATGTGATTGGTGGCCGATGAAAGGGCTCCTAGATAGAAGTAGCACGTAGCTAGTGGGAAGAACTGAAAGAACCTTTTGGAAGACATCCAACCAAACAAAAACACCCACCAAAGATATGTAGTGACTCTGTCTGCCCGAGAGGTGAGGTTATGGGTGTCTTCAACCCCGGCGGGTTAATGTTGATCGCCGCGTTGCAGCAGAGTCACCTCTCCACGGTGGTGTGAGAGGGTGTCTTAGGCAGAGAAACTAAATTGCCTAGCTGAAGAGTCCACCAGCGATCACGGGATGTCGGAATTTGTGATGTGTACTTATTGTATGATGTGGTGGTACATACCTGACACAGCTGCTGGTAGGTGTGCCTGGCCATCGAGCCGTGCTTCAACTTCAGCTCCTTCTGCCTCTGCTGGAAGATGGTTTTCTGATTCCTCAGGCTCTCCTTCGCCCTCTTGATAGAGTCGCGCTCCAGGTGTATCCTATGTCTGAAAAACTCCAATTCGGAACAGCCTTCGAACTTGTGAGAGTCGGAAAACGGGTACCTCAGGTGGTAGGTGTCCGACTGCTGACTCTGCGGGAACTGATCCTCCAGGTCCTCGAGCTTCTGCAACTGTCTCCTCAGGTTCTCTACCGGCGAACAAGACCGTTCCGCCGTCTTGGAGCTCCGCATTCTGGTGGCCGAGTTGGACCTCATCCTGGTAAACAGCTTCTTACGGCTGCGTCCGTGGCTTAGGCTGTTGTCGGACGTGTCGTAGTCGAGCTTGTTCTTGTCTTCGCTTCTGTCGCTCAAAGAGGTGTCGACGTCGTTTGGGCTCGTTTCTTTTGGTCCCCGTATTTCGGCCTTGGGTTTCGGAGGTTTTGAGGTCGGTGGTTTGTCCGTGTTCTTCTGGGAAGAGGATGTCGAAGCCCTGGAAAATAGTCGTGTCAGTTCTTGGAGCTGGATGTGAGAGATAGGCCTTGATGGTGTGCAGAAGCCTGGCTGGTAAGACTTGGGGATGCAACCCAAAACTACTGCGATAGATGTACGTCATGATTGTGAGATTGATAATAAGGCACGGGGCAAGAGTCTGGCATGCCAAAATAAGGCTAAACAGCAGGGAGAGAACCCTAGATATAATACAGAAGAAGCATGTGTTTGTACCGCTGGATCTATGAAAACGTGACCAACTAAGGCATTGGAGATCATGACATATTTCACACCTCTTTATCTTTTGATACATAGCCCATGAGGTCATTCTAAGATTATCCGGGAAAGGTACCTAAAGAGAGAATTAGGAATCAGAGTGGTCCTCTCTGACCAATTACATACCATCAGCGGACATTCCGAGTGACGAGATGATAAAGAAAATGTACATTTAGTTCACATATCATCGAATCTAAGATGATATTGCCAAAGGAAACTCAAAGAGGCAGGAAAGAAAAACAGAGCCTGCTCAGGTTGGATTATTGGTCACTTGGTAATTGAAAGAATGACAGGTATGCCAGAAAAGCAGCACGAACTTCTTTCAGTGACTCAGAACCTCTCTGTGGTATAGTGGGAGTACCTACAAGAGAGAATTTCAGGAGAAGGAAACCCCAAAAGAGAAACACTCTGGCGGAATCTTCCTGAGTTGGATCATTCCAAAAAGTTCCTTAGAAACTGTGATACTGCGAGATCTAAAAAAGATTTAGATCTTAGCAAGATAGCGCTGCATCTCCTCACTGGATTCCTTATGCTGCACCTCCTCACTGGATTCCTTACAGGGCATTGCCTCCTCAGAAAGCACCTCATGAGAATGAGTCTAGCAGAAAACGACAAGTGCAGATTCTGCTGGGAGCAGGTAGAAACTCCAGATCACTTGGTGAAGAATTGCCTTGCCATCGCTAGCCAACTCCAAAAATTCTTTGGGCAAGAGACTTACTTGAGGAAGTAACCTCATTGAAACCACTCCAGATACTGGAGTTCTTTAGAACTTTGGAACTGGAAGGCGAGCTGTAGACTACGACGAATAATTACTGAACGATTTGAACAGATCTACTCAATTGATCAGACCAATTTTTTCAACTAACCTGTCTTTAGGTATGGAGAAACTCTTCTCCGTCTCAGATCCAGTGGTCGTGGCACCGCTCCTGCCTTCCTCCTTCTTCTTGTTCCTCTTCTCTATGGTCGTCCTCACGTCCGTTTTAAGCCTCATATATTTCTCCTTCAAACATTTATACTTATCCTCTAACGATTTCTTATCTCCCATCAACTTAATATACTTTTCATCTTGATCACATTTGTCTCCAGTCTTTTTGGTTTCTAATTCTTTGGCGAATGTATCTCTCAATTCCTTCATTTTGTTTTTATGGTCCGCGCGTAATTGGTCCTCCTGAAATGGTTCCATAAAAAAATTAATTTGTTAGTACCAAGCAGAATGTATTATATTTTGACTTACCTCTATTTTAAACTCTTTCTTCAGTTGCTCGCATATGACAGTATTGTTCTCTCTTAATTGCTCAAGTACGGAATTGTGGGATAAAACTATTTCATCCCTATTTCTTTCCATATTGTCGGCCAGACTGTTCTCTATCTCCACCAGCTTCTCCTCATAATATTTCTCCAATTCGTCTTTTTTCTTCTCGAAATGTTCCTTCATTTCCTTTTCGTCTTGGTCGAATTTAGATACAAGTTTCAACTTCAGCTTTTCCAAATCCTCCCTCAGCTTCTTCCTTTCTTCTTCTAATATAGCTTCGTTCTTCTTCTCAGCTTCAGCTCTAAGCTTCTTCAGTTCCTCTGCTATCTTCGTCTCGTGCGTTTCGTTCTCCCTAGCCATGATTCTCTTGAGCTCTTCTCTTTGCGAATCCTCCAAGTTCTCTTGGAACTCCGTCAGCTCCTTATTCTTGGTCCTCCACATCCTGTCCTTGAATCTTTCCACCCTCTTGTCCAACATCCTCTCCATCTGCATCGTCTTTTTGGAATGGTTATCGTTAGGGCTGTCGAGGGAATTCTCGCTGTCCAAATCGATCTCTTCCATTGTCAATCTTTTCACTCTACCGGTTACAGAGTCATCTTCAGAGTCGGAACTCCGAGTTCTCATCAAGGTGGGTTTTATGAAGTCGCTGGGGTTTGGTTTGATAACCTTCAGGTGCTTTTTTGGAAGCGGAGGCTTATCCAGAACCTCGGTTTCCATGGCCAAGGCGAACGGAGATTTTATCTTGTTCTGGGGAGCGAATGAAACTTGAAGAACGGGATTGACGAGACTTTTCCTCGATGAATCTTGGTCTTCTTCGCTGACGCTTCTGTCAGATATGCGGATTTCTGGTTCTTCCTTTAATAGGGTGAAACGGACACTTCTCTTGTCGTCTTCTTCGGGTTTGTTATCGTTCTCCTCTGTTTCTAAGAATAAAAAGGAAATGTTTAGTCCATCTACAATTTGATGTTGAAGAAAAAAAATGTGTTTGCAAATAAGTGTAACAGCCTCAATTTGGTATGGTTATACAGTGTGGGCTGTAAAATAACCACGGTTACCGTGCGTTACATCCAGAAGCTGGGATTGTGGACAACCTTTTCTGATTTCCTTCTCTTTGGTGCTAATTGAAGAAGAAGAATGGGAAAGGGAACCCACAATCCCAGCTCTCGAAAATAATACCATCAAATGCTTGGTACACAGCTGATTCTAAAAGCACGACGAAGACTGGCACTGGAGTATTCGAGGCTAGCACCAAGTGCTCACTACTTTTATGTCACTGTCTAAGTGTCTTTCAGGCAGAGATAGTTGCAATCGAAAGATATGTTGAGATGAGCATAGTAAGAAACTATCAGAGATATGATATAGCGATGGATTCTAACAATTAGGCTGCAGCCAAAGCATTGAGCTCACATATCATCGATTTTAATATGATATTGTAGTGCCAAAGGAAATCAATGAATAAGGTATAAATAACAAGGTCTGTTTGGGAAAGGGAAAGAAGAGGCCAACAAACGTACCTAAAAAGAGTACAAACCCCCTTCATTGGCTCTGAACAATTCTGTGGAAGAGCAAAATATACCTACAAGAAAGAGTTACAAGAGAAAGATGAAAGAGAAACACTTTGAAGGGATCTTTCTGGGTTGTATCTTCCAAAAAGTTTCTTCGAAACTTTGATACTGCAAGATCTGAGAAATAACTGAGCAAGAACATGTTACACCTCCTCACTAGAATCCTTAAAGGGTATAGCAGCATCAGAAAGCTCCTCAGGAGAATGAGTCTAACGGAAAACGAAGAGTGCAAACTCTGCGAGGAGAAGGCAGAAACTCTGGATCACCTGGTGACGGAATGGGAAAAAATGCTTTGGACAAAAGACTTGTAGAAGTGAGAAGTAACCTCTTTGAAGCTATCCCAGATACTGGAGTTCATTAGAACTCTGGAACTGGAGGTCAAGCTTTAGTCTACGACGACCAATGACGAGAACAGCTCTGATGGAAGGCACAATAGACCATGATGCAATGAAACTTTCCTTAAATCTACAATCCAAGAGATCTAGACTGATAACAAAATTAAGTACCTTTACTCGAGTTGCTTCTGGGCGTCATCTCCACTTTGGTGTCAGCATCCGAGCTGACCTCCCGCAAACCATCAATGGATAGATTCTCCTTAAGGATGCTCCTCTTCTCCGCAGCCTTTGGCCCATCTAACGTTACCTCCAGTTTCTTAGTGTGCGTCTTCAGGAACATATTACCACCTCCCGTGACCTTCAGTTCCGGCTTGGTCTCAAACATCCTGGGGTGTTTCTCGAACAGATCCTCGCCCGAGCTGTTGCCCGCGTTGACAGACAGCTTCCTGTTGATCAGGATGTGGTCCTCGGACTTCTGCTTCACGAATTTCGATTCGTGGCGCGGGCTGATGTTCAGGTCCACCGTGGGCGAGCGGCGCAGTCTGCGAGGAGACGCAGATTTGTCCCTCAACTTGGGTACCAAGGGCTCCAGCTTCTTGGGCAGGAGGTTGGGTGCCGGAGGTTCCTCGAGACTGGGCAGGTCGTCTCTGGCGAAGGTGGCATCGTCGGTGGGCTCGCCCAGGCTGTACGATTGGCTGTCCGTCTTGGCCTTCTTCACTATGTTCCTGTAGATGCTGTCTAGAGGGTGTTCCCATTGCGTCTTTCCCGTGTTTCGGTTGTAGTAGTAGTAGGATTTGGATTTTTCGTCGAAGCTGAAGCAGATAAGGAAGTTATGGATCATCTTTAGTCAATAAGTACACCCTTAGATAAAAAAAATCAAGACATTTGTATTTTGGGGAGAATTTCAACAGATTTAGCACCTCACAAAGAGCATGCTCTGGTGTGTTGAAAACCCTTCGTATCTGTAGAAGATACTTGGTACTAATATTGGTTTGAAATTCGATGAACAGGTGTTGTAGGAGTGTTGTTTCATCTTTTTTTTACCTATTATTCTTATTGGTTCTTTTTTATTGTTCATTTCATGAAAAATTTTCAATAAGAGGTTTCATTTTGAATGGCTGAACAGTTGTCACTTTAGAAGCTGCCATCTTTCGACATTTGAGTGGTGAAAACTTAAAAATGGAACACTTCTACAACGCATTGAACTAGTTAACATTCCCTACAAAAATGAAGATAATTGTTCAGTCTCAGTTCGCTCAACTTTTGGTTCTTCGTGAAGCACCTTTTAGACCGGAAATAGGGAAACTGGTGGAAAAATTTGAGCTGTTGGAACAAGTAAGCGATGTGATGAATTGTAACCGTGTGCGTCTCTCAAGAACAACTGGAAATATTGCTGCTGTAGTAGCCAGTAGTGTTGGCGAAAACCCAGGTTTGTCGATTCCTCGTGAATCTTGGGAATTAGGCATTCCACAAGCGACATTATATCGTATTTTGGATAGAGACTCAAGTCTTAAGGTTTTAAGAGTTCAGTTAACACAATAATTCAAGTTGGTCGATCAATTTTCTAAGAAAAATTTCCTAGCCGTGTTATTTCTCGAAGAAGTGATCATAATTGGCCACCGAGATCTTGTGATTTAACATCTTTAGATTTTTTTTAGGGCCACGTCTATGTCAATGACCCACAATCAGTTCAAGACCTTAAAGATGGTATTCGTGAAGTTATCGAGGACATACAGTCTAAAATGTGCAAATTTCTAGACTTTCTTTCCAATATCAAAAGGAAATCTTATTGGAAAAACCTATATGTATATGAAAGCTTTTCATTATTAATGTTAACAACTGGCTCGAAAAGGATCAATTTTTTTTTATATAATAATCAATTTTTGTATCAAATTTCAAGCAAAAAGCTTTAACAGCTTCTGGATTTCTTATAAATCAATTTTTGGATTTTACACATTACAAAACGTAAACTATGAACATTTTCAGTAGGGCTAAACATTCTTGATTGATTCTAAAGGTTTAATATTGAAAATAATGAACCAAAATGATGAACAGTCATCATAAAATCAAAGAGATGACACAAGTTGAATTATTAAGTAATGGAAAATCACAAATTTGATTGAGTTTCCTAAAAACTCATGTCCTGAACTCAATTCAAGAAAAAAACGTTCACCCCTTAAAAATACAGACATGACGAAATACCTAACTTGATTTGATTGCAAGAGTTGGATTTCGATGATAAAATCCAACTTTTGGCCACAACTTCGAGTAGAGGTGTCTACAAAAATTACTAAGAATTTCAGCTCATACGAAAATCAACAAATTTCCTCGAACGTTTCATTTAAAATTCGGTCAAAAAGATGTGGGTAGATAACACCACTGCAGATCACAAAGGTTAACCACCTCCACAATGAATTCAATGAGCACCTACGCATTTAGCAAAGGATCAATAGGTATAAAATCTGGGATAACTTTGGGATCAATTTTTTCATCTTATATCTAATATTTATTTTTGAAAATTATGGTTTTACCAAATGAATTTTTATGAAATTTCGGGATAGTCTAAGGAAAAACTATAAATCTTTAGACTTACCAAGGTTTCCAAGCTGCCGGCAAAGCTTGCATCAACCCTTCAGCTGCAATTGGAAGCAATTGTGGCTCATCATTCGGATCTATCCCAATTTTAACTGCATAGTCCCTTATTTCTGCAACAAAACGTCAAATAAAAACACTACGACACAATTTCAACAATTATTCGTCTTCGTAATATGTAAAGAAGTTATATCTTATTAATTTAAGACGAAAACAAACATTTCCCAACGAAAAAAACATGGAAAAACTACCTTCAATCGTCGGATGACTCTGTTCATCGAAAATTTCCTCGCAAACGACGGACATTTTCCAACCCTTTCGCAACAAAAGAGAACCAGACGTTTATCTCGCACTTTTTCACCAGAAAATCATGTTGTTTCGACTTGTAACACTAACACTGAAAGAAGGGTTGACATTTCGATCATTCAGATGACATTTTTGGCGAAACAATCGTAAGCGACACAAATAGGTCGTAGTCATCAGCACAGGTGGGCCATGGAATGAAGTTAGTGGGGGTGTTTGCTGCTGCGAGAACAAACATACTGCGTTTGGGGTTGACTCGGACTGGTTGCCCACCTGGAAATGGTCGTCATGGAAACCTACGATACGTATCGGTGGTTGCCTAACGTTCGAGTTTCCGCGGGGTAGGTTTTTCTCGCGATTTGAATTCTGAATAGCTGGATATTTGATTGGCTGAGTCTTCACTAGATGGAAATTTGATTTTTCCGTGATTTCCTGAATGTAATGACGCTATTATTGGCAGATTTTTGTTTTCCTGAATTTCCAATGTCATATTGTCAATTAATTTATTTCATCTTAGATTTTTTCGATATTCCATTATTAAAGTCTTGAATTGATTGTAGAGCATCGACCCCAAAGAAAAAAGTCTAAAGGTGTTAAATCATAAGATCTAGGTGGCCAATTATGATCACACTTCGTAAATTAACACGTCAAGGCAATTTTTCTTGCAAAATTGCGATTGTTTCGTTGCTTCTGTTTCACGTAGCGCCTTCTTGTTGGAAATAAACGTCGTCCACATTGATATCTTCCAATTCCAAACCGTAACTCTTGCACCAGCCTCATTTTCGAATAAGTATGTTCCAATCACAACACCAGCTCAAAAACAGTGACACGTTGTGGATGGAGAGGCTTTTCAACAATCATTCTTAGATTTTCCGAGCCCCAAACACTACAATTCTGCTTTTAATGTAGCCTCCGAGGTGGAAATGGATTTCATCACTGAAGATGATTTTTTTCATGGAAATCCGGATCATTTTGATGCCTTTCAAGGACCCAATCAACCTTAAAAGCAATGCTATGGCCACCTTGTCTGCCGGATCTCAATCCGTTAGATTTCTTTTTATGAGGACATATAATAACGCTATATAATAATCGCTGTTGATGGTCTGGCCCTTTTGGAGGTAATCAATGAATATTATACCTTGCGCATCCTGGAATACTGATGCCATAACTTTGCCAGCTGACTGTTGTGTTTTTCCTCGCTTTGGATTCGGTTCATCGTGTGCAGTCCACTCAGCTTACTGTCGATTGGACTCCGGAGTGAAATGATGGAGCCATGTTTCATCCATTGTCACATATCGACGCAAAAATTCAGGTTCATTGCACTTGAACAGCTTCAAACACTGCTCAGAATCATTAACACGTTGTTGCTTTTGATCGATTGTGAGCTCGCGCGGCACCCATTTTGAACACAGCTTTCTCATGTACAAATATTCGTGAATGATATGATGTACACATTCAGATGATATCTTCACAATCTTTCTCGATCAACTTCACTTTACGTTCATTCAAAATTATTTTGTGAAATTTTTTATTTTTTCGTCGGTGACGGCCTCTTCTGGGCGTCCAGTGCGTTCGCCATCTTCGGTGCTCATTTCACCACGTCTAAACTTAACATACCAATCAATGATGTTTGATTTTCCTGGTGCAGATCCCGGAAAAGCTTCATCAAGCCAAGATTTCGCTTCAAAACTGTTTTTTTTCCTTCAAAAAGCAATATTTTATCAGCACACGAAAATTTTTTTTTACCATCTTTTCTCAAATAACAAAAGTAGCTACACTCACAACGCAATATCTCACAAACTAATGGTCGGACTGCTCTCAAATTTTGACACGTATCGTTTGAAGGTTGGTACTAACTAAAAATCATATGGATTTAATACTAGCACCGTCATCTGTTCATCAGACCGGGGACTTTTCATTTGGCCTAATATAGCTTGCAGAACACCCTGGATATTTGGCCAATAAGATCCTAAATTTGAAAAGAAGGAAATGTTTATTTTAACCGTGAAAATTCATAATTATTCCGGAAAAAGGAAAGATTTGACAACAATGTAAACACAACCATAATAAAGTCCACATCACAAGATCCTTGCAAACAAAAATCTATAAAAATCGTGTTTTCCGAAAAAAATCTGGTAGCGTTTTTGAAATCTGTTTGTATCAAAAAAGTTCAAAATCAGTCTATAGATTTCCACCACCAATTTTTTTTTTCATTTTGTCAGCCCGTCTGTTAAACCAATAACAAACCAAATAGATCTCTCTCAGTCCGAAAATGTCATAAGCGAAAACCCTGAAAAAAACCAGTTACATCATTTTCGCCAATTTTCCGATTGGCGCAAAAAACTAGGTGAGCCCTTTGGCGAACCGTACCTGAAAAGCCAGAGCGTATCCACGGGAGGGGAGTAAGGATCCAAGGGGTGGGAGAAGCGGAGGAGAATCCTGGCGCTTGATGCTGTGTAAGGACCTTATTGATCCCAAGTGTTCATCCTCTCTTCGTCGAGCATCCACACCCGTGTCATCCTCCCATTTTCAAGAAAATGTCCCGCGTAGCATTTTCTCCGGAAAATTCGCCATGTAAGTGATCCCGTAGGATGGCCACATCCAGTGATGGTTTCCCGGTGAATATGGGACTGAAGAAAAGGTTCAAATGGTGGAATAAATTCGCGCACTTGGACTACACCAACAGAATCTCGAGGATCCCTAGTACCTGAAACAAAAACGGGCGTTTTTTTAATTTATCATTTAAAAAAATTTGTTTTCGAAACAAACGACCTCATCAATCATTCAAGAACAACAAGAGATGAAACCACACGCACAACTCCAGACGTATCTATAGAGCATTATTTTGTTGTCTTCAATGTGATATGGATTTTAAGATGAACACATAATTTAAAAACCAAACGGTAAGTACCTACTACTCGTCATCCACTACATGAAAACATCCATCTTTGATCAATCAACAACTATTGAGTTCAAACAGCATCTGAACCTAAAATTCATTCAATTCCTTCTCCAGCAACGTTTATTTAGCTGTTGCTGTCTTCAGGTCATGGTCCACCATTTCTAACGTAATGTCAATTCTTGACCTGACCTGTTTCTTAGTGTTGAACTTTTTTTTTCGATCATGCCAATAATATCAGTCTAACTAGCCCACCATTTTCGATTTCATCGTCGAGTGTAACAGAAACAGAAAAAAATACGTTTACCTTCACATCGAAATTGATGTCAACAAGTAATCTTTCCTTTTCTGAAACTATATCGTCGTTTTCTCTTCACTTATCGACACACTCAAGTTTCCCAAGTAAATCCAGAGAAAGTAAGTTTTCCAATTTAAATAGTAGGTTAGGTCATGATCTATCATGTCAAATCTTTCCAGTCACATTTCAAATTTTATATGGAGTGCTTATATTGGTGCTCTATAATATGCATCAGTGTTTCACTGCCTTTTTCCAAATTTTGGTTGGACAAACAAATAACCAAATAGGCAGGCACCAATCGAGAATATCTCGCATAAAGACATTAACCTATGCCTTACATTAAAACTTATTGACATTGTAATAGCTTCCATCAAGGACGTTATCGAGATTTGAAGATTATATTATATTGATTATATTAAAATATGGTCTTTCTCAAGTCAGGTTCTGTTCTGTAATAATCTGCTGTCTCTTCTTTCAGGATCATATCCTGGAAAACCATGGTAGATCTAGGAGGTTATGTTATAATATTGGTTGAAACTAAGGATAAGCGCATCAAACTATACGGTAAGCTTTAGTGATATGTATTTTTTGCATGATCAGCTTTCTGGATTGCTTACGGTATGAGTTACCAAGAAGATGCGTCGTTTCCCAGTTGCTTGTCCAAATATATCATCATTTTGCTGACGCCAAAATTACTAACCCTCGCCTTCATTAGATTTAGTTTTATTGCATCACAAACCTTTTTGTTTATTGTGTCCCCCCTCAGAGCTGTTCTCGTCCTTGTGTACAGCTTGCCTTCCAGTTCCAGAGTTCTAATGAACTCCAGTATCTGGTATGCCTTCAAGGAGGTTACTGCCTCATTTCTACAAGTCTCTTATGCAAAGCATTTTTTCCATTGGCTAGTGATGGCGATGGTGATGGATTTCCATCACCAGGTGATCCGGAGTTTCTTTCTACTTCTTGCAGAATCTGCACTCGTCGTTTTCTGCTAGACTCATTCTCATGAGGTGCTTCCCTGAGGGGCAGTGCCCTATAAGGTATCCAGTGAGAAGGTGCAGCATATTCTTTCTAAGATCCAGATACTTCTTAGATCTCACAGTATCAGAGTTCTGTAGATGCTTTTTGGAAATATCAAACCCAGCTCGATTCCACTAGAGTGTTTCTCTTTCAGTTTTTTCCTTCTCCTGAAACTCTTTCTGGTAGATAAATTCTTCTAGGCCAGTGCAAGGATTTTGTCCTCCTCTTCTGACAAGTGTGTTGGCCTTTTCATTTTCTTTAATTACTGAGTGATCAGGAGCCCATACTGAACAGACCTTGTAATTCTTGTCTATTATTTCGAGTTTCCTTCTACGCTCCAATACCATCTTAGAATCTATTATATGTGAGCTCAATGCTTTGATTGCAACCTGACTGTCAGAATGTATCGCTAAATTACATAGTTGGATAGAACATGCTTACCGTTTTTGATACTTAATAGATAATTATAATTTTCAAATGAAATTTTGTAGGGTCACCTGCTGATAAAGACAATTTGGAGGTAGGAGATGAAATTCTTGAGGTGAATGGTAAAACATTAGAAGAAGCTACGCACACAGAAGTAATCAGTCATATCCATCAGGTAGGTTCCTATCAAAAATAAAAAGCCAAAAACAATAATTTATTTCTGGATTGTTAATATACCATTTTCAAATTTTCTTACTTATAATACAATTTACATCTTTTTTATTAATTTTTTTTCTGTAATTTCAGTGCATAAGATCAAGAACAATATGTCTCCGAGTCAAAAGAAGAACTACCCCTCGTTTGGGTGAGTGCAAACTTTTTTTTTGAAAACTTTTTCGCAAACTGTTTCGATTACTTTTGAATAGAACTTTATGTTCACCTACAAACCATCTCATTATAAGTTGTTCATGTCAGAGCTTTAATCAATTCTTCTTTATTTTTGGGTGTTTTGAACTTTTCAGATACTGAAATAATACTCAAAATTTTTCCACCTCTGTTTCCTTTTCAATGTGACACCCTGTATACACATTTCCTGTATTTCATTTATCCAAATATTGCAGCCGATAAATTCATGCCTCGATTCAAAATATCAAAACGTTTATAACCCGAAACAATGAAATATAGACTTCTGAGTAATCATTTCAATAATCAAATAGTAGTTACTAAGGATTAATATCTTCTTATTGAATTGCAAAGATTTGAATTAATTAGATTCGGCACGTTTGATTATTCAAGTGATAAGCTTTGTTGACTAATTGGATTCAATCGAGTCGAGTTCGACCAAATCAGAAGGCTACGTGGCTTTTGGATGATACAGGTGTCCAGGAATTAGTGGTCGAAATTCTCCGATAAAAAATTTGGTGAATTTTTTTTTAATTCTTTCAAATTTTCGAGAACACTTTATATCTAGAAAACCAGGGTCCTGAGGTGACTTCTAATATAATTTCCTAATTATACAGTTGTACTCTGTCTTCACCGGAACGTTGTGCTACTGGTCGCGAGGTTCCTGAAATACAGGGGGTGACCCAACGAAAATTTAATACCTCGATTTTCCGGCTTTAAAATGAAAATTTGGAAAATCGCTCGAGCCCATCAATTTCTGATTCGAGAGGGAACAACTTTTCCGCTTTTTTCATCCTTGTAACTTCAACCCCCTAAAGGGGTGAGCACAACCCCTTGATTTTGAATAGGAATGAGGGATGTGGCGATACCTCATTTTGAAGATCTTATCGAGTACTATATGATTCTGAAATTTCGCTTCAAAATATCATTCTATAGGGTGTTTTTTTTCGAAGTATATAACTTTAAGTTGGCATTACTGTTCAAGATGGCGACCGATTTAACAGCTGTCCAGTGATTTATTCTCAGTTTGGTTTGGTAATTCATCATGAATAGACTGAACAACGCTTGCAAATAGTGCAATTTTATTTCGAAAATAATGGTTCTGTGCGGAATATGTATCGCGCACTACGTCCATTTTATTTTGTTTAGCGATGAAGCGCACTTCTGGTTGAATAGCTACGTCAACAAACAAAACTGCCGCATTTGGAGTGAAGCTAATCTTCAAGTGTATGTCGAAACACAGTTACATCCAGAAAAATCGACTGTTTGGTGCGCTTTATGGGCTGGTGGAATCATTGGTCCGTACTTCTTCAAAAACGATGATTGCCAGAACGTTACAGTCAATGGTGATCGGTATAGAGCCATGATTACTAACTTTTTCATTCCTGAATTGAGCAACCATGATGTCCAGGAGATGTGGTTACAACAAGACGGCGCAATATGCCACACAGCTCGTGCCACAATCGATTTATTGATAGACACGTTTGGTGACCGCCTAATTTCACGTTTTGGACCTGTGAATTGACCTCCAAGATCTTGTGATTTAACACCGCTAGACTACTTTCTGTGGGGCTATGTAAAGTCATTGGTCTATGCGGATAAGCCACAAACCCTTGACCATTTGGAAGACAACATTCGCCGTGTTATTGCCGATATACGTCCACAAATGTTGGAAAAAGTCATCGAAAATTGGACGTCCAGATTGAAGTACATGCGAGCCAGCCGTGGCGGTCATATGCCAGAAATCATATTTAAAATGTAATGTCACAAGATTATCTTGTGGATAAATAAAATTCATGTCAATCGAATAATACATCGTTGTTTTATTGCAATTTAAAGTTCTATAGCTCTAAAAAAACACCCTTTATCTTTGAAATGTGTCCGATACGAATAATATTCTCGAGATAAATTCCACATTCCCTTTTCACTATTTTCGCCGTTA
Organism: Harmonia axyridis; assembly: GCF_914767665.1. NCBI lineage: Eukaryota > Metazoa > Arthropoda > Insecta > Coleoptera > Coccinellidae > Harmonia > Harmonia axyridis. Next base: position 1,226,794 of record NC_059507.1, read on the forward strand.
TTTCATTCAATATCGATGGATATTTTGAAGCGGAATTTTGGGGTCAGATAGTACTCGATACGATCTTCAAAATTAGTTATCGCAACACCCCCCATCCCTATTGAAAAGCAAGGGTTTGTGCAAACCCCCGTTAGGGGGTTGAAGTTACAGGAATGAAAAAGGCCTAGAAGTTTTTCCCCCTCGAATCAAAAATTGACGGGTTCGAGCGCTTTTCCACATTTTCATTTCAAAGCAGGAAAATCGAGGTGTTCAGTCTTCATTGGACCACACTGTATAAAATTTGAAGTTTTCCCAATTACAAGAACATATAAACCAAAACTAACACCTTCAAATCGAGTTTAAATTCATCGAATACACAACGTTCCTACTCAAATCGAAAAACAAACGGTATCAATTTCCCAAACGTCACAAACGTCAATCAATGGTAACCTGATCTAGTCTATTCCGATTCCCCATATCCACCCCCGATGAAGAGACCTCAGAAACCGTAATACCACGCAATTTATGTAAACTCCAACGCCATATGTCCGGCAAAACATAAACTTACAATATCGCCTTTCATTAATTACAATATTTTGATTCGTCTAAGTTCGACATCGGCCGACGTCCAAGCCGAACAGGTAAAGGTAGTTTACCTGTGTGTATTCTCTCTCCACCTTCGAAGCTGGTTACCTCGTTTCGAACTCAGACGTACCTATTGCTGGAATATACGCGAAAAAAAAAGTAGGAACGTAATACAATGACGATCTCTTTTCGTTGGCTGTTGCAATGTTCGTGAGCCAGTGCTATTGTGTGGTGATTCTGCGGAAAAATCTGTTTGTGTCGTCTCTGATCTGTGCCATCTTTCGGTATCTGTTACATTTCCAGTTTTTCCAGTTCTGAGTTTACCACCAAGGATTTCGTAGCATCTTGGATCTTGGAAGTACGTAAAACTGATTTTTAAAAGTCGATTTGTACATATTTAAGTTTCACGTATGAGTTTTTATGTTGGTAATCTCTTTTAGCTTCTTGTATTAGTGGAATATTAATTTTTGCGCTCTATCGTTTCACCTTAGTGTCTCTTGTTTTGAATTTTGAGCGAAAGATGATCTAAAATGAAGAGTTCGAGGTCAAAATCAATTATATCCTTCAATCAGGCTGATACACTAACTCTAGAATACCATTTGCCAAAGACTTAACATGTTGAACATTTCTGCGTGTTTATTTTGGCTATAAGTTTGCCCAGATGTCGTGTTATTTTCGAATTTTGAACCAAGAATGGTCTGAATAATTGGATTCGACTAACTGGTGAAAAATTAGAGGGAGAAATGAATTATGAACGTCAGTCAGGGTCAAACTCTCTATAGTGAAGACTTAACATTTTCAGGGAATATCAATTTTTGCGCTCTATCGTTTTACCTAAGTGCCTCTTGTTTCGAATTTTGAGCGAAAGATGATCTTAAATGAAGAGTTCGAGGTCAAAATCAATTATATCCTTCAATCAGGCTGATACACTAACTCTAGAATACCATTTGCCAAAGACTTAACATGTTGAACATTTCTGCGTGTTTATTTTGACTATAAGATTGCCCAAATGTCGTGTTATTTTCGAATTTTGAACCAAGTATGGTCTGAATGAGTGGATTCGACTAACTGGTGAAAAGTTAGAGGGAGAAATGAATTATGAACGTCAGTCAGGGTCAAACTCTCTATAGCGAAGACTTAACATTTTCAGGGAATATTAATTTTTGCGCTCTATAGTTTTACCTAAATGTCTCTTGTTTTGAATTTTGAGCGAAAGATGATCTTAAATGAAGGGTTCGAGGACAAAATCAACTAATTCCTTCAATCAGGCTGATACACTAACTCTAAAATACCATTTGCTAAAGACTTAACAAGTTGAACAATCCTGCGTGTTTATTTTGACTATAAGATTGCCCAAATGTCGTGTTATTTTCGAATTTTGAACCAAGTATGGTCGTGAATGATTGGATTCGACTAACTGATGAAAACTCAGAGGGAAAAATGAAGTTTGAACGTCAGTCAGGGCCATACCATACGTCAACTCTCGAACTTATACTGAAGACTTAACATTTTCAGAGTAGACTTCACCAAGGATTTCGTAGCATCTTGGATCTTGGAAGTACGTGAAACTGTTTTTAAACTCGATTTGTACATATTAAAGTTGTAGTTAATTTCACGAATCAGTTTTGATGTTGGTATCATCTATTTTGTCTACTTGGATACTGGATTGGTGGAATATTCAGCTGAATACTTTTGCGTTTTACCTAAAAGTCTGTTGTTTTGGAAATTTTAGCCGATGGTGGTCTTAAATGATTGGATGCAACCCGCTGATGAAGAGATCGAGGCCAAAATTAATTATGTCCTTGAATTAGGCTCATACGATAACTCTAGAAAGTACTGAAGACTGATCACCCTGTAGATTTGCAATCAAAATTGGTACATCACGTGATTTTAACTCTAAATTAGAATATATGTGCCAAATTTCATTTTGATATCTAGTGCTATGATAAAAAAAAACTGGAAAAAAATCAACCGTAGACAAAACGTTTTTGTGAAACTGAAAAAAGTTCGAAAAAGTTAAAAATTACAAATTTTGAAAGCTTCACGTCGTTCAATATTGGAAAGGCAAAATGATAGCTGAAAACACTGCGACACATTACGTCGATGGAATAATATAATAGGATTATAAAAGTCGACGTATTAGAGAATTTGTATGATTTCAGTTTCTTCTATTCAACAGAGAACTGTTTTGTGATCAAACTTCTCTAATAAAGTACCTTTTCAAAATCTCATCACACAAATAATGCTGAATATCGAAAATAAATTTCATATTGATTCTTTCAAGAAATAAATCAACAAAATTTAATAACAGATTCTATGTTTTTTGTTATGCATGTTGAAATAGCTACTCTATATCACTAAACGCAATACACCATGCAATTTCGAATGTAAATACAACTGAAAACAATTCCTCGATGGGAATTTTAATCAAGACATTTCACACATCGTTAACTGAATAATGCAAAGAGAGTGTAAGAATTTGCGAAATTCGAAGTTTTCTCTGTAGGAAAGTTGATGAATAATATATCACTAATATTGCTATTATGATTTTGAAAGGAGGAAGTGGCTATATAAAATTCGTTGAAGATGAATAGATCCATTGATTTAACGATTATTTACCTTCTTTCTTTATTCTATTTGGGTCTTTACTCTTTATGATATTCATTACTACTGTTACTTCTTTAAGGAATAAATACACTTCTTGTGCAATCCCAGACGTTTTCCAATAGATCATTAATGAATAGTATTTTGATTCAAAAGATTGGAAGAACCTAAGACCGATTAAATTCAACTTTTTCAACCTATATTGTGTATTTCCATCCTCATTTTGTTTTCACAACAAGAATTCATACTCAAAATTAATCACCAAATGTCAATTTAGTAGTAATCATATCAAATTTCAATAGGTTAGGGCTCCACAAACTCCAAGTTGTATGATTGATCTTCAATCGTCTTCGAAACTTGTCTCGAACCTTATTTATACAATTGAGGTCTGGGCTGTGAGTTTATTGCTCCATAATGGCACTATGTCGATATTAATTGACTAATTTTGAGTGAAGACCAATTAAAGACGTGAATAAGTGATAATGACTACAGTGAAACCTCTACTAACGGACACCTCCGTTGAGCGGACACCTCTATTGAACGGACGCATTTTCATAGTCCGGAATTCGGTAAATGCAAATCCTTCATATGGTACCCTCTCTTGGGCGGACGCTCCCTTGGGCGGACACGGACACCTATTTTTCGTATACTAGGTTTCGAAACTCTCCCTTGAACGGACAACCGAAACATATGCAACGTAAATATTTCATGAGAGGCTTCACTGCGTACTGTGCAAACTGTGTTCACATGGTATCTGTGATTCACAAAGGGGGAATCCCCGGTTGCAGATGATAATCAGCATCGGCTTTCATGGTCTAGTTCCGTATAGTTTGATCTTCCCGATAGCGTGTCCGATATATTCCGTTGAGAAAGCAGAAATGTCTACAAAACGTCGAGTATTGACTCTCGAAGAGAAAACTAATGTAGTGAATATATACAATGAGCAAAAACTTAGTGTGAGAGAATTGTCTAAACGTTGCAATATTGGAAAAACAGCGGCTGCTGAAATTGTCAAAAAGAGGAGTGAATTATTGGATCAGTGGCGTTCTAATGACAGTAAGAGTAAAAGGCGAAATTTTTTAAAACCAACGGGCTCAACTATTGACAAGTGTTGCTTTGAATGGTTCATCAAGGCGAGAAATAAAGGAATTCCGTTGTCAGGTAATTCATTTCTATTTATAACAAGAATCATCTCCTAAAAACGTTCTGAATTTTAGGGCCCATCATTCAATCGAAAGCAAAAGAGATTGCGAACAATTTAGCCTATAAAGACTTCAGTGCATCCTCTGGTTGGCTGGAAAAATTCCGTAGAAGGCATAATATCGCTTTTAAAGCCATATCAGGGGAAGCTTCAAGTGTAAATCCAATAGACGTAGAAATGTTCTTGAGTAAATTGCCCATGTTACTGAAAGATTATTCACCGCGAAACATTTTTAATGCTGACGAGACAGGGATATTTTTCCGCGCCTTGCCAAATAAGACCCTAACCTTAAAACATGAAAAATGCACCGGTGGAAAATTATCTAAAGAAAGGCTCACGATACTTCACTGCGTAAATTTGGCTGGAGAAAAGGAAAAACTCTTGGTGATTGGGAAGACTAAAAAGCCCAGAGCTTTCAAGAACATTAATGTGAGTGATTTACCAGTTTTTTGGAGGAGCAATAAAAAGGCTTGGATGACATGTACAATAATGGAGGAATGGTTGAAAAATTTTGATAGAAGAATGGGTATGGAAAGGAGAAAAATTTTGTTATTTTTAGACAACGCGAGTTCTCATCCGAAAGACATACGTTTAACAAACATTCAGATAATTTTTTTACCGCCGAATTGTACATCCGTCGTCCAACCCTTAGACCAAGGTATCATTAGGAATTTCAAAACTTTTTATCGAGCACTAGTTGTGAAAAAATTGTTGTCTGAAATTGAATCAGTTAGTAAGGCTGAAGTTCTTACAAAGTATATAAACGTACTCGATGCTATTTATTATATCAAAACTGCCTGGCAGAGAGTAACAGAAGAAACTGTTAGGAATTGTTTTCACAGAGCTGGATTCAGACAAGAATCAGTCGAACAGACAACGGAAAATGATATTTTTTCAGCTGAAGATGACATCCCTCTATCTGTTCAACAAGACATATGGAGAAATGCGCGAACGATGGGCTATAGAGATAATCAAGTCGAAGATTTTATCAATATTGACACAGATTTGATGATAGAAGAAATAGATGAAAACGTTTCTATCTATAATGCTGGCGAAGCAGATCAGTCTTCCGGTGAATCGGACGAAGACCCAGTCGAAAATGAGGGTATTCCAAAGAATTATTCCCAAGCCAATGGCATTTTGAAGACGTTGAAAGGGTTCGCCAAGAATAAAGGAGACTCAAAGGCAGTAGAGATGCTGTCTGAGTTAGAACTTCATTTCCAAAATCAAGTTTCGCGAACAAATACACGCCAGACATCATTATTGGATTTTTTCTCAACCACTTGAAATATTTGCATATTCGTTTCTTTTAAATATGTTTTTTTCTAAAATTTTTTTGTTTTATAATATATACGTATATATGTCCAGATCTCTCGTTTTATTGAATTCACCTTTCAAATATTTTGTGGGCAGGCCCTCCCTTACACGGACACCTCCGTTGGGCGGACACTTTTTCACGGTCCCAATGGTGTCCGCCCAAGAGAGGTTTTACTGTATTAATAAATAAAAGTCTATTGAGAAAAAACTGGGATTCCATAAAATCGAATATTTGAAATTATTCAAGTGAAGAGTTAATTTCTTGAAGCAGTGCATAGTTATTTTAAGCGATAGTATGACGTCATTGATGACGTATTTCAGATGCTAACTGTATCTGCCCTGTGAAAGTACACAAAATCGGGCAATTTCTAAAGTTTGCGTTATCAATCCTGTGCTATATTGCCGGTGTACATATTCTGATTGGGCATATTTATGGCATTCAAAATTAGAGTTGGTTTCAGTTGTTTTCGACTTCATTTGCATCCACTGTACTCATGTTTATCAACGTTTATATCGGGTTTTTTTTTCGAGGTATATAACTTTAAGTTGGCATTAATGTTCAAGATGGCGACCGATTTAACAGCTGTCAAATGATGCATTCTCAGTTTGGTTTGGCAATTCATCATAAATAGACTCACGCCTGAACAACGCTAACAAATAGTGCAATTTTATTTCGAAAATAATGGTTCTGTGCGGAACACGTTCCCGATTTTCATAGGCGAATTTTGTTTAGCGATGAAGCCCACTTCTGGTTGAATGGCTACGTCAACAAACAAAACTGCCACATTTGGAGTGAAGCTAATCCTCAAGTGTATGTGGAAACACCGTTACATCCAAAAAACTGACTGTTTGGTGCGCTTTATGGGCTGGTGGAATCATTGGTCCGTACTTCTTCAAAAACGATGATGGCCAGAACGTTACAGTCAATGGTGATCGGTATAGAGCCATGATTACTAACTTTTTCATTCCTGAATTGAACAACCATGATGTCCAGGAGCTGTGGTTCTAACAAGACTGAGCAACATGTCACACAGTTCGTGCCACAATCGATTTATTTCACGTTTTGGACCTGTGAATTGGCCACCAAGATCTTGTGATTTAACACCGCTAGACTACTTTCTGTGGGACTATGTTAAGTCATTGGTCTATGCGGATAAGCCACAAACCCTTGACCATTTGGAAGACAACATTCGACGTATTATTGCCGATATACGGCCACAAATGTTGGAAAAAGTCATCGAAAATTGGACGTCCAGATTGGACTACATCCGAGCCAGCCGTGGCGGTCATATGCCAGAAATCATATTTAAAATGTAATGCGACAAGATTATCTTGCGGATGAATAAAATTCATGTCAATTGAATAATCCATCGTTGTTTTATTGCAATTTAAAGTTCTATAGCTCTAAAAAAAACACCCTTTATATGGCATTCAAAATTAGAGCTGGTTTCAGTTGTTTTCGACTTCATTTGCATCCGCTGTACTCATGTTTACCAACGTTTATATAAAATATTGATTCAACGAGAATCTGAATGAATCATAATTAATATTCAGGTATACAATGAATGCTTGGAATAGAATCTTGAAATTTGTGCGCAGTAAAAGTATTGTTTTGACACTCTGGCAGCAACGACAGAATAAATAATAAATTAATTATATCGAACTATTTTCAGAACTCGATATTACATCATTAGACGTCTGAAAACGTAAAAAAATTCCTGAATAATGAACGGAATCCATCGGCAACATTATTTCATTAATGTAACGATGATTTTGATGATGGTGTCCTCTTTCTGTACAAACCGGCTTTCGTTTCACCTTCGGAGTGTTTTTCTTGGTACGAGCCGTCATCGATTCATAAACACACAAAATGATCATGAAACCTCAAGGAGAAAAATAATCTTCCACACCGAAGGATGGGATGTGTTGTACATTTTTAAATAGTTTATGATTCATAGCGTGTTATTCTATTTGCGTGTAGCTTTGGAAAACTTATTGCATTAGCTTATTGTTCGACGCAGTTATTGTTTAAGACCTGCTTGTAATGATAATCTAGAATACCATTTGCATATTTGAGAATATCAATATTCAATGAGCACAATTAGGTATTGCTTGGAGGAGGGGGGAATTAAACTTGAGAAGTTTCAGGTGTTCTCGATTAAAAAATATCCTTTTTTATTCCTCTTCTAGGAATGTTAAGCCATAACTTTTATTTGTGGTACGTGCAATTTCAAAATTATGGTTAAAGGATTATCCTAATTCCAATAAAAGATTGGAATATGTAGAATTATTCTTGGTGTTGAGCTAATTGTTGAACAAGCCAATTGAAAAGTCCCCGGTCTACCATAGTAAAACACATTTTTCTTGGCAAAATTCGATTTTTTTATTCAACATAGTTGCCTTCGAGGGCGATACAGCGATTATAGCGATCTTCCAACTTTTCGATACCATTTTTCTAGTACGATTTGTCTTTCGCTTCAAAATAAACCTCAGTTTCGGCTATTACTTTTTCATTGGCGCTAAATCTCTTTCCAGCGAGCATTCTTCTGAGGTCTGAGAACAGGAAAAAGTCGCTGAGGGCCAGATCTGGTGAATACGGTGGATGCAGAAGCAATTCGAAGCCCAATTCATGCAATTTTGCAATTGTTTTCATTAATTTGTGACACGGCGCATTGGATTGATGAAACAGCACCTTTTTTTTCTTCAAATGGGACTGTTTTTCGAAGATTCCAACCTTGGAACGCTCCAATAACGCTATATAATAATCGCTGTTCATGATCTGGCCCTTTTGGAGGTAATCAATGAATATTATACCTTGCGCATCCCAGAATACTGATGCCATAACCTTGCCAGCTGACTGTTGCCCCTTTCCACGTTTTGGAGTTGGTTCTCCGTATGCAGTCTACTCAGCTGACTATCGATTGGACTCCGGAGTGAAATGATGAAGCCATGTTTCAAACATATTGACGCAAAAATTCAGGTTTATTGCACTTAAACAGCTTCAAACACTGCTCAGAATCATTAACAAGTTTTTGCTTTTGATCGATTCTGATCACGTTCAGATGATATCTTCACATAAAAGAAATCAAACTTCAACATCCTGTATCTCAAATTTAGGAATATTCTTTATGTTGAAAGAAAACCATATCAAGGAGAACAGATTGAAGAAAGTCAAATAACAAGGAATTTCTCTTCTTTCAGGAAGTGACAATGTGAATTTCCCTAATAAACATTGATAGTGTATCAACTTTCCACTCATTTCCCTTGTTTAACAGCGATGTGTTGCTTTTTCATGTATTTGAACATCTTGACAAGCACGTTGTATATGGTTTTTATAATATAGGGGTTGTTACACCCCTCAGGAAGTGAATGTGGGGATTACTATAATGATTCATAGTTCCACTGTTGGAACACTTGCAGGTGCATAAAATGCACATATGTATGAATTTCATGATTTTGTTTTTCATACTAAAGGGTGTTTTTTTTAGAGCTATAGAACTTTAAATTGCAATAAAACAACGATGGATTATTCGATTGACATGAATTTTATTTATCCGCAAGATAATCTTGTGGCATTACATTTTAAATATGATTTCTGGCATATGACCGCCACGGCTGGCTCGGATGTAGTCCAATCTGGACGTCCAATTTTCGATGACTTTTTCCAACATTTGTGGCCGTATAACACGGGCGAATGTTGTCTTCCAAATGGTCAAGGGTTTGTGGCTTATCCGCATAGACCAATGACTTTACATAGCCCCACAGAAAGTAGTCGAGCGGTGTTAAATCACAAGATCTTGTAGGCCAAGTCACAGGTCCAAAACGTGAAATTAGGCGGTCACCAAACGTGTCTTTCAATACATCTATTGTGGCACGAGATGTGTGACATGTTTCGCCGTCTTGTTGGAAGCACAGCTCCTGGACATCATGGTTGTTCAATTCAGGAATGAAAAAGTTAGTAATCATGGCTCTATACCGATCACCATTGACTGTAACGTTCTGGCCATCATCGTTTTTGAAGAAGTACGGACCAATGATTCCACCAGCCCATAAAGCGCACCAAACAGTCAGTTTTTCTGGATCTAACGGTGTTTCGACATACACTTGAGGATAAGCTTCACTTCAAATGCGGCAGTTTTGTTTGTTGACGTAGCCATTCAACCAGAAGTGCGCTTCAACGCTAAACAAAATAAAATGGACGTAGTGCGCGATACATATTCCGCACAGAACCATTATTTTCGAAATGAAATTGCACTATTTGCTAGCGTTGTTCAGGCGTGAGTCTATTCATGATGAATTGCCAAACCAAACTAAGAATAAATCACTGACAGCTGTTAAATCGGTCGCCATCTTGAACAGTAATGCCAACTTAAAATTATATATGTACCTCGAAAAAAAACACCCTTCATATCTAATATATTTTCAATTTTCTTTTAGTGAATTTCGTTGATACACTTGGCAAGATTTCAAAAATGTACACAATCTGATCACAGTTTCTTTTCTGAAAAGAGTTTTTCCAAAAATATATATACCTACAGAATGTTCCTTAATTGGGGGTACAAAAGAAAATAAGAGATTCATAGGATAATCAAAAAAAAGTCCTAAACATTGCTCAATCTTTCGAAGGAATAAAAATGATTTTATTGATGATATAAATTCCTCAATATAAAACTCAAAGAATATCGTTGACAAAGTATTGTGAAATATATAATTAGCATAAAATTATTAATCAGTATTCGCCTAGTTTATTCTGGGAATATAAAAGCTAATAATTCAACATTTCACGATATCGTTTCATTGTTCTACCAGTGATATGACTAATTGTTTTCCGATTCGAATTGATAAAAGGTATCTGAATTTGAGTTACTCAAACAAAAAACCCCATCATTTTCTGTGTACTCTATTTACTGTTATCTGAAAATATGCCCACTGTATTAATGAAGCATTGGTGTTTTATACATCTAGATATGATAGGCATATGATTGAGGAAACGCAATAAAATGGTATTTGTTCTACACATGAGAAATTTATGTGTTTTTTTTTTCGGGAATTTCTCGAATTGAATATCATCTTATTAGGCCAATTGAAAAGTCCCCGGTCTGATGCACAGGTGCAATAAACCTGAATTTTTGTGTCGATATGTGCCAATCGATGAAACATGACTCCATCATTTCACTCCGGAGTCCAATCGACAGTCAGCTGAGTGGACTGCACACGATGAACCGAATCCAAAGCGAGGAAAAACACAACAGTCAGCTGGCAAGGTTATGGCATCAGTATTCTGGGATGTGCAAGGTATTATATTCATTGATTACCTCCAAAACGCCAGACCATCAACAGCGATTATTATATAGCGTTATTGGATCGTTTGACGGATGAAATCGTTAAAAAACGGCCCCATTTGAAGAAAAAAAGGTGCTGTTTCATCAAAACAATGCGCCGTGTCACAAATAAATGAAAACAAAGGCAAAATTGAATAAATTGGGCTTCGAATTGCTTCTACATCCACCGTATTTGCCAGATCTGGCCCCCAGCGACTTTTTCCTGTTCTCAGACTTCAAAAGAATGCTCGCTGGAAAGAAATTTAGCGCCAATCAAGAAGTAATCGCCGAAAGTGAGGCCTATTTTGAAGCGAAAGACAAATCAAACTACAAAAATGGTATCGAAAAGTTGTAGGATCGCTATAATCACTGTATCGCCCTCGAAGGCAACTATGTTGAATAGTAAAATCGAATTTTGCCAAAAAAATTTACTACTACCCGGTCTACTATGGTAGACCGGGGACTTTTCAATTGGCCTGTTATATCATTGCCATATTTTTGGTGTCCCAAATTCTATACTATGAGGAAAAATCTTCAAGGACTCCCGATCTCTTTTTTCGAAATACTAAGTTCATGAAGATCTTTTCTGCAAGTCTTTCTTTAGATGTTCTCAGTGAGTATCGAATTTGGGACACCCTATACTTATGAATCATTCAATCCCAAGGATATTCTCTTTTTGTGATTAGGAAATATACCTATCTCGAAACAATAGAAGACAAATTTCTTTGAAATCTCGATATACCGTCTTTTCCAAGAATTTCTATGAACAAAAAAACCTTGAGAACTTATAGAATTATCGAAATGCCGTCTTCATTTTAATGCAGTAATGCGAAGAATGTCACTTGTTTTTATATCCCATTATAATTCATACGCGATTGTCAATAAAAGAAAGCAATAACAATTTTAAAAATGTTGTTTATAATTGCAATCATAATAATCGAACTAATGATTTTTGATTTGGCATTTCATTTGTGAGATTGACGAAATTTTCGATTTAATAATTCTTGTAGGTAATAATTATGTAACATTCCATGCATTCGTAGAATGGTAATCACGGTGTAAAGAGAAAATGAAGAATGATTATTGAAAAAGTCTTACCCAATATTCCTAACGGTTCCATCCAGCTGAACTGGTTTCGAGTCGTCCAATTCTTATACTGAACTCGACTTGACCGACTTCTCAAATGTGGAATTCATCAATTGGTTCTTCAAAAGCAGAAAGGTTTTTAGGTTATGCATATTTTCGTGAGAAACTTCATCATTCCTTTCATTGGGTAGGTACTATAGAGAGAAAATATAAAAATAACATGAATACGATGAAATGCTGATAAAAAATTAGCAGTTCTGCTATTCTTTCGATTACCTGAAAAAGGCCCTGAACTTTATAGAGAAGAATTGAAAAAAAAACTTCAAAAGTGATAGCTGCGCAGATAGAGACATATTCAAAATGAAACCACTCATTTGAAAACCCTGAATACCATTTACTTACAATGTATGTATTTTGAACAAGAATTTTGATGAAGAATTTGAGGTCAAAATCAATTATTTCCGTCCAGCCTGGTAAATACGATAGTTTTCAAACGTAATATGCAAGAGATCTTTCATCTTCTTGGTCTAGCATGATTTGTTTCGTGAGTTTGTGGAGTTTTCAGATATTTCTAGAATTTGCATCGATAATTTCTTGCAATGTTTGCTGGATCAGGTTTTATTCAATCAGAATCACTATAAGATTTCATGGACTCCTTCGGAAAATACAATTTTATAACGTTCTTCAACAATTCATAATCGGAATAAAGTATTGAAAATCAGAGACAACTTGTCTATGGTTTTCAAGACAAGGTATGTGATCAATGATCACATCGATCAATCACAGAACAGACCTAAATTGTTTTCTTACACGGTATAAAATTAATTGACAATTATCAACACAGTTATTACAAAACTTTCATTTGCGATGGAATGCAAAAAGTGTATTCTTTGTTGGTTGTCTACAAAAATTGAGTCGGCAAATATTGTTTCGTACTCGAAAGAATTCGAATATTTTTTTTGTTGTTTCAATTCGAATGGGTTTGATATATATGACCTTTTCATTTTTTGATATTTTTTTATTGGGCACATTTTTATATATCAGGCCAACGAGTTGCGTTCACTATATGTTTTGAGATACGCATGTGCTTAAGAGTTAAAACGCACATGTAAGAACACAGTATGAATCGAACCGCTCTCGTAAATATCGCTTTTTCCGCATGTGTTTCAAGTTTTCGTTGATTTCACAAAAATCTCTACAAAAACGCTTTTGGATACTTTTGTGCTGTTATCAAATAGCCAAAGTCGCACAGGAACAACTCGCAGTGACATTGACCCTTAGAAGAAGGGCCCTTCAAGAAGCAGCACCATCAATCACAAGGTAAGTGAGTGTGATTCGTTGGTCATTTCTTTCTATTTCATCTATAATTGAAATTTTAATAGCTACATTGTGAAGGGTCATATATCTCGCAATATTCACGTCTAATTTTGGAAGGAAAAAAGGACATCAGTCCATTTAACATCTCTCCGGCAAATTTAAATATTCAACAATTAAAGATGAATAAAATCTGAGCTTTTAACAAATATCGTATCACAGGTTGGCTATGAAATGTGTTTTGATTCCAAGTTGATTCGAATTTGTTAGAACATGTTGGGGATAATATTCGCTAACTGAAAATGAAGTATGCTCCCTTTTTCTATGTTTATTAGAGTAGACTGGAATAAAATAAGAGATTTGAAACAAAGTGATAATAATACCATACAAGGAATGTTTTAAGAGATGAACGAAGCAAACCTTGTGATTTTAGAAGCAAAAGTGAGTATTTTTGTACGTATATTCTTGCAATCACTGCATTTATGTTAACGGTGACAGTGTTTAGAGGTATATTTGGGTTGAATTAGTACTTTTTGAACATGACAGAGAAATAGTATTTGGGTGAACTTATTGTTGTCTTTACTGCAAATTATTTAGTGTCAGATGAATGATTAGGACATATTGAAATATTTTTTGTGGGAACGATTGTAACAATTGTGTAACAATGTACCTATTCAATTTTATTGATGTACATAATATAGTTTTAAATGGTTGGCTATACTATAGTTACTCGTAAATATAAATGAAATAGTTGAAATATTATCCGTGGAAAGATTTTTTTACCCAAATTCTAAAAATTTTCTTGCATTAAGCTAAGATGCATAGACAACCTAGAACATAGAAAACATAGGTTTCTATGCATCTTTCATTAAGCACAATAAATTCAGTGCTCGATTCGATAAAGTCAATGCTATTTACAATAAGAGCTGAATTATTTCAAGCCTATCATACTCTGAGCAAATAACCAATTGAAAATGTGGGTAAATATGAGCGGAGTAAATGCAATACTGGTTGAGAAGAATCCTTCATTGAGATATTCATTATTTGGCGAGCATTAAGAAGCAGAAAATCAATTAACATTGAAGATAACAGCAACGATATGCACAAGCGAGTTGTCGAACGTAAAGAAGTGGGTCATTAATGATTCGGAATGGCCTCAGCTATCTGGATGCATGTGAGAAGGTGAATCGATGTAAATGGTTGGAACAACAAGGAAATGAGTTCGTATTTTGGATCTGTTCTTGCACAACTTATGGGCGAGTAGTTTCTTAATTGGCTATCTGCAGCCGAAACCTTAACTCGGATTATGCTTACTCTGAATGGAGTATCCATGCGATGAATTTTTTTTTTTTTGGCTGAATAGCCTTTTGTAGGTCGACATAAAGGCTTCATTAGAATAATGAAGAGTTTGACAACTTAAAATTAATGAAGCATGAATTTTCATTCGGATATCTGTACTAATGATCTCGGGGTTTGAATCTCACCGCAGGAAATTCATTAAAAAAATTTTTACATTGATAATTTTATATTTTTTCTACACGTGTCGAGATTTTTTGCGATGAGGCAATACTGAATAAAAGTGCATAATTTGTTATGTTTTTGGTTTATTATTTTCAATACTGAACCTTAGGAATCGTTCGATGAAGGGAATTTTGATCATCAAGTGAAATTTCCGTATTTTACTTTTAGAAATGTATAAAATTCAAATTTTGAATGAAAAACCGAAAATTTTAAGCAATTTTTATATTCGCGGCTGTATGTCCTCGATAATTTCAAGAAGTTCATTTTCAAAAGGTCTTGAATCGATTGTGGAGCATTGGCATATAAAGGGTGTTTTTTTAGAGCTATAGAACTTTAAATTGCAATAAAACAACGATGGATTATTCGACTGACATGAATTTTATTTATCCGCAAGATAATCTTGTGGCATTACATTTTAAATATGATTTCTGGCATATGACCGCCACGGCTGGCTCGGATGTAGTCCAATCTGGACGTCCAATTTTCGATTACTTTTTCCAACATTTGTGGCCGTATATCGGCAATAACACGGAAATGTTGTCTTACAAATGGTCAAGGGTTTGTGGCTTATCCGCATAGACCAATGACTTAACATAGCCCCACAGAAAGTAGTCTAGCGGTGTTAAATCACTAGATCTTGGAGGCCAATTCACAGGTCCCAAAACGTGAAATTAGGCGGTGACCAAACGTGTCTTTCAATAAATCGATTGTGGCACGAGCTGTGTGACATGTTGCGCCGTCTTGTTGGAACCACAGCTCCTAGACATCATGGTTGTTCAATTCAGGAATGAAAAAGTTAGTTATCATGGCTCTATACCGATCACCATTGACTGTAACGTTCTGGCCATAATCGTTTTTGAAGAAGTACGGACCAATGATTCCACCAGCCCATAAAGCGTACCAAACAGTCAGTTTTTCTAGATGTAACGGTGTTTCGACATACACTTGAGTATTAGCTTCACTCCAAATGCGGTAGTTTTGTTTGTTGACGTAGCCATTCAACCAGAAGTGCGCTTCATCGCTAAATAAAATTCGCTTATGAAAATCGGGAACAACGGCAATCTCATCTACGCCTAACTTGATGATCGTTTGTCTATTCATGATGAATTGCCAAACCAAACTGAGAATAAATCACTCGACAGCAGTTAAATCGGTTGCCATCTTGAACACCTTGAATACCTTATCTTTTACGTGGTCCCAAAAAATAGTCTAAAGGTGTTGACTGCAAAGTTTTCACCATTTTGTAGTTAATTTTAACAACTTCAATGCATTGTTGAAGCGTATATAGTTCCATTTTTAGTAATGGCATATTCTGATACCAAATTTCACGTGAATACCATTTTTTTTTCCTCGAAACACTCCTAAGGTTAACTATTGAAAATGATGAACCGAAAGGCAGATTCTAGGAGCACACAAAAATCATACAGGATGTTTTTAAACACAGTTACTAC
This sequence comes from Harmonia axyridis, assembly GCF_914767665.1. Lineage (NCBI taxonomy): Eukaryota > Metazoa > Arthropoda > Insecta > Coleoptera > Coccinellidae > Harmonia > Harmonia axyridis. Next base: position 1,243,173 of record NC_059507.1, read on the forward strand.
ATCCACAAGAAATCCGGAACATGTATTGGCGGTCGCTGACCCAGAGCGTAGTCGACAATCCTAAACTTGTTAGAACAGCTAACTGTAACAGTCTCGCCCTTTTTGGTCGGTCATTCAGATATGATAACATGCAGTATTTCAGTTCACCAATGATAGCAAATGAAAGGTTTTCCAATAAGAGGTTTCATTTTGATATTAAAAAAAATTAGTATATTTTGAGAGGTATCATTGGATTTTCATTTCACTGTAAAGAGGAAACTATGTCATTGATGATGGGAAAATACACTGCGCAAAAAAATTAACGCACATTATGGAAATCTCAAATTTATTCTACAACTGAAGGTGTTCTCAATGATAATTATTTTTATCAGAATTATGCATGCATATGTTATCCACTTTCAACGTTTTTCTTCAATACAGATGTTTTTTTCCCAGCAGGAATAAAAATAGATGAGATTATCAGATTTTGAATGTATTGGCTCCATTCTGAAATCAGTTGTTCTAAATCAATTCTAGTGATCAATAGTTTTTCTTTCGTTTGATTTTCTACACTCGATCGCTATGCAACGCGAAACACGCAATTTGACCCAAGAGGAATGTGCCCAAGCGGTAGTTTTGCGAGAAGAAGGGTGGACATACAAAAGAATTGCAGAAAGGTTTGGAGTTTCCCATACAAGTGTGTCCAGAATGTTGCAGTGATTCAGGGAAACAGGTATGAATGTCCCAGCTCTTACCCCAGCCCATCGAAGGGCGCATTTGGATTTTGCGAGAGAACATATCCATTGGGAAGAGGCTGATTGGGAAAGAGTTCTCTTCACAGATGAGTCTAAATTCTGCATCTACCATTGTGATCGACGTTCCCTTGTATACAGACGTCCACATGAAAGATATGCTCAGTGCAATTTCCTGAATACTACTGGTTTCAGGGGAGGATCGATTATGGTATGGGGTGGAATATCTTTGACTGCTCGCACAGACCTAGTGGTCGTTGATAATGGAGCTGTGAATGCTGATAGGTATATAAGGAACATTCTTGAAGAGCATGTAGTGCCATTTGCCCCATACATTGGTGAAAATTTCATTTTTATGGACGATAATGCCAGACCCCATCGTGCGCGTTCAGGAGTACCTTGGAGAGGTTGAAGTCTCTCGAATGGAATGGCCAGCAAGAAGTCCAGATCTCAATCCGATTGAGCAGGTTTGGGACAACCTCAATAGAAGGCTGAGAAGTTCAGAAAATCATCCAGCTACTCTTAATGACTTAGGAATCCAACTCAGAGAAATCTGGGAAGGATTAGATCAGAACATTTTAAGATCACTCATTTTGAGTATGAACCGTCGTTGGCGAGCTGTAATTAACGCAAGGGGTGTAAATAGTAGTAAGTATTAAATCACTTATCAGCATTCCAGTATTTTGAAAATTGTTTATTTCTCTTCTTTCACATAAGATTCGGTGAAATCCTGAATTTTTCTTCCATTTAATGTTTGTTTCGTTCAGAACCTTCCCGAGAGAACATAAAAAATAAGTTATAAATTCAATGTAGAGTTAACTTTCATTAAAATTGAGATTTTCAGAATGTGCGTTAATTTTTTTGCGCAGTGTATATCAGCCAAACGACCGCAGTATTAACATATCTTCCACGTGGTCCTAAAAAAAAAAGTCTAAAGGTGCTAAATCACAAGATCTCGGTGGCCAAGTGTGATCACCTCTTCGATTAATACCGATTAGAAAACTTTTCTTGCAACGCAACGGTTGGACTTTACTGAAATTTTGATCAGTTGTTAGCCAACCCTAAGAGACATGTATTTCGTATTTATATATTTCTTTCTTCCAGCTTTGGACCTAGACCTGTGCTCAAGCAACGTGCAAGATGCCTTCGTCATTGCAGTCGAGCAACAAGCCAGAGAACGTCTTCAGAGGCTCTCAGCTCTCAAACGAATTACGCCTGTGGATATGACAAAACTTTCGAAAGAGGTATGGAAAAAAAGTGAAATAATAAATGTTAACTAAGTTAATTTTTCGACAAAAATTTTTCAGGTGAGATCGAAATTCGGCTAATCAGAGATCGTAAAATTATGGCATCGCTCACCGATTCTTCGTAGAGCTCCCGGTTTTGGGGGAATTTGAACTCGAAAGGACCCCGCACGTTTAGTAGGGAAAATGGCTTTCCGTGAATTTGGCTGAATTTTTGATATGTTGTAGTTCTTGATGAACTGATCAGAAAAGTCCTCAGCCATAAAGCTCAAAAATGGACAGTTTTCGAGATATGGAGCTTTGAAAATGGATTTTTTGCAATTTTCGGGGTTTTTGCTCATCAATCAGGGAACTCTCATTTCTGGTTTTTATGCAATTTGGATGTTCGGCGGCCAGAACCCGACTGAGAAATGATCTTCCTTGGTTATATTAGGCACTGCCATTGATAATTTTTTATACACTGCTCCACATTGGCTATGAAATGAGATACAAAATCCAAGATCTTCCATACATCTTTCCATGCCACAAGATGACGCCAGAATAATTCACATGATCGAGAAACGACATATTGTGAGATTTTTTTAAGATTTTTTTAATAACTGAATCCTCATATATCTTATGTCCAATAATATCAAATATGTTAGCCGAAATGTTCATAACCAGGCATCGCGAGCTGTAATGGGGGAAAATGGGAAAATCATTATCATATATCCTCAGGGATAACAATTGTGATCACTATTGATGTCATTTACATATGATATGTGATTTGTTTCTCACAAATCTCGATAATCAGACAATGGGGTGCCAAGACATTTTCCTCAGAATGTCTCGAAATTGATGATAGCATCTCACAGACAAACGAATCCGTGAAAATGTCTGCAGTTTTGATACAATATAGTACTATCCTGGTAGAATATAGAAATCCAAGTGTTGGAAGCAAACTATGAATGGAACTTCCGATATTAACCCACAAATTCTTGAAAATATTTTTTTTTCTATGAACTTTTTGAACTTCACACATACGAATGAATACAATCTAATAATATGATCGTTGGCAAAATGAATGAGTAGATCAATCAAAAACAATATAATAATGAGAGTAACATTCATAATAATAATAACAATAATGATAATAAACAAAAAACTTTTAAAATTATATTAGCAATCGCAAGAAATCATTTAGAATATTATGAATCGAATCGGGGGCAAAATTAATGATTTGATAACATAAAACTATATCAACGAACGTAACACAATCACAAATCATATTATTAGATAGTATTCATTCGTATGTGTGAAGTTCAAAAAGTTCGTAAAAAAAAAAAATATTTTCAAGAATTTGTGGGTTAATATCGGAAGTTCCATTCATAGTTTGCTTCCAACACTTGGGTTTCTATATTCTACCAGGATAGTACTATATTGTATCAAAACTGCAGACATTTTCACGGATTCGTTTGTCTGTGAGATGCTATCATCAATTTCGAGACATTCTGAGGGAAATGTCTTGGCACCCCATTGTCTGATTATCGAGATTTGTGAGAAACAAATCACATATCATATGTAAATGACATCAATAGTGATCACAATTGTTATCCCTGAGGATATATGATAATGATTTTCCCATTTTCCCCCATTACAGCTCGCGATGCCTGGTTATGAACATTTCGGCTAACATATTTGATATTATTGGACATAAGATATATGAGGATTCAGTTATTAAAAAAATCTTAAAAAAATCTCACAATATGTCGTTTCTCGATCATGTGAATTATTCTGGCGTCATCTTGTGGCATGGAAAGATGTATGGAAGATCTTGGATTTTGTATCTCATTTCATAGCCAATGTGGAGCAGTGTATAAAAAATTATCAATGGCAGTGCCTAATATAACCAAGGAAGATCATTTCTCAGTCGGGTTCTGGCCGCCGAACATCCAAATTGCATAAAAACCAGAAATGAGAGTTCCCTGATTGATGAGCAAAAACCCCGAAAATTGCAAAAAATCCATTTTCAAAGCTCCATATCTCGAAAACTGTCCATTTTTGAGCTTTATGGCTGAGGACTTTTCTGATCAGTTCATCAAGAACTACAACATATCAAAAATTCAGCCAAATTCACGGAAAGCCATTTTCCCTACTAAACGTGCGGGGTCCTTTGGGACAAAATTGAATTTGCCTCTAAAAATCGTTATATCTCCTGAATTATTCGTCACAGACCCCTCAAACTTCAAGTTCCGCTCTAAAACATAGTGAGGTTTCAAGGTCGTAGCTCACGTCCAAAAGAAGTTGCAGCCTCGGAAATATCATCAATTTTTTTCTCGAAAATTTCAGTTTTTTACCTATAATTTCTGAAATAATGTACTAATCGCCCAAGTGCAAGCATTTTCGTGATCTACATAGTCGAGTCAATCAATAAAATGGTACAATAGTCTCATGAAGGAATTTTTATTTTTTTTTCAATTTTCTAAGGGAAAATTTTACGAAAATTTTTTGAAGATGGTGGCGTTTGTAAAAAATCCTTGGCCATTTTGTCCAATTTTGGAAATATATTCCTGAAGCTTTCAAATACTACTAATAGATTTCAAAGAAATTTGAGAAAACTACTTATAAAGTCACATTGGCCAAATACTTCAGTCTCTCGGCGCTCGAGGAATCCCCTTATTCAGTTTAAGCACACAGGAGAATGCAGAAATATATGCCTAGCGATGCGTGCGTATCAAGCTCAACCAATATTAAGAAGCTTGATATGAAGTCAATCAAAAAAATATCTAAAATCAAGTTAAGTCAAGCTCAAGTATGTAATTTTTCAGGAGCTTGATGTTCAAGTCAAGTGGTTGGTTAAAATGTCCAGCTACTTGGCTTGATGAATCTCTAACCCTTGCCTATTCCACAGAAATGTTCCGCGCTCCTTTACTGCTTTAGCGGGGCCCTTAACCTAATGTCTGGTAGAACTCTCTCTGATTTCTCATCACCACTGACTTCTCCCTTCTCCCACAGTTGAATCAGCAGACGAATTCATCGGCCAGCGAAGATCTCAACGGTTTCATCCAGAACACCCCAATCTACGTCACTTCCCTAGCGTCCACAGAAAATACAAACAACAACTCCACCGGAAACAGGTCGGAAGGCGGCGCGAACGCATCCCTGCCGACGGAGACCAAAGAGGTGACCCTCAACGCCACCAATCAGCTTCCCAACTGCAGCGCGGAAGAAAAAAGTGACTTAAAATCCGGCAACAGTGCGAGCCAAGTCGCGAACCAAGTGCCGAACGACGTGCGCGTGTTAAATCTGAGTGATAGCCAGGCCGAACCTGCGTCCGAACCTGCGCAGCAGCAAGAAGGACGAAGGCTGCAGGACAGGAGAGTGTCCTCTCCGTTCCAGAATGGACGCACGGAGTTGCTGATAGGCGCAGAAGATAATAAGTTGAAAACGACCGCTGTTATCGAGAGCAATAACAACAATAATAAACTAGGAGTCGACGGAGAACTGAGGTGAGTTGTGATTTTATTCGGTGCTCGTCGGGATCGGTTAACCTTGAAGTTTTGGCGAGTATGTAGTTTTCTGCCGATGGTTTAGTGCGCCATCTGTTGGGGAATAGCGGTATTTCACCCCGGAATTGCTAGTGATGGAATCTTCAGCTAGACCACTCAGTGGTTCCTGCGTTATACACCCCACACCTAAATAGAGGAGCTTGGCTACTTTGATAATGGAATGTACAGTGCATCCCATTTTGGGTGAGACTGCCAGGTTACTCGCTTGTTATTTAAGATAGAGCCTTGCGGTTTTCACGTTCCTGTCCTACTTTTTCGTGAAACTCAAGTTGGTCTAATCAGATTTTGCACAACTGTTTCCGTTCAAGAGATACAGGGTGATTTTGGAAATTGATACTTTTCGGACCCCTTCTTTATCTCCGAAGTTATTAGAAATAATGCTGAGGTGAAAACTACGTCTGAATCAGAATTTTGCGTAGAATCCAGTGGCGTACTCAATTTTTTTTTCGGGGTATGGTTTTGAAGATTCAACACAAACCTATATTTTTTTAAATGGAACACCCTATATATCATTACCTCGTTGAATTCGTTATTTTTTTCCCTTCAAAATGATATATGATACTATATAGGTAGGATGGTCAGAAATGTTAAAAAACACTAAAACATCAAATAATGATGATTTTTTGTTAATGAGCAATGGATTTCCCATATAAAAAAAAGGTTCTATTAGATAATTTTAATTTGTGATTTTTATAAATAGTAGAGTAAGCAAACAAAGATAATACACTCATCACTAACATGAAAAACAAAACGTAGGTACCTACCTAATAGCAACAAATAAATAATACAAAAATTCATAAACATTGCATGATATCTTACAGCTTAAATTGTTCAAATTACTGTCCATTTTCCTCTAATACATAATTGACAAAACTTTTCAATTCGCCTGAGTGCATTTAATATTATAAAAGGGCGGTTTTGTAAATCCTGGAAAACTGCCTCTCTTGATGCACGAAGTTCTTCGAGACTGTTATGTCTTTTACTGTAGTATATTATATGTATTAGGGAAAATGGACAGCAATTTGAACAGTTTAATCTGTAAGATATTATGCAATGTTTATGAATTTTTTTATTATTCATTTGTTGCTATTAGGTAGGTACCTACGTTTTGTTTTTCATATTAGTGATGAGTGTATTATATTTGTTTGCTTACTCTACTATAAATAAAAATCACAAATAAAAATTATCCAATTAATCCTTTTTTTTCATATGGAAAATCCATTGCTCATTAACAAAAAATCATCATTATTTGATGTTTTAATGTTTTTTTAACATTTCTTACCATCCTACCTATATAGTATCATA